>NC_141670.1:5657353-6877575 GCF_028749965.1 Puma concolor
CACTAGCCTAAAAGAAAGAATCTCCAAGATTTGAAGAAGTAACTCCAGAGTGCTAAGAAGTCATGACAATACAGTGGAAAACTTATCCAAACTTAAATCTCAGGACTTCTGAGCTTTGAACATTCTGTCAAGACAGACAGCTGCTCTTTATCTAGATGCCATCTATCTAATTCTGTGTACCCCAATGGCAATCTATGTGGTCTTGACAAAAAGAAGGCAACACTGTGAAGAGGTCATCACAGGCAATTCTCTTATTCACACATAACAAACGGCTTCCTCATCCCCCTATGTGTTGAACCCAAAGCAAGGAGTTAGGTTAGCAATGAGCTGAGAAATTGAGCACAAAGCAGAGAAGAGTATTTTGGTAGACAGTCCTTTTGATGCATCTCAAATATTTACACATTCAGTCAGAAGGGAAAAATATCTGACTGTAGAGTTCAACAATGTTTTTCTTTCAGACAAAAACTAAGCGTGGGTATGATAAACAAGATGAAATCTTTGGGGCACAGTCTTAATAGGATTCTCCTGAGGGGGAAATAAAGCTGAACTGCTCAGTGGCAAAGACATGAGCAGGAATTCTGCAATTTTTTTGTAGCTCCAGAAGGGGAGAACACAATCTTGAGAAAGAGAATAATAGTACCACCTATGGAGAGGCGGGAGGATTTGGGGAAGATAGTTGGTCAGTGAGGTCCCTGGAAAATAAAGCTCCAGAAAAATCTAAATGCTAATATTTTATCAGGAGGTGCAATCCCAGAGCAGCAAATGCATGGGAGGATGTTAGGGAGGCAGGAAAGAATGGAAAGGAGATGCATGTGCATTAATTGAATAGTTTCATGAAGATTAAGAGAAAAAAACAAAACAAAACAAAAACTGGCTAGTGTTGAGTCCCACCGTGCATCTTTGGATGTACTTTCATGAAATAGCATGTTGCCAGATTGTCCATTGAAGGGAGAAATGGGGAGAAAATGTATCTGCCAGCTCTCTCCTATCTCTAACCCCCTACTGGTCAAGATGTGTCCCTATTTGTTTTAAATTCTTCCGTGACATGTCCAGTCAGGTGCAGCCACAAGAGGAGACAGAGGAGAAGCTCAGAAAAACAAAGTTTATTACACTCATAGGTCCTAGAGATGGGAGGCACAGTACAGCACTCAGGGCCACATGGGGAAGCACCAGGATGTCAGGACGCAAAAGACAGGAGCAAGGGGAGCCAGGCCATAATCTTATTGGGGTTTCCATGGAAAAGGCAAGGCAGGGCAGGGTAAGGAGTTTAGGAATGTCTAGCTTGAATAATTTTGGCAGGCTTTCAGCTCTAGAGGTAGACCCGAATTGCCTGGTGCCTGGCTGCTGTTGGATGATTAAGGCAGGGTAATATTGCTTCCTGGGATGCACAGGCCAGAGAGAGCAGGAATGGCTCTACGTTGGTTACTTTCCCAAAGGTATGTTCCCAACTGAGTCCTTGTTATTTCTAGGGATTGGCTATCCCAGGGAGGGGCAGTCTATCTCCAGCCAGAAAGGGTTTTTACAACGTCAAGACACAGTAATATACAGAAAATCCAATGTATCTACAATACACAAAGTTAAATCTTCCTCACTTTCATCGTGTATCACCTGCTAACTGCAGCTGCCCCAGGGAAGGCAGATAGTACACCCTCCACTGTGGTGCTTCCTCAAGGGAATGGTCACAGAACCATAGATTCCAGCCAGAAAAGCAACTCCCCTCTTTGCCTGTTCTTCCAACAGAACGAGAAAACCAAACTTGTCAGTCATTTGTCATGGTCTACTCTTCCCCGTGAAGGAAATTTCTCCTTTGACAACCAACAGTTATAGCCAGGAAGAGCCTATGTTAACCTGGAAGAGAAACAGGAAACACAAATCCAAGAGTCGGCCACTGTGATAGTAGAAAGACCTACTTCCTGAAACTGTGCATTGTAAAATGACACAGTGCCATACATAATGATGCCTATACTGAGGGCATATCCCAGAGCACAATGCTTCATCCCCACAAACTGTTGTCCTCAAGCTAGTCTTTAGCTGAGCACTCTATCTCATCAGCAACACGTAGAACTAGGGAAAACTACAGCCATAAGCTCCAATGTGGTAACTTCCTTGCCTAAAAATTGATCTCTTGGTCTAAGGCAATGACATGTCAGGCAATGATGGAGAAGGCTCTCTATAAACCTTTGGGTTTTGACACTTCCAGATATACTGCTGGCAGTGAAGGCGATTCACTATCCCAAATATATAACAATTCTGATAAAAACAAATTGCTGCCCCACCTAAGATGGAATGAGCTGACCATGAAACTGACCTGTCACTAAGAGGCTAGAAGGTCTCCCTGCAAAATGAAGCCTTCTCTAAGGCTCAGCATTGGTTTCTGCTTCTGGTAGGATCAGCCTTGTTAAGAGACAGCCATGCTCTTGCACCTATAGTCTCCATCCCTGCCACTAAGGCCACTCTATCCATGAATGCAATGTGTAAACCTCCAGGCAGCTGAGAAGGACGGCCGAGTGACATCAAAAGTCCGTACACATTAGCCCCACTATCAAGAGTTCAGCCACGTACCTCTTCCCCAGATATTTGGATTCTCAACATACCAGTCATGTTCAATCCAGGCTCCTGGCTGACTAACCGATCCTTTGCTACTCACTGCCCAGGAGTTAGTTAATATCTGAACAGCAGATCCTATTTCCCTCTATAGGCATAAACAACTCAAAGCTCTTCTTACTGGAAAAATGTCCCTTGACCATTGCATTTCCAGATCCTCCTGAAACTTGGGATAGAATATGCCAGGAGTACATTAAAAATTAGCTAAATCTACAAGTTCAACTGTGTCCCTCAAGAACACGTGTTAAAACTGTAACCTCCATTAACTGTTAAGGTCACCTTATTTAGAACTAAGGCCCTGGCAGATGTAATCAAGTGAAGATGAGGTTATGAAAGTGGGCCCTAATCTGACTGATGTCCTTTAAAAGAAAGGAAAATTTGGAAAGAGACAACACACACACAGAGATGATGATGCAAAGACACAGAGAGAAAAGACAGCCTACAATGAGAGAGGCGGAGACTGGCAGCATCTACAAGCCAAGGAACACGAGGACTGCTGAAAAATGCCAAAAATGGCAAGGAAGGGTTGTCTCCTGGATCTTTCAGAGAGGACATGACCCTGCGGACCCCCTGATTTAGACTTTTGCACTCCAGAACTGCAAGAGAATCAAGTTCTATTTCTTAAAGACACCCAGTTGGGGCACGCAGTTACCGAAACTCTAAGAAAGAAAGACACATAGGATGTCAACCTCCTATGATCCAGACTCAAGTTCTTCTCCTCCCAATTGGTCATGGTTTGAGGGAGAGGAATAACTTCAAAAGAGATTGGTGGCCCAAAATCCTGCCTCCTGAACCTGCTCAAATCTGATCCTGAATGTACCATTTAAATCACACAATGGAGAGCTGCCCTGCTCTCCCCAATTCTGGCTCAATGGATTCAACAACACACACCTTATTATGATTGGCTTAGATGACGTAATTACTTTGTGTCCCCCATCTCAGTCTATACTAAGGCCAGAATAATAAAACAAGCTATTTCTCAAGCTGAGAATATTTTAGCCTGGGAAGGGAATAACCTTGTTCCTGAAGCCCAGGGGTCGATGTTACTGTACATCTACTAGGGATTGATAGGGCTCACTCAACAGCCTCATCTACCACAGTGAACTCTAGCACTAGGATGCATGCTGAAACCATGGCTTATGGGATAAATGGCATAAATCATAGCCAGATGCAGCTACGGAGTCCTCACTTGCTCTGTGTGTGTCCTAGAATCTGGGGGGCTTTGGGGTCATCTGGTAAGTGCACCAGAGCAGTGCTCCCAAATGTGATAGCTATCCTGCCTGCCAAATTCAAAGAAGCTGTCACCCATATTGTGGGCGAACAAGATGGTCTCCAGAATGTCAAGGTGATTGGTTCTCTGTGGAATTGGACACAAGTTCTACTGCTCTCCTCTCCATGGAAAGACAACTTACACTTCATTATCCCTATTGAATGGTATCAGGAAGGTAACATTCTTCAGTTTAATAGCTGCACACCAAGAGTGCAGGCTATGTCTGTCTATTTACCCAACATATCACATCTGGCGTTCAGCACAACAGTTATAATTCATTTTACTACCCGTTTTAGTTTAGGGTTGTCCATGACCTTCAGCCACCATACAGATTATTTTTGTGGACACCAGAAAGGTCAACTGAGGGAAGACAGATGGGGACCAACAATGCCCAGTCCTTCATGTGTGATCCTATCTCTGGACTCTTCTTTTCCTCTGAGAATGTGGCATTACTTCTGATTTGCATCTGTATGTGCAGAGAGGGGGCTCACACTTCACTCTTCCTGTCTTGATGTCCCTTCTTCCACAAGTCAGAGAACCATGGTAAAGTTTCTTCCAGCTGCTAATTATATCAAATTTTATACTTTGGGGAGAGAAATCACCACAGAACAGACCCACAGAATCACTCACTGCATCCACTGTGAGAAAGGAAAATATTTTACTCGGCTTCTAGAAGCACTCCCTTCTGTATGGGGACCAATTATGGTGTTTGGATCTCCTGACTTCAGTGACAGCTCAGGCACCATATCAAATAATCCTCAAAATCTGATCATCACCCCCGTAAAGTACAGACTTCCTGGCAGATGACTGTAATTACCTTTGTGGAAGGATATGAAAAGTCACCTTGAAGAGATACTGCAGGAGTTTTCCTCAATGGGACCTGACCTCCCCTACAAAGGGTTCAAGCCAGTGAATTGACAAAGAACAGTAATATGAGTTCGAGTCCACATTTATCCACTACAGTGCCTAATGCCTATCTCCTGCCTGGGAGCCCTTGCTTTTATTCTGAATATAAAAGAATATAAAAGAATACCTTCATCAGTCCATCCACTCAGTACCTAGAATCACCATGATCTTTTAGGCATTGCTCTAGATCCTAAGCATCTAGATTGGCATCTTGATTGGCACTCCAGCCTTGCAGACCGCGATGGCAGGGCACTGCCTCTAATGGATAAGTGCGTTCATGTTCTCTCATTTCATAACCCCATAACCGCCACTGATATTGGGGAACAAGTTAAATGGTGTATTTCATTATCCACAGAATCACTGGATCCACCATAATATGAAAATCCCTACTTTTTACTCAATTTCTCTAAGCCCCCATTCACCACCAAACTGGATCTATGGAGGACACGCACAACAGAGCTTTTTCAAGGATGCTCTTGATCACCTCACCAGCGCACATCTTATTGCCTTAGTAAAAGAAATGTCCTCTAGGGTCTCCTGGGGGTGGGGGAACAATCTCAGTATTAGGTTCTCAGGTTCACATAATAAATCTTTTCTAACCTTCCTACCTCCCCCAGGCATTCTGACATTTTCCCACGAAAACGCTAGACAAGTTCTGACATGTTGATCTTCTTCTCTTAGGGCCATTTTGACGTTTAGGGAACCATACCAGGGAACTCTTAGGACAAGCTCCAGGTGTCTGACAAAATTTTAAATCCTCAGTCAAAAGTGCATGCCCTCTAAACTCCCCCCATATGCAAGCCCACATTCTACCCTAGATGAACATCCTCAAGGTCAAGTCCCACCTGTGACATCCCAGCAACTGCCAACACGTATCTTACAGGTCCTGAATACCTTTGGCATTTAACCTATTTCCTTCTGAAGCAGTGATTGTACCTCCTTGGGGCTACTGATCAAAGGGGGTTCAAAATTCATCTTGTGAGCCCCCTTCTCTAGGTGGTATCATCACGTTTTCCAGGAAAGCTGAGGCTGTTTCTTTCTAGTAACTAAAAAATGTGATTCCGTTAACTGGAAGGTTCAGAGGAATCCAAGGGCTCAAAATTCTCAGTCTCAACCCTTGGATGGCTTCAAGTCTCTTTTGAGAGACCTGACATTGACACAGGAATATCTGTGTGCTTAGTTTCCTTTCCAGATCCTTTACCATGGTGATCAGATCCTGGGTCTGATTTTTGGCACAGGGTGTCCTGTGGCTGCAGGATTTAAGCGTCCTCCAAAAGTAGTGTTAAGGTGTTCTGACCTTCGGATCATGTCCTAAGATGACAACTAATTGTCATGATTCCATTATTTTCTTTCTGCGATGGCTCTAATATGATTTTTTAAAGTGACTTCACTCAGAATTTAAGAAACAAAATAAACGAGCAAAGGTGGGGGGGGGGAAGAGTCAAACCAAGGAACAGACTCTTAACTACAGAGGACAAACTGATGGTTACCAGAGGGGAAGTGGGTGGGGGATGGGTTAAATAGGTGATGAGGATTAAGGAGGGTCCTTGTCCTGATGAACACGGAGTGTTGTAGAGAATTGTTGAAACATTATATCCTACACCTGAAACTAATATAACACTGTCTGTTAACTATAATTTAAAGAAAAAAGAAAAAAGAAGAAAAGCAAGATCAGGAAGTTTATTTCAGCAACTCATGAGTACAAAAGCTCTCCTTAGTGGTTAGACGAAGAAAGGTTTGAATCCTCTTAAAGACTATGTTTTTTAAACAGTTAAAGAGATTATCCTATGAACTGAATATTATCGTTTTGTTTTCTATTAAGTTATAGTCTAAAACTAGTGTTTCTTAGTATTAAACTGATTGTTCTAACCATAATTTCATGTCATTACCATTTGTTTAAAAACACCTTGTGAATCAGTCATTATGTGTTCTCATCTTGAGAAGTAAAAGTTCATGCTATAAAAAAAATTTTTTAATAGAAAAAAATCACAGGAAAATATACCAACATGTTACTTCTGGTTCGTTTCTTGGTGTTATGATTGTAAATATTTTTTATGTCAAGTAATTTTTTACCCATGAATATATGTTACCTTTTTTAGTTGTAATAATTTGGAAATTACTTTAGGTTTCCTTCATAGTTACAATAATTCCTTTCCAAACCTTATTCCTTTTATTTCTTCTTATGTTATCATACTGGCTAAGATCTCTAGTTCAATGTTGAACTCAGGTAGTGACGGCAGGCACCCTTGTAGTTTATTCATCCGTACAGGAAACATTCTCAGGGTTTTAGTCATTTTTCTATCTCCTAGACTGTTCATGGACTGTTTATCTGATAAAAATTGACATCCATTGAACATAATTTATTAAAGTCATTAAGTAATTTCTCTTGTTTAATTGATAGTATAAAGAACTATGTTGACCAGTTTTCTTATGTTAATATCAACTTTTCACAAAAGGAATAAACCCAATTCAAAAGGATATATTAAATTTTTGTACATAGTTACATTCTGATAGCTAATCTTTTCTTTAGTGTTTTTGCATATATGCTAATGAGGGAGACTAATTTTCCTTTCTTGTACTACCTTTGTCAAACTTACACTAGTATCATAAGTCAGGAATATTGTCTCCATACACACACACACACACACACACACACACACACACACACACACACACTCCAGAATAATTTAAGATTGGAATTGTTTTGATAAAACTTGTCTGTAAAGCCAAAATAAATGACTCCACCCCACAAATCATAGAATGATCATTTCTCACATGGTTACATGTTGCAGCCACATGTTCTCCCAGCACTGACCCATCAACCTCACAAACTGCAGGTGGACCTTGAGAAATGGTGTTCCCCACATGCCAAGAGTTACTTCCTCACCACTTTCCACCAGCACTACTCTCAGACAATACAACTGCAGGGCAGGACAAGGACTGTATTGTAGGGCAATACAACTGCAAGGTCCCACTGTGAGGGCCTACTTTCCTAAACTGGTCAGGCAGAACTCCCCAGAAAAGAGAGCCCAGAGCAAAGCTTACAAACTAATGCTTTATGAGGGGATGAGGCCCTGGGGAGGGAGGAAAACCCCCATAATACACAACCAAGCTGCCCAGGGCTTTTGAAGAAAGAGTGCTCCCCACCTGGCCTTGAGGGTATGTCCAGATGATTCTACATAAACAATAGGCCTTGGGATAACCCATGGGGGATGGGGAAGGAGAGGGAATTTACCTGCAGGTTTCTCCAATCTCCTGTTATCTCTTAGTAAATCAGGTCCATGTTGTGAGTTGGCGGTTACCTGGGAAAGATCATTCTTACCTGAGTCTGGGTTATGCCAAACAAGGTGTGAAAGAACAGATTTGGTTGCTACTCAGACCTTCCAGTTCTGGGACTCTAGCTCTGATCAACTGAGAATTCTGGCAATCACTTTAAGCCAGGATTAAAGAAAAAACACAAGGCAACAAAATGCCTGAAGTGTCAGTTTGCCATTTGGGCCCGATCACATCCCTCCAAATCTCATCTTCTTATCATGGTGGCTGGAGATAGAACTTCCTCCACGCTATCTGGATCTGAATTAACTGGTTCTGTGTAAAGAATGGATCATTACTTTCTTAGCTGCATTAGTATAAATTACATGGTATTTTAATTTAATCCCTGGGAGCCACTACAGGTATCACCACAAATTAGATCAAAGTTCAGTCTAAGAGAAAGAAAACACACATCGCTCAATGCTATTTCTATATTAAAGCGGCTGAAAGTCAGTGTAAGAAAAGACCATCATAATGAATGTCACGAATATGCTGACCCCATTTCTGATAAAAGCCCATATAATTTCAATGGGAAATGACTTCTAGGCTCTGAGAGTTGCAATTAAGGTAAATGTACCTTGAGGTAGGAAGTCCCTCTTTGTTCAGGCAGAACTGGATATTGATGGCTTTCATTTGTATTAGCACCAAACACTACCTTCTAATTAATGCAAAGAAGTTTCTCAGAGTTTAATGTTCCCCAGAATCTTTGACATAGATTTTGAAATGTCCTGAACTGTTCAAGAGCATTCTGTGTTCTTTAATTACTTCCCCTTGCCTTTTGGCCCACTTCTAGAGTAGTGTGGCTAACGTTTCACCTTGCCCCTCACAAAGCTCTCCCCTCATAGGGTGACTGTGTCATCACCAAGGCATATTGGTTGCATTCTTTGCTGAAATTCTTGGCAAAAGTTCCAAAATTTTAATTGACCTCCATGAATTTTATACTTAATATTCCCCTTTCTATTATATGGATACAGTTGACTTTGAGTGGCTTGTGGAAACCAACTTGGAACGGCTTTCTATTTTAAATTTCAAAGAAATTGACCAGTTGTTAGAAGAGGATAAAGGGAACCAGAAGGTAGAGCAACTATTTTATGGTTGACTCAACCCATGGAGCATTCTAGATTCAAGGTGAAAGCAACGGTGCTAAGAATTTTCTTGTAGAACCCAGAAAGTTTGGGCAAAAACAAACTTATTAACCTGAACATAGTTAATCAACTCATGGTGATGCAGCTGGTACCACCTAACCCCTCACTCAAGAGCCCAGCATGCCCCTGCTCCAACTGTTTTATTGATTTGCAAATGGACACTTCCCTGAAAATAGGTGATTCCACGTGGGTAAGTCCTGTGAAAAACAACCTTAATTTGTCTCTCAGAAAACAAAGTTACAAATATGTTTTGTGAGCCTCTATTTGCTGTGAAAATGCAAATGCATGTTGCAGAATAACTAGAAAATAGGACGGTAATTTAAAGTTCCCTATTTTATACTGAAACTTGAATGTATTGAATCTTATAGTTCAGCATCATCACTGAGCCTGAAAACATTTACAGCAATCATGAATCTAGAAAATTCCACGTCATTCACGTATTTGCTGTGGCAGAATTTCTAAATGTCATTGAAATAAAATATTAACATGTATATAGACTATATACATTTGTGTTCAATGTGTGCATGTATGTAATATACAGTAAAAGCCCTTCAGTTAAATCTCCAATATCTCTATCCAGATCATGGGGGAAAGAAAACAACATTAAATAATTTTAGGAAAGGAAAACTTTAATTTTTTTTTTGCTTATTTATTTTTGAGAGAGACAGAGGAGGGGTGGGGGAAGCGGGAGAGAGGTGTGGAGAGACAAAGAGAGAGAGGGAGGGAGGGAGAGAGAGAGAGTGGGAATCCCAAGCAAGCTATGCCCTGCCAGCAGAGAGCCTGATGCAGGACTCAAACTGAAGAAGCATGACCTGAGCTGAAATCAAGAGTCGGACGCTTAACCCACTGAGCCACTCAGGTGCCCCAGGAAAGCAAACCTTTCTAATAACTATAATTGGTACCACAAAAAATATATGCAGTAAAATTCATATACTTTGCTAATGGAGAGAGTCTTCATTTGTAGACGCCTGCTCTGTTATCCCAACAGGTAGAATATTCAAAAGATAAGGCCCAATTCTGTAACTCTGTCACATTAATTTTGGAGGTACTTGGTCTCATGGAATTTTCCCTAGGGCCACTTGCCCCACTCTTTCCTAGACTAAACCATAATACACATATATAAGCTAAGCACATAGGAGGCCCCTAGGCCCTGAAAATGGCAGTATTTACTGGAGCAGAGAAGTCACTCCTCTCCTAAGGAAACTCGGGTAGCTAACCTACACAGCAACCCAGCACAAACGGTCTCCGGCATTCACGAGGAAGATGGCGAGCTAACTACCTGTGTGATGCTGGACAAGTTAACTCGTCTGTGCCTCGGTTTTGTCATCTGTAAAGTGGGAATAATAAGTAACGTACAGGATTTTGGTGAGGATTACAAAAAGTCGCTTCAAAAAGGGTCTGGCACTTATCAAACATGCTAGCCCTTTTCTATATAACTAGTGACATCATAAAAAACAGTATATGATCACTGTTGTTCTCCAGTTACCTCTGAAACACCTACACTAGTCTTCTGAACTGCACTCCTGAAGGTTGCTTACGATGTATTCCGGCATCTTTACCACAGAGAGACGCAACCAAAAGAAAGGAAAATTCTGACAGTGGAGACTGTCGCATGCAGCAAGAGGATGGCTACCTGTCCAGTGAACGTCTTTTGCTACAACTTAACTCTTTTAGTTAGATTAAATCTTTCCAAAATCTCTCATTATGCCGGTCCGATCTGGAGGTAGACTGATTTCCTCAGCAGGGGCAGAAACAAAAAAAGCGTGAATCCATAGGGACAAGAACATACCGGAGCCAGGGTTTGCCCTGAATGATTCATGGTGTCCTTAAATGGTGATTTCTAGAACCCTGAAGTCTGGATTTAAATGTGATATATTATCCAGGAATAGAAGACAAATCTGATGCCACAGTAGTAAGAGAAGTGAAGACACAATACCCTGAGGGATGAACTCCTGAACAGAAGTTGAAATCACAAGAATAAGGTTTTTCCCTATTCTACAGGGTAAACTATAGGACTTACATATATATTACATATATATGATATATATACACCATATATATTATATACCTCATATATATACCATATATATTATATGCCTCCATATAATATATACATTATATATTACCATATATAATATATATGTGTGTAATACATAATTATATATACATATTATATATTATGTATACATATTATGTATATTATATATAATTATGATTTTAGTTATAATGTAATATATACTTACATATATATGTAATTGTACATATATATGTAATTGTACATATATATGTAAATGTGCAATCTAAAGAAGGGGAAAAAAATCACAAGAAAATAATAAAAGCCTCAAAAATTTGTGACAACAGAAGTTCCAATGTAAGTGTAATTAGTGTGTCAGAAGAGAAGATGGAAAAAGGGGCAGGAAAAAAATGGAAAAATAATGACTTCAAACTTCCCAACTGGTGACCTAGATTTCCAGATTCGGTCATGTCAGCAAAGGCCAAATAAGACAAGGGGAGAAGTGTGGAAGCAGAAGAAAAGACACAGCCCACACAGGGCACCTGTCATGGATGATGGGATTTTTCCTCAAACTCTGGGTCCCAAGACCAAACATCAGCCCACCAGATCTGCCCTACAAGAAATATTAAAGTCAGTTCTCTGAGTCAAAGATAAAGGATTACACAGGGAGAGTCCAATCTTTAGAAAGGAATGGAATACCACTGAAAAGTTCATGGATAAAAATATAAAATATAGAAACTAAAAACATACACTAAACATCAATTCTAAACATGCAATATGCATATTATTTTTATTAACTTACCTTGTTTATATATATTACTAATGCATTATATAATATAAAATTATAAAGATTATTTTATAATCTTGTCTTGAGGCTTTAATGTCTATAAATGCAAGAGACATGATGCATGTAATACAATGAATGATGGGTGAAGGTGTTGAATGAGACAGTATACAAAAAGATAAAACAAATAGAAAACAAACCATACAAAGCAGCATCTAAATGAACACGTAGAAAAAACTTTATTAACTTTAAAAATGTGTGTGCGTACATACACTATTATAGGGTGATCACACTGGATAGAAAAAGCAAGAGCAAATTACACTTGCCAATGAAAAATGTATATTTAAAGTGCCTATAAAAATGCACTTTAAATATAATGACATGTATTGGCTGAAAGTAAACCAATAAAAAAAAGATATACCACGCAAACAGTAAGAATAAGGAAGCTGAGCGCTTTTATTAATATTTGATAAGGTAGACTACAACAGAAGTTAGAGTATTACCAAGTAGAAACAGAACGGTTCATGATGACAAATTTGCCGATTCATCAGGAAGACAGAACCACCATAGACGTGTCCGCACAAAAGAAGAGCTTCAAAATACGCAAAGGATAAACTGACAGACAAGAGATACAGGATTCCGTCATTATAATCAGAGATTTTAACATCCTCTCAGCAATTTAGAGAAACATGAAGTAAATCAGTGAAGGCAGACAATATATGAAAAGCACATGTACCTTGCCTTAACTAACATGTATGAAAGTCTACACCTAAGAACTAAAAAATAAACATTATTTTCAAGTGCACAAGGCACACTCATGAAGAAAGACCCATGAAATGGGGCACAAAATAAGTCTCAGTACATTTTAATGAACTGAAATCATACAAAGTATGTTCTCGGGTAGCAACAGAATTAAAATAAAAATCAATACCAGTAAGATAATAGGAAAACCTCAAACCTTTGGAAATTAAACAATCTATTTCTAAATCATCCATGGGTCAGATGAAAAATTACTAAAGAAATTGGAAAATATTTTACCCTAACTGGTAATAAAAACATTAACATTTACATCAACATATCTGTAAGACGACTAGAGGCAGTGCTTAGAGGGCAAGTTATAGTTTTAAATGATTTCATCAGAAAATAGGATATTGATCTAAGACTTTCCCTAAGTTACTACCTCAAGAATATTAGAAAATTAAAGTAAATACAGTGAAAGAAGAAAAGAATACAATGAGCAGACATCAATGAAACAGAAGCCAAAAGAGAAAAGAAACAATGCCAATATGTGGTTATAGGGGGGAAAATTAACAAAATTGGTATATACTTGACTAAACTGAGGAAGAAAAATGAAATTCAAGAAAAAAGGTTAAGTTCTCACTACAGAGCATTAAAAGTATTGAATTAAAAGTATAGCAAGAAGCTATTATTACAAGTTGATGCCAACAAACTCAACATTTTAGGTGAAATGGATAAATTAGCTGAAATGTACAACCCAGCCAAATTGGCACAAAAGAAATCTATGAAAGAAACTGCATTATATAAAAACTTTTCCCATGTATTAGTACACACCTTTATTGGTGAATTCTGTTGAACATTCAAGAGTAAATACCATATGGGGCACCTGGGTGGCTCAGTTGGTTAAGCAACCAACTTTGGCTCAGGTCATGATCTCACCGTTTGTGAGTTTAAGCCCTGCGTCGGGCTCTGTGCTAGGAGCATGGAGCCTGGGGCCAACTTCCACTTCTGTGTCTCCCTCTCTCTGCCTCTCCCCTGCTCATACGCTCACTCTCTCTCTCCCTCAAAAATAAAAAAAATATTTAAAAAAATTTTTTAAGAGTAAATATCATTTTTGTATACATTTTTTCATGAAATAAAAAAGTTTGAACACTTTCCAACTTGTGTTATAAGGCTGCCAGGGCTCTGATATCAAAAACACAAAGACAGAGAGAGAGAGGGAGGGAGAAATAAACTTAGAGTATTGTCTCTCAGGTTTATAGAAGTAACAATCTTTCACAAGTATAATAGAATACAACAAATTATAAGGAGGAAAATATAAAAAATAAGACTTCTCTTAGGGATGTGAGGTTGTTCGACATTAAAACATTAGTCAATGGGGGGCCACCTGGGTGGCTAAGTCAGTTAAGCATCAGACTCTTGATTGTGGTTCAGGTCATGATCTCATGATCTTGAGTTTGAGCCTCTCATCAGGCTCTGCACTGACAGCATGGAGCCTGCTAGCAATTCTCTATCCTTTCTCTGACCCTACCTCCTTGAACTCTCTAATAAATAAACTTAAAAGAAATACTTTAAAACATTAGTCAATGGGACTTCCATATTCAGCCAAGATAAAGTGATAAGGATTATATTTACCTAAAAGCCACTGTCAGGGAGGAAACTACACAAAATATTGCAGATATTCAGAAAAGATAGAGCAGAACCATAATCTCTGAGGGACAGAAGAAAAACAAGTCCAAAATTTACATGAGTTTATGGTTTGGGAGGCGATTTCCAGGTTATAGTGAGGAGTGGGAAAACAGAGTCAGATGGAGACTTTGCAGAGCAAAGCACAGAAAGGCAGACCGTGGTTGTCAGAGACAACTCGGGATATGCGCAGAGGGGGTCCTGAGTCTCTGGCTAAGTTCTAATGCACACGTATGAAAATAAAATATATACAGTGTGGAAAGAACCATACCAAGGATTATGCTGACAGTTCCTAGAGTTCACACAGGGTCCCAACCATGGAGGAAAAGCTTTGTGATAGGTAGGGTAGAATCCTCAGAAGGATGTTGCCTTACTATAGGAATAAATTTATGCTAGAGTGAAAGCTCCTCTGGACCCACACTCAAAATGCTTAACAGGAAGTCTTGAAAGATCCCAGTAACTAAGTGTATCCTGGAACACAATCTAACAGTGTATTAATGAAACAAAATCCAGTAACAAACAACATAAAATTTTCCAGGTCTGGCATCCAATGAAATTTATGAGGCATGCAAAGCTGAAGAATAATATAACTCATGAACACTAACAAAGTCAGTCTATAGAAAGATACTCATAAATGACAAAGATGATGGATCTAGCAGAAAATAAAACCTAGTAATAAAAAATTGGCTCCGTATGTTTGAGAAGGTTGAGAAAAAGATGAATGCAGTGAACAGACAAATAAAGATATAAAAAGAACTGAGCAAAGTTTCTAAATATGAGAACTACAGTACCAGAAAACATACTGCCTGGATGAACAGATCAGACATTCTAGAAGAAATGACTGGTAATCTTGAGGACATAGCAATAAAAACTATTCAAAATAAATAAAAACTATTCAAAATAAAGCACATAAAGAAAAAAGATTTTAAAAAATGGTACAACAGATCATTAGTAACTTGGTGGGCAATAATATGTAGTCCAATATACATATAATTGAGGAAGAGGAAACAAAAATATTTTAAGATAATGCCAACTCTTTCCAAATTCTTAGGTTAATTATAAATTCAAATGTTCAAAGATTCAAAAATTCAGCAAATTCCAAGCAGAATAAACATAAGAAAACCACTCAAAGGCAAACCTAATCATGTTGTTAAACACCAAGGATAAAAAGAAAAACTTTATAAACATCTAATAGGGGCTGAGGATGGTGAATGCATTACACATCACACAGCAAAGACAAAGATTTCTCTTTTCAGCGACAGATGATTCATCAAAGAGCACAGCCAACAGTCAAGGGTGAAACACTTTTAACACACTGAAAGAAAAAAGAAATGGTCAATCTAGAGTTCTTTGTCCAGTGAAACATCTTTCAAAATAAAAGCAAAATAACAGTATTTTCAGCCCAAAAAACATGAGATTAATTAACTGTGTATCTGCACTGAAATCAATGTTAAATGAAGTTCATCACACAAGAGGAAAATTACAGCAGTTGGAAGTTTGAATAGATACAAACCAATGAAGAGCAGGAGACATGGTGGTTGTGACTCTGGAACACACAGAGATCCCTATGACATTCTGCTCATGTTTATGTCTCTACACAGTAAGACTTCCAGCTATTCCTGCAAGAAGTGGCTGATGAATCGTCTACATGCATATGCACAGATGCATGCACATACACACAAACACACACACCCATGGATTGTCACATCTACAAAAACAACAACCCATTCCAGGCTCTGAAAAAAAAAAGCGCAAACAACAAATGGAGAAATGCTTATTCATGCCAACTTGGCAGAGTTTGGGTAAGAAAGGTGGAGGTCTATAGCATGTCATCTAGCAAACTCAGTCAACAAAGATGTTATCTGATGGGGCAGAGTTGGCAACTGAAACCAGCAGCCTTACTGCAGAGGGCCCAACCTGACTTCAGGTGGGCAGCAAAAACCCATGGTGACAACATCAGTAAAGTTATTAAACTGTGAGAGATGAATAGGAAATCTTGCCTCTCTGCTGCCCTGCGATCCAGTCCAGTTGCAAGAGTGAAGTGAAGCCAGAAATGTAACAGAGAGAGCCTGGAAATGAGAGAGCCATAAAAGCCCACTACACACTCTTGGCTATCAGGGAAACACTTTACATGTGCAGGAAGCACTGTTGGGGACTAGTGGAAAGGAAGAGTGGGAGAGAGTTAAGAACTTGTCGTGTCCTCGTGTGCCCCAATGTTTCCAGCAGCACTATCGGCAACCGCCAAATTATGGAAAGAGCCCAAATGTCCATGGACTGATGAATGGATTAAGATGTGGTGTATGTATACAATGGACTACCACTCAAATGAAAAAGAATAAAATCTTGCCATTTGCAGCAACATGGATGGAACCAGAGTGTATTATGCTAAGCAAAATAAGTCAGAGAACGACATATGATTTCACTCATATGTGGAATGTGAAAAACACAACAAATGAGCACAGGGGAAGGGAAGGAAAAATAAAGTAAAAACAGAGAGGGAGGCAAACCATAAGAGACTAGTAAATACAGAGAACAAACTGAGGGTTGCTAGATGTGTGGTGGGTGGGGGTATGGGCTAAATGGGTGATAGGCAGTAAGGAGGGCTCTTGTTGGGATGAGCACTGGGTGTCACACATAACAGATGGATCACTGGGTTGGATACCTGAAGCCAAGACTACACTGTATATTAACTAACCTGAAATTAAAAAAAAAAACTTGTAGTGTCCTTTCCCACCTTCCCTGTAGAGACTAAAAACCCCCAGGCTCCACATGATTAACCACAATCTCTGCCAAAACCATTAAACTGCAAAGTCATAGGCTTCACCCCTGGAAAGCTAGACTAAAAATTAAGAGTAAGATGAAGCATAGATATCAGCAGCAGAACACTCCTCTGGAAGACACATACTTTAAGCCCAGGCCAAAAAAGGAAGTCAAGGAAAAAATATAAAAATTCAAGATGCTATAAAAAAGTATGTGAAATGATCTGTTTTCAATAACACAAATTTAGAAGACAGCCAAAGACAGGAACCTATGCTGTATGACTGAGGGGAAAAATACTCAATAAAACAAAGGATTCTAAACGGGCCCAGACATTGGATTTAGCCAACAATGATTCAAAGCAGCTATTATAGGACACTTCAGGAAAAAAAAAGGCAGAATAAGAGGATCCTAAGGTTACCTCCTCCCATAGACTCACCTACATAACAGCCACATCAATGCAAATAATCCAGAAAACTACCCAGAGACTGGCAGAAAAGACTTTACAGTTAATCATAGAGAGGAGGCCACATTACAAAGGACAGGAGGGGTGGAGACCCAGTCAGGAACCACATTCCCAGTGAGACTGGCCACAATTGGAAGGACACCACCAGCATGGAGAAAGGAGAGGAGCAGACTCCACACCAGGCACCCAAGACATGGGGAACCTGCAATAAGAAGAAAAGTCCTGATAACATTTGGCTTTGAAACAAGGGTGGGGGCTTAAGTTCGCCAGTTTTTACAACCAGCGGGGCTTACCTCTTAAGTACTTTAAAAGGGAGATCTGGAGAGAGAGAGGAAACAGAGTCCCCACACTTAGCATAACAAACAACACTAACCAGATATAGCATAAAAGTAGCAGTTTCAAAAATGCCTGGGACATACAGGAAGGAGATTTATTTACTAATCTCAGAACCTGGCCTGGGGCTGGGGAGGTGGTCTTTAGGAGACTTCTGCAAGAAGTCTACAGAGCTGGCAAGCACCATTTCTCTGTCCTCCAGCCTCAACTTAGATATCCCGATACCTGCAGGTACCAGCATGAACACTCACTACCTAGCTTGCTAACACTCTGTGCCTTGCCTCCAAGTTCTCCTGCAGAACCCCCCCAATCCAACCCACCCCACTCAGCAGGAGTCCCTCCAGTATGGCTGTAAGCAGCTCCATCAGACACCAGCATCACTCCAAAGTGACCTCTCCCCTGGAGAGAGGGCAAAATAACCACATGCATCAGTTCCACTGCAGTGACAACAGCTGAAATATGTAACTGACAGCGTAGAGAGAATGCCCTGCCTATCACTGTGTCTCCAGCCCCAACAGAGATCCGTAGACAGACATGTGGTTTGTCTGCAGGTCTCCCCACCAATGAAAGCCTCTCAGGGAACAATGCATGGCCAGCATAGTTCAGTGTCACTGATGCCTCCACAAATGGGCTAAAGCATCTGGTCTGACTGCTGATACCCCGCCTAACTACAAGACCCTTAACAGCACAGGGACAAAACCCTGCTCACCATGGACAAAAGGAACTACTGCAAATGCACTGAAGGCAAGTGCAACTCAGCCACAACACTAAGATGCACACAAACACATAGGAGACACTCCTGAAGTCTCTTGTTCTGGTGAATAGGGCACACTGCAGCACAGGGCACCACAGGATCTCTTCCTCATAAGGCCACTACTTTCAAGATCAAGAGACATAATTGACTTTTAATACACAGAAACAAACACATAGAGTTAAACAAAATGAGGAAATGGAGGAATATGTCCCAAATTAAAGAACAGAACAAAACCACAGAAAAAGAGCTAAATGAAATGGAGATAAGCAATAGGTCTGATAAAGAATTCAAAGTAATGGTCAAGTTACTTACTGGACTTGAGAAAAGTGTGGAGGACATTAGTGAGACACTTGACACAGTTAGAAAATATAAAACATGAACCAGAGATGGAAATACTCAATAACAAATTAACCATGCACTAGAATCAATACATAGTAGACTAGATGAAGTAGAGGAATATATCAGCAAGCCAGAAAACAGAGTAATGGAAAGCAACCAGGTTAAACAACAATAAGAAAAAATAATTTAAAAAAATGAGAAGAGGGTAAGGGAACTTAACATCATCAAGCATAATAACATTCACATTATAAGGATCCCAGAATGCAGAGACAAAAAGGAGCAGAAAATTTATTTAAAGAAGTAATAGTTAAAAACTTCCATTTCTTCCTGGGAAAAGAAGGAAACATACAGATCAAGGGGGCACAGAGATCCCCCAACAAAACCAAACCAACGGGGTCCATACCAAGACACATAATAATTAAAATGGCAAAGAGTAGTGAAAAAGAGGGAATTTTAAAAGCAAAATAGAAAAGAAAACCGTTACATACAAGGGAAACCCCATACGGCCATCAGCTGGTTTTTCAGCAGAGATTTTGCAGGCCAGGAGGGAGTGGCGTGATATATTCAAAAGGCTGAAAGGGAAAAAAGAGTAGCTATAGCCAAGAATATTCTATCCAGCAAAGCTATCATTTAGGCTAGAAGGAGAAATAAACTAAAACAAAACTAAAGGAATTCAGAACTACTAAACCAGCCTTACAAGAAATGTTAAAGGGAATTCTGTGAATGGAAATAAAAGGTCATAATCAGGAGTAAGGGCATGAGGAAACAAAAAACATTAACAGGTAAATACAAACTAATTATAGACTAATCACGTTTAAAACATAAAATTATATGCTTTATGTAAAACATATAAAATTATAGATTAATCACTTATTAGTACATAGGGACATTTGGGTGGCTCAGTTAGTTAAGTATGCAACTCTGGCTCAGGTCATGGTCTCATGGTTCATGAGTTTGAGCCCTGCAATGGGCTCTGTGCTGACAGTGCAGAGCCTGCTTTGGATCCTCTGTCTCCCTCTGTCTCTGCCCCCCCACCCTGGTTCATTCTCTCGTTTGTTCGTTCTCTCTCTCTCTCTCTCAAAAATAAACATTAAAAAAAAAATTAGTACATAGGTTAAAGCACAAAAGGCAGTAAAATCAATTAGATATATAAAAATCAGACATGGAGTTCACAAAAGGATGTAAAGGATGACATCATATACATAAAACATGGCTGAGGGTAGTAAAAATTGAGTGCTTTTAGAATGGGTTCAAACTTAAGCAACCATCAACTCAATATAGACTATGATATGCATTAGATGTTATATATGAACCTAATAAAAAGCCTGTAATAGATACACACAAAAAAATAAAAATAAAGGAATCCAAGTATATCACTAAAGAAAGCTATCAAAGCAAAAGGGAAAAGAGCAAAAAAGAAGAAAGGGACAGAGAAAAAAACTACAAAAAACAACCATAAAACAAGTAACAGAAAGGCAGTAAGTACATACCTACCAATAACTAGCTTGAATGTATATAGATTAAATCCTCCAATTAAAATATGTAAGGTGACTGAATGGATCAAAAACAACACCCACTGTATCCCACCTACAAGACACTCTCTTCACATCTAAAGACACATACAGATAAAAGTGATGGGAAAATACTTACAATGAAAATCGAAGCAAAAAGAAAGCTGTGGTAGCATACTTATGTAGACAAAATAGACTTTAAAAAAAATTGTAACAAGAAACAAAGGACACTACATAATGATCAAAGGAATAATCTAACGAGAAGATATAACAATTATAAATACTTATGCACCAAACACGAAGGCACATAAATACATAAATCAACCATTAACAGACATAAAGGAAGAAATTAACAGTAAAATAATAATATTAGGGCACTTTAACACCCCACATATATGAATGGATATACTGTCGAAACACAAAATCAGCAAGGAAACAGTGGCTTTGAACAACACATTGGACCAGATGGACTTGGCAGATGTATTCAGAACACTCCATTCAAAACCAGAAGAATAAACATTCTTTTCAAGCGCTCATGGAACATTCTCCGAAATAAATGACATGCTAGGCCACAAAATAAATCTCAATGAATTCAAAAGATTGATATCCTATCATGCATTTTTTTTTACCACAACAGTTTGAAACTAGATATCACAAGAAAAAATCTGAAAGGAACACAAATACATGTAGGTTAAATAACATGCTATTAAACAATGAATGGTCAACCAAGAAATCAAAAAGGAAATCAAAAGATACATGGAGACAAATAAAAATGATGATGTAATAGTCCAAAATCTTTGGGATCTAACAAAAGCTATTATAAGACGGAATTTTATAGCAATACAGGCCTACATCAAGACCCAAGAAAAATGACCTTACACAAAAAGGAGATAGAAAAAGAAAAAAGCAAAGCCCAAATCTAATAGAAGGAAAGGCATAACAAAGATTAGAATAGAAATAAAGTGAAGATGAAAAAGACAACAGAAAATATCAGTTAAACTGGGAGCTGGACCTTTGAAGAGATCAACAAAAATTAATAAACCTTTAGCCAGACTAATCAAAAGGGAGGGGACTCAAATAAGTAAAAACAGAAATGAAAAAGGAGAAATAACAACTAATACCACAGAAATACAAAAAATTATAAGAAAATGTTATGGAAAAGTGTATGCCAATAAATTGGACAACCCAGAAAACATGGATAAGTCTCCAGAAACATAAAATCTCCCAAAAGTGAATCAGGAAGAAATAGAAAATTTGAACACTGATTATTAGTACTCAAAAAACTCCCAAGAAACAAAAGTCCAGGACAAGACAGCTTCACAGGAGAATTCTACCAAACATTTAAAGAAGAGTTAATACCTATTTTTCTCAAACTAATCCAAAAAATGAGAAAGAGAGAGAGAGAGAGAGAGAGAGAGAGAGAGAAGGAAAGCTTCCAAATACACTCTATGAGGCCAGCATTATCCTGATACCAAAACCACACAAGATGTTACAAATAAAAAAAAAAAAAATAGTATAGGCCAGTATCTCTGATGAACATAGGTGCAAAAATTTTCAACAAAATATTAACGAATCAAACTCAAAATACATTAAAAACAACTTCAACATGATCAAGTAGGATTTACCCAGGGATACAAGAGTGGTTGAATATTTGCAAATCAATCAACATGATGCAACACATCAATAAGAGAATGGATGAAAGCCAAATGATCACCGCATAGATGCAGAAAAGGCATTTGACAAAATACAACATCCATTCATGATTAAAAAAAAACCCTCAACACAGTAGGCTTAGATGCAACAGATCTCAACATAATAAAGGCCGATGTGCAAAACCCACAACTAAGATCATACCCAATGGTGGAAGACTGAAAGCTTTCCCCCCAGTATCAGGAAGCAGACTACAATGTCCACTCTCAATGAGTTTTATTCAACACAGTACTGGAAGCCCTAGCCACAGCACACAGACAAGAAAAATCAATAAAACGTATCCAAATTGGTAAGGAAGAAGTAAAACTTTCACTATTTGTAGATGACATACTATATACAGGAGACCCAAAAACTCCACCCAAAAACTAATAGAACTGATAATTCAGTAAAGTCACAGGATACAAAATATACAGAAACATGTTGCACTTTTATTCAGTAATAATGAAGGAGCAGAAAGAGAAATTAAGAAAACAACCTCATTTACAAGTGTTCCAAAAACAAAGTATCTAGGAATGAACTTAACCAAAGAGGTGAAACACCTGTACTCTGAAAACTAGAAAACACTGATGAAACCAACTGAAGATGGCAGAAAGCAATGGAAATACATCCTATGCTCATGGATTGGAAGAAACAGTATCGTTTAAAATGTCCATAGTACCCAAAGCAATCTATAGAATTAATGATATCCCTATTAAAATACCCACATTTTTGGAGAAGAATAATCCTAAAATCCCAACATTTTTCACAACAAATAATCCTAAAATTTGCATGGAACCACAAAACACCCCAAAATCCAAAGCAACCTTGAAAACGAAAAAGAAGGTTCAAGGTGTCACCATTCCAGATTTCAAAATATACTTGAAGATGTAGTAATCAAAACAGTAGAGCACCAAAAATAGACACATACATCAACAGAACAGAAGGAAGCCCAGAAAAAAATCCCATGATTATATTGTTAATTAATCTTTGACCAAGGAAGCCAGAATGTACAATGGGTAAAAGACGGTCTCTTCAACACATCCTGTTGGGAAAACTGAAATGGCAACATGCAAGAGAATTAAACTGGACCATGGTCTTACACCATAAATTAAAAAAAAAAAAAAAACCCAAAATGGATTAAAGACCTAAATGTGTGACTTGAAACCATAAAAGTCCTAGAAGAAATCATAGGCAGTGATTTCTCTGACATAAGCCTTGCAATGTTTTTCTAGATATGCGTCCTCTGGCAAGAGACATAAAAACAAAATTAAACTATTGGGGCTACACCAAAATAAAAAGCTTTTGCAGAGTGAAGGAAACTATCAGCACAACAAAACTACAACCCACTAAAGGTGGGGGGGCGGGAGATATTTCCAAAGGATGTATCCAATAAAAGGTTAATATCCAAAATATAAACAATTGCTACAACTCAATACCCAAAACAAACAAACAAACAAACAAAACCAGCCACTTAAAATCGAATTAAAATGGACCAAGTCCCTGAAGAGACATTTTTCCCAAGAGGACATACAGATGGACAACAGGCACAAGAAAAGATGCTCATCATCACTAATCAAAGAAATGCAGATCAAAACTACAATGAGATGTCACCTTAAACATGCCAGAATGACTAAAATTGAAAACACAAAAAATATAAAGTGTTGGTAAGGATGTAGGGGAAAAAAAGGAACCTTTGTGCACTGTTGATAGAAATGTAAATTGGTACAGCCTCTTTAGAAAACGTATAGAGTTTCCTCAAAATTTAATAATAGAATTACTATATGATCCAGTAATTCCACTCTTGAGTATTTACCCAAAGAAAATGAAAACACTAATTTGAAAAGATATATGCATCCCTATGTTTGCTGCAGCGTTATTTACAGTAGCGAAGGAGGTAAAGAGAAAAGAAGTCAGTGAAGAGTCTGAGCCAATGTTAAATCAGCTATGAAGGAGACAATAGAACAGGGAAGAAGCAATATTCAAGAAAGCAATAGTTGAGAATAAATGAACAAATGCAAATACAGTCTCAGACAAATTGTGCAAACCACGGGTCCATTGATAGCTGAATGTAAAAAGAAGTGACACAAACACATGCAAGCATGTGCACACACACACACGCACACCCTCGAATATTAACCATAAAAAAAGAATGAAAATTTTCCACTTGCCACAACATAGATGGACTACAGGATATACTTCTAAGTGAAAGAAGCCAGAGAAAGACAAATACCATATAGTGAAGACATATGTGAAATTTAAGAAACAAAACAAATGGACATACAGGGGGGAAACAGACAAAACCAGACTTTTTTGGTAAATTTTTTTTTGAGAGAGAGAGAGCATGCACATGTGCGCCTGAGGGCAGGAGGGGAGAGAGACAGAGAAGCCCAGGTAGGCTCTGTGCTCTCAGTGAAGAGCCTGATGTGGGTCTCAATCTCACAAAATGTGAGATCATGACCTGAACCAAAATCAAGAGTCAGAGGCTTAACCAACTGAGCCACCCAAGTGCCCCAAGAGACTCATAAATATAGACAAAAAACTGGTGGTTACCAGTCAGAGGTGAGTGGGGGGATGGGTGAAATAAAGGGGATTAAAAGTACACACGTTGCTGAGAAATGTATAGAATTGTTGAATCATCATACTGTACACCTAAAACTAATGTAATGGTGTGTTATATACTTGAGGGAAAAAAATGAAGATATTAAAAATGTATTCAAATAATGAACAAGAAGTATGTTTAAAGAATTATAGAAAAATATGTAATAACGATTCAACAAATAGAGAATCTCAGTAAAGAAATAAGAAAGCACCCAGAGTAAATATAGGGAAATACTAAAGCTAATTTTAAAAAGTAAAAAAAAATATATACTAATGAGTCCATCTAGTAAATTTGAAGTGAGGGAAAAAGAATCGACAAACTGGATATAATAGTAGAAACTTCAGTGTGAACAAAATGGGGGGGGGGGAATTCAAGCAGATATGGACTCAGCCCCATAGTTAAACAAACAGCAAGCATCAAGCGTACACATAATGAGAATCCCATTGGAGACGAATGAAGGAAAGAAATAGAAACAACCCTTGAAAGACGGCTGAGAAGTTCCCAGAACAGGTGATTACATATTGACTCACAAATCCAAGAAACTCAACAAACCCCAAGTAGCAGAAACACAAAGAGATGCGCATCCAGACACATCATAGCCAAACTGCTCAAACTCAGAGGAAGAAAAAAACCTTGAAGCAGGAAGAGAAAAGCTACTCATCACATATAGGAACAAAATGACGATGATTAATGACCGAAGTGCTCATTACAAATAGTGTAGGTAAGAATACAGTGCAATGACATAAAGTACTGAAAGAAATCAACTGTCAACCAAGGAATTCACTTCCAGCAAGACTAGCCATCAAATGAAAGTGAGACACTCTCTTGTGGCCAAGATGAAGTAAGAAGGCAATGGATTTACATTCCAATCTAAACCAACTAATAAAGGACAAAATATGTGAAACAATGATTTGCAAGATATTAGGAACTGGGTAACAGAGGACAATGATCCTTTAAGAGATTGGAAAGGACCAGGAAAACCCAATGATTGCTCAGCTGACTACTAGAAGTTAGACTAGACGATGCATCAGAGAGGGGAACCACCAGGTAAAACCGAGTGGTCTCCTAGGAGTTCAGGGAAGGTGTGGCACTTAGAGTGTTCAGGAAAGAACACCAGAGAGGAGCAATCTGCACAGAGAGATATCCAGCAATCTCCATGTGGTACCCTTGACATTCAATAGAGTTCCAACCAGCACATGGATCTGAGGGAACTACAGGTTTCTGACAATAACCAGGAACCAGAACTAATCCAAATACCTACAGGCAGGTGATATGGATACATCCGTACAAAGAATGCTATAAAACAATAAAAAGGACTGAATTATTGACACACATAACAATAAGGATAAATGTAAGAAAATTTACACTGAGCAAAAGAAGTGAGACATAAAAAAATCTATGAGGTATGATTCCATTTATATAAAATCCAAATTAATCTATTTTGTCAAAAAGAAAAAGAAAACACATCAGCGGTTGCTTGAAGCCAAGGACAGAGGATGGGATGGTCTGAAAAGGAACACAGCAATTTCTGAGGTGTGACAGAAACTGTATCTTGATAGTGATGATAGTTTCTTGGATTATACAAATCTCAAAACCCAAAATGGGATATGTTTTTGGGATGTAAATTATAGTTCAGTAAAATTGAGTTAGAAAAAATGTAGGGGCGCCTGGGTGGCTCAGATGGTTAAGCATCCCACTCTTGGTTTCAGCTCAGATCATGATCTCATAATTCTGGGAGTTCGAGCCCCACATTGGGCTCTGTGTTGACAGCATGGAGCCTGCTTGGAATTTTGTCTCCCTCTCTCTCTCTGCCCCTCCCTGGCTTGTGCTCTCTCCCTCATTCTCTTATCTCTCAAAATAAATAAAAATAAACTTTAAGAAAAAATGCAGATCTCAAAGAATGAAAGATTTTTGTAGAACACAAGCTCAAAACTGGCAATGTCCATTTCAACAGGAGCAAAGACTACAAATTCACAACATGGACAATTAAGTAGAGATTGTATTAGAATTACACACTTTCAATTGTTTAAAAAATGTTTAATGTGTATTAATAAATAAGAGGGCTTTGGAAGTGTAATTCGCCAGTAGAAGACAATCAAATTTATCCTAAGATCCACAGAAGAAACAAGTAAAAATTCAGTTAGAATCTCAATGGCCAGTTTAAACAGTAGACCAAGTAAGGTGACAGGAGAGTTAGTGAAGACATAGCTGAGGAAGTAACATAGGATGCAGCAGAGAGAAAAGGAGATTAAAAACATTAAAAAACAAAGGAGGTAAAGAGAAAAGGAGTCAGTGAAGAGTCTGAACCAATGTTAAATCAGCTATGAAGGAGACAATAGAATGGGGAAGAAGCAATATTCAAGAAAGTAATAGTTGAGAATAAATGAACAAATCGAAATACAGTCTCAGACAAATTGTGCTAAGTTGTAGAACACCAAACACAAAGTGAAAATGCTAAAGATTTTTTAAAAGACCTATAAAGGCAGAATATTACCAAATGGCAGGCTTTTCAAGACTATATCAAAAAATAAAATGCTATCAATGAAAGTACCAAAGGAATTTAACTCTTCTATTAGTGAAGGTTCTCCGGAAAAATGAAACCAGTAAGATATACACACATGGGGGGTGCCTGGGTGACTCAGTTGCTTAAGCTTCCGACTTCAGCTCAGGTCATGATCTCGCATTTAGGGAGTTTGAGCCCCACATCATCAGGCTCTGTCCTTTGCTCAGAGCCTGTAGCCTACTTGGGGTTCTGTGTCTCCCTCCCTCCCTCTCTCTCTGTCCCTTTCCTGCTCAAGCTCTGCCTCTCTTTCTCTCAAGAATAAATAAACATTAAAAAAATTATAAAAAAAAAAAGATTCACAGATAAACCGACAGATAGATAAGGGGAGATTTATTATAAGTTGTGCTCACGTAATTGTGGAAATGGAGATACCCCATGCTCTGATCTCTTCAAGCTAGAGAAGCAGTAAAAACAGTGGTGTCACTCAGTCCACATCTGAAGTTCTGAGAACAAAGAGCCCAGATGTCAGAAGGCAGAGAACAGAGGTCTTAGCTCAAGCAGAGAGAGCTAACTGGCCCCTTCCCTGCACTCTTGTTCTATTCAGGCCCTCACTGGACTGGTGGATACCTACGCACACTGCAGAAGGTGATCTCATTTACTCAGTCTACAGATTCAAATGTTGATGGCTTCCAGAAACATCCTGACAGACACCTCCAGACGTGGTGTTCCGTCAGCTCTCTGGACATCTCTTCGCCCAGTCAGGTTGACTCATAAAATTAGCCATCATGACAATCACCCGGGAAAATTCCATATCCTAATAATCTTCAAATAATGAAGGCAAATAAGGACATCTTTGGGCGAGAAAGGAAGGGGAAGAAGGAGTGAGAGAGAGTAACCAAGAGCAAGTGGAAAAAAAAAAGTTCAAAAGAAAAGAAAAGAAAATTGAGACAATTATACTCAATGAAAGTAAAAAATGTACATGACAAGGAAGAAAGTAACTGCAGATGGTCTAATATGCAAAAAGGAAAGCCAAACAAAGAAATGATGAGAATGTTGGATGTTATGATTTTCTTCCTTCCTAGAATTTCCCAAACTTTCTCTGAAGTGTCTTTATCTTAGTATTTTTAAAAAATTTTTTAATGTTTATTATTTTCTAGAGAGAGAGAGATAAACAGAGTACAAGCAGAGGAGGGGCAGAGAGAGAGAGGGAGACAGAATCCGAAGCAGGCTCCAGGCTGTGAGCTGTCAGCACAGAGCCCGATGTAGGGCTTGCACTCATGAACCGCAAGATCATGACCTGAGCCGAAGTTGGACGCTTAACCGACTGGGTCACCCAGGTGCCCCACTAATTTATTTTTAAAGTAGACTCATCTGGGACCGCTTATTGTAGGAACAAACATTGCTGGACTCTCAGCAGGCCCAGAGGGCATGGCATTATCCCGCTGCAATGATGGATGGAATAGTCATCATGTAACTGTGTGAGGTCAAAAGCAGAAGGGCTTTGGAGAGGGTCTTACATAGCCTCTCCCAATTTTAGCAAGGAAAGAAAGGTCACATTACCACACATTCTTTTTTAAAGGTAGAAACACTTGTAATATATTTTAGGAAAATTTCTATCCGAAATAGTTCGGCACCGTGGAAAGGTTGGACACGTTCAGGGTCAAGTGCAACAATGTGTAAAGCTATGTGGAGTGAAACATTTCATTGGCCAGTGTTGTTGGATCTGTACAGCATTAATTCCATCTAATTAATTCCACCCATTCAAAGAGAAGTTTGAACTAATAAGGAATTTACTTGTAAATTCCCTATTGATGATTACATAGAACATGGGGAAACAAAGTCTTCTTTCCAGATGGTGATCTGATGATGGCAAGAAATGGTCCTGTATTTGCTTTGATCTTTCCACACCTCTCCCCATGGGGTACCCAGCCTAATGCTTTATGGTAAAACGTCATCGATGAACTGACAGAGAGACAACTCATTAAAACTATTCAGAGTTGTGGTCTCTTTTTATGGGCAGGTAATGGTCAATGCAATGCAGAAAATTTCAGTGCAATACTTCATGATTAAATGTCCATTTTCCTGATGAATTTAAGAAGATCAAGAAGGTTATCTAGGACGATGATCCAAAGAGTATCCAAAGGCCTAAGAATCCTGTAATTCCTCTTAGCCTGGGTAGAGGTTGGAGTTGTAAGGATTTGTTCAGTACAAGAGTTTAAGAGAAGTAGATAGGGGCAGAGGGAGGTGTGTGGGAGGGAGTCAGAGAGAAGGACAGACACCCACTGTGAGCAAGAAGAAGCACAAATCAGGATTATGTTACATGCTCTAAGAAAGCAGAAAGAGGGTGTTTTAGGGTTATGATTTAATTACGTCAGCAAAAGAATGAATGTAATCATCAATAGGAACTAACAAAATCAACTAACACAAGAGAGAAAAAATACTACGGACTGCAAAAGGAATGAATGAAGTCTTTGTACACTGATAAGGATACAAAAAAGAGGCAGTTATTGTGCACACAGTAGTGTCTCGCTTTTATAAAAGGGGAAGAGACATTACACCCTGATTTTTAAGCATGTGAGTACACAGTCTACTCAACACACACACACACACACACACACACACACACACACAGCCATGCGCACGCGCACACACAGGGGTTCCCCCTTGACTGGTGTATGTCCTTGATTAGGGCATTTGCTCATCTGCTTTGTATGTGACCCATTTTTCACAATTCAGCATAAATCATGGATAAAAGGTGGTATTTACGTTTTAAGGCCACTGATCTAGCAAGGTTCAGAGAACAGGAAAGAAGGAATAAAAAAATAGAGCAAACATTTCCTGCTGTTTGTGTGAGGTGTTTAGGCTCGTATGAGTCTGTGCATGTCGTAAGTCAGGAAACCAGAACTAACATCGTCTCAGCCCCCTCCCCTGCCCCCCATGGAGAGATCGTCTTTGCTGCCTCCTGTGAAAAATTGGCACAACAAATACGGAGACAAGACCAAAGACACTGAAAGGCCAGGTTGATTTACTTGGCAAAAGCAGAGTTTGCAGAGAAAGGTATATAATTCATCCAAGAGTTGAGGAGACCAATGAAGGGGGAGAAATTTGACAGACTGCTGCCATGACTGCTTTTTTTCCTTTTCTTCCTTTTTTTGGTTGACAGATTTGTTGTTTTATATTTTTTTCTTTTTCTTCTTTGAATGTATTATTGTATAGAAATGAACATGAAGAAGGAATGACTATATACATGTGTACATAATATGTATACATATATAATATATACCTATAATATTCATATATACCTGTAATACATGTGATATGTGTGTATATACATATATACATATAATGACCAAATGAAAAATACTGTGATCATGTTTTTGTGCTCTACAAAGCATGATCACATAATATTTTCTCATCTGTCATTGTAGCAAGCTTTAAAGAAAACATTCATTTTTATCATAAGGAAGCAGGATCAAAGTAGTTCAATGCCTTGTTCAGCATAAGAGAGCTAACGTTGGAAAGAGAATTTAGTTTATGCATCCATTCATTCATGCATTTGAGAGCTTACCATGGGCCAAGGACCTTTGCTTGCTTTGAAGAGATCAAGAAGTCCCTGTCTCTGCTTGCAGGGAGCTCATGTCCTAGCAGAGGGTGACAAAGGTCAAAAAAGCACATGCTGTGGAAGAAATGTACAAGGTAGAAGGGAATCACACAGGCCTCGTGTCCCACACTGCCAGATGGCTTACACAAGATTCAATGAACCAGGTCACCTGGAGGTGACCTGGGAAGCCAGGCAGGCATTCCCCAGAGAAGTGGGACCAGTAGACGGGACCGGAAGGGTACCTCTGGCCAAGGAGCATCCCAAGTATAAGAAAGCTGCAAGCTTTCAATGAGAAACACATGGCCTGTCACCATGAGAAGTGATAAAGGGCAGTGATTGTGGGGACTCAATTCACAAAACCCTTTCTGTCTCCAGGCCCAATGTCTCCCATGGTCTCCAAACTTCAGTGCACATAAAATCACTGGGGTGATCAATCAGAATTACCTGAGGCCACTTGAGGATGCGGATTTCCATTCACACAGTATGAGGTAGAACAGAAGTCAACCTTTGGGCTAAGGAGAGGTCACGTGGGAGTAGGAAAAGAGTAGTTAAGAGAGTTCCGGGTACATCTGCCAGCACTGGCTTGACCACCATGAAGTTCCTTTACACTTTGGGGCAATGTTCCAACATTTGCAAAGGTGATCTTGTGTACCTAGGGAGTAGTTTCCCAAACCTCGATTTTTGTTTTCCTTATGGATTTTTTTCTTTCAGTCAGATGCTTCCTGCACAGAACAGGAATAAAGAGCTAAAAGAGGGATTGCTCAGAAGCAAAAAGAAGCAGCTCTCACGCCCCTCACCTATTCACCCACAACACTTCGGTGACCAGAAGTGTGGGCCTTCCCCCCACGCCAAACAATTCCCCAACTATCCTGACACAAGCTGGGTGTCCCGCAAGTCAGTTAGTTCGATTCTGACACTATCAACCTACCTACCTGCAGATCCCACAAGACAGCTGTCACTTCACATGCCAACCACCAGTCCCAGGTTGTCACCTGCCTGACTGGTTTTAAGTCAGGGGTCACATGACCCCCTCCTCAGGCTCAATAATCTGCAAGGATGGCTCAAAGAACTCAGGCTACTTAGACATTTCCCACTTTATTACATAAAAGGGATATGCTAAAGAATATAGATGAACATCCATATGAAGAGATGCATATGGAAAGTTCTAGAAGCATCCAGAGCAGGAGCTTCTGACCCCATGGAGTTGGGGGGTGACTTCTTCCCAAACGTGGATGTGTCACTAACCCAAAAAGCTTTCAGAACCTTTTACTTTAGGAATTTTTTATGGAGGCTTCTTCACAGGCATAATAGATTGTGAACAATCTCTAGCTCCTTCCCCTCCCCAAAGGACAGGAATGGGGCTGAATATTCTAAGCTTCTAATCACACTTGATCATTATTGTGACCAGCCCAGGTCTGGAAGCCCATCAAAAGATGCTCCTATCACCCAGAAAATTACAAAGAATTTAGGAACTCTATGGAAGACACTCCTATCACCCCCATTCCTCAGAAAATTATACAATTTCTGTGTCAGGAACCAGGGTCAAAGAGCAAAGAGTAGCAGTTATGGAGAACAGAAACCAATGCATGTTTCTTATGATTTCCCAGGGTGGGAATCGTGGAACCCCACATAGTCTCCATCCCCTTGCTGAGGCAATACCTGAGGCACTCAGGAAATGGGCCAGAGCCGTGCTGCTACATGGAAAGCCCTGGCACAAATAACAAGCTGTGGTGTAGACAGAGGACAGAGTTGGCAGAGGACAGGCTTCAGGATACAGCCCCTGTACAAGTGCATCATAAAGAAGGCATGGTTAAATGTTTCTCCACAAAGCTTGATGGGACGTTGCTCACAGTAAAGTTGATGATACTGCAATGTTTCTTTTCCCCATGAGTTCACACATTTAGCCTTTAGTCTTATAACTGAAAACAAAGTAGTTCCCCCATACAGAGAAGTCTCCAAAGGCCAGGCATCATGTTTGTTTTGCTCGATGATGCATTTGCATCCCAGAGTACAGTCTTCGGTATTTTGTAATTGCCGAATGACTCTCTTTTGAATGACAAGATGTGATGAGAAGAACACGAAGAGCAAATATATTCAGCCACAATGTCTGAAAGGCAAGCAAGAAGTAGAAAGTGTAACTTCAGTGTATCACACAATCACCTTCTGGGTGGAGAAAGGGGTCCGGGAAGGAACCAAAAAAGTACTAAGTTAATGAAATCTGTACACCCTTTAGACCCTAGAGTTTACCAGGCCATCCAAAAACTTGCAGTCAAGTTAGAGTAGACTGCGCCTCGCCAAATTCACCTGAAAATATCCCAGGGAAATGCCACAAGAAAAATGGGCATAACACGTGCGCATCTCATTCACATGCATCTATAAGTCAAAGTCCTGATAAATGATCGTGTCTCTGACCTGTTTTAGACTTTCTCATTGAAAGTGATGAATTGGAGAAGGAAAGCAGCTGAGACATGGCTGGAATTATTTGGTACCTAAGCTGCATATTTTAGAGTTGATATTTACTTTGACCTACAAGGGCAGCCTTGACCATTCTTACTCATTAACACATCTCCTTCAGAGGCTCACATACACATCCCGGTTTCTTGGAGGTAACTGGTAAAAATCTATTTGGCTGCCCCTAAAATATATGAAGAGTCTGTACACAAGAGAAATGACTTACACCAGCAGCACAGAGATCGGAGACCATGAAGGGGTTAAGAGTTGGATTAAGAGAGAGAACAGCACTGATTCCCAAGGTGATCCATCACCTGCCACGCGTGTGGCTTAGAAAACTCCACAGGTAGCCAAAGAGCATTGGTTAGCACAAACAGATAAGGTATTCGCAGCTAAAAGTTAAAGGCTCACGATTCAGTAGGTTTTGGCTTCTTCCTGAGTGGGACATGTCCAAAGGAATGGAGTTTATGGTGATTATACAATAATTATTAAATAATACATTTGAGTCACACCATCTTGAGGTGAACACATTGCATTAGCTCTGGTTTTCATGCAGCCAGCCCAGAGCTGAGGCTTAATGAGATTACATGAATAAAGACGAATGACTTAAAACTGGAAAAAAAAAAAAATGATGCACAATCTGGAGAAATACTGAAAAATATATGCTATCATCGCTATCTTCCGTGAAGAATTAATAGCTATGTTAATCTAATACTTTGGTCTGCTTCAGAGTTTTGCCATTTTCTTTAAATATACATATTTTTTGATTTTGATATTTATTTTTGAGCGAGAGACAGAGTGTGAGTGGGGGAGGGGCAGAGAGAGAGAGAGAGAGAGAGGGAGACACAGAATCGGAAGCAGGCTCCAGGCTCTGAGCTGTCAGCACAGAGCCCGATGCAGGGCTCGAACTCACGGACTGAGAGATCATGACCTGAGCCGAAGTTGGATGCTCAACCAACTGAGCTACCTAGGCGCCCCTTAAGTATTTTAAAGTAATCTCTCCACCTAACACGGGGCTCAAACTCAGAACCCCGAAATCTCTTCTGACTGAGCCAGCCAGCCACCCCTGTCTCCTTCATAGTTTTAAAGCCATTAAAACTTGGACCATTTTCTGTCCATCCATAGGCCCATGTCTTTTAAACAATGTTAGTCACTTGGCTTTACAAGTCCTTCTTTGTCTAGCTGTCATTCACTTGTCCATTCATTCATTCCTATATCCAACCATTCATTCATTTGTGCATTCATTCACACATACATCCATTTCTCACACCTGTCTCTGTCTACATAGCTTTCTGTCCCCCTCTGCTGCCTGAGTGTCTGAAGCATTTGGAAAGCTGGCTACCGGTTCCTCTTTATTGTGCAATTATAATACAAAGGCCCTCGTGACAGCACATCAACACAGCTATTTCCCCCTCAAACCAAGAGTTTGCCCGGAAGACCCCAGGACATGGTTGGCAAAGCCACCAAACTCAGAATTGTCCCTTTGCTTTCCTCTTCTTAACCGTTCAAGAAGAGCTGTTGAGGCTGTTTCTATGAATCACGTTAAATATGAGGCTAATCACAATATAAATGAATCCCCAGCCATGGAAAAAATGGGAGCAAAGAAGTCCACATCAAATTGGGAAAAAGAAAGCAAGCCAATCCAAACAAGGAGGCCAGAACCATCAGTAAGCACTATGGAAAAGGAGAGCACACATCATTCTCTCATTTTTCAACGTTTATTTATTTTTGGGACAGAGAGAGACAGAGTATGAACGGGGGAGGGGCAGAGAGAGAGGGAGACACAGAATCGGAAACAGGCTCCAGGCTCTGAGCCATCAGCCCAGAGCCTGACGCGGGGCTCAAACTCACGGACCGAGAGATCGTGACCTGGCTGAAGTCGGACGCTTAACCGACTGCACCACCCAGGCGCCCCCATTCTCTCATTTTTAAGGCTGCCGGGAGAAAGAAAACAATTAGCATTGGCGCTAATAGAAAGTTACGGAACACACATGGCGATACAAGGATTGTCCTTCCACTAAGAGCCCTCTTCCTCCCCCCTTTGCTGTCTTTCACTTTTAAATATTACACTGTGGGTATTTCATGTTTACTTACTCTTCTGGCTTTCACTATCTGCACCCACACTGAGTTTGCAAAAAAAAAAAAAAAAAAAAAAAGTTATCTTCTGCAGAAAATGTATTACTGTACTATCCCACGTGCTGTCTTAGAATATTTCAGTTCTAAAGCAACTGTTCCCGGGGGCGCCTGGGTGGCGCAGTCGGTTAAGCGTCCGACTTCAGCCACGTCACGATCTCGCGGTCTGTGAGTTCGAGCCCCGCGTCGGGCTCTGGGCTGATGGCTCAGAGCCCGGAGCCTGTTTCCGATTCTGTGTCTCCCTCTCTCTCTGCCCCTCCCCCGTTCATGCTCTGTCTCTCTCTGTCCCAAAAATAAATAAACGTTGAAAAAAAAAAAAAAATTAAAGCAACTGTTCCCGATCTAAGAAAAAAAATATCAAGGGTCTCACTTTCTTTGTATTAATTTTTAAACTTTCTGTTTTATCTTTCTGAGATGTCAGGGCTTTCAAGAATGTACCACGTGAGAAGATTCACACTTCTTATCTTTTGCTTTAGTCTGTAGGCCCCGCTTGCTCTGAGAAGCATAGAATATTCCTTCGCCACTTCATCCAGCTCCACGTCCCGATGCTTCAGTGTACAATAAACTCCATGGGCTTACTACATAGGTTTGAAAAATAAATTTGACCTCAACGGAAAAGAGAGGATTTGACCAGATTTTGTGAACCTTCTCAAGATCTTTAAAATCGATTTATGAAAAGTTTGTTCTTATAAACTTACAGTGAGGAGGGTATCGTGCAGAGGGAGGAACAGAGAATGTATACCAACAACCTTACTCCCAGGGAAAAAGGGACCGTATATCAATAACTTGTATACCAATAACCTTACTCCCAGGGAGAAAGGGAAAGGGGTTAGACCAGAAGGAAGGAAATGCCAAAGTAATTAGTTGAGACTTTAATGGTAGGTATGGAAGATTTTTAAGCAAAGAAATAACCATCAGTGCTGTGTTCTAGGAAGATCTTGGAAGCAGAGGGTGTTTCTCTAGATGTGGAATGAATTCCAATGATGTCCACATCACTGATGTGCCTAATTCATAAATATTTGTGGGATGATACAGCATTACCAGAAGACTCTTTGTGACTATTAATACCCTATCCTCACAGAGTGCTTCCTAGTTAAAAAGTTCTGTGTTTCCTCTCTGATTGTAGCTTAGAAATTGCCTCACGAAGCACCAATATCCCTGTTAATCAATGAAAAATACATTTTCAGTCCTGAAACTTTTCACACACATCGTAATTGGGAGAACAAAGACCAGAATCCAGGATTGTGAAACCAAAATCTCATGCGATGTCAACAGCTATACAAATTAAATGTCAGTAAGCGAGGAAGGAAATCAGGGACTTTGGAAGTAACAGTAGATAAAAAAAGTAAAGTTTTTGGAACAGAGGTGCCAATTCAGGAAAACTTCCTGCTTTTACATTTGTTCTACTTAGAAAACGCGTAATTCTTCTTTAACGAGAAAAGAAAAGGAGTCAACGCAGAGGAGTACAGACGGGAGGTTAAAAGGAGGGAGCCACAGTAGATTCAGGGCTGGCCAAACTCAGTGCCACGGTCCCTGAAATGGAGCATGTGAGGCGGCACATTTAAGTTCTGTAAGATCATTTCATTTTGACACTCTACTGGTGTCTCTCTCAAGACCCTAAAACTCTAAGAGGCGTGATGCTTAGGTCAAAGATCACCATGCTCTTCGCAAAAGCCACTGCAGTTGTTTGACTAGCAAACTTCAAGAATTTAGAATCAGCGTGAATTTCAGAAGGAAAACTCGTTGAGAGGAGGAAGAATTTTAAGATCTGCCCACCCCCTAAGATTCCTGGCTTCTAGTGTGCACACACCTTCTCCAATTGTTCAAACACTAGTCTCGAATACTGCAAGTATAATTAAGGTCCCAAATCAGCTGACCCAAAAATAGGAGATTATCTGGGTAGTCCTGACCTAATCACCTGAGTCCTTTAGAAGCACAGTTTCCTCCTGACGGTTGCGGAAGAGAAACACACTCTGGCCACCCTGGGGCAAAGCAAGTTTGTGGTATTTTTGTAACAAGAACCACAAAACAAACACACCCTTTGTGTTAGAGGCAACAAAACAGGCCAAGAAAGATTTCATTATTTGATTTCAGGTCACCCAGCTAGCTAGTGACAGATGTGTAACTAAAACCAAGGTCTCCTGACTCCTACTACAACGTCCTTTGTTCTTCCCTGCTCTGGTACGCTCCAAATCTCTGGCTCTCGTGCCTTCAAAGCACCTTTTCCCGGACTGGGTCTCCAGTATTGAATTTCTTACTTAGCATCTGTGACGATTAATCTTGTGTGTAAACTTGGTTAGACCCCAGGGTGCCCAGGTAGTTGGTCAATTACTATTATTTTGGATGAGATTAGCGTTTGAACCCATATACTGAATAGAGCATATTGGCCCCTGATGTAGGTGGGCCTCATCCAATCAGTTGAAGTCCAGAATAGAACAAAAAGACTGAGGGATGCCTGGCTGGCTCAATCGGTTAAGCATCTGGCTCTTGGTTTCAGCTCAGGTTTTGATCTGACTGTGCTGAGAGCAGAGACCCTGCTTGGAATTCTCTGTCTGTCTGTCTGTCTCTCTCTCTCTCTCTCTCTCTCTCTGCCCCTTGCTCACTGCTGTATTCATGTTTGTGCTCTCTCTCTTTCAAAAAAATTAAAAAAAAAAAAAAAAAGACTGAACTTCCTATGGAGTAAATTCCCACCTAATTGCCTCCAAACAGGGACATTGATTTTTTCCCTGCCTTGCTCCTGGGACAGAAGCATCAGCTCTGCCCAACATCAGTTCTCGTCAATCTTTGGCTTCCTGAGTGACGATCTCGGGGACTTCTCAGCCTCCATCATCATCACATAAGCAATTTCCCTTTCACATATTGTATCACATGTGATAAGGCACTGGCATGCTCTCCTTCACGTTATCGGTCCTATTTCTCGAAAGAATCGTACCCCCCCACCCACCCCCACTCCGCCAGCCTGACACGCTGGCCACAACACCCACCCCCATATCCAAAGCTGTACCCTCTGCCTTGACCACACTGCTAAACCTTAGTCTACAGCAAGGCAATTTCACAGTTGTGTGTGCCTGACCCGGCTGAGACCACGTGAGGAACCAGAGTCAGTGTAATGGCATGGCATTCAGGGTGTGACAGGGCCACAGAGTCCGTCTGTCATCAGTCTGCTCTCTCGAATTCCACAACTGGCTTTCTGGCAGGCCTCTCCATACTCCCCTCGAGAACCGCGACTGCTCCCTTTTTTGTGCTCATTTTCTTCACCGAGTTGCGGTTTCTACTCTGGTGTCTCTTGTGCCCTCTGTTGACAGATCAACTTTCAGAATCGTCACACATGACCCCTCTGGCTTTCATGAAATGGTGCAGCTCGTTTCTGTCTCATCCTAAGAACACCACGCAAACTCAGAAGGGTACTTATTAATGCTTTTCGTTCTTACTGGGGTCAGTTGGCACTTCAACATAACATCGGTTGGAATCAAGAATAAAAAATAAAGTGGTTTCAATCAAAATAAACTTTTGCATTTGCCAAGGACGAAAAAACAAAATCACAGGCCATGAGATCAAAATTAAAAGTACCATTCTTACTGGTAATGCTAACAGCCAACAGCCACAGAAAGATTATGCCCCAAGCTGCGATTCAGTTCTATTTAAGGGCTGAAATGTACATGCAATCTCAGAAGGAGAAGACGAAATTAACCTTATTTATCAAAACTAAAAGATGTTCCAGCCTAGAGAATTGTCAGTGCTTAAAAACAAGATTTTTACAACCTCATAGTACTAATGCCCTTCAATTTTCTAAGGGATTTGAATTTCAGTAATGTTATCAATCTAAAAAACTTCATCCAGTTGACTTTTACATGGTGCCTCGAATTAGAAGTTACTGAGTCATGGTCACATTGTAAATACGTACACATAGTTTAATTTTCTTTCAAAAGTTAGTTACGTGCAGATCAGCCCATTGAAAAATAACTAACTTGCTTTTATCAGCACATTTTTTAAATAACAGCTAATCCAAGGGTAGACATTCATGTTCTCTGAACAAAAACCACTTGCTTCATTAAGCAATATGTTGACAGCTAATATGATAAATTTAAATAACAAACATGAATTTTTACAAGCACATTAATGGATAACAAAAGATGCAAAAGGGCATACTTTTGAAAAGGGTGATTACCTCATGTAGATAATTTTTGTCAAACTTACTTGAAATACACATAAAAGCATACTGATGGTGCATAAATTATCATAGTAATCCACCTTTAATTTCTATTATGATATGACTTATAACTACACTCATGCAAAGATAAAAAAAATTATGAGTAGTAGATGAAGCAGTGGAAAAACAGATAAAATAAATTGATGCTAAATGTGTGGCCAAAGTATTCAAAGAAAATTTTAATCCTTAAATTTGTTATTAAGAATATTACATATAATAACTCAATTGAAATCCACAAACCCTGTTTTTGAAGCTGTCTTCAACCATTTATCTATTGCTTCTAGAATAAATCACTCCTTTTTAGCAAGACATAAGCACCATGCCTCCCAATGGGAGTTCAGTGAAAGGTGGGCACAGAGTGTTTTACCACAGGGAAATTTCTCGTTTGCGAGGCAACATCGATCTGGTAATACATGAAGATATCCCAAACAAACTTTTTCACTTTTGAAGAAGATCCTATTGGCTTTCTTATCCCTACCACCACTGATCAAACATTGCTAGCACAGAATGTTCCCTGAGCTTCCTGAGCTCCAAGGTGCCCCAAATCGGTTAGTAGTCAATCTGTGACGAAGTTCTTACAGAAGATCATTTCATTTTCATAGTACATGAAACTGATCTCAGAAGATGGCTTCCCAACTTCAACAAAGCCAACTAGGTACAGGGTCCAAAGAGGCCCTGGTTTTGAAGTCTGTCCTTCAGGTGGTGCCTCTTGTCCAACAACGTCCAAGTGCGTGATGGTGCTGAAGACTGATGCTGAGTCACCCAGAGAAGGCCTAAAACATGGAACCGACAGCAGTACTGTGTTCTTGCAGATACCATCCGCAGGTCCTGACCGCAGTAGGAGAGCAAGTCCTAGATGAAAGAGAAAAGTCTCACAAGGATCCGGCACCTGGTTTGGCAAGATTGAGACCTGCCAGGCAGGTCAGATGGAGCCCCTCAAATAATTCAGGAGGGACATCTGCTTGGGAAGCTTTCCATTTTAAAAAGTGAATCTAAATCTCTGACAACAAGGCTGTGTGACAGGAAACCTAGTGACACTGGGTCAAAGTGGGCTGCATGTCACCACTCAGCAGTGCAAATAGCTTCTCCAGCAGGGCATCTTGTATCAGCGGTGGAGTTAAGCTTGCTTTCTTTTAAATACTGAGAGAATGGTGTCTTTGTTTCCATCCTGATACTTATCATCTTGAATCCTGTATTCAAGATGTATTGTCATTAGCTGGTAACTTAAGGGAAGTCGTTCTTCCTGATCCGTTTGGTATTCCCTTAATGCCTAACACCACGCATTACATGGCAACCACATGCTTGTTGGTTTATGCAAGCTAACAAATGACTCTGATAATTTCCTAAAATATTCAAAGTCCAAATGTCAACACTTGTCATTGCACCTCCAGGTCAGCTCATTCAGCTCCTAATGAAGGTTTAGTCTATCACCAACGGTCCCCTTTTACAGCATCTTCTCATACTATGGTAGTAGGTGCCATATTGTCACAGTTTCCCGATAAATCTCCAAGTATTACACGTTCTCTGAGATTCCTGTTGTCTGTTCGGTTCAAGACAGTGGAGTTGAATTATCTATGGGTTTTAGAAGTTTTGAGGAAAAACTATAATCCTTTATTCAGAAAGCAACAAATAGCCGCTCAAAGTGCATACTTAGAGCATATAAATAAACACCGCATGGAAAACCAGTATTTTCCAAGGAATGTGACCATGCAACTTGATGGCACATTTACACAACTGCTTCCTTCTTTTCATGTCATGGAGAAGACACACAGAGGTGTGTTTGGGTTGTTTGGTAGCCTCCCATGTGGCCAAGGAAGGGCCAGGCTCTGAGGTGTCAAGGACCTGCCCTTTGCAAGGTTCAGAGCCTTTGCATTGAGTCACTGGCAGGAAGGAGTATGCTGATCACCTCCACCCCCTTCATGGGCTAGAAATCAGCTCCAGGGTAACCACCTGCAAGGGAGGCTGAGGCAGGTGGAGTAACTAGGACTTGAAAGAAACCGAGTCTGGTCAACAGCTACTGTCACTGACACTTAAAATGTACAATAAGAACAGGGAGATCACTTAACAACTCTGTCACTGATAAGGTTTCCTACTCCTTTCGCCAAAGTTGCCCATGAACATGGCAGGACCCGCGTACGAACACAGCACGGAATATATTCTAAGTGTCTCACTTTTAAATTATTCGACAACTCCTTCCTTCAGTCTTCACATTTACTTGAAAAACTGACTTCTTTCTTCACAGTCACACTCTCCTGAGGAAAAAGTCTGCACTTGGTGCCTCTCATCAAGACTTCCCACAGATGTAAATTTCTCTTTAGAATCCCAGACATTTTTTCCTGCACATTTATTTGCTCGAAAAACACCTTTGTTCCCACATACCTCGATGCAAACTCTCTCTCTTCTTCTCAAGTCAGAATGACTTCCACTCAGGTGGGATTCCCACTTGCTGAATCACAAAGCTGTCCTCAACATAATTTAGGAACCATTTGATAGCTGTATTTGTAACCCGACAGATGTCTCGTAGTTGAAGGCCCCTGGAGGATAGTGCCATGCAATTTGGAACTCTTTGAAAGTGGTCCAGTATTTTTCATCGTTGCTCTTGCTCAGTCCCAAGGGACCCCACCAGATGCAGCAGATGCCCATTGGAGTTTCTTCTGTCTTGTTCATTCTTTATATCCTCTCCTAACACCCAGTTTTGTTTTGTTTTTTTGTTAACTAAAGTCCCTTCGCGATCCAAGTTGAAATGACATCTTGAACAGAACCAGTTCCTTCTAAAGAGGTCAAAAGGATTCATGCATGAGATATTTTCCGTATGCGACGGAGACACAAAAAGAAGATATGGCTTCATCACGTGGAACCATAATTTTGAGAATTCAGAAGGAAAATAGCACGATCATAATCTAATATTAACATTCAAAACTATGTAAAATTACAAGTGTACTCATGTTAAAATTGATGTATGCTATTTCATTGCTCAAAATGATAACTCGTAGGGAAAAGTCATTTGGCTTTTAGCAGGGGCAAGTGCTGTTTGCTTTCCCTCCAAATACTTTCTGCATTATCCATCCTCCGTGTCCTCTTGTTCACACGTGTGCTCCGCATCACCTGCGTGGTCAGTCATTCACTCAGAATGCAACATTCCTTCTTCCTATTCCACAAGCCTCTTTCCCACTCTGTTTCTCACACAAACACACATATCCCCCACCCACCCTCTACAAGATAATCCAAAGAACTGGCATACAGTTGAGACAAAGGCACAGATGCCAAGAACCCCACGCCATATTTTGTGGACAGAATATTTTAGCCAACAATTTCTTTGTGATATGATATGTACTTGTTGATTGGCCAAGATGAAAGGGACTCAGCTCAGAAATCACATTTTCTGAGTGTCATGAGAACCTGACAATACAGTGACTAACAGAAGGGAAAATATTATTATGGGATCATTATTATAGGATCATAAGTATGAAGGAGTATGAAGCCTACAAGGAGGCCAAAAATTCTTGGCTACATTCTTTAGTCACAGAACAAACACAATACTTAAGAACAAGGAGAGATAGATTTCCTCTCACTTAGCAGTTGAAAGACCAGTTTTACTTATCACATACACACAGAAGATTCCAATCCATAGGTCATGTTTCCATGTAAACAAGCACATAATTTACCTGTTTAGGGCATCAACTCTTCATCAAAATGAGTAGTGCATATTTAACAGAGTATGTCTCTCAGTAAATTTAATATTTACTAAATAGAGCTTGAGATTTGGGAGATTCTTAGGACACTTGCCCTCCAGGGATGTTATTTTCCAACTCCTCTCACTAAAATGAAGCTATACCAGGGAAAGACTTTGTTGTGGTGATAAGAGTCATTCATTCATGCATCTCTGGGACCTAGAATAAGTCCTAGCACATAGCAGGTGCACAGAAAATTGTTGTGTCTCTAAATAAAGACCTCCAGGACTTTAGGCTAAGTGAAATAACCCACACAAAGAAAGACCAATATTGCACGGTCTAATTTATAAGTGGAATTTTAGAAAATAAACCAGAAAAAGGCCAAACTCCCCAAAACAGGAAAAAAAAGTGGTTGCCAGGGGCGAGAGGCAATTGGGAGAAGTTGGTAGAAGGGTACACACTTCCACCTGTCAGATGAAAAACATCTTAAGGTCTAATGTAAAACATGGTGACTCTAAGTGTGTAACACTCTATTACATAACTGAAACCGGCCAAGAGTATAAATTAACTGTTCTCACATGCAAAATAATGACAAATTTAGTGTCAAGGGGAAAAGAATGGTTCTGTTGTCATGAATGTTTATGGTGGAGAACTCAAAGGAAAGTGCAAACATTCACATTTAAGTGTTCACAAATAGATATACACCTATTTATCTCATCAGAGAGGATTCATCCTCTGTATTATTTTTATTTGATTGGGGCTATCAGATATTTAACAGAAAATTTATGCACTTCATTGATCTGTCACACTTAACCCAGAAAAGATAAATAGCCCCAAATTAATGTGACATTGGTGGAACTCTTTCCTTATTTTTCTAGGAATGACTTGGCATGTGGGCACCAAAAGGAACAAGATGATTCACTAAAAATGATTACATCCAATAACTGACTGTAGTTCAGCCAAATGCCTGAAGAAGGAAAAATGATAAAGTTGATTCCATGTATTTCTGCATATCTCTCTTTTGCATAGATCTGTGTGGTCCTTAAACACAAAGACAAGTTAAAAAACAAAAGTATTTATTCCAGTCTCCTGGACTTAGATTCAGTATCATTCATACCAGGAAAAGCCTTCTGTAATTTCTTCCACATGGTTTCTTCGTTTGAATTCTATGCTTAGTCACACGAATTTATACAATAAAGTAGACTCAATAATATTAGATCTTTGTTTTAACCGTATCACTGCATATGCAGTTGCTTTTTCTGAACCAAACTAAGGCAAGTAAGTAGCCCTCTGATGCTCAGAGTTTTGGGTCTTTGTACTCAAACTCAAAGCTACTTAGAGGACCCATGCTTCATTCTAAACATCCTCCCCAACAACACATTTGAGAGAGAATTTCACACAATTTTCTTCTTCGAACCATCCAAATAGTAGACCAATGAGAGTTAAATTCTCCTTCCTATGCCTTTAGAGGCTTTTCTCCACATTTTACTGTATCAGCCAGTGGGCCTCAAGATGTGAGAAAGGGGGTGATTTCAAGTTGACTTTCGAGATAGTTTCAAGTATCATTCCCATCATCTGTGGAAAAAGATAGTCAAGAGATGCGACTATCTTGGGGACTCTCTTTAGTTATATATGTATATAAACCAAGATCAAAAGGTTTATCACACTGCCAGCAAGCTTCCTGCAATTCCCCCATCCTCCAAAGCCTATATGCCCACGCTGAACTCAAAGCTCTTTCTTGTTCCACCACTTTGTTAAGCTGCAAATGCCTAGTCAGCTTTTCCAGGCTCAACTCAAGACTTAGAAAACTCTATGGGCCCCTCCTGACCCCATCAGTGTCCAGGTAAACTTACCTATACCAATGTACTCACACTACACCCCACACAGACCGTGATTAGAATTTGAGAATACTCCACCAGATTCTGAGATTTTAAGGAAAAGAACCATCCTTATAGACACAAAGCAGAGCATCGTTTGAACACGGGATTTACACTCAATAAATATGGGTTGAATGGATCAATGAATCAGTAAGTCATGACATTCAAACGATGCACCAGCTCATCTAGTCCCCCAAAGATCTTCCCGAGTTATTTGAAATCAGGTGAGAGACCATAACCAAGTTTCCTTCTAATCTGCCAATATCTGTCGGGATACTTTCACTGAAAACAATGGAAACAAATGCTAATGAGAACAAAGCATAGTAACTACAAGTAGATTTATAGCTAAGAGAACCAAAGGAAGGTTAAGAAGTTCTGGGATTCGGCAAACGCCAAACCAAGTCCAAGGGCTACTGGGGTATATGCTGGATGCCACTGTCAGGATACATAAACTCCCTTAGTTTTCAGACCTTGTCATTCCATTCAAAATTGCAGTTTCAGGAGAATACCTGATCTTGGTCTAATTTGAGTCAGATACCAGCTGGCTACATGGGAGAGTCAGTCAACTTTCGTGGCTGTGTCATCTGCATTTTTATGATTGGGAAAGGATTTGCATTGAAACAAAAATTAGTCTACCTTTCTAAAAAGGCAGCAAAATAGATATTGGACAAGAAACAAATTAGATGTCCTCTACGCTAATCATTTGCTCACTGGTCCTAGCCAGCTTTGACTTGTGTCCTCTATCTTTATCTTTGTTCTGATAGAATTTTATTGCTTATTCTCTCATTCGACGAATACACATTAGGAATCTGCTGTGCCAGGAATCACTCAAGCAGTAAGGAGGCAGCAGTGAATAAACCTGACATCTCCTCCTCTCAGGCATCTTACATTTAATAAAAGGAGACGGAAATAAACTAATATGCAATATGCCATGAGGCAATTAGTGAAATGGAGAAAAATGGATCAGAAAAAAAAAATACCGCTGTTGCTAAAGGATAGATGTGGTTGCTATTTCATAAACACGTTTAGAGAAGAAAGCCTTCTCTGATAAGGTGACATGTGAGCAAGAACCTCCCAGAAGAGATGATAAGCCATGGCAACACCTTCGGATGGCAGCAGGGACATTTTAGGCAGGGGGGGGGATATTATTGGAAATTTAAAGCAAAAGCAAGGAGGTCATTGTCCCTGGAATGGGGTGAGGAAAAGTTGTAGGAAAAAGACCATAGGGGTAACAGCAAGGCCACATTATATACATTTATAATTATAATTATTACAAACACTATAAATTTAAGTATTATAAGCATGCTATAATATTTAATATACTATAATTAATATATGTAATTATAACTTTGTCAAATATTCTTGATGATCTTGGTAAGTACACCGATTTTATTCTGAATGAGATGGAATTTCTTCGGAGGTATGTGAACCACATCTAATTTATATTTTAAAATGGTCCCCCTGATTTTAGTGTGCATGACAGACTACGTGGGCAAAAACAGGAGCACGGAACCCCATGCTGTTGCTCTTACAATCCTGGTTAGATAGAGTTTTGCCTTGGAATAGAACAAAAGAAATAAGGGATAGTTTACTGAATGTATTTGGGGGGGGTAGCATTAACACAATTAGCAATGAATTCAATGTGGGCCATCAGGGAAAGTGTCTAGCTTGATCCAAGGCAAAAATGGAGTTTCCACTTCTTAGAAAAGAGAAGAATGTGTAAGGAGGACATTCAAAAGCCAAGTGTGAGCAGGAATCAGGAACGCAGTTGTGGACCCGCTGATTTAGAAAGGCCTACTATAAATCCAAGGGAAGATATCCAGTAGATAGTTAGATGTGAGGTCAGACCTTTCTCCTAAATGAACACTAAGGACACAAATATAGAAGTCATTAAGGCAAATGATGTTTCCACACCACATATCTTCTTTTCAGTCTACAGTTACATAATCAAATAGTTCACCCAGCCCTAGGCTTTAAAAATTAAGTGCTGTGGCCCTCCAATTTTACAGGTCAGGAAACTTAGTAAGACCCATCAGAGGAGACTAAGAGATATGGCTGATGTCACAAACTAAGAAAAGGATGTCCCAGAAGTCAAAAACAAAACAAAACAAAAAACCAAAAACATAATCCATGAAAGAGCGACAACTGGCGGGAATGTACAGGTGGTTTAGCTACTTTGAAAACAGTTTGGTACTTTTTCTTTTTTTTTTTTATAGAGAGAGCAAGCATGTGCACGAGTGGGGGAGGGGAGTAGAGGGAGAGAGAGGGAATCTTCATCAGGCTCCACACTCAGCATAGAGCCTGACACGGGGCTCAGTCCTGCCACCCTGGGTTCATGACCTGAGCCAAAATCAAGAGTTGGAAGCTCAACCAACTGAGCCATCCAGGCGTCCCCAGGTGGGCACTTTCAAAAATATTTTAGAAAAATTAGAATCCTACAATTCCATCCCTGACCATCTACCCAAGAAATTAAAATCTGTGTTCACACAAGGACATGGGCACAAGGGTTCACCACATCATTATGCCTAATAGCTCACAGAGGGAACAATCACTGTGCCTACCAACTAACAAAATGAACAAAATGTGGTACATGCGACCATGGAATACTACATGGCAGTAAAAAGGGAAAAAGAAAAGCAATACATACTACACCATAGATGAGTCCTTAACCTATAGTAAGCGAATGCTACTAACTGAAAGGGAACAGAATAAAAAGAGACCGTATAACCTATAATCTATATAAAACCATATAACCTATAATCTATATAAAATGCAAAAAAAAAAAAAAAAGGCAAAAGCATGTACACAGAGTTTAATGGCTGCTGGGGACCAGAGATGGGAATGGAGAGTAAACACTAACGGGCACAAGAGGCTCATCTGCATGGTAGCCATGTTCTCCCCTTACATCGTACTGATGGCTACGCAGCTCAGTTTACTAACAATCACTGAATTGTACTCTGAAAGTGGTTGTGGTTTACTGTATGCAGGTAATACTTCAATAAAATTGTTAAAAAAAAAAAAAAGGAAGTAATCAAGTCAGATGACTTTGGGATTTGGCCATCTGGTGTTATAAGTAGAGTTTACAAGGGCTGCTTGTGTGGTCTGGGGCAGGAGGACCTGAAGACAATGGGAGGGTAAATCCTACAACACAGAAATCCTTCTCCAAAATAAATTTGAGCCTGAATCCAGGGCAAGGTGCCAGGCAGATGGCGGGACGCCACCCACACTCAAGTCCTCGCGGCTCCCAGCCCTTTCTGTTTTCACAACTTCATTCCCATCTCTTTTTTGTTTCGTTGTGTTTTGAACTTTTAACATCTACTCTCTCAGCAACATTTAAATATTTATTTTAATGTTTGTTTATTTTTAAGAGAGAGCATGAGCACAAGTGATGGGGGAGGGGCAGAGAGAGAGGGGGGACAGAGGATCTGAAGGAGGCTCTGTGCTGAGAGCAGAGAGCCAATGTGGGGCTTGAACTCACGAACTGTGAGATCATAACCTGAGCTGAAGTCGGACACTTCACCGGCTGAGCCACCCAGGTGCCCCTAATGGACAACACAGCATTATGAATTGTGGCCATCTCACTGTACCTTATTCTCCCCATGACTGGAAGTTTGTACCCTGTTTTGCAAGCTCTTTTTGTTACCTGAAATTTGTAAGTCTGAACTCCCCAGGCCACTCATTTTTCAGGATCCAGTTCAAAGAGCATTGCCTCTGTGAAGCCCTTCCTGGCTCCCCCAGGTTCCAGGAACACTTTATACAACTGTCTACGATGACACTTAATACACTTTGTCTTGTCCCGTTTTTCTTTACCAGTCTGCCTCCCAACTACCCTTCGAATTTCTTGCCAAATGAGTCTGGCATCTCCTGAACCAAGCATTGTATTGGCACAATGTAAGATCTCAATAAATATTTGACAGTAAAAACCAACCAACCAACAAACAAATAAATTTGATTACTAGGGGTACTTGGATGACTCAGTTGGTTGAGCGTCCAACTCTTCATTTCGGCTCAGGTCATGATCTCACAGTTCATGAGTTCAAGTTCCACGCTATGCTGTGGAGCACAGAGCCTGCTTGTGGTCCTCTCTCTCTCTCTCTCTCTCTCTGCCCCTCCCTCCCTCCACCCCCTCCCCCACACTCACTTGCTCTCTCAAAATAAATACAACTGTTAAAAAATTTAAAAAAAATTCAAGTACTAGATGAAAATTTAGTATCCCTGGAACTGCTTAACAAAAGCTAAAGAAGAATCACTTTACAATAAGTGTCTAGTCTCCCAAGTTTTTCATGCACAATGTCCAACAATAAATCTATCACCAGATGCAGGGTCAAGGAGAAATGACATATTAGAATCACTGTCTGCAATTAGGGATACTTAGTCTTACTCAAAATAGTGGTGATTAAGATCTTCAGAAACACAGATATGTGAAATAATAAATTTTGGTGATCTAGAATTTTATAAATTCTAGACAACTGTAATTTATAAAAGAAAATAGTGGTAATGATAGAATCAAATAATAAAAGAACATTAATAATTATTGTGTTAAATGGTAGATTAAATGCAAAGAGGATTAGTGATCTCAAGTATTGGTCAGTAGCCAATATCCAAATCCTTCAACACAGAGGGAAAACAGATGGGAAATACAGAAGAAAATTTTGAGTCATACAAGACATGAAAAAATACTGTCATGTATATATTATTGGAATCTTAAAAAGAATCGGAATCTTAAAAAGGAACAGGACAGAAGCATATATAAAAAAGTGACAATTTCCCAACACTGAAGGAAAACATTGACTCTCTTAGATTTAGTTTAATAAGCAGTAGGAACCACCAAAAAAAACCAAAAACCAAAGTACAAAAAAACAAAAACAAACAAAAAATCCTCACCAAGAATTCTTATAGTAGAAGTGCTAGAACCTGGAGATGAAGTAATCTGAAGAATTCAGAGTAAATGGCACCTGGGTGGCTCAGGCGGTTGAGCATCCAACTCTTGATTTTGGCTCAGGTCACAATCCCAGGGTTGTGGGATTGAGCCTCGTGTCAGGTTCTGTGCTGAGGGTGGAGCCTGCTTGGAATTTTCTCTCTCTCTCACCTCCCCCCTCCCCCTGCTCAAGCAACTCACACTCTAAAATTCAAAAAAGAAAAAAGAATTAGAGCAAATAAAGCACATTGCCTCAAAAGGAGCCACGATTAGGTTTACGGCCGGTTTCTTAACAGAAACGACGGAAAGAATTCAATGGAGCCACACAGTCAACTTCTGGAAGAAAATCAGTGCCTACCAAAGAATGTATGTCAAGGAAAACCATCCTCCAGAATACAGGGGGAAAAAACTTAAAAAGAAAGAACAATTCCACAATTACAGTCATCACCAGCAGACTCATATTAAACGAATTGCTGTAAACCAGTTTCAAGAGGAACACAAAAGGAAACACGGAAGTTTGAGAATGAATACACAGCAGTGAGTGGCAATGACAAAAGGAAGTACGCGGATATAGCTAAGTGAATACTGACAGTAGAAAACAAAAATGAAAATAATAATGATGAATTTTAAGTAGATGTCAGATTTAAATACATAACCGCAAAGCACATAACAGACACTAAAGGCATCTGTATTTGTCCAGGAACGGTAAAGATCATGTTTCTATTAAGTCAGGCAAGACTGAATGTTGTCATCGATATAGTAACCACTGGAACGATAAATGAACAATTCCTCACTCTCTCAGTCTGTTCAGGCTGGCATGACAAGACAATACCACAGACTGGGAGGCTTAAACAACATAAACTTAGTGTCTCACAGTCCTAGAGGCTGGAAGTTCAAGATAAAGGTTTGGCAGCGTTGGTGGCTGATGAGAGCAGTCTTCCTGGTTTACAAGCAGCTGTTTTCTTGCTCACATGCACCCATGGACAGAGAGAAAACTCTGGTGTCTCTTCGTCTTCTTAAAAGGACACTGATACTATCAGAGTAACTCCTCCTTTAAGCCTCCAGTTTACCTTGACTAACTCCTTAAAGTCTCTATCTCCAAATACAGTCATGGGGGTTAGGGCTTCAACATTCATTTTCAGGGGGGACATTATTCAGTTCACTGCAATAACTAAAGAAGACTAAATGGATTAAAATATTTTAGTAATGCAAAAGAATTAAGATAAAGGCGAGGAAAGCAAAGAGAGAAACATGGGGCAAACAAAAATAGAATGGCATTAGAAACGGACATATATCACTCAAGACAAATATAATTCCTCCAAATACTCCAATCAAAAGATTGTGAGAATCTAAAAAATCAAATCCCAACTATGTGAAAAATACAGAACATAAAGAATACAGAAAATTAAAAACAGAATGGAAATTTAGATCACAAAATAGTAATGAAAACAGTGATGGTGTTGAAGATTAATTGACGACATTGCCATCAAAAAATTAAAAATATAACTACCCTGTGATCCAGTAATCACACAACTGGATATTAGCCAAAAAAATACAAAAACACTGATTCAAAGGGACACATGCAACCTGGTGTTTCTAGCAGCATTATTAGCAAGAGCCAAACTACAGAAACAGCCTGAGTGTCCATCGATAGACAAATGGATAAAAAAGGTGCTATAATCCTACAATGGAATATTACGCAACCATAGTAAAGAATGAAACCTTGAGATTTGCGATGACAAGGATGGAGCTTGAGAGTATAATCCTAAATAAGTCAAATAAGTCAGTTAAAGACAAATACCACATGATCTCACTCATATGTGGATTTTAAGAAACAAAACAAATGAGCAAAGGGGGGAAAAAACAAAGACAAACCAAGAAACAGACTCTTAACTACAGAAAACCAACTGATGGTTACCGGAGGTGTAGTGGATGCGGGTGGTGGTGGGGAACAATGGGGGAGTAAGTTGTATTTGGAGTGTGGTTGCATCTGGAGTAAGGAAGCGATGAGGATTAAATGAAGTCATAGGATGAAGACCTGATCCAACAGTATTCGTGTCCTTATAATAAGAGACACCGGAAAGTTCTCTCTGCCATGTAAGGACACAGTGAGAAAGTAGCCAACTGCAAGCCAGAGAGAGGTTTCTTAGCAGAAATGAAATCTGCAAGCACCTTGATCTTGAACTTTCTGGCTTCCAGAAATATGAGAAAATAAATTTCTCTTGTTTAAACCACCCAATCAATATTTTCTTTTGACAGTCCAAGCAGACTAAGGCAGATTTTAATCTATATTGACATCAGACGAAGTCAATTATGGCAGAAACCATATTGGTGATTGAGGTATTTCATAATGACAAGTGGGTAACTAATAGAAATTATAAAAATTATTAATTTATTTGCACGTAGTAATGTAGATTTGACATAAAGTAAAATTTAAAATCCACAAACATTTTTTATATGCCTCTCATAGTATTTATAGAACAGGAGACAAGATCAGTAAGCAAACAGAGGACTTTGAAAACATAATAAATGTGCCTTAAGTAACATATATAAAGCACTGCTTCTAATAGCTTCAGAATATATGTTTTAGATTCATAGAAAAACATCAACCAAAAGTGCCAGTATGCAGGAACTTAGCAAATCTGTAAAATGTCAAAGGATTGTCATATAGTAGGGCATGTTCATTAAAGGAGTGAAATTAAATTAGAAAAGAATATTTAAAAAGATAAAACATGGGGCGCCTGGGTGGCGCAGTCGGTTAAGCGTCCGACTTCAGCCAGGTCACGATCTCGCGGTCCGTGAGTTCGAGCCCCGCGTCAGGCTCTGGGCTGATGGCTCAGAGCCTGGAGCCTGTTTCCGATTCTGTGTCTCCCTCTCTCTCTGCCCCTCCCCCATTCATGCTCTGTCTCTCTCTGTCCCAAAAATAAATAAACGTTGAAAAAAAAAATTTTTTTAAATAAATAAATAAAAAGATAAAACATTCCAAGTATTGTGAAATATAGAAATACACTGTATAAACGTGTATGTAAATATACACATTTAAGAAAACGTTTTACCAAAGAGCATAAATGGTCATGTGAAAATATTAAATGATCATGAAAATTAGTCCTACTGTGAGATGCAATGAAATCTATAAATTGGATTAAGTGTATGTCCCGATACCTACATTAGAAAAGACTGAACATCAGTGAGAAAGAACTAAAACAAATAGAAGGCAGGAAATAATAAAAGGCTAAGTTTAATGAAATAGACAAGAAATAGTAGAGAAAGGCTGCCATGCTCAATGGTTGTTTTTTGAAAAACTAATAAAATTGATAAACTCTTACTAAGACTGCTAAGACAAAAAAAGAAGATACAAATTACCAATAACCAGAAATGAAAAAAAAATCATTGTAGATTCCACACATATAATAACCTTTCATAAAAACATTTAAGAACTTTTTGTTGATAAACAAATATTTAGGGGAAATTGACAACCACGGTTTTAGAAAAACACAAATAACCCAACCTGCTATTTAATAGTTGTTTAATGAATTATTTCCTCTGTGTGCTAAGTAATTACAAACTTCTCAAAATGAAACTCTTTACTAAAAAAGCTTCATCAGTGAATTCTTCCAAACCTTCAAGGAAGAAATAAAGCCATATATTTACAGAGCCCCCCCAAAAGGATGGAATAATTCCAACTGTTAATTTGTTATGAGGTCAGAAGAGCTTATTTCTAAAATCTGATGAGGACATGACACAGGAAAATTCAATACCAGATTTCTCTCATAAACATGAGGAATGTCCTCAAGGAAATACTAGCAGTAAGATCAGGACTTTCATGTATTGAAAGACCATGCATGTCTGCTTCTGCAGAGACTGGAGTAGATTATGACAAATCCATTGTCAGTAGAAAATCATGTAAAACACATGCCTAAAGGCATAAGAGAAACACTGAAAAAGGAGAACAAGAGGGCTTCAGATTCTAGCAAATGCTCTGCGGTCACATCATCCTGGGGTATTTGCCCAGTTTCAGGTGCAGAGCATAAACATAAGAATCTAGAACCACTGTTGCAGCTCTGAGCAATCAGTTGAGGTTCTGGCCATCTTCCAGGGTCGAAAGATCAAAGATCCAGCCTGAGGGACCAGAGAAGTGTGGGCACATCCCTGCTTGACATCTACTATATTGTGAAGTTGCACAGGGAGGAGGCTGAAACTGTAAGGAGTTAGCCTCTGAAGAGCAAGCAGGATTTTTCAGTTTCTACAATGTGGAAGACACAAAAATTAGAGCTCAGGAGAAGTCTTGCAAGCACACCACGCTCTCAGCTTAAGGGTGGTGGGTGCCTGTGAGGACACAGCCGGGAGAGCGAGAGACAGGCTACCCTTACCAAAATGGCAGCTCGCACTCTCCTGAGTCCAGTTCCTGATTTCGATCCATTCTATCTTCCTGGCGGAGGAGAGCGCAAGTCCTCCCAGGACCCTCTACATTATTTACAAAACCTTTCTCATTCAATAAAAATGAATAAGCAAGCCAAGAGAAATAAGGGCATCAAACCAACCACACAAAAATGATGCTAGAAGTAGATCCATATTTCATGCAGATATTGAACTGAAAATACATGATGAATAGGTATGATAGAGAAAAAAGATGAAACTATGGAGTGTCTCACAAGAAAATTAGCCAAAAAAGTTGGTCCTCTGGAGCGAAAATAAGCAGAAAACTGGCAAACATCTGGGGCACTGGGGTGGCTCAGTTGGTTAAGCGTCTTTTGATCACCTGTCATCACTCAGGTCGTGATCTCATGGTTCAGGAGTTCGAGCCCTGCTATGGGCTCTGTGCTGACAGCGTGGAGTCTACTTGGGATTCTCTCTGCCCCTTCCCACTCACACTCTCACTCTCTCTCAAAAATAAATAAATATTTTAAAAAACCTGGCAAACATCTAGCAGGAATGGTTTGAAAGCACAGAAATAGAAAATTTATTATCAGGAATGAAAAGAGTATAACTCAAGTTAACAGAAACATGGAAAAAAAAGAATAATTTTATCATAAACAACTTTACACGTACAATTTTGAAAAGTCACTTGAAATAACTAAAATCCATAAAAAGTACCATTTGGAAAATAAAACATTAAAAAAATAGAAGATTTGGTTAGGTTTATAAAGGAATTTGTAGGTAAAAATATTTTCTAAAACCAAACTCCAGGCTCGGGTATCTTCACCAGGAAATTCTACTGAGAAAATCATGGCAACCCAACCAAAATTGCTCAGTTATTTTAAGAAAAAAAGTGCTTCCCCAAATTTTCCATGATCACTTTGATAGCTGCAGATAAAGCATTTGAGAAGATTCAAAGCACCCTGTGTGATTGAGAAAATTACTAAACAAAGAATAAAAGACAATTTAATCTGTTAAAGAAGATCCACAGAAATACCCAAAGAACACGCCATACTCGATGACAAATTACACCAAGTTCTGGTGTTCTTTCCATGCCTCCAACTTTCTGTAAAATACACATAACAATGAGGGCTTATGAAGATTGTAGATATATACACATACATGTATATATGCATAGATTCGTAAAGCACGCATAACTAGAAAGGTCCCAATAAATGTTAGTAATTATATTAAAATTGATGCTATTTGTCAATTGCCTATGATGGTTGATGTGGAAAAGGAAGCAAACATTAACTCTGAGGTTTCGAACCTGGGTGACTTTGAAGTTGTGGTTTGTGAGCAACTCTAAGGAACTGATCATCTAACCAGCTAGCTGCCCACGGTTTTCCAGGCACGGGGTGAGTCACTTGACTCCTGGGTCAACAGTGAGGGATGGGCTTGTGCTGATAGCAACAGCAGTAGGCAGAATATGTCAGTTTCATAATTAATGTCCGGGGGGCACTGAATGAGTGGCCTTTTTCAAGTATGTGCAAGGTAGAGATCATGAACAGTGGTACCTCCTGACGTGGCAGGGTGACTCAAAGAGTTACCTAGACGTCAGCACATTTTCTTACAATGATAGCGTGTGAAAGACCTAAAGGAGATCTTTAGGTCTGTTACTAAATTCAATATACAGGTCCCCACTCTCACCTTCACCCTCCAGTAAGTTCTGACCTTGGGTCGTGGATGGGACTTTTTTCAGATAAAAAAAAAATTTAGAATTATGATCATCTTGTGATGTATTTTAAGGTTTAGACCTGTCTGGCCATTCTCTTAGATATATAATCATACATTTCTCTGTCCTCAAGAGACAGAAGGGACCAGACCTAGGCTGGATCAAAGAATCAGGATAATTTACTCGCCCTGACCAAGGAAGGTCTTTCCTTTCCCCACCTTACTAGGGATTCAATGTGTTATCTTACAGGCATGGTTGCACAGAATTTGAAAATGTCTTTGTACAGCCATTCTCTCCCTCTGCCCTGCCCTAGGAGGGCACTTTACAGACAATACTAACTCAGTAGAATTCTAGAGTTGGTTGTAAGTATGTTTTATGATGTTATCACAGTCTTCTCTTATCAGATCGTCATCGAATTGTTTCTAAACTCCTGAAGCCATGCAAATGTTATCCTTGCAAGTTCTAAAACTAAAAAAAAAAAAAAATAAGAAATGCATAGCGTTAAATAATTTCTTAATATTCACTTCACAGAATATTGAGCACACTGTCGGAGTAATAACAACTACTCCTAACATGCTGACAAAAGCAGTCAGAATATGGACAATAAATTCTATTTTGCTGAAAGCAGTTAGCTGGTGGAGTTGAACTTCTGTGAGAATATAAAGAAATAAGGAACCTAGAAATACATGGATTTTGAAGATGGGTGATAATAAGCCAGTATACAGTAAAATTTCCCGAGGACATTCAGATTTTGTAGTTAGCGACACACAATAGGAAGGTGTTTCGGGTGAAATTTAACTCAACATGAGGGTGGTCCTGGAAAAATGGAACTATCAGGTTTCAGGACGTTGCAGCTAAAACTAAAAACAGGAGGCAGGGCAAGAAAGCAACAGTCTCAAATGATCGTTCTAGTTCTCAAGTCGCCTTTCAATCCAGAGACACACGATTTTTGCATGGGGAGCACAAACCACAGCTGGGTCGTGGCTCACCCCTTCTGTTCCCTTAGCCTGAGCCTGTTTGCTCCACGTGGAGACAGTTCGTGGGTCCCTCGCACTGCTGTGAGGTTGTGTGAAGGGAGGACCTGAGGTTCCTGTGCTCCAGGCCACCGTCTCGGGAATGCCCGTATAGATGACACACTCCCTGTCTCCCGCTGGAGCAAACAGCAAGCTTGCCTACTGGCCACGGGAGAAGATTTGCTCCCTGAGCTCAGGGGTTCCATCCTGGAACAGAGCCATCATGCCAGCCAGACTCCGTGGGCCACCTGGAACGAAGCAGGGCTTGGGGCACTGGCGCAGAAATGACGGTCCTCCGTCTACTGCTATCCCTTACTGCGGACCCAGGAGTCTCCAGTCTCCCATTCACGTGAGGAGCTAGCGGGTTCAATTACCAGTTCCTGACAAACCACAACTTCAAAGTCCCCCAGGTTTGAAACCTCAGAGTTCATTTTTTCTTTCTTTTCTGTCTCACCGCTCAGATGCAACTAATTGACAAGTAGCATCAATTTTATTAAGCCCATGTGATAAAAATAACAATTAACGGTCATTGAGACCTTTCTACTTAGAGGTGCTTTACAAATATATGCATAGATGCATATGAGGCTCGCGCCCATGCTCACAGTCATAGCAGTAGACAGAACACCATCATTTAGTGGCAGTTCCCTGAGCCCTACTTCCCTCGGAGTGACACACGAAAGCCCTGCTTTATAGAAACTTGGAAGCACAGGAAGAACACATAACCTTTCCCGAGCCAACCAAGTTCATAACTAGTGGACCTGGGAGTCCAACACACCCCTTGATCTCTCCGCCACCGCCCTGCTATGTTTCTTTTTCGTTAATTCCTCCTCCCCCTGCCCCCCATCTTTCTTCCATGCTGTAATTTCTACGCTCCTAGGGGACCAATAGTCTAGGGGACCTCACAGTCTTACTGCAGATTCCAATTGCAAAAGAGGCACACAAGTTGATACATGTCAAGTGAGCTAATCCCTCTAGACCGTCCAAGGAGAAGTAAAAGGGAGGTGATGATACAAAGGGTTTTGTTCTAGCTTAAAGTATCTAGGAAAGATTTCTAGAGAATCCAATACAAATCCAAGTGAATTAGTGTCATTGAAAATTCATGGCCTCACATCTCAGCTGGGCTCTCAGCCCCACTGACAAAGTGTTCTGTAGACCACAAGTCAGCACTTCGCCCCATCCTGCTCCGTGGTGCTTCCCAATCTTCCCTAGCCCATTCCCAGACCCCAGTGACTGTTATTCTAGCTAGGTAAATGCATCAATGACTGGGTGAAGACTACATGTTATCACACCAAAAAAAAAAAAAAAAAAAAAAAAAAAAGAAGAAGAAGAAGAAGAAGAAAAAATATACAAGCTTAAAGAAGTGAATCTGAGAAGGCTACCAACTGTACGATTCCAACTAGATGATCTTCTGGAAAAGGCAGTAAAGGCAGTAAAAAGATCAGTGGTTGCCAGGGTGGGGTGAGGGGTGGCGGGGAGATGAACAGGTGAAGCACAGAGAACATTTAGGGCAGTGACACTATTCGGCACGATGCTTGGATTATGGATAGAGGTCATCATGTATTTGTCCAAAGCCACTGAATATATGACAGCAAGAGTGAACCCTAATGTCAACCATGACTCCGGGTGATGATGATGTGCCTGTGTATGTTCACCAGTTATAAAAAATGTACCACTATAATGAAGGATGTTGAATAATGAGGAAGTCTGGCCATGTATGTGGAGATGGTATATGGGAAATCTCTGTACCTTCCCTTCTCTCTTGTTGTGAACCTAAAACTGCTCTACAAAAATAAAATCTATTAAAAATCAAGTTCGAGAGTTCTTGGGTGGCTCGGCTGGTTAAGCCTCTAGTGGAAGCCTTCACTAGAACTGGTCTCCATTCATGGCCTCTTCTAATCAGGACATCCATACACCACACTAGGCAGAGTCAAGTGTTTGAAACACACACCGGTTGCGAAAACACTTGCTCAAAACACTCCTATGCCTCCCTTTCAACCGCACAGCATGAAATCCCAAACCCCTCAGCTGGATGCTGTATCTTCCAACATCATCTCCATCTGAATCCAAGGTCCTTCTCCATCTGAATCCAAGGTCAATCCCTTTCAGCAGCACCCATGCCTCATACCTCATACTCTCTGCTCCAACCTGGGCAGAAAGCACAGGATTCCTCACACATACCATGGTATTCATTCACTTCATGCCGTCTCACATCTGATTTTCTCTTCTGTAATCCTCTCGATCTCCTCCTCCACCAAATCCATGTTCCCCATTGTTCTCTCGTCACAATTTCCACTACTCCTCCCTCTGCCTGCTTGGTCACTCTCTTCATACTTTGTCAATGTCTAACCATATTGAATGTATCTCTGTCCACGTCCCTCTTCCCTGCCAGTCCCGAGACTTGGGAAAGGCAACGGGCAACAGTTTTATCCTAAGCAGCTAACACAGTAACAAGTACTCAGTGGGGCTCACTAAATGCTGCTGAACTCACTAATAGAGGTTTTAAATATCACCAAACTCATGTTTCTGTTTTTTTTTTTTAAGTAAACTCACGACATTAGTATTAGCAGAGAAAACATAGACTAGGTATGTTAAAGTCATACAGATACATGACAGAAAAATATACATCAGGGAAACCTAAGTTTTTCAAAAAAGAAAAGTACAGGTGGAGATTTATCTTAATGAATGCAATTTTTATCTCTTTCCTGTAAAACACACCTCATCGAGAATGCTATCATAGGAGATGACTGACCATTCATGACATCTTGCTTCCATTCAAAGTTCAAGCCTATTTCCTTATTTCAAAATGAGTTTGGGAAAAATCTCATTAATATTTAAATGCAATATTTTAGAAGCTGTAGTTTGAATGGGTGATTTTTTAAAACAACTCTAAAATAGGGTTTCCATATTTAGCAACTAAAAATACAGGACACGGAGTTTAATTTTAATTTCAGATAAACAATGATTTTTTTAGTTGAAGTATGCCCCACTTAATACCTGAGGCATACCTATAATTTAAAAATCCATTGTTTATATACAATTCAAATTTAAATGGTGGTTCTCTATTTTATCTGGCAATACTACTTTAATTATGAAGTTACAGGAAGTTACGAAATCACAAAACTCCTAACTAATACTATGCCAGCCCGTCTTTAAATACAGATATAGATGTAGAGATAGACATAAATTCTATGCAAATTCCTTCTTATTCCATAAAATCATAATATTCCCAGACGTCCCTCCTTCTTGATAAATAAAAAAGAATAATGATGCCGAAATATTACTCAGTTTAAGCCAAGACCATACTTTCTTGACTTGTGGATAGTCTGTATTCTGGGAAGCTGTGTCACAGTATTCTAATTATTTATCATAAAGGTCACTCTACTGTGTTAACATTCACACTGAAGCGTGACCCTGAATAATCTCAGGGCAATTGCTTCCAAATAAATTCTCTTTCTGTACAGCCTAAATTCACGTAGCTCTTTTTGGACTAATTAGTCTAATGAGGTATTCAATAAAGGGATCCAAGTATCTTTCATAACCACATTCTAATTTAACGATGGAAAGATCTCTTAATTCCCTCATCACAAGGAAAATGCCACAAACAGTTTATCCATTCATCCTCTGTAGACATCTAGGAGCTCAGTAGACCCTTAAAAGCCTGGGACTGGATTGAGTTTCTTCTATTGGTGGTTTGTAAACACATGTTTGAAGTCAAAAAGTTAGTCACTAAGAACATAAAGAAAAGAAAAGAGATACTGTAAGAATTGATCCTCTCTCTTTGTATGTGAAGGACTAGATATGGATAAAATTTACATGACTTAAATATAAATCAACAGGAAAAAGTACTTATAATAGAAGATTCTAAAACAAAAAGGGAGAAGAACATAGCTGAGGAAAGGGGAGGAAAATAGTGTTACTGCAAAAGCAGATAGACTTAGAAATTCGAATAGAAAGTAAAATTTTTGTTGGAAAACAATATGTGAAATACTAGACTGTTAGACCACAGATTCAGAAACATATGGCTAAGAGACAATTAAAGGGGAGTCAGATGAAATAAAAAATAATTTGTAATTAACAGAAGAAAATGTTCCATTCTACTAATTGAACCAGCATTAGAATTGTAATGAACATGGGGCATCTGGGTGGTTCACTTGGTTCAGCCTCCAACTTTGACTCAAGTCATGATCTTGCAGTTCATGCGTTGCAGCCCCAGATTGGGCTCTGTGCTGACAGCTCAGAGCCTGGAGCCTGCTTCCAATTCTGTGTCTCCCTCTCTCTCTGCTCCTTCCTTATTCTCTTTCTCCCTCCCTCCCTCCCTCTCTCACTCTCTCTCAAAAGTAAGTCAACGGTTAAAAAAATTTAAGTAGAATAGTAATGAACACAGGTACACTGCAGAAATTGAATTAGGAGAGTGAATTACAAACTGGAAAAATGGCTGGGTTTTCATGAATGACAAAGAGTTAACCATTATCTGAGAGAAGCTATGGGTATAATGGACATGACATTGCCTCTGATTCATGTTCCTTAATAAGGACACAAAGAACCAGAAGTAGAAATGACACCAAATGCATATCCACCATTCAGGAGAGCAACAAAATATATTTTTTGCAGCAAAATTGCTTACAAAGAGGAATTAAATATCCAGATTCCATCTTATGAAAATTTAACTCTTAAAAGCAAAGGAAAGAATCTTACAGATATGAAATCTAAACAATTAGATTGAGTCAGAAAAAAAATTTAGATTGAACTAAGACTTCTTCTCCCCAACATCAGATAACCTTCCAGAACTATGAATAGAGAAGTTTATGACTTACAGTTCTATATTCAGCAATTCATTCAACAAAGATTTATTAAGGACCAATTTTGTACCAAAGGGGGACAAGGGGTGGCTATAGCCAGTAACTTCGTTCTTGTTTACGGCCAACAAGAAGGTTTAAGAAGTAAACCCTTCATGTCCCTTTGCAAGTGGCATTCAGAAGCACTGTAGGCTACTAGGCACTAAGGAACCCTAAAGAAGAGAAGGCACACAAATAGTAGAAACAGAAAATACTTAACCAGTCTATTGCTCCTTGTCACCGGGGTAGAGGCTGTGGCCTGAGTCAACCTCCCATCCCTTCATTTTTCAACTGTTAATGAAGTTTCCATCTATCTATGCAGTGGGTGCATTACAGTAAGACCATTCTGCTTTTTGGGGTGCCTGGGTGGCTCCGTCAGTTGAGCGTCTGACTTTGGCTCATGTCATCATCTTATGGTTTGTGAGTTGGAGCCCTGAGTCCAGCTCTGTGCTGACAGCTCAGAGACTGGAGCCTGCCTCAGATTCTGTGTCTCCCTCACTCTCTGCCCCTCCCATGCTCACATTCTGTCTCTCAAAAGTAAACAAACATTAAGAAAAAAAAAAAAAGAACGTGCTGCCTTTGGACTTGCTCTAGGAGGAAGCTTTGCACACTGCTCATTGGTCAGCACCCTCTATGAACTTCAGACAAAGCCACATAACCTAAAATCATAGATACAATCAAGAGTGTTGGCTAAGTTTTGCCATTGAGTTCAAGTATGAAAGAATTGATGAGCAGCAAAACATATCATTTCAACTTATATTTTTCTGAATAATTTTATAATACAGTTATAGAACAGAATGCAAATCTCTTATATTGACAGATAAGTTTGTGATATATATATACATATATAGATAGATACATACATACACACACGTTTTTAAATTCTAGTTATTTAATAGCATAATACCAGTTTCAGGTGTACAATAAAGTGTTTCAACACATCCATACCTCACCCAGTGCTCAGCAAGTGTGCTCCTTAATCCCCATCACCTATTTCTCCCATGTGCTTACTTACCTCCCCTCTGGTAACCATTAGTTTGTTCTCTGTAGTCAGGAGTCCGTTTCTTGGTTTGCCTCTTTTTTCCTTTGTTTTCGTTTCTTAAATTCCACATAGGAGTGAAATCATATGGTATTTGTCTTTCTCTGAGTGATTTCACTTAGAACTATACTCTCTAGCTCCATTCACATTGTTGGAAATGGCAAAATTTCATTTTTTATGGCTGTATACTACCCCATTGTATGTGTGTGTGTGTGTGTGTGTGTGTGTGTGTGTGTGTGTGTGTATGCGTGTGTATATGTATATATCACCCCTTCTTTATCCATTCATCACTTGGCCAGCCCTTGGGCTGTTTCCATAATTTCACTATTGTTGATAATACAGGGCTGCATGCATCCGTCTGAATTAGTGTTCTTGTATTCTTTGGGTAAGTATCTAGCAGTGTGATTGCTGGACCATAAAGTGGTTCTATTTTTAATTAAAAAAATTTAAATATATATTTTGAAAGAGAGCAAGTGGTGGGGGGGACAGAAAGGGAAGATAAAGGGTCCCAAACAGGCTCCACACAGTTAGCTCTGAACCTCACCTGGGGCTCAATCCCACCAACCATGAGATGACAACCTGCGCCGTGATCGAGAGTTGGAGGCTTAACCAACTGAGCCACCTAGACGCCCCAAGTTTTAACTTTTTGAGGAACCTCCACACTGTTTTCCACAGTGGCTGTACCAGTTTGCATTTCCACCACAAATGCAAGAGGATTCTTCTTTCTCCACACCTCACCAGCACCCGTTTTGTTTTTTATTTTAACCAAGTGAGAGATGCAAAGTGACATCTCATCATGGTTTTCATTTGCATTTCCCTTGTGATGAGTCATGTAGTCATGCTGAGAATTTTTCATGTGTCTGTAGGCCATCTATAGGTCTTCTTTGGAAAAATGTCTACTCGTGTCTTATGCCCATTTTTTAATTGGATTATTCAGTTTTGGGGTGTTCAGTTGTGTAGGTTCTTTATATATTTTGGATACTAGCCTTTCATTAGATATGCCATTTGCAAAGATCTTCTCCCATTCCATAGGTTGCCTTTTAGTTTTGCTGATTGCTTCATGCACCGTGCAGACTTTTTATGTTGATGTAGTCCCAATGGTTTATTTTTGCTTTTTGCTTCCCTTGCCTCAGGAGATTTATCTAGAAAAAAAGTCGTTTTGGCCAATGTCAGAGACATTACTGCCTGTTCTTTCTTTTATGGACTTTTATGATTTCAGGTCTCACATTTAGGTCTTTAACCCACTTTGAATTATTTTTGTGGGTGGTGTAAGAAAGTGATCCACTTTCATTCTTTTGCATGTTGCTGCCCAGTTTTCCCCACACCATTTGTTGAAGAGACTGTCTTTTTTATACTGGGTATTCTTTCCTCATTTGTCAAAGATTGTTTGACCATATAATTGTGGGCTCATTTCTGGGTTTTCTATTATGTTCCATGAGCTAGGTATCTATTTTTATGCCAGTACCATACTGTGTTGATCACTATAGCTTTGTAATATATCATCAAGTCCAGAATTCTGATGCCTCCAGCTTTGCTTTTCAGTTTCAAGATTGCTTTGGCTGTTCATGGTCTTTTGTGGTTCCATACAAATGTTAGGATTGTTTTTCTAGTTCTGTGGAAAATGCTGTTGGTATTTTGATAGGAATTGCATTAAATGTGTAGATAGCTTTGGGTAGTATAGACATTTTAAAAATATTTGTTTCTCTGATCCAGGAACATGGAATGTCTTTTCATTTCTTTAAGTTTCTTCAATTTCTTTCACCAGTGTTTTATAGCTTTTATAGTGTAAGTCTTTTACCTCTTTGGTTAGGTTTATTCCTAGGTATCTTATTGTTTTGGGTACAATTGTAAAGGGATTGATTCCTTAATGTCTCTTTCTGCTGCTTCATTGTTGGTGTGTAGAAATTCAACAGATTTCTGTGCCTGGATTTTATAACCTGTGACCTCCTGAATTGGTTTGCTGACAGGTACGATATATTGTTCAATATAAGAACCCTCATTCTAAGATTTCAGAATAACCAATAAAAACTAGTTTAAAAGAAATAAGGGTAATAATTGCTTTTTATTTCATGAGGGGGTCAATAGAGTTTATTTCTGACATTGACATTAGAAAATACAGTTTAAAATATGTTTTTGAATTTGGGGAGAATAACTCAAGTTTATATAAAAATAGTGTATTAGTCTGCTCAGGCTGCCATAACAAAATACCCTAGGCTGAATGGCTTAACCAATAGAAGTTTACCTATTCATAGCTCTGTAGTCTAGGAAGTCCAACATCAAAGTTCCACCAACTCAGTTTCTGGTGAGGACACTCCTCTTCGTTTACAGATGGGTTGCCATCCCTCTATGTCCTCACAGGGCCTGTCCTCAGTGAGAACTCAGAAAGTATGAGCTCTTTAGGTGTGTCTTCTTAGAAGGATGCTCATCTTTTCATATTAGGGCCCCACACCCTTATGACCTGTTTTAACCTTACTTATTTCCTTACTCCAATGCAGCCACAATGAGGGGTTAAGGCTTCAGCATGTGAATTGGAGAGAGGGGCAGAGACACAAAATTCAGCTCATAACAAAGAGCACATGTAGTCTCTGTATTATAGACAGGAAACATGTAGTGATGGGATGGGATAAAAGGAAATGAGAGAGTAACAAAGCACAGAATGTTGGCAAAACTAAAATAAACTATCGGGTTAAGACTGTAGACAAAATGGAGCACCTTTCTCTTTCAAGGGGAAGACTTTCAGATCAAATTATTTACTTCCCCAAATAAGTGAACCCCGTCACCTGAACAAAACATCTTACAAAAGTTAACATAAAATAGCCATAAATTATGCCACGCCATGGTAACCCAAATTAGAGGATCACACTGTATTAAGAACAAGACAAAATTCAGAGTCAAAATAAAGTTAAAAAGCGAGATTTCGTATGTGTGGACATAATCCACCGTGATGATGTAACAGAAATATGCATGCCCCAAGAATACATACCATAGAAATAAAGAATGCAAACGCTAGGTTTTTCACAAAAGGAGAAATCGACAGGCATAAAAGAAAACATTGAGGCTTCTTTCACTCTACTACATTTTAAGCAAGCAAAATCTAGAAAATCTGTACTAAATTCATTTGCATTATATCAGATTATCTACCACAGAAATAGAACGATTATCTACTTGCAGCGTTAAGACAGACAAATGGAAATGTATTTGAACTAATAAGATCTCAGTGGGATATACGGGTTGCAAAATATTATTTTAAAAAAATCAATAGCTTCCCTTTATACCAGAAATAATAATCAGGAAAACCTATTGAAAAACATCCTGTTCACAAAAAATAAATATTGCCAAGCAAATCAACTTTAACATATGCTTGACTATATAAGAAGACTACAGAACCACAGACAAGGTCCTAGAAGATGGTTTAAATAAATGGCAAGAAATCAATAGGATACATCTGTTACTTCTTTCACAATTATTCCATAAATTTTAAGTTACTGCTCTTACGGAATTCTAGTTTGATAGGGTTATTAAAAAAAGATACCATAGACCGGGTGGTCCCCAGAGCAGGAATCTATTTTCTCACACTTTTCGAGGATGGACATCCAAAATCAAGGTGATGGCAGATGTGGTTTTGCCTGAGGTCTCTCTCCTTGGCTTGCAGGTGGCTGCCTTTTCCCTGTGTCCTCACACAGTCCCTTCTCTGAGCCCATCTGAGTCCTTAGCTCTTCTTCTCATGAGGACACCAGCCATATTGGATCAGGACCACCGTAATGATCTCACTTAACCTTAATTACCTCTTTAAAAGATCCCATCTTCAAATACATTCACACTGTGAGTTACTGAAGGCTAGAGCTTCAGCTCATGAATTGGGGGGAATGTTTTCAGCCCATTACAAGCACATGGAAGGGACTTAATGATTTGTGACCAATCCCATTTTCTCTGCTTCCCTTGTCACTTATGCAAGCACGTAACCAGAGTCCTCTCTGATGGGGTTAGGAGTTGACATTGGAACATTATCCTCATTGGAAAACTTTAAAACACTTTATAATTATTCATTATATCTCCCATTAAGTATTTAAATATTGCACTGAAGAGGAGTGTCAGTCTAACAGTAGTTAAAATATGAAACCCTATAAGCTTCAGTTACTCGTGAAAAACTGACCTTACAGACTGTATCACCCCAAATTCATAGGTTAAAACCTAACCCCCAAAGTGATGTTATCAGGAGTTGAGGCCTTTGGGAGATTAGATCATTGAGTACAGCCCTATTGAATGGGGTTAGTGCCCTTACAGAAGAGACCCCAGGGCACCTGGGTGGTTCAGCCAGTTGAGTGTCCAACTTTGGCTCAGGTCATAATCTCACGGTTTGGGAGTTCAAGCCCCTATCAGGTTTCCTGTTGTCAGCACAGAGGCTGCTTTGGATACTCTGCCCACCCCCCACCTCTCTGCCCCTCCCCTCTTCTCTCTCTCTCTCTCTCTAATAAATGAACAAAACAAGCAAGCAAAAAAACCACAAACAACAACAACAACAACAACAACAACAAAAAACCAGAAGAAACCCCAGAGAGAGCTCCCTTGTCTCTTCTGCCATGTGAAGACACAGCAAGAAGCTGGCCTTCTGTGCAACAAAAAAGAGGTGCCTGCCCAACACAGAATCTAGTCTTGGTCTTGGATGCCCCAGTTCTCAGAACACTGAGAAATAAATGTCTATTGTTTAAGCCACCCCATCTAAGGGACTTTTGTCATAGCAACCTGAACACACTAATGCAACCTGCTTTACCTGATTACCACATGATCACAGAAAAATACGGCCCCTCTGAAGGCACAGGGGTAGGAGAGATTTTAGAAAATCCCCAAGGATGAACTGAAAGAGTACTACCTATGCCCTACCTATACAGAAAAGCCTTTAAATAAGATCCAAAGTGTAAAGGGATATCAAAATAAATTAGTGCCTGAGATGCAGCCGCAGCCACATGTCCTCAAATATAAGCATCTATTGACGAGGATATCGTGACCAGATACAAAAAATCACCACCTTGCAAAACTCCAGGCCACTGCAGTTAGAGATGCTCAGTAGTGTTACAATGGACATATGGTGGAGCCCATTATTCTGCCAACTTCTGCTTTAATTCAATCTAAAATTATCCTCCCACTGAAAAGCTAGGGACTTGAAAACTTTTTTCAATCCTTTTAAAGGTAGACATCCAAGGACACAGAGACCTCCGAGCAGACACGCAGCCTCCTAGCCAAGCTACGGTGCCACACGCCTGGAGAAGCACTTTCCAAAAGCAAGTTTACAGCGCTTATTGATGAAAAGCACCTCCTTTAATTAGTATTGATGAAGGTTAAAATTTAGCCCTCGAACACAGGCGTAGGCAAAAACTGGGAAATTTTTGGAAGAAGTCACGAAAATCCTTACACAAAGCAAGAACCCGTCCAAAACAAATTGGCGTGAGGCAAGAACAGCACGGTAGGCCAAGAACAGCCAAAAGATAGGCATTAAAAAAAAAGATTTTTTCTTAGCACAGGTGATATTTTACAATTGCTTTAATAAAACTATAATAGAAATTATGTACTATGCCCATGCGCGTAACTATGCACACGAGGCGACTGTATTCTGAATAACATCATGTTTTAATCCCCTTGGTATAACTTCAGATATCTTCAGTGTTTCTTTTCCAAACATGTCACACCTGGAGTATGTTTTAACCAGTAGCAGCCTTGGCTGTTTGTATAGCTCTAAACGTCACACGTATTTGAAACCTGCAGCCAGAAAATATTTGCAAAATGTCATTCCAACACTCAGTATCTTAAAGATGAGTAATATGCTCCTGAAATTACCGCATAGATGTAAATTGCAGATTATTTTGACAGGGCTTTGGCACTGGCGGGGCGAAGGCGTATGCCTTTGTTTTCTTTTACGAATTCATCATCTAATATGGAAACAAAATGCCTGAAATTCATAAGAACAGCCAATGGACTCAAATCATTCATACTAACAAAAAGTATTCTGAAACTCTCGCTGGCACTGAAACGTGTTTCTATTAAGACACAGCAGTCCTGTCTTGTTTTAGGTTATCTCCATCACGTTGAAAAAAAAAAATTACTGTAGCAAAGTCAAGATAAAGCTCTATGCACCATAAGGGCCTGGCAGGGCTGGAAGACAAGTGGGGGTAGAGAAACGTGGCTTGATGCGGAAGATCACTTGCCGCCAGAGTGGAGGGGTTTGTTCGGGACAATGGGAATGTCACTCTGTGCCAGAAACCTAATGCAGAAAAATCTGAAACAAAGAGCAATTAAGAAAACAGCCAAAACAGTGGTCTTCTATCCTCAGGAATGAGTTAGAAGTGTAGTAACTGTGGAGCATCCAAAACTAAGTGACAGAACGGGACTGGAGCGAAGCCAGTCCTCCCTGCAAGGACTACGGGGACATGAAACAGATTAGGTGTCTTGAGCAGTGAGCTGCATCAGATGACACCTGTGACAGGAAAACAGCACAGGTATGTATCAGAGAGTCAACAGTGCCAGCAGAAACCAATAACGGGAGCCAGAGCAGGAGAAGGAAGCCATGGTGTTCCAGAAAATATTCAATGATCAAGAGGATGGCTTCTGCAAGCTCATGGGAAGTACTAGCAAACCCAGAACGGATTGGGGCTTGGGTGGACCTCCCTGGGGGCAGAGCTGAAAAACAGTGGGATAGCTCTCTTACTGTTTGAGGACATTACCTACCTATTGTGGACAAGAAAACATGAATTTCACTTAGAGAAAATAAATGACTGAACTAGGTCTTTGGTATACTGCTGTTCATTCTTTATGGTGATGTTGCAAAGAGAACCCTTCAAAATCTCAGTCCCTAACACAGGAGTGCCTCTCTCATTTCTGGCAGGAACATAGCAGCAGACTGGAATGCCTCTCAAATGTTGGGTGGGGGCGCCAGGGTGGCTCAGTCGGTTAAGCATCTGATTTCGGCTCAGGTCGTGATCTCAAGGTTTGTGGGTTCGAGCCCCGCATTGGGCTCTGTGCTGACAGCTCAGAGCCTGGAACCTGCTTCAGATTCTGGGTTTCCCTCTGTCTCTTAAAAATGAGTATTACAAAAATTTTTTTAGTAAACAAATACAATGTTGACTGGATGTGGTACATCTCATGACCGCTCATACTTTGGCCAAAGCAAGGCAGTTCCAAAGTCTACAGGAAGTACATTGGGAATAAGAACTACATGGCCCTTCAAGGGAAAGGGGTTGTGAGATAAAGTAAAAATAATAATAAAGCCCATCACACAAATTGTCTATAAAATCTATAAAGCACAGATACTAACACTATTACTTATTAGGCAATAAATAATTTTCTAGAATAAAACATAGCCCTGCTGATTAAGCTGGTCAATGAAACAAGATTGAAAACTCCAAAATTAAATGCACATACAGAATTTTAGTCAATAAAAATGAGGTTTCAAATCAGTGGGCAAAAAATATCAATCATCATGTGAAATTAACAAAGACATTTGTGGAAAAAGTAATGTCCATCTCCTACGGACATCCAAGAAACAGCAGGTGAGACAGATTTTTCAACTTGAGAAGAGAAAAAGTGCTAAAAGAAGGAATTTTTTTTAATATTCTTTGAGAGAAATAATTTCTGAGTAAGGCATACAATTCAGATGTCATAAATGTAAAAATTTATGTAGTTTTTTGTAGACAAATCTGATTATAAAAATAAATAATTTCCACAAGGCTAAAAACAGCCCGAGGTAAGAAGCCACGAAACAAGCAAACAAAAGTATTTCCAACATTGCCATAAAGGAAAAGTTAGTCTCCTTAGTTTATAAGGATCTCGACATCAATAGCAAGCAACGCAAAAGAAATTGGACAAAAAAAAAATAAAGCTGAGAAGTTATTTTACAGAGAAGGAAATACAAAGATATATTTAATAAAAGGCAGTAATTCTCAACGTCATAAATACACAATTTCAGTGAGATACGCTTCACCTCCCTCACTAGGAATTTCACACAAATGATAGCATTCGGTGTCGATGCGAACAGGAGTTAATAGGTATACTCATGTATTGCCGAAGGAGGTGAACGTAAATTCAACCTAGAATATTGGGCAGTGTCTGTCAACATTTAACATTCAAATATTCTTTGACTAAGAAGTCTACTTTTAGCAATGGTGAATAGATTTGCATAGATATGAAATAACGTATGTAACGAAAAGAGGTACCGTGTTTTTCTCCATTTATACCTCAAGGCACAGGATTATCCCTAATACTCATTTATGACATGCTTTCATCATCGGTCCATAATTGATCCTTTAAATATTGTTCTTCTCCATGATGTTAGACATGTTACAAATATTCCTTCTAACATAAAAGCTATGACCTTGAAGATAACATGCCACCTACTTCCCATCTTCTTGCCCTTCCCACACCCAAATTAACCATTGTCCTGAAACCATATTCATATGACTAACTGTATCTCTACTAGGTATTCCTGAAAATTCCAATGTATATAGAACACATACTTAAATGTATCATATTTTCATACATACCGTGTATTTTATGTCGGTAAGTGGTTTAGACTTAAAAAATATTTATGTAATACTGGGAGATTCATTTTTCCACCTTATATTGCTTACTAAAAATCATCCACAGAGTTCTCGGACACTATAGGTTCAGTTGTTTGAGGTCTGATCTGATAATAACTCATTATAAAACATACAACTTATTCATTCACCTACGGATGGGCAACCGGGTGGTTGCTAGGTGTTTATTTTTCTGAACAGTGTTGCTAATAATATTGTTCATGTCTCTTAATGAACATGTGCTAAGTTTCACTTGGGTGGGATCGCTGGGTCATAAGGTCAGTAAATATTCAACTTTAGGAGTAAACACTAATGTGTTTTTTAAACAAAATAGGGCAATTGAGACTATCCCCAGTCATGTCTATAAGGTCCCATGGATTCATATCTGCTACAAAACTTGATAGTCTCAGGCTTTTAATTTTTTGAGACTCAAACAGACGTAAAATAGTAACTCACTGAGGTCTTTAATTGTATTTTCCTGATCACCAATGATATTAAAAATCATTTTATGTTTTAGTAGCCAAATGTCTTATGTTCTATCAATTATCTGTTTATTTGCCAATTTTTTTTCTTATTAGGTCGTATTTCTTATTGTTCAGTCAAAATTTTACGTATGTTCTTGCTAGGTCTTTGTCAATTGGAAATCTTGTCTTATACCCATTTGTATCTTTTTACTTTAAGTGCCCGTCGATGAAAAAGAGCTTCATTTTAGTAGTTATATTTGCCATTTTTTTGGTTTTGCAAAGTATTTTGTATCCCAACTTTTTCGCTCAGAGGTCCAAATATATTCACCTACATTTTAAAATGGATGTTTTTTCTTTAATTACTTCATCCTTCTGCAGTGAGATCATTAATAACGCATGAGATGGGAAGTCACTGTCTTCAGAAAGATAGCTCTTCTCCAGTTCTAGGAATCCCACCACCTCTCCTGACTGATCTACCACATGTGTGGGTGTTTTACTCATCAACTCTAGTCCACTGACCAATTGATCCCGAGCCATATAATTTTATAATAAGGTCTATTAGGGTAAGTCTCTTTTTTCTGCATTTTTCTTTCACAAGTATTCTACCATTCCTTGCCATTTTTTTGTTCCATATAAATGTAGAATCACCTTGAGTTCCACGAGGTAAAAAAAAAAAAAAAAAAAAAAAAGAGTCCGTAACATCTTGATTGGATTTGCATTGCACCTATACATCCATTTGAGAAGAATTAAAATTTTCCCAGTAGTAAGTCTTATTATGCATTCACATGACAAAGAATTAGGATCACAAGATATCATGAATTACTACAAATAGATTCGTGTGCATATTACTTTAGATCTCTTTATAAAATTTTATGACTTTTATATAGAACTTGGTATACAAGTACTGTCTAGTTTTAGTCCTACATAGAGGATATTTGTCAGATGCTATTATAAATTGGCCTATCTCCGTAATTGTGTAATTAGATGTTTACTGTACTTCTATTTCTAATCATTTTTCCATAGGCTTTCTGGGATTTTTTAGGTAAAGAATTGGCAGTGGGAACCCGTGGAGTGGGGCCAAATCTGAGGGAGAGGAAGATCCATCAGAGAAAGAAAAGAAATTCTAGGGGAGGGACTCCGATGCTGGCTGTCAGCAGGCAACACTTCCAGCAGCTGGCTCCTGGAGACATATGGACCTAAACTGCTAAAGTAGGTGGAGGCTTGGGGTATCTGGGTGGTTTGCTTAGTGCCCACTAGATTCTGACACTATTCCCCACTGGGCCAAGATACTACATCAGCAATGCTGCATCCCGTGAGCAATTTCAGAGACTGGACCACTGAAGACACACCCAGGGATACACTTCCCTAGAAGGCCCCCCTTTCGAGGTGCCTGTCTAGCTTCTGCAAAACTCAGGTGGCTTGTGATGGATGACAGTTGACAGCTATAAATGTGACCAAGGAAAGCCCAATAGCAGCTCCTGTACCAGACGTGGGATAATCACAGAGATGGACACAGGCTCTGTCACTTGATGTGACAACTGATGATTTAGTGAAAACATTCTTCTCAGTAGGAAAAAAACCAAGAGTTTATCTTCACATAATGAGGAGGGCAAATTCACTGTTTTGCACTCAATCTATGCCAACTCTTATTCTCTCTTATAATATAGTTCACAGGGACCTCATTTATCTTAACATGCTTTTGAACATCACTTTGATCCAATATATTGATTAAATCATTAGGTCTGAACTTGGAGAACAACAAGGAGTGAGTACCTGAGTGCCAGAGGGTACCATTAAGATTCAGGGACTTCATTTATTGATAAAGTTTTAAGGGTCCAGTCCTCTAGGACATACCGTAGTACTCCAAGATACAGGGCAAGTTGCTCAATCTCCCAAAGCATATTACTCAAGAAGAATGGCATTTGGCAGGACTCTCTGGATTTTTTTCTTAAATCAACTTTATTTTTTAGAGCAGTTTTAGGGTTACAAAAAAAATTACATAGAGGATAAGGAGAGTTCCCATGTATTCCCTTTCACCCACAATTTTGTCTATTATTAATACCTTGCATTGGTGTAGTCCATTGGTTACAACTCATAAACCAATATTTATGTATTATTAATAACTAAAGTCCATAGTTAAAATGGGGTTCACTCTTGATGTTGTACATTCTAGGTGTTGTGACAATTACACAGTAACTTGTATCTGCCATTACAGTAGCAGAAGGAATAGTGTCACTTCCCGAAAAATCCCCTGTGCCCACCTATTCAGACCTTTATCCCACCCCTGGAAAATCCTGATTTTTTGTTTTTACTCTGTACATAGTTTTGCCTTTTCCAGCTTTGCTTTTTGTCTCAAAGTTAGAATCATACAGTATGTAGCCTTTTCATATTGACTTCTTTTACTTAGTCATATGCATTTAAAGTTCCTTCATGTCTTTTCATGGCTTGATGGCTCATTTCATTTTAGCACCGAATAGCATTTCATTGTTTGGATGGACCACAGTTTATCTTAGTATCCTCAGCTTGACAACTCATTTATTTTGATTGTTGAGTAACATTCCATTGTCTGGGTGTACTGAGGTGTCCTAGACATTCTTGACCATGTTTATTCTATCTAAATTTTATCATTGTGTTGTTAATTTCCATGAAAAAGTACTCAAATATTTTTATGAATTTTCATCCCTATATCAACTCAGGAAAAATTGAACAACATTTTGATTGCTTCCAATTTGGGGAAATTACGAATAAAAATGCTATAAACATCTGTGTGCAGGTTTTGTGGGGATGCAAGTTTTCAACTAATTTGGGTAAATACTCAAAGCACAACTGCGTCTTTGGATTTTGCAGAGAGCATACGTGACACCTGGGAATACCAGTCGGCCCCATTTATTGGCTAACTTAGAAAGCTTCATGTTTAATTTCAGCCAGAGCCAGAAAGAGAGTTTCAGCAGGTTCAGACTCAGGGCAAGCCACATGGCCATAGATCCCTGTAGATCAGCGGTGGTGAAAACACTATGTGCCATCTCTGGCAATCATAGACCCTGATGGCCTGACTACAGGACACAGGTGACGAGGTATCTGCAGCTGTCCATTAGAAGGAGGATATTACCAGTGCCACTGAGGCACTGATTTTCATTGGTCTGTCAACAATCCACCTTGAGATAAAAACAGCATATTTTGGACAGAGTCTATGCAGGTTCAGAACATGAGTCCATTAAATCCACATCACAATGACCTCTTCCCTTTGACTCACATAACGTAAGGGTTCCTTATGACCAACTGATGAAAGAGCAAAGAAGGGGTACCTAACTCATACATGGGTCAGTGCATCATGTAGTTACTACTGGAAAAATGAGAAGCTGTCACATTACAACCACTTCCAGAAGCGACCTGAAAGGGCAGTACTGAGAAGAATCCCTTCAGTGGGAAGATCTAGTTTAAATGGAGACAGGACTGGCTGAAGTACTTACTCCAAGGCAGAGGTTACTCCCTTAGCTTTTTGGTCAGGAGAAAAACAGAGAAAAAAAAATACAAAGACAGAAATCAAGAAAGTATGGGAAAGAGATTAATGGATCCATGGGATAGGGGTAGAATAGGCAGATCTCCGAAACTCATGGTCAGGACCACAACTGAGCTTTCACAATAACGATACTCTTAATAACCACGCGCCAAGAATGACTTCTGTCGCAGGTATTGGTCTCTCTTCCTACCCTCCATAGAACTGGGTCAATAAGCCCATAACTTAGTCACCAATTAAGTGGTAAAGAAGCTATTTATGATCCCAAGAGCACAAGCTCCCTTTGATAACAACTAATATAGGGACAATTTCTAATCTGGTATCAGCAAAGGCAAACAATAAGTCCTCAAAAACATACCATCCTCTGAGTAACCCGCCTGATACAGGATGCTATCAGGAAGATTACACTGCACGTTATTCACCTTGGAGGAGGTAGGAAATTTATTCTTACTGGAATCAATGTGTATCTGGCTTCAATGCCTATCATGCCCTAACTAGCGCCACTGTCTGAGGACTCTCATGATGTTTGATTAGCATTATATCCCAAATAATATTATCTTGGATCAAAGAACTCATTACATGGTAAAACAATGGAAGCAAAACTATAACCTATTCTATGCTCCAGCCTAAGTTTCTGATACAGGCTCAGATAAGATTCCACCTGTGTTCCCAAAATCTAGAACGAATGAGCCCAATAACCAAGGGTGGAAGAGGCAGTTCAAGATGGCAGCATATAATGATCCTGAGCTCACCTACTCCCATGGATACAACAACTTTACAATTACATATGGAGCAATTCCCTCTGACAAAGACCTTAAAACAAGCTGAACAGCTCCTCTGCAAGTAAGGATAACAGGGCCACATCAAGAGATAGGAAAGACAAATGCCCCATTTGGCAACCCTTGCTAGGGAGGGTTTTCATAATCTGGAGGTTTTCCCTGAGAAGTTAGGGGATTGTGCCTCACATCAAGTACCCCAAGCCTTGGGACCTGCACAAGAGAGACAAGCCCCAAAAACATGTGGCTTTGAAAACCAACAGAGCTTACAAGCACGAGTGTAGGGAACTGAGATTCCACCCTTAAAGGACTCACATACAGACTCACTAACCACAGGACCTGACCCAACCCAGAAAAAGAGGTTGGAAGGGGCACCTGGGTGACTCAGTCACGTAAGTATCTGGCTTCAGCTCAGGTTATGATCTCATCGTTTATGGGTTCAAGCCCCACGACCATCTCTGTGCTGACAGCTCAGAGCCTGGAGCCTGCTTTGGATTCTGTGTCTCCCTCTCTCTCTCTCTCTGCTCCCCTCCCCCACTCATGCCCGCTTGTTCTCACTCTCTCTCTCTCTCAAAATTAAATAAAAAAATTTTTTTTTAAAAAGAGAAAAAAGAAAAAGAGGTTGGAAAAGCACCATACACAAAAGAGATTCATTTGATAAACAAAGCATCAGTGGCTTTTTGGAATGCTCTCCAGGAACAGAGGTGTTAGCAGGCACCATTTTTGCGCTCTCCCTCTACCTTACTAGCACCAGCACTGGCGTACCCCACCCTCCCACTCCCCTGCAGCCTCACTAAAGCCAGCAGGTGTGCCCTGGCCCTGTATTATCCTTATGCCTTGCTAAAACTAGCTGATACATGCAATCCACATAGAGATAACACTTAGGGCTTGGCTCTGGTGACCACACGGCTTGTATTTCTGTGTCCCATGGGACTGAAAAAATAAAGGAGACCGTTCTTAGCAGGCTAATCTCACAGGGCACAACACAGACAGCAAACTGAAACATAGTACCAGTGTTCCTGTAAAAAAAAAAAAAGGGGGGGGCTTATTTACTCATCCTACAGTGTTAGCATGAGAGGCAGGCTTCAGAAGCTATGGAGGGGATCTCAGGGAATGGTAGGCCAGATATACCCTCTTTGCATCCTCCTTTCACCTTGCCACAGCTTATGGATACCACCCGGAAAGAAGCTTATATGCTGGAGCCCTGATTTTTACAACTGTAACCTAGGAGATACCTCCAGATTGCCTGGTCTAAAGGCCAGCAGGGTTCTCAAAGGTGGTCCCACAGGAGTGTACATATTTGTCTATTTTAAAAGCTTCTGCCTATTGGTCTGGTTTAAAATCAGTGCTATTGAGAGCCTTCCCTTTGGAACACAGATAGGTCTTGACAAACTCAATTGGAACTTACCAAGAATAAATCACACAGTTTGGATAATTGCAAAGATTCCACAGATAACCAAGAACTAGTACAAGGTTCAATGATAAGGTTAATCTCCTATGTAAGTACATCCTTTCAAGACACAGGAGGACACCCCTTCAAAACTGGGAGAGGCAGCTGTTTTTCCTGAAACACAGAAACAGAGAGAGACAAACAAAATGAAGTAGTAAAATATGTTGGAAACCAAAGAACAAGACAAAACCTCAGAAAAGGCTTTAATGAAATAGAAGTGACCTATCTGATAAAGAGTTCAAAGTAATGGTCATAAAGATGCTCACCAAAATTGGGAGAATAATGAATGAATATAGTGATCACATCCACAGATAGAAAAGATAACCAAGTACCTACAAAAGTCCAAGAGCTAAAGAATACAACAGCTGAATTTAAAAATACACTAGAAGGGCTCAATAGCAGACAACATTAAATAGCAGAACAAATCAGAGAGCTGAAAGACATAGCAGTGGAACTCACCCAAACAGAGCAGGGGAAAAAAAATTAATAAAAAAACCCCAAAGAATTAAAATAAAGACAGCTTAAAAGCCTTAAAGGACAACATTAGGTGGAATAACATTCACATTACAGGACCCCAGCAGGAGAAGAGAGAGAGAAAAAGGGGAAGAAAATTTTTAACAAATATTAACTGAAAACTTCCCTAACCTAGAGAAGGAAACAGACATCCAAGTCCAGGAAGCCCAGGGAGTTCCAAAAAAGATGAACCCAAAAAATCCACACCAAGACACATTACAATAAAAGTATCAAAAGTTAAAGATAGAACATCTTAAAAGGAGCAAGAGAAAAACAACTTGTTATCCACAAACAAACCCCCATAGGGCTATGAGTAGATTTTTCAGCAGAAACTTTGCAGGCCAGAAGGAAGTGTCATTATATATTCAAAATGTTCAAAGGGAAAAAACTTCCAACGAAGAATACTCTCTCAAGGTTGTCATTCAGAATTGAAGGAGCGCTAAAGAATTTTCCAGACAAGCAAAAGCTAAACGAGTTCATCACCACTTAACCAGTCTTCTAAGAAATGGTAAAAGACTTCTTTAAGCTTAAAATAAAGGGCACTAGCTAGTTACAAGAAAACATTTAAAAGTAAAAAAAAAAATCACTGGTAAAATTAAATATATAGTAAAGGCAGTAAATTAATTACTTATAAATGTAGTATGAAGGTGAAGACAAAAGTAGTAAATTAATGAAAACTGCAATCATTAGTTAAGGGATACACAAAATATAAAGATGTAAAATATGACATCAGAAACAAAAATGGAGGGGGCGCAATAATGCAGAGTTTTAGAATGCATTCAAACTTAATTTGCCATCAACTTAAAGTAGACTGATATACATACTACACAAGTATGACTCATAAAGGTTAACACAAGTAAGACTCATAAAACCACAAAGCAAAAACAGCAGAAAATGACAAAGCACCCTAAACACAACACTAAAGAAAGTCATCAAAACATAAGGGAAGAGATTAAGAGAAGAAGGGAGCAGAGAGCAACTGCAAAATAGCCAGAAAACAATTAACAAAATGACTATAAACACACACCTGTCAATAACTACTTTAAATGTCAATGAACTAAATTTTCCAGCAGAATGTTTTTTTTTTTTTTTAACTCATCTATATTCTGCTTGTAAGAGACTCACTTCAAATATATGGACACATCCAGACTGAAAGTGAAATGAAGTAAGATATTCCATGCAAATGGAAACCAAAATAAACCTAGAGTAACTATACTCAGACAAAATAGACTTTAAGCAAAGATTGTAATAAAAGACAAGGATGGGCATTAATCATGATAAAGGGGTGAAACAAGAAGATACAATATTTGTAAATATTTATGCACCCAATATAGAAGCCCCTAAGCGTATAAAGCAAGTATTACCAGACCTGAAGAAAGAAAATGATAGAAATATAGTAACCGTAGAGGATTTTGATCCCCCACTTTTATCAGTGGAATGGATCATCCTGACATAAAAACCAATAAAGAAACATCAGACTTTAACAACATATTAGACTAGGTGGACTTAATAGATATATAGGAAATATTCCATCCAAAGACAAGAAAATACACCTTCTGAACTGCATATGGACCATTCTCCAGGATCTATCCAAACCCAAGTTAGGCCAAAGCAAAGCCTCAATGGGCAACTACATGCAAAATAATTCAACCAGACCACTTTCTTACACCATACACAAAAATAAACTCAAAATGGATTAAAGTCTTAAATGCAAGAATTAAAGCCATAAAACATAGGCAGCAGGCTTAGCAGTATTTTGGGGGACCAGTCTCTTCAGGCAAGGGCAACAAAAGCTAAAATAAATGGGACTACATCAAACTAACAAGTTTTTCCACAGCAAAGGAATCCATCAACAAAATAAAAAGGCAACCTCAGAACGGGGGAAGACATTTGCAAATCCTACATGTGATTGCAAAATACATGTGATAAGGGATCAATATCCACAATATATGAAGAACTTACACAACTTATTATCAAAAAAAATGGTTAAAAATTTTACAGAGGATGTAGATATTTTTTCAAGACCTACAGATGGCCACAAGGCATATAAATGGTACTCAATATCACTAATCATCAGGGAAGTTCAAATCAAAATCACATTGAAATTTTGCCTCCTATCTGTCCAGTTGGCTATCATTGGAAAGATAAAAATAACGAGTGCTGGCAAGAGTGTGGACAAAAGAAAACCCTCTTGTGTTGTTGGTGGGAATGCAAACTGGTACAGTCACTGTAGAAAACAGGGTGGAAATACTCAAGAAAATTAAAAATAGAACTACCCTCCAACCTAGCACTTCTGCTTCTGGATATTTATCTAACAATAAAAACACCATTTGAAAAATGTTCAATGTAGCATTATTTACAATAGCCAAAATATGCGAAGAAATTAAACACCTATCTATGGTTGAATGGATAAAGAGGATGTGGTGTGTCTGTGGGTGTAGACATATGTATATAATAAAATATTACTCAGCCATAAGAAGAATAAAATCTTGCCACATGCAACATGAATTATACAGAAGGTATTGGGATAAGTGAAAGGCAAACACAAATACCTTAACGATTTCAGTAAAAGGTGGAATCAAACAAACAAATGGAACAGAATCATTAATACAAGAAAAAACTGTTGGTTACCAAAAGGGGGGTAAGGGTTGGGGTGTGGGTAAAATAGAGGAAAGGGGTTAAGAGATACAAACTTCCAGTTAAAAAGTAAGTCATGGGGGTATAATGCACAGCATAGGGAATACCATCAATAATATTGTACTAACTTAGGGGACAGTCGGTAACTAGATTTATCACGAGGATCATTTTGTAATGTATTAAAATACCAAATGATTATTATACACACTTGAAACTAACAGGACATCGTATGGCATATAGACTTCGAAACAAATGTTCTGCCCTTTGAAATACCAAAGAGAGAAGAGGAGGGGAAAGAGAATGAAGGAGTGAGTGGGGAGGGGAGGAAAGGGAGTTGTTGTTTGTTGTTTTTCAAAGCAGCGTTGCTTTGGACTTCTTTACTACCAGTCTTTAACGTGAGAATATTAGGGTAGGGTAGTCTAAGAATCCTAACTTTGTGATCCAGGAATGGTAGGGATTGAACAAATTCAAGCTGTCACTTCTGTGCAAAGTCACATAATGTGCATGCAAGGACCTGAGAGCTTCACTTCCACAGTGCAGCTCTGTAAGGATCAGCAGAGAGAAACACACAGAATGTGAATGGAAGGTGGACCAGGGGAGTGAGCAGACGTGACCTTTCCTGGAAAGACTGGCACCGAACCTCACTGACAGCGATGATGGAGATTTGGAGAAACCAAATTGTCATGCATGTGGGTGGTCTTTTCCTGACAGACACCAAAAGCAAATAAAACTAAACAGGAGAAGATGGCTAATTAGCATTATGAACCATATTAATCAATGAAATTCAGGATTTTTTTAAGGGACGGATCCAAGTGTCACCACAAATCCACAAACTTAAACTAATGACGAATAGTAGGAGTTAAGGGATGGGAAGGGGAAATAGGGTAACTAGAAAGCTCAAAAGTCTGCATTCTTGCCCAAAGAAAAACAGACAAACCAGGGGCACATGGGTGGCTCAGTCGGTTAAGCGTCCGACTTCAGCTCAGGTCACGATCTCACGGTCGGTGAGTTTGAGCCCTGCGTCGGGCTCTGGGCTGATGGCTCAGAGCCTGGAGCCTCCTTCCAATTCTGTGTCTCCCTGTCTCTCTGCCCCTCCCCTGTTCATGCTCTGTCTCTGTCTCAAAAATAAATAAACATTAAAAAAAATGTTTTTAAAAACAGACAAACCACATGAATGGAGATTAAACAGAAAGACGGAAATGGAGCTATAGACAATAGTCCTGGTAAACAGCAGGAAGGAGCTTTCTCTTAGGCCAGTGTTCAGCATGGCCTGCACCTCAGAGTGAACTTGCTTAGCCCATCAGCCCTGGGGTCACTGGAAGCCTCGTGCTGAGATGCCCAGATTTGAGGGTTCCAAAGACCGTGTGTTACAAGTTGAGGTGTAAGGAACAGGGCCTCATACAGATTTGGGGAAAAGCTACACTTGTGCAAGTTCTGGACACCACCGGATGTGCTGTCGCTTTCGCAAAGCTATAGCAGGTACTTGATTTCCAACAATCCAGGGAGGCCGTCACCAACCACCCCCCCCCCCCCATGGCCAAATCAAAGGGTGACTCGGCAAGGAAGCAGGCAGTTGCTGGCCTCTGGTACCAAGTGCCAGAAACTTGACACTGCTCTCCTGTTCCTTTCCTGGAAGGACCAGTATTTACCCTGGTCATTCCATGAGCCAGAGGAAAGATTCCATTTTCTAGTAGGCAGCGGTAAGTATCAGCTACCGTCATTTACCACAGGGCCAAACGCACCTCCTGCCACACACCCACATACACACGCTAAAAGGATGCGGCGAGCCTCAGTCTGTTTGGGCTGACAGAACATGGGGAGGCTTATAAACCACAGACATTCGTTGTTCACAGTCCTGGAGGCTGGAAGTCCAAGATCAAGACACTGGCAGATTCAGCGTCTGGTTGAGAACCCACTTCCTGGTTGACGGACTCCATATTCTCCCCGTGTCCTCTCATGGCGGAAGGGGGGAGGGAACATTTTCTAAAAGCACTGATCCCATTCAGGAAGGTGCCACTAATTGCCTCATCACCTCCCAAAGTCCCCACCTCCCAACAGCCTAATACTGTCACACGGAGCGTTCGGATTCAACCTACGAATGTGGTTGGGGAAGGGGGCGGACACAAACATTCCGTCCGTGGCAGGGCACACGTGGAATCTGGATACTGAAGATCCCCGTACAGTATGAGCTCTTAAGGCTCTGTCACTCTCAGGGGCTGCTGCACCAACAGGCTGAGGATCTGGGCCTCAGCCGATTTGACAATTCTTCGTTCAACCCAATACTGTGGTTCACAAATACAGTATGTAATTGAGACCTGGGTGCTCTTCAAGCAAGGGCTCCCATGGCAGCTGAAGGTGTAAGCGTAAAATACACTAGATTTCTGGGATCTAGTATCAAAAAATGTAGAACATCCATGTTTATATCGGTTCCTTATTGAAATAATTTTGAGTATATCATGTTTAATAAAATATATTAATAAAATTAATGTCACCTGGGTTTTTTTTTCCTTTTTCTTTTTACTAGGACTACTAGCAAATTAGAAGTTACTTGTGTGGCTCAGATTCCATTTCCTTTGGACAGTGCTAATCTAGATAGTTCTTAATAGATTCTGGATGAGCAATCAACCTTTCGACATGCATGTTGGTGTCTGGGATATGCCAACATGGCCCTCAGGCTGAGACACCTGCAAGAGAGGCTGATTCAGTGGGTCTGGAGTAGGTCCAAGTAATGGCATGTTGAGTAGGTGACCTCGATACCACTGGGCCAGGGACCAGACTTTGAGAACCACTACTACAGCAGGTGGTCAAATTTGCCATTTCATGTGGCCTGAGAATTGACTGGAGAGCAAGTTTTTGTTAGCATTGTGTAGGACTTCTGGTTAGCTGCCATAAGTTTAAAACAAAACTAAAACCTTCCCGAACAAATCAGTTGCAAATTTATGCTCGGATCTCACAACATATGTGATTAAAGTCATAAAAGATGTTCCCTGGTATTCTGAGGGCCATTAGGAGGTAGAGTGCCCCCAAAACATCCACGTTCATCTACAACAACACAAAAAGCATGTGAGAATGGGCCTGATTTTGTGCTCAGGGAGCGAGAGCTTGTGTGGAGGAATGCTGGAATAGGAAGGTGGGGGGTGGGGGGGGGAGGAGGCAGAGGACTTATTAAAACCTGAACCTCGAAGCTCATACCGCCTCTATTTCTCTCCACTAACCACGTCAGACAGCCTGGCATATTGCTGTGCACACAGTTTTGTTTTTTAGCCGAGTCTAAGTTAATATCCTCCTCTCCTTCCATCATGTTCTATATTCATAACTTGAAAAGTGACTGAAAACAGAGAGTTCCAGGCACTGGCTTGTCCGTTTCTCCTGATGGGAAGTCAAGGACTGTGAGCCTCAGGCGAAGAAGGATTCGTCCCGATATTAGATCCTCAACAAAGTACCATATAAGGTCAACCAGCTTAGGTCAACCATCAGGAAAGGGCTTGAATAGTGTGTCTGTGGGCGTCTTACAGAAGATCACCTCCTGTCATCAACTATGTCACTGGACGTCATATGGTCTTCATTTGTATCAACAAGGGGGTTCTTAGTTCAATGCTACCTTTGTAGCATTATAAAGCCAAGCTCTGCAGTGTTCAGGGGACAATGAGGTCTGCCATTCACGTCCCTCACCAGGATGAGACAGATGCGTTCATTCTTACAATTGAAGTATAAATTTAGCGTTTTTGATTTAGTTTAGCTCATTAATTCCCAATGAAATTCTGTTTCTACAGAGTTCACATCCAGCTCCCCAGAATGCAGGCATCCAAGCCTGCTCACGTGCACATGTACCTTCAGTGGACAGCCATCGATACGAACTGTGCACCCACAGACACATGCACATTTGCTCTGTCCGGGCTTCCAATGTGACCATTGAGATTCATAATTGTTATCAGCTATATAGATGAACGCGGAGAGTTTTAATTCTACCTCTTAGATGACCAGAGTCCCTAGGATGTTAAGACGGTCTTCTAATACACTAATACAGTCTCAAGTATTTCTTACAGAAATATACCAATGGAAAAGTAAAAATCTCCATTCACCATTCCCTGCACTGCCCTTTCTAGAGCCAAATTCGGTCACTATTTTGGTGTGTTTCTGAAACACCTGCTATGTGTTTACAGGCATATCTGTACATATGCAAATCCTTTTTTTATCTTTTACATAAATGGGATTACGTGCAACACACTTGTTGGAATATTTTTTGTGGTCCTTAAAAATAACATTTTAGGGGCGCCTGGTGTCTCAGTTGGTTGAGCATCTGACTTCGACTCAGGTCACGATCTCGCGGTCCGTGAGTTCAAGCCCGGCGTCGGGCTCTGGGCTGACAGCTCAGAGCCTGGAGCCTGTTTCAGATTCTGTGTCTCCCTCTCTCTTCCCCTCCCCCGTTCATGCTCTGTCTCTCTCTGTCTCAAAAAATAAATAAACGTTAAAAAAAATTTTTTTAAATAACATTTTAATGTTTGGGATGATGTGCTCACGTATGTACTTATGTGGGCACAAGCACGCAAATGTAGCAGTCCTTCTACCCATGGAAAGTACTTCATAGTATACATGTGCCTTTTTTTTTAAGTCCTTAACATTATTTAACCATTCCTCTTTTTTTTTTTAAGTTTATTTGAGAGAGAGAGAGTTCACGTGAGCAAACAGGGGAGGGCCAGAGAGAAAGAGGGAGAGAGAATCCTAAGCAGGCTCCACACTGTCAGTGTGTGAACATTTTTCCAATATGGGAAACTAAAAACGGAATTGCCCATGTGTTTTGATATGGAGATTGCCAGCTGCTCTTAAGATTGAATCAATTTATATACACAATATCAATACACCTATATCAATACTGGATTTTTTTTTCTGTTGAAATAGGATACAGTGAATATGTATAGGTCATTTCAGAATAACAATATCATCCCACTTTCACCTTACCCTCTCCCAAGCATCTTTCAACAGATCTGTCCCTGGGCTAAAACCCTATTGCTTAAATAACAGATTTAAGTTGGGATTGTTTCTCTTTATCAAAGTTTCTGTCCCGTTTTCTTAGTTATTTACTTTCTAGATCAATTTTTTAAGTCAATTGTGAGGCTTCATTGAAAAATTCTTTTGAAAGTTGTGGTTTATATATACAATGGAATACCACTTAGCAATGAGAAAGAATGAAATATGGCCTTTTGTAGCAACTTGGATGGAACTGGAGTGTGTTATGCTAAGTGAAATAAGCCATATAGGGAAAGACAGATACCCTATGTTTTCACTCTTATATGAATCCTGAGAAACTTGACAGAAGACCATGGGGTAAGGGAAGGGGTAAAAAAAAGTTAGAGAGGGAGGGAGGCAAACCATAAGAAACTCTTAAAAACTGAGAACAAACTGAGGGTTGATGGGGGGGTGGGAGGGTGAGTGGGCATTGAGGAGGGCACCTGTTGGGATGAGCACTGGGTGTTGTATGGAAACCAATTTGACAATAAATTTCATGTTAAAAAAAATCTTTTGAGTTTTTATTGCCATCATGTTGACCTTACAGGCTGATTTGGAAAAAAAAAAAAAGTTATGAAATTAAAAATCTTTAAAATATTTGGGAACGTATTTTCTAATTTTTCATGTTTCTTCAAATAATGTATTAGGTTTATCTCAGTATATCAATGTTTGTGAAGATACAGTTATTCCACATAATGCTGTGTGACCTTAGAGAATTTACCTATCCTTATATGTGCTTCATTTTTTCCATCTATTACATTGGGAGAACACTAGCTACCAAAATAAATGTGTTCCTTAGAACTGTCGACTTTTAAAAACAAGGTCTATACTCCCGCTCATTTCTAATGTTATTTATGTGAATAGATTTTTTCCTTAACAAATTTAACAAAGACACTCATATTAGTGGTTCTTTCAAACTACCAGGTTTTTTGTTTCATTGATCAAGAGTACTCATTGTTTTCTATTTTTAGTAACTTTTGCTTTTAGCTTTGATACTTCCTTACGTTCGTTTTCTTTAGATTTGTTTTACTACTCTATCTTTTTGAGGTAAACACTCAGTTCTAACACAGAGCTGCTGCTTCTACAGGACTGATTTTCAGCTATTTGCACATACAGCTGACACTTGAACAACTCAGGTTTGAACTGCGGGGGTTTCCATGTACCTGCAGATTTTTCAACAAAAAGAATACAGGGCTACAAGTGTGTTTTCCTTATGAGTTTAACATTTTCCTTTCTCTACCTTACTTTATTGTAAGAACACAGAGTATTATACAGATTACATACAAGATAGGTTATTGGTAAGGCTTCCAGTCAACAGTAGGCTAGTAGGAGTTATGTTTTGAGGAACTTAAAATTTACACATGTATTTTCAACTCTCCAGTTGTTCCCAGTCCCTAGGTTGTTCAAGAGTCGGTGTGTGCATGTGTGTGCACACACACACAGTTTTAAAGATGTTGTATATACTACTAGCCTAATTTTATAAAGGAGAACACTGAGAGGTTACAGAGCTTGTCCAAGGTCAGCCCAGGAAATAAATGCCAAGTACATGACAGGCAGGAATAAGAAGCAGGTGGTTTGGTTTCGGAGTCTGTGTGCTTCGCCAATTCAACATTCTGCCTCTGCCTCAATGTGATCTTATTGCTGGACACCACCCCCCCCCCCCCGATTTTTAGGGGAAATTCCATCTTTGTTATGAACTTGAAAAAGAATTTTCTTCTTCTTTCACATTATTTCTTTTTAAGGGTTTTGGTTTGTTGTTGTTTGTTAACTCCATAAAGAGTTTGGGCATAATAATAGCATTTGGTGTTTGTTCTTGCCGGTCTTTGCTGTAATTGCCAAGTGTGTGGTGTTGTTTTAAGTAAATATTGTATATAGGAATTTTCCCTTTTAAAAACCTGAGCTTCCCTTTCTTGAATAATACCATATCATTTTTGGTAGATATTGAATTGTGTTTAAAATGACTACATATTATGTGTGGGGTACAAACACATCACACTAATTGTTCTGTTGAAGTATTCACATCATTACTTGCTGTATTGCTTGCCCTGTTGTTGTGAGTGAAGATTTGCCTTCCATTCTGTCATTTTTATTTGTGTGTTAATTACTCCTATGTATTTTAAAGCTATATTGAGAGTTTAATAAAGGCTTAGTTACAATTTTTGGAGTAAATATTTTACCATCATGAAATATCTTTTACCCAGTTAAAGGGTTTGAGGCTTCCTAATTTTTTTATACTGTCATACTTTTCCCTTTTGTTTGCATTGGTATTCTTTTTCAGTCTCATTTCTTTATTTGCATAGGCTCTCCAACATTTATTATAACTTTATTTCTTACACTCCATCTAAGTTTGTAAACCCATCTCTTTTACTATGGAATTTAACTCATTTACATTTATTTGGCTGTCATTATGAACTGGGTTCTTCAACCTCTTTTCTCTCCACCTAAAATCTCTAGTAGAAAATATATGGTCAGCCTTGTAGACTCATCAGTAAGATCTTTAATCCTTTTTTTTAAACTCATTTTTGTTTCTTTTTGTCCCATAGCCTGAGGCCATTTCTCAGTATTTTCCAGATTACTATTTTTGTCTTCAGTTATAGCTATTTTGCTATTTTTTTAAATAAGTAGCATAATTTGCAAGACTAATTCTTGTTCTGATTACTTTGTTTTGTAACGTTTTTCTTCATTTTTGAGAGACAGAACACTAGTACGGGAAGGGCAGGGAGAGAGGGAGATACAAAATCGGAAGCAGGATCCAGGTTCTGAGCTATCAGCACAAAACCCAATGTGGGACTTGAACCCACAAACCATGAGATCATGACCTGACCCAAAGTCAGATGCTTAATTGACTGAGCCACCCAGGTCCCCCTGATTACTTCTTTTTAATGGTATTTTTATTTTATAAAAGCACAATCCTCTCAAGTATCTTTAAAAGTTCTCTTTGAAATACTTTTTACTTCTCTCCTGTACCCTGAAATCTGTTGTTTCTAGAATCAATCTTTCATTTCTTTTGCTGCACTTTGATCCTACTAAGACTCATGTAAAGCATAGTGCACATGTAATGTACATCATGGTGACTATGGATAGTAACACTATTGCATATTTTGAAGTTGCTAAGAAAGTAAAACTTAAAAGACCTCATCACAAGAAATAAAAATTGTTTTAACTATATATGGGGATGGTTGTTAACTTATTGGGGTAATCATTTCACAATGTATACAAATGTCAATTTATTATGTTGTACACCTCAACGTAGTTAATTGCTCAATTGAGAAAAAAAAGACGCTTGATTTTCCTCAATAATTTGGTAATCCTTGCTCTCTATTCCCCCTTTAAATATAATGGCCTAAAATCACTTATGCAGGCAGTTTTATGGGTTCTTTCCAGGGTTGTAAACACCTGTTTCTCTAGCTGAGATCTTCCTGGAATTGGAATGCTGGCTGCCAATGGATAGACCACTGGACAAAGGTGGGAATTCAGTCCCATTTGGGACTCCAAATGGCCACAACAACACAATCTTTACTCTAGAATTTGGGAATTGCGATCAATTTTTCTTCTTGGTAGAAATGACACACAGAACATTCTTTTTTACCTTTACAGAATATTCTGCAAAGCTCTAGAGTTATCTCCACGTCTGACCTCAGTTCGCTGAAGCCAGTATACTCAACATGAAGCAGGTGGTTTACTTTGCTTGGTCTGTGCACAAATGCCAGGACTAGAAGTGTGGCATGCACATGTGTTGACAGGGAGCGACAAAAGGCTGAACTTTGGCCCCACTGTCCCATATTCATGTATTTAATCAATTACCCTAATCATCATCTTGGAGCAACCTCCTGTTCTTGTTTTCTCCCTAAGCATTTCTCTAGATTTACTCCTGGGTTATAGTAACTGTTAAACTTGTGTTTTGAGCCATATTTATTGTTGAACCTATCAATCCCACCTTTTTAATATAAAATATGTATCTATTTTCCAGAAACTCCTCTTAATTTTGTTCTGAAGTTGACAACCCTTCCTACTACAGAGTAAGGTTTTATTCTTTGAAATACAGGTTAAGAAAATACAGGGAGAAACAACTTTTAGACCTTTGGAAAGACATAACTAACTCTGAGAGGTTCAAATCCATGATGCTGAAGTGTGAATCACAGCAGGGATGAGGTTATTAAAAATATTTGAGAGTAAGAGATAATAGCAAAAGAGTAAGAACAAGGGCAGAAGCTCAGAAGGGGAAATTCACAGGGACCGAAAGAAGACTGAGGTCCTTCTAAAAGACAGGGGGTCAGGAGGAAGGATGTCAGAGAGGCAGGAGAAAACCCTAACATAAACACATGAAAATGATTAGGAATACAAATGGATTCCTTGATAGCTATCAAGACATGTACATTTTAAAGTATCAATAAAAGAGCTTTTTCGAGAAGGAATGCCTATTCAGTAATGGTGAATGCTCTAGAATTGTGGTGCTCAAGCTTTAACATGCATCCAGATCACCTGAAAAGCTTGGCAAGCCACATACTAAACAGGTGCCAAGTGTGGCCATGCTGCTCATCAGGTGGGGGGTAGGGGTGGGGAGGATTTACAAAGAGCAGGAGATTGAACAAGTTGCAAGGCCTAGATCATGGTGAGAGCAGCAGGTAGGAATCACAAGGAAACACAAAGATGGGGAGAATGTGCGAGGAGCCCAGAAGTAAAAGGCAAGAATGAGAACCCATGACATTGTCACCTCAGAGACTTAATTCACCTCCAAGCTTAAAGTTCACGAAGTTAGAGCCCTTGGTTGTTCAAACAAACCCACACAGTCTCTTTACAAAAGAGCAACACAATTGGGTTGGAAGGTTGTGGTTACCTCCTGCAAACCATGACCTCTATGGAAATGGAGGGTTGGGTACAGAAGGTTTCTGGGTGGTAAAAGTGAGAAAGGAAGGAAAGGTTTAATGAGGACCAGGCCACGGCTTCTGGTTCCTGGCTGATATAAACCCCGGTAAACCGCAGCTCTATTTGTTGAGGAACTTAATGCAATAAAATTATTTTTAGTAAGGGTGAGATCCTATCATACAAGAACCTTGCAAACGAGTGTAAGGAATTCCAGATGATTCAGTATTAAGAGTAACCAATGTAACTGCAGCAAACCAAAATAAAATTTTGGCATCTATTGAACAAAAAAACCATGAAATTATTATTTTGAGAAAAGTGTGCATCAATATTTTATTTGAGGAGAGAAAAATCAGACACGAGAGAATTTACCTGGGTAAATTCAGACACTCACTGTGTGTGGTCTTTGCCAAGTTAAACTTTGACCTGCTATTACCTTATTTACAAAGTGAGGTTTCTAATCACTTCTATTCCACTGTTTCAATTATTAAGGATTACATATGTCAGAAATGTCTGGCATAATTTACAGGTTTACCAAGGAGTAGCTGCTGCATTATTTTTATTTATCTCCCCTATTTTTTAAATTATGTTTTATTTACAGCAATTAATAGCTTGATTTTACTCCTCACCTTGCCAAGAGGCCATTCAAGATGAAGCCTTTGACTGGAGGGCTAGTGATGTTGAAGGAGATGGGGAGAAACCAATGAGAGCTCAGCGGAGGCCATGTTAACGACCAGGGGTTCCCTAAAATCCACATTTTTCCTTTCCGATCCTTAGAGCCTCAAGCTGCTGATCCAGATGTGTACTCTGCCCCAAATAAGATAACCCAAGTAAGTATGAAAATAGCAATTTGCAGTCCTCCGGACTTGCAGAGACACACTCTGCATACATGTAAAGCCCATCTTTCCCTCGAGAGGGCAGAATGTGTTCATTTCCTGATTATTAATGGCCATTAGCCTTGGATGCCAATGCACATTAACCCATTGTTTGGCGCCAACTGCTCATGCTCATGCTAATGAGTTTCCGAAAGTCAAGTGGCATTTTCAGAGCCATCAGAAGCTGGCACATGATAGTGAGCCACACCTCGGTGCCATCCTACTCTTTGCCTCATCCAATTTATATAGGAGTAGAGGAGTCCCCCGAGAAAATAATTTTAAGCCTCCATGTGCCTAGGAGGCAAACATCCTGTAGTAGTTATGGGAGGTATCAGAGGGCAAGTATCAAAGGGCAGCAGCCAGGCTTCTGAAAGCAAATTCCTCCTAAGGTAAGGAATGGTGATAAAGCCACTGAGCAACCGACCTGAGGAAAATAGACAACCCTCAGGTAGCACAGCTGCGTTACCTCAACCCATCCATGAGCGCCCAGTAGGGTCCACGTGTTTGGGAAGAAAGGCTATACAAGTAAAACAAACTCTGTTTTACCTCCTACACTAGCAACCTTGATCCTCTAGAAATTAAGAGCCAAAGGGGATCTGTGCTTGTATACCTCCAAGAAGCGAACCCCTCGCACTGTGGAACAATAGCAGAAGAAAATCAATTCAAATGGCAGGATGGGAAGGGGCGTCACGAAGGAGGCAGGGATTTATCAAAATGGGATGACAGAGAAAATAGCATCAATGCAAATGACAAGTAAATTGCAAACTGAGTATTCACTGAAAACCAGCGTTGGAGGAGGTCAGTCAGTAGCAGCTTGGTTATGACGCACTAACAAGCACCCCTGAATGTCAGTCACTTCAACAACAAAGTTTCTCAATCCAGTTACATGTTCATCCTGGGTTGACGGAGAGCAGGAGCCAGGAGCCGGGACGCTCCATGCCAATTCTTCCTTCTAATAGAGCCCACATCAACAGAGATCATTAATTTCATCATCTAGAATGGCTTCTGTTACAATGCCGGAGAGAAAGGGACGCTCAAAGAAACTAACACCACATATACAGCCCCAGGTCCTCTTGGAAATCCTCGAGGACTACAACACACAGAGGCGGATGGCCCAAATGAACCCAAGACATGCAGGAATGAAATATGAATAACTATGGTTAGTAAGACTCCATTTTCTCTAACAGACCAGTTCTTACACAATCACTGGATGGAGTATTTACGCAGTACTAGCTACAGGACAGGTCCTCATAAGCAATCATAAGGTACAAGAAGCCCTAAAATGTGGTCTGTGTTACAGCTGTGGTGCAACAAAGCAACTGTAGAATATCTACGCAGTAACAGGAGTCTGGCCAGAGCCACAGGAGTGGATTTCCCAACCACTCCGTCCCCATTCCCAAATCACATCCCAGACTCAATTCCAACCCTACCAAGCAACATAAATGGCAACCTAGTGCCTTCTAAGGCTGCTTACCTCCTATTCCACTACATTCTCATCTGAAAATGGGGATGGCCATTTCTACTTCATGAAGCTGCCAAGGGACCTGCCATCAACCCGTTTACAGGAACAAAATGCAGTTGGTGCCTAGTTAGTGTTCATTCTCACACCTCCCTAGTGTCTGGTTTTCCGGCCCTCCTTTCTCATTATATTGTGGGGGTCCTGACGTGGCCTTCTTCCTCAGAATTTCATGGAATGCCTTAGTATTAAATTGCTTTGCCCAGCATGCTGGCTCTTGGAAATAAATTGTCAGTGCTGCCTCATTAATAAATAAACTAATCCACAGCTTGGCGAGCAAGAGAACCCTTTGCTCTCTGTCCAAATGGACTCAAGATGGCAAGTCAGAGGTGCAAAATGCCAAAGTCCTGATTGGTTCCCATATAATCCCCAGCCAAGGCTCTCAAACAATTCGCAGAGATGGAGCTTTGCTTACTGATGACACTGAAAAATTGTGTGAAAAGAAAATAAAGAGGAACTTAGTTCTGCCTAAGCCTTTCAGCATTTGTTTGCTGCCTTTTTAGATACGAAAATGTGCAGAGCAGTGTGAATGCCTCTGGCCAGAGGCCAGGGAACACCACAGACTCTTGGAATGGTGCCTGGAATGGCATCCAAGGGGCCAGCCTGTGCAGGGGGACAGCTTAGCAGCCACGGGAGAGCCTGGAGCTGTTGTTTGGGGGACAGGGGGGCCTTGAAGGTCCACGAAAGGGTGCCTGAAGAGGAAACCTTGAATTGTGCAAGTCAGAAGTGTATATACATATATGCAAAGGTGTACGCACACAGAGGTTGGACAATATATACATTATTTTTCTGACTATAGTTGTGAGCGTGTGTGTGTGCACGCACACGCAAGTACATGCATTTTCCTAGGGAGAATCCCATCTCTTTCAGCAGATTCTCAAAGTGATCCAGGACTTCTAGCCAAGAAGGAAAATAAAAGGCAGGGCAATGGAATTCAAAACCCTTGCAAAAACAGGACAAGTTCAAAGCCCTTTTTTGTATACCAGACTTCTCTGAATCAGCTCCTATTTTAGAATACCCAGCCCTGTTTCATTTGCAAGAACTCAAGATTCTTCATCCACTTCTACCAGGCTTCGTGAAAATGCTTGCCCCAAACTCAGTGGTTTACAAGTTATCCTTATTTTTCTTTCCTTTGTATCTACATGTGTTTGCTCTCACCAGACCAGATGGTTGGAGACCTTCAAGTTTTAGTAGGAGAATTCCTTTTCTGTCTTTGCCGAGGACCTCCTGAGGCATCTTTGTGGCTCAGTACGGAAGCGGTACCCAAAGTGGCTCAGGGGACAGAGGCCAAAGGCCTCGCCTCCCTGCTCCACTGTGCAGGTACCCCCTGGCAGTTCAGAAGATTGCTATACTGGGCACAGCCAAATTCCGAAATAATGGATTACCTGATGTTGCTGGATTATGCAGAGACGGTCTGTTCTTCCACTTTCTATTTATTCTTGAGTGCATTAGTTTTTATGTATACAATTTTTTATATAACTTTTTATGTTTATCTTGAGAGGGGCAGAAAACAAGCAGGAGAGGGGCAGATAAGGGGAGATAGAATCCCAAGCAGACTCTGTGACACCAGCTCAGAGCTCGATGTGGGACTCGAAGTCATAGGCTGTGAGATCATGACCCAAGCCAAAATCAAGAGTCAGACTGAGCCACCCAGGAACTCATACATCAGCTTTTTAAATCCAAATCACCAATGATTTTTCTTCCCATATGTCTAATCTTAATCCTGTCCTTGATTTCATGCTGGACATACACATCAGTTTAGTGTGACACATACTGAAGAAATGGTTCCTTTCTACCAAGGAGATATTCTGAGACTAGGCTGTCATCCACATCTCAGAAAACCAAAATCCCTGACCATTAAGGGATGGTCATCTAGTAAACGTGATGGCAGGTTCACAAACCACCAACACAAAGAACACGTGAGTATCCCAGAGAAACACATGAGAACGCTCCAAAACTCTGCGAACAAAAGACCAAACACCCAGTTTAAGGCAATCTTAAAGGGCTGCCTGGAAGAGAGGTTACTTTTCAGCCTTGGGAAATGGTGCGAAACCTGGGCAACAGTGAGTAGCTGCATTAGGCTGACGCTTGTGTTTTATTTAGGGAAACAGAAGGTAGGCGTACCTTATGTTTTTCTTTACGGAAACCATCCCATGGAGTTCCCAGCATGGAAGGTGTAAGAAACCAACTGAACTTGTTAGATGTGATTCATTTCCTATAGTAATAATAAACATGTTCCTCATTCTCCTTATTTCATCCTTAATTAAGGCGTAGCTAAGGAACACTGAAGCAAAGTCTTTCACATATGGAGTCTTCTCCTGGACCTACACCTTGCTCTTCCCAGTGGGAGTACTGTTCATCCATTTTGGGTTACAGATCTTTCTAACCTGCAGCAAACACATCTCTCTCTGGCCAACACTCCCTCAATATGTGAGCTAACGCTTTCTTTCCACATTCCCCTTTCTTCAGGTTCGACTCAGTTTTGCCCCCTCCGGTTGCTTTGAATGAGATTCTTTTCCTCCCCACCCCAATTAGGTCTCAGGCTATGCTGGCTTCAGGGAGGGCTCTCTGAGCCACTTCATCCCTCCTGTGCCATCCAACACCACTTGTGCCAACTTCTGTCCAGCCCCAGCCTCTGCCCCGCACTCTCATTCATGCGTCCCTGCCTGATAAGCTTTCCCACTCTAACACTTGGGGAATGCATCTCAAACTTCTATGAAGACTAAACACAGGGACATCTGGGTGGCTCAGTCGGTTGAGCGTCCAACTTTAGCTCAAGTCATGATCTCACAGTTGCGGAGTTCGAGCCCCACATGGGGCTCTCTGCTGTCAGCACAGAGCCCGCTTGGGATCCTCTGACCCCATCTCTCTCTGCCTCTCCCCTACTCACACTCACTCACAAATAATTATTTTTTAAGACTACACACATTTTTCTTCCCACCAAAACTTGCTCCCTCTTTCTTGGGGATGGCAGTTGCTCAAACTAGAAACGTGTCCTACCTACATCCCTTAAGGGCTCCACCCCTCAATTCATCACCAAATCCTGTCTACCTGGGAGTCCATTCCCTTCCCCCCTACTCGCCACTGGCAGAAGAATCTTCCCACAACTTTAGTTTCACAGTGGCACTTTCCAGGTTAAAGCCTGTCCGTGACTCTTCGTTATACCAGTGCTGAGGTTCAGGCTTTTTTAAAATGATTTACAGGGACATCAGGGGCAGGCTGCTCTATGCCCCTTCACGGCTACCCATCGTGGCTCGCGCCCTCAGCCCAATTCAGGGGAACATGAGCCACCTCTGGCCACCTGATCTGATCTGGCCAGGGCTCCGCCTGCCCTCTCTGGATCCTCCCTCAGCCCACAGCGCCCTCTCTACTCCGGACGCCTCCTGGCCACCTCCAACAAGGCTGGGCGCACCTCCTAGGTGGATAGTCCTAGGGTATCCCCTGTGCAACCATCTTATGAAATGAACATGTCCTAGGAGATTGTTTCCCTTCTGTCCTGCTCCCACTCGCATTAGACTGTAAGTTTCCTGAGGATAGAGACCGGGTCTTCACGTCTGAACACCCACCTCTCCGCTCCGAGTAGATGCCCAGCCAGGGACAGACACATGGCAGAGGAGTGGCTCACTGCATTGTCCCAGGACTCCCTCAGGAGAGAAGTGTGTGGACTGTGGAGCGGTACTGTCCGGGACCTCAGAGACTGTGTCATGGGCATCCGGACCATATTTTATAAATACAAAATGGATGGAAGTCTAACTTCTGAGTAATTGACATGTTACTTTTTTATTATTCTTTTTTAATTATTTTTTTTATTATTCTTTTTTATTTTTTTAGAGAGAGAGTGAACACACACGCTAGCAGGGGAGGGGGGCAGGGAGAGAGACAGAGAATCCCAAACAGACTCCACACTCAGCGTGGAGACCAGCAATGGGGCCCCATCCCATGACCCTGGGATCACGACCCGAGCCGAGCTCCACAGTCAGAGGCTCAACCAACAGAGCCACCCAGGGGCCCCAACTGCCAGGATTTCTTAAGGGTTGCTGCTAATCAAGTAGAAAAATGAACTCACTGGCCTAAAATTCCGTCTTAGCATCTAAGGTTTTGTTAACCTACAAAGTGTGTACCATCCATTCTGCCCAAACTTAGCCACAGCCCACTGGATGTTTCTTATACACCAGGCACTGTTTCGGGTACTTTTGCTAAGAACAGATTTAACCTTCACAACAAGCCCACAATAAAAGCACCATGATTATTTCCCCCCTTTACAGACGAGAACACCAAGGCACAGAGAGGGCAAAGAACTCTCCCCTAACAGCACAGCCACTGGTGAGGCAAGCTGGGGTTTGTACTGAGGGGAGAGGGCTCTTTGCTGCACTACGGGGTTTCCCCTCTCCCTTTCTGTAGCTCAGGACTTTTGGTTATTACTTTTCTCCAACATTTCAGCCAACACTTCCCTTTCATGCGCTGGGACACTAATAGTTTTTGAGTTCGCTTTAAATAAAGTAAAATAAGCCAGATCTGAAAAGTCCGTACACACCAGAATTTGTTCCCTGGTCGTCAGCACAGGGTGCATCCTAAGCACTTTACTAGAATCATCCCATCAAATCCTCCACCAAGCTCATGGCTTAGTCCTCTTTTCTCCTTATTTCATGTCTTAGACCCTGCAACTATTGCACACAGTCAGATACAAAAATGGCTGGACGACTCCTTACGAATAAAACGTTTCCTAAAAATACCAAAGTTAGTCTGCATTTTTTAATAAGCCCTAGATTTTTTGGTGATTCAATTATAGATTAAATATTATAGATGATCTTTTTTAAAAATGGAGAAAGTCTGTCTTAAAATATACCAGGGAAAACCCAAGTCACAGGGAATAAAAAAGAAAAGTAAGAACATTTCGATAAAGGTAAATAAACTACCAAGGACCTGACAATCATTTAAACTTTTAGGACACGCTCAAGTGTTAGTAAGCATTCGATTGACCTTTAAGGGAGAACTCAGTGAAAGGGTCATTTTTTTAGAATCAACTTGAAGAGCACGGATTGAATGGACAAGGGTTGTTGAAAACACGCTGGCTACAAAACATCACAATTCTCAAGCTTTCCCTGCACCTAAGACACAGTAGGTCTCCTGCACTAGTCACACAGGAGAGGGAAACACACAATTCTCACCCTCAAAACCAGAAACAGAGAAATGGGTTGGCCCACTCACCTGCACACAGAGATCTCCTCCAAAAGGAACTCTCAGGGTGTACAGACTCTCGGTGTTGGTGGGGGAACATTCCAGGAAGTCAAGGGAGCTGAGAACGTGATGGCTGGAAGGACCCTTGAGGAAAATCTCACCCCACACCATCCCATCAGAGACCACCGGGGCCCCGAGTGGGGGTAACGACCTACCAAAGGCCATGTGGCCAGCTCAGGGACAAACTCAGAACACAAACACACAGCTTCTAACTCTGGATTCGAAGAATTTCCAGCCACTTCACAAAAACTAGAGCGAAGCAGACTAAGAGATCTCAGCCAGCACTCTAGAGCCGCAACCCCATGCTAACCCTACCAGGGCCGAACCAGCTAGCGCTTTAAGTAGGTTTGATGTCAGAAAATGAGCCGCACGCCCAGACCCAGGAGAAGCCACTTAAGGAGGCAATTAAAGCCACTTGGCTTCCTCATTGGCCTTCCCCTCCCAGGCAACTGCAGAGGTAGCTCACCTGATCTCACAGATCACCTGTATTGAGCCTCCTCACTCTCTCCTAATAACTAGCTCCTGTAAAGCCTGTACCCCAGGAGGCAGAGCCCAGCCTCCAACACTCCCTATCAGGACCCTCCCAGGCTCAGCGCCCTTTGGTGCAACCTGGATTGAGAGCCGCCTGGTCTCTGACAGTTCCTTTTCCCCTGGTCCCCTGAGTGCCCCCTGTAGGCAGGTTTCATCCTCGATGAGCCACACACCCATCAACAGTTTTGTGCCAGGGACACAATGCACCTGATGTGCTGCCGAGGTGAAAATAGCAGAGCAGCTTGAGAAAGGGGCAGAATTTCCAGCAGCTGTTACAGAAATAGCTCGGCCAATTAAGATTCCAGCTGCAAAGAGACAAAGATACAATCTGGAGCTATAATAACTCTGTGCTGTGGACTGGTAGGAAAACAGATTTGTTTCTTACTCGCAGGTTCGGCGATAAGGGTTTAGAGCAGGGCCGGCCAACCGGCAACCTCATTAAGGCGCTCCCCTTTCCCGTATGTTCTTGCCGAAGTCTCCCACCTCCACCACGTGGCTCAGACTTCCAAAGTGCCTTTTGATTCCCTGCTTTTCCAGCTGGTCTCCTCCAGCTGGGGTCAAAGAACTTGCCTGAAATAGCTCTCGGGAGAAGACTTCGATTTCACAAGGAGAGAAGACTATAGGAAAAATTGCTTTCCTGGAAATAGCTGAAGGACGAGTAAACTAGCGCCACAGTGGAAGCCAGCAGCAGCGTCTCGCTTCGTGCACGGTGACACGATGGAAAGCAGGGCCGCCCAAAATTCCAGGGGTCTGGCAGGGGGAACACATCACTCTTGCATCGAGGGCTGGGTGTAGGCATGCCCCAGCGTGCTTAAAGCCCTATTTTCCATCAGAGCCACAAAGGCTTACAGTTGAGTTCAAGCCCTAACATTTGGGAGAGAGTAAGCAAAATGCTTGCTGGTCCTCACAAACGGTTGCCTGCCCGTCTCTGCCCATCTCAATAAATAGCAGCGTCACCCATCTAGTTGCTTAAAATACAAATCTGTTGATTTGTGAGGTGACGGATGCAGTCATTCGCTTGACTGTGGCAATCATTTCACAACGTACGTGTATTTCAAAACATCCCAAGGTATGCCCGAAATATGTGCTATTTTTATCTGTCCATGGTATCTCAATAAAACTGGGTGGGGGGAATGTGTAGCAGAGGTGGATAGAAACAGGCAGTCGGATAATTGTCAACAGGAGTGACCCAATGTCATCTCCAATTTGACAATTTCCCAGCATGTAGAATGCGGCGGGCGTGTAAATGGCTTTGTTACAGCGTTGCTTGTCATATGAAAAGATTAGAAACTATTTCGGTGTAGTTCAGTTAGGGAGTGACTCGAGAAGTTGTGGGTTTTCCATAAAACTGTTGGTGAGAATACATACTGATGCAGCCACTGTGGAAAACAGTACGGAGGTTCCGTAGAACAAAACAAAACAAATAGTACTACCACATGATCCAGCAATCGCACGACGAGGTATTTACCCCCCAAAATATAAAAATATGAAATTGAAAGGATACGTGCACCATTATGTTTATTGTAGCATTATTTACAATAGCCACATTATGGAAGCAGCCGAGGGTCCACCTATGCATGAATGGATAAAGACAATGTGCTACATATACACAACGGAATATTACTCAGCCATCTAAAGAATGAAATCTTGCCATTTGCCACAACATGGATGGATCTTAAGAGTAGAATGCTAAAAAAAAAAAAAAAAAAGAGTAGAATGCTAAGTGAGGTAAGTCAGCCAGAGAGAGAGAAATACCCTATGATTTCACTCACATGTGGAATTTAAGAAACAAAGCAAATGAACAAAGAAAAAAAGATAGACAAACCAAAAAAACAGACTTTAAGTATAGAGAACAGAGAGCTGCCAGAAAGGAGTAGGTGGGACGGTGGGTGAAGCATGAGGGGATTAAGAGTACCCTTATCGTGATGAGCACCGAGTAATGTACGGAATTGTTGAATTACTATATTGTGTACCTGAAGCTAATTTAACACTGTGTTAACTGTATTGGAATTAAAATTTTAAAAATAGGTATAATCCATGTCAATTAAATCTTACTGAGGAAAGGGGCGCCTGGGGGGCTCAGTCAGTGGAGTATCTGGCTGTTGGTTTTGGCTCAGATCACGAGCTCACAGTTTCATGAGTTTGGGTCCTGCCGGCAAAGAGCATGCTCGGGATTCTGTCTGTCTCCCTTTCTCTGTTCCTTCCCTGCTTACGCTTTCTCTGTCTCTCTCAAAGTAAATAAATAATCTTAAAAAAATTTTTCTAAACCTAGAAAAAAATAGGTGTAAAAAAATAAAACAAATAAATAAATAGAGATGTATATCTTTTTAAAAAATGGAATGCCGTGCAGCCTCTAAAAGCAATTCTAGAATGATCTTAAAGCTACATTGATAACAGAAAAAGGGAAAGAGGGGGAAGAATACCTATATGCCTTTATTTGCACAGGCTATCTCTAAAGGTAAACAGCAAGGATAACAAGATAAGAAGAAAGGGATAACTTACATTGTCAGTTGCACTAGGAATAGAAGTAGGTAGAAAAGTACTTTGTATTCATTTTTGCACCTTCATGGTAACTTACCAATTATATATATGTATATATGTATATATATTTTTAACTACAAGTGTTGCAGGTAGCACAAGGTAAGTCTGATTGGTGACAATAATTTTCCAGGGAGAAAATTTTGAAGTAGGTAATTGTTGATACTGTTAGCATTATCGTATTATTAGAGCAAAGGCACCATTGAGAAATAGGCTGTCAATATCATGCACACATAAGTACTTTTTTCTTGTCCTGAGCTCTTTTCTTTACTCTTTGTACGTTACCTTCTACTGTTTAGAAGTTTTGTCCTTTTAAAATTTTTTTTTTTCAACGTTTATTTATTTTTGGGACAGAGAGAGACAGAGCATGAACGGGGGAGGGGCAGAGAGAGCGGGAGACACAGAATCGGAAACAGGCTCCAGGCTCTGAGCCATCAGCCCAGAGCCCGACGTGGGGCTCGAACTCACGGACCGCGAGATCGTGACCTGGCTGAAGTCGGACGCTTAACCGACTGCGCCACCCAGGCGCCCCGAGAAGTTTTGTCCTTTTAAAAAAAACAACCACTCTGAATCTAACATCAACTTTGGAGACCCAGTATATACAGTTACAGATAGATAGATAGATAGATAGATAGATAGATAGATAGATAGATAGATAGAGACAGACAGATACAGCCTCATTCCAAAAAATATTTTCGGATAGTTTATATAATACATATGGTACAACACAAGTCAGAAAAGACTGACAAAGTAAATCCATGAATTTTAGAAGATACCCTGAGTGTTTCATGCTTTTTTTTTAAGACTAAACAATATTCTCTTGGATGTATATACCACCTTTTCATACATATTCATCTGTTGATGGATGTTTATGTTATTTGCATATCTTGGCTATTGTGAATAATATTGCAATGTACATGGGAATGCTAATATCTCTTCAAGACCCTAATTCCAATTCTTTTTTTTAATGTTTATTTATTTTTGAGATAGACAGAGACAGAATGCTAGTGGGTTAGGGCAGAGAGAGAGGGAGCACAGAATCGGAAGCAGGCTCCAGGCTCCGAGCTGTCAGCACAGAGCCCGACGCAGGGCTCAAACCCACGAGCTATAAGATCGTGACCTGAAGTCGGACGCTTAACCGACTGAGCCACCCAGGTGCCCTAAGACCCTAATTCCAATTCTTTCAGATACAACACGGGTGAACCTTGAGGACATCATGCTAAGTGCAATTAGCCAATCACAGAAGGACAAATACTGCTCATTCGATTCATATGAGTTACCTGAAATGGTTAAACTCATAGAGAATAGAATAGAACAGAAGCTACCAGTGGCTGGGGGAGGCGAGCTATGGAGAGCAGCTGTTCAAGGGACAGAAAGTTTCAGTTACACAACATAAATGAGTTCTAGAGATGTGCTGTGCTGAATGACATTGTACCTGTAGTTAACAATCGTGTATCATGCACTTACAACTGGTTAACAGGGTAGATAAACCACAATATAAACAAAGAAATAGAAAATATCCTGAGTGAAGGAGTTTGGTACAGTTTAACACACAAAGATTGATCCAAATACGTCTTACCCTTTATTGCCGAAAACACTCACTTTAAGATCATTGGAATGCTTTGAACTCAGAATTCGTTATTTGGATATATTCTTTAGTGTAGCACCTGTTCAAGTCTTTTGGCAATTTTGAAAATTGGATTTTCTTTTTCTTATTGATGGGAAGGTGGCATTTATGTATTCTGTATGTGTTCTTTCTCAAATATAAGAATTGTGAATTTCTCCAATACTTTGCATATCAGTGATTATCATGGTACCTTTAGATGACCAGAAATTCTTTATTTTATTGAACTCTGGTTTATCATTTTTTCCTCTATAGTAATACATTTCTTTATCCTTTAAGTTAAGCTACCTCAAGTTCATGAAGATATCCTCCAAAGCTTTCTTCTAGAAGCCTGAACATTTTAACCTAACGTTTGAATTAATGATTCACTGCAAATTAATTTTTGCATATGTGTGAAGTAGGGATAGAGGTTTGTTTTCATTTTTTCAAAGATTATCCAATTTCTTAAGCACAGTGTATTAAATAGGCCATCCTGTTCCCACTGAATTACATTGTGCCTTTGTTATAAATCAATGTATAAATATGTTTTTTTTCTATACACTGTTGTGTTCCATTGGTCTATTTACCCTTTGTACCAATGTCACACTGCTGTTGTTTTTTGGTTTGGTTTGGTTTTGATTTGAGAGAGAGAGAGAGCAAGCACGAGCAGAGGAGGGACAAAGGAAATGGAGAGAGGAGAAAGAGAGAGAGAGAGAGAGAGAGAAAGAGAGAGAGAGAGAGAGAGAGAGAGAGAGCATCTTAAGCAGGCACCACTCTTAGCACAGCACCTGACACAGGGCTCAATCCCATGACCCTGGAATCATGACCTGAGCTGAAATCAAAAGTTGGATGCTCAACTGCCTGAGCACCCCCACCCCCGGGCACCTCCACACTGTTTCTAAGATAGTTTTCTAGTAGATCATGAAAACTAGGGTGTATATTTCCTGATACTTCAAGATGTTCATGGTTCTTCTGGATCGTTTGCATTTTCATATAGTTTTGCAGGATCATTTGGTTAATCACTATGAAAACCCTTATGAAATCTGATAGGAATTGTGTTTATTGGGCAATTTAGGAAGATTTTACATCTTAATACCATTATGGTTTTAATCCATGAACAAGGACTCTACTCTCTATTTGTTAAGTGTTCTTTAATTGTTCTCAGCAATGTACCATACTTTTTGTATAGAGTCTTTTATGTCTTGCCTTTTTTCCCCCTAGCTATTAGACATTTGAGATGTTATTATAGGAGGTATCACTTTTAAAATTTCATTGTGTAGTGTCTGTTGCTATCTAACGCAGAAAAATCCATTTGATATTTCTGTATGGACTTTGTATCTAGAGATTTTCCTAAATTTGCTTGTAAATTCCAATAACTTTTGTGGATTCTTTTTTATATTGCCATTTTGAAGAAATTTCATGTGGTCATGATGTACTGTCTCATTAAATCTATTGCTAGATTATATTTACTATTTTTTTTAGGTTTTGTTGAGTTTATACCCATTAAGATATTGGCATATAATATATGTACACAATCGTGCTATTTGTGAAAAGACAATTTTACCCCTATTTATTTCTAATTTTTGTGCTTTTATTTTTTTTTTCTTACCTTATTACACTAGTTGAGATTACTATTACTATGTTATGTAGGGATGGTAAACACAGCATTCTGGTTTTGTGCCCAATCAGAGAGGAAAACAGTTCATTATTACATCATTAAGTTCTTATCAATAGTTTTTCTTTTTGAAGATAATTTTATCAGATTAGGGGAGTTCCTTCTACATCTCTTTGCTGCTGTGTTTATTATAAATAAATGTTGAATTTTTTCAAATAATTGTTGTCTGCTTCTGTTGAGGTAATGGCATCGTTTTTTTCCTATATTCTGTTAATGTGGTCAATTACATTGATTTGATTTTCAAAGGTAAAACAGAACTTGCCTTGGGATAAATCTCACTTGGCTATAATATGTGGGATTGTGTGTGTGTGTGTGTGTGTGTGTGTGTGTTTCTAGATTGTTTTTGCTATATTTTTGAAATGAGTATTCACATAATTTTTCTTTCTTGTAGTGGTCTTGTCAGATTTTTTTTAATTTTATTTTTTATTTTTTAAAATTTACATCCAAATTAGTTAGCATTTAGTGCAACAATGATTTCAGGAGTAGATTCCTTAGTTCCCCTTACCCATTTGGCACATCCCACCTTCCACAACCCCTCCAGTAACCCTCAGTTTGTTCTCTATATTTAGGAGTCTCTTCTGTTTTGTCCCCCTCCCTGTTTTTATATTATTTTTGTTTCCCTTCCCTTATGTTCATCTGTTTTGTCGCTTAAAGTCCTCATATGAGTGAAGTAATATGATTTTTGTCTTTCTCTGACTAATTTCACTTAGCATAATACCCTCCAATTCCATCCACATAGTTGCAAATGGCAAGATTTCATTCCTTTTGATTGCCGAGTAATACTCCATTGTATATACTCCACATCTTCTTTATCCATTCATCCATCGATGGACGTTCAGGCTCTTTCCATACTTTGGCTATTGTTGATAGTGCTGCTATAAACATGGGGGTGCATGTGTCCCTTCGAAACAGCACACCTGTATCCCATGGATTAATGCCTAGTAGTGCAATTGCTGGGTCATAGGGTAGTTCTAGTTTTAGTTTTTTGAGGAACCTCCATACTGTTTTCCAGAGTGGCTGATTTTTATATGACAGTTATTCTTGACCATGAAATGATTTTAAAAATAGTCTCATTTTTTGTCTATTTCCTGAAATTTTGTGTGTCTTTATTATTTGTGCATCTCTGTTATTTCTTTATTGAGTGTTTTCTAAAATTCCCCACTAAAGCTTTTGGGTCTTTGAATTTTCTTTGCGATTAGAATTTTCAAATGTCTATTCCATGTATTTAACAGGTATGGAACTATTGAAATTTTCTATTTTGTATTCTGTGTTGTGTGTTTCAAGAAATTCTTAAATTTTCCTGAAATTATGGTATTGACCAGCATACCATATCATCATGATTTCACCTGACCCAGACTTCAGTATCTCTCCAGCTTTGTTCAGATTCCTTGGTCCCTGTTCATTTACTGGCCTCCTGAAAAACCGTTCATTGATAGTTTTTCTGTTGTGTTATCCCAAACTTATAGAGCTCAAGAGGCCTAGAAAAGTTGTTCACAGGGAAAGTTTGGGTGAATGTGGGCATGCCTCAAGTGCCCCCTACTCTTCGAGGGTTGCAACAGCCCTCCTTGACTGTTGTCCAATTCCTGGAAATAATTGTCATCTGTTTTGTATGCTTCACGGGTGTTTATGGTAGGAGGATGTCTGATACCAGCTAAACTGTCATGAGTGAAACTGGAAGCCAGAATGACTTTGTTTTTAGTTATGACTTCACACTTTATTGTGCTTGTGTGCTATATAGCTTTTTCTTATCTTGGTGTGATATTTTCCCTACAATTTTTATCCACAGAAGAACAGGGGTAAAGACCAGAAATATTGCAGAGAAAGGATCATGGTGGGTTTTGCTCTCTCCCCTATTAGAGCTGAAAGATTCTAATAAAAGATTCTACATAGATTGCATATTCTTATTGGATATGAACTAATAATATCTGGGTATTATTTCAGTCTAGAGCTACATGTATAAAAAGGAGTACTTTCTAGGAAATAGAAAGTTATGTGGAAAGCATTAGTTGCAAAGGGCTATGTCCTATAAGGGTATATATGATTCTATAAATCATTAGGGATATAGATACGTGTCTATGTGCTAGGCACAGAACATGCCATAAAACTATAAGGAAATTCATGTATGTAATAAATGCTAACTGCAGGTTACTCCGACTTTTCTGGGAGGTAAGAGAATGGGATCAGGGAAATCCAAGAAAGAGGATATCCATGGTATTTATTATATTTCATTACTCTAAAACCTTCTAAGCAAATAGGACATTTTGTTAAAGGTAGGGTAGGAGTATATGAGTTTTATTACTGTATATTTTAGGTATATTTTAAGTATTTAATAATTACAAATTATTTTAAAATGTAGCTGTGCCTCATCTACTAGATGTAGACATCTGTCCCTGGAACAGGAACAACCATGAGGAAAGGTCGTGCATACAACTTGCAGCTAATAAAATAATATCGCAATGACAGCTGACTGAAACAGTGGGAGCCCAGATCTCACATCTTTGGTGATCAGAGCCACATAAATAATAATTTCCGTCCTCAAGGATTCCTGTGCTTAGTAGATTCTATAGTTATAAGAAGCTATACCTATTAGGTTTCCTTGGAGACATGAAACCATGAGGGAGAGATATTGATAGATTTAGAATCCCAGCTGTATATACAAGCAAGAACAGTGAGTCAGATTTAACAAGATGACATTTTACAGCAATAAATGCAGTTCCATACCTGGATTGAGAATAAAACTTGCCTCCCCAACAGAATGAGGGGGACCTGGGTATTGACAGAGGTGGGAAGATGTCCAAAGGGTGACGGAATGTGTTCATCAAACGCAGCAAGGGCCACTGTGGGGCATGGAGGTGGGGCTTCTGGGAAGTCAGCTCAACTGGGCTTGGAAGTGGGAAAGAGAGCAAGGAAAATCAGTTCATCATATAAGCCCACCTGTAATAAAGGAATCTGTACTCACTCTTGTGTTCTCTCTCTGTACTTCGATTCACAAAATTGTGCGAACTGCTGTCCTGAACTTCACCCTAAGGAAGGCCAGTGTTAGTAGTGAATCATTGCTAAATGGGTGTTTATTTTCTCCCTAAGTCTATACTGATGAGGATAAAGACTCTACTTCGTGCTGAAAGCACTTGATAAACACCACTTTGCCTTAAGCAGTAAAAATGATTGATGGTTATAACTCTCAAGGAGACAACGTTTGAGGCCAGCGTGGTTATTTCAAAAGGCAGTGACCACTTTAAAAAAAGTAGCAGAAAATTTCCTAGTTGGGGGAATTTTCTTTTGTTAAAATGAGGCGTGAAGGGATATGGGGAGGTAAGAATATTAAGAAAATACCATATTAAAAGGGAAACTTTTTTCAGGTGAGAGAATAACACGTTAAAATTTGTAGAGCTGTGTGTGTGTGTATGTGTTTATTATATACTAATTTTTTTCCTAAAACTCACAAGTCAGAATAAAGCAATAATTTTCAGATGCAGTGTTTGACAACTGGTGTTTTCTCATTGTGTGTTTTGTATTAAGACATAAGGTTAGACTAGAATATATGCTACAATAGAAGAGTAATCATGTTTCTTTTATTTATTTTTCTTTCTTAAAAGTTTATTTATTTATCTTTGAGAGACAGAGAGAGAGAGAGAGAGAGAGAGAATCCCAAGCAGACTCCGTGCTTAGTGCAGAGCCTGACGCGGGGTTCGATCTTACAAACCATGAGATCGTGCCCTAAGCCAAAGTTGGATGCTCAACCAACTGAGCCACCCAGGTGTCCCCAATAATTTTGCTGGTGTTTGCATTGCTTTTAGGGAGAAGGTGATTTTGGGAGATTCTTACTACTCCACTATTCTCAATGGAATCTGTCTTTTTCTCTCAATGGAGATTCTCAATGGAATCTCTCTTTTTCTCCTCCCCCTCGTCCTCCCTCCTCCTCCTCCTCCTCCTCCTCCTCCTCCTCCTCCTCCTCCCCCTGACCCTCCTCCCCCTCCTCCTCCTCCTCCTCCTTCCTCTTCCTCTCTTTTTTTTTTTCTTCTTTTTTTTTTTTTTTTTTTTTTGTATAAACTAGCTCAAAGAAATGATTAGTACTGTCTGGGATCTGCTAAGTAACAAGTGACCTACCATTTGACAACATATACTAGGTGGTCAGCTTGAACTATAGCACCTGCTCAGCATCCCCTATTTTGTCAAAAACTAATTAAGTGCCAAAGCTGAATTTTGGAAAATGTTTAAGTCACATTTTCTGCTTTGTTTTCTTGCCTCTAGTTTTGTTTCAAAAATATTTGGAGCTTATTTACTTAATATATTTACATACAGATATATATTATACTATATATAAAATGTACATGGTGCATAATGTATAAAATACCCTATATATCATGAATTATATTATATTATATAATTATATATAATCTATATTATTTTTATAAGTAATTATTATATGATTATATATTATATTAATGTAGAGCACTTCTTTCAAAAACATATATACGTTCAAGATAGACATTTAAAAATATTTCTCCTTAGTTTCTTCCCTTAACAGATTTTCAAGGTATAATTTTTTTTTTTTTTTTAATTTTTTTTTAACGTTTATTTATTTTTGAGACAGAGAGAGACAAAGCATGAACGGGGGAGGGTCAGAGAGAGGGAGACACAGAATCTGAAACAGGCTCCAGGCTCTGAGCTGTCAGCACAGAGCCCGACGCGGGGCTCGAACTCACGGACCGCGAGATCATGACCTGGGCCGAAGTCGGCTGCTTAACCGACTGAGCCACCCAGGCGCCCCTCAAGGTATAATTAAGAAGGAGAAAGGAGGGTAAATTGAGAAATGAAAATGTTTTTTTGTTTTTTTTTTTTTTTTATAATTTTTTTTTTTTTTCAACGTTTATTTATTTTTGGGACAGAGAGAGACAGAGCATGAACGGGCGAGGGGCAGAGAGAGAGGGAGACACAGAATCGGAAACAGGCTCCAGGCTCCGAGCCATCAGCCCAGAGCCCGACGCGGGGCTCGAACTCACGGACCGCGAGATCGTGACCTGGCTGAAGTCGGACGCCAACCGACTGCGCCACCCAGGCGCCCCGAAAATGTTTTTATCCAAATCAGTATTGCGCTTTTTAAACATTACTTCTAATAAAGGGAAAGACTACTAGCTTAAGAGAGCAATCTGTTATAGTTGCTTATAATGTTCTTTTTTAGTATTTTTTATTGTGGTGTAACACACGTAATGTAAAATTTATCATTTTGACCATTTTCAGGTGGATAGGTCTGTGGCATTAACAAAGTTGCGCAACCAATTTGTCTTTCAACAACTTCTTCCCCTGAATTGTCAAGGGTTAAACTGTCCCGTGATTCGCCATCTCAGGACACTTCACTCAGCGTCATTCAGACACCAATTATCTGCTGTTTAAGCTTTTAGCACTAGCTGACAGGCCTCTCTGCCCATCAGAGCAGAATTATTTTCCTGAGGTGACGGGATCTTAAAAGGGAGGGATTATCATGCTCAGTTCCGTGGCAACAATTTAAGAGCTGCCGATTCTACCTTTCTTTGTTTTGGATAGACTTGCTTATTTCTTCCAGACAGATAATTCAGTGCCGGAAGAAGTATTTCAAAATGAATATCAAGGGTATTACAAATAATTTACTAACTCTTAAATTCATCATAGACTCTTGACATCTTATTTTGAAAGCATGTGCTTCTCACGAAGTTTTCTTCTATCAATATTGATTTTTATGAATTCCTTATATTTTTGTTCTCTGGTCGAACCAATAGACAATCCCGCATGATTTGGACTGGCCTCATTTTCTCTGTGTTTCAGCAAATCCGGTTGTGCCGCTTGACAGGGGTAGAAGCAGTGGATTATTTCCCAGGTGTGGACTGGGTTAACACAAAAGGGTCCATTTGAAAACCGTGCAGTCCCAGAGCAATATTATTGATATTCTTAATGGGTTAATTTGATTTTTCACTTCTTTTTGCAAGGCCGTCTGAGTTCTTTTTTTGTACGGTTATAACAGAAACAAACTCTGGCTTTTTCAAATCTTAGTATCAACTTGATTCTGAAAGGTCACAAAGGTGTTGTGATTTTTCTATTATACAATCTCTTCCTTTTTTCAGTCCCTATTCACATTCCTTTATTGTCTCATTCCTGGCACACATAACTTTCTACACTTTCACTCCTTCCTATTCTGTCTGAAAACGCATAACCTTCCAGAGTATACTGCCTTTTCCATATTTCCACTTCCCAAATCTTTACATGCTTCGTCCTTGTCTGCAGAAAAGAGAGAAACTCTCATGTTGGTTCAGGCGTACTGTGATTTGCTTTCCATTGTCAGTCTAGTGTTGCTTAGCTGCATTCCTCTATACAAAATGTCTGCTCTGGTCAAGGTAGTGTGTCTATTCTTCTGTAATTTCTTATATAATAATGCAATTCTAATATAATAGTGTAATGCCCACCCCCCCCACACCTAAAATATCCTCCTTACCCTCGTCTGTGTGTATGAATCCTGTCCACCAGCCAGGTCCCTGGTTTTCTTTTCTGAGCCACAGTCCTATTTCTTGCTTATAGAACCTTGTATAGAGGGAAAATACTGGTTTTGGAGTTAAATTAAACCTGGTTTGGTCCTTTAATAGCTGTGTGATTTGGTTAACTTACCTGACATGGTTTTAAGCTCCAAAATAGTAGTGATAATCTTTCCCGGAAGATGTATTTCAATTTTTGTTTGTTTATTTATTTATTTTTTAATGTTTATTCATTTCTAAAAGAAACAGACAGAGTGTGAGCGAGCAAGGGGCAGAGAGAGGGGGAGACACAGAATCCGAAACAGGCTCCAGGCTCCGAGCTGTCAGCACAGACCCCGACACAGGACTTGAACCCACAAACCACTAGATCACGACCTGAGCCGAAGTCAGACGCTTAACCGACTGAGCCACCCAGGCGCCCCTCGCATGAGATTTTTTTTTAACTTTCAATATTTATTTAATTTTTATTGTTACCCTATTCATTTTTAAAAATTTTTTGAATGTTTATTTTTGAGAGACAGAGAGAGAGAGAGGAGAGGGAGAGGGGCAAAAAAAGAGGGAGACACAGAATCCAAAGCAGGCTCCAGGCTCTGAGCTGTCAGCACAGAGCCCGACGTGGGGCTCGAGCTCACAAGCAGTGAGATCATGACCTGAACCGAAGTCGGACGCTCAACCAACTGAGCCACCCAGGCGCCCCTCCTTTGTAAAGGCTGAATAATTTTCCATTGTATGTATGGACCACCTTTTTTTTCTTTCCCAAATCTACTCATTCATCAATGTACATCTATGTCGTTTCTACATCTTGGGTATTATGAATAGTGCTGCAATGAACAGGAAAGTGTTAACGTCTCTCTGATCCTGATTTAAATCCTTTTGGGTAAATATGCAAAATGGAGATCATGTGGCGGATCATATGGCTGTTCTGTATTTAACTCTTTGAGGAACCTCCACACTAGTTACCACAGACCCAGGACCATGTAACGTTCTCACCAACAGTGATCAAGGCTTCTCATTTTTCCATGTCCCCGCCAACATTTCTTGTCTTTTATTTATTCATTTGTATCATAGCCATCCTCACAACTGCGAAGTGTTTTGTTTTTTTTTTTAAGGGAAGAATAAGATGAGGGATTAAAAAAAAAACATGCTTCATAAAATAAGTTACCTTTTGCCCTTTTCTTTTTTTTTTTAAAGTTTTTTTTTTTCAACGTTTATTTATTTTTGGGACAGAGAGAGACAGAGCATGAACGGGAGAGGGGCAGAGAGAGAGGGAGACTCAGAATCGGAAACAGGCTCCAGGCTCTGAGCCATCAGCCCAGAGCCTGATGCGGGGCTCGAACTCACGAACCGCGAGATCGTGACCTGGCTGAAGTCGGACGCTTAACCGACTGCGCCACCCAGGCGCCCCTCTTTTGCCCTTTTCAATTTGAATTGAATTTGAAGCCTTCTCCTCACACTGACCATTTTCCATTTTCTTTTATTGGATAAAGTTTTGTATCTGCCTCTCCAAAACTACGAACTACGTGAGTGTAGGAATTGAGTTTCCTTGTACGTCCATTCTGTACTATATGTTATAGAGGGTAATATTGATGCATATTACTCAGTAAATTTTAAGGATTTGGTAATAGTCATGAAGTAATTCAGTAAGAAGCCATCAACTTTCAAAGTTTCCACCGTGCAGTCACTTAATATTCTTTCTGGTAGTGGATATAAATTTTAGTTTTTATAGATCTGATTTGTCATGATCAAGGCTTTCAAGCTCTCATATGTATATCACGAGATAGTTTTCTATTTGTTAATGACATGTTTCTGTTTGTTTTCAAGAGAAAAGGCCACGCAGTTCAAGCTCCCAAAAATACCTGTCTCACTGTGTTTTCAAAGAACAGCTTTATGTAGTGGCAAACACTATAATCCGTATCAGAGAGTGTCCTATACGTCAGTAGGGCTCAATTCATTCAATCAAAAAATAAAATAAAATGTGATATCCCCCTGGGTGGACATGTCTTCTGACCAAAAATATAACAAGGATTTAAACTCAATCTTTCCTTCTGAAAGAAAGAAATCATCTTTCACAAATTTCTCATAGGTGATGGTCATCTAATAACTCTTTATGGAAACATCTTACGAGGACACAGTGCTGCCTAGTTTCAAAAATACTTATATATATTTTAATTATTTGGACGCTCAATATAATTTTGCCAGTTTATCTTGATAGATTTCAGAGTGCTTAAATCCGATTGACTAGGTACATTTTTTCTTGGAGAAAACTTGTAGGTACTTAGTTTATGTGTCCCGTAAATTTCAGTTTCCTTAGAACATTCTGAGTTCAAAGCATTACAATGATCTTAAAGTAAGTGTTCTTGGCAATAAAGGGTAAGACAGATATTTGGATCAATCTTTGTGTGTTAAACTGTACCAAACTCATTCACTCAGGATATTTTCTATTTCCTTGTTTATATTGTGGTAAGAACACGTAACATAAGATCTACCCTGTTAACCAGTTGTAAGTGCATGATACACGATTGTTAACTACAGGTACAAGGTCATGCAGCAACACATCTCTAGAATTCATTTATGTGTTCTATAAATTCAGAACAGGCAAAGCTATTCTGTGGTGACAGAAATCAGGACAGCGATTAACAGAGTGAGAAGTCTAAATAATGAATGAGAGGAGACATCAGGAGCCTTCTAGAGTGATGGACATACTCCCTCTCTTGATCTGGATGGTGCTTACATGAGCGCATGTGTGTGCGTGTGTAAATTCACAGAGCTACACCCCTAATATTTCCATACGTTTCATGAAACATTAATATATAATGTTAAGAAACAAAGTACCACCTCCATTAACATACTTCTAGAACATTCAGTTCTATTTGTCTATTTCACACTCTAGACTCAAGCTTGAACCCTTCAAAAGTCTTAGGTACCAAACACAATTCCTCTCTAAACTAACAGTTCCTGTGAATGAATGCGGTATGACTTTCATTGTTAGCATTTCTTTTGTTTGAGGTGTTCTTTTTCAGTATCCTACTCAGTGTTTTCCATACCATTTGGCTCACAGTTTGAGTCATATGTTATTCCCCCTCTATTTTCAGTTTTAAAGCTTTAGGATTAGACATGCATCTCTCCTCATACATACTCTTTACAGTTCTCCAAAGCTTACACTGAGTATTCCAAGATCCCACCTACACCCTGCCTCAGAAAATAAAATCTTGATTTTCATCATTGCCTAGAGTTTAGATGGGAAGGAGTCAGAACACGAGGATCTGTACTTCGAGGCACCAGATGGAGGTAACCAAATCCCAAAACATGAAAAGCTCCACATGGTTACATGAATGACCTGGAATTAGAAAGACTGACGTAAACGCAAACCAACCTCTTACGTGGAGATATACCCCATTAAATAGATACTGCATCTGATGCATTAGAGAACAGGAGCTTTTCCAGGGCAAGCATGGAATACTTCTCGGATATCTCTACCACCAGTAGCCCAAGCACACCATTGTAACTTGTCTAAAAATACGACAGATTTATGACGATGATCAGAAATTCATGCTCTTGGAGATTTTAGAGGTATACATGTAAACCAAAATAACCTACAAAGAGATTTCTCAGTCTGACTTGAAAAAACAAAACAAAACAAAACAGCTTTCTTCCCAAGTCTTTTGAAACTCTGGCTCAAAGCCAACACCTCTAACTGAGCCTAATGTTACAAAAATCTATAAGCCATTAACTCTGGCCATATTAAATATATAAAAATCAATTCTAAGGCCCTGTTCTTCCTCCGAAGTCCCAACCTGCCTTTGGAAATATACAAGAAAATACTACCTGCTCCCCGATGTCCTTCAGATTTTTGTTTGACTTATTCTGGAAACATTACCTGTATCAGGGCAATCAGAAATTAGCTGATGGTCTTTGCCATGTTCACTGTCAGGTTCCTTGCGCAGAGGCCAAGCCAACCATCAGGGGGTCAACCAGGTCTCCACAGCACGGGATCCACAGCCTTAGGGGAAATCCCATGCTCTCCCCTACACTTCTTTCCACTCGTTCAAAACTGGCTTTGACACATAGTCCGGGGCCTATGTTTCTCCTGATACTGGATGCTTTTCTGTCCTCTGAGTGCTCCTGATGAACCCGATGATGAGAGCTATCTAGTCAAGGGAACGTTCTCCCCTTTTGTTTCAATATGTATAGTTTTACACATGGCGGCCAGAACGGATGGCCTCGGCATCCTCCGATGTATGCCTTCCTTTCTAGAGCTTCATTCTGAGTGTTACTAGTTCTGTTTATAAAAACTGCAACACAGAATCCTCCCCGGCTTCCTCAGACACCTTTCCTATGATGAATATCTAAAAATGTACATGTCTAAGCCAATGCCAATTTAGCAGCACCTTACAAAGTTTCATGAGGACAGCTTTCAATATCATTCGGTCATGAACATTTTCCAATTTCACATAGGGAACCGTTTTTCCCCATTAGGAAACGAGAAATATGGACATTTTATTTACGTGTGCTCCCAAAGTTGTAAGAGATTCTGTGGCTATTTGTAAATTGTTTCTATAATTCATTTTGGTTCCAGAACATGGTCTTTTAATATTGATTCTTAGAGTTTATTGGGGGGGGGGGTCCTCATGTTGGCTTTGTAGATAATCAATCATTGTAAATGTGCCTTGCATTGGGAAGTAATTGTTCATATGGTAATATCCGGGTGCAGAGATCTAGGGTTTCAAGACTAATACAGCAAACTAGTTAAGACACACACCCTGAACTCTAACTCCCATTTATGAGCTGTGTGATCTTGGATGAGTCACTTAATCTCCCTGGCCTCAATCAGCACATCAGTTCAATGCCTAGCATATAATCGCTGTTATACAAGTGTTACATGTTATAAGACAAATCCACGAAATCAAGTGGTTTTAATCATTCAAATATTCTTTATACTTATAAGTGTTATCTGTTTGATTTACCAATTATTAAGGAAGGGATTTTTTTACAGGTACTTTTTTTTTTTTTAATCCAAGTTAGTTGACATATAGTGTAATAATGATGTCAGGGTAGGACCCTGTGATTCATCACTTACATATACCACTCAGTGTTCATCTCAACAAGTTCCCTCCTTTAATACCCATCACCCATTTAACCGATCCCCCCACCCTCTAGCAACCCTCAGTTTGTTCTCTGCATTTCAGAGTTTCTTAGGGTTTGCCTCCCTCTCTTTTTATCGAATTCTTCCTTCCCTTCCGCTATGTTCATCTGTTGTATTTCTTAAATTCCACATGTGAGTGAAATCACATGATATTTATCTTCTCTGACTTAGTTATTTCGCTTACCATAATACACTCTAGTTCCAGCCACATTGTTGCAAAGGCCAAGATTTGATTCTTTCTGACCGCCAAGCAACATTCCATTGTATACATAAACCACATCTTCTTTATCCATTTGTCAGTTGGTGGACATTTGGGCTCATTCCATAATTTGGCTCTTGTCAATAGAGCTGCCATAAACTCTGGGGTGCATGTGCCCCTTCAAATCAGCATTTTTGTAGCCTTTGGATAAACCCCTAGCAGGGCAACTGCTGTGTCATAGGGTAGCTCTGCTTTTAATTTTTTTGAGGAAACTCCACACTGTTTTTCAGAATGGCTGTGCTGGTTTGCATTCCCACCAGCACTGTAAGCGTGTTCCCCTTTCTCCACATATTCGCCAAAGGAAAAGGATTTTAAAATCACTCTTTGTGGATGTTATCTTAGCCTTGTTTCTTCCTGAAACCGTGAACAAGGAATTAAGTACAAGTGGCTTATTTAGAAGGTGATCCCAGGAAGCACTAGGGACGTAGAGAAGCAGGACAGAGGTGGAGGACAATCAGTAAACTTGCGTTAGTAAACCCACTGCTATTCAGCTCAGTCCACTGGGACTGAATAATGACTCCTGCTCACCCCAAAAAGATACCACACCCTAATCTCTGAAACCGGGGAATGCTACTCTATATGGGAAAAAAAAAAAGACTTCGTAACGATGGTAAATTAAAGATTTTGTGATGAGGAGATTATCCTGGATTATCCAGGTGGGCCCAATGTATTTTTATGAGAAGGAGGAATTTCATACAGGCAAAGGCAACGTGACTCCGAGTCAGAGAATGGAGTGATGTGGCCACAGCCAAGGAGCATCAGTAGCCACCCGACGCTGGAAGAGGAAGGAACTCATTCTCCCCTAGAGCCTCCGGAAGGAGCCTAGCCCTGGCAACACCATGGTTTCTGCCCAGAGAAATGGATCTCAGACGTGCCTCCAAAACTGTAAGACAGTAAGTGCCTGTCATTTTAAGCTACCCAGGCCTGTGGCAAGTCACAATAGCAGCCACAGGAAACTAAACACGGGGTCCCTCTGACAAAAGCCACAGAACAAAACTCAGAACGGACCCACTGCGTGGCGAACAAGCTGAAGCATCCATCCACCAACTCCTGTTTAGTTGGGAGTTGCTCCTAGGACACTAACTCCTCCTCATTGCCAGCCGCAACACCTTGCACTCTCAACACCCCCAAACAAAGAGACACAGAGGCTAAGTGGCTCCACGAGGGGTTAAGTCAAGGGAACTCAGGCAGGAGACCACCAGCATCCACTACGGATGAAATATTGTCACGTTCTCTCAACTTCCTAATTCCATGTTTGGGATCCATGTTAGTTCCTATGGGTCACTGGTTAGTAAACCTTGGTTAACTATGTTTTGTACAATTGGGTAATGCTACCCATCATTTGCTACAATACCTTAACCTTAAAGTGTGTGTTTCTTTTCGGATATTACTTGGTACACTGGCTATTCATCTGGAATATCTAGGTTCACCTACTTATCTAGAATATCTAGTTTTCATTCCTTTATTTTCAAATTTTCCATGTCACCGGACTTAACCTGTCTCTCTTATAAATACCATATACCAGATTTTTTAAACCATTCTAAGAATCTCTTTTCTTTTGCCACATACATTAATTCACTTCCATTACCTGTAATTATAGTTGTCACCATTTTATTATTCTCTACTTCTACGGTTTTGCTTCATTCTTTATCTTCCTTCTTTTCCCTCCTCCATTGGATTTATCCCACGTTCCCTCTTTGCTGGAATAGAAGGCATATACTCTAATTTTATTGTTTACATGGTTGCTTTTAAATTTTTAGTATAAATGAGTATGTGACTTATACTCTAAGTCCATATCTCTATCCATCTTTGCAAAAATAAATTCAAATGTTCAAATTCTAATCCCGCTTTGCCTCTTTCCCTTGTGATCCTTGTCTAGTATTTGTTGCACACTGTTCTTGAATCCAAAACTGGTGAGGTTTTTTATTCTCAGTGATGTATTTTGATGAGAATTATTTGCCAGCTTCATTGCTCATCACTAATACTTGCATTTCACTCCCTCCTTCTGGAGGTCAATATTTTTCTTCCTTTAATACTTCTTGTAAGTGAGAGTCCTTGAATGGCCAACTCTCAGTCTTTGAAAATATGTTTGGCCCTCATTCTTGAATAATATTTTAGTTGGTTATACTATTCTAGATATATTTTTCCTTTTACCATTTTGAAAACATTACTGTCTGAGCTACATGATCAATGTGATCTACTGATAAGATGTGTGAAGTCAGCTCTGTTTGCAAATGATAACTTTTTTTTTTCCTTTCTAAATACTTTTTCTTTGAACCTGAGGATTTGTATACTTATTATAATATAGAAAATGGTTAGTAATGATCTCTTCAATTACTAGTTTTGTTCCATTCACTCTACTGTCTATTTGGGGAACTCTTTCCAAATGGACTCTCTACCAACTTTTATTACTTTTCTCTCCCTCCCTAGCACCCTCCTTCTCTCCCTTTCTCCTCCCCACCCCAAACACACATATTCTGTGTAGCTTCCCAGATCTAACTTCTACTTTATCTATTCTCTCTTCAACTAAGTCTAACTCTTTTAGTTCATATAATTATTTAATTTTAATAACCATGTTTTCCTGTTTCTATGCATACTATTTGTTTCTTTTCCAAATACGCCTGCTTTTTATACTTATCATTCTAATATGTTTTGTAGTTTTTTATTGCTTTTGTTCTTTATTTTTAACATAGTTACTTTATAGACTCTTACAGATTGTTTCATTCTTTCAATTCCCCTATTGTCCATTAACTCCATTGTGCCTTGTAATTTCTCTTTGGTTTTGTTTGTTCTTGTGAATATTTATTGGTTCTTTGTACAATGATAATTGCCATTTACATGTGTTAGGTACCCAGTAGATTTATGGGTCTAGGACCAGTTTTTATATTAACTTCTCAGTTCGGACTTCCCTTACAATGCTGAGAATATAAATTTGAACTCAAAACTATGTAGGGAACAGACTTGATGTTACATTTTTTCAAGGAAGATTTTCTACTCAGTATTTCAGAAAGTCATGATTTCTTGATACTTTTCTATGACAATGGATAAAGTCCTTCTAAATTATTTTATATTGAAATGGCATAATTTAGGCCGGGGCGGGGGCGGGTTCAGCTTTCCTACAGAGGTTTCAGTCGCAATTCTCTGCCTTTCTTCAAAGACCATGTTCTCTGTTCCTGAGCAACCACCACATTATAAGGTCTATACTCTGTCCATCCCTGGGATCCATAGGTGTGAGACAGGTACTTATGCTTGGGGGTGTGATCTTCCTTTCTTTCTGGCAACTAGCTATTTCTATCTCCTTCCTTTTAAAACAATTGTAGATTATGTAATGTGAAATTGAATATATGTATTTCTATGTATAAAACTTCCATTGTATACATAAAATTTTGAATATATATATATATTATATATATATATATTATATATATATATAATTTTTTTTTGAAATTTTATTGCCGAAACCTAACAAAGTGGTGTTTGGAGCAGGAGAGGAGATCACCGTAGCTCAATATACCATGTTTTCAGACTCCCACTTCCATCAGGAAACCAAAGCTTTTGGTGCCTCTATAATTTATTATTCCCTCTGGTAAAAGGCAGCATTTTATGGCTGCTGCAAGTCACTAAAAGTGTCCCTTCAGTGCCCAAGCTTAAGCTCCCCAAAAAACAGAGCTTGACGTAAAACAAATCACGCGTTAGCAGTTTATTTGAGAGCGCAATACCTGGGCGGCAGGGGTGAGGCAAAAGCCTGAGGCGGGGCTAAAGGGAAAGCAGATACGAGAAAGTGCATTGCCAAGCTGGCAACAGTTTTTTGGATGAGCTGATTACTTAGACTCATGGGACATCTTCAGAGAGGCCATATAAAACTACTATGTTACTGTACCAGCCATCCGAAGGAAGAAAATTAAAAGACATTATGCCCCGTCACCCGGAAGTCACCGTCCACCCCAGACTGAAGCACATTCTCCTGGCATGTGCTTGTTGATCGCACGTGACCTTTATCACGGAAAGACAGTTGATCTGTGGTTCCAGCTCCTGGCACAGAGCTCCCCAAGCCCATGGAATTTTCTGTGATAGAGGCAATAGGTGTGTCCTTTGTTATTTATTATTATGATTATTTTAAATGCTTATTTGCTTATTTATTTTCAGAGAGAGGGAGAGAGACAAAGACAGGGAGACAGAGACAGCAAGTGGGGGAAGGGTAGGGAGACAGGGAGAGAGAGAATCCCAAGCAGGCTCCATGATGTCAGCAGAGTCCGATGTGGGGCTCGAACTCACAAACAGTGAGATCATGACCTGAGCCGATATCAGTAGTCAGACAGACACCTAACCAACTGAGCCACCCAGGTGCCCTGATGTGTCCTTTGTTCTAAAGAGGTAACTCTTGGTGTCTCCTTAGATAGCTTCAGGGTAGAGGCTGGTTGCCAGAAAGACCAAGCATTGATTAGAGATGTGGAAATTTCAGCCCCATTCCCCAACCTCCAGGAAGGGGAGAGGGACTGGAGATCAAGTTAATCCCCAATAGCCAATGATTTAATCAATCATTCCTACACAATGAAGCCTCCATAAAACCCCCACAATAATGGAGTTAGAGAGCCTGTGAGTTGGTGAATACACTGAGGAGCTAGGGAGGGGGGCATGCCTGGAGAGTGCATGGGAACTCTGACCCTGCCTCCCCTCCATGTCTTGCCCTAAGTACCTCTTCCATTTGGCTGTTACTGACTTGCGTCCTTGTAATAAACCGGTAAACATAAATAAAATACATTCATGAGTTCTGTGGGCTGTTCTAGCAAATTATTGAACCTGAGGAGAGGTTCATGAGACCCCCCCCCCATTTTATAGACAGTGGGTAAGACATATAAGTGGTTCAGTCTTGCACCGGTATCTGAAGTGGGCACAGTCTTGTAGGACTGATCCCTCTAACTTTGGGATCTGACGCTAATTCTGGGTAATTAGTGTCAGAACTGAATTGAACTGTAGGATCCCCCGCTGAAAAACTGTAGAATCGGTTGCTGAGGGGGAAAGCCTCACTCAGATCCCTGAGCAGCCATGACACCTTGGTCCTTAGCAACAACAGGAAGCCCCACAGAGGTGTGGGGATGAGGCAAGGTGCCTTGGGGCAGGCCCGCAGGTGACCTGCATTGCAGCGAGCCCCTGCTTACCTGCCACCCCCCCACCAACAACTGCAAGAACAGCCCAGGCACTTGCCAAAGATCCCTTACAAAAGTGAGGAAAGGCATGATATTTCCAGAACCTGGTTCACTCAGTTTGAGTACTGACCAACAGAGGTTTAAGACCACTGTCTCCCCCTGAGTGCTTATGTGCCTGTGTCCCATGAAGACCTGCCCTTTTCCACATGCTTTTACAGAAAACAATGTAATGAAGTTTCTTTGAAATCTCACCTAGTGGTACCCCTCCATCTGGTGAATAACAAGGATATTAATATCAAAGAATTACTTTCATTTCAAATCAAAGTATTTTTATTAGATTTTCAAAATTCCTGAAGCAAATATGCTCCAGAGAAATACAGCGTTTTCCTTTTGAGGACCTGCCTTCCCAGGAAATAAAAGCGAAAAATCACAACATGCTTCAGAAAATTCTTGGGAGGACACCACCCTAAAGTTTATATGCAAAGTCAAATCGGCTGCATCAGAACTAAGCCACACTTCAACTGATAGATGGAACGGTTGAAGAGCAGAATATAAACTACAGTTCCATGCTTTAAAAATAGTTTAGCAAAACAATTTAATATAGTTTAAGATATTTTAATCCCAAGTACACAGTAAAGCTTCTTTAATACTTCTAGTCTCAAAGTGTAAAATGCTATTTGACAACTAGCAAAACAGTCAATATGTTTATCTGTTTTTTTAACCAAATGTCTCCCACGGTGATACAAGGTAAAAGGCAAATCTTTTCCTAATTTTCTTACTTTGTTAGGGACTGCCCAATGATACGTAAATCGTTTTCCACAAGACCAAATAATTACCAACTGAAGATATTATGTATGTGAAGGCTGTAGGTTATAAAATGCAAGACTGTGAAAGCTTGTACTTGGGTCTAGTTCTACCACTTAATAATTCTGTGATGTTGACCAAGTTAATAAATTCAATAGTCCCCATCTGTAGGATAGAGATAATAATAGTAGTTAATGCATCAGATATCTAGGAAGAGTCAATAAGATAGCAGATGTGTAAATTTTAACACAATTCCTGGAACACAGCTAATGCTAGAAAATGTGTCCTATCTTATGATTCACTGTATATATTTAAGAAGCTAGTCATCTAATGGAAAAGCAAGGGTTTAAATAATTCACACATAAAGCAGAAAGTGGCAAGAGCCAGAAATGTATTAAAGACAGGGGGAGCCTGGGCGGCTCAGTTGGTCAAGCGTCCAACTCTTGATTTAGGCTCAGGTTGTGATCTCACAGTTTGTGGGATCGAGCCCTGCATTGAGATCCATGCTGGCAGTGCAGAGCCTGCTTGGGATTCTCTCTCTCCTTCTCTCTCCTTCCTCCCCAACTTGCACAAATGTGCATGTGTGCTCTCTTTCTCTCTCAGAATAAACTTTTCAAAAAAATGTATGATAGACAATGTGCCTTAGGAGTTGGGTAGACAACTAAAGGTTCCCATGTCAGTGAAGAAGAAGGAATCCTAGAAAGAGGATATGAAGAAGTGGCATTTGAGATGGGGTTTGAAGGATGAATAGAACCTGAAGCAGTGAGAACCTCCATCACGAGCAAAGGGCTCCTGTGTTGCATGTCACTTGGCAGGAAGACCATATTGGTTTGTATGCGATAATGGCAGATAGGATTGGAAAGACCTGACCATGTGGATACTATAAAGCCAGGCCACAGTGTGTGCTATTTAAAATGATATTGCTGGGGCATCTGGGTGGCTCAGTTTGTTAAGCATTTGACTCTAAGTTTCGGCTCAGATCACGATCTCACGGTTCATGAGGTTTAGCCCCCCATCATGCTCTGCACTGACAGTGGGAGTGACAGTGCTTGTGATGCTCTCCATCTCCCTCTCTCTTTGCCCATTTCTCTCTCTCTCTCTCTCTCTCTCTCTCTCTCTCTCAAAATAAATAAATAAACTTAAAAAAATGATTTTGCTAATACTATACATTCACCATAACCCTGCATACTTTTCATTCCCTTATCATTATGGATAAATTACCCACCTATTTTCACTAGAATCATTACAATTATTTATTTATTAGTATAGTCAGAATATAGCAGTGTATTTTATTCATATCCATAACAGCACTGCCAGGCTGTCTGGACAACTCACACCATCCACCTCTGAAACAAAGTCACCGGGGGTTGGGCACAGCTTCCCGAGCTCATACACCTGGAACTCTGTTTCTAGAAACTGAGCTCAAGCTTCCCCACAGAGTTACTATGAGCAACCAGGCCAAACCTCCCCAGAAGGGTCAGATGAGTGGCTCACATTCTGAGAGAGGCAGGACAGATGTGATAGAATCCCTTCAAGTAATCAGAAGTATTACATCTGAACTGTCAGCTTTCTCAAGGTCTTGGTAGGCAATGATGATCTCCAGATATAAGGAATAGCTGTTTGGCAGGGTTTGCACAGGGATAATATGAACAAAACACAGATCTTCCTTGACTCACGATGGTGTGACATGCCAAGAAACCCATTGTATGTTGAAAATACTGTAAGTCTGAAAATACACACAACACACCGAACCTACCAGACATTGTAGCTTAGCCTCGCCCAACCTTAAACGTGCTCAGAACACGTATATGAGCCTAGAGTTGGGCAAAGTGACCTCACACACAGCCTATTTTATCAGAGTATTGACTATATCGTGCAATGTGCTGAATACTATAGTGAAAGCGACACACAGAAAGGTTGTATGGGTGCAGGATGGTTGTCAGTGTGTCAGCTGTTTATCTTCCCGACCACGTAGGTGACGGGGAAGTGTGGGTGGCTGCCATTTCCCAGCATCATGAGAGAAGATCCTACGACCTCTCTAGTGCCAGCCCAGGAAAAGATCCAAATTCAAGGGCACCCGGGGGGCCCAGTCGGTTAAGTGTCAGACTCTTGGTTTCGGTTCAGGTCATGATCTCACAACTCATGGGTTGGGGCTCCACGTCGGGATCTGCACTGACAACACAGGGCCTGCTTGGGAATCTCTCTCCCTCTCTCTCTTCCCCTCCCCTGCTCCCTCTGTCTCTCAAAAAAATAAAAGAAGTCTAAAAACTTAAAAAAAAAATAGATCCAAATTCAAAGTTCCAAGCACAGTTTGTACGAATGCATATCACTTTCATACCATCACAAAGTTGAAAAGTTAGAAGTCAAACCATTATAAGTCAGGGAACATAAAAATTTGAAAGTGCAATCTTTAAATTTGAAAGTTAAGTAGAGGCTCCATTTTTATTTCCTATACAGAAACTTACATTACTTTGTTGTTGTTTTTCCTTTTATGAGAGAGAGAGAGAGAGAGAGAGAGAGAATGGGGGAGAGGGCGGATGAGGAAAGAGAAAGAATCTTAAACAGGTCCTTGCCCAACACGGAGCCCAACACAGGGCTCTATCTCACACCATAAAGATCACAACCTGAGCTGAAATCAAAAGTCCGAAGGCATAACTTCCTGAGTCACCCAGGCGCCCCTGCACTGACTGTTCTAATAGCATAAAATTTCATTTGTTCCAAAACAGATACAAACAAAATTTAATGAAAAATCATTAATGGATGTTTACGTTTTCCGCCGAAGTTACAAATAAACAAAAATGAGGCTATATCCATTACCATCCACCAAAAAAGGGTTTGCTGAGTCATGCATTTAGGGCAGCACTAAACAGTCAGCGAATACGCGGTTGTGAACAGAAACTTGATTCAAGCTAAAATTTACTAAACAGCCTACCCTACGAGCAAACTCAAGGCATCACCTGAAAGCCATGGGTTGTACCCTGATTCCTGGTCCTGACATCAGTTTTGCTTGAGTTAACCATCCTCCAGCCTCCCTGCCTAGTAGGTGAAGGTTAGCTTTCCTGCCATAGGCATGTAATCTGTTAAAAGCAAACTGCTTTTTCTTGCTAGAAGCTAAATAACTCATTCAGGGATCTCCACTTCATTAGCGCCATGATTTAGCCAACTGAGCCGACTGCCTCCAAACCATATGTTCACAGACTGCGCACAAAAAGGAAAGAAATTTCTGGAACTCCTCTGTTCTCCTTTCTTGCTTTCAGCCTGGATTTACTTAAACCACTCCAGTGTTGGCTTCCTATCCAATATTTAAATTACTCAGGCAAAGGAGCTTGCCCAGTCTCTCTATTTCTCTCTCTCTCCCTCTCTCTTTCTTTGACAGGTTATAAAACTACTGTCTGTGTTTACCCACATTCTCTCTTCCCATTTTAACTCGCGCCTGGGAACGACATCGAGGGCTACCATAAAAAAAAGAGCAAAATAAAGTTGCAGGTGAAGAAAGGAGGAGAACGTGCAGTCTTTTCCATCAGTGGTAGATGCCCATTTCTCCCTCCCCCCCCTTCTGCAACCACTAGCACCTCCTATCTCTGGACTTCTGGGGAGCTCATAGAGCCAGCGGGTGGAAAGCAGCTGAGAACTAGAAATTCTATGTGGCACTAAACTCTCGAATTTAGAAATGGAAGTTCGAGGTCTCTAGCATTTTACCTAGATTCTTCCACTGAAGTCTATCAAAGCAGGAGATTAGAAAAACTTACCAATGGGGCGCCGGGGTGGCTCAGTCAGTTAAGCGCCCTTTCAGCCCAGGTCGTGAACCCACAGCTCCCGGGATCGAACCCCACGTCAGACCCTGCGCTAACAGCACAGAGCCTGCTTGGGATTCTGTTGCCCTCTCTTTCTGTCCCTCCCCTGCTTGTGTGCGCACTTGCATTCTCTAATTAATTAAAAAAGAAAAAAAAAACGTGACCAGTGATGGTAGGTTATAGAACAAAAAGCATGCGTTTGCCAGGGGATTCTCCATATTCTCTCTTTAGAACACTGCGTCTAGCTGCAAAGACAGTGAGAGAGAAAGACAGAATAAAGACACTCAAGAAAGCCTTACTTGAACCTAAGAAACCTTCCGAATACATGAAATTCCATATCCAATCCTACAGAATAATGCGCGGCGAGTGGAGAGCTCCGCCTTGGAACAAGAAGGCTTAGGTCAATTACAAAGGAGAATCAGATATGTAAGGTGTCAGGCAGCTTCAGAACACAAAAAAGGACACAAAGCGCAGAGAAGGAGGCAACGTTAACAGGTGAGCTGCATATCTGGAGACCCTTCCCTGGGGGCCTGTGCCAAACCACCATTCTCAGTGGCAGAAGCCACAGCTGGAGGAGGAATAAAACACCGTCACAACCGAAGATCCGTAGGATCTCAACACAGCCAGCCTCTCCTGAAGATGCCCCCAGATTCAGAAGAGGTGCAGATCAGGGGCTAAGGAAGGAAGTAAAACGAAACAAAAGCAAGCCTGGAAAAGAGTAGAGGAAAAATTCTCCTAGTCTCTTCGTTTTAAGAACACAAAGACCCACCGGCATGTGTGGCCCGGATGAGAACAGGACCATCTCTAGAGAGGTCTTCGGGGGGAAAATCATAGAACAGCTGGTACGTTTAAGTAGTTGGAAAAGAATCTTGATGAGACATTCAGCAGTATGTCAGGCCGTTCCAAAATGTATTCCTGATGGGAACGAATAAAGCTACACCGACACCGAGGAAAATATTTACTCTATGAAAAATTAAAAGGTGCCTGAGCCTACTACTTCGCTCCATCATGAACATTAATAAAATACTGGCTGTAACGCAAGCATCCTTAAATCATGGAAAGAAAAAAAAAATTGTGATCGAGGAGAATATATGAGGGGTTAAATCGTCATCCACACAGGGAAACCAACACATAATATCTAAAATGGGATTGTTCTAAAGCAGTAAAGCATAGTATTTGGAAGTAAACACCTAATTACCCACAGAACAACAATAGTTGAAATCTTTTCCTTGGGTAGGGATGAGGGGAGGACAGGGTGACAGATAGCTAGTTTTTATTACAAGACTTTTTAACACTATTGGCTTTTCAACTATGCCAAAGTACAAGCTTAATAAAAAATACTTGGCATTTTTAAAAGCCATGATGTAATTGTATAACTGTGTCATTGAAAATTATCAAAACAAAATTTCATTTCCAAGAAAGTACACTTTGCATCCTGTGAAAACTTTTGTTATGGAGAAGAGATAAAAGGAATTTTCGTATCTGTGGTGTATAACGTGCGCACTCACACAGCATCTGAGAATTGAGAAGAAAAAAAAAATGAAACAAAACTATCCCTTGAGTCTCAATTGTAATAACGTACACCTTGGGATTTCTGGGAAATAATTTCTTGAAAAACCAACAAACCCCCCAGGACACACAGCATGATTAACAAACACCAGCTTTTAAAATTGTACCAGATAATGGCCGAAGTCTTCGATGTAATGATACAATCATTGTCCCACGAACTTGCTTACATTTACCTAAAATATATCTAACCTAATTTTTGGATGAGTTCATGGAGCACCTACTAACTGTCAGGTACTTGCTAAACATTTAGAGTAAAAAGATGAAATTAAAAAATAGGTCTTGCCTTCAGGAAGCCCAGGGGAGCCCACGTGGTCTCTCATGGTCACCATTGTCATGGACAAATATTCCCAAATGCCAGACTACCTCACAATTTAACCCCGAAACCGAGTCAATGTAGACATCGATGTCCTTCTTGACATAGACAGTTTTCAGAGCCTTTTGTGTGATGATTCTGGTTGTATCACTACCATTCCAAAACAACACTAACCACCATCCAGAAAATCAAAAAACTAACAGATGCTTAGGAAGTGAAAATAAGTTGGCTCACTTCAAGTAGGACTGTATATAATGTACTATTATCAGTGATCTCCTTTCTCCATTTTTGATAGAGGAAAACCATAAAAAAAAACTATAAACTCATTTTGTCTCATTCAAGATAATTTTAACTTTAAATGCTTTTCTGGATCAGGATAAAGAATAAGAATAAATAATAAGCAGGTAGTGATTCACTGGTTACAATTCACTGCAGCATATTACTAAGAAATGGAAAAGACGGGTGAAGAAAATTTCCTTGGAGACAATCTTCCTTTCTCCTTTCAGAAAATAAACCTGACTTTTAAATTCAATGTTAGCTTGACCTTTGAACTTTGAAAGAGAAACAACCAATTAAACCTTCCCTCATATACTAACAAGAGTTTATAGAAAAAACACAGAGCAATGCCCTCAGGAAATCTGTAATGAACAAGAATCAATCTGCATCGGGACCTATCAACTTGGTTCCCAAGCACTCAAGATCACAGAACGGTGAGTCTCCGCAGTAACAGAGGTCAATGTGTCTGGAAAAAAGCCTCATTTTTTCCTAGCAATATGCTCTTTTTAAGAGACAATATTGCAAAGTAGTTAAGAGCTCTCGGAATTAGTCTGATTCCTGATTTTGCTGCGTCGTCACCTGAGGTAGGTCATTTTGCCTAAGATTTAACTAAAAGAATATAATAATAAACAATCTCCTAGAACTGTACTGAGAATTATATGCCAGCATATATAGCAGATGACCAGTAATTATTTAATTATTACCACCGTCATTGTATTAGAAAAGTCATTCATAATATGTTAAGATATTTTAAACCCCAAATCTATACAGTAAGGTTTCTTCACTTTGTAAAATTGCGTGTTTTCTCTCTTTTTGAACAGACTTGAAAGAGGCAATTCATCTATTTTGTTGGTTTTTAAGATGTAAGTTTATATTCTGCTTTGTTCGTTCAAGTCCTATACTATTTTGTTTTTTAATTCACTAATTTTTGCTTCTGCATGTACTGATTTCTCCGTCAAATTCTTTCCTCATCGTGTGGTTTTTCTCGAATGGTTTTTAGCTGAATGTTTACTTCATTTACAGGAATTGCTCCATTAATATCTTCCTTACATTGTTCAGAATAGAATGTTAGAGTTTTTCTCCATCTGTTATATCTAATGTCCTATTTTTCACAATAACAGAAAATCACCTTAACTATGAACCCACACAATGACATAAATGGGCCTGGTCATGTGTGTCTCTGGCAAACCTACAAAAATAAAAATGAATATGGAAAGCACAACGAAACAAAGGGCAGTCATTCTCAACTCAGGCTGTGTAACATAATCACTTAGAATACTTCTAAAGATTTTATTTTTAAGTCATCTCTACACCCCACCTGGGGCTTGAACTCACAATCTCGAGATGAAGAGTCACACACTCTACCAAACGAGCAGTCAGGTGCCCCAGGAGTCATGTAGAGTACTTTTAAAGCATGGGATACCTCAGGTGCATTCACAGATTTGTTTGGATTTTCAGGAGGACCTTTTATCAGAATTCTTCATACTCCTCAGTTGTCCATTTCTAAATTCATGGCATAGGAACTTGAGAATCTGGTCTACCTGATTACAAAATTCTGGATGGTATCTTCTTTTCCATTTGTGTAGTTGTTACATGTATTAGGTTCCTTCTGTCGTTGCTGTCTACCAGACCTATTTCTGAGACAGACATACGTAATATGCCCCAGTATTTTTTTTTTTTTAATTTTTTTTTTTCAACGTTTATTTATTTTTGGGACAGAGAGAGACAGAGCATGAGCGGGGGAGGGGCAGAGAGAGAGGGAGACACAGAATCGGAAACAGGCTCCAGGCTCTGAGCCATCAGCCCAGAGCCTGACGCGGGGCTCGAACTCCCGGACCGCGAGATCGTGACCTGAATATGCCCCAGTATTAATGAAGCACTAGCATGTTTTGTATATATTAATATATTCCGGTGCCACGATGTTCTGAAAATAAAAGCTATAGGACATATCTTCTTAATCAATTTTTATCTCATAAAAATAAAATGAAAAGTAGAGGGTTAAAATAAATATCAATAAAAGTGTAAATATGTTCTTCTTGTACCCCAATGGGTCATCCTGAGTACAACTATTTTAGTAATTATTCGATAGATACATAGATACATAGGTAGATAGATGAAGTTTTATTATTTCTTTAGATTCTTTATTAAAAGTAAAAGAAATAAGAGAGGAAAATCTTTTGTTTAAACTCAGAATGCAGGGAGAATATCACTTTTAGGACTGAATGCTTCTATAATATTACATACAAAGGAATATACATTAATTCTAACATAAAAAAGGTACAAAAATCATACAGTGTCATTAATACCCTTTGTATCCATTACCCAAGTGAATCACTGTCTTTTTGGTATAATTTTTTTAGTGTTTATTTATTTTTGAGAGAGACAGAGTGCGAGTAGGGGAGGGGCAGAGAGAGGGAGACACAGAATGTGAAGCAGGCTCCAGGCTCTGAGCTGTCAGCACAGAGCCCAACGCAGGGCTCGAACTCACAAATCCTGAGATCATGACCTGAGCTGAAGTCGGACACTTAACCAACTAAGCCACCCAAACGCCCCTTGCTGTGTCTTTCTAATGCTATATCCACAACTCTACACCCCCTAATGTGCTGAATGTAATGTGTATGGGGCTGTCACTCATTTATTTGTAATTTCCATACATACATATGTCAATATTTACCTGCCTATATATATATATATATATATATATATATATATATATATATATATATATATAATTTGGATATTTTAACATTTGGAGTATTATTGGGGTTGAAAATCTAAATACCTGGCCCTCAGTGTGGCATGGGCCACAGCTCTGGGATTGCAGGCATGATCTTTTCACTGCCACATCGTCTGCAAGTCGAGGGAACAGCAGTACTGGAGCCAGGGCATCTGGTGTGGTAAGAGTGGTGTGTGCTTGGCACAGATCACGGAGGAAAGTTGCAGTGTGTAACACGGACAACCGTTCCATCCCCGCAGCATGGCTTCGCCTCTGCCCCAGGAATCAAATCAGATGTGCTTTTCTACGCACTGCTTTGTTTTCACTCGGCCTCATGTTGGCGTGCGTAGCTCCAATGCACTCACTCTTTGGTTCCCCTGTTTACTGTCCCGTCATTCGTTGACCCATTTTGGTGCCGATGGACATTTGTTTCCGCTCTTCTGCATTTACACGGTTTTTCTGAACATTCTCATACGTCTCTTTACCTGGAAGTTGAATTACCATGCGGTAGTGTATTTGCATACTCCCCTTGACGGGTTGAAAAGCAAACTGGTTGCTTCAGTTCACACTCGCACTGGCCAAATCGAAGTGTTGCTGTGGTTTCCAGTATCACCAACAACTGGGATTATTACTCTTAAATATTTGCCAATTCCCTGGATGAAACTGTGTTCAGTATCACCTGCGAGCTTGACGATTTTCTCACGTCCTTCAGTCATTTGACTCCCCATCTCTGTGAAATGCCTGGTTATGTTTTTTGCCTGCTTTTTATTGAATTAATCTTTCTCAATTGATTCAGAGTTCTTTATTCTGGTTACAAACATTTGTCAGGGATATGCACTATAAATGTCTCCTTAATGACTGACACCTCTATTTTCACTTTTTTCTATTTCTTTATTTTTTTCGAGTTTATTTATTTATTTTGGTTGGGGGACTATGAGCATGAGTGGGGGAAAGGCAGAGAGAGAGGGAGTGAGAGAATCTCAAGCAGGCTCCGCACTGTCAGCGAGGAGACCCATCCGGGGCTCGATCCCATACCTGCGAGATAATGACCTGAGCCAATGTCAAGAGTCGGACACTCAAACAACTGAACTACTCAGGTGCCCCTCTATTTCTTAATGAGTAGAAGTTATTTTTTTTAATATGCTGAGCATATCAATCTTTTCCCCTGCTGTCTGTATTTTTTGTTACTTATTTTGGAAACGCAGATAGAATCATCTATTTTTTAAAATATTTTCTTCCAAGTTAGACTTGAAAGTCTTAAATCTACTTAAGACTGCTGTGGCATAAGGCTTTAAGTTATTGGGGGGCCAGTAAATTCTCCAACACCATTCTTCAGCAATGATACTGCCTGGCACTCAAAAGTCTACTTTGGGTTTTCTATCCTATCCCCTTGGCCCATTGGTTTATCTCCGTATCTATCACATGCTACCTTAATTACTCTAATGTTATGAAAAGATCGTCACCTAGGAAAGCAGGGCTCCCCAATTTATTCTCATTCTCCTCAAGTGCCTGTCTATTCCTAGCCTTCTGCCCTTCTATTTTAAAATCTCCCTGTCAGGTTACATTTTAAATCTTGTCAGAATTTTGATTAGGCTTGTATTCAATTTATATTATGATTTAGGAGAAATGACACCTTTATTATCCAGAGTCAATAAAATATGGAGGTTCCTCAAAAATCTAGAACTGCCATATGACCCAGCTCTCTCGCCTGTGGGTATATTTCCAAAGGCAATGAAGCAAGATCTTGAAGAGCTATCTGCAACCCCATGTTCACTGCAGCAATATTCACAACAGTCACGATATGGAAACAACGTAAGCGTCCCTCAGTGGATGAACGGGTAAAGGAGATGGGGTACACACACACGCACACAATGGAATATTATTCGTCCATAAGAGAAAAGAAAACTCTGCCTTTTGCCACAAATTAATGGTGTGAGGGCGTTATGCCAAGTGAAATGAGCCAGAGGGAGACACACAAATTGCTGCATGGATCACTTCTCTATGGAATCCAAAAATAAAAAAGTCAAACTCACAGAAACAGAGAATAAGAGAAGTGGTTGATAAGGGTTAGGAGATGGGGGAACTAAAGAGATGTTGGTAAAAGGGTATAAACTTTCACTTAAAAGACAAATAATGTCTGAGGATCTCATATACAACATGGTAATAGAGTTGATAACATGGATTGTATAATTGAAGAAAAAAGATACCTTCAAGACTGTAAAGGTAAAGGTAAGCTATAGATTGGAAGAAGGTATTTGTAATAGATGTATATTTATGCATACATGTGCATAGTTGTATTTACATATGCATGTTTACGCAGTATATGCATATTTATATTGTATTTATAATACATGTATCTCCAATATATATACAGTACAATGCATCCCCATCTTTTATATATCTTTTACATATATATATATATACATATATATATATATATAATTGATTCTACAAATCAACTTTAAAAAGGGAAAACAACATGAATGTTTTGGAGATCTAACGTACAGTATGGTGATTAGACCTAATAACACTATATTACATACTTAAAAGTTGCTAGGAGGGGCGCCTGGGTGGCGCAGTCGGTTAAGCGTCCGACTTCAACCAGGTCACGATCTCACGGTCCGTGAGTTCGAGCCCCGCGTCGGGCTCTGGGCTGATGGCTCAGAGCCTGGAGCCTGTTTCCGATTCTGTGTCTCCCTCTCTCTCTGCCCCTCGCCCGTTCATGCTCTGTCTCTCTCTGTCCCAAAAATAAATAAACTTTGAAAAAAAAAATTAAAAAAAAAAAAATAAAAAAATTAAAAGGGAAAACAACATAAATGTTTTGGAGATCTAATGTACAGTATGGTGATTAGACCTAATAACACTATATTACATACTTAAAAGTTGCTAAGAGGGGCGCCTGGGTGGCGCAGTCGGTTAAGCGTCCGACTTCAGCCAGGTCACGATCTCGCGGTCCGTGAGTTCGAGCCCCGCGTCGGGCTCTGGGCCGATGGCTCGGAGCCTGGAGCCTGTTTCCGATTCTGTGTCTCCCTCTCTCTCTGCCCCTCGCCCGTTCATGCTCTGTCTCTCTCTGTCCCAAAAATAAATAAACGTTGAAAAAAAAAATTAAAAAAAAAAAAAAGTTGCTAAGAGAGTAAATCCTAAATGTCATCACTATCTACACAAAAAAAGGGTAATCATGGGATGTAATGGAGATATTAGTTAACACTGTGATCGGTAAGCATCTTGTAATACACACATGTAAGAAAATCATGTACACCCTACCCTTACACAGTTATATGTCAATTATAACTCAAGAAAGCTGGGGGCACAGGGAGCAAACAACCGAATAGGAAAATGGGCAAAATATTTGAATAGGCACTTCACAAAAGAGAATGCTAATGTCCAACAAAACTAAGAAGAAAGTGCTTAATTGTATTAATTACCAGGAAAACACAAAGTGAAACCATAATGTGATAGCACTACACGCCCACATAAATGACTAAAAAGGAGGACAATTCCAAATATTGGTAAGGACGTGAATCAAGCGAAAACCTCCTCCACTGGTTGGTAGCAATAGAAGGTGATAGAAGCCCTTTGGTAAATTGCTGGATAGTATCAGTGAAAGCTGAACATTTGCATGTCCTGTGACCCGGCACTTAAGATCCCGAGGTATATACAGAAATGAATACATGTATGGGACGCCTGGGTGGCTCAGTCGGTTAAGTGTCCGACTTTGGCTCAGGTCATTATCTCATGGTTCATGAGTTCGAGCTTTGCATCAGGCTCTGTGCTGACAACTCAGAGCCTGGAGCCCACTTCAGATTCTGTGTCTCCCTCTCTCTCTGCCCCTCTTCGCTTGTGCTCTATCTCTGTCTCTCAAAAATAAATAAACGTTAAAAAATAATAAAAAAAAAGAAATGAATACATGTATGCACCAATTCAGGTATACAAGAATATGCACATAGGTACTCTGCATTATACCCCAAACTAGAAATAACCCAATGCTCGTCAGTAATACAAGGGCAAATAAATTGTGGTAGATTATCAACAGAATGTTACATGGTAGAATCACACAAGCTATGGCCCATGAGCCAAATCCAGCCCATTGCCTGGCTTTATAAATAAAGTTTCATTATAAATAAAGTTTCACAGGAACTCATCCATATCCTTGTTTTATATATCGTCTACGGCTTAGCATCGGAGCTAAGTAGTAAAAACAGCAACCATATGGCTCACAAAACTGACTGCATTTACATTCTTGTGCTTTCCAGAAGTTGCCAATCCCTGTTACATGCTAATGAGTCAGAGCAAATTACAGCTACAACGACGTATGAATGATTCTCTCAACATATTGACGAGCAAAAAAGTCAGACACATACTGATTTGCTGATTTATATAAAGTTCAAATACAGGTAAAGCTAATCTATGATGTTGGAATTCAGGATAGAAATTGCCTGAGTGGCAGGAATGTGCCCAGAAGGGGATATTAAAAGAGTTTTTTGGATACTGGTAATGTTCCAATGCTTGATTTGAACACTAGTTAAACTAGTGTGTTTGCTTTGTAAATTTGGCCAAATTATACCTTTCTGATTTCTGCACTTTTCCATATGTGTGCCCACATGTTTCTTCGATAATAAGCATTTATTTTTGGCTACATTAAAACAAAATCTACCAACTATTGTCATGCTATTACAATGTCGTTACCATGAGATAAAACAGTATCATCACAAGCAAAATAGTAACATAATTCTGGAAAGTAAAAGACCATAATATAAAGAACAGTAACTTATAATCTTCCTCTTATGGCTAAAGAAAATAAAGCCAATAGAAGCTATTTGATTGGCCCAAATGAATTCATTTATTTTTATAAGAGGGGAAATCAGAACCAGTGTTTTGGCTTAAAAATTCAGCCCCTTCTTTACCACACAACACTATTCTCCCCATCAAACTATAGGAAAATAAAATAACCTGTAAGTGTAATTTTGAAGCAGCAAATATTTAAAAGAATCATTTCTTTGGCCATGTATCCTTTTTTTTTTTTTCCTAACAGAACAATAGAAACAAAGATAAAAACATGATTAAAGAGTGGATCAATAACACTTTAGGAAACAGAATGTGTTGTTTTCTCCAAGCCAGAGTTTACATCACCATGCTATGCTAAACATAAAAATTCCTTGTCAGTTTTTAAACATTTAATCATAAAGTATTTCAAGTACGCAGAAAAGACAAAAATAATGTGAGGTATCATCTTAGAGTCTTAGATTCACTAGTTGTTAACAGTTTGATCTATATGTTTCCGATCATTTTCCTATTTTTTATTCTAAAAAAATGTCAATAGAGCCAATCACCCCCACATACCTAGCCCATTGTATCCCCGCCCTCCCCAGAGGTAACCACTAACTTCAATTTGGTATTTATGCATGCTGTGATGTATGATTTTACAAAATCCGTATGCACCCGTGTCGGTATAAAATACTATTTTATAGATCTTAAATTATGTAAATGAATTTTCCGAATGTATTTTTATTTTAGGACGATTTTAAATGGAAAGCTCTAGATGGCTTGCTTCAGAATAATTTTTCCTAGGCTCCTTTCTAGGACAGAAATCACTTGACTTTCATCCTCAAAGTGCTTCGAGAGGTGGATTATAATTGCAAAGTCCTATTCCTGCTGTCATATTTTATTTCTTAAACTGCCTACACGTAAGTTCAATCTGGTATCTATGTTTATAATTAATTAGATCCCAAAATAGAAATGGCAGTAGAGAACAGAGTTTTGTTGTTGTTGAAAAGTATCAGAATTGGCTGCGGTTTCTGGAGATTTCCTTACAGTCCGCGCAAGCTTTTCCTGCTTACATGCAATCTATTTCCTGACTTCAACAAGGTCATTCTTCTTTTACAGGGTCTTTGTAGCAAGTAGCTTTCATTCTCAAAGCTTTGATTATGTAGCTTTATTTTAACTCTTCTCCCTTGTTGGACAGGAACACTTCTGCCCTGAGTCGTCCCTGACACCTCCCCCCACCTCACCTCCCATATCCAGTAGGGTCTCCTGAGATCCTGAGCAGCCCTGTCTGTTAACACCTGTCTGCTCTCCTCCATTGTCACATCCACCTCCTCAAGTCAAGCCACCATCCAGTCGCATCATGCTGTGCCCTCTAAACTGTCCCCAGTACGGCTGCTCTAAAGAAAAACCATATCCAGGTTCTTCACATTTTTAAAGCGCTGCATCGTCTGATTCTTGTCACATCTCCAATCTCATTAGGAGCCAGTTTTCTCTCAGTCTCTACCCTTGAACCAACATGTATTCTTCCAGTTGCTTAAAGGTTTCATGCTCACATCCCTCCCCACTGTCTTTGCAAACCCCATGGAGCTTCGGCCGGGGCTCTGTCCTCCAGCCCACACATACTTCTAAGAAAGTTCCCCCTGCCCCCCTTACCTCATCCACTGTCCTTGCTCTTTCCTTCACAATCTTATCAGTGTGTGTGTGTGTGTGTGTGTGTGTGTGTGTGTGTGTGTGCCCGCTTATGCATCAACACTTCGCTCCCTCATTAAATCCTAAGCTCCATCAGAGCACGGACCATGTGTGTTTTGTTACATATTCAACGCTGAATCCACAACACTCAGCAAAGTCTTGACTTCTGGTAGGTGCTCGACTGAGTAGCTGCTGAATTATGAAAATGGGCGTTTGATCAACTAATGAACAGGTGAGCAGACTGGAGGACAGCATCTCCGACATCTAGCACTGTTCATAAACAGTGAGCTGCAATATATAAAAGGAGCACTGACCTTACCCACCAGGGAACCAGCAGCTGGGGGCCTGTGCGGGAAGTACCCCCACTCCCCCCACGGTAGCTCTGTTGCCCCAAGACGTTCTTGTCAGCACACCCCATGTATTTTCGCTTCCCCCATCAGGCGAGCTAACCAAAATCCTAAACCCAGGGTCCCGGGGGAGGTGACAGAGCACATGTGGGGTGTGATGAGGGCAGGGGACAGTATATAAGGACAGAGAAGATTCAAGGGAAGACAGTGAGGCACAGCGTCCTCACGCGGCTTCCCTCCCACGCCTATCTGCCCTGGTCCTTCTCTAAAGGCAAAGACCCATCCTCTGCCTACGCAGAGGGTCCCTGGGCTTTCCACATTTCGTGCATCTTAAACCATGTGTAAATAAACAAACAAAACCTGCTATTTTGGGAATATTTTATTTCTTTTTGAGAGACAGAGAGACAGAGCACGAGCCGGGGGGGGGGCGGGGACAGAGAGAGAGGGAGACACAGAATCCCAAGCAGGCTCCAGGCTCTGAGCTGTCAGCACAGAGCCCGATGGGGAGCTCAAACCCACAAGCGGTGCTATCATGACATGACCCCAAGTCAGACACTTAACCCACTGAGCCACCCAGACATCCTCGAAACCTGCTACTTTTAACAAAAATGTTTCTCTTTGTTTTTTACCTTCTGAAGAAATAATTTTGGAAACACCTTTGTATTCAATACTTTTGTATTCAGATGACTTACACCTATGATTTCTAAAGAAATAATTAAGGAAATAGTTTTGTATTCAAATGATTTGCACCTATGAATACCTGTGATAGCTTCCATAATCATATCCATTTGAAAACATGGCATAAGAATCTGGTTTGCCCTTGATATGTATCTCATTTACTGTTAAGGAGTCTAGGAAGCAAGAACCCCTAAACTGTCTAAAATGATTGCTTTCCTAGGATTTCAAGACATTCTGTCTACATTTAAAGATAATAATAAAGCAGGGCTAGAGGCAGCTTTCGTGCCTTTTGCAATTGAACAAATAGTAGTATAGTTGTTAGCTACAAAATTCACAGACAAATGAAATTCATTCTGGAGGTGAAACCCTTCCAGCCTGGGGCAAAGATGTGTGAAAAAAGCAGTTCGTACAAAGAATGTACACAGATCGTGCAAAAGTTCAAAAAAAAAGGGGGGGGCCCCCACGAAGGCAAGTACATTATCATTGCTTCAGAATTCACAGTTTTAGAATTCCCTCGGTATACAAAGTGCATACCCAGAATAAAAGTGAGCTGAGGATTATTCTTCCAGCTGTCAAAATTAATCGTAAGTTACATTAACAAAAACCGTGAGGTTTAGAGACCAATAGAACCAGAGAGTGAAAATTTAACCAAACATATGTATAGGAACTTGGTCTAAACCAGAGGGGCCATGAGAATTCAGTGAAGTTTTTTTTTAAAAGTTGTGGAACTACTGTTACTGGGGGGGGAAATTTTTAATTAGATCCATGGTAGTTGATCAAACGCATCTTTCTCTATTTTCTTCTTCACGGGTACATCCCAGCCTAACCTTGCCTTTGTTTTTTTTTTTTTAGTATAATTTATTGTCAAATTGGTTTCCATACAACACCCCGTGCTCATCCCATCAAGTGCCCTCCTCAATGCCTGTCACCCACTTTCCCCTCTTCCCCACCCCCCATCAACCCTCAGGTAGTTCTCAGTTTTTAAGAGTCTCTTACGGTTGGCCTCCCTCCCTCTCTGTAACTTTAACTTGCTTTTAGAAACGCCTGAGTTCTGGGACACCTGGGTGGCTCAGTTGGATAAGTGTCCACCTTCGGTTCAGATCATGATCTTAAGGTTCCTGAGTTCGAGCCCCACGTCGGGCTCTCTGCTGTCAGTGCTGAGCCTGCTTCAGATCCTCTCTCTCTCTCTCTCAAAATAAATAAACATTAAAAAAAAAAAGGAATGCCTGAGTTCTGGCAGCAGGAAGGTGGGTAGAATCAACACACACATTTCCAGGCCTGACCCACTGAAGACTACACTGCACATCACTATGCCTTTCCCGCTCCTCTGGAAACCTCACAACAGGTATAGAAGAGCAGAGCCACGTGTGGAAGAAGCCTGGGTCCCTGAGCAGGTCTTACAGGAGGGGCACCTGTCAATCAGAATCACCCGCTTTGGTCTTCCACGGCACACATACATTTTTATTTGGTTAGTCCACTGAGATTGGGGGTTTATTTGGTAAAGCAGGCATTACCTTTTCTGATTCGGATATCTTTAGCCATACGTGACATGACACCCATATCATCAAATATAAAGGAGGAAACCTCTATAGTAAAACCATGGGAAAATATATTTATGACACCCAGGTAGGAATGGAATGCTTAAATAAGACCCAAAAGCAAAACAGCCAAGCATATAGAACAATTTTATCCACACTGAAATTAAAATATGTATTATACGATGCATTATGAGCGTCGTAAAACAATGTGAAGCAGATGGGGAGAAGATTTTCATAAGGCGTAGGACTGACAAAAGAAGAGAGCAGAGAAAATTGAAATTCCTGCAAATATTTTTAAACAAAAGACACAATAGAAGAAATGAGCCAAGGATGAAACAGGCAATTCACAGATGAAATCTGAATAGCCAGCATAAATAGGAAAACATGGCCAAATCACTACCAAATCATGAGTCATTGAAGAAATACGAATGACACCACAGTGAAAAGTTTGACGAACATATCGAAGCTGAATGATAGCACACGTTGACAAGGATAAAGGGTCACAGCAGCACTTAACCACTGCCAGCAGGACTGTGCATTGGTTCAGCCACTTTATTGAGCAGGTGTGTAAAAAGCCACTGAAATCCAGCCAACTCCACTCGGAGGCATACAGCCCAGCGGATCTCACACGCACACGTATCCAAGAACACTCACCGTGCATACATACACTTGCAGTTGCAGAAACTTGGAAATAAGCTCTAGACGTCCAACAATAACGAAGGGATAAGCAAATTCTGGAATGGTCATAAAATTGAGCGCTGATTAATGGTAAATATTAATGAACTACACTCATAGGTTTGAACAAGTCTAAATACAGAGACAGAGCAAATTGGAGAGTGGCAAATATAGTAAGAATAAATACAAACTTTCAAGACAGAGAATAATACTTTATTTTGTAGGGACATGCATTTGTTACTGAAGTTTAAAACCCTGTATCAGAAGGACACAGATGTCGGGGCGCCTGGGTGGCTTAGTTGGTTAAGCCTCCAACTTCGGCTTGGATCATGATGTCTCGGTTCCTTGAGTTAGAGCTCTGCGTTGGGCTCTGTGCTGACAGCTCAGAGCCTGGAGCCTGCTTTGGATTCTGTATCTCCCTCTCTCTCTCCATTCCTCCCCCGCTCGCATTCTCTCTCTTTCTTTCAAAAATCAATAAGGATTAAAAAAAAATTTTTTTTTAAAGAAGGACACAGATGACTTTAGTAGAGAGGGGGCATGGGGAGAAGGAAGGTAGGAATAAGTCTGTGACTGTCTGTATAAGGCTGTCTCTATACTTTTTTTACGTCTTTTCATGAAGTCACCTAAAGCAAATGTAATCAGGCAATTTTTATGTCTAGATCAAATGTCTTTTGTATTATTTTTGAAATGTTTAGAATAGGTTGAAATTCGGGGGCGCCTGGGTGGCGCAGTCGGTTAAGCGTCCGACTTCAGCCAGGTCACGATCTCGCGGTCCGTGAGTTCGAGCTCCGCGTCAGGCTCTGGGCTGATGGCTCAGAGTCTGGAGCCTGTTTCCGATTCTGTGTCTCCCTCTCTCTCTGCCCCTCCCCCGTTCATGCTCTGTCTCTCTCTGTCCCAAAAATAAAAAACGTTGAAAAAAGAATAGGTTGAAATTCAAAATGAGCTAGGAATGAAATTAATAAATATAATAACCAGTTTTTTATTTTTTAAAGTTTATTTATTTTGAGAGAGAGAGAGAGTATGAGCAGGGGAGAAACAGAAAGAGAGAGAGAGAGAGAGAGAGAGAGAGAATCCCAAGTAGGCTCCATGCTGCCAGCACAGAGCCTCACATGGGGTTCAATCTCATGAACCGTGAGATCATGACCTGAGCTGAAATCAAGAGTCAGACACCTAACTGACGGAGCCAGGCACGCTGTTAACCAAATTTTAAGAAAAACACATCCTATTTTGTTTGAATCAACGTCTACCCATGAGGACATACAAGCCTTCACACACACTCCCCACAAAATATAAGTGAAAGAGGAAGGAGGAAAACAATGACTAAGAAAAAGGTGAGAAATGGAATATTTAGTTTTAGAAAATGTATTCTTTATCCAAATGAAAAGATGGCAGTCTACTGAGAAGAACACATTTGCTCAGAGAGTCAGAGTCTCATAAACTAACATGCTAAGGAACTAGTACCTGACTGTTCAGTGGTCTTGCCCTTGGTTGAGATGTCTCACCTCTTGATGGACCACCCACTGAAGATGCTTTAATCTCATTAACTGTCTGATTTAATCATCATAATAAGCCTGTGAGGTACTAAAATTGAGGTTCAATGGATGAAGTTGCTCCTGGTCATATAGCGATTAGGGTCCAGGGTCTGAATATGAATTCACATCCCGTGGCTCCTAAAACACATTTCAGGGGCACCTGGGTGGCTCAGTCGGTTGAGCATCTGACTCTTGATTTAGGTGCAGGTCATGATCCCATGGTGGTGGGATCAAGCCCCGTATCTGGCTCCGTGCTGAGGGTGGCGCCTGTTTATGATTCTCTCTCTCTCCCTCTGCCCCTCCCCCACTTGCACATGTGCTCTCTGTCTCTAAAAGTAAAAAACATAAAAAATAAAACACATCTCTTTTTGCTAGACCACACCTGCACAGATAACAGAGGAAGGTACAGAACCAGGACGAAATGGCACAAGCACAGACCTGTTTCAGTACATCTGTGCGCTGATGTGATTCAAATCACCACTTTAGAGTTGCCACTCATGCTTCTAACTTCAGATTTCCCCACCAAGAAACAAAAACACTAGACCCTGTTAGGAACGAGCCAGCAGGCCCCAAGTGGAATTGCTTATGGCTAAGCCCCACATCACCAAACTGAGACTCAATTAGAGCTCAGGATCTCCCAGAAGTGGACCCTTAAACCAGCCAGTTGGGAATCTCCTGGTCAGCACGAGTCGGGTAATCTGCCTGCTGGACCCCCACCATCCACTGAAGGACACTGACCTTGTAGGAACCAACCTGCTTTCGGCTTGGGATGACTTCTTTGTTGTGCTCCCTTCTGCCTATAAAAGGCTTGCATTTGCACAACTCCACGGAGCTCCCTTCTATCTGCTGGATTGGATGCCTCCCCGTTCGGATCCATTTCTACTCAAATAAATTCTTAAAATTTGTAATACGCCTCAGTTTATCTTTCAGACAACTGCTCTCAGGAGACTGCTAGGCATTGAGCGAATCCTTTCCATGCAACGTGCCCTCGTTTAGAAGAAGCAAACACAGGCTACGTTGTTGAACACCACTCAAGATAGAGATGGGATAAATAAACCCCCAAATCGCTAGAACAACCAGAATTCAACCTGAAAAATCAAAGGCACCGCTTTGGGGCAGGTACTCTCTTTCAATTAGCCTAAAACTTGGCTAATTCTGTGTGAAGACAGAGTGATGGTTATGATTCAAACCGTCAGATGGGCATTTGATTGTGTGCTGTAAGCAGGATCCAAAGCTAACCAAAAGAGTTTAATGGTTCGGAACAAAGCAGGCTCTGTCAGAGCTATAGAAGACACTGTTGGGCCTCAGGTGGCCTCTCAGCTTGGCCTCCAACTTGGAACCTGCCAGACCCTCTCAATCAACTTCACACGTTCCAGAGGCAAAACAAAGAGCCCGTGCTTTCCCAGAGTGACTTAACTCAGTTTGCCCAACTGTAAAATGGATGGTCCCTCAGGTTTCTTTCAATTCAGAAAGTCCATGGTGCCTTGGCCAGCAAGGTATCAACACCAAATACAAGAACAGAAGCCTCAAAGCCGCCAACCCCTCTCAATAAAATGTCTTTCACGTTTGACACTTACTGCAAATAAAATGTACAGCAATACTCATTCCTTATTCACTCCCACTCGTGGTGTGCACACATGAATTTTCTCCTTCCCTAAACTTTGAGAGTGCAGCTCTGACCATCCCCCAACAGCCTTTTCTTTGGCTCATTTGAAGGAAAAACATCTGTACTTCAGAGGTTTCCAAGTATTACCATATAATCAACACTGATCCTTAGCCAGCACCTTGCATCTCACCCACCAAAAATAATGCATGAGAACTGGCCTTTCTGTGTGCTCTTTGCCATCTTCTGCCATCCACTTCTATTTTTATCGGCTCATTATGCGGCTGATGTTGGCCAGGATCCAGGTCTATAGGAATCGCCTGGCAAAAAGCACCCCAGAGCAGGCGTAAAGCGATAGAATGTGCACCTGTCACACCAACTGATGCAAACTGAGTTGCTGGCTAGGACGTTTTTTGATGAAAAAAAAAAAAAAAAACAAATAAGCACTGCTTTGGAAGGCACAAAGAAAAATTCAAGTTCAGAAGAAGACATTGGTGGGCCAGAGTGGAGCGTGAGGTCATTAGTTCCAAATTTTGGAAAGAGCCTTCTCCTATTTGTCGAATGGGAGAGCTGATTCTGGTTTGAGGTCATGGCCAAGCTTGCAGCAAGAAGGGCAGGAAGGATGAAGTTGATTGGGTGAGGTGGAGGGGCCAGCGGGGAGAGAGAGGACCGGGGATGGCGGCACCATCAAAGCAGGAAGGAGAGACAGACCGGGCATGGTCCAGAGAGGGGCGGAAGTGTCTGCAAGGCAGGGCTGCCTGGTGGATGATAATGACGAGTTGTAAAAATGACAATAGATGCACAAGATGGAACTGGATTTCTGAGCAGGAAAATGTGAAGGAACAGCTATTTGTTGGATCAAGTGGAACCAAAAAACTAAGTCATAATGGATTCCTGAGGAGGAAATGCGACATGACAAGAACAGCCTTGTACAGACATTAGCCCAGCAACACTGCCACAGATTGAATGTCTGTATCCCAGCAAGATCCGTGTGTTGAGTCCTAACCCCCAGTGCGATAGTATCAGGAGGGGGGGCTTGGGGAGGTGATCAGGTCATGAGGTGCGTTGTAGAAGAGACCCCACAGAGCCCGCCCCCCTTCCATCCTGTGAGGACATATCAAAAAGACACCTGTCTCTGAGCAGAAAGCTCCCACCAGACATGAGATCTGCTTGAAACTTGACCTTGGACTTCCCAGCCTCTAGAACCATGCAAACAAATATTTACTATTTATGAGCCTCAGGGATCTTTGTTACAGAAGCTCAAACTATGACAAGATCATCTAGATCACGTTGGAAGTGGAAGAATGGTTAGGAGGCCAATACAATAATTCAAAATTGAAAAAAAAAAAGCATAGTTTGAATAATGGAAGCAAGCATGGAGAGAGAAAGAATAAATCCAAGAGAAATTTGTGAAGATGAGCTTTTCCAACTAATCCTTCATGAAATAAGTCTGAGACAGAAAAAACTATCCCCATTTAAGTTTGGGGAAACTTCCAAAGAACCGTTTTGAATTCATTATGCCATTTGGGAGAAAGTACTCTATGCTTGTTTTCTTGACTAGCCAGATGTGACTCTTCTTAAAGCTCTTAATATTGCCTACAGTTTTAACATTATTGGCTTTTTAAATATTGCATCAGAAATCCTTGAAATCACGTGCTACCTAGAAAAACAAGTTTATTTTTTTCTTCAATGTATCCAACAACAAGAAGCCTATTGTATTTATATCTTCACTTCAGCTTCATTTTCAAGAGCTTGCACCTGAACATTCTTGACGATTCAATCAACACAAGCTGGTGGGTGGGAAATGTAATGCCATTTCATGATACATTTGAGAATAGTATTCTTTCCCTAAAAATTTGAATAAACAGCATACAAGGACATTTGGCTCTGATTTTACACTCAAATGATAAGCCTGCTATAATATGGATATTATAAAAGGATATACCCCGTTCTTCAAATATAGTTCAGGTTATTTCTTCTCCATCCTCCCCCACCATTCTTCCAAAGCACGTAGACTTTGTGTGACAACTCAGTAGAATCTTCAATTCCAAAGTCAATGGAGACGATAACATGTCAAATGTCTCTGGCTGTAAAATTGCTCTAATATAGTCTGTGTTTACATACGCACTCGGCCAAGCACTCAACTGAGAAGTTGAGCAGCAGGGTACTTTGCTGATAAAATGCTTAATATAATATCTAGATTTGTGTAATTAATCCTTGAGAAGCGTTTGTGTGGTAACTCTGACATTCAGACAATTACTGTAGCAAATGAATTTCATTTCATCCTGGTCTGGTCATGGAAAACACAGATGATAGTAATGGTAATGGCAGATAACAATTACCGATGTGTACATTTTCTGGCTTTATTGAGATAATAAGGGACCTATAACATTGTGCAAGTTTAAGAGATGTGATGTGATGATGTGATCCACATATACACTTTCCCATTTCCACTACTTTGGGTTTTTTTTAGATACCATATATAAGTGATATCATATGGTATTCGCCTTTCTCTGACTTATTTTACTTAGCACAATGCTGTCAAGTCCATTCACGTTTGTCACAAATGGAAAGATGCCCTTCTTTTTCATGGCTGAATAATATTCCATTGTATATATACCACATTTCCTTTATCCATTCATCCAGAGATGGACACTCAAGTTGTTCCTAGGCCTTCACTATTGCGAATAACGCTGCAATAAACATGAGAGTATAGACATCTCTTGAAGAGAGTCATTTTATATCCTTCAGGTATATACCCAGAAGTGACATTTCTGGATCATATGGTAGCTCCATTGTCAATTTTTTAAGGAACCTCTACACTGTTTTCCAACAGTGGTTGTGCCAATTTGCATTCCCACCAACTGTGTGTGAGGGTTCCCTTTTCTCCACATCCTTGCCACCATTTATTTCTTATCTTTTTGATAAGAACCATTCTAATTGGTATAAAGTGATCCCTCACTGTGGTTTCGGTTTGCATTTCCCTGATGATGAAGGATGATGAGCACGTTTTCATCACCCGTTGGCCACTTATATGTCTCCTCATACTGTCTATAGATATGCGTGCTCCACACTCCTTTCTCCCTTTTGTAGTAGAATTCTTAAGCATGTCCTCTTTGGATCCTTTAACACACCAGACTGGGTGCTGTCAGTCTCCCTTCTGTTTTCTGGAGGATGGTATTAAATCTCAAGTGTGTGGTCTCTCCCTAGCCCACAGATTCAAGCTCACTAGTCATCTGCCAAAGTTTGTTCTCGATGCCACTCTCAGGAGCATGCACAGGGAGCTGGCCACAGGATGGCGGTGTGGGTGAGGAACACAGAATGTAGGGGTGCCCATGGGTCTTTTGGGGGGGTCCATGGGCAAGGTGTCCCTCTAGGTTCTTGGCTGGGCTTCTTGATGGAGTCTACAGTGCAGTCTTCAGGATCCAAGTCCCTTTATTGCCCTATGAGAGTCCTACCGGCTGCTCTCCCAGCTTCTTCCCAACCCCAGTCATGTAACTCAGGATGGGGTCCTCGGTGGCAGCATGTGGCACAGGTGGGGAAGCCAGATGCACATTCACAAGCTTTCACCCGCCACCACAGGAACAAAAGTGTCTCTGAGCTGTGCTGCCTTGGGAGAGGGGTGATGTGGGTAGTCAAGCCAGTCCTCTTACTCTCTCTAGTGTGTCCAAACTCCTACGTGTCTGTTCCAGGGCTGTGCTGGAGTGTCACTCCTGGAAACCTGGACTTGCGCAAAGGCTTTCTTGTCCGTGGGTGATTTTCTGCGACGGTGTTCTCCGGGAGACCTCAGACCATGGCCAAGTGGTGCTGGAGCCATCTCAACAGCCACTGCAGAGTCCACGGGCAGGACCAAGTTCTGTCTGCCTATGACCTAGTACCCCGGGGGTGAAGCTCCTCCACTTCTGTTGACTATGGTGCTGGATCACACAGGTCCCCCAAAGGCATTTTTGCCCATGGAGGGATGCCAAATTGTTGCTAAGGAGGAGACAGGGACAAGGGACATCTTCTTCCGCCATGGTGCTGATGCCACCCCTAGAACCACTTTTCAGTAATATTTATTTAGAGCTTATTTAGTAGCAGTTACCAGGCTAAGGACTTTACATCAATTAACTCATTTATACTCTAATAACACTGTGACATGGGTAATATTTTGTCCCCAGGTTATAGCTAATACACTGAATTGCAGAGTGTAAGTAACTTGTGCAGGTTCATACTGCTAGCAAGCTATGTATAAATGGTTAGTGCAAGTCATATGGGAGAGTTATAAGCAGTCTACTGCATGTGCTCCAATTGAAAAAAAAAGGTAACAATGTCCAGGAACACATCCCAAGGCACTGACCCTGGAGTTGAGTCTTCATAGACCTAACTTCCAGGGAAATGGAACAGTGGTCCATGTTCTTGCATCTAGGATCCTCATATTTCTATCCAAAGAAGAGACGCACAACTTCTCTGACATTCTGGGCAAACAGTTGAGTTGTTCAGTGCAGCTATGCTTAAGTGGATTCTCTCACCACTGAGGTACTGAAATCTCAATCCCTTGAGCAAACGTCTCTCTTGCTCCCTCTCCTCTCCCCACCCCCCTCCCTTTCTCTCCTGTCCAATACTCAGAAAAGCCATCACAACCTTCCCTATCTCCAAGATCCCAAACTCCCAACCCTTGCCTTCTAGCGACCTCTTCATCCTCTGTGCACAGAAATGTCATCTACCTAACAACCTCCTTGCTCTGCAGACCTGGGGAAAGGAAGAGGAAGAGGAAGAGGAAAAGCATCTCTGAGGGCATGAAAACCCAAGAAAATGAGTTCCATAAATGTATTGCCTCTTCAACCAGAAGGCTTTCCATCAGTGTTTCCTGGGGTTGTATTTTCCACACTTCAAGGACTACCAAATGGTTGTAGAACTCAGAAATTCCAGCAATTTCATAAAAACTGCAGGTAGAAGATTTAAATAATATCCTCCATCACATTTTTAAATCAAAGAACTCTAACTTTTAAATGTGTCGTTACATGACCCTCCCCATAACACTTGCCTTTCCTATAAATATGTTAAGCTCAGTTAAGATTTTCTTCTCAAACAGGGGTGTGTGCGAAAAGATGGAGATTTTCTTCTTTGCTCCCGTATCTCCTGAGTTCACATTTTTGACTCCTTAGTCACAGTGCATGGCTTTTACTTATGATCTTTTCTCTTTTTTTTTTTTTTTAAATTTTTTTTTTCCAACGTTTTTTTTTTATTTATTTATGGGACAGACAGAGGCAGAGCATGAACGGGGGAGGGGCAGAGAGAGAGGGAGACACAGAATCGGAAACAGGCTCCAGGCTCCGAGCCATCAGCCCAGAGCCTGACGCGGGGCTCGAACTCACGGACCGTGAGATCGTGACCTGGCTGAAGTCGGACGCTTAACCGACTGCGCCACCCAGGCGCCCCTGATCTTTTCTCTTAATTAAGGTTTTATTTTAATTCCAGCATAGTTAACATAGTGTGTCATATTAGTTGCAGGTGTACAATATAGTGATTCAACACTTCCATACATCACCCGGTGCTCATCACAACTGTACTCCTTAATCCCCTTCACCTACGTAACCCATCACTCCACCCACTTCTCTTCTGTTAATGATCAGATTGTTCTCTGTAGTTAAGAGTCGATTTCTTGGTTTGTCTCTCTGTCTCTCTTTTCTCCCTTTGTTTGGTTTCTTAAATTCCACATACGAGTGAAATCATAGGGTATTTGTCTTTCTCTAACGTATTTCACTTGGCATTATTCTCTCTAGTTCAATCTCATTCTTTTTATGGCTGACAATACTCCATTGTGTGTATATACCACCTCTTTTTTATCCATTCATCAATCGATGGGCACTTGAGCTGTTTCCATAATTTGGCTATTGTTAACAATGCTGCTATGAGTATCAGGGTGCGTGTGTCCCTTTGAATCAGTGTTCTTGTATTCTTTGGGGGAGTATCTAGCAGTATGATTGCTGGATCATAGAGCAGTTCTATTTTTTCACTTTTTGAGGAGCCTCCACACTGTTTGCCACAGTGGCTGCACCAGTTTGCATTCCCACCAACAGTGCAAGAGGGTTCCTCTTTCTCCACATCCTTGCCACCACCCATTGTTTCTTGTGTTTTTGATTTTAGCCATTCTCAACAGGTGTGTGGTGGTATCTCATTGTCGTTTGATTTGCGTTTCCATGATGATGAGGGATGTTGAACATCTGTGTGTCTTCTCTGGAGAAATGTCTGTTCATGTCTTCTGCCCATTTTTAATTGGATTATTTGTTTTTTGGGTGTTGAGTTGTATCAGTTTTTTTTTTACATATTTTAAATACTGTTTATTGGATGTGTCATTTGCGCATATCTTCTCCAGTTCCATAGGTCGCCTTTTAGTTTTGTTGATTGTTTCCTTCACTGTGCAGAGACTTATTTTGATGTAGTCCCAAAAGTTAATTTTTGTTCTTATTTCACTTGCCTGAGGAGACATATCTAGGAAAATGTTGCTACAGTTGATGTAGGAGAAATTACTGCCTGTGCTCTCTTTTCAGATTTTTATGGTTTCAGGTCTCACATTTAGGTCTTTGATCCATTTTTGAACTTAATTTTGTGTACGGTGTAAGAAAGTGGTCCAATTTCATTCTTTTGCATGTTGTTGTTCAGTTTTCCCAACATTATTTGTTGAAGAGATTGTCTTTTTCCCATTGGACATTCTTTCCTCCTTTGACAAATATTAATTGACCATATAACTGTGGTTTATCTCTGAGTTTTCTATTCTGTTCCATTCATCTATGTGTCTATTTTTATGCAAGTACCATACTGTATTAATTACTACAGTTTTGTAACATAACTTAAAGTCTAGAAGCATGATACTTCCAGTTTTGTTTTTCTTTTTCAAGATTGCTTTGGCTATTCAGGGTCTTTTGTGGTTCCATACAAATTTTATGATTGCCCCAGCTCTATGAAAAATGCTGTTCGTATTTTGATACAGATTGCATTAAATCTGTAGATTTCTTTGGGCAGTATAGATATTTTAACAATATTCGTTCTTCCAACCCATGAGCATAGCATGTCTTTCCATTTCTTTGTGTCATCCTCAATTTCTTTCATCCATATTTTATAGTTTTCAAAGTACAAGCTTTTGCCTCTTTGGTTAAGTTTATTAGTACATATTTTATTGTTTTTGGTGCAATTGTAAATGGGATTGTTTTCTTAATTCCACTTTCTCCTGCTTCATTATTCATGTATAGGAATGCAACAGATTGCTGTATGTTGATTTTGTATCCTGTGGCTTTACTGAATTCATGTATCAGTTCTAGTACTTTTTTGGTGAAGTCTTTAGGGTTTTCTACACAGAGTATATGTCATCTTCAAATACTGAAAGTTTCAATTCTTCCTTACTAATTTGTATGCCTTTTAGTTGTTGTTGTTGTTGTTGTTGTTGTTGTCTGATTGGTGTAGCTAGGCCTTCCAGTACTATGTTAAATAAAGGCAGTGAAAGTGGACATCCTTGTCTTGTTCCTGACCTTAAGGGAAAAGCTCCCTTAAGGGAAAAGGTATGATGTTAGCTGTGGGTTTTTCACATAATGTGTTGAGCTATGTTCCCTCTAGACCTACTTTGTTGAGGGTTTTTATCATGGATGGATGTGTACTTGGTCAAATGCTTTCTCTGTATCTCCTGAAATTATCTTATGGTTTTTATCCCTTCTCATATTGATGTCATGTATCATGTTGATTGATTTGTGAGCACTGAACTAACCTTGCATCCTAGGAATAAAACCCACTCAATGGTGGTATATGATCTCTTAATGTATTGTTGGATTTGTTTTACTAGTGTTTTGTTGAAGATTTTTGAATCTATGTTCATCAGAGATATTGGCCTATAATTCTCTTTTTTGTGATATCTTTATCTGGTTTTGGTATCAGGTGATACCGGCCTCATAGAATGAATTTGGAAGCTTACCTTTCTCTTATGTTTTTTTTAATAGTTTGAGAAGAATAGGTATTAATTCTTCTTTAAGTGTTTGGTAGAATTTGCCTATGACACCATCTGGTCCTGGACTTCTGTTTGTTGGGAGTTTTTTTTTTTATTATTATTATTATTGATGCAATTTCATTGCTGGTAATCAGTCTGTTCAAATTTTCTATTTCTTCCTGATTCAGCCTTGGTAGGTTATATGTTTCTAGGAATTGATTATGATCCTTTTTTTTAAAGAAATTTTCCCAAGACCACTATCCAAACTCAAGTCTTCATTGTTTCCACCTTAAGTCAGTACAACAGCTTTCCTGTCTTCTATATAGTATCTCTGCCTTTAATCTTCTTGCTTCAAACCTCTTCCACATTGCTACCCAAGTATCTCTCTAAAACATTACACTAATCAGATTACTTTCCTGCTTAAAAATCTCTGATGCATCCTCTTTATCCATACAACAAAATCCATAGAATTGCATTACACATTTGCCATAATCTGGCCACATACCCCTTTTCTGTTTCATGCTCTTCTCCATTCCAAAGCTATCTATGCAGTTCAGGTACCAATTTGAATACACCCAACTGTTCCTGCCTCTGTTTTTCATTTACCCAGTTCCTCTCCTCTAACATATAGTTACTAGGGTTGCTCCATAAACCCTTCTCAGATTTATCCTCCTCCATAAAGCTGCCTATATTTTCCCTTTCCTGACAAATTTTGTCCTTATCTTTATGGAGACCTTGTATCGTGCACTGTGTTATAGTTACTCGCACACATGCTTGTAAAGCATAACAAGCTTGAAAACATGCCGCACACCACGCCTAACCCATGGCACGTGCTCATGTTCATGCAACACCTGTTGGATTTAATTCTTAATTCTAATGTTGAACTTCAAGCATTCTTTTGGATAGTGTCAGACATTTGTTGGCCAACTGTACTTCGATGAGAATAGAGCCTTTGAGACAAAGTCCATCTATTGTCTTGTTGGCAAGCGACATATCCAGCCCATCTGTGCCTGATGCCACGGACAGCTTGAATAACATCTGTTAGCCACATACATTCATGAGATTCTACACCTACCTATCAATCAGAATCAGTAAGGCAATGAAACTAATTTAATACGCTACATTCTCTGTCCAAAGACCCACTAACATGAAACCCAAAGATATATTATGCCCTCAGTTAATTCCTTTCCGTCACTCTGAAACTTTGAAACAACCTATCCCAATTGTCTCATAAAACTAAGCAATCCAAGCTATACATAGAGATGACTAGTGATGTATTTACTTTACCATGGCCCCAAACTCTCACTCCATTTTATCTTTAAACAAACGTACACATCTATATACTTGGGCTACCATTCTGTTTCTTTTCTTCTAAGAACTTACCATTTCTCTGCCTCTCGAAAGAGTAATTTATTCCAAAGATCTATTGTTTTACCTCACAATTCCCAGGACAAGAATTTCATCTTTATTGTATTTTAGAAGAATTTGCTTTAATTTTTAATTTTCATCTACAGTTTGAACTACCACCCCATGTTGTTTTCATTGAAATGTTTACTTGGACTTTTTTTTTATAGTAGGCTTGAGGGGAAAACACTAATGGAGAAAACTTTATTTTATAATATAGTTTAACTAACAAGTAATTCTCCACCATTAGCAGCATTATTGATAGCTGGGATAATAGAGCAGCAAGTAGGATATTGCATCTATCAATATATGAAATGGAAATCTAAACACTGCGCTCATATCTGAGACTCAAGATCGTTTGATGAGCTCATACATATATGTATAACTTCAGAATGAGGAATTTTTAGTAAGTAGATTCTTCTTGTATTAGATAATCTTCATAAAGCAACTCAGGCGGAAATGAGTAGTGATTTCATGAACTTTAATCAGTTTTTAATGTCTTTCATTGTTATATAAGTGTTTTGCTGTCTCCTTTGCAGATATATGGTATTTAATGAAGATATAGTAGAGTAAGCCAAATTCAGCTGTAGAGTAATAGAGTATAAAATAACCCAAATTCAGGACAGAAGCTTAGATTCAGTTGAATGAATGAGCCATGTACAAAGGCCATTCAAAGTCATTTAATATTTAAGCACCAATTAATTGAATGACTGGAAATTAAAAATATTTATAAAGGTTTAGAGACATGCTACAGTATTAGAAAGTGAAAATAATATACGCTGCTTCCTAATCCCTGGGAGCCTGACCATTGCCACAAATTCAAAATAAGCAAACTCATTGAAATAATATCAAAATCAAAACTAGATATCATATTATCCCATTAAAAACAGATATGTAAGTAAATTTTCTTAAATACAGCTGTTTCTAGTTATTCCACTGGGATATGATGGTAGAATATAACATTTCCTCAGAGAGTCGATGATGAATCACTTGTAAGCAAGAAATGTGAAACCTAGAAATGTCTACCAATAGACATTTCACTACAGTGGTACACTTCACTTGTTATTAAAAGCACATTATTATCATCTCATAATGATTATTTCCCCAACTGTCTTCACTGGAAGGTTTAGAATTATCCATGAGCTAATACATAATTTAATGATGAAATCATCACTAAAAAACATCATCATACTTGTTTTCATAAGACCTAAAAATATGCCCCCAATATCCATCAATGAGGTTGGGTAAATAAAAGCCATGTAATATGTAAGAGCTTCGATGTAAAAATCATGAATACTTAAAAGGAAATCAACACATGGCCAACTTTAAGTTGTACACTGTGTAACATATAAGTTCCTTTAAGTACTGTTTCCATATTGCTAACTGCCAATGTACATGGATGATATCTGTCCACCTAGAGCTCCCCAGGTCTACCTACATTTTTGAAAAATTGTTATCACTTCTTTTATTGTCACCTATAGAGTCATAAAAATATAACGATTCTATATTACCCAACGGAGGTTGAGTTTATAGCCTCCAGAACTATTATGTGAGACAGTACTGAGGAACCGTGGTAGAATGTAAAGCTTTAAAGGATTTGCTATGACAATTTGGCACTTTCATTGTCTACTATGCCTCATCTTAGGTAAGAAATACAAGTTCCTTGAAGGGATTTACCTTTGGTGTTTCCTACTTTTTTTCTGTGTGTGTGTGTGTGTGTGTGCGTGTGTGTGTGTGTGTGTGTGTGTGTGTGAGAGAGAGAGAGAGAGAGAGAGAGAGAGAGAGACTTCTCTTTATTACCTTTGTGAGGAATCAAAATTGTCTTTTGGAAGCTAAAATTAATATTGCTATTTTGAATGATGAGAAAGACCAGTGTCATCATGTAGGAAGAAGATGTATCTCCAAACAGAGCACCAAAACAACTCCAAAACGTGTTGCTCCTATGTTTTTATGAAAATCATCAGGACAATCTTCCATGGTAATTTAATTCTTATAGTTATATTTCCAGGTTTCTGTGGATTGCACAGTACTTTTGGTTAAACAGAAATAAAATCAAAACTGAATATTGTGTCAAGCAAGCCACCATGGTGTCAGGAAAAGCCAAGCATATAATAATTTAAAGGAGAAATGAACATAGGAAAACATCTAGTGAGTAATAACAACAAATGCCCCTGTTGACAGAAAAATGGAAGATTAGGGGCAGGAAGTAAGCTAATTGTTATTAGCAGAGCAGATAATGGAACCCCAATTCTCCTATCTTATTAACTTGTAACACATTTGTTTAAGATTGCAAATGCCAAAGCAGTCAATATGTTGACTCCTCATTGTATTAATAACAAATTACCATGTGTGGTGATTTTAAATGACAGAAATGTACTCCCACAGTTCTGGAGGCCAAAAGTCCTGAATCAGCATCACTGAGCAACACCACCTCTAGAGACTCTAGGGAAAATCCATTCCCTGGCTCTTCTGGCTTCTAGTGACTGCCATAGTCTTGGACTTGTGGCCACATCACTGCAGTCTTCAAGGTCAGCCACACCTTCAATACTCTATTCCATAAGAACATGTGTGAGGCAGTTGGGGGTCATCTGGAGAATTCAGGACCACTGCATCTCAAAACCTTTAATTCAGTCACATCTGCAAAAATGCTTTTTGCAAATAATACAACATTTACAGCTTGAAGGGATTAAGACCTGATATCTTGGAAAGGGGAGCATTATTCTGGTGGCTGCTAATTAACTCAATTAGATATTTAGCCATTTGTAAAAACAAGTCAATTGGATTTTGACTTGTCACCTTTTATCTTGGCATCATATGACAGGATGAAAAGGACATGAAATGTATAAGGAGAACAACAGCAAATAGTTATTGGTCATGCCTGTCCAATATCCATTTATCCTCTCATTGTGTGATAGCAAAAGGCAGTGGCTTACAAGCAGCCTGTCTGCTTTGCATTGTCCTACACACCAAAGTATGTGGCACTGTCATCTCCACGGGCTTTGTGGAGCCGCTGTCCTTGCAGCAAGAGATTGAGCACCTATGAGAGCCTTGTTGATGCATATAAATAGCATAATATGATCACACTCCCCTGCTTTGAGGATCGTGCTCTAAGTCAGAGTTTAGGAAGGAAAAAAAATCCACACATGCTGATTTCTCCTATAATTGCATTTTCTAATATTCTAAATATGAATCATAATTCGACTTTTGTCAGCATGGTGAACATGGCCATATTTGGGTTGCATAAATGGGGTTTCAGACAGAAAATCAATAAGTTTGCTTTAAGCAATATCAGTTTTATGCTGCTTCCCAATCCTAGAAGCAAAAAAAAAAATCCAAAATCTTTTTAAGTGACCGAAACAGATAAATGAATATTCTTTAACAGTAGCTATATGAAATGTTGATGGTTAGTTCTGTTTCGATTTTAAAAGAACATAAATTCGCTTCCTTGAACATTTATTCTATTTGCGTCTCCTCTATTATTAGCTCCTATTTGTTTGCATATGTTTTCATATCAATTAGAAAATTTATCTCAAAGTAACTTAAACAAGCCAAAATTAAATAATAACACAGCCTCTATTTTTCCATCCTTGTTTACCTAGGAATGTTGCAAATAGCAAGTCATAATCACATAATGTCATTCAAATACTGTCTTCAATCAACAATTGTTTAGTGATCTTTATAAGTTACTTAGTACACAAGGATAAGAATCAGCAGTTCAAGGTAAATTCACCCTCTGAGCGTTTATTGAAATCAATTCACATTAGATTAGATCAGCCAGCTGTAGAAATCACTTTAAAAGTCACTGTGTCTCCTAGGTCAAAAGCAGAAAGGGCAGTTCTGCCATCAAATAAAGGCTTGACAATGTACATGGTTGCTTAGCATTTGTTGAATGACAGTGTCCTTTTTTTTTTTTCTGAGGAAACACAACAGTATTCATTAGACCATAGTTAGCATGGAGTGTAGATAAAAGGTCATCCGAGAAAAATAACTTGTCAAACTGCTTCTAATACTGTTAAAGACAAGGACATCCCCATTGGTCTGCTCAATTACCATAAATTATTCCATTCTCGTGGCCACTGTGGTCTTTTCATCATGGCTCCAGGGGTCTACACCGTGCCTTGCTCCTCTTCCATATTCCTTCGGAACCTTCCCGGCGGACACTGTCTTCCATGCCGAGTGATGTCTAATGAGGAAATCCACCAAGTGGCCTGACCTACGCATTGTGACCACATGGCAGGTGCTTTTTGATTATCAATTCCAAAGTTAGCAATCTTGTTTAAACCTTGGTCTCCTCCTATGAGGTTGTGTGGGTCAGTCAATCGCTGAGTTATCACAGACACATTCCTCAGGTTCAGGGACCTACAAAATTGAGCATCAGACCTTGGGATATGGTGACCACACCAAGGGTCTGTCCTGTGCAAATTCCCACTCGAGAGGTCAAGTTGGCCCTCCAGGTCTCTCTTCACCCTTTACTCATTGATACGCTCACTCACTCACTCACTTGCTCAATCACTCAACTCACTCACTCACTCATTCACTCAATGTGTACTGAGTACTCACTGCATGCCAGGCACAGCAGTAAAACGATTTGCATGATCCCTGCTCTCGTGGAGCTCACAGTCCAGAGAGGAAAGCAGTACTTTTTAAAAATACACTAACTGTATTTATATTGCACATGCTGCAAAATTAAGAATGGGATACTCTGCAACCCTAGACTGGAAAAGTCTCATCTGGAAGCTGACTCCTTGGGGTTGAACAGCAGTCATCCAGGAGAGGGAGGATAAAAGTCTAACAGGTGAAGGAAAGAGCATACACAAAGACTCTGACAAGGAAAAAGGCCAGGGCAGGTGGGGAGAAGGGAAATCCAGCTCAGTGACGGATGGAAAGAGCCCCCACAGAAAGCTGGGGAGGCAGGTCCCGGCCAGATGTGCCAGCCTGGCTAACAGGCCACACTAGCAATTCTCTGCTTTGTTCTGGGTTTGAGGCGATCTGATCCTTGTAAATCATGTCAACACACTGATGGTGTCAGCCATCACCAACTCCTTGATAATCTACCTGCCATTGTATCCCCATTCCTAACAAATTAACAGAAAATCAACACCTGAATACAATCCCTCTTTCCTGCTCTTGACAAGCACAAGTTATCATAAACCATAGAAATGATCACAAATGGCCCACCCAGTGCCTGTGGACCATAATGGGCCAGCAGTTGAGGTTTATTTCTTGAGCAGAACGTAAATGTTCTAAACTGAATTGGGATGCCTTTATAGTGGGCTGCCTTTCTCCAAGTTGACTGCAGGCCCCCCACACTCTACTATCTTGGGTACCACCTGCTTTAGCTCTTTGCTTCGGCTGCCTGGCTGCTGAGGCCTTTTCAGTTTGCAATCCATAGTCACATTATTAGGCTATCTAAAGTATTAATCTAATTTCATTGAGAGAATTCAAGCTGAACAGGTTTAGAAAGAAGTACTTCTTAATTAACCTTCATTGGATCCCAGAATCCTTTGAAAACATGACAAAAATATTTGAGCCTCTTCTCCAGGAGACTATATACATATGTATACACACACACACACACACACACACACACACACACACAGACACACACATTTTTGTCACACAGTTTCAGGGGAGTACATGGTCTCTAAAAACAAAAATTAAGAGACCAAGGAGCCCCAGAACAGAGACTGCTGAAAATGAAAGAGGAAGCAGGAATCAGGGGGACAATGACAGGTGGGCCTACCTACTAGGGACTTTCCCCACAGAAGAGATGAAGGACAGAAGTGGGGCTGTGATAGGATCCCCAATGACAGGTAGCCTGTCCCTTCCTCAAGGCCACTTCTTTCATATGTGGCCCAGTTTTCTCCAGAGCCCATTTCTTTATTTTAAAGCTGTATATTTGAAAAATATATATTTCTTCTGGTGGTGATAATTCACATTTGATCATGCACTTGTGACTTTCAATGTCTAAGGCCAACAAATGTCTCATCTCCCAGGTAATAGGAAAACTTTAGAACACTCTAAGCCAAGTTTCTCCTCCATCTTGTCTCAGTTCCATCTGATTTTTGTCACCACAAATTCAGCATTACTATGTCGCTTTATACAATCAAGGCCTATTTAGAATTATTCAAATATTTATTAACTTCTTTGCTTTTTATATACCCTTTTGCATCTCACTCCTTCCTCCTGAACAAAATTTGTTACAGGTGCAAGCATCAATTATTATTATTATTTTAATGATAGTTTCATCTCGCATAGAATTTTAGCTTGATGACTATCTACTCCCACCACCTTGAAGATATTAGAGCACAGTCTTCTGAGCTACAGTGTTGCCATTGAGAATTCTCATATCAAATCCCATTTTTTTAAATGCTAGGAGAAAAGAGAACAGGTATGCTGTTTGCGCCCAATCTCATAAAGGCATCAAGAAAGCTATGTACCCTGGAAATACTTACGAGGGCTCTCTGGTCTCAAACAATCAGGTTTTATGTGCTCCAATGATGATGGCACAGACTTCCACGTGGCCAAAAGGGCAGTGGTAAACTGAGGATAAAACTGTTCCCCCTTTCTTCAAGCTGGCTTCTGTCCACCTTGAGTCCTACTGCTGATAGGGTTTAGCCTTATCCAAAGAAGTACATTTATTTTTTTTTCCTCCTGCTCCTCCTTACTATCTCTGGCTCTCACTTCTTGTAGAAACAAAATTTAAACAATTTCTGCAGTTTCCCAATAAGTTGTGTAAATGAATTTGTAGCTGTCCTACTGCTGCTGAAAATGTGAAAATATGTCGCATTGGCTTTTCTCAAAAGGCACAACCTGATGGACCACGATTCTCTACTGAAAATCATCCTTCCTAGATTTCCAACACAGTTTGGGCAAAAGATTTTGAAGAAAATATGTGTGATTCTATCTGAATCATGAAACTTACCAAGTAAAAATGTCATTCATCTCAGAAAATTGAAAGTAACACACACACACACACACACACATACACACACACACACTCAAATTGGACAGTTAGGCAGGTATGATTGACTCCACACTGCCTAAGCTATCTGGAACTTTAAATACCTTTGCTTCATTATCATATTTTAACTCGCAGGGCTGATAGTGGGTGAAGGATTATGCACAGGCCCACAGGATGCAGTGGTTGTCTTAAGTACTTCCAGCAAGAGAAGACAAGCAAAGAAGCCAAACCCCAACCCCACCAAAAGGGCGCTCTACAAAGGTACACGTTGCTTTTCTATCACTATAGGGATTTTCTGTGGGCAGAACAAAACTGAAATGGACCATCTGTCACTGGAGACTTCACTAAAGAAATACATTTTCAGCAAAATGGTAACTTTTCAGAAATGATTTCCAAGCAGGTTGGCATTAAGCATTGGAACCAGAAGTACTTTACAGAGCAAACTTCAGAGTGAAGGACAGAAAGAAGATGTCAGCAAAGTCCAAGAGAAGGAAAGAGTGATGTGCTTCCTGCAAGATACAGGACTTAGCAGAAAATTAATACAGAATGTTCAAGAAGCCAGGAAATGTATTTTAAAAGCCACTTCCCAAGGTAAAACAATTAGGAAAGATGGAGAGAAGAATCAAAGATCCAGAGTATTGTGTAGCAAAGGAAAAGGAGAAGAGGGTTTACTTAGTGAAGGGCCAGGTAACCAATATTTATTCAGGATTCTCAGACCCTAGGGTCATTGCAAAACAATGCAATTTAGGAATTATCCATGTGCTTTGCTAAATAGTGCATGTGACACTGATGCAGACATCATCCTCCCTTCCAGGAAATGCTGTGGGCATGCAAGGAGAACAGTTGTGAAGAATGTGAAGAACCCAGCATGAGGAATTAGCCAAAGCCCATCTACAGAGAACAGGGGGGATGTGGGATTCAAAACTGCCATACTCCAGTTTTAGGAGATGTGGGTGTATAATAATCCTGAAGTCTAAAAAGAGAGAATGAAACAAATTCCTTAAGAAGAACACTTGAAGAAGTTCATAGAGAGGCATCAGACCCCTATTTTGAGAGTTCATGTGCCTTTACAGAAGTGACCGAGAAAGTCCCACTGTGTGAGTGCAGTGGGGTGACAAGTTGGACCAGAGCAGTCCTTCTGAAGTCCTTTGTCATAGGAAACCCTGCCTGCCTCACACACACCTGTGCCCAGGGGTCGATGTCAAAGACGCCACGGTGATGGGGGCCTGTGGAGTGGAAATGAAGCGAGCATGCTGCCCCCATGGCCTGAAGGGAAGCAGGGAGGGAGATGCCAGAACTTAAGGAGACAAATCTGAAGGAAGGGCAGAGGACATGCCCAGCACATGGAAACCACCCAGGAAGGGAGCTGGGGTTGGAATAGGGGTGATGAATTCCCTGATCTCAATTTTCTTCCTTCTGTATTAGACTCCTGTTGCTGCTGTAACAAAATATCAAAAAAAAAGTAGTGGCTTATAACAACACGAGTTCACTCCAAGTTCTGAAGGTCAGAAGTCCGAAATGAGTCTTGTGGGGCTAAAATCCAGGTATGGGTAGAACTGGTTCCTCCTGAAGACTCTAAGGAGAATGTGTTCCTTGCTACCTTCAGCTTCTAGAGGTGATCTGTCTTCCCTGACTCACGACCCCGTGACTCCAGTCTCTGCTTCATCCCACATCACCTCCTCTAAGGTTGACCCTCCTGCTTCTCTCTTATAGAACCCTTTGATTACATTAGGGATAATCTCCCCATCTTGAAATCCTTAGCTTAATCACCTTTTGCAAAGTTCCTTTATCCCATAAGACAACATACTTACAATTTCTGGGGATTAAGATGTGAGTACCTTCTGGGGTAAGGCCATTATTCAGCTTGCTCTTCTCTGAACCCCCCCCCCACCTTGTGCTCCCCATCACTTGAACCCAACCAAGGCCCAAAGGGCAAGGACACTGCTGCTACAGCCCATGGAGGTCAGCACCCCGAAACACAGACCAGGGCCCAAAAGGGAAGATGTGCTCTGGTAGAGCAAACAGAACAGACACCCCGGTGTCCTCAAAACTAATGCTAAGGTTGTGTCTGTCTGCTTACAAATGCAGCTTAGTAGACTCAGTACAAGTTACAGGTGACCTTTACATTCCTATTGGACCCCCCAAACCCAATCCATGAGAAGGCTCCATCTCCTAAACATAAAATTTGGAAGAAAGGGAAGATGTGTATGTTTTATAATGTGAATCCCATCAGGTAGTTTTCAATTCATTTCCATTTCAGGGGGAAAAAAGCAATGAAAAAAATGTTTGCCTATATTTCAAACATTTGAACCATTAGCATTAATTGTAGTTTCACAGAAATCTCATTTCATCTTAATCATCATTATATTCCTGAAGGTCACACATGTGCTTGGTTTGAATTCACTAAATTTTTGCTGACAATGTGCAACTCATCTTGTCCAAGGTATTTTCAAATCAAGTGACTATTGTTTTTTACATTTGTTGGAACCGAGGTTCTTAGTATTTGATTATTCATTATCCCCAAATTAAAAATAGATGAATGTTCAAAGCCCGTTCCCTGGAATAAAGAACAGCACTAGTGTTGAGAATGGTACACTGAATTCTAAGGTTCAAAATTACACATACATTGTTGCTGGAAGCTATATTAGAGCTGCTAGAATAACGTACTACGTTCCAGCTTAAACCACACGAAATTATTTTCTCCTGGTGCTAGAGGTCAGAAATACAAGATCAAGGTATCACCAGGGTTGACATCTGGCGAGACCTCCCCCTTGGCCCTGTAGATGGCCACCTTCAACTGTGTCCTCACATGACCTTCTGAGTATGAATGTGAAGAGACAGATATCTCTTGTGTCTCTTCTTCTTCTTTTAATGTTTTTTTATTTATTTTATTTTTAATGTCTATTTTTGAGACAGTGCTAGTGGGGGAGAGGGGCAGAAAGGGGCAGAGAGAGAGAGAAAGAGAGAGAGAATCTTAAGCAGACTTCACGCTCAGTGTGGAGCCAGATGTGGGTCTTGATCCTACAACCGTGAGATCGTGACCGGAGCTGAAACCAAGAGTCAGATGCTTATCTGGTATCTCTTCTCATACAGACACAAATCCTATGAGACTAGGACCCACCTTTATGACCTCATTTAACCTAATTACCTCTTTGAAGGTCTCACTTCCAAGTACACTCCCATTGGGGGTTAGGACTTCAACATACGAGTTTGTGGGAGTGCAGGACAGTTTAGCCCATATCAACCGTGAACAGTACTTTTGTGGGGACATAGAATTTGAAGTTGTGTATGTTGGGACCATTTCATCCAAAGGTGTGAACACTACAAACAGTTGAAAAGGAGAGAATGAGAGAATAAAAACATCCAGTCGTGAGTATCAGAAAGTTGGACTCTAATGCACCAATGACCATTTGCCCCACTTCCTCCCCGTGGATTAACAGCTGTGAACATTTTCTAAAGGATCAACTCAAGCCATGGGCACCCTCCTATTATTTTCAAATAAAGTACAGTAAGTTCTCTGATAAAACATTCAATTTCTTTTCCAGGACGAAGTGCAAAGTAATGGTGTCCATCTAGAATTTAGTTTTCCATCTGAAAAAAGAGAAATAGGAAACCAAAATTTAAATGCATTCACAGGAGGGGCACCTGGGTGGCTCAGTCAGTTAAGCATACAACTTCAGCTCAGGTCATGATCTCATGGTTTGTGAGTTTGGGCCCAGCATCAGGCTCTCTGCTATCAACACAAGGCCCACTTTGGATCCTCCGTCCCCCTCTCCTGCTCTCCCACTCTCTCTTTCTCTCTCAAAAATAAATAAACATTTAAAAAATAATAACAAATGCATTCACAAGAGTATGACAGCACAGTCTATACTGGTCCTGTCCGTTGAGCACCTACTATGACCCAGGCCCTGGGAAAGGAGCTATACAACCAATTCCCACTCTTGGATCTCACATTCCAGGAAGAAAACACAACAAACAAGGAAACAAACAGATTTCAGATTGCTACAGTTTCCGTGAAGGAAATTAATGGGATCATGAGCAGAGAGCAGCCAACTGAGAACGTTCCAGAATGGCCAGGCAGTCAAGGCCTCTCTGGGGAGGTCGCATCTGGGGCAAGAACCAAAGATGGAAAAGAGTTAATCCTGCAGAGAGTTAAGAAAATAAAACAATCATATGGGAGCAGAATCGTGGTGTTTGAGAACCAGGAAGGAGGTCCATGTGGCCAGAGGCTCTAGGCACAGGCCGATCCCAAAGGACCTTTTCTGTTTTCTTGTGTGTAGATGCCATACTACACAGCATCTTCCAAAACCTCACTCCAAGGTGATAACTGAACATGAAAATACATTATGTAGACCCAAATATGGCTGAATGTGACTGCAGGATTCCTTCCTTGCCACCACCCATGTGGAGACATTTCTGGAGCTCTGGAGGGAGACACAGGCTCCACGATTTTGTGTTTCACACCGTCACATTTGGGTAAGAAAATGCTCTACAATCGCTGCCATTCCTGACCACCTAAAATCACGAGTTAAGGATATTTCATTCCACAGAAAGAAGAAAAGAAGGACACAGAGATTCGGGGAATCTGACCTACTGCCCAGACTACCTACCTGACTGCCTGCTTCCAGACTGGAGAGAGAGACTGTGAGCACCATGCCTTTCAGCAACATAGCAATTGAAAGTCCTAGCCCTGTTCCTTAAAATATTACTTTATTCCTGTTATTTTAAAATAGCAAGTTTTAAAATGAGATTATTTTAGACCAGCATTTCTGATAGTGTGAGAAACACTTTTCTAAATGTAATGGAATTTTCAATCAATTAGTAAATACCCTCTTATCTATCTGTTCCTGTCTCATACATACTAATTTAAGTCTCTTCCAGTTGTGAGAAATTATATGTTTTCACGTCATGTCTTTATCACTTGTCAAAGATCAAATGGGTGCTAATAAGGGAATGATCCCGCTACATTCCTGTAAGGGAACCAATATGATATTTGGCATCTAAGATGTGTTTTGTCCAAAAGGAAAAGGTCAGAGAAAAGGGCAAAGCCCCCTTAAAAAGGGATTCGATGAGTGTTGAATAAAGATAACACCTTCCAAATCAAACACTTTCACACTTGCCCGAAGTTTCAAAAGAGAGACAGTAGCTACTTGTGCTAACATAGACAGGAAAGTCCCTTTTCAAAATTTCTGGTGAACCGGAGGAATGAAGGTAAAAGAGGAGAATACCTGTCTGCTTACAAATAAAGGTAACAACCCAAGCGAGAAGAAGCCGAAATGGCACATTTGTTTTAAGGATTCAGGAATGTCTTGGAGATGCCAACGGAAGACGTTTAGGTAGGACACAGAAATATATGGGAAGCAGCAGGACCACTTTTTACAGTTGTGCAGACTGTGCATTGCACAAATGCAGCTGGCCAAGGCAGCCACAGGGGGTAGAGGTGGGAGGTGGAGAGCCAGCTCACCCTCTTTTCTATAATCTGTGCACTCTTGCGTTCAGCTACATTCATCTACGCCGGTGGTTCTCACAGGCAGCAATTTTGTTCCCCAGGCGATATTTGTACAATCTGAACACATTTTTGATTGCCACAACAGGGGGCGGATGCTACTGGCACCGGGTGAGTAGAGGCCAGAGTGTTGCTGTAAACACCTCACTGAGGACAACCACCCACAGCAAAGAATCATCCAGCCCACATGACCTTAGTGCCAAGGTTGAGAATCTCCGACCTACGCGGGATGATGTTTTCTAATTCACACCAAAGCCAGCCCAGTGGCCAAGCCAAGTCCTCCCAGGCATGCAGCGTCCCCAAAGGGAAAGCTTATTCTGATTCACACAAAAAGCCTCATGAGCCAGTAGCAAACTGGGACCAGGGACCCTGAATCCACCGGGCAGATGATCCAACATGTGCCCCCTGTAATGCCCGCACCCTTCCATTTATGGGAAAGTTACTGAAGGCCAGTTACAAGCTGTTCAGGAGGTGAGAAAGAGAACACATCCTACATTACAGGACAGTGATGTGTACTCAATGCACACATGTCACAGCATCAATCTGTGCTGGCATCACATGGCACGGTCTGAGTAGAGAAGAAAAGAGCAGGCAGGAGAGAGAAAGAACAAGCTGGAACTGTCCTGTTCGTGAGCAGAATAAGCTCTGAAAGGAGACGTAACATCATTTCTACTGAAAAGACAAATACAGCGGGTGCTGGGAAAACCACTTTTCACTTTGCTATGTTATAAACATGGAACTGGATCATACCAAGAATCCCGTGTCCTGGGATGAAAAGGAATACAACCCATCGGCCTTCATGTGTACTACAAGAGCCTGGGGCTCTGAAGAGAGCACTGAGCTACGAACAAGCAGAACATCATGTCTTAAGTAAAACAAGCAAATAAACAAAGTGCATGACTGAGATTAACTTCAGTTGTGGGACCCAGAAGGGCAGCTACCAGCCCCTAGGTGTTGCTATTTCTTTATAACTTGCTTCAAGTAGAAGTTCGGCTGTTTGTTTCTGTGTAAATGCAAATCACTCGTCATCGATAATAGACTCTTATTTTATTAAGGACACATTCTAATAGAATGTCGAGAATGTCCTGTATTGTGCTATTCGTTTCAGCTCCTTAAGCAGAATCACCTAATAGCAGCTCTGGGAATTTATAATGCCTGAAGAAAGTGGCCCAGGCTGTACTTAACCACGTGGTACAGTTGGGTGGGTGTCCAGGGAAGCAGAGTCTATTAGTGTTATTACCAGGCAGGAGGATGAGGGGGAAGGGAAGCAGGGGTGGAGAGAGCAGAATCCAACGGGGGCGGGTGGGGGGAGGTCCCGGACAGCCTCGCCAACCCCAGGGAGCACTGCAGCCGGCCGGGCCCTCCTGGATGTCCACGCGCCTGTGCCCGAGAAGGAAGGGCCAGCAGCTCCCATGAGTCCCAAGGTGCTGAGAGCAAGAGACTGAGCCTGGCAGGTGGGACAAGGAGTCCCTCCCTGCGGGGCCCTGGCAGCACATCCCACATCCACCAGACCCGCTTCAGCTGACTTCACTCTCCGACTGCCGCACGTGACACATTTAAAGGGATGAAATAATTGAATGAAGGGTTATTGGTACTCTCTTTGGGGGAAGAGTGAAATCAGATGTGTGCAGAGCAGGGAACCTAGCCCAGAGCAGTCACGCGGCCAGGGGTACCCACACCACCCTCACTAGCACCGCCCCCACCAGCCTCACCGCTGCGGCTGCCGAGACAAAACACCTCCCGGTACCAGGCACCGGTAGGGCTCCCATGACTCCAAGTACGTATTGGTTGGTCACAACCCTCTTAAAACACAGGGCCTACAAAGTGGATTTGATAGTACTCGTTGAGTGTCAAAGAACCATGCTTCTGCACCAAAAAAGACCGGTTGCAATTCAATGTGACCTGAAATATGAACTGGGGCATCCACCAAGTCCCTCCACCGAATCGTGGGCAGAAACCACAGGCAGCAAGAAACACGAATGCCCTCAAAGGGGGCGCCCGGTGCAGACACACAAGGCCCAGCTCGGACGGAGTCGAGGTGTCCTCCTCTCTAATGACCATGCAGCAGTGGCAATTTCACAAAGCATGTCGGAAGGCAACAACCCCTTTTGAAAGAGGTTGAGGAAAACACTTGCCTCAGATCCCAACCTTGAGATGCTTGGAAGTTTCTGCCAGTTGCAGGAAGTGTCTTGGAAAGAAGCAATGCTCCAGCAGAGAGCCGCGTAACAACCAGCAAGGTGGTCAGCAGCAACTCGAGGAGGAAGGCAGTGCCATCCAGCTCGGATGTGCTCATCAAGGGGGTTAACTTGCTGACACTCAATCGGGAGGGATTCCAGTACCTGACCCTGCCCGTCACCGCAAGGTGTGTGCGTGCGTGTGCATGTGAGAACGCGCATCCGATTGTTACTCTGAATTTCACTCAGTATCGTTCTTCTCGCAGCGGAGTTTCTGTCATTGCCAATGCATAGATTTCTTATCTTCGTTAGTATCCAAGTTTAAGAAATACCACCCCAGGGGTGTTACGGTGTGACGTCTGAGCACTGACGACCGTGGCCCATGGTTTCTCCATGGTGGTAGTGAGAAGTCAGAAAGGAAATTCCCCGAGTGCCCACCACAGAGAATGCCTACTTCGCCAGTCTCTGGCCTTGTGTTTGACATATTTTACAACATGATGTTGCATTTGTGGTCTCAACCACCACATCAGGCGGGCCCGCCTTACCTCCCACCCTTGGCACAAGCAGATGTATCATGGGCGGGTACAAAGCAGCAGGGCTCAAGGTAGCACAGCTGTGGCCAACCTAGGACACCTGCCATGGCTACCCAGCCCCAGAGCGACACTTCTTCCCACTTCTCCAGCTGTTTCCCCCTATTATACATTTCCCATTTAAAGTTCTGGTTCAACTCAGTGAACCTCTTGAGTTCATCGGTCTTGACGAGCACCCACGGATGAGTCATGCCATTTTCCCTTTCCAGAGACTCAGGAATGCTGCTGAATGTCATGTCTCCTGCCCCTCGCTGCAGGAAGGATCCAGAATGAGGGACCCCCTGGCCCAGTCCAGCTGAGCTCCAGCCTGCAGACTGCAGGGCTCTGCAAAGTAGAGCCTGGTCATCTGCATGATGAATCATATTCCAACCCGCAGCACAGAGTCCGTTCCTCTGTGCAAAAACCAAAATCTTGGAGGCTACACCAGTTGGTCCCCAGCTCCTTCCAACTTGGTGTCTCAGAGGGCAAATGGTTAATAAAACAACAAAAGGCTCAGAAGAACACCTAGGAGAATTACACTCTTAAAAGAACAAATTGATACTCAGAAGAATGTAACAGTTTTACACCCCAACTCTGGGAATGGAGGGCAACGTTAATAATGTGAAGAAATTAGGTGTGAGCATGGCATTTTGGTCTCAAGATGCTCAGCATGAACCCAGCCTTTCAAAGGGACATAAATCCTTATCCAGATTTCTTCAAACATCACCCTGCCGGGAAGTGGCGTTGTAAGAGCCTTAAAGTAAAATTTCCATTACAGCAGTCCAGGATTCACTCCTGTTGGCATCCCCATCTTGGAAGACGGTGCAGGCTATTAAATATTTCAGTCACGTTCAGTCGTTTTCCTGAATCGTCTTCTTTTCGGTACATCCATTTTGTTTTCTCTAATTATATTGATTTTAGCAAATTGCAGTGTCCGTCTGAGCTGATTTTCAGATATGAAAAATTTTCAGCCAAAGGGAAAAACAAATGTATTGTCCTCCAGCTAGACGTATTCTCCCCCCAAACTTCCTCCAGGAGAGAAGCCCGCCTCACAAGCCAAGTGAAAACTGTCTGATGAGATGATGGAATTCTGGAAAATAAACAGCCACTTCAGCTACCGGCGGTCGCCGCTACGCAGCTCAAGTGCTCGTTATTTTCCGTGCCCGAAAACAGGGTAAAACTCAAGGGTTGGAACTATGTTTACAATTTCAAGTTTGTGCCTCAGAGGGTGATCAGGAGACAAATAAAAACCTAAGGGATGTTTTAAAATCAAACTACGGAGTCCTTTCATCTGCCATCGAGAAGAGCAGCCCGTGCCCTGGACCAAAGACCTGCCTTCCTTCTTAAAAACAGAAGACATTTCCGTGCACGTTTCACTGCCGTCCTCAAAGAGACCGACCACGTCCAGCACGGAACCATCCACCATGCACACCACATCCATCTTCCAACAGCCCAGGCGCTGTGGCCACCTGCTTGTTGACTCATGCATGCATTCATTATTTTAAGATATTTAACCAATATGTATCGAGCAACAGATTTCTGCTAGAAACCGGATAGATAGAGCCATAAATCTAATCCCAACTCCTCCTGGAATCCAGTTGCTTCTAAACAGGACTTTTAAACTGACCTGCCCAGAGATACACACCTTCTTCCCTGCCCCTTTCCAGTTACGCCTGCGATGCCCCCATTCTCTCAGCCACATAGACGGGAGGCCCGGAGGGATGCTGGCCTCCTCTCTCTCTGTGTCCCAGACATCGTAAAGGCCAGTCCCAGAAGACCCGACCCCCAGCTGCCTTCCACAGATTGAATGCAGTGGCTCCCTAGCTGGTTCTCACTTCTTGTCTTCCTCCACTGCCTTGTTGTCAGATGAGGGATTATAAAATGGAGAAATAACCCACAGCTTGGGTTGTAAATTTCCCCTGGCTCTCCCATTGACTACCACCTGCACACAATTCCAAGTAACCCTGTGACTCCTCTCTTCCCCATTAGGTGAAAGGGGGTTTTTCTTGCCTGGGGAGGGAAGAAGACCCTAGCTTTCCTCTGACTCTGCCTTCTTTGTCCAACTCAGAAGAGCCCAAAGCAGGCCCTCTACCGCAGCCGATGGTTATGTCTCGACCTAGCAGTTTCCTTGTTCTCTGTTCTAAAAACTGTTTTTAAGTTTTCACCTTTCTGGATGCCTGATTGGCTCAGTTAGTAGAGCCTATAACTCTTGATCCAGGGTTGTGAGTTTGAGCCCCACTTGTGACAAAGAGTTTACTTAAAAAGCTTTTTTTAGAGGTTTCACCTTTTTATGGAGACACTTAGGTAGCTCAGCCAGTTGGGTATCTGACTCAGTTTTGGCTTATGATCTCATGGTTCGCGGGTTCGAGCCCCACATCAGGCTCTGTGCTGATAGCATGGAGCCTGCTTAGGACTCTTTCTCTCTCTCTCTCTTTCTCTCTCTCTGCCCCTCCCCACTCACACTGTCTCTCTCTCTCTCTCAAAATAAATAAACTTTAAATAGATCAATAGATAGATAGATAAAAAGGTTTTACCTTTTTCTAAGGTGGCCAGATATGACACCACAGAACAGAGATATTTTAGTTTTAAGTGACATATAATCCTTAGAATGGCCTTTCATGTGCACTTTTCCAGACTCTTTCATTTTCTAGAATATGGCACCTACTGTGTGCACACACATATTTGCTCATGTTCCTTGTTTCCTGTATGCTTTCTTTGGCAAGTCTTCCCCCAATCCTGAAACAACCCCCACAATAGTGTTCTGTAGTTTCAGTGAGGGAAGGATTTACTGATGACCTCAAGACCTTCCCAGTGACCTCACCCACTCTCAGGAGCTGATGCTCACCAATGGAGCAGGACAAAAGCCTTGGACCTTGTTTGGGAATATCTGCCCTGCCCTCCTTTTCCTCCTACAGGGAGCCGAATGACCATCATTTCCAAGCTCACCTCCCCTTCTCGGGCTACCCCTCTGTTAACACACTGAACTCCATCTTCTTGCAGACACAGGAAGATCGCCCAGCAATCTTGCCCTTCCGTCTCCTCTCTTGATGTTGACTTTTCCACTCTCCAGATTATTTACAGTTGTCTACAGTATGCTGTGTTTTCTCCCATCCTATAAAGTAGACAAAACAAAACCCATAACCTTTTCCCCTCCAGCTATAGTCTCTTTTTTCTGTTCTCCTTCACAATAAAGCACCTGAAAAGAGTTGTCTATTCCCCCTGTCTTCAATTCCTTCTGGTCTTTCTTAACCCCATTTCCATGGGGCTTTCCCACCACCTCCCTGAAACTGTCCTATGGTCCCCAGGGAACCCACACGGACACTTAATGTGCACTGTCAGCTCCCTGACTTGGCCAGCAGTAGAGACTTCCTCCTTGAAACACCTTCCGACATTAGCTTAGGGGACACTGCCCGGTGTGTTGCTCCTCTGAGATGCCATGACATGTCCTCCACTGGATTCTCCTTGTCACCCCAATTTGTGCTGCCTCTCTTCCCTACTCTCTAGACCCCATCCCTTCGTGTTGATGACTCCTGGTGGTCCCTGAACTCATACCCCTTGATCCAGCTGGCTGCTGGGCATGCCTCACTGGACTGGTCATCGGCATCTCAAGGTTAATGTGTTCAAGTCCTGCTCCATTCCTCTGTTGCACCCATCACACTTGAAACGGTCTGTCCTCCCAATTGTAGTGATTTTACAGACACCATCTCACCATCTCTTAATCTTCAGCAAATGCCTCTGACCTCAATCTCCCCTACCAATTACAAAATTACAATATTGCTGCCCATCCTTGAGAAAGACACTCCTCTCTCATAGAGGTCAGGTTGGGCCAAGAAGCCATCTTGGCCAGTGAGTCGAGGACAGTGGGTGGGTCACAATGAGCCTCTTACAGGACCTGGCAGGAGTCCTCCTAGTCCTGGGAGTGGAAGACGGAGTGAGTATTTGAAGTATTGCTCACCAGAGAGCAATGAAGATCAGTCAGCAAAGACTTCTCATGGGACTTGAAAATGAGAATTGCCTTAGGAGCACTATATATTGTTAGTTTCTGATGCTCCCCATGGTTAAAAGTCACTGAGGCTGAATCACCCAAGAACATAAGAACATCTGAAGTCAAATAGGAGATAAAGCCAAATAGTAAATATGGGAGTAAGAGTGAGCTTTGCCCATTCCTGATGCTGATGCACCTGTGTTCTCCAAAAAATATATACACAAATAATTTAAGAAAAGGGGCAATGAATCCTTCAAGTGATTCCTGCTACAACTGGCGTCACATATGGAATTGGGTCTATTCTTACCTGTTTCGGGTGAAACGAGTGAAAGAGGAGCCACTATTTTAAGAGCATGATATCCCTGTAACAGACACTTAGGAGTGTTAACCAAATGGCATCTTGTGTTCTCAAATGCTAAGTAAAGCTGTCCTTTTATACACGGTAGGCTTTCTAGCAATTAAAGGACCTATAAGATCTCTTTTGAGACCCTTTGCAGAAGTATTTCCTGCAGAATAATAATTATGGTCATAATCACGCACTGAGCGTCTACAATCAACTTCACAACAGAGATACAAGCGATTTATCATGTCCATCTGTGGGAAAGACTGAGTTTGGCCAATGCAACAGAAAGTCATCGGACTGGTCTCGGAACCCAGGTTCATGACCTTCTTACAATGCCGTAATGTCTCTCTAGCTCAGATAAAAAATCAGAGAACAAAAGAAGAGACACATAGAAAACATAGCTAAAATTAGCCAATTAGACAGATTAAAGTCTGTAATGTTAAATTAATCAATAAATAAATGCTACCATGGGGACTTTAGATTAATTTTAGCTGCCCTTTCCAGCCACAGGACCACTCTTGAAGTTCCCCATGGTGCTGCCATGGTCTGTTTATTTTTATTTTAATGTCTCTAATTTGGTGTGCAGCCAAAGTCATTTTCCTTGGCCAAGGATTAGTTAATCCTTGTATTCTGTGCCAGGAACCAATGATAAATCACACAGATTTTGCAAGAAATTGCCCATTTCTATATATCAGACTTTCATATGAATCATTAAGCTTCATCAAATGGCCTTCCTGAGCTCCTCAGCCTGACTGAACTTCAGACGGGCTTCTTCCTGACTTTTCTCCCTGACCTCCGTTTTCTTAGAGCATTTACTTTAGAAAACTTACCATCATAAATTCTTTCTTTGCCCTTTGAGATTTAAATCTTCCACAACCCAGGACTGTCCTTCTCAAGGACCTGGGAGCCAGCTCTCTGAAATGTCTTCCTCCAGGACCGGGGTCCCTGTCTCCCAGTCTCTGTGGGAGGGCAGGAACCTGACTTCTCTATCAGCGCGAGTCCGCCAACAAGGATGGCCTAATGACAGTGAGCAACCCATCCCGGAGGCCCTTCAGGACTTGGGCACGTACACCCCACTTAAAAACTATCCCACTTTCTGGCCCAATGGAGTTCAGTCCAGTATCTTCTCCTCCTATTATGACGGTCTCATTTCCGTCTTATTTCATGGTCTTATTTCATGGTCTTATTTCAACCATCTTGGGTAGTCTTCCTTGCCACTTCAACTCTGCCAGTGCAGTTTTCCTTTGACAAGTGAAGGGAATCTAAATGTCATGAGATTCCAGTAAAGAATTAGAGGTGGATGCACCACAATCCTGGAGAACCACTGGGGGCGAGTGCCTGCAGGCTCTGCACATTTGCAAGATGCCGATATCTAAACTTGTTCAGTCAGACGTTCCATCCTTTACAAAGCCATTTTCTGTAATAACAAACGTCTGAAATTCACATCATTATCAATGTCCATTCTTTCGAGAAATAGGCGAGCTCACTTTAAATCTCTATCTGGTGTATCTTCAAGCCGTTGGGGCGGCCAAATATTTTAAGTCCTTTTCTGAGTAAACCTACACCGCACATCACCAGAGGGGGAAACAACTGGAAAGGTCACATCAGGAGCCCAGATTAAGAAAGAAAAAGGAAGTGTGTGAATTGCAACGCGGGACTTGCATAAATAGAAAGAAAAAAGAAAGGAAGAACAATATCAGAAACCCAGGGGGAAATAATCAAGTAAAGGGCAGGGGAGGTAGATGCATAAAGGGATTTAATAGAATGTAAAAAATTTGATCTCCCCTCCCCCCCAAATTATCCCTTTACAGGCAAAAAAAGGAAAATGTCAAAGAAGGAGTGGTTTGCTTCTCAAAACCAAAGAGTGGCCTTTCGAAAAAAGACAGTAAGAGTCCCTTCCCTCAAGCATCTTGCAGTTCCACTATATACAGCAAAAAGGCAACAAGAAAAATCGGGAAGGAGCAATGACGTCATCCCCCCAAGGTGCCCAGGCAATTAGGGACGAGGCCAGAACAAGAAGTCGGCGCTCCTGATTACCCTCCAACATCTCATTCTGTGATCCATGGCCCCCTTTCTGCCAATAGAGCTAATTACCGAGCATGGTAATTATATTCTTCCTCCCTACACTTCTTCAGCAATTTCAATTACATAAGGTATCATTCCTCCAAGTCAAGCTCTTGCTGATCATAAATAAAGCTCTTGCTGATGATAAATAAAACTCTTAATAATCTAGACTTGAAGTGAGATGCAATCTCAGCCCCTTGTGACTTCAAGAGCCCTGGAGAGTCAATTTAATTCTCATTGCTCTCCAACACGAGGACACGTCTCCACGGATAGAGTTCGGTGGCTTTCCCCCTAGTGAACCTACCCCAGGGAAGGGCGGAGGGGGGGGGGGGTGCGCTGCTGCATAAATCTACAACTCGATGGGCTTGGGTTTTATTGTCATTATTTCAAAATGCATGTATTACTTGTAGACCCTTGAGTCAACGTATAACCGAGAACTCAATTCAATTTAAGAGCAAAAGGATAAAATTCTCCGAAAAGATGGGGTGGAGTGATAGGCCCTGCAGAAATGTAGAGAGATTGAAAAAGGTCCTAAGAGGCAAAGAAGATTAAAAACAGGGAAGGTTAGCTTGAAGACATCGACAAAACCCAGATAGCGCTTTGGGAAAGAATTTCCATAGAATACCTGCTGCCTTTAATTCCACTGGTACAGGCCAGGACCCAGGGCTCATTCTGACCTTACCTGTCACTACGGTGGGGGGGGGGGGGGAGGTGAACCTGAGGTTGCTATGGTAACCTCCCTCTGAGCTGCGCATCCTTCCTCCTTATCAAGTTATCAGCTCCTCTTTAATTATTTTTAAAATTTGACTTAAAATCCCAGCTGTATTGTTAGGGGCTCTGCACACATTAGGAAAGTAAAATCACTTTCTGTCATAAACCACTGGCTCACTGCACAATGAGCTTTATTAAACAGCTACCATCCAAAGCTCATTTTAATGACGAGTTAACATCCCCAGGTACATTCTGTGTGTGTGTGTGTGTGTGTGTGTGTGTGTGCACATGCGCATGCATGAGTGCGTGTGACAATGCTGGGGGAGGGGAATTCCAGTCGAAGGGCTCATTTGTTTGAGCACCCTTGGCCTCCACAGTTCTACTAAATGTACCTGAATTTCAGAGAGTCTACAAGTCCTTCCTTTATGCATTTATCTCCCTGTGGATTTCGGGGTGGGGGGTGCGGCTGGAGAAGAGAAGGGTCAACAGCGCAGAAGGGGGGATGCCGCTCTCCCACTGATCAGTGTGATCTTGGGTAAGTCAGCTCATCCCACCTGGCCTCAGTTTCCCCTTCTATGAAGTGGACGAAGTAGTACCTGCACTATCTCTGTCTCGGGGCTGCTGTGGATGTTCAAAGAGATACCGCAGATAAAAACGTTGTACCAACGTAAGCTATTATTTTGTAATTTAGATGTTTTCTACACCATCAAAATTCATTTCGCAGGGCTGCTGGCTACACTTAGCGACAGCCATGCGTAGCATCAGGGAGTGTAATTGGGCAGCGAGCCATCAGGCTTCCTGGATTAGTGAGTTTTTGTTTACGAAGAAGTTCACCGTGTTTAGAATTTTTTTTCCCCTACTTGCTAATTGGCCTTAAATGCTGGCTAGTAAGGAAAAAGCTGCTACTCACAGCAAATTAAAATTGCCTTCATTTCTTTTGAAGCCTTGTTTACCCTAAGATAGGATTTACTTTTTTGTCCCCCATGTTTAAAAGTTATCTAAATTATGTTAGGTGGTAAAAATATAAAGAAAACCATGGTTCAGTCTGTAAGCTCTTTGGGTGTTTTAAATTCCATAACATGTGCCTGTGTGCACATGTGTGTGCATATGTGCACGTGTTGTGTGTGTGATGGCTGTGTGTGTGCATGAGTGCATGTATGTGGCATGGGTATGCACACACAGAGTTACACTCTCAGGTCTGGGCCTCAGGGAGCATTTTGGAAATCATCTCTATCTTACTGCTGATCTGTGTCCGTTCAGTGGGATGGCTCATCTCAGTGTAACGACCACTAGAGGAAAATAAAACAGCAACCTGCCCACCTTACACACACACACACACACACACACACACACACACACTCACACACATCCACCACCAAAGCCTTCAAACCCTAAAGCTGTGGGTATTGGAACCCTCTGGCTTACTTTTACTTAAGACAAGAGAACTTGGTGACAAAGCTTTGACATCATGAGAACATTAACTGAAAAGCAATTATCCAAATCAGTGGCCGTGGAGAAAGGCAGAGAGAATTAATTAGGATCTCTGCCTCATGCTAAAGAGCGGGGGCTGGGGTGGAGCTGGAGGAGGGTGGGCTCGGGGCCGGGAGCCTGGTCTCTGATTCAGGCCCGCCTCCACTGATGCCAACGCATCAGCCAACTTGTACCCTCTCTCCCTTGGTCTCCTCCAAGTGGGATGAAAAGAGTTTGGAAGGAAAATGAGATAATGCGTATAAGGCACTCAGAACCTCCCATGTTGACTAGCGCACGCTCGGTGAGGGTCAGCTGCTCGCTGGGGCACAGGGCTGCAAAATACCGGAAGGGCAAGGACCCGTGGGGAACACAGATGGGTGTCAACACCACGCTGTGCCCCTGGGACATACCTGAAGGTCGGGAACATGATAACACAGCTTTCCCTGCAGAGGACGGCCACCGCAGTACACGCGTCACTGAGCCAGCGTGCAGCCAGTCTATCGGGCAGGTGGTGTCATCTCATCTCTGCCCATCAGAGGGACTGTTTGCCCGGGACCGCATGACAAATAAATGGCAGAGCAGGGATCCAAACCCAGGCAGACCTCAGCAAAGCAGGAGGCTCAGCTCCTGTTTCAGAAACATCCCTTACCGCTCCTGGACCAAAGCAGGCGTGGCTCCTTAAACGACCACTGTTGGGTCACACATGGATTCCCTCATGCCCAGACCTGAGCATTTCTTTTCTCTTTCTTTTTTCGTGTGGTGTGTGTGTGTGTGTGTGTGTGTGTGTGTAGTTTGCTTTCTTTCACTCTCTGTTCCCTCCTGTAATTGAAATGGAGACAATATTATCTTTCTGGGTCCGTACGCCAAGGTTTCTGTGAGGACTGAGTCAACTACTTGGTAAGATGTCTTTATTGTGTTGGTTGGGGGGTGGGTTATGTTGCTCATGTTTTGTTCTGTGTTCCCCAGTAAACGTCCTTGGAACCTCATTTTCCACCTGTACGAGGTCTCCATGGGAAAGGCCTGTCACGGAATTGCTCTGGGGTTGTCGTTAATCTGAGGAATTAGGCATCCACGGGGCGCCAGCCGATAGAATGGCTGTGTGCAGAATGGAAGAGTTAGCCCATTCCCTGGCCTGAGGTCTCACCCGGTTGATGAGACACGAGGCACAATCGCGGTCACCTTTGCCATACTACAGATAAAACCAGCGCTGCGTCCAGATTACAGGAAAGAGAAGACATGCCCTCGGCCAGCACCTTCCCACACACCCCATCTTCCCCAGCTACTCACTTCTGAAGGAGAAAATTAAGCCTTTTAAAATTGAACATGGACTCCTGAGAGCAGGGACCTCAAACAACGACTCACTGAAGCAGGAGGGACCGCGGGCGCTATGCCCCAACCTGCCCACCAGCAGGCTCCCACGGCAGGAGTGTGGAGCTGGCCAGAAAACCGACGTGGCTCCCGCCTGACCCCTTTACCTTGGTCCGCAGCGCCTGGAGTCACCTGCCTGGCTTTTCACCTGGAGTCTTCCCGGTCGCAGATGCAGACGGCACGAATGAGCGAGAGCTCCGGCCGCTTCTGTTTCTGCTCTGAAATCCGTCTCTAAGTCATCTACTCTGAGCCTTGGTGGACCGTTTTCCCAAGCTGTTCACAGTCATTTTAGAAGATACCATTGTCGGCTTTTATATTCCTCTGGGTCAATTGTCTTCTACTGTCACTGGATCGGTCTGCTGGGGCTTCCACAATAACACGCAACAGAAACTTGTTCCTCACAGTCCTGGAGGCTGCAAGTCCAAGATCGTCAGCTTGTGGATGACGGCCTTGTCCTTGTGTCCTCACACAGCCTTCCGTCTGCGTGTGCACATCCCTCGTGTCTCCGTGTGTATCCAAATTCCCTCTCCTTTTTTCAGTGTTTATTTATTTTGAGGGGGGCAGGGGCAGAGAAAGGGAGACAGAGGATCTGAAGCGGGCTCCGTGCCGACAGCACAGAGCTCAATGCGGGGCTCGATCCCACAAACCACGAGATCGTGACCCGAGCCAAAGTCGGACAATTACTGACTGAGCCACCCAGGTGCCCCCAAATTCCCTCTTCATATGAGAACCCCAGTCCTTCTGGGTTATGGACCACCCACCTGACCTCATTTAACCTTCATTATCACCGTAAAAGCCCTAAGTCCAAATACAGTCATGCCGAGGGTTGGGGCTTCCACCTATGGGTTTTAGGAAGACAGCTCAGTCCGCCCCAGTCAGGCAGCATTTCCATCTTTGCACCATTAGGACGAGGGTTTGCAGCCTCTTTGCTCCTCGACTCTCAAGTCCTGGGGAGGGCTGTGCTGCAGAGGGGGCTGAGTGCTGACAGGTGCATCTCTAAGCAGGTGGGAAGGAACCGGTCCTGGAGAGTGAGGCCTGCTGACTGCTGCAGGTGCATTTTGGAGCCATTTCCGTGACTTTGAAGATTTGGGGTTTTTTTTTTCATGCCACCACGAAAACCACATAAAATGAGAGGAACATTATCAATTTGGAGACTTCTGGTGAACAACTTCAAATGCTGATTGAGGAAAATGAAATGATCATTCAAAATATAGACAGACATAGGAGCATATTTAACTAAGTTCTTATAACTAGAGGCAAGGGCCCTTGGATAATCATGGTATAAATGTGGATGAAATGCTCTTTGTCTTTAGGAAATTTTAATATCCACATGCAAGTAGACGTGATGAGTAGATCATCTACCATAAATATGCCAATAAATATAAATAATACCCATTTCATAATTTCTCTTAGCATCTCTGTATATTGCTTGATAACTATTGATGTTTTTTTCTTAAGGATTCTGGAATCACATGCTAAAACCATTTCTAGGGTATTCTGAAGAACTGGTGGGGGGGGGTCGGGAATTCTCCATTAAAATGACAAAGACCTTCTCTCCGCTCCTGACTTTCGAAGCCTCACTGAAGGCATTCCTCTGGCCACTCCGTCTAGACTCTGGAAGATTTTCTCACCAAAGACTCAGGTTGTGGGCTCCTTACAAGGACAGCTGAGACCAAAACCCTTCCAAGAAATACCTGGTCCGCTGTAACCACCTTCTCCCCTGGTCTCCTCAAGGCACCATTTGAACTTCTGACTTTGGTTCTCAGTCTTACTGCTTTGCCTTGTTGATTGTTAGGTTTGCCTCTGGGATGGGGCAAAAGCGTAGCATTTCAAAGCAGAAGGGTGCTGGTGAGGCAGAGAGTGAACAGACTTGCTTCAAGCCATGCATCTCCATGGCACCCAAACCAGAACAACACCCCAGGTCTCTGCCATGTATGGCTGGGGCTCTTGCACCCACAAGCCCACGTGGGAAGGGAGTCTCTTCTGTGCCCTGTCGTACCACATCCTTCCAGCTTCCAGTGTGGAACCTGCACATGGGCTGTTCCGGTAAGTGCTGACCTCCAAAGTCCCAAGACAGGTTAATCAGCAACAAGGTCAGGAAAATGAGGAGTTCTGTCACTCTCTTGGGAACCAGAGAACCCCTCGTTCTGACCCAAGCACGATTTCTGTGCACTTCCCAGCCCACCTCTGGATTCAGTCAGAGAACTATGCCCTGTATCATCTATACGTTGATTAGATAAAACTGCTTCCTGTCTTACTAAAACATCCTCTGCCAGCTTACCAAATGTGATTGCATTTGAGATACCGATGGCCAGAGGGAAGTTATTAAGAAGTGAGAGTTATTATCCGGACACGGGCACAGAAATGAGTAATTATCTACCGCGTCTCTCCTACTGTGTCACCGAAGAGACGAGACAAGCTGGTGGCAAGTTTCAGTTAGTTCACGTCACATGCTTCCCTCTCTGGAAATCTGGGGACTGAGCGAGTTGGAAAACGCATTTGCTTCTAGGCAGCTTCCCACCAGCTACCTGGAGATGTGGCCTCACCGAGGTCTGGTTGGGAAGCCAATTTGTCCTCTCCCCGGGGTGAGTCCATTGATGAGTGTGAAAAAGCTACACACATACGTCAGTAAGAGAGCAGGTGCCTGGTCTAGAGGGAACAGGGGCAACAATGAACAGCAAATACTTTCACCCACCTGCACGTAAACAATCTCCTCTACTAACCAGGGGCTGGTTTGGGGCAAGTTTTCCACCCCTATATCCTGGCTCGATCCACCTGTGACTGTCCTCACCCTTCCTCCTATAGCATCTCCAAGACAGCACTAGAACTGTGGTTCTCTTCCACCTCCACCTAAGGTCATCGATTTCAAATCCCCAAAAAAAAGGCAACGTGAGGAAGAAGGTACCACTGGGAATTAAAGCTTAGTTCTGTCAAAGTCTGTAATCGCGCGTGCCCATCATTTCTATTTTTTGCACTCATTATTTCCATCTCTAAAACGGGAATGATAAATTTTAAATTTAGCTCTGCAGGTTTTCATGAGGATTTCCCGGGTACTGGTGTTAACACTTAGGAGGACTCGTGGAATTGCAGCTACCATTTTTATAAATAGCAACAAAAGTCTCCTTGACTTTCTACCCCATACGTGTTCCTTTCATCACATACATTTTTCATCACCTGTGCTGCTATTGACTAAGAATCACAAAAGTTGTGTATAGTGTCATATTCCCTAGGTATCTAATGAAAGGTATTCTGTTATGGAGGAGCAGGTCTTCAACTGTAAGGCAGATCACAACCGAAAATGGTTAAGAACATTCATGAAGAATTTATTGAGCTGAGTGATAGGGCATTGAGCCTACTGCAGAGTATGAACCACAGGCCCTGACATCAAACCCCTCACGGCCCAATGCTAAGACATGAAAGAAAGAACACAAGAGCTACACTGTGTATCTCTAGGCACAAACACACACATTTAACCAAGGTATTATGGGCACAGATGCATAGTGAATAATTGGGCATAAGTGAAAGTGCATAATTAGGTAATAAAACGAAGGCATGAGATTATGATTCATAATAAGAAATGTATATTTGGTCTGTACCCCATTCCTGGCACAGGGCTCCTAAAACCCTTGGAATTTCCTAAGAGAGCAATTGATGTGCCTTCTGTTATGTTAATGAGATGACTCTTGGACCGCCTCAGATCACCCAGAGAAGGAGACTGGTCCACAATGGAACCAAGCATGTGATTAGAAGGTTGGAACTTTCAGTCTCACGCCAGAGCTCAGGCACAGGAGCGGGGCTGAAGACTGGTTTCAATCACCAATGGCCAACGATTTCATCAACCATGGCTATGGAATAACACTTCCATAAAAACCTAGAAGGGTGGGGCTCGGAGAACTTCTGGGTTGGTGCACACACAGAGGTGCTGGGAGAATGACCCACTGGGAGAGTGGCATGGAAGGTCCACACCCTGTCCCCATACCTTGGCACACGCATGTCTCCCATCTGGCAGCTCCTGAATTACGTCCTTTTATAAATAAGCCAGTAACAGGAGAAGCAGTGTCAGAAATTGAGGTGAACCGTGGGACTCCGGCTGGTGTCAGGGAATTCCTAGGTGGCAAGAAAGCCCACATAGGAACTGGTGTCAGAAATGCAGAAGGTGGGTATGGCAGCAGTTCTGAGGAGAGAACGGCATAACCAGATAGCTGAGGGGGACTCAGAAAGGAGGCCAAGCCAAAAGATGGGTAAGACCCCCACCAGAGTGAGAGCTGTGGGCAGGTGCGACAGACAAGGAGATGGGCACTCGTCCCCACAGGCAGGAACGAGAATGATTTGTTAGAATGTGAGGAGGTGCAGCGATGGCCCGGGCCACTTCATGTCACCAGCACGTCACCAGAGGCCCCTGTCCTGCCTCTCAGCTACATAAATGATGAATTTTTTTCACCATGAAGTCTGCCTCCTTAAAAATCACTGGGAGAAGAGTGCTTGGGTGGCTCAGTGGGTTAAGTGTCTGACTCTTGATCTTGGCTCAGGTCTTGATCTCAGACTCATGAGTTTGAGCCCCACACTGGGCATCACGCTGGGCATAAGCTTACTTAAAAAATATCACCCAGGGAGCTTTGCAAGAAGTCTGGTGCCCAAGCCCAACCGAGAGATTCTGGTTTCATTGAGCAGAGACCCCTGGGCAATCCTGATGAAGCCCTGTTACCAGGTGGCAGCTTGAGGATGAGAGAGGTGGGGAGACGGGGCGGCTGGCACTCCAGGAACCCTGCATACGACAGCATCCGTGAGCTACTGTGACGCATACGGGCACAGGAAAAGGGGCAGACAGAGGCTGGCAGTGGATGCGAGCACACAGCCGTCCAGGAGAGACAGAGAACTTTATTTTCCAGGTTGGATTCCTGAGGGTAGTAGGAACAGAGTAGCTGCAGTGAGGGTGCCCATGGGAGCGAACACTTGGATGATGTGCGTAAAAGTGAGCCCTTGGGAAAGATGCCTGGGCCATCAGTCTGCTGGCACGGTGCGTGCCCCTCCGGTTCAAACCCACCCCACACCTTTCTGAGCCTACCCACAAACGCCGCCCAGTTTCAGGTGTGGTCACGGGGAGTCCTGGGTGAGTGGCTTTGTAGCTGACCTCCATCGGAACCCCTCTCCCAGCTCGGGGGAACCTCCCATTGCAGAGTCTTGTCTGCTTTTCACCACGGACACCGGAATCCGGACCGAGGCTCTCCTTGCCACGGCCACGCGGATGCTCCCTCCCCCGGAGGGGAGGATTGATAATCCATAAGACACCCCAGTGTGAGTTGTATCAGGAAAAAAAAAATGGGAAGCCATTTCTTTTGCAAAACTGTGCCCCTTTACAAAACGCCTGCGCTCTAGACTTAGCGGTTTCCACGGGAATGAACCACGTCATACCATAGGTCATTTAAGCCAAATTGCTTTTGATTTTTGAGATGTGCAGATTGCCTTTGCTGAAGGACCTGTTGGCATGCAGATGCATATTTAAGGCTTATTAAGTATGCTAGTTATCCAGGAGGGAATGATGTAATTGTTCTAGCTGTACATGGAGCGTAGAGGTGAATTTGAATACAATACTCCAGAGGAATCTGTTTGATTTCTGGCATTCAGCACAAGACCTGAGGAATTCGTTTCCATCTCCACCTGATCTCGAAAGAAAATCTTTATTAGTCCATAGTTAAATCGCCCTCTTCTTACTGAGACCCAGGCATAGCGAGACTTGAGGCCATTTTAAATTGTCCTTCCCGCCAGTTCATAGGGGCCCAGTGAAGTGGGCAATTCCTGATTCTTTTCTTTGGCTGTTTTTACTGTGACTGCCTTAGATAAGAGAAACTAATCGACGCAATTCTATAGTGAGTCTTAGGATGGATTTTCTGTTACTAATAAAATTTGCTGTCGAGCTACTTTGGCCGTTCTGTTTCCATTAAAGGTCATCCAGAAAGTGGCACAGGGACAGCTCCTGGCCGCACCCTGCTCATCTCTTTCCCGGGGTTCATACAGTGACACCTGGTGGCTAGGATGTGTCCCCGCACAGGAGAGGCGAGTGAAAAGTGTGCGTACGGGTGTGTGTGTGCATATACGTGTGCAGGAAAGGGAGACGGGAGACGAAGGGCCCCACGGGAGGCTCACAGCCAGTGAAAATCCTGAAAACAATCTCTGGCCATGTAATCGGCTTGGTTCTCAAGATCCATTGCCTTCTTTTCCCAGGGGCCTTCAAACTGGGACTTTGGTGATCAGCACACGCGACTGGCTAACAGACTCGTTTCCCCTTCCCCGGTTTATGCTTACAAAGAGCCACTCCAACAGAATTTGTGAAATACCATCCTTACTGATGGCAACGTTTGGCCAAAATACCTTCCACAAACGTAGAATAGTTCCGACTTTTTAAAATCAGAACCTTATTATTTTGGGGGGGAGCCGTATTGAGTTGGCCACAAAACTGAGGGGAAGGTGCAGAGATTTCCTACAGACTCCCTGCCCCCACACACGCGGCCTCCCACAGGGCAAATCCTACACCCGATGGTGCGTTTGTCACAACTGATGAAGCCACGCTGACCACATCGCCATCACCCAGCGTCCACACGAGGGTTCACACTTGGTGATGTACATTCTGTGGGTGTGCGTAAACGTCTAATGACATGTGCCCATTGATTGAACTCCATTTTTAGGAATACTGCCCCGCAGATCATCTGTGCCCCCACCTACTCATCTGCCCCCCCGCCCCCGCCCCCAGCTCGTATTTAAGAAACAAAAAAACCACGATAACTTTTTTCCTTGATTACAGTGCCGAAAGGATCTTCTGTAGGCCAACTCAAGCTATTAAAGAGGGGAAACAAAACTTTTTCCTTTAAGTTCTGGGATGATACGTGCTCTGATTTTTACTCAGTCGCCTCTGCAAATGTCTGAATCGCCTCCCTAGGAATCAGACAAGCAGATTCCATTTATAAGCAACTAGTTGTGCCGAAACCCAGGCTTTACTACAAAACAGAGCAAGAGGGAACCGACAATCTGTATTGCCAGCCACTTCAAGCATTGCACTTTTCCTTCATCTCTGATAGATGCATTAGCTCTAGTCTGCAGGTAGGGAAATAGGGATACATGCAGCCGGAAGGGTAAGCCCAGGACACATGAACCCACACTGAAACCCTAGGACAGGGTAGGACTGAGAGCAAATACAGGAGGCGTGTTAAGCATGCAGAGAGAGAGATCGCCGCAGACCCCGGCAGCCAGGATGCTGGCAGACAGAGGCTGAGCTGAGAAGGATTTCGGCAAATGTTAGTGAAAGTGAAGAATGGGGGGGGGAGACATCCGTGAAAGAGGGGGAACAGGTGTGGATTCAGCGTGCGAGTGGCCCAAAAAGAACGGTTTAAAGTGGAAGCTGTGTACCAGGAACACCAGGAAATAATTTGATACAGAAGGAGAGGTCAGATTTTTATAGACTCTCAAATAATGTTGGGGAAAATTCAGACGAGACCGGGTAGGGAATGGAGAGCTACTGAAGGTTATTTACCAGTTTGTGAAACGAAGCAAAGCCTTCTTTTCTTTCTTTTTTTTTTTTAATTTTTGTTGAAGTTTATTTATTATTGAGAGACATAGCATGAGAATGAGAGGGGCAGAGAGAGAGAGACAGAGGGAGACACAGAATCCAAGGCAGGCTCCAGGCTCTGAGCCGTCAGCACAGAGCCCGATGCGGGGCTCGAACTCACAAACCGCGAGATCATGACCTGAGCCGGAGTTGGACGCTTAACCCACTGAGCCACACAGGCGCCCCTGAAGCAGAGCTTTCTGAATGCTCTCCTATTCAAGAGGAACGTGAAGATCTCCTACAACCTTACGCTGTCAGGATAGAGTCTCACCAGGACCACAGGTACAGTTCCAAGGATGTATTTTAATGTATCGTGTACGAAACTTCATCGCTCAGTGGTCAGCTGTACCAGACAAATCAGCTGATGTCACCTCTATGCACCTGAAGAGGTCGAAGCAGAGTTCTAACCTTTCTTTATTCCCACAATAAAGACTACATACATCCAATCCTGAAGCAAATATGGACACCGATTTCCTGCCAGGAGCTCCTCCAGGCTCTCGGTGCTACAGCCAAGACAGACAGGATTTTGACTCTGAAGAAGCTTACTGTTTAGTAAGGGAGACACTCAAAAACCACCCCCTAAAGGGTTCATTCTGTGTCCTGATGTGGGCTGGGAGGAGGACACCCGGCCAGCTGGTGTGGGCAGGACTAGGGGAGGCATGGGCTAACTCATGGGCTAACAACTTACAGAGATGATGCCCGTGGAGACCTGACAGATGAGGAGAAGTCAGCCATGCAAAGAGCAAGAGGAGAAGAGGTCAAGAAAGAAGAGGACATTTGGCAGGACCTGCTCCTTCCCTCCCGAAAACGCACATCTTTCAAACCCCAGCTCTGACACGCAGTCGTCCGACATCCCTCCCACTTCCAGACACAGTTAGTTATCACCGCTCCCCCTCCCAGAGCGCTATTGATCCAAGTGCTTTCTGCATTGTGTATTTTGGTCACCCATCAGTCTATGAGACTGTGAGCTCCATGAGAACACAACCTTTTCTCCTTTAAATCAGCAACTGGCACTCTAAGTAGGTGACGAATTGAGTTGGAATCCAAAATACCAACGTAAGATGTTCCCTGTTTCACCTCAGCCACATGCCCCACGTCACAGATGCCTGTCTCTTTTTTATTCTGGTGAAACTCCCTGGACAAAGGTTCTTCAAAAGGATTGTCCCATGCAATCCTTAGAGAGTTATTCGGAGAATCTGCAGAGACAGAGTGGGAAAGGCCGATAGCATCCAAAAAAGGTACAGGGGCTTGGAGCAAAGTGTATTTATTTGAGCTTTTTGTATTTGTTAATTTTTTAAGGTTTACTTATTAATGTTTACGTATTGATTTTTGAGAGAGAGAGAGAGAGATTGAGAGAGAGAGAACACACAAGTGGGAGAAGGACAGAGACAGAGAAACACACAGAATCGATCCAAAATATGCTCCAGGCTCTGAGCTGTTAGCACAGAGCCCAACTCAGGGCTTGAACTCACGTACTGTGATATCATGACCAGAGCTGACGTTGGACGCTTAATCAACCGAGCCACCCAGGTGCCCCTGTGTTTGTTAGGTTTTTTTAATGGTCATTGAAAAGAAGTATCTCGGGGCGCCTGGGTGGCGCAGTCGGTTAAGCGTCCGACTTCAGCCAGGTCACGATCTCGCGGTCCGTGAGTTCCAGCCCCGCGTCAGGCTCTGGGCTGATGGCTCAGAGCCTGGAGCCTGTTTCCGATTCTGTGTCTCCCTCTCTCTCTGCCCCTCCCCCGTTCATGCTCTGTCTCTCTCTGTCCCAAAAATAAATAAACGTTGAAAAAAAAGAATTTAAAAAAAAAAAAAAAAAAAGAAAAGAAGTATCTCCTGGGCACCTGGGTGGCTCAGTCAGTTAAGTGTCTGACACTTGGTTTCAGCTCAGGTCTTGATCTCTTGGTTCCTGAGTTCAAGCCCCATGTCGGGCTCCACACTGATGGTCCAGAGCCTGCTTGCGATTCTCTCTCTCCCTCTCTCTCTGCCCCTCCCACTCTGGTGTTGTCTCTGTCTCTCTCAAAATAAATAAATAAACTTAAAGGAAAAAAAAGAGAAGAAAAGAGGTATCTCCTAAGACTGCAGAGCCTCCAGGAAGGCAGAAGTAATGTGTGATCCCCCTTTCAGAGTGGACCTTGCTCTGCTTCCTCGGATGGAGTCCCAGAAGGAAGTACTCAAGGATTCGTCATGCTCATTCAGGTGACTCAACTTTAACCTAACGAATCAGTTTCTTTTCAAAGATGAGGCCCAGGTAGCCGTCCCTGCAACAGCCACTCCCAAGAAATAACACAGAAGCTGCCACGGCTGAGGGAAACCGCCCTACTTGGATGCTCTGTCACAAGGGCAGAATTGAAAAGTCATCTCCAAGATTAGGGCTTGGTTAACTCTGATCATTAACAGGCACCCACCATCAAGTTACCAGAGGGAACCGCCACGAAGATCTCTCTTAAAACGTGCACTTAGGTGGTCTCTTCTGCCAGTTGATGTTTACGTTGAGCGGATATAACCAAGAGACCCATTCTTGAAAAGAAAAACGATGGCTATAGAAGCATACATACTCCTCTAGAGCGGTCAGGTTTAATTATAGCTGGAGACTGCTCTCCAGCACAGAGGAGATTCTGGTAGTTCACGGGTACTTGATACAAATGAATCAAATGAATGAATGAAGAATGAACGAATGCAGGAACAAATGACTAAGACAATTGCTAAGGCTCTGGTGGCAACACAGGTTCCAGGGAAATTAGTTAAGGACCCCCACACTATCTCTTGACTGCATAGCTTAAAAGCTCTACAGGTAAAGAAATAACTGACCAAACCTCATGACAAAAGACCCCATGTCATGCTTGGCTGAGCCAATTATCAAGCAGAGCCAATTATCAATTTTCCTAAGGCACTCATTTGCTCCACAGTTTATCTGCAGAAAATCTTGCTTTCTACATTTACAAATCAAATTAAGCAGAATAGAAAAGAAGGCTTCTGTTGAGCCACCCGTGACCTTGTGGCTGCATTTCCAATGTGCTTACACTTCAGGCCGACGAGGGATCTTTGAAACCCAAATGCTTATTACCCACCCCGTGTCCGCCAAACCTGGAGATGTACGTTCTAGAAATCCGGGGGAAATGGAAAAGGGGGAAGGAGTAGAGGAAGAGTACTCTTCAGAGCCTGAGTCTTGCCTCCATCTCAAGGCTGATGCTATTTCCTAGATCGTAGAAGCCAGGGAGTGTTTAAAATGGTGAATAAATTAGATAACGATCGTCTTCTTTTAAGTCAGATTTGCATAATGTAGCTTCACTATTTTTTTCAAGACTGTGTGCCGTCTCATAACATCAAAGTCACTGAAAGTGCAATAAAAGCCAAGAAAGCTGAATTCACAAGGTATTTCAAGTCCTCTGGGGATTCACCCATCTTCAATAGGTACGTAGTGTCTTTATAACACTGGGACGTATGATCCATTCATTCGATGACCGTCTCTAGCTCTTTTTAGTGAGCAACTACTATGTGAAAGTAACGAGCCAAGAAAATCCACTGTAATTACTTCTTTAAAGACCGATTGAAGGGGTGCCTGGGTGGCTCAGTGAGTTGAGTGTCTGACTTCGGCTCAGGTCATGATCTCACGGTTCGGGGGTTCAAGCCCCACGTCGGGCTCTGTGCTGACAGCTCGGAGCCTGGAGCCTGCTTCAGATTCTATGTCTCCCTCTCTCTCGGCCCTTCCCCTGCTTGCACTCTCTCTCTCTGTCTCCCAATGGTGAATAAATGTTAAAAAAAAAAACTTAAGTAATAAATACATACATACATACGTACAGATTGAAAACATTTAGACATTCTAATTCTAACATAAGGAAAAAAGAGGGATTGCTACGACCTGAAGCAGAAAACGGGATTCTTTCTATGAAATCAGCCTTCCTAGACCTACAACCTCAGGAACAGCTGAGGGGGAAATACGAGATCACCCTCCCACCCCAATAGTAGATTAAATCCTTACAACCAATAGCACGACGGGCATCTTGTGACATTACTCTCACGTTCCTATTCAAGACACTGAGCTACCCGCTTAGTGACCAACCATGTAAACCCCCAATACTCCTGGAATTCCAAATATATTCTGTTCCTTCTCTGAACATGACAAAAACCCAGGAAATGGTGAGATGGGCTCAGAAGCACAGTTTGGGACTCTGGGCTTGAGAGGCAGACAGACTCCGTTCAACCTTTGACATGACACGTGTAACTCAACCACACTGTGTGCCCACATAAGCGTGTGGGCTCTAGACAGAAACCCTGTCACTTTCCGCGTGCATGTGTCATTGAACTCTTGTCTGGACCTCAGTGGAGCCGGACAGAGTGTGGCGCCCCCGGGTGTCAGGGCAGCCGATGAAAGCAAACGAGCAAAGTCGAGCCTGTAATCACTTCTTAGGGTGTAACAAGCAAGAGGCGAACCCTGCAGAAAGTGCCACCTCCCCCAGACCTATGTCCGTGTGCAATGGTGAACCGGTGGAGGGACGGGTGGCTCCTCGCAGACATGGCGGTTGTCTCACTGATGACAGAGCCCCAAACAAAAAGGTCTGACACTTTCATGGACCAAAGGGCTCAGGGAAGTACAGCACCTAGAGTAGAACAGTACCCAGAAAGGGGTCAGGGTGGACAAAACAGCTGTGAGCTTCTGCCCCATGACCCAGCAAGAACCTGGGGAAGATCAAGTCCTCAAATAAAGAGACCCAGGGATGAGGGCACCTGGGCTGAGTGCAGACACGCACGAGAGCCTGAGTCCTCGCTGGCTGCTTCCCTGGAAACTTCAGTGCACACACTGTGCACCCAGCCTGGCTGGGAGGGTGGCCACCCAGAGGCCTGCCAGGTAAACCCCTGGAACTGCCTGTGACTGGGCCTGAAAAGCCACTCTTAGGTTTTCGAGTAGGGCCAGACCCCTCAAGTCCCAGTTTTGCCCTCTGTAAAAATTCTTCTAAATAGTTGGGAACAGTCATCCTTGCTGTCCGCTCCCAAAATTGTCACATGTCACTGAGATTAGAAACCATGACCTCCAGATCAGGGTGACTTGGTCATGTGGTCGAGGGTTCTAGACGTGTGTGTTCCATGCCTGATCCTGGTCCTCTCCCCACTCTGCGCCCCGCAAGCCATGTCTCCCTCGCTGAGTCCTCAGCAGGGTCTGGCTGGGTTTGCAGAAGCACCTGTCCTCTGTTCTGTTCCGCAGTAACATTTGCTCCATGGCTCAGCCACCACTGAGCCTGCGACAGACCTGCCCGTTTCCAGCTTCCACCCCAAGTCCCACCAGGGGCCACAGGGCCAACACCTCCTTGCTTTGTCTCTCTGACCCAGGCTTCCTGCTGTCGCTAATCTCTAAGTCACTTCATGGCCCCATTTGGCTTCTCAGCCTTTCATCATCTATAAACAGTTCCTTTATATTCAATTTCCTTTGTTTCAAGTACAGTGGTTTCTGTCTTCCTGGCTGGATTCTGACACACTTTTACTGTGTGAATTACTATTGACCATAAAACCCGCACCTCATTCCCATACCTGGTCACTCATCAATCAACATTTCCTAACATAATACTATTTACAGGGAACCAGGAAAGGAGGCTAGTATTTCCTGAAAGAAGAAATGGTAGGGAATCAAATTAAGGCAACATAAAATAATCGAATTACACGTGAGCAGCGATGCTTTCAACAATTGTGAAAGCAACAGAGACGCTTCCAGGATCGAGCCCTGTAGGAGGCTGGTTGACTGTTTGGTGTCTCCCCAAGGTCATCGGGGTTACTGGGTCTCTATTATAAATTGAAAAGGTCCTTTATCAAAAGGCATGTGTTGGTAACAATGAATCTGGACTCTGTGGATGTTCTGGTCATAGTGGAAAGTCCAAAAAAAGCAAGACTTGTTTATAAAACTTTAAGGAAAATAAGCCCGACCTAACTTCATCTTGGAATGCTAGCTGTTGGAATTGAAAAGCACATTAAGGAGCACCTGGGTGGCTCGGTGGATTGAGTGTCCAACTTTGGCTCAGGTCATGATATTGCAGTTTGTGGGTTCAAGCCCCATGTTGGGCTCTGCACCTGACAGCCTGGAGCCTGCTTCAGATTCTGTGTCCCCCCTCTCTCTCTCTGCCCATCTCCCACTTGTGCTCTCTCTCTCTCAAAAATAAATAAATAAGCATTTTTAAAAATATATTTGAAAAGAAAGAAACAAAGAAAAGCACATTCAAAGAGTACCTAAGTCAGTTCCCTGCTCTCTTTTAGCATAAACTTGCTTATAACGCAAACCGAGGTTCAGAGAGACCATGTGACTACCAAAATCCAGGTCACTACTGATGACCTCCGCCCTGTTCCTGCTCTGGATAAGCCCTGAGGACACCTCTGGGCTGCTCCCAAGGAAGCCCGGCACCCTGCTGGGCCAGTGGGCGTGCTCCACACCCTCAAGCCAGCACTAGAGTAACCCAAGAGAAGTTCAACTCAGACCCCAAAAGGTAAGACCACAACTGAGAAAGGTTGGAAACGTGAGGGTCCATGCTAAGGGATGAGCTGGGCCATACAGGACACCAAGCAAATGTCACACTGGCACTTCCTCTCTGGCCAACATCCCACGTGTAAGCTAAATGTTTAGTGGAGCACAGGTTGCATTGGTGAAGTCACCCCACCTTGAGATCCTCACTCTGATCACATCCACAAAGACTCTTTTTCCATATAAAGTAACAGCCCCAGGTCTCAGGGGTTCAGACCTGGGCAGCCTGGAGGCCATAATTCAGCCTGGCACACCCACCCCCTGAGTGAATTACATAGCCCTCGATGCTAAATGGCTTCCTTTGAAAGTGAGCTGGAATTTCTGACACATTTGCTAACGGAGTGACGGCTCTCCACTACCCTTGAGATAGTTCCATCAGCGTCTCCTGGTTCTGGCATCCTATTATCTAGACTCAAAGATGTGACATTTCTGAATGCCTTAATTTGCATCGCCTGGTGGGTGACAGACAAAACTTATCCACATATGTCCAAGATGAGAAAGTCGTATTAAATTGTGAATGCCTTGACTTTGGGGAAAAGGATCTGCACATCAATTGATTGTCACTTTACAATAAATTTTTAAAGTGAGTCACTCTTCCACCAAGAAATATTTGCTTGTTATATCCCAAAAGTCTATAGTTTTTGCTCTTTTGAAGCACAATAACTTTTCGTTCGGTGCTGCATCAAAGTGTATCGTTTTCAAGCCTTTTAAAGAAACAACCTGGAATCCTAATTTAAGTTAAACTTCAGTTGCATGCGGTGCGACCAACGGGAATAAATCAACTGAGGTGACAATCAGATGAACAGATTCCTTTCGCACTTGGTTATGTTCCCACAAGCAGACATGGTGACAATTCCATCAGAATGTTCTCCTCTGCCTGCACATCAGCGTCTTTCTTCTGGCTCTGATTGTGAAATGACTTCTGACTGCAGCCAATTTCAAAATGTGAACCAATGATCTTTTTAAAGGCAAAAACATGATCATTCATTCCCAGGGCTTCCTCTCTGCTTTTACATTTGCGTCACCTCATAAAACCGTAACTAACTTAACTAACCCATGTTCCAGACTGAATCTGCATGGCCTTTGCTGCTGGTTTGTGTTTTACGGCCCCTAAGGCAAGGGTGGCCTGATTTGATAGTAAAGAAGGTTGCTCTGCCATAAAGTTATTTCCAAAAAATCTCACTAATTCTAAAATTCCTATTCGATTCCACCTCTGTTCAGATATATCTTTTCTAGCATTACTATTACAAAGTCAGAAAGTCCCTTCAATCTGCATAGAACATGATGCTGGAACAATAAAAATGTCACAACTGTCTCAGCTCCATAAATATCACAGGGTATTCAACGTTAAAATTCAACCCCATGATATAGAGTTTAGACTAATATATTTCATGTTACATAGGAAAACTGTTTCTATAGACGTGCTTAGGATTATTGTGCGATCCTTAGATAAAGAGTTTCGTGATGATGTGCCTTATATGCATTCATTTATTCACGGACTCATTCCTCACTTAACGAACATCTCTTTAACAAGCAACTATCCCAAGCTAGGTCCTGGGGAGATGAGAGGTTAAGAATTCAGGATCCATAAGAAATAAATTCTCAGTCTCGCCAGGAAGAAAAACATGCAGTTAAGCTGCACCATCAAGTTAGGGGCCAAGTCCTATAGGGGCACATAGGACCAAGTGATTTACTCCATCCAGAAAAGTCCTTATAATGCTTCAGAGGAAGAGGCGTGTTCATGGGATCTTATAAAACGAATACAGTTATCAAATGGACACAGAACATGAATGCATATGTGCGTGTACTGCGTTTCTACTAGTAAGAGGCCACTTGGAGTGAGAAGCTCAGATGAGAAATCAGGTGACCTGTGCTCCAGCCCTCTACCATGCTAGCTCATCAGCATTTCACATCTCTCTCTCGACTGAACGGTCAGTCAAGCGCACCCCCCCCCCCCCCGTCTACAACGTATGACCCCTGTGCTCCAATCTGACGCTACTCCCTCCCACGCCACCGTCCGTGTGACTCCTCCCTCACACGATCCACCCCCGGCACCCATCTGGTTGTACGCGGGAAGCATGACAGGCATTAAGTTCAATGACAAGTGGTTATACTCGCTGCACCACATCCTCTAGGCCAGGGACATTGGGTCGGCTGATCACACTGTTCACCAACCTGGGAACGACACAGTCCAGGACCATCAGTGCCCACGGCTGGAGAAGGGATGTGCCTTGAAGTCACCCTTGGGGTCCTTCTCGCAAGCTTGCACGTTCTCCACATGGGACCTAGACGTGTCTTCTACTACAACACTCCTTCTCCATCCAAAGGAGCCCGGAGATGGAATCCATGGAGTGCCCGTCCCATCCCCCTTATCATACGAAACTTCCATCATTTTCTGGAATCTCTCTGACCTCCACTCCATAGCCTCCCTTTGTCGAATAATCTAGAGCTCCAACTTTTCTATCTGCTTTCCAGATGTTTCTAAAATACCCTCACCTACCACATTCAGTGCTCCAGCCACCGTTTCTCATTTATGTTTTGACGGCTTCTCTGCTCTCCTTCTCTATCATTCTTCACAGACTCTGTTCATCCCCAAGGACAAAGTGATGAAGGAAGCCCCTCTCTGACCTCACCCCTGTGTCCATCAAATCTCCGGTCTCCCAATTCTCAGGTGTGCTAACATATCAGGGACTCTACATATGAGACATTTTTTCTTTACAACAATCCTGTGGCAGTGTTTACAGGGAGCCAAAAGGAGCTGAAATGTTAAATGACCTCACCCAAGTTCTTACAGATAGTAACTGGCAAATTCAGAAATTGAACTGGAGTCCCTATGATTCTGAAATGCACTTTGACTTTCTTCGCACTATAATATTTTGATGTTTTTAAAAAGTCTATGAGGAAAATTACCTTATTCTTCCTTTGTATTTCAATAATGTCTGTTCCTGTTTTGGTCCCAAAACTGTAAGCTCCTTGGGGCTGGAGGCATGGCCATATTTATTTCTATGTTCCACGGGGCTTCACACAGTGCCAGGCATACAGTGAATGCTTAATATTTGTTAAATTGAAATTATATGAAGCATGTTCCAACTTCTAGTTCCTAAAAAGCCTGAGGTTTTCCATGCAGGAGGCTAATGGCCCTTGTTTTGCTTTTGTTTGGACTAGAAGAAGGCTCCTCGGCCCTTGAGCTTGTGCTGACTGAGGGGAGAGAGCAGGTGATCGACCTTAGTGACCACCCACCATAACTGCTGATCTCCTCCTTCCATCGGCCATTGGCATCTTCTTGAATCTCCTGTTGACATCTATCATAAATAACCTGGATCTTCTTCAATCTAATTCAAACATTTAAAATAAAAAAAAAAAAAGTGGTCTGTGCAGGAATCTCAAATAAAACCTAATGCTGGAGTTGCATAGATCTGCTCGGTTCTGCTGCAAATATGAGTGATGTCACCGTGGATATGCTATGGACTGAATGATTGTGCCCCCCCAGAATCCATGTGTTGAAGCCCTAATCCCCAGTGTGATGGTGTTAGGAGGTAGGAACTCTGGGAGGTAATTAGGTCATGAGAGTGGAACCCCAATGAATGGGATTAGCACACTTAAGAGAACAAATGATCTCTCTCTCCACCATGAGGGGACTCACAACAGGAAGGTGGTCATCTATAAGACAGAAAGAGAGCCCTTGACCTGATCTTGGCCTTCTGGCCTCTAGATCTATGAAAAATAGATGTTGGTTGCTCAAGCCACTCAGTCTGTGGCATTTTTTTTTATAACAACTCAAAGTGACTGAGACAGAATGAAACAATGCAGGAGTGGTAGGGTCAGTATGCAAGGCTTGGATGACTGGCCACATAAAAGACAGTCGAGTTCATAGAGAATATATATCTCTGCATATGTTCCATCATTTTGAGGTAAGGTAGAAACTAAAATAGAAACATCATGTCAGAGACAAGCTAAGATGGGATCTAAGGTGGGATCTGGTGTTAATGAGCCGAAAGGCAGGCAATTCTGAGCAAGATCTTTCTCCTCTGCATCTCCAAATGTCAAGAGAGAAAAAAAAAATCACTTGTTTCTAGGCTCCCTCTAGCTTTTAGAGTTTGTAACTCCCAGCCCTGGCTAGACCATATTGAATGTTTTAAATAAATGAGGTAAACCTTTCAGATCACCAAGAAGCAAAAACCATCTGAAGGTGTCACACAGCCTTTTATTCCCTATTAATGTTATACTTAAACATTACTCAGATATATCATCAGAAATACTTTCATCTCTGTGCCCAAAGGTGGAAAACTCCAATGGCCTCTGCCTGTGTTGAAGCTGCTTGTTTCAATGTCTTCACCATCCCAGTGTGGCCTCTGCAAGGAATGTGTAGGCACCTTTCCAGAAGTTTCCACCAGTGACTCCTTCAGTACTTTTCCCAGGACAGAGATTAAGGCTATTGATTACATCTACCCATAGCCTCCCAGGGCTTAGGCCCTTTAGATTTTGCCTAAACAAAGTCCACTGGGGAAATCCTATTAAACCTTAAACAAAGGACAAGTGTCCTTACATAGGTTAAGGATGCATACATCCAATATATGAATGCCCAGCATCCGAAAACTGGACCAACTTCAAGCATGAGAACGTGGTGCAGAGTTCTATAGAATTTCTTGATTTAGAATAATGGATTACATATTAAATTTTCTATTCCTAAAAGAAGAAAAAGAAATATTTCATTACTAGTGCTAACTGAATTTTAGACCCACCTGCAATCCACCTAGGAGATTTTTTTAATGATCCCCACAATATACTCTGTGACTTGTTGGTATAAGAAACCACAATAAGTATGCATATAAAGTTGTCTTCACTAAACATGTATTCCACTTTAAAACATTTACAGAAGGGTACTTTAAAAACATCCTCCTGAGAAACAGGATATATGCATCAGCTGGGCACTGATAAGAGTTTTAGAGGCACATGTCACCAAATTGCCCTCTCCTTCAGATCCCCAGAACATGACCTTCACCTACAGCAGAGTTTAAGACGGGCCATACCCTTCCAGTCTTACTAAGGCTCTGACGCTTCTAGGCGTTTGTAACAGAGTAGGTAGCAATTACAGTGAATACTATCTACCACTTATCTGTAAGGGGGCAGAGAAAGAAAAACTTGACATGCTACTCAACCAGTGCACTTCTGCGTTTTGAAACTTTTGTGCTACCATTTCTTGGCTGACAGTATTTTAGCTGCAAAGAATACGTTTTCTCATTTGGAAACGTCGCCTATTGAACAATGAAGGGGGGGAAAAAACCCAGCTTTGTTGAAACCCAGAGATTAGCAGTGATGCGTGTCAGGTTTAATTAATATAGATTTGGCCTGAGAGCACATGTGCTCTCTGCAATGTTGAAATATACCTAAAGCCTAAAAAAAGAAAGAAAGAAAGAAACCAAGGTTTGTTCCAAGAGAAGGAAGTATTTTCTCAATCAACAGTAGATCTCAAATTGTATTGACATCAGAATCCCCTGGAGGGCTCGTTAAAACACAGAGAGCTGGACCCCTGGGGCAAAGTTTCTGATTCAGTAGCAACTGGGGTGGAGCCTGAGAATTTGTATTTCATTCATTCATTCATTCATTCATTCATTCATTTATTTATTTATTGTTTAAATTCAAGTCAGTTAACATACAGTGTAGTGTTGGTTTCAGGAGTAGAACTCAGTGACTCGTCTCTTACATACACACCCAGTGCTCATCCCAAGTGCCCTCCTTAATGCCCATCACCCATCCAGCCCACCCCCCTACCTAACTCCCCTCCAGCCTCCAAGTCCCTCCTCGCTCCTGCAGCTGGTCCAGAGACCACATTTTGAGAACCACTGGGGACTGGATCCTACCCAGACTCAGGATTAGGATTCAGAAAGCCGAAAGTCACTCCCTAGGAACTTGTTCAAGCTTGCCTTTCTCAGCTAGGTTTTTTTGTTTTTTGTGGAGTTTTTTTTGTTTTGTTTTGTTGTGTTGTGTTTTGTTTGTCCTCTTCCAGGTAGAGAGGGCTCTTAAGGTCCCAACATCTTATGGCTTCTCAGCAGACTCACCCTTATAAAATTGTCACCATACTGAGTGGAACTTATTAAGTTTAGCGCAAACACCCCATGTGCCAGCCTTCTGCTTTTCGAGTCCAAATGGTCAGAAAAGTGTGCCAAGTAGCTACCCAGCGTTTACTTCCAGGTTTCCCAAGAATTACCCACAGGTATGTCTTTTTCTCCACCCGTCCCCTCTCATATTTAAATTGCCCTATCAACTCTGCATGGGGAATTTTCAAATATGCTTCAACTTTTCCATCAGGCATGCTTGACAGGTTTTCCACTCTGCCCCCCTTCCCTTTCCTTAAGAGCCATTCGGTTTTCAATGGATTAAAAGTTGAGTTGTGATTTACTCAAGTTGTTTCGTATGTGGAAAACCCAGTAGTTCCAATGGTTAATCAATTCGTTCACCACCTTAGACCCATTTACCAAACCTAAGCACGTCGGTGCAACTAAATTCTCCAGTGACAGAGAGCAGCGTGCCCATCCCTGTCGACTGGGTCTCTTATTGTTACCCATCAAACACAGACCAAACCAAAACGGGATATCGCATCCCCTGGGAGGTTGGGAAGGACGGGGTGGCTGACTCAGCGTTCTCAATCAGCTCAAGCAGGGCCTCCAACCGTACTGAGTAGATGCAAACTCCGGACCCGTTGCTGGTGTCACATTCACTTTGGAGCCCATTTTGTCAGCGTTCCCCGTGAGCCCAACTTAATAGCAAATAGAAAGACAAATTCGCCCACAATACGGTGCTGGAGGACAATCGGCCCAGCGGCCGCGGGGCTGTGCTCGCCGCAATTGAACTCTGCGAGCTGCTCTGTCGTCACATTGAGCGCACGCGGGGGAAACTGCTGACCCACAACATATGCCACCGGAGCTGCCGGCGGGAACGAGAGAGGCTGCAGCCAGGCCACTGGGAAAATCCGGAAGCAAGGAGCGGCTCGCTCCGCAGCAAAGCTCCGTGCAAGTCAGACCACATGTGGGACTGCCTGATGCATCGTTATTGTCCAGACAACCAACCGTTGAGTTTTACAGCGGCCAGGAGCCTGAGCCGTCGTGACGGCTGCTTCGCAGCCTTCGTTCGTGTTTCCTCTCGTACGCCCCCACCTTAAAAAATGTCTTCCCTCAGCCTCTGTCCTTGGCTCTTGAGTCACGGGACACCTCTCCGGTAATGTTACCACTTTATACGGATGACTGTCGAGGTTTCAGTTCTTGTGCTGACCTTGCTCTTGAGCACCAGTCTCTGACAGGAAATGGCATGCGGAGACCTCTAGGGAGAGGCACCTGGTCCACTGAGCTTGGCATGGACAAGAGTGAGCTCCCCGTCCTCCCCTCGAAGCCACCTGTTCCACTGCATCTCATGGCCTGTGGCATGAGCTCTCCCCTGGCCACGCCCATCACTGGGATCACGGCCATGGTCACCCTTGGCTACCTTCCACTGCCCAACCTCCTTCACCCCCTGGAAGGAGGGATTTCCCCAGGACACAGCTCAGCTCGGATGGCATCACTCCTGTGACTTCAAACTCACAGTTTCTTCTTTACTTTGTAGTACAGAGTCCAGATTTCTTAACACGGCGATGACAAGTGCCCACGGTGTGACCCCCGTCTTTCTGGCTTTTTTTTCCCTTTCCACTGCATCCCCCACTTCTTTCCTTCCCTCAGCCCCCAAACTCTATGCTACTTAGAGCTACTAAATACATGAATCTGAGCAAATAATTCAGAGAGCAAGAAATACAAATCAGCATCATTGAAAATAGTAGAAACTAAAATCCAAGCCAAGGTTATATTCTCAACTCCCAAACTGGCAAAAATCCGAAGACTTGCTAACATGCTCTGTGGGTGAAGCTACGGTGAAGAGAGACCCTCAGACAGTCCCCGTAGTCGGGTCAACTGGTAAACCTTTAAGTCTATTTTGCAAAGGCTATCGAAACTCTACGTGTGCTTCCGCACTGCGGTAGCTTGAGACAAAAGGCCTGCAAGACTTCAGTCTCCTCTCTGCTTCTCCATGCCCTTAACATTACACCAGGTAAACGGATGACCTATTTAAAGTGATATTGCAGGTATGTGATGTGACTCCCCTCACGTGATTATCAGTAGCGATGGATTTCGGCTGCTTTTGTGATGGTCTTTGGCTAACAGAAGGCAGTGGCATGGCAGTTTTGAGATTAGACCTCAAGAGGCATTGCAGGATTCTTCTCTCTCTGAACCTTGCCATCGCCATATAATAAGCCCAAGCCAGCACGCCAGAGGAGGACAGGCACATAGACCATTGTCTCTCTGGTCAACAGCCATCCAAGCACCAGAGATGTGAGGGCATCCTAGATGCACCCTAGACTAGCCAGACCCAAGCCAACCTATCAGCTGACTGCAGGTACTGGACCAAGCCCAGTTGATCCCAATCAAACCCTGCCCATATGTGCAAACTTGCCTATGACTATTGTAAAAATTACCTATGGCTATCGCAGTTTGTTTGTACCTTGGAAACAAAGATTGTTCGGAAATCATCATAGAGGATTATTAGTTACAATGTGGTATGGCCACACAATAGACCACAGAGAAACTACAGAACAGGGCACTTCTGCAGAACATCCACCAAGATATACCAGCGCATAAAACGGCAAGTTTCAGAGCAATGTTTACAACATGCTACCATTTGTAAAATGGTAAAATAGTAAAGAGAAGTAAAGAGTAAAGCAGTAAAGAGTAAAGTAGTAAAGAGAAAAAGGATCTGTGTGTTTTTTCAGTAGATGTACAAAATAAATTATTTGAAAAGATACACAAGGTACTTAAATTGTTGCTTGTCTCTTGGAAAATACACTAAGAGCACGAGTTATAAAGAGAATTTTTACTGTTGTTTTTTCTATCTTTTGAACACAGAGCCAGGTTAACATCTTACCTACTTGAAAAGTAATTTTCTTAAGTGGCCCAACCAAATTTGTACTTGCCTACATCTGGGCTTTTGCCAACATAGTTACCTCTACCTGGAGAGGACTTAGGATGTTAAGAGATAGTTTAATTCACAGAAAATTTGGTCTGTGCTACAATCACGGAAATCGTCGGGATGTTAAGAGATAGTTTAATTCACAGAAAATTTGGTCTGTGCTACAATCACGGAAATCGTCGGGAACCTTTGAAGTCAGCTGGTCCTACCTTTGATTCCATGCATGGGATGCTAGGTGCTCATGTAGCCCCTGCTTGACCCTCTGCTCAGACAGGGAACTCTTTCCAGAATGTTCGTAGCAGAGCTGAAAGAAAAACAGGTATGTCTCTAAGAACGAGTAATCTGGTTAATTGAAAAGTGATTTATTGGGGCAACTGGGTGGTTCAGTCCGTTAAGCATCAGACTTCGGCTCAGGTCCTGACCTCATGGTTCGTGGGTTCGAGCCCCACGTTGGACTCTGTGCTGACAGCTCGGAGCCTGGAGCTGCTTCGGATTCTGTGTCTCCCTCGCTCTCTGCCCCTCCCCCACTCATCCTCTACTTCTCTCTCTCTCTCTCAAAAATAAGCATAAAAATTTTTTTCAGTGATTTCTTTACAGAAAGAGCATTTACAGATGAAGATATCGTCACTGCATTATTTTTTTTAATTGTGAATACAGAGAAATAACTAAACCATCAGTGATAATGGGAAGGTTAAATAAATCACGGCACATCCAGAGAACGTGAATGGCGAGCAGCTGTTGTTATGAAGAATTGTTAACACGGTGGAAAACATGTGGATTATGCTATGTGGTAAAGTAGAAAAAGTAGAGACACAAAATCATCAATTCAGTAAGATATCAACCATGTTGGAGGGAAAAAATCCTCAAAAAACAACAGAAAGAGCTAAAAGGAAATATACCAACATATGAAGAATAATTGTACTCATTTCTCTTCTTCCTAGTTTTCATTAGTTGCTAAATATTCTCAACACTCCACACATTACTTTAAAAATAAATATACATATGGAGTCTGGGTGGCTCAGCTGGTCAAGCATCTGACTCTTGATTTCGGCTCAAGTCACGATCTCACGGTGCATAAGTCTGAGCCCTGCGTCCGGCTCCATGCTGACAGTGTGGAGTCTGCTTGGGATTGTCTCTTTCTCTCTCTGCGCCTCCTCTGCTAGCTTGCTCTCTCTCTTCTCTCTCTCTCTCTCTCTCTCTCTCTCTCTCTCTCTCTCTCTCAAAATAAATAAACTTAAAAATAAATAAGTAAATAAACGTAATATGTTAAGCATGTACTCCCTGCCAGCAATCTATTATGATTAGAGGGTATAAAGAAATAAATAAGAATAAAATTAACCCTCCTCATCAAGATTTGCTACGTGCTTTAACAAACAACCTTGACAGCTCAACATGATAGAAGGCTTTCACTGCCCACTCAAAATCCAGCCAGGAGTGGGGGGGCGGGCAAGGAAGTGTGTGTTCCAGGCAGTGAGGACCCAGGTGCCGGCCGCCTCGCCACTCTGCTTCCCTCCGGGTCCCCTGGCTGGGGGCTGTCGCGGTGCAGGCCTGAAACTCACAAGCAGGCTAGAACTCAGCACGTGGCCACAAGGACCACGGGGGAGATGGACGGTGTATGTGGCTGTGTGCCTGGGAGCAGAGACGGTCAGCCCGTCTGATCCACCCAGGGATCAGAAAGGCTCACAGAGGAGGAGGGGGATTTTGAGTCATTTCTTAAAAGTTGGGAATGCCGCCAACTGGAAAAATTAGTAGAAGCTCGTCCAGCAGGATAACTTGGCATGACCATTGCAGATAAAGATAATTAGGTAAATCATTTTCCAAAAGCTCCCCCTCCCCCCGCAAAAAGGCCATTGGAAGGCCAATCTCTACATCCTGTACTTTCCATCCATCATAGTCAGGAAATCGGCCTTTGGAATCGAATGGGGTTGTATCACGCCTTTCGGCTCTGCATCTCGATTTCTGTGTGGTCTTGGGCAAATGGGGACCAAACCTTAGTGATCTCATGTGTAAAATGAAGACAATAGTGTCTAACCCACAGGACCAGTGCACAATGTCAGTAAAATACAGGATATGTGTTCAACACGAGATATTACCATTATGTATTGTCATAATACAAGACTCAATTCTCAAATTTTCTAAATGTTTAGAACATATGCATATCTTAAATTTATAACTCACTCATCATCCTCTGCTCCCATCTCTTAAGGAAAAAAAAAAAAAACAAAACAGGACAGGGGACATGAAATCATTATTTTTCCACTTCAGTAATCAGAAGGGTGATTTACCGAGCACCTAACGTGAGCATGCTTGCCTTGTTGATTTAAAGAAAAGCTTAATCAGACAATAATTACAACTTATTGATTGTAGTTCTATTGCACGGTTTTATAAAAACATAGTTACCATTTGTTCAACTAAAAGAATATAACATTTCTAAGTTTTGGTCATTTATAAGCACACCACAAGACTAACACTATAGTAAAGGAAAATTCTTGCAGGTTCGTAAGCGGTCACAATGTCAAAAGGCATCAGAAACATCAGGAAAAGAGAAAAAAAATCGCAATTAGTTTTTGACTACAACTTTTGCCAATGAACTTGCATCATTGGTTTTATTTTGTGACATCTTACTTTTTTAATGTTTACTTATTTATTTTGAGAGAGTACAAGGGGAGGGGACGGGCAGAGAGAAGGAGAGACAGAATCCCAAGCGGGCTCCACGCTGTCAGCGCAGAGCCCGACATGGGGCTCGAACCCACGAACTGTAAGATCATGACCGGAGCCAAAGTCAAGAGATGGACGCTAAACCGAGTGAGCAGCCCAGGCACCTTGCTGTGACTTCTCACTATCAGATGTTTCTGTCTGGCCTGATGCTCTGTTTTGTCCCTGAGCCTCAGTTGAGTACAAGCTCCTGCATTATCCCCTAACTTGCCATCTGTTCATAATCTTCTGTGGGCCCCCTCTGTGCCTGGCATTGGGGTGCACCCTGGGCACACAGAGGGACAGTGCTCATTCCGTGCCACTCACTAAGAGGCGGGAGAGTCGGCAACTATAAGGTGACAGGGGCCGTCAACTATCACCTGCCTCCACCACAGGCATTTCGGGAATGCTGTCTTCACTTTCTTGGCAAGTGCAGTTTTTACAAATATAAACCGGTCCCAGGGCCACCTGGGTGGCTCAGTAGGGTGAACATCTGACTTGAGCTCAGGTCAGGATCTCACGGTTTGTGAGCTGGAGCCCCGCCTCGGGTGGCTCACTGCTGACAGTGCAGGGCCTGCTTTGGATCCTCTATTCTCCCCCGCCCCGCCCCTCCCCACTCTCAAAAATAAATTAAAAAAAAAAAAAACATTTAAAAATAAATACAAATTTTAAAAAATTGTACAAATATAAGCCAGCCCCACGTTTCTGCCACAGCAGCTGGAGAAACCTAAAACAAGGGCAAAACACAGGCCCGGGAGCTGTGCTGCGCGTGGCCTCGACATTGTCTGTATTCACAGCCTGCTGCTTGGAAATGCCCCAGAAGTGCCCAGGTGTCTGAAACACTGGAAAGTCCCTCTCCAGACCCCAGGGGCTCAGTTAATCCCCTGCCACACTGCCCTGTTTGTCTTCCAGGTACAAGGAAAATCCGCTGGCAGGCGAAGCTGTACTTGAAAACAATCCTTCCTCGACACGATGCTGTTGAACGCGCGCCTGGTCAAGGTTCAAGCGCCCTGCCGGTGAGAAAGCAGCCTGAGACCCGGGGCTTCAAGGCAGCGAGCGAGCTCACGCGGGGCAAAAACGAAATGAAACGGAAAGGACGGTGGAGGCGTTCTGGGAAACCAAGCCAAGGGGGCCTGGAACGGGAAGCTTCCTTCGGCTCACGGCGATCTTTTTCTTGTGCGCTTCGCATGGGGAAGTTCGAACTTCCACGCCTGTGCGGTCGGGAAAAGCCACGTTAAGCCTTCGCTGCGCGGCAGGACTTGCACATTGACTTTGAAGACGGAGTGTGGAGTCACGTCCTTCACGTGTGCAATCCGTGGCCGCTGAGGGTGTCTGAGGTCGAGGTGGGAGCAGGAGAGGGGGGAGCTTAGGGAAGGAGAGGGCGCCGCCATGTGGACAGCGAAGGCCGAGGGAAGGCGAGGGGCCCCGTGTCCGCACTGACCGAACGACCTCTGACCTCTGCGCTGCGTCGGCCACTGCTGCAGGTGCTCCTTGAACGTCTTCTCACCTGTCCACCCGACGAAGTGGCTTTCGTCCCTCTCAGAGCTCAGAAGCAGAGGGGGGCTCAGGGGACGCTGACGTGCCCAGCCCGCACAGCCAGCAGGCGGGGTCACCGGCGGAAGGCAAGGCCGCCTGGCTCCAGACTCTGCCTTGACTACACGCGTTAGGCTCGCCTCCCCACGCCGGAAGGGTAGCAATGCCCCGACCCAATTTATGGGCTAATCCTCATGGCTGTGGCTTCCTTATTCAGAGCTGCCTAAGGAAAGGCATCGATCCTGGTGGGAACTGGAAGCAATATCACACACACACACACACGCACACACGCACACACACAATGAGGTTCACTGGGGGTGTGCGGAACACTTGGTTTCATCAACTGCATTCTTCTGTTAGATCCTCCAGTCCCCCCTCTCTCTGCCCCTGCCCGTTCTCAAAAATAAATTAGAAAAAAAAAAAACCATTTAAAAATAAATAAATAAATAAATAAATAAATAAATAAATAAAACTTAAAAAAAATAATAAAATTATACAAATATAAGCCAGCCCTGGAGAGGGACATTCCAGTGTTTCAGACACCGGGCACTTCTGGGGCATTTCCAAGCAGCAGGCTGTGAATACAGACAGTGTCGAGGCCACGCACAGCACAGCTCCTGTATTGTGTTTTGCCCTTGTTTTAGGTTTCTCCAGCTGCTGTGGCACGAGAAAGCCCTACATCTCGGGGGCTCCTGGGGGGCTCAGTCCGTGAAGCGTCCGACTTCGGCTCAGGTCTCGATCTTGCAGTTTGTGGGTTCGAGCCCCAGCGTGGGGCTCTGTGCTGACAGCCCGGAGCCTGGAGTCTGCTTCGGATTCTGTGTCTCCCTCTCTCTCTGCCCCTCCTCCTCTCACACTCTGTCTGTCTCTCTCAAAAATAAAGATTAAAAAAATGTAAAAAAAAAAAAAGAAACCCTACGTCTCTAATGATAAAAATATATATTATAAAAATACTAATACCCAACATTTCCTAGGTGCTGGTATCCTATTTGCTAGGCCCTCCTGTAAGCAATGAGCAGAGATTAACTCATTCCATCCACAGCATAGCCCCAAGAGGGAGTGTTCTGCTTAAACTAATCCTGTAACAAACCAACCCATGAAGATAAAACAACCCAAACACCACAGCGAAGTCGCTGCATGCTCCCGTAACCCTTATCAGGGGTTCCCCCAGATGTGGGGGGGGGGGGCTCTCCTGAAAGCACTGAGTCGGGGACCCAGGCTCCTAACGTCTAAGTGCCCTGCGTTCTTCAAAACGTGACTTCCAGGCATCCCATGAATAGCAAAGCAATTAGCATGTGTGACCACTCTAGTGGAGCCGATCCTTTCTATTCTTCGTTTTTTGTTTGTTTGTTTGTTTGTTTGTACTTGGCTATTACTCACATCACAAGGCCACGGCTACCTAAAAGGGAAGCCAGAAATGCTGTCTTGTTGCCTGTCTCAGGAAAAGGGTTAACTGTTTAGGGGAACACGTTGCCAATATTTGCCACAGGGAAGTATACTATCATTCCCATTTTGTAGGATAAAAAACTGAGGCACAGAAAAGCTCAAATAACTCACCCAAGTCATACGTTGGTAAGTAGCAGAGCCAGGATGCCAACCCTGGGGGGTGTGGCTCCAGAGTCCTGCCCCGCACCACATGCGACCATGGCGTCTTGGAGACGGGATGCGTGTGACGTGTTTACGCGCACATACAGATACGTGGTGTCACATTCCACAGCAGGGAGGCAGGGAGGGCACGCGTCTCCTTCTTGTGAAGCCCTGTGTCTCCTGTGTTCTCAGTTCTACTCCCTCACTGGCATTTAGCTCATGCTTTAGTGGATTCTTGGGCAAGATTTCTTATCAAGAGCTCCCGCTGATACTATGGGGATTTTAGTGCTGGATTCTGAATTTCTAAAATCAAATCACCGGCTGAACGAGAGCAGCAGTTACCAGGGCCCTTGAAAGACGGTGCTTTAGCCCCATAAATTCTTGCTACTCTGAAGTAAAAAGGACAGGCTAGAACTCTTCCTGGAACTGGAAAATGCAAGAGATATTTTATCAATTATAAATCTTTTTTTTTTCTGGCTATGAAACAAAATATGTTTCGATTTTATAGTCTTTTTTTTTTCCTGTAAATGTTTTGGTGACCATCCTTTGGCACCTGCTTCCTAACTCCGGGATCCGCACCGAGTTCATATTTAATATAATACCAAGTCTCATAAAGGAGCCAAGTTCCACTTAAGGAAAAGGTGCTTGATTTCAATAACAAATCGCAGCGGTGGGTAGCAGTTCTTCCCTCACAGGACACACTTGCTCAAGGTTTGTCAGTCTCCCTAAGCCCTACCTGGCTTACCCTGCAGGATGAACCTGTTGAGTCCCTGCTACACTGCAAACCTGTGGCTCCAGGCTCCTTGTCAAGCAGAGCTCGGTCTAAGTCCCCAGTGAGACCCAGCACCCTCTCTCCGGGGCCCTCACACTCCATCCCCACGGCTGCCACGAGGGCTAAGACCTGGGTGCTTACGAACTGCAGATTCGCAAGAATCCCCGGCAATTTTTGCCACTTGCTCTATGCCACACAGTACTCTAGGTGTAAGAATTCGACAGGGGGCAGGACACAGGGTCTGCTTTGGACGAGATCACAGTAGACTGGAGGGAGACACTGAGCGAGCAGAAGCCCACTGCGGCATGATCGGGTCCCAGGAAGGCCGCGCCCACGGTAGCGTGGGTTCACAGAAGAGGAAGTCCGACGCCAGCGACATGCACCCCACGGGAAGTAAGATGTAAAGCGGCATCTACGCCCAGGTCAGACACTGCACCTGCTACTGTTCGGGGCCAACGGGAATCAGCAAACCGTGTTGAGGCAAGGCCGGTGGCAACAGCAGTGGGTGAAAGACCACGGAGGGGGCTGACGGGTGCGTGGCAGCCAGAGGAGCACGCAAAGCAAAGGCTCAGAGGCCATGCCGCACCGTGCACGCAGGAACCACAGGCGGCACACCGTGACTTCAGGGCAGCGGCATGAGTGGGCTGCAGGCGGAGCCCACAGAGACCAGCCAGATGTGACGCTAGCGGATTCAGATCTCAGAAAGGTTCATCCAGCGTCTTCGGGAGGCAAACATCCCATGGAACACGAGGAGCCAAGTTGCAGTTCAGCAGAGAAGGGATGTGCACCCCCAGCCACCCTCACCGTCTGTCCCGGGACCCCGGGATAAATCTCCCCAAAACAAGGCGGTGCTCTCTCACTGTAAGTGTTGTCCCCACTAAGATTTCTGACCCAAGACCTGACCTGGTCCCCACAGATCCCTGCTCTCCTCCTGCGGCACTCAACACACCCCACAGGAAAGTCGCACAGCCCCACGGCCACGGCCATTTCCCAGCATAAGTATATCCCGCGCTTTCCCTCCCCATCCACCTGCATCGCTCCCTGGGTTTCCTGTCCGCCTGACAACATACAGGACTTGCTACTGAATCCTTGGACATCAGTGGGAAAGGAATAAACAAATCCAGATATTTAGGTAAGTCACACTCAGACTGTAGTCACCCCAAATTCCTCTTTTTCTTGGGCTGCCAGCTAGCCCATCCGCCCCAGCCTCCTTCTTAGTTAAGTATGGCCATGGGCTTGAGTAATGGCCAAAGGCAGAAGAGAAGGAGCGATCGTGGCACTCCCACGGCCCCACAGGCTAGTGTGTTCATCAATGTGATGCAGCCAAGCACATTTTGAAGAAGGTAGGGCCCCAAGATGGAAGCAGACCGGGTCCCCAAGTCAGTGCTTGGAGAAGAGCCATCACCCAGGGGAACCCCACGAAGGGTTGTAAGGGAACACACAGTGAATTCGCTAGGGGGCTGGAGCTGTCCTGTATTTATTGGGGAGGGGGCGGTGCCAGGGCATTATTTTAACCGGTACATTCTCTCCTCAGGCTGCTCTGAGCTAATCATTGTAATTACAAATGAAATGAGTTAACCGAGGCCTGGAGGAGAGCTTAGCAAATAGTATGGAAACACCCAGGAAATCGTGGCTATTTTTACTATTTTTAAATTTTTTTTTTCAACGTTTATTTATTTTTGGGACAGGGAGAGACAGAGCATGAACGGGGGAGGGGCAGAGAGAGAGGGAGACACAGAATCGGAAACAGGCTCCAGGCTCCGAGCCATCAGCCCAGAGCCCGACGTGGGGCTCGAACTCACGGACCGCGAGATCGTGACCTGGCTGAAGTCGGACGCTTAACCGACTGCGCCACCCAGGCGCCCCTATTTTTACTATTTTTAAAAAGATATGGAGGGGTCTCAGTCCAAACAGATGAACATAATTGATTCGAACAAGCCGCAAAACACGATCTCACGCACTGCACTTGCGCGTGCGTGCTTTTCAGAGACTCACTTCCCCACTGAGAAAGTCGCAGGGGAAGGACATCCGATACCACTCCTTCAACAGTCAGCGGAACCGGACAGACGGCAAGCTGCGTGCCAAACGCTGGGGCTCATCGATAAGAAAGCCACGTTCCTTGAGGTATGGCTCTCAAACAAGCCGCGTCGGCAGCATCTTGGACACTTGTTAAAAACTGTGGAATCTCAGCCCCTCTCTCAGAGCTGCTGAATCAGAAGCTGCACTTCGACAAGTCCCCCGGATGATGTGCGTAAGTCCTCAGACACACTCTGTCAAAAGGACATGGTGCCTGCCATCGAGCCCTGTCCGTCTGCGGAAGGGAAGAGGAGACAGTAACTCAGGCAGGGAAAATCAGGAAAGACTTTACAGATAAAGTGGCTTTTTAATCTAGACCCTGAGGGAGAAGGGGGAGCTTACCAGGTATAAAAACAGGTGCACGCCGCCTCCACAGGGGGACTAGAAGGTGCAGTGACAGAGCCATGAAAGAGCTGGGCTTGTTCCCTGGGGCTCCAAAGGTCGTTTGCGGGCTGTGAGGTCAGAACTAGAAAACATTTTCAAATTCAAGTGCACAAGGGAGTTGGGTCAAGATTCCCGAAATCAAAGCATTTCACAACACGATCTCTTGCACACTAGACCCTAGGCGTAGAGCAGGAACTATATAACCTGCTCATAACTATTGCACAGGATGCCTCATCAACTGTACGTGGTGCTATTTCCACGGGGCGCCGGGGTAAAGACCCCCTTGGAGACGTGTAACCCCTTAGCTCTGTGCCCACAGTTTCGGAGTCCCCTGTGAGGGAGAAAGGGATCGCCCACTTGCTCGGTGTCCTGTGTACTAAGTCAGAGAGCAAGTCTGTCTCAGCGGGAGTGGGGGCTGGTCCCAAGCACAGTGAGGACCACAGAGTTCACCAGGTGAGTGAGGCAGCGACTACACCTTCCGGGAAGGCTGCACAACGGTGGATGAAAATGGAACCTTGTAGTTACTCAAGGCAAAACACGGCGTCAGCTTGCCTGCGGCAAACACGTAAATTTATCACAGTATCAAAATGAGGGGCGCCTGGCTGGCTCAGTCAGTACAGCATGTAACTCTTGATCTCAGGGTCGTAAGGTCAAGCTCCTCATTGGGTGTAGAGATTAGTTAAAAATAGGGGCGCCTGGGTGGCTCAGTCGGTTAAGCGTCCGACTTCGGCTCAGGTCACGATCTCGCCATCCGTGAGTTCGAGCCCCACGTCGGGCTCTGAGCTGATGGCTCAGAGCCTGGAGCCTGCTTCTGATTCTGTGTCTCCCTCTCTCTCTCTGCCCCTCCACCGTTCATGTGCTGTCTCTCTCTGTCTCAAAAATAAATAAACGTTAAAAAAAAATTTAAAAATAAAAAAAAAAAAAATAAGTGGGTGCCTGGGTGGCTCAGCCGGTTAAGTATCTGACCAGCTCAGATCATGATGTCACAGTTCACAGGTTCGAGCCCCGCGTCAGGCTTTGTGCTGACAGCTCAGAGCCTGGAGCCCGCTTCGGATTCTGTGTCTCCCTCCCTCTCTGCTTCTCCCCTGCCCACTCTCTGTCTCTCTTGCTCTCAAAAAGAAACAAACATTAAAAAAATGTTACGAAGAAAATAAATTAAAAACTAAAAACTCAAATAAAAAGTGATGGAGGGATAGTAAGATGTACCCTGCAAGTCTTCATAAATAAAGCAAGTTCTAAGACGGCAGGGGGTTCCCTACAGGGTGGACACTCCTCCACGACACGGGCAATTATGTCTGCCGATCTTTCCAGCAGTCATACGGAGGAGTTGCCATCCTTACTTCCATTTTCTGGTGAGAAAACAAAATTGGAGGACCGAAACTTATTTACAGAAAACTGGATTCCAGTCCAAGTTTTGTGTGTGCGTGTGTGTGCACACGCACACACACACACACAAACACACACAATGGAATATTATTCAGCCTTAAAAAAGAAAAGAAGGCCATCCTACCATTTGCAACGACACAGGTGAACCTGGAGAGCACTGGGCTGAGTGAAATAAGCCAGACACAAAAAGGAGAAATACTGCACGGTTGCGCTGACACGTGGAGTCTAAGAGCGAGACTCAGAAGCAGAGAGTAGATTGGTGGTCGCCAGAGCCCAGGGCGAGGGAAAATGGGGGGATGTTGGCCAAAGGGCACAAGGCTTCAGCAACGAAAGAGGAATGAGTGCTGGAGAACTTACAGCATGGTGGTGATGGCTGGCAAGACTGGATTGTATACTTGAAACTCACTAAGGGGCTAGATCTTAAATTTTCTCAACACACACACACGGACACACACACACGCACACACTAACTGTGCGGAGGTAATGGAGAAGTTATTCGGCTTCATTGTGATGATCTTTGTACAATGTAAACATCAAGTTGTACACATTAAATCTATATGATTGTATACGTAAATGATATCACAATAGAGATATTTTAAAAATCTCTATTGCACGCCTATGTCTGGAGGGTGGTTAACCCCAGAACACTCATGTTTTCAGAGTTGTAGCACATGCCGGATGGCGTTGTACTTTTTGGTTGTGCCCATGCCCTTAAATATGCATACCATGCACGTGGATGTTCCTACATACTCCTGCCCAGCTAATGACAAGCCTAAGGAGTGACACTATACATTTTACCTTATTGGAAATTTTAAGTATGGCGTGTAGTTAAATTTACCCGGTTAAGTCAGTAAGCACTAGATTGAACTCCTCCTGGAGGTGACAAATAGCCCCTCCCCTCCTTGTGTCCATAAACAGACTCATCTCCTAATGAAAGGATTTGTGATTTAAAATTTCATTTTGCCTTTGCCCACAATCCACTATTTCCACAAGAGCTCTGGGAATACAAAACCAGAAAGCAAGAGCTGTCCTGAACATCCTCTCTCCAGCCAGCGAAGCTCACCCTGGGAAGATCGTGCCCTCCAGCACTCATCGAAGTAATTACCCCAGAGAGGGAACACGGCTTGGGAAAGTGAGATCATTTCTATTATTACTTTCCTGTATTAAATGATAAATATTTAACATGATAACATTAAAGCATACAAGATGACGAATGGCCAAAAGAAAAAGAGAAAGAGAAGCAAAGAAAAACTACCTGCTCCTCAGAGAGATGTCTTTAATCAAAACAAGCAATAAAATAATTTTTGTTCTTTTAGTGTTCTCTTTAAACTTTATTTGAGCATTAAATTCCCCCAATGGGTTTCACCCAAGACCTGGTCTAACATGGAATCTTAGATGTTCAGCTTCAACTAGACACAACTTTGCATGGAAAAGCCAAGGTTTACCAAAAAACAAGAGAAGCCTGTGAGAAGAGAGATGATTCATTTTTAGAAATATCGGGCACCTGGGTGGCTCAGTCGGTTGAGCATCCGACTTCGGCTCAGGTCATCATCTCGTGGTTTATGAGTTCGAGCCCTGCGTCTGGCTCTGTGCTGACAGCTTGGAGCCTGGAGCCTGCTTCGGATCCTGTGTCTCCTCTCTCTGCCCATCCCCCACTTGTGTTCTGTCTCTGTCTCTCAAAAATAAATAAATAAATGTAAAAATTTTTAAAAAATTGAAAAAAAGAAATACCAAATAAAAGTTGTGCTGTCTAGTCAACAATAGATCTACAACCTACTGGAAGTATGTACCAACCACCCCCCCAACAATGGAGTCCCAAACCCTTAGACACTTCACTTCCTGGTTCTTCTTCTCCTATTTCACAGGCTTATTTTTCATGGGCTTTGCAATGAGCATGCACCAAAGAACTGAAGTCTCTGTGTCACCTCAAGGAATGTACATTTGTTCCGGTGGGACTACTTTCTGCCTTACATGGTCATGGGTGACTTCTGCCTAAGGCTGTAACCTCGGTAGTGCTCAGCCAATGAGGAACCAGGGGAGGAACTTGCCTCTGTAGCACTCAGCCAATGAGAAACCAGGGGAGGGACTTACACACTAGGAGATAAATTGTCTGCTGAAACCCCCTCCCGCGTGTACCTGTCCATCAGTCACCTATTCTTGCAAGAACATTGGTTAAAGCCTGGCTTCGCTGTGCTCCGCGAGTCCCCACGACCTTCCTTTGATTGGGCTGGGGGGCTTATTTCTCACAAGACCCAAGTGTTTACAAGCCTCCATGGCACGTCCAGATTCTAATTCTTCTTAACATCTCAATTTTCTCCACTGTAAAGGGCATTGATATTGGGGCCAGCCGGCATTCTACATGCAGAAGTTATAAACAGAACAGTAACACAGCTCCTAGCAGCCAATGTCAGGGGAGAAATATGATGCTCACCCAGTAAGAGACACTGAAATGATTTGTAAAATGATTTTCTTAAAACTTCTAAAATAGCTCAGTGATTATGATAATACAGTCAGTACCAAGTCTTCTTTATATCCAGGAATACAAGACCAGCTGGGACCTTGAATTTGCACGGGGAGCTTGCTACCACAGCCTGCTTTCTGGTTAGGTGAGTGGGCAGCTGTCTGTCAGATAGGGTTTGAGGAGCCTCGATTTTGTTTCCCCAAATGTTGCTTCCTTCCCGTTTTTTGGCCTGAAATCCCACCACAAAAGCCTTTTCTGTCTAGCAGAGGAGTAGCCTAAAGATCCGTAAGTCATCGAGAAGGGAAAGCCACGCCAAGTTTTATCTTTTGAGCACTTACTTTGTCCCAGCGTTATATGCGGCGATTAATTATATTTCATTTTCCTGACAGTCCAGCAGTGAGGAATTCTATTAGTGAAGGACATTACCTGAAGTGCCATGGTTAAAGAATGAAGGACTCAATACTGATAACTGTTTGGCCTTTGCCAGCTCCCGCCTTTACCTTTTGCCCCACTGGCAGCCCACGAGGAGTACACTCTGGAGACTCCTGGGCCAACCTCACCACTGACTAGTTCACAGGACTGTCAGGTGACTGAGTAGATGAACTGTCCCAGCTGGACACTTTGGGATTAAATCCAGAACAGGACAGAACTTGGTGTGAAACGTAAAGGCAGCCCTATCAAGCTCCACCAGGCTGGTTTACGTATCAGAATAATAGTCTGCCGGGTCTGAACCGTTTGTACCCACAGCTCCTTCAGTTGTGCTCAAGTGGTTTTTATGTCCCGATGGCATCTGAAAAGCGCATGCCCACTGGATCAGAAAAGGGGCATGTCAAACTGAGGCAAGACTGAACGCTCCAACTAGCTTGCGGATAAAGGTCCTGGACAGCCCAGAGCCAAAGCTTCCTGACAACTGCATGGGTTTCCTCGATGTCCAACAAAGGGCAAAGCCCCCTTATCCTTTGCTGACTCAACTTTTATCGAGGCCCCTACAGCAAAGGGGCTGTTTGTAGGTTTTACCTGGAGAGTGAGAGAGTTTACCTAAGTATAGATTTTGGTGGAGTCTTAAGGGTCTTCTTAAAACATCTGCAAAACAAACAAAAAGTGGATGGTTAGCAGTCACTGAAAACCCAAGACTGCCATTTGAGTGGATAAATGCCTCTAAAGGTGGAAGGGTTAAAAAGGAAAGAAAGCAACTGCCTCTGCAGACATTACATCCCAATTATCCCAGAGTTACTGGAGAACTTGATTGTTGACAGGTTGTAAATTTTTTTCATCGTGCCACTAATTGCCACTGAGGAGAGCTTCTTTCTGGCTGGGAAAGCCAGAGGGGAGAAGATTCTCTCTCGAGTTCTCTACAAGCTGGGTTGTTGGTGAGTTCTAAAGGGGTCTGTGCACCAATCATTAGCGGTCCCTTTTGGCTTCACAGTGCTATCCATCCATACTGAAAAATTTAAATTTTTAAGACCTCTTCTATTGCAAGACAATGTCTATCAACGTGATGTTGTGAAACTTTAAAGTTTAAGATAATAGGTTAGTGAGAGAGGGAAATTACATTTATTACCAACTCTGTTTCTAGGTGCTCGGCTAGCTCATTCAAGGCTTCAGTTTCCATGGAAACAGCCTATGGGATAGTGCGTGGTTATTAGAAAGCTTTCCTTTTCGGATCCCTATTCTTCTCAAAGTATTGCAACCAACAGAAGGGCTTAAAATCTTAATCTTTACAATTAGATCTATATTTATTGAAAGCACTAAGCCCTTAGTAGGTAAGTGGGGAAAATTCATAAAGAGACAATAAATATATGTCATTCATCACTCCGATATGATTGAGTGTCCCACAGCTGCTGGGCATTGAGCCAAAGTCTGCAGGCAAAAAGATGAATAAGACACAGGTTCCGCCCACCAGACCCTTACACTCTACAGATCGTACAAGTGAGTAACAAATGACATTGAGAAACGTCAGCCTCACCAGGACTAAAAGAACAACAAATGTTCAAATAATAGAAATGTGCTATGCACAAATATGTGTCTAGAAACATTGCTTTTAATCATGGACTACTGGGAAAAAAATGAATGTTCAACAGTAATCGTTGGGGTGCCTGGGTGGCTGAGTTGGTTAAGCATCTGACTTTGGCTCAGGTCATGATGTCACGGTTCGTGGGTTCAAGCCCCATGTCGGGCTCTGTGCTGACAGTTCAGAGCCTGGAGCCTGTTTCGGATTCTGTGTCTCCCTCCTTCTCTGCCACTTCCCTACTCATACTCTGTCTCCCTCTCTCTCTCAAAAATAAATAAAACATTAAAATAAAAAAAAAAACAGTAATGGTTAAATAAACTTGACTACATCCCCATGAGTCAACTGTATACAGTTCACTCTCCCTGACCTGTCCGAGTCAGGCTCCTTCTAGCACTTTGTCAACTTGGCTTCATCCTTGGACATGTCCTCAAGAGCCCAATGTTAGCAAGAATCCTGCTCAGTCAGTTTAGCCAGAACCTCCATACCCTCAATATCTGATCATCCCTCAATGCCCTCCATCCCCCAGCTGATGTCTGGCCACCTGGCCTGCCTGCAGGAAAAACTAGTTTATTCAGGCTGGTTTAACCAGAATAACCCTAACCTCTCAGTAACATCCCATCCACCGATCTCCCTACTCTGCTCCTTGGCAACAAATTCCCACTTTTCCTGGTTGTACTCACAGTCAAGCCCAATCTCTCCCCATTACTGCAAAAACCCCATTTCAGTAATCCCTAGACCTATCACAATAATCCTGAATAAAGTCTGCCCGGCCATTTTAACAAGTGTCACATGTGTTATTTTTCTTTGACAAGAGCCATTAAAATAGCATTCGTGAACATGATGGAAATAACTGGAAAATTCCTACTTATGTCAAACCTGAGAAGGAACTTGTGTGCACAGTTTGACAGTTACCATAAAAAGGTTTGCATTTACATAGAAACTGAAAATTAATATTCCAAGATATTAACAGTGGTCTTGTTTTTGCAGTGAAATCATGACATAATTTTCCTGCCTTTTTACTTGCCTTTATTTTCAAATTTAACAATCACTTTTAATTGTCCTGCAAAACAAGACTACAGAATTTCTGCCAACGCATCTCCTTTCTCTTCTTATCCTTCAATATAAAATGGCCAAGAAAATACTAGATATATAAAACAGGAAGCCCTGCTTCTGGAAGAAGAATCGAGAAGAAAAATGTAAGTAAAAGTTAAACAGTACAGCCATAGTTCCTTTCAAAAAAGGAAGGTATCCTTAAGTCTTAAGATGAGAGAGTCAGGAAGGACCAGAGATCAGTATGATCACTGTAGCCCTGAAATGAGTCATGATATATCCACTAATAAAGACTCTTATGGATTCCAGTTACATAGGAAGTTATCATAAGCACACTCCACCACTTAAGGTCAGTGTGAAAACTTCCTAGCAGGTGACATGTTGCATCTGTCGAACAATAATCGAGGCAAGAGTTAGGAGACCAGCTCTTGCTACAACCCTAAGTGACCCACCTGCCAGTAGGATTTGCTCTTTCGGTGGCTGTATCCTCTTATTTTTAGGTGCACGCTCCACCTTATCACATTATTTGCAGGATTTACTCATCCGCTGATGATAAGGAAGTCATCTTAGAATGTTCAGCTTTTTTTTTTTAATTTTTTTAATGTTTATTTTTGAGAGAGAGAGAGAATGCAAGGGAGGGAGGGGCAGAGAGAGAGGGAGACAGAGAATCTGAATCAGGTTCCAGGCTCGAGCTGTCAGCGCAGAGCCTGATGCAGGGCTAGAACTCACAAACCATGAGATCATGCCCTGAGCTGAAGTCAGATGTTTAACCGACTGAGACACCCAGGGGTCCCAGAATGTTCCACTTTTCATTCTTTTTGGCCACCCAGATTTTGAGCCCTTCTCCTAGGTTTGGAGAATTCTCTTTCTAATGAATCCTGGCAGGAGGAGGAAATCTTCCTGTCTCCTGATACAGAAAATGACATCCACTTGCTTCCACTGCTTCCCTTGCAGCTAGGACGCAGGTGTTGACCTAGGCTATGCCATTCAGATGCATCTGGTCCAGACTTTGAGTCAGGAGCAAGGGACACAAGAACAGATGCTGCAGAATGGTGGCCTGTCTCAGGAGGCACAGTAGGGCTGCAGCAAGAGGGATCCAGCAGGATCCCGAAGCACCAGTGGTAACTCAAGCCTCATGCATGGGTCACGGTGCTGGTTAAAAAAGGCTAGTATTTGAAGCTTAGTGTGAGCTGTAATGACACATCCTTCTGAGCAGTTCTATGGCTTCATGTGGGGCATGTGTTCTTTAGCCTGATTCTTCAACCTTCCTGGCACTCATGTAACCTACCCAATATTCTTATGAAAATTACTGCCCTTTTTTTCCCCTAACAAATGCCAGAGTTGAGGGGTACCTGGCTGGCTTAGCCAGAGGAGCGTGCGACTCTTGATCTCGGGGTCGTGATTTTGAGCCCCAAGCTGGGTGTAGAGATTAAATTTTTATTTATTTATTTTTTAATGTTTAATTATTTTTTGGAAAAGAGAGAGACACAGAGCATGAGCTGCGGAGGGGCAGAGAGAGGAGGGAGACACAGAATTCGAAGCAGGCTTCGCACGGTCAGCACAGAGTCAGACGTGGGGCTCAAACTCACAAACCATGAGATCACGAACTGAGGTCAAGTCAGACACTTAACCCACTGAGCCACCAGGTGCTCCTAAATAAATCTTTTTTTAAAAGCCAGAGTTGAGTGTGTTGCCTATAACCAAATATGGTAACAGATGCAGATGACAGGGAAGCCGCATTTTCCTTCTAAAATGCAATATTAATAGATTAACCTTTTTAAAAAAAATCTTGCTTTCAACCCCTCATACTTTGAAACATATACTTAGACAGAAATTAGGTAGAAAATATGAAGTTAAGAGAGACTGCCACCCTGGTTTCAACCTAAGTCTATTTTTGAAGCTTCTTCACTAAGCTAATTTTAATATTTTGTAAACATTGGAGAATTTGTAATAAAGACTACTGAAATGAGTAGTTAATATAAATGTGATTTTTTTTTATTTTATTTAAAAAAATTTTTTAACGTTTATTTATTTTTGAGACAGAGAGAGACAGAGCATGAACCGGGGAGGGTCACAGAGAGAGGGAGACACAGAATCTGAAACAGGCTCCAGGCTCTGAGCTATCAGCACAGAGCCTGACGCAGGGCTCGAACCCACGGACCGTGAGATCATGACCTGAGCTGAAGTCGGACGCTCAACCGACCGAGCCACCCAGGCGCCCCATAAATGTGATTTTTAATTTCAGTTGAGGTTTCTGAATGCTATAGAATTTTTAACAGCATTGACTTTTTAAACTACAAAAGACAATTCTACTGACTAGAAACTAAGAGCCTAGAATGTTAATATATAGAGTTAAGGAAAGCTCATGAACTCATGTCCAAATTTGTTCTGACATTCGACAAAATTCTCATAACAATGTTTTGGCAGGAAAGAAAGATTTTTCAGTCTCTGGAGAGCAAATGACTCTTCATATAATCTCTCTCATTGCCTTAGTAAATTGCCTAAATCATGTAAATTAAATAATGTTACATTTTCTGCTCAAACGTGTCTTCTGGACTCATACTTCCTGGCTTTTAATAATGAGTCAGAGGAGATCCCTGGAAAAAAATAAATAAATAACTCCACTAGGAATGTAAGACGTACATTATCACACTTGCAATGTACCCCAAATAGGAAAGAGTGCTTTCTTAAAACTCAAGTCAGACCACAAAGTAAGCTGAGAAGGTACAAAATAATTCAGGTCGAGTTGGCATGAATAGACTATTATCCACAGGGCAGTTTCAGAGGCTGGTGAAAGCAGGGATTTTTCCCCTCCTAATATTGATTGACCATGGTACAAACCTGAACACATAGACACCTACTGTGAGATTGTGATTTATGATAAGAAATGTAGAGTTGGTCTTTACCCCATTCCTGGCACAGAGCTACCAAAAACCCTTGGAACTTCCTAAGTGGTAAGAGCCATAAATGTGAGAGGAGACTCATTATTCATGGCAAGCCCCTTTCAACCGTGCCTGAGTTTATGTTAATGGGGTGATTTCGTGAAAGCCCCCAGGTGAATTATGGGATGAGGACTGGTTGCTGGGAACCAACCTCAGGATTAGAGAGTTGGAACTTCTAGCCCCACCCTTACTCTTAACTTCGGGGAGGAGAGAAGGGCTGGAGTTGCCTTAGTCTACAAGGGCCAATGATTTAATTCAATCATGCCTACAAAATGAAGACTCCAGCAACTGGGAGAGCTTCCCAGTTGGTGAACAGGAGCAGGTGCTCAGAAGGTGGGGCACCAGGAGAGGGCCTGGAAGATCACACCCCTTCTCACTCACCTGGCCCTATGCATCTCCCCCATCAGACTATTACCAGGTTGGATAATCGTAATAAATTGGTGACCTAGTAAATAAACCGTTCTCGTAAGTTCTGTGAGTTGCCCTAATAAATTACATGGAACCTGAGGGAGGTGGGGGGAGAGGGTCACAGGAGCCTTCAACTGACAGCTAGTTGGTCAGCAGCACAGGTGGCAATCTGAACTTTCAACTGGCCCCTGAAATTGGATGGGGCAGTCTTGTGGGATCTGACGCTATCTCCAAAGAGATAATGTCAAAATGGAATCAAATTGTAAGACAGACACCCAGCTGGTGTTACAGAATTGCTTGGTGTATGGAAAACCCCCCGCGTTTTGAATACAGAATACTCTGCAAATAGATGGAAAACACAGGAATTTTCCCAGACACACATGCACACACACTCTCACATACATACCACACCCCGCATACACAGAGACAAATGAATGGCTGCATTTGCAAGCTCTCATAGCTATTGAAGGCATATAAATAAATCAAGAAAAAGAGACACTATTGCCATTCACACTGTGTCCCCAACAACACAAAGTTTAAAATGTGCACGTTAATTAAGAAAAGAATTTTCTAGAGGTTATCCGGTCCACTGGCCAGCCTCCTTATGGAACACATGACTGTTTGCTATATACCTTCCTCTTTATATTTCCACTCCGAAACAAAACAAATTCCAGGAGTTGTGGAAGTGTTTGATACGTGATAGACACCTTTCTTTTTTTAATTTTTTAATTTTTAGTTTTCTTTTTTTTAGTTTATATCCAAATTCATTAGCATATAGTGCCACAATGAATTCAGGAGTAGATTCCCTAATGCCCCCTTAGCCATTTAGCCCATCCCCCCTCCCACAACCCCTCCAGTAACCCTCAGTTTGTTCTCCGTTTTTATGAGTCTCTTATGTTTTGGGTAGACACCTTTCTTAAAATGGAAACAATGTTAGGTTCATTTGCTTGAGTGTGGATATGCCAGTGAACGTACGGTTTCAGAAACGACGTCGGAGTGGCATGCCAGGACTGCTGTCCTCACCACTTACAGAGTTTGACCCCTCAGGGAAGTCAGACCCAGCAGTTGCTGGAGTTGTGAGGCCAGCACTCACTCTGGGGCAGGTTCGTCACCACCGTGGTCCATCTGAGCTGAGGGAGTCAGGGAAGAGAAAGTTCCCCCAGGGGGAGCAGATGAATGAGCACAGAATCTTGATTCCATTCTGCACTCCGCACAGAAGAAAGAGGCTCAGCACTTATTTAATTAAACTCATTGCCTGTCACGACTGGGACAAAGGACCATGCTTTATAATAAAAGAATTGCCTGGAAGTCCTGCCCCTCCTGCTGGGCAATGGATGGATTTGTGCTTAGGGGACAATGAAGACATTCAGGAGCAGGAAAGAAAGTTCTGTGTGTGCACTCCTGTGAGTGCTTACAGGCTCTTGAGAATACAGAAAGTATTCTGGCCAAATGTGTTTCCCAGTCTGCTCTGCGGGTGTGTGGGCGGGAATGAGGACACGCAGAACCTCTGTGCGGGAATGACCTAGAAGGTGTTACTCCCTTCTACATATCTCATGACCCACAGAGGCAGGAACCACTTTACAGCACACAAACCAAGTCTGTGGGTACTTACATTCTGGTCCTGTCACACTGTGGTCTTCACTGACCAGCCTATCATCCTACATAACTCATGTCTGTGCCCACTATCGTCTACAGGATCTTACAATTGTCCTACCAAAGTTCACAGTCATCTCTTAACGTTTCTTGCCTTCATTTCTTCACCTTCTCCCTTAGAGAGAACAACATACCCTCTTCCACAGACACCTGACAGGTACTAAGAAAAAGTTGGGGCGCCTGGGTGGCGCAGTCGGTTAAGCGTCCGACTTCAGCCAGGTCACGATCTCGCGGTCCGTGAGTTCGAGCCCCGCATCAGGCTCTGGGCTGATGGCTCAGAGCCTGGAGCCTGTTTCCGATTCTGTGTCTCCCTCTCTCTCTGCCCCTCCCCCGTTCATGCTCTGTCTCTCTCTGTCCCAAAAATAAATAAAAACGTGGAAAAAAAAAATTAAAAAAAAAAAAAAAAGTAACATAGTCCATGCCTCTGGGAGCAAAGGTATCAAAACCAGTGTTCTCAAGCTCTCACCAACCCCCTTCTGTCCCAACCCCTGTAACAGCCATAGAGCAATGCTGCTAGCCACTGACTCACCATGACTTTCTGCCTTCAAACCTTGACCGGAAGAACTCTTGGGCCACCACATTTCAACCTAAAACGAGCCACCACCCTAGACCAGCGGGTCCTCAAGTGTGGTCTGGGAACATGGGAGGATCCCCAAAACTTTTCCATGACAAACCCATTCGCATAGAAATACTAAGATGCTCTTTGTCTCTTCCACTTTTAATCTCTCACGGGTATGCCGTGGAGTTTTCCAGAGGCTCCCTGGCATCTGATAGTACAAACGCTTGAACCCAGAAGTGGATAGGAGACTCTGGGTGATTTCTGGTAAGCCAAACTTAAAGGGATTTGCAAAAGGAAAGAGTGGGAAGCAAACTGCTCTTTGCACAACTTACTGCTGTCTGTTTTCACATTAACATGTAATGGGCTTACTATTGGTCTTGGTAAATGAATTAATAAGTACATGTTTTTAAATACCTGTCTTCATCTGAATATGCTAAATATCAGTAGATATAAGCTTGTGGGGTCCTCAAGAGCTGCTGCGGTTTCTGACACAAAGCAGGTATGGAGTAATGCATGGAGCATAGCACAGCCCCCCTCCACCACACCACAGTCAATACCTGCCCCGGCTGCACCAGAACATCCTCGGCTTCAGCAACAGAAAAAGGAGGCCCCTGCTCATCACGTAGCCACAGAAAATCTAATGACTTCTGTGCCCAAAACACCGAACAGCTGCAATGGGGTCTGGTGCTGGGCTGATTCCTGCTCCTTCTATCATTCAGGGTTTGACTGAAGAAGCAGAACCATGGGGAGCGATACGTAATAAAGGGTTTGTTACAGAGTCTGGAACACAAGCAGCTATGAGAGCTGTAAACCGGCTACGCAAGGATGATGCTTTTTTGGTCTGGTGCTGGAACCTGACATCACCAGGGCAGGTGATGGCAAGGAAGGATGGCCATGAAGTGTGGGGTCAAGGACAAGCTGTAGCCCCCAAGAACGGACTGCCACCTGCTTCAGTCTCTCACCTGCTTCAGGCCTCCAGCATGGTGATGCTCATGCCCTGCTGGAGAAGCTGGCATCCTTCATCATGAAGCTAAACACCCAGCAGGCCAGGAGTCTAAGGAACCAAGGGAGGAGGTCTGCAGGACTGATGCACCCCAGCTAGAGGGGCCAGAGATCCACGACGTGCTTGCAACGCGGCAGCACCACATGCACCTCACTGACCTTCCTCACATAAAACTTGAGACCAAGGCTTCACTTCACCCTCCAGATCTCATGTAAAATCTCATGTGACCCGTGCTAACCTCCAGTTAAGCAGGGAAGGAAGCAGCGAGAAACACAGCGCCAGCTTCGGGACACAGAGTAACCCCCTCCGTGCTCCTGGGTGGCGCTGGCATCTGTCCACACGGCACCCAAAGAGGCTAACCTTCCAGGGGGACTTTGGTCTCCAACAATCCACTGGGAACTTTTCTTGGAGTCTTCATTGCTTTCAGTTCCTCCGATGCTTCCGGTACCTTTCCAGCCTGCATTTCTCGAGATAGTTGACCTACTGATCTTTTCAAAAGGAATAAAGCCACCCGATGTGAGAGGCCCATTGCACTAATATGACCTCTCAATCCCACTTGCATCCTGCCCCATCGTACTGTCAGGCATATAGTACAACCTCAATAAATACAACTGAATTAACTCAAATAACTACTCACCATTCGCGTGGTCATCTGGATCGTCAGAGGCACCAACCAATCCTTCTGCCCACATCACCTACCCCTCTTGCCTTCATTTGACATCAAACCTGTCTTTTGTCCCCTTAAATGGATGAAATACCATCATTTATATTGTTTTTAGTAATTGCATTATCTGAAGTCTCATGGGTCGGATTCTGCTATCTGTTGTCTATGCTCACACTGAGGGTAACCGCTTTCTTTTTCTTGTTTCCTTTTACTTTTTTTTTTTACAGTAAGCTCATAGGCCTTGGAAATCTATCCTTGGGAATTCATTGAGGCCAGAGTTGGAGATGGGCTCCCTGTAGACATTTTAAATTTGCTTCTGCCAGGCACCTTGAGGACCATCAACCTAAGACAAATCCAAGGGCAAAATGTAGAATAATAGACCACTGGTATAGAGTGATTGGGGGCCATAGAAACCCAGACTGTAGTTACACTTTCATCAGGGAAGAACCTTTCACTTCTGAACAGCAAGATTTCAGCCAGTTCTTGCTGAAACATGCAAAGTTCTTGCTCACCCTTGCACAGTCGATGGAGCCCTGTGTGATGTCTTAGTTAGCCAGTGGCCGTTATTCAGACTCTTTGCCTTGGGTGGGCTTAAGCTTTGGCACCTGTTCCAGGGGCCTTGTCACCCTGTCCCTAAAAGGAACAGCTCAGTCATGTGAGTTTTCCAGTTGCTCCCAGGACAAAATTTGACTTCACTCTTCTGAAGAACTCTCTGAGTTCTTTATTTTTTCCATTCTTTTTAACTTCTAGGATTATTTCCTGAGAGAAGATAGATATATCCTATTTTATATTTTGTCCAGCCTAGGTTGGTCAAGTTATCTAATCATCAGTGTTGCTAGAAATATAAGTTTTCATTCCTTCATTTTTCAATAAGCATTTTGAAAACACCTATTATATAGAAGGTAATTATAATCACTGACATAAAAAAAATATATACAATATATTATTTACCCCCAAGGAACTTAGAGAAGAATGAGTGGCATAAAAATAGATCATTAACATAGTAAGGAATAATACAATATCATATAACTGAGCACGGGGGACTAGGAGGGTACAAAAGAGGGCCACCACACTCACTGGGTTGGAAAAAGGGCACAGGAGAGGACAAGCAGTCAGCATATACCAATCATTGCAGTAGCCTAAAACCAGGATCGTTTATTTCTCTCACACACATATAGATGGGCTGGCTTCAGCTCAATGTGCTTAGGTTTGACTGAGCCTGATTCTGGGCTTCAGAACTTTTAGGTCTGTTCCACGTGTCTCTCCTTTTGATGATACCAGCAGCTACATGTCTTTCTCATGCCAGAGATCTGAGCCTCCCAGAGTAGTGAGTAGAAACCACCAAGCCCCATGCCCCGCCTATGCTCCAAACTCACACACAGTCACTTCTGCCCACGTTCTATGGACAAAGCTCAACATCAGTTGGATGAGGAAGTATACTCCTCCCACAGAATTGGGGGTCAGCAGTGGAAAATAGTGAATTTGTTGAAAAGAGTCTAATCTAACAAAGACAGATTTGAGGATTCATATTTAAGTTTCGTTTTCAAAAGAGGTAGAAATTCAGAAGACTGTTAATTCCAGAATAAAAGGAAACACATGAGCAAAACAGTTTCACCAGCAGGGTTAATAAAGTCAACAAGGAGATGATAATGGGGAAGTAGACAGGGACCAGTAAAGGGCATTGTGTGTTTTAATGAGCTCTATTTCCTGTGTAGCTTTTTGCTACATGAAAGCCAACTGAAAGCTTTTAAGCCAAAACGATATAATCAAATTGACATTTTACTGAGATCACAGTGACATCTCCCTAGATAAACTGCTACTGAAGGCAAGAGTGTGATGAAAAGATTCAGTAAAAAAAAGATAAGAGATGGACTAGGTCCATGATTGTAAGAATAATACAGTCAAGTTGGAATCAAGAGCTATTCGGGAGGGAGATCAATAAGCTAATAAAAGTCAAGTGCCTAGCAGTGTCTGGTACAAAATAAGTTCTCACTAAACACTAGAAGCCACTGTTAATAATAATAATAGGTCTGGATAATTGTGTGAGGAGGCAGGGTGGCAAGATGAGAGCAAAGGAGAAATGTAAGATGTCTTTCACAGACCTTGTTTGATTAACCAGATTGTCTATGTCATTTACTGTCATATGGCCAAAAGAGGAAGAATACGTTTACAGAGAGAAAAATGACAAATTTTGGACATGTTATAAACACAAAAGAAAAATCTCAAAAGTGACGAGACAAATTTCAAGTGAGCAACAGCTCTCAGACGGACACCTGCCTTTTTAACAGGAGCAATGGAAATCAGAAGAAGACAATGGAATATTATCTTCAAGGTTCTAAGGAGTACCAGTACCTGCCACCCTAGAATTCTATACCCAACAAAACTAGACTTCAACAACGCAGCCAAAAGAAAGCCAGTAGAAGATACAATTATGTTCACACCTGCATTGTTCAAGAGTCTAAAACCAAAACAACCAAAATATTTAAGAACAATAGAATGAATAAAGCATAGTATATGCATATAACAAAGTACTGTGGTTCTCAAAGTGTTATGCCTACAACAGTGTCACCTGGGTTCTCAAAGTGTTATGCCAGTGTCAGTGTCACTGGGGAACTTATTAGAAATACAAACTCTCACACCCCATCCCAGAATTTACTAAATCAGAAACCCTGGAGGTGTGGATCAGCAATGTGTGATCTAACAAGTCTGAGCACAAACTACAAATTCATGTAACAACATGACTGAATACTCAAAGCATAGAGTTGAAAGAAACTTGAAAGAAACAAGACTGACTCATAAAACTCAAACTGTATATTCCACTTACACAATGCTTAAAAGAGAGAGAGAGTGAGAGAGTGAGAGATGTAATTCAACTAAACTGTTTAGGGATACTAAGTTGAGAGCAAAACTATAATGAAGGGAAGGTCATGATTAACATAAAAGTTGAAAGGCACCTGGGTGGCTCAGTTGGTTAAGCTTCCAACTTCAGCTCAGGTCGTGATCTGATAGTTTTGTGAGTTTGAGCCCTGAGTCAGGCTCTGTGCACTCACTGTGTAGAGGCTACTTTGGATTCTCTCTCTCTCTCTGCCCCTCCCTCGTCTGTACTCTCTCTGTCTCTCTTAAAATAAATAATTAAAAAAATTAAATATAAAAGTTGAAATATCTCTTGGGTAGGGAATAAGGTGTTTATATAGGAAAGAATACTTAGGATTCTGGGTATTGACAGTATTTTCTTTATTTTCTTGGGTGGTGATTACATAGCTGTTCACAATGATTTATAATATATACATTACTTAATATATATATATGCACTTCTCTGTATATGTTTTATATTTCACAATAAAAAAGTGCTTTTAAAAGAATAGAAAGCTAATAGGAATGTTGCTCACAAGTAGGATCAAATCCAGGAAATGTGTTTCAAAAAATATAATCTGGAATGAACCCCAGCTTTAAGAAATGGAGTAAAAAGAAATGACATTATGGGCGCCTGACCAGCTCAGTCAGTAGAGCATGCAACTCTTGATCTCAGGGTTTTAAGTTTGAGCCCCACATGGAGTGTCGAGATTACTTGAAAAAAATAAAATCTTTGGAAGGAAGGAAGGAAGGAAGGAAGGAAGGAAGGAAGGAAGGAAGGAAGAAGGAAGAAGGAAGGAAGGAGGGAGGGAGGGAGGGAGGGAGGGAGGGAGGGAGGGAAGGAAGGAAGGAAGGAAGGAAGGAAGGAAGGAAGGAAGGAAAGAAAGAAAGAAAGAAAGAAAGAAAGAAAGAAAGAAAGAAAGAAAGAAAGAAAGAAAGAAAGGACAAAGTGTGGGGGGAAGAGAGAATATTACATCACCCACATCCCAAAAGTGTATCTCATCAATACTTAGTCTTCTGTCTTGGGTCTTCTCCCTTCTTTTCCAAACCTTCCTACCTTCCAACTTGTAAACTCTGCAAGCCTCCTGAGAGGTACCACTTCTACACCATCCTTCTCTGACATTGGAGCCTAGGACTCAGCAATCATTGACCCCGGAGAGTCCAGGCCATGGGAACACAATAAAGGAAAAACAGAAATGCTAATAAAAAAGCACTTAGGAGGATTTTTTTTATCTTAATCCATAAGCCCACTACCAGATATAAATCAGACACCCACAGCATGCTTTTGTCTGTGTTTCCCAAGGTTCTTTGTGTGTGATCTCTTTGGAGATGCCACCTAAATCCGCTCACATTTTAACTGATGTAAACCTATTTTGAAACCATGTGCATAACTCGACACAGCCACAGTGTTCCCTGAATCACACCGCTTTGTTTCCCAGCTCCTTCTGGGCCAGGGAACCGTGCCAAGGGTAACAAAGGCCTTCAACGTCCAACAAAGACCAAACTTGCCTGAACTGCTCCTTGACTTGCCCGAAAGAAACTTTTGGCTTTGTTGTAATAAGCTCCTATGGCATTACATCCCCAAATCTTGACATGACAACACTACTCAAGGGTCCCGGGAGTCCGGTGAAGGCACCCAATCGTCACTTCCTCTGCAGAACAAATTCAGATGTGGAAGAGATTTCACATGGCCCCATGAGACCGACACCAGGCACCCATGCCGATTCAAATCTCTCAGTGCGCGCAGCTAATGGCAAGGTATGACCGTTGCCTGCCCAGTTCGGTAGTGACTCAGCCTGCAAACACCGTCCTACTGAAAGACCCACAGTGTTTTTATGTGTTTTACTGAGCTACAGAATTTCCCAGCAGATCCGTTACTGGTGTTTATTGTTTTATATTTTAATAGTCTCTCTACAAAGTGGGAATCAGGAACCAAATATATTCATCCCGGGGTAATTTGCTTATCGCCCATGAATGGCACTTAAACAAAAGCAACAATGCACTTTTCACTGAAAAGCATTTGGTTTCAGCATTCTGGCAAGCGCTTAGGAAACCCCCATGCTTCCTTCCCAGAACATAAATCTCCATCCTGCAGCCCAGATTTGTGGTCAAATGAGGAGGCAAGAGCGGGGTTTTGCTAACTTGCGTTTCGAAGAGTGATCAACCGAATGCTTTCACCCCTGCTTTCTGTCACGGGTCCATGCTGGTGATCAGAGGGGGAATAGCTCTAAAATGCAAATGGATTGTCTGACAGGAGGGGATGCTGTGTGGAAGACCTCTCTTAGAGACATGACCTTCACTAAAATAGGCGGGGTAAGTGCAATTTCTCAGAAGAGTCCCAGTATGATGCCACTGTTCCTAGAAAGATTCAGGACACAGAACCAGTATGTCTTTGTTGAATAACAGCTTGTTCAATGAAACTGTTTGGCTTTAAATCAAGAGTGGCTTTAATGCAAGGCTGGATAGTCCCAAATGGAGTTGCTCAACCCAATAAGGTGCATAATAAACAAGGGGGTGGAAGGAGTCATCCAGGCAATGCTCTGCTCAGCCAGACACTGGGTTTCTTGGGGAGAGCATTTCTTTGGAGTTAAGATCTCCATAAAGCACATCAAGTTGCCCTGAGTTACTCCACACTCATTTTAAAATTCTACTGGTATTCTTTGCAGGTGAGTTATAGCTCAGGAAACATGCGTTTGGATCAAAAGGGTCCTCCACAACCCGACGGCGTATAGTTCTCTGATGTCTTCTTCGTGTCCTTCTTTCTCTTCTCTCCCTTCTTTGCCTCCTTTGGTCCCGTGTGTCCACCACTGGTAGCGGTAAATTTAGCAGAGGTGCTCTCGATTAGCCATGCTCTCGTCTCTCCCCAGGGACTTCATACGTACCCATATGTTAGGATTCTGCCCTCATACCACCTGCGCACGCAGCTTTCCCAGCATCCCCTTTACGCTGCTAAGGGCCGCCTAAATCAGGAATCCCAAAAATGGGAGTCAGAGCTCAAATTAGGCTGGGGTGTTAGCTACTGGGAGATTGTCAAAGAGCTCGTGCTGTATACATCTAAAATTTGAATTTGAATTAATTGGTCTCTCCAGTTATTCACAAGGTTCACACAAGTGGCCATCTCCTTGACAAAGGCAGTACCGTACCCAGAGATTTTGAGGGAAATAGCAAGGGTGAGAAAGCAGATGGAGGTAGATGGAAAGAGAAGAGCGGGTGGGTTCACAGGGTCTCAAAAGGGTAGAACCTCCAAGATGAGGAAAATGCGTGATTGGGTACACGGTGTGTGGGAGAGGGAAGAGGTCACATGTTTGATGTGGGCACATGGGTCCGTGGCACTGTGATTCAATAAGGAAAAGAACACAGTGGAGGGCATTTGTGGGGGCAGTAACGAGTTGGATTCAACTTTCTTTGCTTTAATGGAATTCTGGCTTAAATCCTCAGAAGGATGAGGCTATAAATCACTTTTTAAATTAAATTAAGCATAAGAGTAAACAGATGGCACCACACTGGACGAAAGCAGGGTCCCCTCTGACAGGTGGGAGAAGTGTTCCACGAGAGGAGGAAACTTCTCCGACGTGAGGACAGTATCTGTGATCTCCCTCTGCAAACCAGCGTCTGGACAAGGCAGAATGGGGAGGCCAGTGGCAAAAGGCTGCTTTGGAAATCTATGCTCCGGAGGCATTTCTTTCTCTACCTGTTCCTTTGGCTGGCTGTCTCAGGTACCAGGGTTCCTCCAGGGGTGCAGCCTACTTTCTGAAACTACACAGATTTTATTTTTTTTATTTTTTTAGTGCTTATTTATTTTTGACAGACAGAGAGAGGGAGACACAGAATCCAAAGCAGGCTCCAGGCTCTGAGCTGTCAGCACAGAGCCGGATGTGGGGCTACAACTCACAAACCAGAAGATCATGACCTAGGCCAAAGTCGACCGCTTAACCAACTGAGCCACCCGGGTGCCCTGAAAACTACACAGATTTTAAAAGAAAGACCATGTGGCACATTCCCAGACGCACAGCATCTTCTGAATGCAGCTGCTCATTGGGCTATCTTGCCTTTCAAGTATTTCAGAGGGAGCCTTCTGGAAACAATCTATTTCTTCAAGCTTGTAACTTCCCACACTCGCTCTTCAGTGTGTTTGTTGTTTGGGGGGGGCAGGAAGGGCTTTTCTTGAAGGGTCTGAGTTGTGACCACCTTTGAGTGGTGACTCCCCAAAGACAGCTGAAAAGGGGGATTCCATTTCACATAATTCTTGACGAAAGGCGGCCGGCCGATCTCAGCTGGCACGAATGTGCATGTACAGTCAGGATGCCCAGAAGGACCCCTCTTAAGATGCCCAGCACTGAACTGAGGGTGTGATGCCCAGCCTGCACTCGGGGAAGTCACCTGACGAGGGAGGGGACGATGGCTGGGTTTGCTTTAGCAGACCGGGCTTACAAACTTGAACGCCAACAGCAGACACATCGGGATTCAAATCCCCAACTGCCCTACTAGGCAGTTGTGTTAACGTGAGCGGATAACTCTCCTGTCTGAGAAATGGAGATTAATAACACAGTGTGGACCCCATTTTTGTTGTGAACTAAATCAAACCATGAGTGTAAATTGCTCACGCCATGATCGGCCCATAATAAGTGCTCCGTTAACAAGAATTGTCACCTAAATTCATGCACCATGAGCTACTCCAGAGTTGCAGTTCCTAGTGGGAAAGCCCACTTCTGCCCAGAAAAAAAAAAAATCTATTGATTGCCAGAATGTTAAAGTATGTTTCGCTTCATTTGTATGACTGAGTCGTGTCCTATTTGGAAAACTTGACCCTGAGTTTGAGACTGCTAGCCAGGAGTGACTTAAATTAGTTGAGCATTCACTGTGCTGACAGTTCAGAGCCTAGAGCGTGCTTCAGATTCTCTCTCTCTCTCTCTCTCTCTCTCTCTCTCTCTCTCTTTCTCTCTGCCCCTCTCCTGCTCACACTCTGTCTCTCTCTCAAAAATAAATAAATATTAAAATAAATGGGTGAGCATTCAGAGGTGGTAGAATTATCCTAAACTACTAACATATCAGTAGAAAGCTCTCAGTTCATTCATTGCCTCTCTTCCTCCTCCCTGCGTTCTGCAGCACGAGGCCAGACGGGCAACAGGGGACAGGAGAACAAATCAGGGGCATGTGCCATTGGCCTGACCTTCCCACACCCCCGTCTACAACGGTCCCAGACATGGCTCTTCTTTTCTTCTTTTTTTTTCTTTTCTTTCTTTTTTTTTTTTTCTTTTCTTTCACAGTTCGAATAAGCGATAGAGTTAAAAATAGGTGTGTTCCTTCAACAGGTAATTATTTTCCTGAAAATGAAAGCTAGTGGGTCTATTTTAAGAGTTAATTAGCTGACAGGGGAACTGAATTCACCCTACAGTGCATTTCAACACGCGTTTCAGAAAAGTAAGAGGTAAAAGCGTGCCAAGCTGCAGAGAATTTCTGAAAAGACAGGCAAGAAGCGGAGCCATCTCACATGGGTGGTAAGTCCTCACCAGATATTTGAGATCTTTCTCATGCGCGGTAATAGCAGTCGTGTTTTTAAAGTTCTCCTTTCGCTTAATGACTATGTCGGAATTTTTTTTCTCGCTGCCACAGGGCAGGTGGACCGCTAACCATCGAGGATGACAGGCTCAAGGACGTCACAGCTGCGGCATTCACACCACTTAATGAGGGAGCCTGAAGCTCTCCCTCCCCGGGGAAGAGGTGAGAGAGGTGATCTCTGAGCTGCAGTCCGCCAAAAGCCCAGATCCTGACATGCCATCTCATTAGAGGCGGTCTCTTGGCTTCGAGTCCTCGCTGGTGACATTCGGCAGTGGCCCTACTTCATGGCTCAACTCTCCGTGACTCCTTTCCATCGGTGGCGGTGAGGGGTGCTGAGGAGCGAGAGGGAAGCTCAGCCTGGCCTGCCCCACACCGTTATTGGGTGAGCAGAATTTCTTTACCCTGTTCTGAGGCACTACGGGACAGGGCTGGGGGCACGCCATCCCTACCGGGCGCTGTCAGTCAAGCGGGCTTCCTCAGCCACCGGTCACTCAAGAGCCAGCACCACCGTCTGCTTCCAACAAACCCACGATTGGAACCTCCTTCTGCAATGAGTTCACTGCCCAGAGGGCCTGTCACTCACTCCACTGCAGTGGTTTAGTTGACGTAAAACGACAGACGCACAGCCGCCTGCATGGTGGCCACTTCTCTCTTCCCTGGGATTATGCCCTGGCCTTGTGGTCTTTAGCAAAGTCTGAATCCTGGACTCTGCTCTACCTGACTTGTTTTGCTGTTGTTGTTGTTGTTGTTGTTGTTGTTGTTGTTGTTGTTGTTGTTTTACCAGAAGCACCTTTTTTTTTGGTACTTTGTGAAACGATCTCTCAGTAAACATCAGTGTGATTCTGAAAGTGAACCTCCAGTGCGTCCCCAGCGGAAAGGGGAGGGCTCCACGGTCAGGCGGTTGGTCCCACTGCACAGAAAGCCATTCGGTCGTCAGAAGGCGGCCGGAACCGAGCCAGAACCAAAGCCCCAGCGCTTACTGTCAGCTCTGGCCAAGGTCAAATTCGGCCAGCACCCTGGATACACGGGCCAAGCCGGGTGACCTGAAGAACAAGTCCCTACCTCTGCAGCCCTGGCGTCCCCCTCCGGGCCAGGGGACTGCTCCTCGGTGTGTGCTGCCCGACCCGCAGCATCAGCGCTGCGAAGAGCAGGTTAAGGCTCCCGTTCCACCCCTCGGTCCGCTATCCCCCCCCCCCCCCCCCCCCCCCCCCCGAGCGTTCCCTCCGCGTCTGTAAAATGGGAACGACACCACTTCGTGCGTTTGGGGCGAAAGCCGCGGAGGCAACGTGTGAAGTGCCTGGAAGAATGAGTTTTCATGCTCAATAAGTGAGACCACATTTGCTAATCCGCGAAGTGCTGGGCTCACAGTTCGGGTTGAACAGAGTGCCGGAGCTGCGGGGACGGTGGGATGTGGGATCCCAGGTGTAGGCAACCTCTGCTGGGCCGTCCATACGTCCCTCTCAAGGGTCGGGTTGGACTCGGGGTCGCTGTCCTCGATGCAAGAAGACCATCCACGGTGGGGACGACTCAAACATAAAGAAGTGTTCTCTTCTTCCAGAGAGTTGTACTTTTGAGAGCAGACCTTTCCCGGGATGCCATCACTTACGCGGCAGACCGGACCCAGCGGGCGTCACTGTGGAGGCGGCGAGCAGGTGCACGCCGCTCCTCCCCGCAGCCCCGTTAGGATTTCCAGCGCCTTCCTCTCCGGGGGCCCCTGTGCTCCTCTGAAAGCCTCCGACCATCCTGCCTGCCAGCCCGGGAGAGCGCGGCTCCGAACCGCGGCCTGACTGAGCCCCCTGGCGGCAGTTCTGCGGCCGCGCACCTGCCGGTCTCGGGGAGAGGCTCCAGCGTCGCAGCCCTCCGCACCCTCCCCTTCCTGCAACTACCTGCTGAGACGCTGGGCGCCAGTCCCACACGGTTTTCCCCGAGTCAGGACAGGTGTGCGCTCACCTGGCGCCTGGAATTCTCCGTGCCTCCTTCAGCCCCACACTTCCTGCCACTTCTCCACTTAGAATACCAGAGGGAGCCCCCAAGACCCCGCAACCGCGGGGGAAAGCAGGGGTTTAAGAGTCGGGAGAATTCAGGTTTGCGTCCCGATTGGGTTCGATAGGCGAGTATTCATTCATTCCCAGGCCGCTTACCTACTCCGGGCCTCCACTTTCTCAGCTGGGAGACGGGGACGGTGGTGCTGGCGTCTGGGGGTCATTTTAATTTTAATTCCTAAGTGACACTACATGGCTGTGCATATAAAAATTCATCCATATAGCTGTATGGTAGATTACGGGCATATCTATAACTTCATACATGTACAACATAGACAGACATATAATATATATTCCAGAGACAGACAGAAGGACAGAAGGCATGTGAAAACACAGTCTATGGTAATGATCACCAGAACTACCCAGGAGACACAATCGGGTCAAAATTGTTTCCGAAGAAGAAAATAAAACGAAGGTCACCAAAAAAAATTCGGGAATCGCATACGAAAAATTTTCCAGCAATAACGCATGGAGCTGTAGACAAAACGGGCATCCCATATTCCCGGTAAATGTAACAGACAATCAATCCATTGCCTAATTCAGGGAGAAAGAAGAATCCGTAAGCATCCTGACATAATAAGAAACCAGCAGCAATTCGAGGAGAATCCCAGCCTCAGGCGTTTCAACAGGACTGAATTCCACAAATGAATGAAGTTACACTGATGGCTGTGTTAATTTAAACACATGGTATGTTGTGTCAAGTTTGTGCTTTGTAATTTGTTTGTAAAAGAAAAAAAACCATGGTCATATTTTCGAAGACTGAGAACCTACAACTTTTATTCACGGGGGAATGTATATTTGAAGACTGCACCAGAGTCTGCTTGGTTTTGCCCCAACCCATTTCTCCCCTCTTTCTTTGTGATGGGATCCCTTATTTCAGCAGGACTTCTGTGTCGAGATTGAAACTTATACTTTTCCAACTTCCCTTCCCTCCAGCTGTGGCCATGTTGGCCAGGTTTTAGATAAACGAGTAGAAGAGGTGCTGTGTGCGGGGCTCCAGGAGACGGTTGGGGAGGGGACGGGGCGTCCCATCTCTTCCCCTCCCTCTTCCAGAAAGGACAGCGTGCCTGCAGCCTGTAGTCTTGAGGACCTCATGAAGCCACAGTCTCAGCCCTGGCCTGACCACTTCCAGACTCCTTCTGGGAGAGAGAAATAACTCCTATCTTAGTTGATCCTCTGTTGGTTTCTGATTTCAAACACCTGCCACAAATCTGACTCTAAATGACACCGATAGATGCTAAAGCCAAATAATAGATTAAATCCCAAATTAAGGAAATCATTTGTGAAAGGAATTGCAGTGAACAGTAAATTCAATTAAACACAGACTAAGTCACAACAGTTGGGGCAAATAGAGTTAAAATGTCACTGCGTGCCGTTGAAATTCTTGAAATCAAAGATAACTAATGTAGAAATAATCTGCTGATTGCGGATTGGGATAAAATCCAGACTGCGTCAGCAAATGGATGTAGCAAATAAATGAATGAGGGTTAGAAACGAGAAAAGGATAAGGAAAATGTGCTGATTTGTTCCTCTGTCATGGGAGAAATCAATATATTCAGTTTCACTTACGAAATTGATGAATGGAGAAATACGAGTTTAAGAGTATTACTTAATATGTCTGTGTCAGAATTAGGTTTGGCTGAACGTACAAGAAAACCGAAATCACAGTGGCTTAACAAATTTAAAGGGTTATTTTTCTTTCAAATAAAATAAAGCTGGAGATAGACAGAGTCCAGGGCTAGTATGGTTACTTGCTGCCTTTTCACCCTCGACGTGTGGTTTCCATTCCAAGACTGCCTCCTGTTCATAAGATGGGCCCCGGTGCGTAGCCATTCTGTCTTCTCCCAGACAGAGAAAGGGAAAAGGGAGGAAATGTTCATCCAAGTGGTCTGATGTGGCCCACACATAAATTTAGGGGAAGATGAAAAAATATAGTCTCTAGGCCAAGCGTATTATCATCCCTCAATAGAAAGAGGGGTCTGTTCATAGGAGGAAACGATTATGGATACCAAGTAGACAACGGACAGTCCCTGCCTTAGAAGGAAGCATAAGAACTTACACAATGACTGTGCATTGACCAAGTGAATAAAAGAGAAAAACAAAGACAACTCTCTAAAAATGGGAAATTTGGACACAGACATACATACAAGATACCAAGGGAAGATGAAGGCGGGGATGGGGTGATGCTTCTTCCAGCCAAGGAATGTCAAAGATGGCCAGGAAACCAACAAAAGCTAGGGAGGAAGCACGGAACACACTCCTCCTCACAGCCTCAGAAGTAACCAACCCAGCTGACATCTTGACCTTGGACTCTGGGCTTTCGCAATTGTGAGGAAATGGATTTGTGTTGGTTAAGCCACTCAGCTTGTAGTACTTAGTTAGGGCAGCCCTAGCAAATGCAGACACTGGAGATAATTGCTTTTCTTTTACAAATTTCTGTATGGCTTGACTATTTTAAAAAGACTATATCCTTTATAAGCAAAATAAACAATATGTGTTTTCTAAATAAGATGAATGAGGCAATGTCTAAGTTTTTTTTTTTTCTGTAAGTCCACATTTCAAAGAATTGAATGACCTAAAAAGTTTAATTTTTTTTAATTAAAAAAATTTAAAAAATCTCAGCCCCCTCTCAGGGGTTGAGAGGGAGGGAGATGCAGAACTCGAAGCAGGCTCCAGGCTCTGAGCTGTCAGCACAGAGCCCAACACAGGGCTCTAACTCACAGACCGCAAGATCATGACCTGAGCCCAAGTTGGACGCTCAACCGATTAAGCCACCCAGACGCCCTGCCCTAAGAATTTTAAACAAAATTTAATATTAAAATGATCTAGTCCTGAGACTTTTTAGAGAGGCAGTTTTGTCCCAGGGCTCCAGGTCAATCCCTGCTTTCAATTTTAGCAAATGATCATTTATACTTCCTTAAGAAGAAAAAATTTAATTAAAAGATGAAGGTGGTGATGACAGCCTGGTGTTTGGATAATTCCCAAATTCACACAAAAACTGACACAACAATTAGCTATCAAAGCCACAGCCCTATGATCAATGTTTACAACCAAACCAGATGATAAGGTCACTCTACAAATCCTAAAAGACAACTGGGGGGGGGGGGGGGGGAAATCACCTCTAGCCACAAAATGTGCATGTTATCAGCATGTGCATGGGAGAGGAAACCAATAAGGTAAAGCCCTGAGAATAGGAACACATACCCCACACACAAATAGTCAACAGGTTCTCACGGGAAAGCAGGAGGTTCCAGATGGAGAGTGGCTGGTGGAAGCAGGAAGGGTCCTGTCCAGGTGTGATGGATAAGCACAGGGCCAATGGCAAGAACTAAAGAACCTGGACAAGTGTAACCCCAGTACACTCCTGAAACGGACATTGCCCCCACACTGGGGAGAAGCTGCTGAACATAGAATCCGGATTGAGGAAGACAGGGAAAACATAGACAAAGGAAACACAAGGTCAGACAAATAAGGGAGAGGAAGAGAGCTGGGAAATCTCAGAAGACACACTGCCATGTTTTTTTCGACACTATAAGGAGGAGGGGAGAAAAAAGAGGCAGGAGGAGGAGGACCTGGTCAAAGTTACAAAAACGATCTGAACAAAGCTTTTTCCTAAAAGTTAAGAAAGGAATTTCACACACACACACACACACACACACACACACACACACACACACACACACACACTGAGAATAGAAACATAGCTAACAGAAATGTATCAAAGTGGCATAAAAGTGACAATGAGGAAAAAAAGAGAATAAGGAACAGAATATCTTTGCAGGGAAAATACACCAGAAGTCACACTAAAAATAAATAAAACCGTGGCATACTACTTCAAAACCATTCAAAAATTAATAGAAAGATAAAAGACATGAAAGAAACAACATGAATCAGAAGTAGAAACACTCAGAAATGAGACAATGATAGAACTCAAGAAAAAAAAAATAGAGGAAAAGAGTAAAGCATTTTAGAAATGAAGATTGGGGCGCCTGGGTGGCGCAGTCGGTTAAGCGTTCGACTTCAGCCAGGTCACGATCTCGCGGTCTGTGAGTTCGAGCCCCGCGTCAGGCTCTGGGCTGATGGCTCGGAGCCTGGAGCCTGTTTCCAATTCTGTGTCTCCCTCTCTCTCTGCCCCTCCCCCGTTCATGCTCTGTCTCTCTCTGTCCCAAAAATAAATAAATGTTGAAAAAAAAAAAAGAAATGAAGATAAAACTAGCAAGACCACAAGAAAAAAAAACAAGACAACAAGCAGAGACTTCAGAAAAATGGACGGCCAGAAAAAGCTTTTGATTTTAACACAAAATGAAAAAATATTAAAAAGATATTTTAAGAAAAAGTGAAAAGCACTGAAGACAGGCAGTCAAGATCCAACATAAGTTTAAAAGGGGCCCCTAAAGAAGAAAATCAAAGAAATGAAGCATAACAACACAAACTACCATTTAAAAGCACTTTTCTGGGAGCATCTGGGTGGCCCAGTCAGTTAAGCATCTGACTCTTGCTTCGGTCTCAGGTCACGATCTCACAGTTCATGAGTTCAAGAGCAGTGTTGGGCTCTGTGCCGACAGCATGGAACCTGCTTGGGATTCTCTCTCTCTCCTCCCTCTCTCTCTTTTCCCCTTTCCCACTCTCTCTGAATAAATAAAAAATGTTTAATTAAAAAAAATTTGTAAAGCACTTTTTGAAAAAATACTTGAAACCATACATTGAAAGAGTACAGAGTATCTATAAATACCAACCCAGAATAACACCCAGACATTTACTAGTAAACGTACTCTATTAAAAAAATAAAAAAGTACTCTAATAAAAAGTACTGTAATTAAAAAAAGTACTCTAATAAAAAAAAGAAGAAGAAGAAAATCCACTGGGTATCTAAGCAAAGAGGGCACTTAACTTATTAGGAAAATAAAATAAAATTATGCTTGAAGAGAGGAAGAAAATAGCTCAGATTGTCAAGAAAGAAAATATGAGCCCAGAATTTTATTTTTATTTATTTTTTTTTAATTTTTTTTTCAACGTTTATTTATTTTTGGGACAGAGAGAGACAGAGCATGAACGGGGGAGGGGCAGAGAGAGAGGGAGACACAGAATCGGAAACAGGCTCCAGGCTCCGAGCCATCAGCCCAGAGCCCGACACGGGGCTCGAACCCACAGAACGCGAGATCGTGACCTGGCTGAAGTCGGACGCTCAACCGACTGCGCCACCCAGGCGCCCCGAGCCCAGAATTTTATACCCAGCAAACCTGACCTTCAAGTACAACATATAACATACACTTGAGTAATTCAGCCATTATGTCTACCATGAAAATGTCCTAAGGAATCTAGTAGAAAACAAGTTTCAGACAAAGCATATTAGACATATGTGGACATAAACACTGGTGGTTAAATACACAGTCACGTGAAGTAAGAAGATTAAATGAGGGGCGCCTGGGTGGCGCAGTCGGTTAGGCGTCCGACTTCAGCCAGGTCACGATCTCGCGGTCCGTGAGTTCGAGCCCCGCGTCGGGCTCTGGGCTGACGGCTCAGAGCCTGGAGCCTGTTTCTGATTCTGTGTCTCCCTCTCTCTCTGCCCCTCCCCCGTTCATGCTCTGTCTCTCTCTGTCCCAAAAAAATAAATAAACGTTAAAAAAAAAAATTTTTTTAAGAAGATTAAATGAGAATTAAAGGTGTATAATTGCTATGTGATCTAACAAAAGAGAAATGGGACAAGCATGTAAAAAATGGAGGGATGAAGATAGTATATTTAAGAATCTTTATTTTTAGGAAATCATGATTCATAATAGTTGTATTCATATTCACAATCTGAGACATATCTGTAAAGTGGGAAAAAGCAAATCATTATGCAGTATTTGAATTATTTTTCTCCTATATCAGAGGTTGGCAAACTATGGCACATGGGCCAGCTGCCTGTTCTTACAAAAAAGTTTCAATGGAACACAGCCCTGCCCATTCATTTACATTTTGTATAGGGCTGTTTTCCCATGATGGAGTTGAGCAGTTTTAACAGAGACTGCATGGTCTGCTAGCTTATTTACAATCTAGTCTTTAAAATTAAATAAAAAGTTTTCTGATGTCTACCCTATATCCTTGAAAACCAACCTTCTCCATGTAGAAAATGAAAGGAGATATAGATATAAGGCAAGTGGTCAAATAGAAACACTGTTGTCCCAAATTTGGATTGTAAATATCAGTAGAAACTTCTGAGGTGCTGTATCTTTTCACTGAATTCTAGCTCTGTCCTCTTAAAAGGCCTAAAACCAATGATCCAACCAGTGGCCGGGAGTATCCTAATACCCAGATCATGGCCTTAAAATGTCCATTTCCCAATTGAAACAAAAGTAAACAAAATAAAACATAGGCTTCTTAAAAGACATGGCTGATTCCACATCTGGAGCAGGAAATATACAAGACGTGCCTGGTGTGTCTGGAAATATCGAGAGCTAACAGAGATAAATCAGGATCATGTCAAAAGGACTCAGGAGTTACCCAGAGAAGGCTCCCGTTGGCCAAAGTAGGGACAATTTGTTTCCATACACATAACAACTGCCATGGATTAAAACCTATCAAATGTATATAAAACCATGAATTTATGGTAATATTTAAAAATAATAAATGATCACCTAAGGATGACAAGAAGCCAATTCATCATTGTGAAAACTAGATAAATAAGCCATTATATATTGTAATTTCTCCCTTTTGATTCTCATTTAATCTTCTTACTTCAAGTGACTGTGTATTTAACCACCAGTGTTTATGTCCATATCTGTCTAGTCATTTTCTTTGTCTGAAGCTTGTTTTCTAGTAGACTCCTTAGGAAATTTTCATGGCAGGAATAATGGCTGAATTACTCAAATATCTATTTCCTTTCCTATACTGAATTGTAACCTATAAAGATATACCATTTGGTGTCCAAAGGGCAGATGAAAGGTGTTATTTCCTTACAAGTAGACCCCCAGCTAATGAACAAAGCTAAGGGATAGAATTAGCACACAACTCTTTTGCAGCTTCGGTTAATTTATGAATCAAGGCATTGAGCTAACATTGAAAAAAGAAAAAGAGTAAAAAACAGACATGATGTACTTCCCAAAAAACGGATGAATACCACCTGTAGTCTAGCCACAGAGATGGCACAAAGTCAGATCAAACTTCTGGATTCTACCACCAAGTTTCAGGAAATTCATGTAACAGAGGTACATGAATCATCCATGAGTCTGAAATCAGCAAGATGCAAGCTGTGGGAAAATCTACCAGCCAAAAGATTCAAGTCCTACAACAAATAAACTGTAAGAAAAAGGAGGGCATGATGGAAAACCAATAGATTACAAGACACTTAAAAGACATAATCCTTTTCTTAACTGGGGAGGTGAGAGCACGTATCTAGATTAAGCATGAGTGAAGGAAAGCAAGGCAAGTGAAATCAGCTGAGTGGCTGTTTTGGAGGGACTTCTGCTCTGTCCCTAGACAACAGTGGCAGAATAAAAAGTGGGGGGAGGGGGAGAGGGATGACCCTGCAGGGAGGCAACATGAGGGGGATTTCTGAGCGCTGGTTATACAAATGGTCTCCACTGATGAGCACACATATGCTTTTCTTTATGCGAGTTACACTTCAGTGAAAATTTCTTTAATGCTCTTTTAAATTCACAAAGTTCAATGTTGAGAAGTATAGACTGAGAATTAAAATCATATACAATATTCAAGAATTCTGCTTTTCCATTTGCCTATTTGACAAATCGACATGACTTTCAAATGCTGATAATTTCTGCATGAAAGGCCATCACAACGTTTGTGTTTCTATCAATCTCTCCCTTATGTCTGAGAGCTCCTGCTTCATAAACGTGAGTGATGTTTTAATTGACACATAAAAGAGCATAATATAACTTCATTGGGGACAGTTCCTTTTATCAACATGAAATTATAAAATTTTGGAAAATTTACCTTATTAACTCCTTTTCCCGTGATTTAATCTCTTCTGCAATTAACATTTCTTCCGCACCCCTCTCACTCCACACCACCTCACCCCTCTCCTGCTGATCCCCAGGCTTTGATTATTTTTTAGTTTCCTAATAAATATTTGTCCATATTAAAAAACAAAACAAAACAAAACAGGAGCCCCGAGACGCCAATCCAAGCAGTGACCAGAATCACCAAATTTTAGACCCAACAGAAGATCCTGTCTCATGTAGGAAGACATTTTTGTCATTTGCTTTTTTTCAATGCTATCGTAAGACCTCACACAGCTTGAGATCTTGTTCCTTTTATTCCGTGTATAATTTTTATTCCGTACACATTATTCAAAGTCAGCTGTACTCCTGGCATTGTATTACAATGAGCCTGCCCTCAGAGCAGTTACAATCTAGTCAGGAGGACGGATGAATAAACAGTGCTGATACAATGCGATCCCTGGTCTGACAGAGAAAGTCTGGGGTCACGGGCAGAAATACTGAGGCACCTAGGCTAGACTGGGGGTGGGGTAGGGATAACGTGGCATCAGAAGAAAAGTTGCCAGAAAGTGGCTGTGGAAGGACAGGTAGAAGTTATACAGGTCGTCAAAAGTAGTATTGAAATCGGAAAAGGGAAAGTGATCGCTGAAGACCAGATGGTGAGCTGCCCATTAGAAAAGGGCACCTTGACTTCGGCTCAGGTCACCGTCTCAGGTTGGTGAGTTCGAGCCCGCGTCGGGCTCTGTGCTGACAGAGCAGAGCCTGCTTGGCATTCTGTCTCCCTCTGTCTCTGCCCCTCCCGCCCTCCCTCTCTCTCACAAAATAAATAAACATTAAAAATTTCTAAATAAAAATTAATTAAAAAAAAAGAAAAAGGCCTCTCAGGGCGAGCAGATGACAAATGTCCCTCCTGCGCATGACTACAACCCCACAGGACATCAGTAGGTGATGTAAACGTGCAAAGGAAAAAGACACCCTTTCCTCTAGTTTGCAGGGTGTGGTAGGAGGAGAGTGGGCGGGACCCAAGCCCCCACTCCTGTCCCCCCAGGGGGCACTCGCTGCGGCACATCCAGCCCCTAAGCTGGCACAGCGGCCCTGCAGACCGAAGGCATCCCGTGTGTAGGAAACTCCAGCCGCGATGGACGGCGTGGCGTGGAGCTCCTTCCTGGACCGGCCAGCATCCACCCGTGGCGGGAGAGGACCCGGAAAGGGGTACCAAGGCCGATATAGAAGTCATGCTGCAGAGTGTGTGTTCAATCCCACAGCCCGGGGGGTCTCAAAGCACCGTGGGCAGGCCCCCCGAGGGCACCCAGAGACTCCCTCAAGGGCTCTGCCGGGTCCAGCTGTTTTCGGACCGATGCTAGAACATCATTTGCCTTTTTCCTGGGTTGATTGATACCCGCGCTGCGGAGTCAAACCGCGGGGAGCCTTCCCAGCCATCAAGGCAGCGGCATCCTGTGTGCTGTGGGTCATCTGATTCCCCAACTCCATACACTTGCAGGGAGAAAAGCTTCACGTAAGATCCCTGACGAAGCAGTTATACTATGGACAGCAATAGATATTCCATAGATAATCGTGTGGCTAAACCTGAACTGTGAGGACACGTCTTTTTACTGTTCAGCACGACACAACGGGAAGCGTGTGTAGACTACTCTGGTCACACACAGGGGCATAACAACCGCGTCTGGGAAACACTCACTTTCCCCGGTGGTTGAGCTGTGAGCTGCCTCCTCGTGGGACATCGCTTTCACTTAAAAGAATGACCAACAGGCTACAGCGATTCGGCCTTTGCCACTTAGAAGGCACACTCTCAAACAACGCAGAAAAGAAGGACAAAAGTTGAGTTTTAAGTGGAAACTGGAATATTGGGAAACTCGTATCCACCACCAGGAACTTGCTGGCTTTACGATACTGTGCTGCTAAGGTGGGTGATGATACGAACAAACGTGCTTTTTGAAACCGTGTGATTGAAGGTGTCAACATGTGAAGACACGTAGGACTCAGCAAAGCCATATTTAGTTTTTAAATGGCCAACACACAATGTTACACAATCATCCCGGGGTAAAAGATCCACTCAGAGGGCAATAACAGCCAATGGGTGTTACCGTCACAAGACGATGAACCCTTCATGGACGTGGTTTCTACACTGCAACTCACACTTAAACAACCAACAGCTGCCGAGGTTTGGTGCAATATCACCTTGAAGAGATTTGCAAAAATGCATATTTATATGAACAAATAAAGGGTTTGTCATTTGTTACCATTCAATGAATTAAAAATAAATACTACTCTAAATATGTGTCCTAGTTTAAAATGTGGAAAATAGAGGCGCCTGGGTGGCTCAGTCGGTTGAGTGTCCGACTTCAGCTCAGGTCATGGTCTCGCAGTTCGTGAGTTCGAGCCCCGCATCCGGCTCTGTGCTGGCAGCTCGGAGCCTGGAGCCTGCTTCGGATTCTGTATCTCTCTCTCTCTCTCTCTCTCTCTCTCTCCCTCCCCTGCTCATGCTCTGCCCCTCTCTGTCTCTCAAAAATAAATGAATGTTAAAAATAAATAAATAAAATGTGGAAAATATGATTATCCTTAAGAGAAGGGCTGGGGAGTCCTGAGATGAAAAAGTTTGAGACGCTCTTCACTACACACACAGTACCAAAGATAAAATGAAAAAATAAAAGTTCTTCAGGGACCTCAGGAATTTTTGAATGTGCAGATAAAAGACCATTACTGGAAGCAAAGATACCAGATTAGCTGGATATGTTGCCTGGGAGTGTTCATAGGTATGCTGCTAAGCCAGGAGAGTCACACATCATCAATTAGCATTACACATTAGACCTCCGACATCCAAAAGGGGTATAAATCCTACTACAATTTCCCACAAAGAGGCATTTTTTATTGCTTTATCAGATGCAATACAGAAAGGAATCAGTGTTGCACTGATTGATGGTTGACTCTGCTCCTGAAAAGTCTGAGACTTCATGATGTCAATCACGTGCCGTGCTGTTGACTGAAATCTGAATCTCAGAAAAATCATTACCATGTTCCACATCTTAGGTTTTAGAGAAAAAAGAAAAAGCAAACAACCCTAACTCACCACGAAAAATTTGGAAAAAAAAAAATCTTTGGCTGGACCTCATTAAGTACAACCATTATAATTTTCGTTGGAGTGCATTTATTCAACTGATGGCATTTAAAACAACTTGGCATGATTGTGCTTCAAACCCGTAATTCACTTGAAGATATATACAATGATATTTGTCAACATTGCTTTCGCTTTTCATTTCTTTGCAGGAAATAAAAAAAAAATCTTCTGAGAGTTCTTTTCGACAGATTTTAATTGTAGGGAAGAGCCAATTTAGATGATTAAAATATCATTGCTCCTCGGTTTTTTTTTTCCTTCCCAAAAGAAAAAAAAACTAGATGCATAAGTTAATACATCAGGAGAAAATGGATAATTTTAATATTGATTTCCAGTGCCTTTATAATGATGCTACGGTTTTGAAAGCGTTTTTACTTAGACTGTATTTTATGGCCACATTTCTCTCCTTGGCTGTCCAAAAACACAATACGGCTGAGCCCTTGGACGTACTTATGTATTCAGCAATGCCTTCTCTACTGGAAAAAGTTTTAAATAGGAATGCTAGAATTCAAACTGTGATTAGAAAGCATCTAGTTTAATTCCTGATGCCCAGACATGCCAGGTTTCCTGGAGTGCACAACAAGCTGGCGGGAGAGATGGAACACTTCAGATGTACCGAAGCCTTGCCTTGCAAGCTATTCTCAGAACTCTCTAGAAAATAATGCAAATATATTCTCCATAGCTGCCTATTATTCCGAGTTACTGCGATTTATTTTCGCAGATAAATATTTGTTTTCCATTGTCACACTGCAACCCAGTTCTTTTCAACGAGAGGTGTGGGTTTTTGGGGGTTTTTTGTTTGTTTTTTTGGTTTTTGAGACAGAGAACAGAGCATAAGCAGGGGAGGGGCAGAGAGAGAGGGAGACGCAGAATCGAAGCAGGCTCCAGCCTCCGAGCTGTCAGCACAGAGCCCAACACGGGGCTTGAACTCACAGACCTTGAACTCACAGACCGTGAGATCACGACCTGAGCTGAAGTCGATCGCTTAACAGACTGAGCCCCAGGGGTGCGGGCTTAACCACCCCTCGATCGCTTAACCACCCAGTCGCCCCAGGGGTTTCGTCTTCAATTACGTCTTTAGCGCTTATATTCTTTTTCTTGGCTCTTCCTCTGTTTTTTAATTAATAAACTTTATTTCTTGGAGCTGTTTTAGGTTCCTATCGAAACTGAGTGAAAAGTACAGAGAGGAACCATATAGGCCCAACTCCCACACACATACATCCTCCCCGACTCAACACATCCAGAAGGAACAGTCTTACGACTGACGAAACTACACTTACACGTTATCAGCACCCAGAGCCCCGTTTACATTAGGGTCACTCCTCATGTTGTATGGTCTGTGTGTTTGGACAAAAGTGTAATGACAAGCACTCACCATGCAGTACCACATAGCAGAGTCTCCCTGCCCTAAACATCCTCTGTGCTCCCCCGTTGGTCCCTCCTTCCCCCCAACCACGGGATGTGTTACGGTTGCCATGGTTTTGCCTTTTCCGGAATGTCCTATAGTTGGAATTGCACAGTATGTAGTCTTTTCAGGTTGGTTTCTTTCACTTAGTAATACGCATTCGAGTTTCCTCTTTTCGTGGCTGGAGAGCTTTTCGTTTTTTCAGCACTGAGTGATGTTCCATCGTCTGGGCATGCCATAGTTTATTCATGCCTTCCCCTACTGAATCTTCGTCGGTTTCAAGTTCTGCCAACTCTAAATAAAGCTGCTATAAACATCTGTACGCTGGTCTTCGTAGGGACCAACGTTTTCAACTCATTTGGGTCAATACCAAGGAGTGTGATCACTGGAGTATACGGTAAGAATGTGTTTGGTTTTGTAAGAAACTGTTGAATTGTTTCAGAGCGTCCGTGCCATTCTAGATTCTCAACATCAGTGAGTGAGAGTTCCTGTTGCTCTCGGCCATCACCTGCGTTTGGATTTGGGCCATTTGAATATGTGTCTAGTGGGATCTCACTGCTGTTCCAGTTTGCATCTATTTCCCTGATGACAGACACATGATGTGGAGCCTCTTTTCGTATGTTTGTCATCTGTCTTTTTTGATGACGTGTGTGTTCAAGTCATTGTCCCATTTTTTTTAAAAAAATACTTATCTGGGGGAGAGCACAAGCAGGGGAGGGGCAGACAGAGGGGAACAGAGGATCCAAAGCAGGCTCTGCGCTGACAGGCTGACAGGAGCGAGCCCGACGTGGGGCTCAAACTCACAAACTGTGAGATCGTGACCTGAGCCGAAGCGAGACACTCAACTGACTGAGCCACCCAGGCGCCCCCGTCCCATTATTTTTAACCTGGTTATTCATTTTCTTGCTGTTGAGTTTTAAGAGTTCTTTGTATGTTTTGGAGACAGTCCTCCATCAGATGGGTCTTTTGCAGAAATTTTCTACCACTCAGTGGTTTGTTTTTCTACTCTCTTGACGCTGCCTTTTGCAGAACAGATTTTTCATTTTCACAAGCTGTTTTATCAGTTATTTCTTCCGTGGTTTGTGCCTGTGTGGTATATGAAAAGTCATATTGATTCTCTTTTTATAGACACCAATAATCCATAAATTGGATTAACCTGTTGGCCCATAGTGTAAGTTTTCATTCTCTTGGTCTATTTTTGTTGTTGTTGTTGCTGCTGTTTTGGCTTTTGGGGAAAATCTCAAAGCTTCTGAGTCCACAGGAGGCTGTCCTTTTCTTGTGTTATTTGTCTTTTGGACCTTGGGCATACAGAATTGACTTCATCACAATCCTTGACCTACTCTCATCGCTAGTCTACGTGTGCCCTGCTTCTGTACTGTGCCTATGTGTATTTGTATATATGTGTGTGTGTGTGTGTGTGTGTGTGTGTGTGTGTGTAATTGAGTAGCTATTTTTAATATATCGATTGTTCATAAAATACAAAATAAAAGCTAGGACATTGGTGAAAGTCTTCATCTTGCCATATATTTTGCATCACTGCACCATCCCCAGCTAAGTACTCCTAACTCCTGCTTTTCTCATTCTCTTCTTTCCCTTTTACACATTTTATTGCAACTGTCTGTACTTTGTTGTTGTTTTTTATGAGCTTTTCACCCTCTGTATTATCCTCGTCAAATCGAAAATATGACAGGTGCTGACGGTCCCAGATGCTAGCGTAACATAAGACACAGACATCTGTAACAATGCTCATGGAGAAAGACAGGATAATTATAGTTTAATTATTGAGCTGACTTGGAATCACTGAGACTCAGACTGTGTACACACACACACACCCACACACACACACACACACACACACACACACACACACACACCAGTATCTGGCTCCCTACAGGGCACATAGGAAATGGTGAATACTAGAAATTATTGAGGAATTTTACACAGCCCCCTCCCCAGGGCTACAAAGATTCCAACTACATTGGAATTTACACTCTCTAGTGCCACACAGGTTTGTAGGAATATTCAAGTATTTTTTTTCAATAACCTAGTACATGCTTACTAGCTGATCATTCATGCAGAAATGATAAGAAAAGGAGGCACCCATTTGCAAAAGCCCTGAATCTTGAATTTTTTCAGCACGGGTGTATTTGCGTCATGTGCTTTGGTTACACATAAACCCTAAACTTGAAACTCAACGTGATGTATTTGTTACGTCTTTGTGACTAATCATACTAAAAAATTAACAAATCGGAAAATAAAAAGTTTGTTAGTCAGGGTTCCCATTGCTCTTTGGAGACTATTTTCACAGTATTTATACCTGTAGGTCTTCATGGCGCCATATTCTCTGCGGGCCCTGGATGAGGACCTAAAGTTTGATTGATCGATTGATCGATTGTTGGATTGGGCCAGAATCACTAATTTTTAGGCAGCCTCACTGGCTTCACTTGGCTTGATTCAAGCTCACTGAATTATTAGTGTTTCTGTTCCTGCAAATCTTCTGCAAAGGATGTCTTTAGTTGTGCATTTGATTCCTCTGGAATTTCAAGAGACGCCTCTGTCGGAAGCAGCTCTCCAAAGCCAGGGAACGTGGGCCCCTCTCCTCCCAGGGCGCAGGGACCATCTATGAACACGTAGCTCCCTAAGGACTCGTTTTACCGCCCGCGTATTTCCTGATAGAGTAGATGGTTTGGACGGTCACCTGCTAAGAAGAATGTGCCTCTGGAGCAAGGCCATTTTCCCTGTTGGTGAAAAAGCCTGACGCTAACAGACAATGGCCTGCTGTGTATACAAACACATCACTACAGAACAATGGAATCACAAGCAAAACCTGAAGTCGTTCTTCACCAAAGAACACAGACCCCTCGCTCTGACGGCAGCTGCCATCCAAATGCGAACGCATCTCAAGTACATGAAGCAGCCACATTTAAAATAATGGCTTCGAATCTCCTTCTAAAGTGCTGTTCCGTACAGACGAGTTGCTCCGTGGAAACTGTCTATTCCTCATTCCTTTTCAGTTTTTTCTCCATTTAGCTCATCCATATTATTGCCTTGTGCTTCGCACCCCCACGACGCTAACATTAACACGAATACATTTCTGCCCTTTGTTTATTGCAGAAACCAGCAGGCTGAGCTATCTACCGGAGCCTAGTGGGCAGCCGCTCATGCAGCGTCATTGAAAGCGCACCAAAAAACCCCTCATCTACTTCTCCTGCCTGTTTGGGGGGCGGGAGGAGGCCAGAAATTTTTACCATTACAGTAGGATTCCTTTGGCATTTTGAGATGGCTTTAAATATCAAAGTCTGCTTTTAAAACCGCTCATAACCTCAGAAAGCATTGCAATATGAAGTCAAACAAAAGTCCCAGCTCTTTCTGCCCACTGCCACACACAGAAACCATGGTTTTTTGGGTTTGGGTCTGGGTTTTTTTTTTTTTAGCTCATGCTGTCTGCTGTCATCCGCTCTCCTGCACTGCCCTCCTCTGTGTTCTGCCTGCCTAATCCCTTGCATCTTCCAGAGCCAGCGCAAAGGCAACCTCTCTGCAGGGCTCCCTCTGATGTGGCCCAGGTGACTCCATCGCTCTCTTCTTTCCCACACTAGCATAGGACATTTACGGCCCCGAAGGCATTACACTAAGTTATAATGGGACGCGGTGGGATAAGAGGATACGTTACTGCTTGGCGACTTGTTCAAGGTCCCAGCTCTGAGCACCTAAGTTCTCTGCATCTTGATCCTTGAAGCAAACCATGCTGCATCGTCCGGTCAGTGTGCACACGCAGCATGAGACACCCACCACTTCCAACACCCTCCCTCCACACCCCACCTGGGAATCCACAGCTTGTCCTTTACAGTCAAGATCAAGCATTACCGCCTGTAGGGTCCCCACCCTCCCGCCCCCCACCTCCCTCTCCCAAGGCCAATTCCAGTTTTACGTCTCATGGGCTCCCTCCCTGAAACTCCCTATAATTGTGAGCGGTGACTTTCTATTGGTCTCCCCCATAGACTGGGAGGCCACCTACTGAACCCTCAGCAAATATTTATCCCATGACAAAAACAAATGGGCTGATAAATTGGTGACTCCGGCCAATCGAGGAGAAGACATTTCCCGACCCCCAACAAGTTAGGTAACGCATGTGGCATCCAGTTTCCTCACTTGTAAAAATGGACCAAACGCTACCCACTTTGGAGGATTTTGTGGAACACCGACAGGGCTTGCACATAAACTACCCAGGACAGACTAGCCAATTCATATGAGTTTTCTTCCTGCTTCAAACAATTATTTGATGAAGCCATGGTTCAGACACGACTGGAGAGAGGAACTGGTGGCCAGCCCAGGCAAAGCCACGTGTCACCATCCAAGGACAGGCACTGCGCCGAGGGGCATGGGCTCCCCGGTGCGCAGAAAGAGTGCGGAAAAGCAGAACATGGCGTGGGTCCTCCTGCACAGTGTTACAGCCGTTGTGTCTGAGCCCTCCTTGCCCGGGGACAGGAGCTTCACTCCTTGATGCACGCAAGAACCACAGTGCTGCAGCTGGCTTACCGTCCTCAGGAAGGGATGCGTCAACAAGGTAATAACTCCTCATTGTGCTTTGGCAACAAAGTGATCTTTCTCTTGATCGCATTGAAGGGTGTTTGGCTGTTGTAAGTGGGGGAACTAGCACAGCTGTGCAGAAGTACCTGCGTGTGGTGACAATAGTCGGGGGCCTCAAAAGCTCCTAGTTCAGGGCTGTGTTTAGGGCTCTCCTGACACCCAGCAGTGAGGCCTCAGGGACCAGAACTTGAGCAAGTGAGAAGTCAGATCATTAGGGCAAGTGTAAATTTTGCCCTAGAAACAAAAAGTGTCATTAAACAAGTAAAATCCTGGCAGTGGCTGCATTTGAAAACCAGGACCATTGATCTAAGATCCTCTGGCAACGGGACAAGGGAAGAAGGGCTCAGAGCCAAGGCCAAAAAGATCGATGAATTAAAACAAGCATCTGTTCCACTGGGAGGGGCACCAAAGTTTTGTAAACTTGGTTTAGTTTACACAACACTTTACTTTGAGGCAGCGTCAAAGAAGGCCTAATAAAGGCATTTTAGCCCCCATGGAATCTCTAGTCTCACTCCCAGGGCTATGTCGTTTGGGTCCCTCCACCCCCAGGGACTCACTCTAGGGTCCCTCCCGGGCACCCCGATTATTTGCCTGCTCCCCACTACCTCCTATGTGGCATTATGTCAGTAAACATTCATTCGATAAATAAATTGATGTCATAAAGGAAAAGGTGACGGATTACAGAGACCAGGGAAGACTTCACCAAAGATGTAGCAATCATGGGGACAGCACCCCTTGGGAGATGAAAAACTCCTAATGCTTCCAGGATAAGGGCCAAGCTGACCTTCAGGTGGGGTCTCTGCTCTCTGCTCGAGCCACTGGCCAAGTCACCATCCCTCTGAGATTCCCCCCTTTATTGCTTTCTCTTACAAACTCATTGCCTCTGCTGGAGAGCTCACCCAACCATCCGTCCCCAGGCGCCATGAACACTGGGCGCTCCCGACAGCTCTATGCCACCACTAGAGGCTGGGGGCACCTTTGACTTGTGGCCAAAACTAATGGCGCCACCAAAGATTTCAGCAGGAGCACTTTCCCGGGGCTTAGCTTTTCAGTTCTCATGCGTCCTGACTTCTCCCGGGCCAGCATTAGACCCCAAGGCATTGGGTGCTGATACCCACCCCCCGGCTGCATACTGGACTTCTGTGTTTTGGGTGGGGTTCTGTTTCCAGTTAGCCAATGACTTTGCTCTCGTTGGAACACAATGCCCTCCAGTTTGCCTGGTTTATTCTTTCTCCCCCAAAGTCATTCCGACTCTGCACTGTTTCAACTGATACCACTCCAATTGCAACATCGGTCAGTCGCTCAGAACTTTCAAAACCAGTTTATGTTCCTCTCTGCATAAACCCATAAAGGGCTTTGAAATGTTCACTTAAAAAAATTCCAAACTAGGGGCGCCTGCGTGGCTCGGCCGGTTGAGTGTCTGACTTCGTCTCCCAACTTTGTATAGTACGATGTTGCGACACCTCAGAAAACCTTTCTGGCTGGGGAGAGACCCCTCTGTCCAGGGCCCTTCCCAGGACCATGCCTTTCATATGCAAACTGCCCAGCCTAAAGCCAGATCTCCTCTGCCTGACCCGAATACCCCAGGAGGAGACAGTCCTCTGCCCCGGTCATCCCAGGGCTGGCACCAGGCTACTAGGGGCTAGCCCTATAGTCCAGAGCCTACCAAAATTATTCAAACTCCCAGTCCTAAACCGGTCCCCCTGCCCTGCTTTCCCACACAAACCCCAGCAAAAGGTCTAGCCTCATCTTTCCCCTCGCCCCTGCCCCTTCTGCCTCCTGACCATCGTGGTGCTCTTCCTTGTGGGCCCACATGATGCCTTCGCTGGGACCTGTAAGAATAATAAAGCTCTTCCTTCCTCGCTCCATTCTTGTTTCCTCCTGGGGGGTTCCTCCTGGGACCACACTGACTTTCCTAGGCCATGTATAACAGGTGCATTCTTAGGACAACAGGATATCAAGCCAGTACAAAGAAGAGGCACCTAATTGGAGCTGGTGGTTTGAGGAGGTGATTGGGTGAAGCCTTCCCAGAAGAAACAAGTCTGCAAATATGACTTTAAAATGTACAAAGGACAACGAGGTGGGGGAAGCACTGGCTAGCGGAGAAGGTTCCACACTAACATCTAAAGACAAACCACCATGTGGCCTGTGGCTCACAGGGGCTTATGCAGGCTGCTCAAGGGACTTGGATGTTGGAGGCACACAACGCTGCTAGAGGAAGCGGTAAGCCCAGAGCAGGTAATGGTGAGCCAGAGAAGGTAAATCCCTCCACTCCAGGCAGCTGTGTGTAAGAGAAATCTGGTAAGGCACAGGGTAAGACTGGAGTCAAGGAGACCAATAGGAGACTCTAAAGTACTACAAAGTCCAGGAAACACAGAAAGCAAGGAAAATAACTGGATTTCACATCGGTGTGGGACCCAGAGACAGGAAAGCATAAATCATGGTAATTAGAAAATCCAGCTTCAATGAAAAGGGCACAAAACTATCTTTTTCCAAATAACATAGTTCAGCAAATCTGAAGCCACCACTCTAAGTACACATGCGACAAAAGTCAGCAGGCAGAAGGGGTCATTGACGGTATCAGCACTAATACGCTTTTTACCTTGCACTTTAAACATGCCAGAATATCTCATTATATAGTCCTATTCTCTTCTGTATCAAAGCAATAGGAGAAAATGGCATCACTCCTGAATAGGCTCTTTTAGGGGTAAGAGATCTGATTCCAACCACGGGCTTGATGCGGCAAGTGTGGGACAAGACTTCCTCATTTGAGGACTAACACTTAGGAATGACCCTGTGATAGCAGCACCAGGGATGAGTTAGGATACTACATTTCTACATGCCATCACTGGTTCCATGAGAAAGGAGAGAAAAAGAAATAGAAAACAATCGCTGAAAAGAGCAAGGTGTCTCACATCAATGTGAGAGTGGACAGAAAAGATAAGACTCTGTCCCCACAGTAAACTCAGAATTGTGAAAGGCAGCTACACTCACCACTATACCAATGCTAGAATTTTGATTCAAATAAAATCCAAACCAAAAAAGAGGCTATTAGTGTCAAAAAGTGCTTATGAAAGAGGGACTTGTAGGTAAGAGCCAATCCATTCCTCCTCTCCATCGAGGGGTGAACAACTAAACACTATGTCAGGTTTTCCTTCTCGGGCCACATCTCTCCAACAACTCAGACCAACCAGAATCAAAAGCTTCCCTCAAAAGCAGAGCAATGGCTTCCCCTGTTCCTGCAAGATCGGTCACCACTGGAATGAGGGCCCCTTGGCTTCCTTGGCATGGGTTATTTTTAGCATATTCTATGTAAGCCACCCTTAGAATCATCCACTGCCAGAGCTGGGAAGGATCAGAGTGTTAAATACTCAACTAATGCCTAAGTATTCTCTATTCTGCTCAACAGTTCATGTTTACAAAGCTTTCTGCGCATCAAGGCAGTTTTGAAAAGATTTAATTTCCAGAATCAAGCTCACTTTAGGCTTAGAACCAGGTTCTAACTATCTAAAACTATTGACTAACAGAAAGTGTTCCAAATGTGCCTATTCTGATTCAGAGTTTAAGAAAAAAAAAAGGGGATTTACAGAAAGAGTATAAAAGTTTTTTTTTTCCCCTAACTTAATGTAAGCAAGCTTCCAGTCTTTACTTTTTAAAAATAGACACTCTATGTAGTCTTTGGTTCCCATGCTCACACACTGATGCTTTGACGTTCCAATATCTAATATGGCCACAGTAGTCTTGATGACCAAAGTCATTTTTTCCCACCTTTAGGAACCCACACCAGAGCAACCACAGGCAACAGAGCTCAAGCTACTGCATGTGTGAAACAACATTCCATTCTGTAGATGCTGTACGTCTATTTTGGATTTTATATTGTGTTTGTGTATTTATGCTTTGACTCGTGGTAACCTAACATGTTATGGAATTGATCTGCATTGAACATAAACTGTAAATTAAAAGAAGTGGCTGGGGTGCCCGGGTGGCTCAGTTGGTTAAGCGTCCGACTTTAGCTCAGGTCATGATCTCACGGTTCATGAGTGTGAGCCCCACATTGGGCTCTCTGCTGTCAGCACAGAGCCTGCTTTGGATCTCTGTCTCCTTCTCTCTCTCTCTGCCCCTCCCCTGCACATGTGCTCTCTCTCAAAACTAAACATTAAAAAAAAAAAGAAAAGAAAGGGCTAAAAGGGCAAAAAAAATCATTTTTACATACATCATTCATATATATGGCACATTTTCAGGATAATCAGTAGATAATTAACATTCATTAAATGCCCAATGGATTTCCCTTCTCTGTCAAATACAGGGAGTATAGCCACATGATCACCAGGGCAGCACAGTCTGGTTCTAACATTCAGAGACTGTCCAGGCCTGCCACGGCACTCCGGGGCTGAGCGACCCCTCAGTGACTGACTGCAAAAGATGGAACCTGAGTGGCCCAGCCAGGCACCAACTATTGTTCTCTTTCTACTGGAGGTCATTACGCCATGAGACCAGGTGCAGAAGCACACGTTTTGCGGAGCTTACGCGATTTGGAGGGTGAGTCATCTTTAAGACAAAAAGAATACGAAATCACAAACACAAAATGAGGTACAGAGTCCTGGAAAGGGGCCATCTAAGCTTCACCAGCCTCCCGTTAAATCCGTCTATTCAGCACACATAATAATGATGGACTCCGTGTTTGCTGCCTCCTAGTAACTATTTTGTTTATTTATTTACACCACTCTTTGTTTTAAGAATAATTTAAGGTGATTTATGGAGCTACGTGCAATACAACAAGATGAACTTAGGAAGCTCACGGAAAGGAAGCAAGGAAGCCTGGACTAAGAAAAACCATGACAGAAAGAAAGCCAGAAATAAGATTAATACTCAGAGTACTTCCTGTTGATTTGCAAGGCCTATGCAGAAATTCAGGTGTACATTTTCCAGCAGGCGATATAAAGCGAGAAGCGTCGTTCATGATAGGGCTAAGACCAATCATTGAGTGAATGGATGCCCAACTGACGAGAAATCTCTTCCCAGGGTCTCCTATAATGAAAGGCACCACATCCTCAACGTGAGCCTGTAACGCGCCTCCATGAAGGCCAAGGTGTCAGAACAAAAACAGTCCAGTCCCTAGGGGAACATCCACAGGACGGCCGGATGCAGGTGGTTCGTGGGGGCTCCCTTCACCGAGTCGGGTCTTAGCACCTCGTGTGAACTGAGTTTCTGCCAAAGCTCTCTGCAAGCATCACTTCCCTCAGTGGTCTTCGCTCTACAGCAGCGGACGGCGGCAAGTTTGAGGTTATGCTCCAACCCCCCTTGCTGAAGGCGTGGCTGTTTGGTTACTCTGTGCGGCAGAGAAAGAACGTGTGTCTACTCCGACATACAAGTAGCCTGAAGGTTGTGACCTTGAATCAAAGACCAAGGGAGAGCCTCAGACACAGTTAATGGTCAACCCCAAAATAATTCCGAGCCTCCTCTAATATTCGAAAGAACCTGATCATCCTGGTTACTGCTACCCTCCATTTTTGACACATTTCTAAGAGTTTGCTATTTTTCATCTCATTAAATTTTACATTATTATAGGAAATGTCGGTAACTTCGACCTGCGGAAAATTAACCTCAGTGAAATACAGAGCAGTAGGCTTCAAACTCCACTCCCAAGATTATTATTTATGCTTCTTGACTCCCCAAAATAATTTGAAAATCACATTATACCCCTATCTCTCACCTTTTAATTGACATGTAAAATTTGTTGACCAAAGTTTAAAGAGTCCCAAAAGAACAACACGTTTGTACAAATCCTGGTGTATTATCGTAAATATTGACATTAAAAAAAAAACAAAGCATTGTGTCTCTTTCATACATATCCAAGGGAATTTAAAAGCAAAATCAATTAGATATATGAATAATTTCTTACTAAACTGTTGGAAATTTTACATAGTTTGTTTTTACCTTTCACCTATATTTCATTCCATATCTCTCACAGAATTTTCTCGTACTGTAATACATTTTTATGCTTGAAAGTATATATTGCTCACACACTTATACTGCTCTGTTATGTATTTATATTTGTGTGTATATGTGTCAAGAGAAATTAACTTCTTAAATTTCCTGAATCGTAAGATTCCAAGTGTCAAATATTTCTTCTAGATTTAGTCATTATAATTATTTGTAGTAATTATTGCAAACTATTTCAATCATTTGCATTTATACAAACAATTCCAAAAAGTAACATACATTTTAATGATTGTTAAACAGAAAAGCAAAATTTAATGACAAATTATGTGTGTTTTATTTTCAATTGGATTATGCATCCAAGGCTAAAAATAGCTTATTGCTGGAGTAAACAGAGTTCAGCATCGATTGCATTCCTGGTTTTGTTTTTATAGGTGTAGGCTCTGGGAACACTTGGTAAGATTCACAGCGGCTCTGGAGTACATCTTTCCTCTACAAAATGCAATTGTGAGGCAGGAATAGAGGACCAGCAAGGCACCTGCACCCCAGGAAGCTTCCTTGAAAGGAGGGCACAATCATGTCAGGGATGTAGAATTGGGATCCTGAAGAGTATCCCTCTGCCTTAAATATCACTGCAGGACAAACTCAACGGCATGTGCTACCCATGACTCCACTCCATCTTGCTCAGCAGAGCAGGTCTTTAGTGGTCATACCGATGGTGGCTCCCACTGTGCAGCCTCCCCGGGGGGCAGCTGAGATGCCAAGGGGCCCCATTATGGCCCCTCTCAGATACCCAGGGCTTGGAGGGCTGCTGGCTAAGGCACCTCTGCTCTCCTTCTCACAAGTTTGAAGCAGGATAGTGTGCTTTTCTTCCCGTGAGGGCTGGGTGGTCTTGGGCAAGTCCTCATTTGCAAATGTTTATGAACCTCCGCTTGTTTCACTTTTACTAATGCCCCTGGATGAAGCAAATGGCGTGGCAAGTTCAGACTCCATGCTGGCAGGGACTGCCCATGAGCATGGGGGCCAGAAGCATGACTGCAAGCATCTACCATGGTCTTCCTTGGGCTTCTTCAGGGGATCATCTCCCCACTGTGCAAAACATGCTCACCCCCGGCTAGGACCCCAGCTTCTCATGCACTCAGAGGATCAGGCTTGAAGTCCATGACCTTATTACCTGCATCAGGCCTCAATGTGGAAGAGGATCTTTGGGTACAGCTCCTCTTGGTCCAGAGAAACCTGCGACCTAATGGGAAAATTCATCTGTTCGTGTAGCACACACCCAACTGACACCAACCACGGCGTTGAAAACTGGCAGGAGTGAGAGCATATGATCAGTGGTCCACAGTCATCTTGACCCCCAGTCAGGCCCATGTCGCTGGCGCAGAATGTCCCTTCCCTTGTGCCCAGCTCTACTTCCTTGGTGTGGTCCCTTCATACAGTGTTCCCAGGGTTCAGGTCCCACCCTCTTCTCCCCGTTGAATTATCTCAGTCCGGGATGACCTGGAGCCCAGCTGACAGCTCCAACCACCCAATATGTGTAATGAGGCTCACGTGTGCTTGGATCACGGGTCTCAGATAAGCCCCAGATCAGGGGAGATGCAAGGAGATCCACCTTTGTCTCCCATTGGATTGTGCCCTAATCCTTCTAGTTGGGGCACTTTCACCAACACACGTCTCTCAGAGGCTTTGTGGCTGTCCTTGGGATTTCGAGGTCCACACCTCCTAGGATCTACAAACCTAAGTCTTGTTGAGATGACATCCTCCCCGAGCTATGTCGGGTCACTGTGGGGCGGTGTTCTTGCGATGCTTGGATGCGTCTTCACCTGGAGGAGAAGGTCTGCTACACCTGCCACACACCGTTCTGAGGGTGTCATGAAGGCTCTTAGCACCACACATGGGCTGCATCTTGACCAGGAGACTATTTCTTACCTTGGGAATCTCACCAGATGCAGCCACCAGAAATGCCAATGCGTTTTCTTTTCCCCCCAGCAAGTCTTGCTGTTCCTCGCCTCCCCAGAATTCTGCACATGGACAAGACAGCCTTCCCTGCAGCTGGTATCCCTCTCCTGGTCCTTCTCACAGGCTGCTAAAAGCAGCCAACAGGCACTGTGGACTCGGCCCAGAAAGCCTCGGCCCAGTTCACAAGCACATCACGTACATTTTCTATCTTCCGAGTCTCCACAAAACGGACTTCTGCCATTTTGTCACTATTACAGGGCACACATCACCCTAAGGTTTCAACCCCTCACCTTCCCCGCCTCCGCAAATAGCGTGCCCTCTTCCAGCCTCTGTGAGCTGAACCAGCTACTCTTCACCTTCCACCTGCTACCCCACACCAAGGTCAAGGCTACATTTTAGGTTGGCTTGCAACCTTTCTTCAATGTTTTTTTTTTTTTTTTTTTTTTTTTATTTTTGGGACAGAGAGAGACAGAGCATGAACGGGGGAGGGGCAGAGAGAGAGGGAGACACAGAATCGGAAACAGGCTCCAGGCTCCGAGCCATCAGCCCAGAGCCTGACACGGGGCTCAAACTCACGGACCGCGAGATCGTGACCTGGGTGAAGTCGGACGCTTAACCGACTGCGCCACCCAGGCGCCCCTGGCTTGCAACCTTTAACACCACCTCACTTCCAGGTACCAATTTCTGTATCAGTTACTTAGGTAAGCATTGGAAAGGGAAGGGGGAGGGGGGAGGGGGAAGGAGGGAAGGGGAAAGGGAAAGGGAAAGGGAAGGGAAGGAGGGAGGGAAGGGAAGGGAGGGAGGGAGGGAGGGAGGGAGGGAGGGAAGGAAGGAAGGAAGGAAGGAAGGAAGGAAGGAAGGAAGGAAGGAAGGAAGGAAGGAAGGAAGGAAGGAAGGAAGGAAGGAAGAAAGAAAGAAAGAAAGAAAGAAAGAAAGAAAGAAAGAAAGAAAACCTAAAATTCAGTGACTTAAAACTTCCACAATTTGTTGCTCATAATTCTGCAGTTCAGGCTGGGCTTCGCCAAGCAGTTCTCAGGCTAGTCTCACCCGGGGCTTCCTTGCAGCTGCACTGATCTGGGGCTCATCTGGGACACATGGTCCAAGGGCACATGATCCTCATCACGTGTCTGGTGGGGTGGCTGGAGCTGTCATCTGGTCTCCAGGACAGCCCAGACTTCTTCATCGCAGGCTGTGTTCCCACAGGGCAAGTTCCAAAGGACAGACTGTCATCTAGCCTCTGTTTGTGTTGCATTTGCTCATGTTCCAAAGGCCAAAGAGAGCCACTCAGCCTGGCCCAGAATCACTAGGAGGCTTGATTCACTGGGGCACCACTGTGCCCATCTGTGTTCACATCATCCCTTCAAAAGTCTCTGGGAACCTCCCCTCCCTCCAGGGATGTGCCTGTCTCTGTTGACAATGGCTGACAGCACTAACATTGAGTTGCTGGGGCAGTGAGAAGCTTTTGGAATAGTTAAATGAGAACCAAAGAGTGAAATACGGCAGACATGAGCCTTGTGAGATAAAGGCCTGTAGACCCTTGAATAGGAGAAGCAGAGTTGGTATTATAACCTGAAGCCGAAAGCCCTAAGCAAACAGTCAATGTGGGAGGTTCCCAAGAAGCTAGACGGGAGAGAGAAAAACAGGCTTCTGCTACGTCATACGTTTGCCTAAGCCCGGAGGAGGAGGAATAAAGTTCTCAAGTGGCCTTCAATGACCAATGAGGTCTCAGGAGCCCGGGACAGATCACTCGTGTGCACATTCGGAAATGATGCATGTCACACTGTGGTCTACGCTTAGATATATGAATGGGAACGCCATCAGAATCACCACCTCTCACTGTGAAAGGGAGCTGCCAGGAGGGGGCTGTCACCACATCAGGGAGCCGGGGATGTTCTGGACACTTAGTGCGATGTAACTGGACAAAGCCATTCACTCAGGACCAGTATTGACTCGTGCTGGGCAGGGGGCGGGCAACCATGAAGCATCACCTTCGTTATATGACCACTAAGAAGATAAAATTACTTGGTTTCTTTTCCTTTTTTTTTTTTAAGTTAAAACTTCTTAATCACTTTGTTCCTCATTCGAACGTTTTCTGCATTCTTTAACTAGTGACTTGAAATTGCTCGTCACATTGGCTTCCAGGCTCCCCTTCTACTTCTGCAGACATTTCCATCTTCTGTAGTTATTTAACCTGACAGTCAGGCGATGACAGACAATTTGTCCCCGACGGCTCACACAGTTTGAGTGGCAACTATATACTGGGGACAAGGAGGTTTCATTGCTGCCTGGGGAGCTTCCCAAGATGGGGAAACTGACACAAGGTGGGGAAATACATGCTACACTGGGGTACCCGCAGGATGCTTCAAGCGCAAGTAAGCAGGACTCGAAATCCAGGTTGGAAAGACTCGGGGAAAGTTCCCAGAGGAATGGATACTTCAGTGGGAGTGTTTAAGGATGAGAAGACTCAACCAGGCAGAGATGTCAGGGCGAGCATGTTCCAAGCAGCGTGCTTCTTAAATTCTATCTGAAACAAGTGAGCACACAAAACCACGTGCACATCTATGAATATGTAGGAGCCTGAGAGGCACTGCCCCCGCCTAAGGGCAGCTCGGTGCCACATGTACAAGGGAGGTTTACAAAAGAAGCAGGGTAGACAGAGGGCGGTAAATGCCACACTTCAGAACCTCCCCGAGGTGCTGGGTGGCCCAGTTGGTCAAGCAGCCAACTCTTGGTTTTGGCTCTGGTCATGATCCCACGGTTCGTGGGTGCAAGTCCCATATCTGATGCCACGTTCACACTGCAGAGCCTGCTTGGGAGTCTCTCGCCACCTCCCCCCTCCCTTTCTCTCAAAATAAATAAACTTAAAAAAAAAAAAAGAATCTCCTCTTCAAAAAGGTTTAAGCCAAGGAGCAGCCCAATCAGACATACCCTTTGGAACACTCGCTCTGGCAATGAGGGAGCCAGAGAGACGAGACAGAGCAGAATCAGGAGATCAGTCAGGATTCTTAACCTAGAATCTACCGATGCCAGGACCCATGGATGCGGTCCTGGAACCAACGATGTTGTGGGAGAAAACGCCAAATGTGTTGCCCTTGTATGGGCAAATGTGCCTTTAATCTCGATCTTTTCCAGTTTTTTTTAAATTGTAAAGGGTCCAGGATGCTTTACGACCACCTTCTTATCTGCCTCTTAGCTGCTGCCCTGTTCTCTTATTCTCTCAATTTCTAACTCCAAATGATCGCTGTTTTGTTGAACACACCCCACACACATACGTTCTTGAAATAACCTGCTTCTTCGCTCTGACACCGGCAGGCAGCATGGAGCTGGGTTTTCTCTCTCTGTGGTGGAGGATATGCCCTTTCTCCCAGGTGGCCAGAACATTTGTTTTTTCTTTTGGTTCCCTGATGAGAGAGGCTGACCCAACAACACCCCAAAAACCTCCAACGACAAAAACCTAGGTTCACATTTGGCAAATCCAATGTGCATGATGAAGACGCTCCCCGTCCAGGACATTTTCCAAGGGAGGCTGGCTCGTGGCTCCGGGCAAGGCATTGCTGCCCACCCGTCCCTTTGGAAATGCTTCCTCCAACAATATGTAACGTCTCTATTTTAAAACAGGCTGTACTCCACATGCAACACCCCTTTGTTAGAAACTTCACACCCAGCAGGAGGTGAAAATATAGCAGGAAGTGGGAGGCACTGCAGGACTCTGGGATGACAGCATAAAAAAATAAATCATTAAATACTGATGAAATTGCAGTCCGTTCTTAATTAACCAGGGTAATTTGTGTAGGTGGTATGGGGAGAGGAGATAGGCCACAATAATAATTAAAATGAAATAAAACTACCATCAATTATTGGTTGTCAAGACAGCTTAACTCTAGTGAAAACAACAGAGACCTGGGGCTCTTGAGCGATGCAGTCGGTTAAGATTCCGATTTGATCCCAGCTCGGGTCATGATCTCGCGGTTTATGGGTTCAAGCCCCACGTCGGACTCTACTCTGATGGCATGAAGCCTGCTTGGGATTTATTCATTCTCTCTCTCTCTCTCTCTCTCTCTCTCTCTCTCTCTCTCTCTCAAAATAGGTAAATAAATAAAAAGACAACAGGGACCTAAGGCAAGTCATGTCCCCAAGGGACTCGAGAACCAACAGCTGATTAGCACAGCACATGGGCTGTGCTTCCTTCCACACCATTTTGGCTTTTGCTTCAGCTGTTTCCAAGACCCTCATGCCTGGAGTCCTGGAAGGGAAGGGCTGGGCGGGGTGAGGGGTGGAGGGAGCCTCAGAGGTGAGCTGTCCCTATGTTGCAAAGACAGGCAGGGAGGAAGCTAGGAAAGTAATGCCTGCATCTCGCCCTGCAGGGACCACCCGGCTGCAACAGTGACCATCATGGAATAGAAAATGACCTGATTTAGCCCCAGCAAGCTCATTTACATCGCTGTTTTCACCCCCCTTGGTGGGGATTTGCCATGAAAGTTCCAATAAAGACCAGAAAGGGATAAAAACTCCCCATCCCGTCCTGTAGGAGGAGGAACTTAGAAGACTGGAGACAACCTCCATCAGGGACCACCCTAGCCATGTCCCACAAGCCATGCAAGCCTAAAACCACAACCCTGGTCCCCAGGGAAGCTGGTTTCCCCAGCCCGCTTGTCACCTCCAGTGTACCCTCTTGCTGTAGGAGAGCTAGGCTGTGTGAGTCACTGCACTGCTCTGTCCCTGAGTTCTTTCTCAGGATGAGAAGGAGAACCTCCCGGTGACACGTGGAGCCCTAAGTCCTGAGGAAGAGCCTCAAGGGACAGGAGGGGCCTGGGTAGATGGGGTTCCCAATCCCCGACCTAGAAAAACCGGTTGTTGTCTTTTTTTGTTTTTGTTTTTGTTATACTTAATGTTTATTTATTTATTGTTGAGAAAGAGAGCAAGCAGGGGAGGGGGCAGAGAGAGGAAGACGGAATCCCAAGCAGGCTCTGTGCTGTCAGCACAGAGCCCAACGTGGGGCTCAATCCCACAGACCGTGAGATCATGACCCGAACTGAAATCAAGAGTCGGATGCTCAACTGACTAAGCCACCCAGGCGCCCCTATTGTCTGTTTTTGACATTAAGGCTCCTCGCCAGAGCTTAGTTACACAAAGGATCACCCAGACATTCTTATCAAATGACCCAACATACATTTTCGCTTCCTGCTTCCCCTCTGGCTGCTGGAAATGCCAGTGAACAAGACGAAATCCCTCTACCTGGGGGCACACATTCCAGCCGTACCCTGGGCTGACCCTGCACCGGCTGGCTCGGCCATTGTAACATACAACCCCACACTGAGTGGTTTCAACAGCAGAAGCTCGTTCCTCACGGTCCTGGAGGCTGGATGTCCACGATCACGGTCCAGGAGACTTGGTTTCCCCTGATGCCTCTGTCCTTGGCTCGCAGACAGCCGCCTTCTCACTGTGTCTTCACATGGCCTTTCCTGTGTGTGCCTACAGCCCTGCGTCTCTCCCTCTCTTACAAGGACACCCCCCCCTATTGCATTAGGACCCATCCTAAGGACCTTGTTCGACCTCAGTGATCTACCTTAAGGCGCCATCTCCCAATACAATGGGGGGCTCCCAATACAATACAGTGGGGGCTTGTGACCCAACTCAGCATATGAGTTCAGTCCATAACAGACACTATGATTTTATACACAAAAACGGAGTATAGACTGCCAGCATCATGCAGCCCACTGAGCTCAGAACCGGCATCTGGAAATCCCTGACCTCTGAGTGGGTTAAAGTCGGCACGAGGACAAGAGGAAAGGCAAAGGACTGGGAAGAAGAGGGGAAAGTGGGGACCATGTATGGAGGGGAAGGATGAAGAGGTTTTCTTAGAAGAAAGAGAGAAGCAGTGATGACAGAACGAAGAATATAGGTTTGGGGGCCAAGGAAACATGGCTTTGGATTCTGTCTCTCCTTCTAGGTGGCTGTGTGACAGCACATCAACAGCCTTCTGGGACTCGGGGCTTTTTAGGTTTTTCATTTACGAGCTGCCCGTCTCCCGGGTGAAAATTAGTGCTCGGTGACGTCCAGGGAGCACCTGGTGAGTGCGAGCTCTCTGCCCCTTCCCCTTCCCCGCTCCCCACTCTCCCTGACATTATTAGCTGTGTAAATCTCCAAAGCCCAAACTCATTTGCTTCCCTAAAGTTCTTGCCTCTAGACCTCTAAACTCTGTCTTCTAGTGCCAGCGAATCCTCTGGGCTCCGTCTCCAGACTGTCAACATTCTCAGGTAATACATTCAAGCTCAGTGGCCCTGGATTGTTCTCTGAACCCAACTGACTCAGCCACAGGGGTCCGATCAGAGGCCCCTCCGGCACTAGGCTGGGGCAGTGGGAGCCGGCAGAGCACATGGCCTCGCCCTCAAGAAGGCTGCGATTTTGTTGGATCATGCATGGCTGACTGTCGGACGCCCGCAGGGTGGTCTCACCACTGCTTAGGACAGAGATCCATCCGATCTGCCCCAGTTAAGAGGTCTTGTGGGGACTGGCATAGAGTGGCCTTGCAGGGTGCAGACTTGGACAGAGGTATAGAGGAGAAGCATTCCAGACAGGGCTAGAGCAGGCCCAGACTCAGAAGGTGGGATTCTCACGGCACAGGTATACGGGAGGCCGCGGAGGGGCCCTGGCAGGTCAGTCTGCACAGGTTATCCGGGGCCTCAATCCAGAGGAAGTACTTCGGTCCTCACCTCCCCTCTCACTTCAAACGCCAGTCTAAAACACAGTTACTGGGGCACCTGGATGGCTCAGTCAGGTAAGCATCCCACTTTGGCTCAGGTCACAATCCCCTGGTTCGTGAGTTCGAGCCCCACATCGGGCTCTGTGCTGACCGCTCAGAGCCCAGAGCCTACTTCGGACTTTGTGTCTCTCTCTGTCCCTCCCCTGCTCATGCTCTCTGCCTCTCTCTCAAAAATAAATAAGCATTAAAAAAAAAACAATTAAAAAAACAGTTACTATATATGCCACGAAGAATTGAAAGCAAGCCCTGGGACATCCGTTCATCCATATTCACAGCAGCATTAAACTCAATAGCCAAAAGTTGGCAGCAGTCTGAGTTGCCCACAGACGGATGAATGGATAAACGGCATGTGGTTATGTACGTGCAAATGAGTCAGAGTTCTCCGGAGGAACATAAACAATATAGCATACAGAGATACCGAAGAGGAGAGGTAGGGTGGGAACTGGCCCACCAGACTGTGGGGGCCAACAAGTCCCATGGTCTCCCATCTACAAACCAACAATCCAGGAAAGCCAGTGGTGTAATTCAAGAACCCAGAGCACTGATGTCTGCGGACAGGCGGGTGGGATGCCTCAGATCGAGCAGAGAGTAAACGCTCCCTTCTTCTCTTCTGGTTCCATCTGGGCCCCCAAGTGCGTGGACATTGCCCACCCACATCGGTGAGGGGGGTCTTCGTTACTCAGCCCACCGACTCAAACGCTGATCTGTCCTAGAAACACCCTCATAGACACACCCAGCTCTCTGGTCATCCCTCAACCCATAAAATGAATCCGCACAACACACAGAGAAATAATATTCAGCCTTAAAAAGGAAGCACGTTCTGACACCTGCTATACCACGGATGAGCCTCGAGGACACCACAATGGGTAACAGAAGCCAGTCACGCCGGGCTAATGTTGTATAATTCACACTTCTATGAGGTACCTAGAGTTATCAGATTCGGAGAGACAGAAAACAGAATGGAGGTTTCCAGGGGCTGCAGCAAGGGGGTGGTAACGGGGAGTTGTCTTTTAACGGCCATTACAGAGTTTCACTTAGAGATGACAAGTTCTGGGTGGTGGTGATGGCTGCAAACAATGTGACTATCCCCAAAGCCACTTAAAAATGATTAGAAGTAGGGGCGCCTGGGTGGCTCAGTCAGTTGAGCGACTTCAGCTCAGGTCACAATCTCGCGGTTTGTGGGTTCAAGCCCCCCATCGGGCTCTGTGCTGACAGCTCAGAGCCTGGAGCCCGCTTCGGACTCTGTGTCTCCCTCTCTCTCTGCCCCTCCCCTACTCGCGCTCTCTCTGTCAAAAATAATGAACACTTTCAAAAAATGGCTACAAGTATGAGTTTTACGTTCTGCTATTTTACCACAATTTTTTAAATTATTCAAAAAAAGAAAAAAGCAAGCGTTTGTTGATTACCTGCTATGAGTCTGGGAATCTGCTAGGGGCATAGACCCAAAAGGGCTAAGACACAGGCCCTACTCTGAAGGAACGCACCGTTGACCTGTACCTCCTGCAGGTTATCTCGTACCGTGACGCACACACGGCGATGTCAAATGTGCTCTCCGAGAGCGGACACGCTCTTTCAAAAGGACCCATTTCTGAGCACGCTCTCATTTGCCATGAGGCGATCAGGCTGCAGTTCCTCCGAATGATCCTCTCTCTTTTCAAATGCCAAATCTCTAACATCAGGCCATGCTTACCAGGGCCAGCATCCTATGGGCTCCAACATCAGAGCACAAATTTCTTGCGGCTTGTAATTAAATCACCACAACAAATCCGAATTAGCCACGCGACATGTGCATGCTGCTTTTAATTAGAATCCTCTCTCTGCTTATTTGCTTGATAAGAGCAGATTATAGAAAATGCTGATTTCGACAACTTACTCCCGAGAACCAGGAGCCATTAACATGGTGCAAGTCTAGGGCTCCTAAGGCCTGAGTTTCTCTCTTTTGCTAATCAGCCTGGCTCTTCCCACATCGTAGCGGAGGCTGTAAGCCAAGGGATGAATTCAACAGAGGGCTTTCAAGCGCTAAATTATGAAGCTATGAAGCACTCACAAAGATGAATGATAATTTCTCAAATGAATGATAAAAGTACTCTTGGCAAGTGAAACTAATACGAAACAGGTATGTATACCCTGCGTTTTGATTAAAAGGTAAATAAAAGGTGACATCTGTATCACTTTGGAAGTTAGAAATGAGGTCATTTAGAAAGCTTACTGCCGGTTCCCTCAACCCCTCCTATTTACAGAAGGGCTTAAAAGTCAGTCCAGCTCAAGTCTGTAGGCGCACTTTGCAAGACCCCATCAGGTGGACACAAGGAGCGACAACTTCCAAGCACCCTGAACATTCAGGGGTTTTGTCTGTCCAAAGCATATTGCTGGGACACAGGTAAGTCTGGGTATAGGCATCCTGTAAAATTTATTGTGGCCTGAAGGTTTGCATCCCGCCTCTACAGAGTCTTATGTTGGAGCCCTGACTCCCAGTGTGAAGGTATTTGGAGATGAGGCATCTGGGAGGTGACCAGGTGTGGATAAGGTCATGAGGTGGTGCCCTCATGATGGAGTTAGTGCCCTTCTAAGAAAAGGGAAAGAGATCTCTCTCTCTCTCTCTCTCTCTCTCTCTCTCTTTCTCTCTCTTATTCTTCCCATGCTCACACATCAAGCGAGCAAAGACCGTGTGAGGACATAGTGAGTAGACGGTCATCTGCAACGCAAAAGGGACCCTCACCGTAACCTGACCATATTAGCACCCAGACCTCAGACGTCTGGCCTCCGAAACAGGGAGGAAATAAATGTCTGTTATTTAAGCCCCCCAGTCTATGGTGTTTTGTTATAGCAGCCTGAGCTAAGACAGAACATTTGGGCGGTAAGTTAGGGATACCAGTGACTTCTGGGGCACAGAAAACAAAATGTTAGGCCTTGGCACTAGGCGGTTTCCCCAGCCCCCGCGTTTCTGAGTCTCAGGCAATGAAGACTTCTTCCTCTCTTTGTGCGCCACAATGGGAGACACAGCAGAAGAGCCCTCACTGATCTGCTTCTGGATGTGCTCACTTCTGAGACCTTCACGCTCTACTTGGAGCTTGGTCTGCGTTGCCGATATAAGAAAAACCAGGTCACGTGAAATGGACTGAGTAGGAGAAAAGCATTTTCGGTAAGGTTGGAATTCATTTAAAACTCACTACATCCAACAGCAAAGGATTGACCTGTGAACCCCATGGCATGTCCCCAAGTCCCTTCACTTTGGCCTCTTTTGGTCAGTTCTGGGGATGAGGTGAGACCACCCTTTCAATGGCATCCAGGAGGCAGTGTCCATGGGGGACAGGACAGCAGTGTGTCGCCCACAGAAAATGGACGGTGGGTCTGCATTGGGAGAGCCAGGTGGTGGGCACTGGGCATGTGTTCCAAGAGGATCCCTAGAAAACCCACTTCCGGAGTCAAGTCTTGGAAACACGTAGATTTTAACCAGCTGGAGCGTACAAGACAGAGTCTTGTCCTGTTACAGAGTAATTAACTATTAAAGATAGATCGCGGTTCACTTAGGACATGACTTTGTTTCTGTGCTTTGTCTATCTGTCTTACCTGGGTAGTTTCAAGGAGTGTGAAAAAAGCCTGAAGTTTTCACACAACAAGCCATAGTGGAAAGAATACTCGACCGGGAACCGGAGAGTCTGAGTTCCAACCTTTTGTCAATTGTAACATGAGTTGTATCTTTGTGACCTTGCTCCACACCAGACCCAGGGCACACAGGACCTCACTGTGACCTTCAGAGCCACCCTCAGAGGGAAGAATTCCAATCACCTCCCTTCTACAAATGACTGCACACGGGCTTGGAGAAGTTAAATAACTTCACATGCAAGGAGCTGAGCCAGGAGACGACTGGCCCGGGCATGACCCAGACACTGTGCTTTTCGCCACCCGTGTGGTGTCTCACTTTGCTCGCGCTGCTTTCTCATCTGCGGAAACACTGGCTCTTTCACCCAACTTACCGGGCATCCGTTTGCTCACGTTGTTTTGCATTCCTCAAAGGAAACCTTTGTTGCAGGATCCTTGAGTGCAACAGTCAAGAGAAGGATTCTTGAGAGGTTTGACAGGGCAACTTAGTAAGTTTATGTAAGGAGCGCAGGAGCAGGACCCATGGGCAGACAGAGCTGCGGCTTTGCTGTATGAAGCTGGTGGTGATACACTTAGCACGCAAGGGGGAGGGGACATGCAGGGAGGATTAGATCATAAATGTCTTCTTCGAATTTCTACTCGTAAAACGACGTTCGCAAAGTTTCTCTGGTGCACATCGTTCAGTTTGGCATTAACTATTGGTGAGATGTACAGGCAATGGAGAGACCCTTTAAGAATGTAGCAACCGACACCCATTTGATCTTTCTGGGAACTCTGCAGGCTATAGGTCAGCCTTCTGGGCTGCAGGTGAACATGTCTCTGCTTCCACCCCTCGTCACCTTCAAGGGGGAAGAGTCTTGGTCCAGAGGCCCTCAAAGCAGAGGGTTGAGAAGACAGCGAGAGAAACACGTGACGCCCAGTGACACAGGACAAGAGGAGACGTGGTGAGATGTAGGGAGGACTCCCAGCCCTGGGACATCTTGGTTAGTCAGGATCCTCTGAGGCCATCAAGCCGCACTGCAGTCAGCCTGCCGAGGAACAGGGACAGACACACACAATTTGAACGCAGAGCCCCTGCTCGGACTAGATTACTGTCAGGTAAATCTCACCAACACCTTGACAAAATTTGTGGTTGTGTGGACGTTCTTCTTTGTTGACAAAACTCAGCCGGGTTGGCAGGGATGTTGCGTTCCTGCAAAACCACGGTGTGAGACACTCAGAAAGAAACTTGTCTACCTAGAAAAGGCCGAGGGGCGGTCCAAGTTTCGAGGATCTCCCACCGGGAATATAAGACAAGCAGTAAGTGTCTTAAGACAAGCCGATGGTGTAGCTGGACCTCCAGATTCTCTCCCACCCACCCATACCCTTTGCTGCCAAACACAACATTTCGTGGCGAGTACAAGACTGAGGGTATTCTCCTGTCTCGTGAAAAGCACCATAACACTCCACCACAGCGAAGTCGAATGGGAATGAAACATCCATTTAACAACCCGGGAAGTTCTGCAACTTTGAGGAGCGCTGGGCGATATAGCACGTCAGGGTGAATGAACTATGTTCTCCCAGAGGCGTTCTGTGGCAGGAAGGAATCGTTCCCCTATGGATTACAGAACATCCTACCCAAAGGACACCGAACAAGAAAGGAGCTTGACTGATTCACATGATGAAGTGTTCAAAGCAAGTCAGTCCCGGGGCCTCAGGTGAGGCTTGATCCAGCAGTTCAGCCAGGTCATCAGGGACCCCCCTCCTTCTCCCTCTTTGCCTTCCACCGCATCACCTGGGTGCCCTGATGGTCTCAAGATGCCTGCCAGAAGTCCCGGGGTTACTTGCTTCCTCATTTATTCCCGTCCATACATGGGAAAGCATCATCTCTCCAACTTTCTCAGGAAATTCCCAGTGATGGTTAAATTTATGGTCAACTCAAATGACCATGAGGTACCTAGATTAAACAGTATTTATGAGTGTGTCTGCAAGGATGATTCCAGAAGTCATTAGCATTTGAATTGATGGACTCAGTAAAGTAGATCGCTGCCCTCCCTCCCGCCCCCACCCCCCACCCCCGCCTCCACCTGGTGCAGGTGGAGATCGTCCAATCCACAGAGGACCTGAACAGAACAAAAGGCAGAAGGATGAAGAACTGACCCCTTCTCCAGCCTCCCTGGTGGAGCTGTGACTTCTCACTCCATCTTCTCTGTTCTCTGCGCTGGGACTTGCCCACCAGCTCCCCTGACTCAGGGGCCTTCGGATTCGGACTTCAATTCCACCTGCTTCCCTGAGCCTCCAGCTTGCAGACAGCGGACTGCAGACGTCCCAGCCTCTATGACCCTGTCAGCCAACTCCTCACAACAAGTATAATATCTCCACATCCCATTGGTTATGTTTCTCTGCAGAACACTGACTAATACACGCCCTGAGATTTATTCTCATCATACAGGTTGGAGTCACATCCCACTCCAGCTAACACACGGCTCAGGGGTCAGAATGTGCCCACACGTTTGGCTGCAGTCTTATGCTTCACCCCTTCAACTGGGGGGAGTATCCATTTCTCTGAAATCTAATTGACTTCCTGGTCAGAAATCACCAATGATTAAGAACAGACAGGACAGGCAGGAAAGTCCACAATACACACGAATGTTACCGCACACAAGAACGTCTGGTTCATCCACGTGCAAAGGTGGGTCATCGGTAACTCAATGTTTCTTAACTAAAAATCTGAAAAAAAAAAATTAATGAATTTCATTAAAGAACTGAAACGTCTCTTCCACTATCTTAATAAAGGTGCGAAGTATTTTCTCTCAAGAAAATAGCTCAATATGTTCATTATTCTCTCTTCAACTCTTTGGCCTACGATCAAATTATTGCTGTTAATTAGTACTTCTTGTACACGGGAAGGGGGTACAGGAACAAGGCTCTTCGAGGGACTCAAAGGTGCCTAGGAGTGCGGAGCAAATGCAGGCATCCGAGATTTTCAGCTCAATCTTCAATCTTCGTGCTCCTAAGGCCCTGATGGGGCTCGTCCAAATGAGTGTGCTATGTTTCCTTATTTCCCCAAGGAAATTGCGACTGTCTGATTTGCATATAGTTAATAAAGAGAGTCCCCTTTTGACTGGAGTGACTCAGGCAGTCACACGCTTTGGCCAATGCGACAGTAGGGTCTCAGTTGTCTGCAAACACTCGGGTCATCCTTGATGAGACAGGAAGGATCAGGGGGCTACTCCTGGTTAAGGATTTGGGGGGCGGGCAGACTTCTTCAGAATCTTTGAGCTCAGATAAAGCCAGATAAGGAGCACGCCTTATTTCCTACCAGTGATCGAGCTGTGGTTTTCACGGTTCAGACCTGAAGTCACTTGCCTGAATAGTGAATTTAGGGGTCTCTTCGTTTAGAGCAGAGGAAGGGTCAAAGAGGCAAAGGGCAAGCGAGGGGTGAAGTATTCTGTGGCGGTGTGATCCAGGCCCCCAACACACAGTCCACGCAGTCCTCCAACGTGAGTCCTAAACGTGCTGAGAGGGGAAAGTGGGGGTGAGGTGCTGAGCTGGACGGTTCACATGTGTGGTCTGGTGGCGAGAGGCCCGAGGCCTACCCATCATGTGACTAGAGAAAGGCTCGGACTTTAAGCTGGACAATGACCCCTGAGGCCAGCACCCAACAAGCTGGGTCCCAGACGCCCTTGCCTTGCTCCCACAGTGCGCTGAGCCACTTGCCCTCACCCTAGTGTGGATCCTGTTTCCAGACTTCTCTCTGTTGTCCTTACCCTTTCTGACACTTTCCCTGTGTTTCTCACGTGTGCCTTGTAGTATGTAATTTGTAGTCACTCGTGACAAATGTCTGGCTCAACCCAGGTCGGGCCCGAGGATCTTAATGCAGACCAAGCCATACATTTGCCCTGACTCTAATCGGATGCCAACACCCAGAGCCTCAATGCTTACGTTAAAAGAAAATGATTTAATTAACCAATTAATTCAATGTGATTTAATTAACTTAATTAAATGTAATTTTTAAGTTATACCTATATCTACACAGATATATATCCTCATTCAGAGGGCTAACTATAAGACACGGGAGAGAAAGGTCTTCGTTTTTCTCTTGTTCCCAGATATTAAAAATGAAAGTTAACTGTACTTTCCTGGAATTCCTAGTCTATTAAAAGTATTGAATGGTATAATTTGACGATGTATGGATTTCTCATTCTGAGAACATTCCATTCCTGGAAACCACAGGATTGATGCATAATTATCCAGTGGCCAAGGTGGTATAATGGCCAAAACAAGGCGCTTTCTCTGACCTACACCAGTCATCTGTCTTCTGTTTCCCACATACCAGACAGCAATAGTTCATCCACAAATATTTAGTAAGCAATTATGAAGTTTTTTTTAATTGTTTTAAAATCTAAAAGCATGATAAACCACTTGATGGGCTCCTACCACACCTGTGGAAAAGGACAGCTTTATTTCCTTGAAGTCTGCACATATTTAAGAAGAAGGCCCCAAAAGAGCGTGAATAGGTACCTTCAGATTCTTTCATGACAATTATAACTCAGTGCAATCCAGGGAAAATTGACCGATTGCCCTACATGTTCACTGTTGGGTCTTTGGTTTCTATTTATTAGCAAGGTAAAGCTGGGGAGCAGAGGATATTCGTGAAGATACACACCTGCCATTCAAGTCATGGGGACCTCAAAAGGGTATGGCCCCCTGGGGACAAAGGGATTACAGAAGGTCAGAGCTGCACTATGGCTTTAGATTCCTTCTGCTTTCCTGTGACACCCGTGATCGGACAGGGGAAAGATAAGAAAAGCGACAGCACGCTTCCTACACCTGTTGTTCAGCTCCTGCCAGATTCTCTCCAGAAAACATCCATTGCATTTTTGTTCTGAACATGCTCTCTCTTTAACAAGGACTGAGGATAGAACCTCCACCTTTTGCTTCCTCAAAACCTGTCCCAGCACCTTGCATGAAGACACTCAAGATGCCTGGTGCAGCCCCTCGTCCCTTCTGAAGGTCTCCACACATCCCAAGGAGCCCATACCTCTGTCCAGAGAAGGACACCAGCTGAACAGGTGACAGGAGGTAGGAGGGAAAGAAGGGACTCCAGTAGGATGGGAGAATGACTGATCTGTCTCCTCCCTGATTACCAAGGTTGATCGGCTAATTAGAGCCCCTCGGTCCTGCCCCAGAGGATGGGGGCTACCGGGAGCCACAAAAGGACCCACAAAATCGCTACCCAAAATCTGTTTCATTCACAGTCACACTCACTTACTGCCAATGTACTCTGGTTTCAGAACCTCCCCACTGGGATGTCCTTTTGCTGCTGTCCTTCCGAGGAATGTTCCTTGTACGCTACGTTTCTTCAATCCAAACTTTATTGCACAAACTGGATGTGTGGCCTCAGGATGCTTCAAGTTGTAGCTCTGTCCAGGAGAGCAGACTCCTCAAAGGGGGCAGGACTCCTTCCCAGTGGAGCAAATAAATGAAAATCAGGTAGAAAAGCGTGGAACAGTACAGCAGACACCATGAAGGAAGTCACAGTGATGGAATGACCTTCAGATAAGGAGGGCCTGAAGTGGGGTCTTGACAATTAGGGTGAAAAAAAAAAGAAAACCGAAAGAACCAGAGGAAGTAAAATATTATAATGCATCCAGAGGAATCGTGTCTTGGGTGCTCTGTGGTGCACAGACACCATCTTCTGTCGCCTTCACACTGCTCTCCTGATGGACACTCTTCCTGCCCACTGTACCGCACAGCCTTCTTCTCCTGGGTCCCTTTCACAGTCCTCTCTCGTAGCTTGTATGCCGTTGTACGGACACTTAGTGCATTTCCATCCCTGCCTCCTGAATATAAGCTTGTGACATTAAGAAGATTCAAGACGAGTGAAGTGTCGCTGCATTTGATTTGCCAGAATTAAGTCTGTTTCTTCAGGGTGGATTCTCAGCAAAAGAAAGAACACACAGTGCATCCTGTGCCCAGGGACTGGGTGGGTGCTGGCCACTACCTGGCCATCCTATTCCCAGTCTCACTGGACTGAGCTCTCTCGAAAGGAAACCAATCTCCATGTGAAATGCAGACTATGTCAGCTCTAGCAAGGGTGAGCTGCAGATTAATGATACACACAAAACGCAGCTTTAAAAAACAAAAACCAAAAACCAAATACTTACACTGCTGCCTCATTGCGCCAAGAACTGCTCCTTCTATATTTTACAAATACTTCCCATTTAATTCCATGACCATTCTATGAGATGGGTGCTGTCATGACCTCACTTACAAAAACCACGGCATAGACAGTTAAGTGACCTGAGCAAGGTCACTCAATACGTAAGTCCATGGCAGACAGCCTGGGTCCATGCTGCACCCTTACTTATAATAATGCTGCATATGGGTTGGGAGCATGGGTTAAACACACACACACACACACACACACACACACACACACACACACAACCATGTTACATAAGCTACAGATTTATTATATCAAATTAGTTTATTGTCACTGAAAGGAAAATGTACTAAGTATTAAGAATGCAATTTAGAGGCTATGTCTTTGAATTGCATGTTTGAAGTTATATTACCCCGTTTCTTAGGCAACAGATGAAAGCGTCTTAAAAAGCCCGATGTCATGTAACCTTTCAGAATATTTTGCTTTGTGGTTTTATCACAGTTGCTTTTTTCTCCCCATGAATACAGAAGAGGCCTTCAAAATAAATTGCTGTCAAATACACAGCGCACTGTTTTATGTTCTGGGTTTTAAGGAAATCTTCGCTCAATTCTGTGATAGAGCTAAAGATAGAGAATATTGTAAACTAAGAAGTGATTTGTGGCACACTTCAATGAAATTTAGTAATTGAAAATTGTTTGTGTAGACACACCGGAACGGGGTGGGAACACCACAAAGTGCTCTCGTAAAGCAGCGGTAATCACCAAAATAGTGAAGTTAGACGCCAAGGGGGACCGATCATCCTAGGGCAGCATCACCGTGAATATCCTGCCAGGGCTCGTGTGCGAGGACAGACAGGAGAACGCTGTGCTCGGAAGGGGGAGATCCCTAGCTGGAAACCCAGAGAGTCCTGGGGGAGAGTCAAGGTCTGAAGGTCTTACCGCAAGCCTTCCTTTAAGTCAAACCTTCCTGCCTGCCTTACTATTTACCCTTCTTAGTTTTTAAACTGTGGTTTTGGTGCACGACACTCTCTCCAGATTTCATCTTCTTCCACTGTAAGGCGGTAAAATCCCCTCCATCCTAAATCTGTAGTAAGGGTTAAATTAAACGACTGACCATAACTAATAACCAAGCACCATTATTTTTCAGGGAGGTGGGGGATGGGAGCGGTCTATGGAGTCTGGCTTTAGAGGTACAATCTGTCTGTCACTTAGTCCCTGAGAGACCCTGGGAGACTCTAAGCCTGAACTTCTTCATCTGTGAATGAAAGAACGACCATCTGTGTAGGTGACCCTGAGGATTGTGACAAAGCCTGGGAAGGACACTAGCCTCGTGCCTTCGATAGAGAAAGTGTCCTTGTCACTGTTCCAGAAAGACTGACTTTATACTCACATATGAACAAGTTATTTTTGACCTTCCACTTACCAGGAGGCCTGAATATCATTTGTCTTTTACTCTCCCACATTTAACCAGTTTCTCAAGGTTAACATGATTTGGTTGAGATTAACCAGACGCTGACCTAGCCATTCAGGAAGCATCATGTATAGGCCTCCCTGGCCATTAAGTTGGGGGCCTCTCACAGGGTTCAAGCTGGTAAAATGTGGATAGAAGAGAAACACCATTTCCAGACCTGGCCCCAAAGCCCCCGGGGACCTGTGTTAGGAACCGTGACACCACAGGATGGAAGGAGCCTGGATGCCTGAGTCGGAGTCTGCAGGGGAACCTCCCAGGAGAGTTATCCAGCCCATACCAGACTCCAGCATGCCCTAGAAAGACACTTGTGTTGGGGTGAAGTACTTGAATGCCAGGGTTTATTTGTATGGCTTCACAACCTAGCTTCCCCAAATAAAACCAGCAATCAAGAAGTAGCAGTGAAAGTATGCATGAGTAGTGAGGTAAAAGTGCAAGAAAAAGCATACAACTGGACGAGAGATGGCCAGGCTACAGGTGGCTTTCAGACCATCTCAACGGATCCTTCTATTCTACAGACGTGAAAAGAGAGCCTCAGAGAAGTGATGTCGTGTCCCTTGAGTCAAATTTCCAGTTACAGCCTAGAAGGGGACTTCCCAACACCCACTTTTAAAGTGCCCCCTCCCTGCCAGCTATACCTGGAGAGACAAAAAAAAAATCCAAACTATTACCTACCCAGGCTTAAAAATTAGAGTTGGCAGAGTAATTCTCCCTAAAAGTTCAGTACGGAATCTCTCAATGGACTGTTCACAAAGGCAGTAGTTACAGTCATTTTCTTTCATTACATATGCCAAGGAGATGGTCTCAACTTGGAAATACTCAGGGAATCAACTTTTCAATGAGAAAGCCCATGAGCTGCCCCCTGGGGAGCACGCGCATAATAAAGGCACTGACTTTGGCCCAGCGCTAGTCAGTATCAATGTCATCAGTAACTGTTATGGAGAATTCTTAAGGTTTCCTCGCTGGGGGGTGCGGGGGGGGGGGGGGGCCCGCAGAGTGGACCCCATGCCCACCTGCAGGAATAGGTAGGCTGCTGTGGCAATGGCTCCTCCGGTCCCTCTTGAATGAACTTACCATTAATGAGCGTGTCACCCTCGGATGCTACTAGTCAGCTACTCACCAGCCAGCCATTAGTTCGGCGGTATTGATCTGCGTGCAGTGTTGAAGGTTTCAAACTAGCCTGCAATGCAGTTTCTGCAGGTATCTGGAGGTAGGTCTTGGTAAATGGTAACTCTTAAAAGGTTGCCTGAAGGCCTAACAACAGGAAAAGCACAGCTGGCTTCCTCTTCCTTTCAAAGGACTTGGGCTTTATTATCTCCACAACAACACCCCAAAGCACTTCACGGGTCCCAGAGAGGGGATTGGGAAACAGCAATTTTCAGCCAAAATCTACCCAAATTGAGGCATTTCTCTCTGCTCTGAACGTGTTCACTGGACATGGGCTATGTTAAGGGAAGTGACATTAGATGCAGAGAGAAAGAAAAGAAAAGAAAAGAAAAGAAAAGAAAAGAAAAGAAAAGAAAAGAAAAGAAAAGAAAAGAAAAGAAAAGAAAAGAAAAGAAAAGGAAGGAAGGAAGGAAGGAAGGAAGGAAGGAAGGAAGGAAGGAAGGAAGGAAGGACGGACGGACTAGATTTTGCCTTTTCTCTTTGGGAAACACCACCCATAATTAAAATGCTGTGAACCAAACCAACTGTTTCCCTTTAGAACATGTGAGAAAACAGTGCCTGTTCCGTGAGAGGCTATGGTTTGTTCTCGCCAACTGCCACATTGCATCAGAATCTGTGATCACAGCAGGCCCGGCGGGTATTTTCATTGTGCATAACTCTCTAGTGGTGGTACCTACGCCTCCCGGCTACCAAAGAGACCAGGATAAGGCACAGCCTGGTTTCATATGTGAAAGTCTCTGGTTATTTTATAACTATATCCTGTACTGTTATAGTACCAAGCGGTTACTATTGTCCCCTCTTTATGGATGAGTAAAGACAAGGGGAGAAGCCTATCCAGGTGCTAACAAACACTGTGGAGCCCTTGACAGAGACAGTTGCCCACAGAGCCAAGGGCAGAACCCAGGTGCCCCAACACCTAGTCTGTGCACTAAGAACCTACCACCCACGCTATCAGGCCAAGTGATTACATCCCGAGGCTTTCCGCGCCCTTGCGACCAAATTCAAAATTCTTTTTTTTTTTTAAACTGTAGTCAAAATTCTATTCTTCCATATTATTTTTTACCTTTATTTTAGTAATTTTCCTTTTCTTCCTGCAGTTTTATTGAGGTCTGATTGACAACTAAGTATTGTATATATTTGGCTTTACAATGTGAGGTTTTTTTTCCTAAGGTGTACGATGTGATAATTGACCACCGGAACCATCACACCCATGTTCTTACATCTTACCTTTGCTTGTGTGTGAAGAATACAGGAGACCGAGTCTCTTAGCAAAGTTCAAGTGTGAGATGCAGTGTTAACTAAGGCACGAGGCTATACATAACATCTCCAGAAATTAATCATATTACTGACAATGTGTACACTTAGACCATCTCCTGGCAACCACCATTGTACTCTCTGATTCCAAGAGCTTGACTCTTTGAGATTTTGCATATAAGTGATATCACACAGTATGATCTCTTCTGCAGCTGACTCCTTTCACTTAGTGTAGTACCCTCTACGTTCATCTATGTTGTCGCAAATGATAGAATTTTATTTTATGGCTGAATGATACTGTGTGTGTGTGTGTGTGTGTGTGTGTGTGTGTGTGTGTATAATTCTATAGCTGACGGACACTTGGGTTGTTTCCAAATCTTGGCTATTGTGAATCATGGTAACGTAGATACCTCTTGAGATCCTGACTTCATTCCTTTTGAATATGTGCCTAGAAGTGAGATTGCTGGATTATGTGTTCATTCTATTTTTAATTTTTTTAAGGAATCTCTATACTGTTTTCCACAGTAGCTGCACCAATTTATATTCCACCAACAACATGTAAGAAATTCTTAAATGGCCCCCAGGACCTTATGTGATCTGAGCCCTGTCGACCCCTCCCACCTCTCTGTGAACCTCCTCGCCTCACCCCACTCATCTGCATGAGGTAGAAAACTCTAGCCACATGGCAACGTGGCCACCATCTTGCCTGGTTGTCCCTTTCCTGTTCCTGGGCACCTGACTCTTGTTGTCTTCAGAGACGCCTTCCCTTACCTCTATTTTGCTTTCTATATTAGTACACAATCTTCATTCTCAGTACTTATCACAAGGTACACATGCAGTGTTTTTGTCATTATTGTTACATCCTTCCCTGCCACTCAAAATACACACACACACACACACACACATACACACGTTAAACCTATAAACTTAAAGAGGACAAGGACGGTCTGTGTTGTGTCCCCTTCACACCCAGTAAATCACACAGTGCCTGGGATTTAGTAAGCACTAAATAAATACTTGCAGATTCTGAATGAAAATGGTAAGCTATTCTGACCCCAATAGAGGAGGGAAGAGAGAATTTTTAAATGGGTCTTCCTTTCAAAGATTTCTTTTTAATAGTTTATAATGTTTGCCCCCTTTTTTTTTTCATTTAGATTTTAATTCTTTATGACTATAGATTCTACCCGAAGATGTTCCTTTTGAAGCTAAGAGAAGAAGAAGCCTGAAAAAGTCCTCTGGTAATGTTTGTGTTTTGTGAAATTTGAAATGGTACAGTGTCCAAAAACAACTTCTGATTTCATTTGGAGTTCAATCACTTCAAAGAGAAGTTCATTTATAAAACATCATATCTCTCTGGTCATTCACTGAATATTTACAAGCACCAATCAGTTCACAAGGAGGGAAGTTAATGCAAGACTAACTGTGACAGGGAAAATTACAATGAGTTTTCACAGCCTCTTTGCTCCAGCTTCCCCAGACTTTGCCCCCTTGGTCGTGCATGAGAGCCAACATGCTACATGCACTCAGTGGAGAGCCTTCTGTCCTGCAGCTCCATCTCTGAGCCTTTTAAAATCGGGCTGGCTTGAATTATTCAAGACAGGCAAAGCATCTCTTGAGGAAAACAGGTGGAAAAACCAAGAAATACAAAGCTTGCTTTGGACTGAGTCTGAGCAGGGCTTCAGGAGTTTTGAGAGAGGGAGAGAGAGGCTGAAGGCATCTGACAGTCTATGTTGAGTGGGTGTGGCAAGGAACAAGAGAAGATTTTAAAGCTTTCTCTCTTATTTATGAATCAAACACTTTTTACCTTTTGCAAGAGACTGAGGAAAGATTTAAAATCATTTAAAATTCCATTTAGGGGCGCCTGGGTGGCTCAGTAGGTTGAGCGTCCGAATTCGGCTCAGGTCATGATCTCATGGTTTGGGGGTTCGAGCCCCCCGTCGGGCTCTGTGCTGACAGCTCAGAGCCCAGAGCCTGCTTCGGATTCTGTGTCTCCCTCTCTCTCTGCTCCTCCTCCACCACTCTCTCTTTCTCAAAAACAAATAAACATTAAAAAAAATATTTTTAAGTTCCGTTTGGATTTAGAATACGAATCTCTCTGTATCCATCAAAGATGAGTGACCCTTCAGTGCAAACTCAGAATTCCTCAAGCTACATGAGCTCTGTGTGGCCAAACAAGGAAACTCATTTATAGAGGTCACAAAGGAAAATACCTAGCAATCATATACTCTGATTTTCAAAGTTTTCCAACCTTTCTAAAACATTAACAGTCATTGATTCAACCATTTGCCCCGAATATCTCTATGTCTGAGAGCTAGAACAGGAGAGAAGAGGACTAAGGGAAAGATTAAATATAGATACTGTCTTTCATTGGCTTCCTCCACAGTCTGGGAAGGCATGCCACGTTTCCAAAGGATCGGCAAAATGTGTAGTGTATATATTTTTTAATTCTCAAGGCTCACAGAAAAAGACTGATAAAATAAACTAGAATAGCTGAGATTAAGTTTTCTCAAAGCAGATTTAACTTGGAAAAAATGGTAAGAGGTAAGTAGGTGGAGAGAAAAGGTGGGGGGGAGGGGAACCACATGAACCAGAGAGCAAGGTTCACCTGGCCTCTGCAAAGGCTCCTGCAGAAAAAGTAAGAAATAGGCACCATGATCTCAAGTTAGGGAAGGTAACAGAACACACAGGGAGAGCACATAATAACTTCTGGAGTCCAGTGTTCACCATGAATGGTTTCTGAGCAGGGGAGCACAGAGATGAACCACAGGTCTGTCAAGTTTTATAGATTAGATGACACCATTAACTCCCAGCGTCCAGCCTGTGGTAACCCAGGGGTTACCAAACTGACTTCAAAATTAGGTTGCTGCATCTGTTGTCATGTACAAATGGTGGTTCATTCCACCTTGCTCTCAGGATACTGTGATTTTATGTCCATGGCAAGGAATACCCAGGTGACACCTGTCCTGGTGTTAATTATTAACAATGCCCCTTTCTCACTCCAAATTGTCCAATTCAGATGACATATTATATGGTCACATTAGTTATGGGTTTTTAAGTTCTGATTTATGAAGTTATTTTTAAATGCCATCAAATTTTTGGTATTGTATTAGCCAGGGCTCTCCAGAGAAACAAAGTCAATGGGATATATACATAGGATGAGATTAATTATAAGAAGCTGCATCCCTTGATTATGGAGACTGAGACATCCCACAGTCTGCTGTCCACAAGCCAGAGTCCCCAGAAAGCCAGTGATGAGTCCAAAGGCCTGGGAACCAAGGGAGCTGGTAATGTAGATTCAGTCCTGGTCTGAAAGCCTAAGAAGAAAGTGCCCAGGGCAGGAGGAAATGGATGGCCCAGCTCAAGCAATCAGGCAGGGAAGGCCAAATGCTTCCCTCACCCACCTTCTTGTTCTATTCAGACACTCAATGGGTGGATGATGCCCGCCCCCACCTGGAGAGGAAAAATGCTTGCTTGAGTCACCAATTCCAATGTTTGTGTCATCCAGAAACATCCTCACAAACACACTCCAAGATAATAGCATTTAGCCACACAGCTGGGCACCCTGTGATCCAAGCAAGTTCACTTACAAAATTAACCATCACGAGGATGTATAAAGTGAGAGTAGCATACTTTAGGAGAGTGCTGGAGATCCTGATTAGGAAGGGGCCCTCCTGCCCCTCAATGGCTAGGCAACTAGGCAAGACATCCACTACACAGGGACCTACAGAGGCCGGTGTTTCTGGAAAATATTCGGTCATACTATTAGTTCATTGTCAACAACCTTCTGAGCTGGTGTGGTTTTCAATCCCTGCCATATCTTGCATTTCAATATTAAATCATTGCTAGCTTGGCTTCTAACAAAAACCTACACTCCTTGAATTGCTTGCTGAAACCCATGGTGTTGGCAATGCCCATGAGCTCACTAGTGTAGACTTTAAGCACGGTGTAAAGTGCAGTTAAAATCGGACCATTCATGCTCCTGCTGCCCAAGTAAATCTGTACGTGACCCCCCACACCCCAACTCACCCGAACACTGACTGTTTGTTGTCAGTGAATTCTTTCCATGGGAACTGTGGATGAGTGGAGGACACTTATCATGCTTCTTTGCCCTAAGTAGTCAGAAAAAGTATCATTGGACAAGATGGAGAACCCAGGGGCACGGGAGGATCATGGGAAGAGAGGGAGCTATGGCAGAAGTTAAGAAGTGAGGCCCCCAATACAGAGCAGTGGCAGTGGAGAGAAGGAACCCCAGAAAATTGTGTTCCAGAACCCCAGAAAAATGTTTTCTGCAGCTGGCCATTCGCAGTCAGGAATTTTGGACAAAATTCAAATTTCAACCTACAATTTTTTTTTAACGTATCTATGACTCGTCTATAGAAAGTAATCACTTCCAAACTACTGTAATTGGCATCCAAACTGACTATTTTTCATTCTCCAATTTTCCTGACTTGTCTCTGCAGAAGTGATGAGAATGCTAATAAAACAAATAACTTGGCTTTTTCATCAAGAATCTTCCCTGAAGTTTTAAGAACTTTTAAAACCAAGGTAAAAGAAATAGTAGGAGTCCCTGTTTTAGGAAAAAATAAGCAGCCAAACACTTAGGTTTGTTCCCTGCCTGAAAGCCTTTTTACATGCGTAAAGACATATTTTATTTGTACCCAACAGTTACCACCAAAGAATAGTCCTTGGTTTTTACTGAGGAAAAAGAACACCTTTGCTGTTTACAAATATTCATGAGCTCTTAAAGCTGATTCAGTCAGCAATTTGGGTATTTCCTCATCTGGCCACTGAAAGTAGTATTGGCTTCACAAAGTTTTAAAAAATTCTTATGACTCATATTTTCAGAGCAAGTTTGTAGACCACAGACAAATCTATAAAAATAACCTCACTAGCGGCATGTGGGTGGCTCAGTTTAACGTCCTACTCTTGATTTGGGCTCAGGTCATGATCTCGTGGTTTCATGGGTTCGAGCCCTGCATTGGGCTCTGTACTGGCAGCAAGGAGCCTGCTTGGGGTTCTCTCTCTCTCTCTCTCTCTCTCTCTCTCTCTCTCTCTCCCCTCTCCCTCTCTCCCTTTCTCTCTCTCTCTCTCTCTCTCTCTCTCCCCCTCTCCCTCTCTCCCTTTCTCTCTCTCTCTCTCTCTCTCTCTCTGCCCTTCCTGAGCATGCTTTTTCAAAAAATAAATAAATACACTTAAAACAAAATAAGTAACCTCACTGACCCTATTTGCTACTGACCAAACAAAATGTTATATTGACCAAGTTTTGAACTTCCCATGCTTTATACAGGCCAACAAGCTCTGAAATTTATTAGAAAACCAAGAGCAGCATAGCAAAGTGAGGGATACAGCACAATTATTGAAAGCAGATGAGTGGATCATTAAAACACTTCAGTCTTGTTAAAACTTGAAAACACCAGGGAAAACTACTTTCCTGTGTCCTATCTTCTGGAGATTAAATCAACACCATTTCGTAGCGTGCGCGCGCGTATGCGCATGCACACACACACACACACACACACACACACACACACACACAGGCACAAACATACCCCTTTCCTTCCTCTTCCCTCTAGCTTTCTTGAAGTGATAAAACAGGCTCAAGAATAGGGAAATATATGAATTTACATTGAACTCAAACATCCATAAGGCTAGGCAATGTCCGGTCATTCAAAGAAACACTGGTATTCAAATCATACCCACAGACAGATAATTGGCTGTCGGAGAGAATGCAAGCATGTGAAAGCATAAAGCAGCAGAAGAGCTCTATGCATTCATCATGATTTAATCAGCCTCTCTTTACTCTCCTGCACATTTTGTTCACATCCAAGCAATTCCTCCCTGAACTTCTGCCAGATTCCAGAACACAAGCAGGGTGGCAAATTCTCAAGTGACGGGTGGGGAGCTGGGAAAGCAGTCGAGCCATCAGCCCAGCCATGGGACAGGAGGTGAGAACTCCAGGCAGTGCCCAGTGGGTCTCACACATCCTCCCTGGTCAGGAGGCAGAAATCCAGGAGGCAAACTCGCCAGAATGCGGCCAAAACTCCCCGAGCCTGATGAAAATGAGGCGACACCTCTCCAGCCAAGTCCCTAGCAATAATCCACAGCACTGAACTGCTGAAATATTCAGGAAGGTTAACAACCAGATGCCCTGAGGAGTTAATAAGAAAGCTGAAAGCCTTTCTCCAGCTACATTTCCAACTCAGAGCCAGGTTGGCTTGTCAGTAATTAAAAGTCTCACTTGGTAGAAAAGCCTTTATAAAATGAATTGTTAATCTCAGTCAGTGCTAAGGAGTAAAGCATTCTACTTTCAAAACTACCAACTGAATCCTAAAAAGCCAGAATTGAACAAATTTTTTGAAATCTAGCTTTTCCATCCATCCAACCATTCATCCATCATCTGTTTGCTTGTGTTCATTCATTCATATATTCATTCACAAGCATGTACATGATTTCTACTGTGTATGTAAGCCCTGGATACACAGAAAACAAACAGACCAGGAGAAGGTTCTCTTTGCTATTTCTGTCAGCCCTCAATGCTCTTTATAACGAGCCCATAAATTCTCAATCTGAAGATAATCCTCAAACCATAGTCTTTTGAATTCAGCGGTATCCCCCAGGTGGATCTTTTATTAATGTCTTTTCCTTTATTGTTTAGAACACCCTCTTCACTTCCCAGCCCATCTGTAAGCTCTCTGAGACCTTCCTGCCCCAACTTGAGGGAGAAATGACAGTCCCCACATTCTGCCAGGAAGTGATGTGAACAAGCTGACTCCTTACCCCGGATTAGTTAGTAACCCGTCCCCCTCTGCCAACCCTAGAGACCTTCTCAGGGGGGATTCTGCCCCATATCTACTTGCCAGCACCTTGCTGGCACATAGTAGATACTTAATAAATAACTGAGTTAATTAATGATAATTCCGGGCAGCAAAGTCATTTAATTTGTGTGTTCTGTCTGGCTTCGTTGAAATTGCTAAAACCAAAGGGGAGTAGCCAAAAGTAGGTGATAAAATACAAGCCAGGGGGCGCCTGGGTGGCTCAGTCGGTTGAGTGTCTGACTTCAGCTCAGGTCATGATCTCGTGGTTTGTGGGTTCGAGCCCCACGTGGGGCTCTGTGCTGACAGCTCAGAGCCTGAAGCCTGCTTCAGAGTCTATGTCTCCTCCTCTCTCTGCCCCTTCCCTGCTCACGCTCTGTGTCTCTCAGTAATAAATAATAGTTAAAAAATTTTTAAATACAAGCTAAGACCCAGAGGAACCTTGGATATGAGGTGGCCACACAAAGATGAAACGTCAACAGTATTTTCAAGGTCAAATGTCCCTACAAGGTTGATTGCATCTTTGCTCATAAGAGCGTTTGAAGACAGTGGGGCAGTTCCTGGTGGAGGGAAGGTAAGAAGGTGGGAAGAGAGAAGCAGAGCACTAGGAGTGCTGGAGGCCATGGGGGGGGGATGAAGGGGGAGGCAGGGGGGAGGTGGGAGGGCAGAGGGTCTTCACAGGTAGGTGTGGGAAGTGGTCAGACAGTTCCTCCCTGACTAAGCCTTCTCATCAGCCCTCACCATGATACCCAGTAGGTGTGATTTCCAATAGCAGAGGAAAAATGCATCCTCAGAATGTGGAATCAACTCAACACATGTAAATTAGTTTCAAAAGCAGAACCATGCTGGGGTGGCTCTCTAAACACACATACGCTCTTGCACACTTTCTCTCTCTCTCCTCTCTCGTTATGCACACACACATACTCTCTCCAAATCTCCTCTCTCCCTAGGTAGGCTTACCCTTCTGGTGGCTCGAATTTGTGAAATTGTCTCTAATATCTCCCCCCACCCAAAACAAGCCTCTAAAGGTATTATTTAAAGGAGAAAAAGAACAGGATAGGGCAAAGGAGAGAAAGTTTGGGAAGTAGGAAAGTAGGCAGGGTAACTGGGGACCCGGCAGACACCAGGAAGCTCATTCTTCAGCCTGAGTGTAGAAGGCCAGGCAGTGCCCTGATTTCCATCAAAGAGCCACCCAAAGGCTCAGGGTTGGTGACACCGTGTTTCTCTGCAAGATGTCTGCCTTGACCACACAGAAGCACTCACGGTAAGTAGCACTATCTGCCCACAGTCCCCACCAGGAAGCACGACAGCTCGGAAAGGACGCAATAAATAAATTCCCTGTACATGAGTTGCCATAACACCATCCACTGTGCCTCAAGACACTTCAGGTGTCCACCTAAAAATGAGGATGATCCAAGATCTGGTATAAACAGTAGTTCAATATGCTGCCTCTTATATCCATTTCTGAGCAGTAGAAGTTTGGTGTTCACCTGGGAAAAGCAGCTCCGGGTCCGCGTTTTTCTGCAGGTACAAGAATCCCATCCGAGGGATGAAGAACATAAGAGGGAAAATGAGACAGAACTGTGGCTCCCGAGATTCCCTGAGGGCAGAGGTCCTGCCTTAGGCTCTCATTACAGAAAGGCCAAAAGGGAGCACCGTGCGTCCTTCCCGATACGTGGGTTAAAGCGGATCTTTCATGAGGTTCACCTCTTACTACTCTGTGACATTAAGAGCTCCAGTCTTCCATAAGTAGAGATGGTGAACAGTGAAGCCAACTCTAGAATGCCCTGCTCCATCTGAACAATTATTGGAGAAAATGAGAAAGTGGTATCCTTGTTGTTATCCCCTTTTCACATCCGTATGTCCTCCTCAGAACAAAGGTTCCGGGCAGTCCAAAGTAAGGGACCACAGTGGCTGCCTGAAGCTCAAAGGCACAGCTCAGCCCTCACTCCCTCTGGTGCTAAATGCATGAGCTAATTATACCCTGAGCCTCGAAAACAGTAAGAAGGTAATAACCTATAATACCTCTAATTTAGAGGTCACCCTGATCTGGCGGTTAAGAATGTATTTCTTCTTATTCACTTGAAACTGAGTCAGCTATTGAGCCCTCAGACATGCCTCAAGTACCGCATTTCCGACCGATGGATAAATGCATTGCGGGCTCCCTGTCACGTGGTGTCACATGCACATATTGGCACATTTGCCCTTCCTGGACTCAAGGTGCTTCTCCATTGAGATTGGAAGCCGAGGGTAAGTGGTGAAGGATGTGAAAAAGAATATTCTATAACTTCCACTGCTTTTATTTCTGCATGAGTTGGAAAAGGTCTTCTCATAAGAAGACATGATGTCAAGTGTATACGTCAAGTGTGTACATCAAGTGTAGACATATGACACTTGTCCGACGTGGCATCCATAGCCCTATTTGGGGACAGCTGTGGCTAAGCCACCATTTGCCACAAAAGTAACCCATTTCTTTCTTAAAGGCGATGAGACAGACTGGATGGAGGGCTTAAGGGCTTGGTGGCAAAACATTTCTAATAACTAAGCTAAGTTGGTCTTTTTCAAACAGAGAAAGCTACAAATTTTGCTGAAGTCAGCACACACTTACTGAGCACCAAATACTTCCAGGCACTATACCGGGGCTTGTGATGGTTAATTTTATGTGTCAGCTGGACTGTGCTGAGGGATGCCAGGGTGCTAGTAAGATTTTATTTCTGGGTGTGTTTGGAAGAATATTTCTGGAAGGGATTCACGTCTGAGTTGAGTGGGCACAGGGCTCCCTCACGGCTGTGGGCATGATACAATCTGTCTGGGGCCTAAATACAACAAAAAGACTGAGCAAGAGTTCCTTATCCCCCTCTGCTTGAGCTGAGACATCCATGTCCTCCTGCCCTGGGATATCAGAGCCCCTGATCTTCATGATTTCAGACTCAGACTTTACATATATCACTGGCTTTCCTGGGTCTCCATCTTGCAGAAGACATACCATGGGCTTACCAGCCTCCATAACTGTGTGAACCAAATTCCTATAATAAATCTCCTCCTACATATCTAAATGTATCCCATGGCCTCTGTTTCTCTGGAGAACCCTGACTAACACAGAGCTGTAGATCTAGAGAAGTGTCACATAGGGGTTTTCTCCTCCAATGGTAGGCACAGATGGTAAACGAATCATTGTGGTTAATGTAAGCATGGTGAGAGAGCTTTGTGCAGGGTCCCATGGGAACCTAGACCATGGTCACTCAACTTAGGGCATGAGCTTCAGATAATGTACCAAAAGCCAGACCATAAAGAGGTCTGGAGGTGTCCAAGCGATAGGTTAATAATGAAGCTGACAGTTTCTTGAGAGCAGGAGTATGTCTTACTCATCTGTGTATCGTCAGCAAGCAGACCAGACCCTTGACATCATCAGTGCTCAGTGGTACCTGTTGGGCTGAGCTGCCTTAGAATGAGCTATGAGCAGGGCACCTGCGTGGCTCAGTCAGTTAAGCATCAGACTCTTGGTTTCAGCTCAGGCCAGGATCTCACAGTTTGTGAGTTGGAGTCCCTCATCGGACTCTGTGCTGATAGTGCAGAGCCTGCTTGGGATTCTCTCTCTCTCCCTCTCTCTCTGTCCCTCCCCTACTTGGTCTGCCTCACTAACTCACTCACTCACTCTCTCTCTCAAAATAAATAAATAAACATTAAAAAAAATTAAATAAAATGAGCTAAGAATGTGAGGTCTAACTACTGCTTCTTTAATTATGTACTTATTTATTTTCATGTTTATTTATTTTTCACACACACACACACACACACAGATACACACACAGCATGAATGGGGGAGGGGCGGAGAGGGAGGGAGACACAGAATCTGAAGCAGGCTCCTGGCTCTGAGCTGTCAGCACAGGGCCCAATGCAGGGCTCGAACTCATGAACCCTGAGATCATGACCTGAGCTGAAGTCAGATGCTTAATTGACTGAACCACCCAGGAACCCCTTAAATATTTGAATAAGAGACTTGGCTGAATAAAAGCTAAGGATAGTATATATTACATATATTATGAATAATGTATAACACAATTACATGTAACATACATAATAGTATTCCATATAACAATATTTTATATGTTCATTTATGCTGTACTTTTTTTGTATGGAATACAAAATACAACATAAGCTAACATATGTAATTTTACATTTATTATACAGATCTGTCACGAGATCCCTTTACCGAAGGATCCTTCCTCATTGAAACGGGAAGGATTAATGACTTGACGTGGCAAGATGGGTGTGGTAAAGGCAACAGAAGAGATCTTTGAAGATTCGTCAACAAAAACATGTAAAGGAAGCAGGCAGCATCTTCTGTTCTGGAAGGGCAGTAAAGTGACCCCTCTTCAGAAGGCAGCCTGCAAGTTCAGAGCAATTTGCATAAAACCCGTGGTAAGGCTTCCAGGTTTCCTGCAGGAAGAAAGCCTGGATCTCCAACAGGAGAGAAACGCTCTCCTTTGAGACCTTAAGGACCTTGCTGGGAAAGCCACCCTCTCTTCCCCTCTGGACAGACCACCGACAAAGGATAACAGAGACGTACATTTTCCAAACTGCTGCCAGCTGTTTTCCAAGCTAATGCAAGGTGGTCAGACCCTTTCACCTGTGACACGGCCCCCTGTCCAAAGAAGCAGGTATTTCTCTCTGGTCAGTGTAAGAGGCAGTGCACTGTGTGTAAAGTGAATCGAGGTCATTAAGATAAGTGCTGTGTAAATAACTCACGTGGCCGCCTTTCTACCTTGATGTGGAGCTCATTTCCATCATGGTATTATGAGCAAAAGTGATGTGCTCCGTTACCGTTCATTTCAATTTGCTTCTTCCGGAGCTTCAGACTCAATTACATTGTGAGATGAACATGAAATCAATCGAACAGCTGGATGTATAGTGATCCTATTTACCCAATCTTTTTTTAACTTCCATACTCTTATAAGATAATCAAATCCCACTTGTGCGGTTTAACATGCTAGCGAACGTTAAGGAGAAAAGAGAATTATGTGAAGCACGCTCCCTGAAAGGATTTTCAAGTGCAGAATCCGTAGATACACAAATGTATACGTATGCATGCACAGACACATGGGTCAAAAGAATGAAATCGAGGCTATTTGTCCATTCAACAAACGTGTATTAACTAGCACACGGTAAGAGTACGTTAGGTGTTCAATAATGCCTCGGATAGCATAGCTACTACTGGGCAAAGATGGCTTTACCTGAAATGAGCCATCACCTTCTTTTTCACTTCCATAGCTTTTATACCAAAAAAAAAACAAAAACAAAAACACACAAGTCTTGAGGAAGAACCCATACACTGGGTGGTTCAACCAGTGCTCACAAAGCCCCCGACATGTGGGGAAAAAAGAAAGAGAGGTAGATGCAAATCTAACAACCAAGAAATTGCTGTCTCATCTGATTTAGTCGTCTGGGATCTTGGGACGGATCAGGACATCTTGACATTTATTATGATAGCTAATGCACCATAGTCTGAATGATGGCATGAGACTGTACATTTGCTATCAGCTCTCCCATCAGGAAAAAAGAAAATGAAGTCTGAGTCATGTCAGGTTAGAGGAGATAAGCAGAGACACCGGGGCCAGGGAGGGGACTGTCTATGGTGGCCGGGTGCACCCGGCCAGCAGGGCACACAGGCATATCGTCTGCCGTCCGCAGCGTTGTGATTTCACTGTGACTTTGACAAAGTGGAGCCGATCAAGAGGACTGGGGACACAGTGAAGAGAGCGACATGATGTCTGTGGAGGCTGGGGAGCGCTGCAGACAGGCCCACCGTGACGTTTGCCTCTGCCCCCACGGGACGATCACGTGTGACCCCCCAGACACAAGCTGCAAGAGGAGATTTGGGGCTCCTTGCAAGGAAGAAACAGCTATGCAGCAGAGCATCTGGGAGGTGGAATGATCTGCCTTACTAAGCAAACTCCTTGGACCTGAGAAAGAAACGTGATTCCCCTGCTTTCAGGTCCTGGTAAATCTTCCTTATGCCTCTAAATTCAGCCCCAGACTACTGTTTCTAGCAAGATTTACTGACCCGTCCTCGCCATTGTCATTTACCTGTATCTCTCTGTTAGAGAGATCATGTGCATACTGCACCGTAATCGCAGGGTTTCCTGCCTGCCTCCCCAAAGAGAGTGGACGGGGAAGCAACGCTTTTATCCTTCCTCGCGTCCACTGCACCTAATACACCCTGAAACTTAGTAAATGTGGCTGCGTAAACGCAACAGGTCCAAGCTGCCGCAGACTCAGTCACGATGACTGAAGGTGACACAGAAAAGCAAGAAACAAAGTCGAACATCAGCGTGAAGCATGAACATGGAAATCATGGGGGCGGGCGCTGGGGGACATAAGGATGCTGGGCTGTCACACGCGGGTCTAAGAAGGCAGAGGGTACTTAATTATTCATGATGGTGCCCCTGAGCCCTCGCCTGGCTTCCTACAACACCCCATCCGCTGACACTGCAGTGATTGCCGCTTCACGGAGGACGACACAGCCTTGGAGACGTCGGGACACTTGCTGATAGCACATGGCTACTATGTCCTTGAAGGATTGGCATCTCACCCCGGCAGATTCCAAAGGCCCCAAAACAGCCCCAAAACACATACACTGAAAAAAATATACACAAAGCGAAAAGGTCACAGTAAAAGAAAAATCGAAATATGAACAAACTAAGAGGAAGCCGGGAGTGAGGCTGCTCCATGTGCCATGATCTGACTACAAGGAAGGGAGCATACGTGAGCGGCAAAGGGAACCCAGAGATGTGGCTTCTGAGTCATTGCGCCTTGCCCGGATCCCTTCCGGTTAACTTCAAGCCCTTGACGCGCTCACGAATCCCAACTTTTCTTGCAATACATTTCACATTGCAACAAACTTGTATTTTCTCCTATTTTCCCACTTGGCTTGTGACGCGTCAATTTAAAACATTTCAGTGTTTATTAATTACATCATCACGGATGCATTTCCCTGTGCTAATTTACGCAAGCTCCTTGACAGAGTTAACCATGACTTCAAAGCGACGGATGGGACTTCTCTTTACACGTCAATGTATAGTTTTTGAAACACAGTCACTTCCACTACAATACATACGATGTGCAGATTTACGTAAAAAATCACCACCCTCTGCAAAATTGCACAATAAAACCACAGGGTTGCCAGAGAAAGTCGGGTCAAGAGGACAACACTCAAATGCTTCATCAGTGACATATACATGTTTTAAGAGATAGATTTTAATCAAAATGGCAGCACAGCGTCAAATGGTTGAAAATATAGAAGTACTAGACAATCCACGTGAGACTCTGTACTAAAAAGTAGCTCAGCTTTGCTTGTGGAGGTGAGTTCCAGAAGTTCCGGCATGTGCGTGGTAGTGAAGGAGCATGGTCTGAAATCGGACAGCTGAACGTCAGGTGTGGGCAGTGCAGCTCCTGACAGGGGTGTTGAACACAAGTGGCTGGTTGATGGCTGAGATGCCCGTTTTGTGTATTCCTGCACACCACGTTCAGCTGGTGAAGAACCGTGCAGTCGCAAAGCGTGCCATATGGGTGAGATCGTTCTCAAACAAATTCGACGTTGCATTTTGCTCAGACTGCTTCCAAATATAGCAACAGCACTGGGAAACGTTCACGTTTTTCAAAACGGGCGTAATAGCAGGATTGACTATATTCATAATTCTACGAGTATAATTTATACAATAGTATACACATGTCATCTACTTCTATGCATGAAAACACCTTATAAAATAGGTATTATTATTTCAACTCCCACCCTATCTTTCAGCGGAAGAAACTGAGTCCAGGGTAACCTGGGGTCTCTTCGAAACCAGTCGGTGACTAGTCTCAAATACAAGTCTTGTCTCCGCAACGCCTCTGTGCTTCTCCCAAAGTATTTCCCATAGTGCCTCTCAAGCTTAGTTTTTAATTTAAAATTCTTCTATTTAATCCTACATACATGTGTACACACACACACAAAGTATTGTAAAACAAAAGTTTTAATAAAAAAGAAACAAAAAAGTCTGCAATATCCGCCATGATCTTATAAACCTAAAATGCCTAATTTCTCCTAAAATATGCATTTAACATGTGTGTAAATAAAGAACTATATCCTCATATCACACTGTCATTATTTCCTAGCTAAAGAGTATACTACTTATCAACAGACCTATTTATACATTTGAAGTTGTATTTATACGTATTCTAAGTTTAACATATTACTGACTATATCTAAATCTGATCCTTCTTGGACCTAACTTTATGGATTATTGAAAAGAAATTGTTTGAAGTTACAAACTCATAAAACCATTCATTAAAAAAAAAAAAAAAAAAAACCAGGAGGGGCACCTGGGTGGCTCAGTAAGTTATATATTTGACTCTTGATTTCGGCTCAGGTCATGAGCCCATGGTCGTGAGATTGAGCCCTGCTTTGGGCTCCGCACTGACAGTGTGTAGCCTGCTTGGGATTCTTTCTCTCCCTCGCTTTCTGCCCCTCCCCTGCATTCGCTTGCTCTCTCTCTCTCTCTCTCAAAATAAATAAATAAGCTTTAAAAAACTGAGGAATAAATGTCTTTATCTAAAAGCCTGGGCAGAAGAATCATCATTGTTTCATTCACTGGATATTCATCTCATGCTGATTCTAACAAGAGCTGCCCTAGGGGACACAGGACACAGGACTTCATGCAATCCAACAAGCATCCTTGGTGCTGGTTGGTGCTGGAAGAGATGCTGATTTCTCTGGGCACAAACACGGAAGGGCGCAACTGCTGATGCCTGCACAGATCATTCCAAGCGAAGGGTGGGAGGCGCTGTAGCAAAAGTGTGCAGAGGACGAGAGGTATCAGGGCACCTGAGCCAACCTGATCACGGTGAGAGCTGGAGAGCCCCAGAAAGGAGGGGACGCAGCACGGAGCCCTGAGCAGGCAGCCCAGGTGCACAGATGGAGGTGAAGGCAGAAGCAGCCCAGCAGGTGCAGCAGCAGGCAAGGCAGGTAGAGCGCAGGCTGAAGTCGAGAAGATAAGACAGAAGTACCGAGCCTCCCGGGACTGGAAAGAGCCTTGAAGTCTTTCTTTCAAATCACTTCTAACACTCTGAGAAGTTTGACACTGTCTACAAAAATGGTTTTCACATGGAAATATACTTTTGATTATCGCTTTCATAAGACAGAGGAAAGACAGAGAGAGAGTAAGTTTCATTATGTAAATACATGAAAAATGCATGTGCTCTGCTAACCCCCCAAAATTAAAGATGTTTATCCACGCAGGGGAGCTATTTGGATTTGGCAGAGCGGGCACTGTGGAGGACATCCCATACGACTAACTGGTCTTTTCTAACATCACCCTGGAGTTTCTCTGCCAGTGATAATTCCATCACAGTAAGGAGAAACGGAAAGAGGGGAGAAAGAACAAGAAAATGTAGGAAACGGATACATTTTGTACCAACACCATTTGCAAATATTGAAAAACATCAGGGCAAACGTCTTTATGCTTATTTTACGATGTCATGTGCTGCATGGAATCCCAAGTGACAAAAAGCAATCGTTCCTACTCGGCAGAGGGATTACATTCTGCCGGGGCCAGGATTTGCACCCTGGGCTGTGCATTTGGAGCTGGGAGTGCAGGAAGATCCGAGGACTGGTCGGTGGGCAGATCACTTAGTTTAGGAGCAAATGGTGGACAAGAAAAAGAATCGACATCACCCTCTTTATGTTGGAGAAGTCGAATGCAATGTCTCCCTCTTTTGATCTCCTTTGGAGGAAAGGATAAAAAGAGAATACTGCAAACAAAGTGAGTCTCGCTCTTGCCTTTTCCTTAGAAAAGTCAAGAGAAAAAATTCAAGAAAAGGAGAACATAAGGATTTCTGCCAGAACCCGAGAAAATAAAAATTCTGAGGATGGAGAAGAGAGACCCGAGGTACTGCAGAGACACAGACTTTGTTCTTTATGCATAAGGACCCAGAGACCTAGATTTGAATTCAAGTTTGTGGGAGCTAGCTCGATTAGTACAGTCTATTAGGCACTTGAGGCTCCTGGACAGGTCCAGATTTATCGTGAATCTGGAGCCATAGACAAACTTCATCCATCCCGTGCAGTGGTCCCATCCATCCTCACTGATCTAAGGCACAAAAGTCAACTTGTTACCTCAATGTTTTATGACACACATTTATAACAGGTGAAAATTACCTGTTATCGAGGAATACTCCTGTCTTTAAAAAAAAAAAAAAACGTTTGTTTATCTATTTTGAGAGAGAGAGAGAGAGGGAAAGAGAATCCCAAGCAGGCTTCCTGCTGTCAGCGCAGAGCCCCATGCAGGGCTCAATCCCACAAACCATAAAATGTGAGCTGAAATCAAGAGTTGGATGTTTAACCAACTGAGCCACCCAGGCGCCCCTACTCCTTCTGTCTTTTGAAAGGGATAGACACTAAGGCAAGCTTCTTGATTGCTGAGCTTAACAGTGGGAATGAGAACACTCAGTGGAATGCCTGGAGAACAGACCAGTATTCCCCATGGGAAGGGGAGACCTGGGGGGAGGTGGTGGGGGTCTAGGGATGTAGAAGAGGCAGACCCCCTGAAGGCTAGAGAGACAATGCTGACAGGAGCTTTGTAAGAAAGCCAGGACGTGGTAGAGAAGAGCAATGTCTAAAGGGAATTCCTATTAAGTTTTGCTTTTACTGGAGGTGCATTTGCTGTGGTCTGGGGAATGCAATACAGTGCTGTGCCCTCCTTTGATGACGGTGTTGAGAAGAGGGGTCCACTGTGGACCTCATGCGCTGCTGTGCAGACCCGGGGAGTGTGCCAAACCACAGCCCAGATCCACCTCAGACTTGGAGATTTTTCTGCAGCCAGTCATATGAGCAAGTAAGTCGGTCAAGGCCACCGGAGTGCAACCATCCTACAGCTACTCATTCCCCTGGGGACCGGCTTGTTCACCACTTACTCTAAAAGGTACCAAGACAGTGGTCCTGGGTCTCCTCAGCTGTGGCATAACCCACTGTGAATGTGGCCACCACGTGGGCCAAATGTATCACTCCATGAGACTTGGGGCTGGGGAAGCAGCCCTCCTAAGCTGATGCCCCTACTATTTGCTGTACTGTGAGCAAACCCTGTCTTATTCTGATCCAACCAGACACCTTGTCTACAAATGGCCTGGATGGAGCTGTGGCAAACTGACCTGCCAGCTTGTCTTCATTAGAGCCTGTTCGTCTAACCACCCTTTAGGACTTTTCTGCAAAGCCCCAGATAGTAAATAGTGCATGTTCTGTGGACCATTTGGTCTTATCATAACTACTCAACTCTGTCATTTCGCACTAAAACAGCCATAGACAACATGTCAACAAATGGTCAAGACATGGCTGTGTTTCAATAAATGTCTATGGACCCTGAAATTTGGGTTTTGCATAATTTTCATGTGTCATAAAATATTACTCTTCTTAAAAATACATTACTCTCCTTTTGATTTTCTTCAACATTTAAAAATATGAAAAACCATCCGGAGCTTGTGGGCCATACACACAAATTCTGTAGTGGGCAAAACATGGCCTGTGAACCATGGTTTGCCAACCCCTGTTCTATGACATTGAACTTCTCACTTGACGAACTGGGATAGTGAGCAAGGTACCAGGAAAGGCAGGTATTTTTTTGGAAAAGAAAATACAAAAGGCCCACAGGACAGTTTCAAAAATTTGAGGAAGCTATTAGCAAATGTTTTTGCCCAAATGATGGGGAAAATGGGAAATATGGAGCCCACTGCTGTCCTACCCATGAATGACAATCCTTAATACCAAAGGATAGGACGTGGGAAAGAAGAGGGATTGAAAGAAGCCACAAAACTGGTGCCATGACTCTTGCCTGCTCTCTTGTGGGATCAGGAAGCAGGAGGGCATTCAAGTCCTGTCAGGGAGGAAAGTACAAATGCACCTTGCTAACCTCAGTGAGAACCATCCATGGAGGGCAGGGAGCCCTCGCACAGAGTGACACAAAGCAGATCTGTAGTTAGAGCAAGAGAAAGGAGATACAGGACCCCTTTGGTCAAGAGGCTGGGGAGCTGTTAGAGGAAAGGTTGGTGCCTCTGTATGATGAAAGGGTCAAGAAAATTTATGTTCTCAGAGGGCAGAAGGCAGCAACAAGGCTGTCTCACACTTGATCCCATGCTCCACGCCAATAGTGAAGCTATTCCGTTGGGACAGAATCATGTCCCTCAATAATACTTGCTACTATACATTTCAATTACAATAATTACACTATGGCTAACCTGAGGGGATTTCCTTGAAACCAATAAAATCTCATGGAATACCTTGGGCACTGTACAGTGGACAGAATAACACAGAGAACACAGAGAAGACTGGTAAGTTTTCAAGATATGCTTCCCTCTCCCCCCAAGTGTGGAGAACTCCACTAACTTGGTCACCAGAACCAAGTGGCCCAAGCAAGAAGCTGTGATAATTTAAGGCAAAAAGATGCCCAGGACATAGAGAGATCTTCTTACACCAGGCAGTCTCTCTGCAATCCAAGATGAAAAAAAAATACAAGGTTGGGAATAAAAACAGACCTGCTCCAGTTATAGGACAATGCTGTTACCACAGGGGGTTCTCAATGAAGAGATCAATAGGCAGAAGAAATCCAGTCCATGCATCTAGCAATGGGTATCCTAAACAGGCAGCTTGTCTCCCTGGTTGAAACTAAAATTTCCTCCATGAATATCAATCTCTTTCTACTGTAGGGACCAAGAAGCCAGGATGCTGCCTTAAGACAGATTACTCTTTCAACTCCTCTGCTGTCTATGTCCTGATCTGACAACCTTTTTTAAACTTTTTTTTTCAAAGTTTATTTATTTTTGGGACAGAGAGAGACAGAGCATGAACGGGGGAGGGGCAGAGAGAGAGGGAGACACAGAATCGGAAACAGGCTCCAGGCTCTGAGCCATCAGCCCAGAGCCTGATGCGGGGCTCGAACTCACGGACTGCGAGATCGTGACCTGGCTGAAGTCGGACGCTTGACCGACTGCGCCACCCAGGCGCCCCTGATCTGACAACCTTTAAAAAGGTGGGAGCATATGGCAAGGCTGAGGCCTCTCTATCCCTGGGGAAACAGAGAATTTAAGCACTAGTGAGGTGCAGTGGGGTAGGGATGAGGTTTCTTTGGATACAAGGGCTTAAACAGCTGGCTTACCAGATTCTCTTGATAGACAAGGTCCATTCCATTAACTGACCAGATTTGGAAATGGCAAAAAAATGGAGAAGGAAAGGAACTTTAACCATCCGACAGGCCATTCACACCCGTCATGTACTCCCACATGTATAATCGGTGTGGATATTTTACATGCTTACATGGTGGTGTTCATAAAGCGCAAGGGTGAGTTTCTTAGTTGAGAAACACCACTCACAGAGAAATGATAGGAGGAAGAGTGCATAAGAGACCACCAACAAGGCTGCCCTCCTTTCTATACAACAAAAGCAATACAGAACTTCAGGAGGAGAGCAAGAAATCACAGCCTGGTTAATGTCAGCAGGTATTGAGACATTCAATATCTTAATCCAATAGCCTGTGTAGCCACTGAGAAAACTAATGAGAACAGAGGATTACAGTGGATTATTGCCAACTGAATTAAGTGGTTGCTTCTATAGCCCCAGCTGCTCCAGTCATTGTGACTATAACTGAATCAACTGCACACATTGATGGCACCTAGTATGCCTTCTTGAATACTGCTAATGCCTTTTTCTTGACCCTTTTGACACTGGAAGATCAAAATCTTTTCTTAGCTGGGACCCTGATTCATATGCACTGTGCTGCTATAATGTACCAAAATCCTCCTGCTATCCGTCACCAGTGGATTGGCAGAGACCCGGAACAAGAGAGTTTTAGTTCCACTATACTGAAGGCATCAAGTTCACAAGTGCCTCCCCGCCCCTCAAAAAAATGGCAGTAGCTTTGGAGCAGGTACTAACTCCCACCAAGCCCACGAATGGCTCATTTATCCTGATAAGATAAAAAACCCAAGTCAAGTTCCTGAGAGCAATGAAGGTTAAGGCACAAAAGTTGATCCCTGAGACCACAAAGGAAAATACACTCTGCTAACAAAAAGGAAGCCCAGCACTTCATTGGATAATTTGAGTATCAGAGACAATATGTGCCTCACATGACATTTTGTTGAGTCCTGAGAACAAGCTGACCACAAAACCTGCCAAATTTAGTGGGAACCTAGGTAGTAGACTGCACCAGAGGCAGACACACAGTCTCAGCAATCATACCCTTGGGACCTGAAAACCAAGGACCTCTCTGAATTACGGGCATTTGCTACTGGTAACTATGATGGCGTCTCTGGCAAGGGGAGGAGCCACCACCTACAGGTGCACCTTGAGGTCTGGAGCCCTCAGCCTCTCCAATGTAGCTGCCATCTAACTCCTTTGGGGAAACAGCTGCTGGTCTGCCAGCAGGCACTTCCACAGTTCTACTAAGTGACACTGCACCCAGATATTCCTACCTTGGTTTGAGTCCACTCAGATGCTAATGACCGAGCTAAAAAGGCAAATAGTCTCCTCATGTTGAATGGAAATGGTACATTCAAATGAAAAGCAAGCCTGGTCCTATAGGCAGGTCCTCCTTACATAAAAGTTTGCGACACACCTTTAGAGGGTTTTGTACCTCCCCCGATCACTGACTGGAGCTGTGTTTGGCTATCTAGGGGACTCACTTCCAGGCAGACCCCAAGTATGCTAGTGTTGGCTTGTCCAAACTAAAAGACAGTGGTGTCCAATGGGTGGCATCAGGCATCCAGTCCCAATGACAGCTCTGGACGAATGACTGGTTAGAGCCACTCAGCACAATGGACCAAATTAAAAGCCATTACCCTTGCCTTGGACAATGCTCCTAAACACCAGATATTTTCTGTTTTCACAGATTGTTGAGCTGTGGCTAGCAGCCTACCTATGTAGTTAGATACCTGGGTGATGACAGACTGGAATATTAAAGACACCTCTCTGTGGGACCTCAAAGCCATTGCCATCATACCATGAGACATTTATGTAACCCAAAGAGACATCCACTATCCTGCCCTGGGAAGGATCAATAACCTGAAGACGTCAATGGAAACAATGAAGCTGATCAGAACTGGAGAGCCCAGTTGTACTGCCTGGATTCATCACTGGACTTGGCCTCTCAATCCTGCTATCATAACTCAGTGGGCTCAAAAGAAGGGCCTCTATCTCTATGCCAAGGAGGCTAAGTTTGGCCTGCCAGGACTGTGCTACCTGTCAGCAGCTGATCTGACTTCTTACAAGTGAGCTAGGACATATATTCAAAAGGGCCCTACCCATTCTTGTTTAATAGACATACTGGTTTTCTGCCACCACCTGATGGCAGGGTCTAATGGCCATGGACACTTAATCCCATTACAGAATTGCTATTTGTGTGAGAGTGGCATATTGTGACCACACAGTTGTAGCATATGAAACTAATCCAGGCAGTTGTAATCAAACAGTAGCACACAGGTCATGGCAAAAAATAAAAAGAATAAAAACAGCAGTAAGCTGATATCATGGCATTTGATGAACATTCTCCAGTCATCATCAAGAGCCGGAACAGATTTCAAACACTCACCTGATAAATACTAATTATCAGCAGTATGGATGGCACTTCTTAGCCAGATAGTATGGGAATTAGATGTAGTTGTTCCCTGCAAGGGAAGGTTCCCTTTGGAATGGCAGAGGAGAAGAGGAATGAGGAGGCTGGATTCTCCCTCTCTGTGATTCTATCCTCACGTCCTGACCACTTGTTTCCTTCTTGTCCTTTTACTGTAGCACCAGCAACACTGACAGGTGTCATCTGAGAATTGGGCAAAGCAGGAAGTGGTGGCTACATGGCTGGATAAACAGACCAGTTGGCTGTGAAGAGGGAGCAACAAGCAGCTGGACAGGGTTACCTAAGACTGCAGGCAGTACAGGGAGGAGGCCATAATTGATGCTTACCTCCCTCCCCTGCATCCAGCATACCACCTGGCAAACAATCACATGATCTGTCTGGTAATACAACAGTGGCTGGTAAACTGACTCACTACTGGATCTGTCATTCCTGTTCACTTGCTATGGAACCAAAAAAAGTGCATGTGGCACGGCCAGTTCTGAATCATTTTGCTGTGTCTGATAAACCGTAAGCCATTCCCGAACTTGATCACTCCCTACTTTACACATCTATGAACACCTAAAACTCATTTTATTCTGACTAATACAAATGCATATACTTCCTCTGGTGACAAAGCAGTCTTGGGTTAAGTCACGTATGGCTATCGAGGCTACAAATACCACTGACACTATCCACATGGCTTAACAAAAGTTATACAGCAGTAATCCAAATAACATAAACCCCACATGGGTGACCTGTGCCCACATAGTTATAAGTTAAGGAGAGTGGGCCATGGAAGGTCTTTCCATTGGGAATGGGAGTTGTGTTCTTGCCCACCTATCGCCCCCTATAATTACTGGCACTGACACCATGTTCTCCTTACTGGGTCCCTGGGTAAAGAGGAATACAAAGCCCCCTAATTCCACAAAGTAGTACAAGCATTGTTCCTGTCCTCAGAATCCACATCCTAAACACAATGAATGGAACCTGTCCTTGACTTGAGCTACTCCAGCCAATGAGACAGAAGCCCTAGAGAATCAACAGGGCAGTCTAAATTCCTAATATATGATGGGTCATACCAGGTAATGGACTGGCCTCAGAGCACACCTGCACAAGGAGGTATGTGCATGGTCACCAACACTTCCTGTCATGGTTGGATTAATACCACTACTCATGTGGGACAGTTCGTACATATCATAAGATAGAAAGCTAAATAGTCATCTGAAATAAGACTTATTAGGCCACTCTGGGACTAACTCAGCTAGTCATGCCCAGGATTCGGGGGGCATAGCAAAGATCAGTATTACCAATTGGCATCATCCAAGTGACAGAATTTGGTTAATAATATCAAAACAATCAAGTGCTGTATAACATAAATAAATGTTGTCCCGGCTCCTGTCAAGGCACCTAATTGGAGTTGCTGACAGGGTGGCAGACTCATGTGAAAACTTGAGTTCAAACGAGAACTTCTAGGGCCGAGGGGTGGCCCCAAGCATCCTGCAGATCTTCGCTGAGTATGCCCATCTACAAGGCCTAACTGTCCTCAGATCCTGGGTTATTGTGTAGCTACTCACCCAGGTATCAAATAGGCTGAGGCACCCATAACACACATGACTCCCCGATGGGGCACTGGGGCCTGGGGGAGAGCGCTGACCTATACAGTGCTTTACAAAATGTTCAGGGTCCCTGGCCGTAGGCATGTCAACTGTGGCACCATCCGCTGTGTGCACAGTTGACATCTGGGTCTATAACATCATCCCATGGGACTCTGAGAAGGAGAATTGGTGCTCCTGGTCCCTCTGATGCTCCAGGTCTTGCTGTGCTTGTGTCCTGTGTGTCGAGCTCTGGCCCGCTGAGTGCTGTGACCTACTTTGAGCACCGATGGAGCTGCCACAAGTCAACCTGCTGGCTTGCTTTGGAGTCTTGTTACTTTTTGCCTTCCTGTACAAAGCTGCGGTTCTTTCCTGACACTGGGCAAGACATAAGAGCAGGACCTTCCCACGGGGCTTAGTCATGTCCAGATGACATCTGGATTTAAATCTGACAGCTGTCCGAAAGAGAATTCATGATGAGATTTCAAGATAGAGATGGTTGTGCTGTTGCCCCAGGTGGCTTCGCTGATGTGCCTTTAAAGACTTGAAGGTACAGAGGGGAAGAGCTACAGGGAAAGAAGGCAGGGAAGGGACAGGGATGGAAGAACGGGACCAAGTCCAAAGCAGCAGTCCTATATTCCTCTGATCCTTGGCTAGTTCACAATCCTTATCCAAGATGAAAACTCCCAAAACTCTCTGGCTTTGGGTTAGAATCACTCTATCCCTGAGACAAGAGGCTGGCAGGAACGTGGAGTCTGAACTGCCTCTCTGCAGCGCTTTCCTTCACTTCAAAAAGGATGCATTGTCTACTTGCATAGCTCTCCATTTGTGATTTGAGCATAAGTTTGTGGAGATAGAGAAGAGAAAGCTTTTCCTATCCTAACAGCTAAAACAGATGGCCATGGATCCAATTTGTTTAGAATAAATTGCTGCTACCATAAGTGGAATCATTTACACATATGATTTTTGCAAATCTTTCAGCTAAATCAGCCAGTCTCCAATAACATTACTGGGATAATGACTCTCTTTAGAGAACATAATTTATTGGCTACCAGGTAAACAGAAATTTGCGAACACGACTGAGCAATGATTTTCCGTCTGTATATGCTGATGAAAGGAATCCACATATTATAAAACTGTAACATTTTGTAAACAAAAACTTAGCTAGTACGCCGTATTTCACATTTTCTAAGACGCTGTATATTATAAGGCACATTTCTATTTTATGACCACTAAAAAAAAAAAAAGTGCCAATTAAACGGACCTAATTTGTTCTCATCATTGAGAACTTCCATATAACACAGATCTCAATCCCATCACAAATTGTTTTTGAATTTTATTTATTTATTTACTTATTTACCTACTGATTTTTATTGAAGTAATAACACTTAGTATGACATCTACCTCCGATAAATTTTTTTAATGTTGCCTGGTGTATAAAGTCTCAGGGTTGCAAAATAAAAAGACACTCTTTTTTTAGAAGAGTTGCACTCTTGTTTCCAGCATTTTCTCCCAAGCTACTGACACCTGTTCTTTAAGTTTTGATGCTCCCACTTCCTAAATTTTACTAGAATGTGTCAAGGGAATATCTTCAAATGACAGCAAAGAAAGCATTTTAAGTGGTGACTAACTCCACACCTACCGTATCAACAATACATGTGTGACACCAACATGCAGAACCCCTGTGACCAAGGTCATGAGCAGGCAGGCAATACCAACCATGTCATGACTACTGCCTGGCCTATGCAATTGTGAGACATCACTGACTATAAGATGCAGCAAAGATCAAAAACGTTAAAATGTGTCTCCAATTGCCCTCCTCTCACTATTAATTAAACTCACCCCTTTAAGCCAAAATGGTTCTTTGCCAAGATCACAGGGATACCCACATTGCAAACCCAGTGGTCAATTCTCTCTCCTCAACTTATTTGCGATCACCTTCTCCTCCCTGACACACTCTTCACTAGGCTTCCCAGATCCCACACACCCTTGACTTCCCTCTTAACTCCAGGCCACTCCCTTCCACTCTACATTTCTGCCTCCTCCCTTCTCCCCCACCTCCTAGTGCTGGCCTGACTCTGCTCTCAGCTTTGGCTTTCTTCCCTCTCCACACTCATCCCGATCCATAAGATCACCAGTCTCATGTCTTTAAAGTACTCCTGTGGTCTGAACATTTGTATCCCCCAAATGCCCATGTTGAATCCTAATCCCCCAAGGTGATGCTGTTGGAAGGCAGGGCCTTTGGGAGGTGAGTAGGTCATGAGAGTGGAGCTCTCATGAGTGTAATTAGTGACTACACTGCCCTAGAGAGCTCCCGTGCATGAAAGGACTCAAAGAGAAGATGGCCATGTAAGACCCAGAAAGACCGTCCTCATCAGACACCAAATCTGCTGGCATCTTGATCTTGAACCTACAGTCTCCAGAACAGAGAAATAAATATCTGCTGTTTGTTACCTACCCGGTTTATGGGATTTTTGTTATAGCAACTGGCGTGGACTATGACCGGTACCATCTATCTGTTCACCATATCCAATTCTACATGTCCAGCCTAGACATTTCCCCTACATTCCAGACTAATATATCCAATTGCTAACTCAAGTTCTCTGCTTGTCTAACAGTTCTGTCACTTAGAACTGAACTCCTTATCCTTCCTAAAGTATGTCCTACTCATCATCCCCAATGAAGTTGATGACAACTACATTCTTATTTCTTGGAACCATCCGGGATCCTCCAACTACCCTACATTCCACACTAGACTCTCAGTAAGTCTCTCTCCCTCTTTGACAAAATGCCCAGAAGTTGACCACTCCTCACCACCTCCATTCCCACCACCCTGTCTGTGCCACCAGCATCTCCCACTTAGATAACTGTCATTCCTCCAGAGGTTTACCTGCTCCTCACACTGAATACCTACAGTCTAGTCTCAGCACACCTGCCAACTAAACTGTAAATCACATCATGGCCCTTCTGTCCCAAACCCTGAAATTTACTCACAGTAAAAGCCACAGTCCTTACAATGGTCCGAGGCCCTAAATGATCTGGCCCTCATTATATGTCTGACCTTATCTCTGACAACTTTTTCCCTTGTTCTCTCAGGTGCAGCTACGTTGGCTGTGCCATTGGCCTAGAATGTTGTTCCTCTACACATGTGTTAGAAAAATTCCTTACCACCTTCAAATTTTTAACCAAATGCACATTCTCAAAGAAGTATGCTCTGAGCTCTCTATTCAGTACTGCTACTACCCTCCTGCTCACCCCTAAACTCCTCCTGTCCCCTTTACCCATCTGCACATAAGAGGGCACAGCACTTACCCCCACTAATGTACCATGTGGTTCAGTTTCCATCATGTTCATTATCTGTCTTCCAGGGTTCCTGGGTGGCTCAGTTGATAGGTATCCAACTCTTGATTAAGGCTCACATCATGATCCCAGGGTCATGGGATCAAGCACTGTGTCAGGCTCTCTGCTAAGCATGGAGCCTGCTTAAGAGTCTCTCTCACCTGTGGTGCCTGGTGGCTCAGTCAGTTAAGCATCCGACTCTTGGTTTCAGCTCAGGTCATGATCTCACAGTTCATGAGTTTAAGCCCCACATCAGGCTCTGTGCTAAAGCATGGAGGCTGCCTGAGATTCTCTGTATCCTTCTCTCTCTGCCCTGCTCCTGCTTGCTCTCACTTTCTCTCTCTCTCAAAATAAACAAAAATTTTTAATAAAAAAAAAGTTTATCTCTCTCTCTCCCTCTGCCCCTGTCCCCCACTTGCACTCTATCTAAAAAAAGAAAACAAAAAAGAATGTAAACTTGAAAACAGTAGGGACCTTTGTTTCAGTCACTGATGAAGAGTACCTAACATATAGTAAGTGCTCAACAAACATTTGTTGAATGAGTGAAGGAAGCTAGAGAAAAAAATCTATAGGAAGCAAGGGTTCCAAGCAAGGCTGAGCGGGGGACGGTTAGACATGAGGACGAAGCTGTGGGTTGCAGAAGCAGATAGATAAGGTGAACAAAGTGCAGGGGAGACTAAAATCAATAAGGAAGAGAAGGCATGGAACCGACTGAGACAGAATAACAGTGGTGTTAGTGTAGGGCTATTCCAGGAACCCCTCATATAATAGAGTTCACACTACACAGGCTTGCTATGGCTTCATGCGTCTCAAGGGGATCTCCTCAAAATAATTTTCTTTAGTTTCTCAGTGTATTTTGACTGCATCCTTCTGAACATCTCATAATAGAATTTAACAATTGAAAATGTATCATCAATAGGACAAAAGCAAAGAACAATAAATGACCTCCAAGTTTGCTCTGTCAAATCCCTGTAAGCACCACACGAGATTGTGGAAAGCCATGATGGCCATAATATTTTCTTTTAAATGAGTTCCTCACAATTGGTGAATATATAATAATGACCTCTAGCTTTACTTAGGAAATTCACATGAAATACCTGTATTCACTTAGTGTCCTTTTTAAAAGAAGAAAAAAAATAAAGGACCATATTCTCCATTCTCAGATGAATCATTTTAGGAAGGAAGAAAATCTCAGCATGAACATATTGGGGAAAACAATCAAAGGAAACATTTTGAATTGCAATTGTGATCACTGTATGTGACTTAGCACCACAGCAAAGAAAATTGTCTATGCAAAATGTTTTCATAAACAAGACATGAGTGCACCCTACTCCAAAAAGGAACAATTCAAAATCTCTAGATGATAATTAAGCTAAGGTGTTTAAAATAACTAGAATTTGGTGGATTTTTTTCTTGTCTTGCAAAGGGAAAAATCAAAACAGAATCTGACTGAAAGACTATTTGATACTTAACCAAAGACCATGTCACTCAATAGTTAACTCTGAAGTGGCAGAAACAACTGTCAATCACCAATCTAACTCCTTTGTGCTTCTTTCTTTTTAGACTTGGAAACATTGAGCAACTTTCCTTAAGAGGACTCAGATTCCTGTCTAGTTGTTTTTTTTTTTTTTTTTTTTTTTTTTTAACATTACATGTGCACTGAGGTTTGTGACATTGTTTAAAAGATTTTGAGGGGGGACATAAAATGCAATCTACATTGATCAAAGCTATTATATTCTACTAAAATTTATCTTGGGTAAAATAGAAGGAAAGGGCAATAGTACTTGGGTGAACGTCTTTATTTTCAATTTTACAGGTATTGTTAAATGGATTCCACATTTGATCATACTATAATGGCCTCTCCTGAGAACCAAGTATCTTGAAAGTGAAATTTAAGGACCTTTTCAAACATAACTCACTCTTGTCATATCCTCTGAATTTTCCACCAGGAGAATTATTCTGATAAGGTAGTATTTCTGCAAATATGTTCCAAGAACTCTAAGATTCTTCCTCCCAAACTAAGATTTTGCAGTAAAAGAAATCTGGGGAACACTGCATACCATGTTCCCTCTCTTGAAAATTGATCATCTAGGGGTGCCTGGGTGGCTTAGTTGGTTCAGGGTCCGACTTTGGCTCAGGTCATGATCTCGTGGTTCGTGGGTTTGAGAACCACATCAGGCTCTGTGCTCAGAGCTCAGAGCCTGGAGCCCATTTGGATTCTGTGTCTCCCTCTTTCTCTGCTCCTCCCTCCCTCCCTCCCCCCCCCCCCCACACACACTAAATAAACTTTAAAAACATTTTTTAATTAAAAAAAGATATTGATAATATAAGTCTTCTATTTCCTGATCTAATAAGTTTGGAAAATTTGGAAATGTATCTAATACATTTGGGGAAAATTTCCTAATTTATTAGATGAGTGAATAGTTCCGCTGAGCAGAAAGTTAGGAAAGACACTCTCCGAGGTGCTGTCTTCTAACCCCTACTCGGCCACTAAGAACGGTCCTGGAACATGTCCTTCCAGGAGATAAAGCCTCCTCACAGCTTGCGCTGGGATAACCAGCCCGCGTGGGAATTATCTGTTCCTGCTGCAGACATGATGCGTGCCTTCAGCACAAGAGGGGTGTGTGTAGGTTAACTGCCCCCCCATCAGCTGCTCCTGGCCATGGGGGCCCAGTACCCACTGCCAAAGCTCATCTTACTCTGTCTCCTCTCTGGGTGAGGGAGGTACGTTCCACCAGTTCTTGGCTGCATTGTGCCTTCCCGGTGACTCCAATACTAAGATGCAGTGGGCAGGAGGGCTCCATTGCCACTCGTGGTGACAGGCCAGAAATGCCCCTTGCTCGGCAAACACACTGGGAAAAAGTGGCTCTAGGTGCTTTGTCTGCTATCTGTCGTTCTTATCATACAAATATGCTAAATGGGAAGAATAGCAGATTTATAGGATGGTGACGGAAGGAAAAGACCGGATAAGCTCCAGCGGAGGGAGGAAACCAGCGCGAGCACAAAGCTCGGTCAAGGGTGGTCATACGCTGCCGTCACTTGTATGTGGAATCTAAAAAAAGGAGTCAAACTCCTAGGAACGGAGAGCAGAATGGTGGTTGCCAGGGACTGGGGGTGGGGGAAAATCGGGAGAAATTGGTAAAAGGCTAGAAACTCTGTTACAAAAATGGATCAAGATCCTGTACAACACGGTGACTACAGTTGATGACAGTGTATCACATGATTAAAATTTGCTAAGAGAGTGGGACTTAAATGTTCTCACAAACACACAAAAAAAGTAATTATGTGAGGTGACGGATGTGTCCACGAACCCCAGGGGGAGATTCTTCCCCAATGCACACGTATAACAAGTCATTGCATGGTACACTTTAAAGGTCTTACACTTTTGTATCCACACCTTAGTAAAGCTAAGAAGTAAAGGGGAGGGCATACCCAATGGGCCATGGCACGCATTAGCACCTGAGGAGCCATTAAAACATGGATTCTTGGGCCCTAGGCCCCGAGATGCTGGCCCAGCGGGGCTGCAGTGGGGCCCAGAACTCACATTTCGAACAAGCTCCCAGGGGCTGGTGAGTAACACTGCACTGGGATCCTATCAAATGGTAACTTTGAGGCCGTACTGAGGAATCACCACTGCTTTTGCTTGTGGGAAGATAAAAAGCATCAAGTATGGTCCCTGCCTCCTATCCTGTGCTGAAAGCCAAAATTAGTGCACGAGAAACAGAACCGTACAATATCTCAATAAAAATAGTACTTATGATGTACCAGGCACTCTACTATGTGCTTTACGTATAAGACTGGCCCAGATTCCAACCAAAGTCCTGAGAGGTAAGTACGAGTCCTATGTCCTCTGTTCCACATAAGAAAATGGGGCACAGAGCCCTGAGTGCCTCCCTGAGGTCACACCTCATGGCTGCAGAGGTGGTCCTTTTAACTGTTGGCCTGCACTGCCTCTCTCCTTGGCACGTGTTAGTGCTGGACTAGGTGATCTGGCTCAAGGTACTGGGGTCACTCAAGTCTGGTTGAGTTAAGAAATGAGTGCGTTTACTTGAACCTGACCATCGGCAGTGCATGGCAGGGCTGAGGACATTACCTAGGAGACAGTAAATGTGGCCGCCGTGGGGGGCAGGAACTAGAACGTGGTGGGAGGGGACAGTGGACAGTGACCGGCCTGCTCACCTGTGAGCCAGGGCCAGGGCCAAGAAACTGGTGTCATACAGGATGGCTGAGAAAAGGAGTAGATATGCCAACGACAATGGAGCCAGGTTCTCAGAGCTGGTGAAGGGGGTTCAGATACGGGAAGCTCATTCCACAACATCATGAATATAGGTAATGATGCTGAACTGGACACCTAAAAATGGCTAAGATGGTTTAAAAAGACTTAGCAGAGTCTATGTGCGGTTAGCTGCGGGTCAATTATATCTCCTCGAAGCTGTTAAAAACACATGTGGAGGGGCGCCTGGGTGGCGCAGTCGGTTAAGCGTCCGACTTCAGCCAGGTCACGATCTTGCGGTCCGTGAGTTCGAGCCCCGCGTCGGGCTCTGGGCTGATGGCTCAGAGCCTGGAGCCTGTTTCCGATTCTGTGTCTCCCTCTCTCTCTGCCCCTCCCCCGTTCGTGCTCTGTCTCTCTCTGTCCCAAAAATAAATAAACGTTGAAAAAAAAAAAAAAACAAAAACAAAAACACATGTGGAGGAGCGCCTGGGCGGCTCAGTCGGTTAAGCACCCACCTCTTCATTTCGGCTCAAGTCATGATCTCGTGGTGCATGAGTCCAATCCCTGCATTGGACTCCATGCTGACAGTGCAGAACCTGCTTCTGTGCCCTATCTCTTTCCGTCTCAAAATAAGTAAACTTAAAAAGATACATATGCGAGGGGCACCTGGGTGATTCAGTCGGTTAAGCATCCGGCTTCGACTCAGGTCATGATCTTGCAGTCCGTGAGTTCGAGCCCCACATCAGGCTCTGTGTTCACAGCTTGGAGCCTGGAGTTTGCTTCGGAATCTGTGTCTCCCTCTCTCTCTGTTCTTTCCCCACTCATGCTCTGTCTCTCTCTCTAAAATAAACACTAAAAAAAAATTTTTTTAAAGACGTATGCAAAAATAAAACTTGTGGCTTTGAATTAGAATTAGAGGAATTGATGTAAATTCAAGGTTTTTAATGTACATAAATAGATAGGCATAATAGGTGTGTGTGCATGTATATGCATGTGTGTGTGTGTATGTGTGTGTGTGTGTGTGTGTGTGTGTGTACATATACATATATACATATGTTTTGTAGTTCAGTCCACTTGGAGGATCTAGGAAGGAATGACACCACACTCACAGGTAACACTTAGCACCCTGATCTTGGTCTTGAAATGCCATTCTCTACTAAAAGGTTCAAGGGCTAAATGGAAATATAGCTCATTCTAGGAGTGGATCAAGTAAAGTATAACATGGGCTCTAAATAACTTGGTCCACAGAACGAAAAAGTGCTCAAAAAAATAATGGGGATATCTACACACACACACACACACACACACACACACACACACACCAACCTAAAGGCTTCCCAATAGCCAAATGATAGTAATAGATTATAACCCATTAATAAAATAGGCATCTGCAGGGCCATTCTGATATGTATATATGTGTGTGTATGTGTGTATATATATATATATATATATATATATATATATATATATATATTCCACATATATATTGGCACATACACACACATATAAATATGTATATGTTTATGGAAGGCAAGGGTAAATCCTTGCTTACAGTAAAATGCCAAATAATACATGTACAAGGAATGACAGAATTAGAATATCATCATTTGACATTCATCACAGGAATCAGAGAAATAACAGATTCAGGCAAGAATCACCAGTGGATAAAAAGAAATTCACAGGGGAAAGCTTGCTGAGGAACAGGATATTTACATAGTATTGAATATGCATTTTAATTACTATTAATTAATATGTGAAACTGCCTATTAATTAATGAAAGAGGAGAAGTATGCCAGCCCCCATCTTAACCAGGTGGTAAAAGGGAACACTGCAGCAAATAAATTGACATGACAGGTCTCCAGATAAGGCTGCCCTGAGAAAAACAGCTTCCAGAAGATTCCTGTCAGAAATACATAACTTGGTTCTAATACGAGGAAACATCAGGAAGCATCAGCCAAACCTAAACTGAGGGGCATCCTCAAAGTACTGGCCTGGCAGTCATCAGAAATGTCAGGTCAAGACAGTCAAGGAAGGACTGAAACGCTCCAGACAAACGTGAAAGCTGGACTCTGGATGGGATGTGAACAGACAGGAGAGCAGTAAAAGGAAGATTTCAGGGCTCTGGTTTAGGGTTTTTTTTTTTTTTAAGGGAGGGTGGGTAGATATAAAGTACATTTTTGAGCAGTGGATAGAATTTGAATGGGATCTTTGGATCAGATGAGAAGGTTCTGGCAACACTCATTTCCTGACGCTGACAGGTATATTCTGGTCACACAGGACAACAGCCTTGTTTTTAGGAAATCAAATTTATAGGATTTGGGGACAAGAGGGCATCACGTCTCCCAACTCTCTCTGGACCAAGGGTATACAGGCGTTCTCACACTCTTCCAGCAACTGTTCTGTAAGTTTGAAATTATTTCAAAATAAAAAGTTAACTGATTTTTGAGCTTCCGAAAGACCGCGTACGTAATCTTGCCTGGGGCAGACTCACTATCATCCGACTGGATTTAGTTAGTTTAGGGTTACGCCAACCTGCCCAAACAGGTAGGCTTACAGAAGACTTCCCCCTTTTCCTTCCCAGGTTCTGGGAGTCCCACCACGGTCTGAATCCTCTGCACGTAATAAAGCATGCAGGAAGGGCCAGGATCTGAGCAGGTAGCTGTCGGGGGGGGGGGGGGGGGTTCCACTTTCCAGGCCTTCTGCTCCCCCTTCTGTCATTCCTGCAGCAAACACATGGGATCGTGGGTGCATCGGCGGTCAGAAAGCCCACGGTCCTCCTGGACATCTCTCCCTTCTTCTCCCAAGCCCTGCCTCCTCTGGCTTCCTCTGGACCCTAAAGAAGCTTCCTCCTGCCCAAGGTATTAGCTTCAAGCAGGGAGGAGGAAGATCGGGTGTGACGGGAGCCGGCAAGGAACAGAAGGTGCCTTTGTCTAGCCTGTTTGCTGTTCACCAGAAAAGACTCCGGTCAGTTTTCTTTCCTGAAATAGCTAAGCATAAGAGCCTCACAACCAGGGTTAGCTTTCTTCTTGTTCCTTCAAAAAAATCTCACAGGCAAATCTCACCATAAGCGTGCATATCTGCTCAACTCACATAAGGTTGGCATCACTCCTACTGAAATAATAAACCCAAATACGTATATCACGCCAACAAGCCTCCTTGTGTCTCCTTCCCGAATCCGCTTTATATTGTGTTCACTAACAACGCTATCACATGGATGGCGCCCCTCTCAAAGAGATCTCCCCATGACTGGGGAGGCGACCCTTACTGGCATTTCCACAACATAAATACAGCCACCGTGATTGACCACAGCAGTTAATAGTAGAATGGGTCTCAAAGTTATTTTGTTTAGAAGTTGGTTATGTGAAATAAAATGCAGCATTTGGAAGGTGGCTGTTCCTGTGGTGGATAAACCAACAGAAATAGCCAAAACTCGTGAAAATCATCCTGAGATCCCAGAGAACAGCGTTAGAAACCAGGAAAACATCCACCGCTTAAAAAAACATTCTGAAAAGTAAAATATTCTGGCACCACAAGACCAAAAGCTCATATTCTCCATTTCTGACAAAGTTTGCACAGTTGTGTGATTGATTAAGCAATAAAGGGGGTCTGGGCAGGGCCAGCCCATCCCGCCTCACCTCAACCTCCCCCCACCCCAGAGGTCACAGCAGCACAGCTGGTGATTTCCGTCTGTCCAACCGTCAGAGGACCTGACTTTGGGAGTCCGAACGTTGATGAGCTAAATCGTTGGAGAGACAGTATCTACCGTGACCGACCAACACTTAGCTTCTGTTTGCAGAAGAATTCAGTATTTGCACCATGAGGTTCCTAAACCACAGCCGGCAGCATCCTGGGAGGGCACTTCGACGAGGAACAGTACCGATGTGCATGCATCTGTGTGCATCCAGAGAAGGGGCACATGACGACCACGTCAGAAATTGCTAGCTGGGGCGAGAGCATTACAGAGCTTGGCTCATCCAAATAATTTCCCAAATGATTTAATGTCGACAGAGAATTCACAAAGTTTCTTAATTCTACTGTTACTGCAAAACGCCCAGTGCAGTCACCCAAGGATGCAAAGCTACCCAACAGCCCAGGTGCATAAAACAAAAGCATCATTGAGCAAGAATGCAGAGTGCATGCGCACAGCTGAATCACCGTCTAATACATGTTCAAGCCACATGATATGAAATCATGAGTAAATACAACCTACCCAGAGGATTCCAGGGCTGCGCCCCTCCTCCAGAGACCTCTACCCAGACCGCAGCGAGGAAAGTTAGCAGCTGCTGGGAAGAAGAGAACAGGTCTGAAAGATGGGGGCACAGCCCAGACCCACCAAGCGTGGCTGGAACCCTGCTTCTCTTCCATCCTGTGTTCTTTGTGTCCCAGGGACCCCACGTGGCAGGTCACTGGAATGTGCGAAGGTCCTGTGACTGGAGCCACGTTGCATGTGGGGTTGAAATCGCTGGTGACGTCAGGTGGGGGGGAGCCAAGCAGACCCTGCGGACTGGTGTGAGGGAGGCAGAGGCCTGATGCAGAGAACAGGTTATCAGAGACCTCATTCAGCAGGTGCATTCTGATCTGGGCCCGGAAGTTCAGGGTGAACTGAAGACTCACTTGGCACCTGCAGCTCTCTGCAAACTCTGCTGCTCCACCCCAAGAGGTCCAAAGGGACCCCACCACTGCCCATGGGCTCCCCCATAGGATGCTACCTTCACCCTCCCTCCTGAAATCCAAACCCAGGGACAGCTAGAGTGCTCTCTGCTCAGACTGCTCAGTGGCCATTCTTTCCTTCCAGAATAAAATCCAGAGTCCTCCCCTGGCCAGCCAGACCTTCCATCCCCTCCGCTCCCTCCTCCTCCCTGCTCCCTGCGCTGTCCCCCATCCCCCTGCTCCCACCCCAACCTCCTCCCTCTCTCTCTCTCTCTCTCTCTCTCTCTCTCTCTCTCTCTCTCTCCAGCTCCTTGAATGCACCAAAAGGGTTTCCCCACTGGGGCTGCCCAGACATGCTCTCCCTGTACCTCATGGGCTCCTCTCCCTCCTCCCTGGTGTCCCCTTAAATAGCACTTTATTGACAAGCCTTCCCGGATTGCGCCATACAAAACAACACCCACCTCGCCACCTCCTCCCTGCACGCTGGCACTTTTTTACTTTATCTTCCTTCAGAGCACTGGTCTCCCCCTGACGTGTTTTATACTTTACATAACTGCCTGTCTCTCTTGTGCCTGCAGGAATCCAACTGCATAAGAACAGGGACCTTGTTTTGTTCACTGCTGTATCCACAGCATTCTCCATGGAACTCAATAAATACCTGTTGCTATATGCCTTAGTTCTTCTAGGCTGCTGGAACTGAACAGCACAGACCAGAAGGCTTAAACAGCATGCATTATTTTCTCACACTTCTGCCAGCTGGACGACCAAGACCAGGTGCCAACGTGGCTGGGTTTTGGTGAGAGCCTCTTGTGGGTCGTAGCCAGCCATGCCCTTGATGTGTCTTCTCACGGTGGAGAGAGATCATCCCTCCTGGTCTCTTTTTGGAAAAGCACTAATCCCATCATGAAAGCCCTGCCCTCGGGACCTGATCACCTCCCAAAGGCACCACTCCAAAGACCATCTCTGTGGGTTTTAGGGCTTCAACATACAAATTCGCACAGCAGGAGGCCACAGACATTCAGTTCATAGCACCACTGAATGCACTGTTCCCGGTATCGTGAGATGTATGTGTCACTTTGCGAAGCAAATTGGAGGATATACTTTGCATTTTCATGCAATTAGCGATCTGCTGGGTCTAACTTCATTAATTAATCATAGATCCCTTTTATGCATATGTGGCGATAGTGTTGGTTTTTTTAATCATCTAAAATAAAGACTAGTTATGTTGTGATTGAATTGAGCTTTGCATTAGTAATTTATTCCACAGGGATAAATGGATGATTATAATTAGGAGTAACTAAGGTAAGATTTAATAAGTGTCTTGATCTTTCCCAAGAATCTAATTGCTCAGATTAGTCTGTCATCTCTGAAAGCTATAAGTAATACAAACAATTTACATAGGGCTCTCGGAAACTTAAAACATACGGGATGAGCCCGGGCCACTGCTTTCATAATCTCACGTGCCTCCTGGAGATTTATGGGCATGGTGTTTGCCTATAAAAGGTCATGGCAATTTCTCTGGTTATTCTTACAAAACCACAGTGATTAATTTGGAGAGTGTACTTTTTTTTTTGGAAGGTGTACTTTATTTTTATTACAGTAAAGGATTTAATTGGTGTACCCTTTTGGAAAGCAAGAAAGCAAGAAAGAAACCTCCCAGATTGCCCAGTCACGGTGGCCCAGCTGAAGAGTGAATGAGATGTTTGCTCCCATCTTCCTCTCTGTTATTCTCCAGAGGGGTCTACACAGGACTCACCAACTCTCCCCAACTGGAAGCATCTCTCTCAACTGGTCATGGGTGCCAAGAGACACATGTGATGCTACAGAGGGTCAAGCCGTTGAAAAGAGTTCCCTGCTTGTAAGCCATGCTTGGTTCAGAGTAAGTGCACAGTGTGGCAAGCTTATTCACTCAGTTATGCATCCATTCATCCATTCATTTACTGACACTAGCTGGTCAGGAGTCAGACGTTCAGAGTCAAGAGAGCTTTAGAAGCTGTCCATTGCCCCAGCTGGCAAGTGGACATGACCAAGGTCTCAGAGCCCTCCTTTACCTCAGTCTCCTGTTCACATTAACCTGCTCTGGTATCAGGAGATGGTAATGGACTGTCCCAGGGCCCCCCCCCCAAGACAAAAGTGCTCAACATCCAGCCCCCTTTGCATGGTGGAGCAGTGACTCTCAATTCAGATATGCAATTCCCACCCTAAACTGAGTTCTGCCCCTTCTGGAAAGCTTCTACTTATGCGTACTTTAAAGATAACACTCCACGGTGCTCTTATGTAGAGAACACTGAAGTATTCCAGAGCACTGGTCTTTCTACCAAGAAGATGAGAAAGAAGGAGGAAGGAGAGGAAGAGAAGAAGATCATCTGTTAGCATGATGCTGGGTGCAGGATCCAAGAATGAGGACTCTAGAACCTTTCTCACAAGCCCTGGGCTATTTTTTGAGTTCCAGAACCACACTTACACCTCCCAGATAAGCATTTTCTCCTCACCTTAGATTCAAAGTATCCAAAACCTCATTTTCCCTGCAAAGAAAGAAAACCAAGCCTCTGGACCCGTAAGCACACATCTTCTCTTTTCTCTTAGTGCACCATTTTTTTTAATCTTTGAAAAATCCATTTATTAACCCAATATAAAAGGAAAATGCATAGTTTACTTAAGGGTGTTTTAGGAAACATTTTTTAATATGAAATTTATTGTCAAATTGGTTTCTATACAACACCCAGTGCTCATCCCAACAGGTGCCCTCCTCAATGCCCATCACGCGGTTTCCTCTCCCTCCCACCCCCCATCTTAGTGCACCAATGACATCATTTCTCTGTCCACTGCCACGACCCACATTCATGCTCCTGTCATGGCTCGCAGGCATGAAGACAGTGTCCGATTGGTCTCCACTCTCTTCTTCCAGCCTATTTATGCACCTACACCAAAGCCATCTTCCTATTGCTGCAATCTTACTCCTTCTACTCAGGAATTTCAAGTATTGCCTGCTGCCTATCAAATAAAGTAAGTCTCTTCACTCTGGTATTTAAAAATATCATCCCCTTTAAAGGAGTGCTTTAAAAGTTGGCACTCCTCAATGTGATGGTAGTTTCACACACACACACAGCCACAGCCAAATAAGATTACTTCCTGAACATTCTCCCTACCTCTCCACCTCCATTCCTTCTCTTCAATGACTCTTAAGTCCTGCTTACTTTTCAAAAATGATCTCAAATACCCCACCCCCCAGTGACATCTGGGTGCCTCTCTACTCCACACAGCATCTTTCTTCTTTGAGTCACACATTGCACTTTTTAAAAAAAATCTCTTACAGACTGTATCTGATTCATCTCTGGAATGTAAGAACTTAAGTACTCAATATTAAGTTCCTTAGGGGCAAAGCCTGTGTCTTGCACATCTTCCTCTTTCCAGCTTCTATCACAGCATCTGGCACATTATAGATGCTTGATATGTATATGGTCCATTAACATGACGCTATCTCAATGGGAAGAATGGCCTTCATTAAGGATAAAGTAGCACATTCCCAAAATTTAGCGACAGCCATCAAGAACAAGAAGACGGGCCTAAGGAACATGTGTTACTCAACTACAGCTGTAAACTCTAGTCCTCAGTCTGTTTCGCTGAATGCTTGAAACACATTGAGCTACTGAATCAATTTCCTCAACCGGACTGAAACCACATGGTCTGGGAGCTTGTGGTTGGGGAGACGGTTGTTTCGACTGATTAGTCTGTGCTGAAATAGAATTCTCCACTTGATGAAAGCTTATAAAAAGGCACCTCCGAGGCGTGCCTGGGTGGCTCAGGGGGTTGAGTGTTGGACTCTTAGTTTTGGCCCAGGTCATGATTCCAGGGTCATGGAATCAAGCCCATGTCAGGAGCATGCCTAAGATTCTCCCTCTTTCTCCCTCTACTTCTGTGTCTCTCTGTCTCTCTCTCTCTCTCAAATAAAAAAATAAAAATAAATAGAGTTCTCTGTAAAAAAAAAAAAAAAAAAAAAAAAAAAAAAAAAAAGTCCCTTCCAGGGTTCATGGAGTCATGAGTATTTGTAAAGTTTTAAAAATACAACCAACATAATGACAGTCACTCTTTTTTTTTTTTTAACGTTTATTTTTGAGACAGAGACAGAGCATGAATGGGGGAGGGTCAGAGAGAGGGAAACACAGAATCTGAAACAGGCTCCAGGCTCTGAGCTGTCAGCACAGAGCCCGATGCAGGGCTCAAACTCACGGACCGCGATATCATGACCTGAGCCGAAGTCGGCTGCTTAACTGACTGAGCCACCCAGGCTCCCCTGACAGTCACTCTCTTATCTTCTCCTCTGTCACCTTCCATCACCTCTGGAAGTGCTATATTCTCCATGGATATCGCTGACATCCAGCTAAAGGGAAGCTGATTTGTTCTTACATCCAGTTTGTGTTTTATGGGATGTACGTATGTGATTACATTTGCAGTGATTGGGTAACTGCAAGGTGGCCTGGTGTAGGGAATGGCTTCTAGAAGTTTTCTACCGCCCACTGTGTCAATTCTCCTGGTAAGGAGACACAAAAGTTCAAGGCCAGAGGTCAAATGGGATATTCTGATATGGGAAATATTTATATGAGAAATAGTTCCAATGTGCCAGGCATTGGAATAGGTAACAGAAATTGAGGTTTGAAATATGCAGAACCCAAACCCAGTCAGTGGAAAAATTGTTTAATTGCCAGATATGTAAAACTAGAAACCGAAAATTTGATTTTCACAAGTATCTGGTCCTAGTGGAAGTTCTCTTTTGTCAGGAATAGACTTGATAACGCAGCATATACAATTATAACTGCACATACGCTTTTGTTTTTGATGCGATTCACAAAAAACGCATTTACGCAAACTTCGTATTTAGAAGGCACAAACCTACAATGGTGTTATACACGAGTACGTCTGTATAGGAATTCTCACATTTCAGATACTGCAATATCTGACAAATTCGACAAATTTTTGGCATCAAACACATCGTATCCACGTGAAGTGTGGTGGTTCCAGACGCAAAGACGCTCAACATTTGCCTAGAGTGACACACATTTGCAATGCTGTTGCTTTTTTTTTAATGTTTATTTATTTTTGAGACAGAGAGAGAGAGAGAGGGCGAGACAGCATGAGCAGAGGAGGGGCAGAGAGAGAGGGAGACATAGAATCCAAACAGGCTCCAGGCTCTGAGCGCTGAGCACAGAGCCTGATGCAGGGCTGGAACTCACGAACCGTGAGATCATGCCCTGAGCCGAAGTCAGATGCTCCACCGACTGAGCCACGCAGGCACCCGTGGAATGCTTTTGATTATGCCTTAATCATTGTTTGTGTAACTTTAATACCTCATATTTTAGGAAACCAAATTTATATAATTTTTCAAAGTTATTTCTCATACCAAAATTCAAACATACCAGGAAATGAGTGCCTTCAATTCATAAAATTATTTAAGATGAGTCATTGCTTAAGAAAATGTGAAATCTCCTGACGTGTTAAAGCTCATGCATAAAAGAAGCTTCACATCGATTTTCCCAAATTTGGTAAAATTCCTAAAACTTTTCATGACATGCTCAGTTCCAAATTGTGAAGCTGGAAGAAGCTTACTTAAACTACCAGTAATAAAATACAAATTGTGATCAGGCAGCTATAAAAATAAATCTCTATTCATCCTATAAAAATATTGTAAAATCATCGCCATATAAAGGGCCAATCAGAATATGAGCAATAAATCGTGGGGAAAAGTACTCTAGAAGTCTGCTGGGCAGTTAAAAACGTTATGTTATTCTTACAGATTGTGTGATATTTGTGGTATCTGTCACCTTTTTACATTTAAAATTTGTTTCTGTTCCTTTCTTATTCTAGATAAATATTCAACTTCACTTGTTTAATTTCTGTGTTCTTTTTCTTGAAGAAGGTCCTCCCAAGTATAATGAGCTTTAGGCCCCGCAAAATGGGCAATCTACCCGGAAACTCTCCCAAAGGTACACCGGACATCGTTCTTTCATTCCACAATCTGTTGAATGCCTCCCTTCCGCCAAGCACTGCTCCAGACATTGTCACTGCCACAGAGATTAAACATCCTGGGCCACGTGGGGCGTCCATTGTAGTCAAAGGGATATAACTAATAAAATAAATAAGAAGATTGTACGGGAGGTGAACTGATAATAAGGGCTCTGCGTGCAACAGGCCAGAACTGGAGGCTGTGGGAAGGGGTGTGTTCAGGTAACAAGGGGTCTAGGGAGGTCAGCTGAGAAGCCCCAGCTAGGCAGACGAGAGTGACCTTGGGATGGTGGAGAGAGGATGGAGGTGAGGGTGGTGGTGGGGGGAACATTCGAGCCTGAGGGAACCATGTTGTGAAAAAAGCAAGAACAGGCTGAGCACATCAGTCAACTGGGAGCAGAGCACTGGACCAGAATGAGCCCAGGGCAGGATAGCTGAGGCAAAGACGACCAAGTCACCTGGAGTGGAGCAGGGGGAGACTTTCCCTGCAGGTGGTGCATTTGTATTATTAAAAAAAATTTCACCTATTACGGCAAGATATTAATGTATATAAATTAGAATGCACAAGATAGCAAGTGCCTTTTTTGTTTTCTCCATATTTCTACGCTTGAAACAATTTCCTAATTAATGATATACTTTTTTAGCCTCCAAGTATATGCATCAGGGAACAAGAAAGGCTGGAGGTAAACATCACATCGGCCTCAGATGAAGAAAGAGAGCAGGATGGCTCTCAGAGATGGACCCAACACGGGGAAACTGAGGCCAAGAGACGTTGAGCCATGTGCCCATGTGCTCATCAAGCAAAGCGTGGTCATAGCGGGCTGGGCTTCAGAGCCAGGGAAAGATCATTTTTTAATCCTTCTTAGAAGTATGTTTTGGGGCGTCTGAGTGGCTCAGTCGGTTAAGCATCCAACTTCGGCTCAGGTCATGATCTCACAGTCCCTGAGTTTGAGCCCCGCGTCGGGCTCTGTGCTGACAGCTCAGAGCCTGGAGCCTGTTTCACATTCTGTGTCTCCGTTTCTCTCTGCCCCATCCCCACTCATGCTCTGTCTCTGTCTTAAAAGTAAATAAAACATTTTAAAAAAAGAAGTGTGTCTTATTTTTAACCATTTTGGTCATCTCCAGTTGAACATTCTGAAAGTTGTCTATTTTCCTATTTTAACTGCAGGATACAGAGTCATCTGCAATGCTTACAATTACGCTATTGAATTATAACATAATAGCCCTGTTTTTAAATATGAATATGATCATGAAGATTTATAGGTTATAAGCCATTTATGACTGTGTAGGATAAATTACATCACGTGGCCAGAATACTGCGGGAGTGATTTTTTTGTTAATTACATCGCAAAGTGCTGGAAACAATCTTTCTGTACATATTTAGTGTGTTACCTAACTTCTTCTTGCAACACTGAGAGAACCCTGGTAAATTCATTCTAATTATTCATACCCCAGGGCTATCACTAAATACATATTTAAAATTAAAATAAGTTAGCTCATCCTGAGAGGAAAAAACTCTAATAAAATAGCACAGATGCATTTCTAACAAATTTCTGACTCAAAAGTAATTAACAAATACTCCAAAAACAGTGCATTGTCATTTCACAAAATTCAGCTTCATCTCTCTAGAACATTTAATCAAATTTTAGTTTTTCATGAAGTCATGACATATAAGATTGAGGATTGATGAGAGATAATTTAGAGTAAGATACAGTACTATAACAAAAACAGAATTAAACTATCCTTGTTAGTAAAATGCTAATCTAAGAGCTTAAACTTCAGTAATGAATAGTAGCTCAATATTAACTAATTTTAATGACTTTTGAGTACATAACAGAAGAGAATGCATTATCAGAAAAATATTCAAAACTACTCTGGTGTTTCCTACAGAAACAGCTTCACAATTCAGCACAAAATAACTTCTTTACTTGTCCATAAACAGAAAGTTCATGAACATCTTTGGCAGGCCAGCTCACTCAATATATTTTCCAGATGAGAAACAGGGTCAATAAATGGCTAAATAAAAAATATTTACATAATTCAGCAAAGCACAGTTTCTTGGGAACCTCTGTGTTCGATTAACTTAAGACCCTCTCTGATGGCACCTGAATAACATTTAGACATATTATACTGCGGGGGGGGGGGGGGGGGGGGGGGGGGGCCTGGCTGGCTCAGTTTAAGGAGCACAGGACTCTTGATCTCAGGGTCGTTAGTTGGAGACTCACACTGGGTGTAGAGATTACTAAAAATAAGTAATATATTTATTATAATACAAGTGAAATGCTTGTATTTCAGGAATCAGATATGAATGACTCCATTTTTCCAGGCCACTATTCTAATGCCACTTGGAAATATTTCATATGCTCACTTACATGCTCCAGGGTCTTGTCCATAACTAAGCTGAAAGAACTTAGGTGATCCATTCCAAGGCAAAATGCTCAAGTGAAATCTCCCTTTATCCCTATTAGAGTAATAACTTATTCGAAGTTTATAGGTAAGATATTAAAATGCGACCCACTTCTGCCATGAAGTTAGCTTGATTTTAAAGAAGCCGGAACAAGATACTATGAAATTTGTAAAGTGATTTTATAATTGAGAATTAAAAATACAATTTATCGGCATTTATAATGACTCCAAAATAAAAAGTGAAATGTATTACCCGAATAATTACATATTAACTTACTTTTTCCATTTTTCAACAATATGTACCAGGTACCATTTTTAATAATCAACTTAGCTGAAGTCTTTATAATTTACAAACACTTTTACATCCTCAATATAATTCGAGGTGGATAAGACTGGTATTAGCCATCTTCGAACAAATGAGCACAACGATCCCCATGTGTTCATGTGACTTCCTAAAGAGGTCTCAAAATTTACACAGCTGTTCCACATCACACACACAAGTCTTTGCACCTGCAACTTTTTTCCCTGACTCTATCATCCTTCACAGATGAGTAAGACCATTTCCTCCTGTCTTTAAGACTGTATATAATGGTGGTGTTCCTAGAATAATACTCCTGAAAATCAATCACAGATTTTCGAACTGGGTGGTACATCAATATCACCCAGTTGCAAGTTGTCAACTCCTTGTTCTTGCTGTGACATACACAAGATCAGTCGTACGATGAGCAACAGATAACCAGCTAGAGTACATACAGGAAAACCTTGGTTTGCGAGCATAATTTGTTCTGAAAACATGCTTATAATCCAAAGCACTCGTATATCAAAGCGAATTTCAAGAACCATTGGCTCAAGTGTGATCCTGTGTCATTGGGCATCACGTACCACTCGTATTGCAAGATATCGCTCATTGATCAAGTTAAAATTTATTACAAGTGTTTGCTCACCTTGAAGAACACTCGCAGAACAAGTTACTAGCAACCCATGGTTTTACTATTAAATCAGTGATAAGCTGTTTGCAATTTCTAGTGCATTCTCTGCAACCATACGACCTTCTGTCTTGCAAGAAATCATCAGAAGTCAAGTGAGTCTGGTATCATCTTAGCAACAGCCTAGAAATCAGTGTTTTAATTGTCCTTAATAAAAATTACTTGGGATACACCTGAAAACTTCTCTCAGAACACCAGAATGTAAAAATAGTCCAATTGCAAGTGGTGGATTTAATCCTTTTGTTTCATACATAAGGCCTAGAAGCTAAGCAATTTGTCCAGGGACACAATTCTGACACATGGTAGAACCACTGTTAACACTTAAAAGGCACTAATTCTGTTCTTCCAACCATTTTGTTTTCACTTGTTCCTGCTTGCAGAGGTGGGAAATGTGCGAGACCAGATTTGGAGTTAGGAATGTAGGAGACAGTTGCAAACATTTTGTGGAATCTGTCTTCTCTATCTCTTGCACCAGTGAACAATGAAGTTATACAGCTAACCTCAGGGGCAGGGGGGCGGGGGGGGGCAGTTGTAGATGTCAGAAGGGAGAAGAGCCAGGAGACAGAACAGCCCAAACAGCTTCTGGGGAAGCGATCTGAAGACAGGACTTCCGATGAATGAGGAAGACCTTTCACACTGCCCTCCAGATACTCAGGCCTGTGTGTGTGTGTGTGTGTGTGTTTCTCTCTCCCTCTCTCTCTCATTAAAGCAGTGAATCATTGAATACAGTAATTATTGAAAATCTAGCATGAACCAAGTACTGCATTTACTACTAGAGGACACATTATGTTTTATACTTATTTTTGAATACTTGTGTCACTCAAGTAAATTAGAGTCTTATATATGAAGGAATTTACCAAAGATCCTAAAATTAAGAATCAGGGCCAAATGGAAGGCACTCAAGTACTTGTTGATGCAACTCTATCAATACAGGCACTGTTGAGCATCAGATTTATTACAAATTTGTTTCACAACTGCTTGAAAACTCTGTGTGCGTGTGTGTGTGTGTGTGTGTGTGTGTGTGTGTGTGTGTGTGTGAGAAAAGCCAACATGTGAAAACACATGTTTAACATCCCCTTTTAGGCCATAAAGTCTAATTTGGGGACCAATAACTTAATACTATTATCATATAGATTAAACATACAGAGCCACAACGGTTCCCAGCTGTAAAAGGGTAAGACCCTATATTGTACTGAAGTGGATATTGAGGGTACACAGATCTTTGAGAGGGTTGTGCAGTGATCTCTTGTGAAATTATCAGAAGCTATTCAGGGCTAATTGGTTCAACAGCTTGATATTTATCAATATGGAGTCATATTTATCAATATGGAGATAAATATGGATATTTATCAATATTTATGGAGTCTTGATAAATCCGCAAAAGAAGCAACTTTTAAAAATTAACTATTACTTGGGGCACCTGGGTGGCTCAGTCAGTTAAGCTCCAACCTCAGCTCAGGTCATGATCTCACTGTCCATGAGTTCCAGCCCCACATGGGGCTCTGTGCTGACAGCTCAGAGTCTGGAGCCTGGTTCAGATTCTGTGTCTCCCTCTCTCTCTTCCTCTCCCCCACTCACACTCTGTCTCTGTGTCTCAAAAATGAATAAACATTAAAAAAATTTTAATTTAACTATTATTCTTTTTCTTTAATTTTTTAATGTTTTTTTTTTATTTTTTTTAACATTTATTTCTTTTTGAGACAGGGAGAGACAGAGCATGAACGGGGAAGGGTCAAAGAGAGAGGGAGACATAGAATCTGAAACAGGCTCCAGGCTCTGAGCTGTCAGCACAGAGCTCGACACGGGGCTGGAACTCACGGACCGTGAGATCATGACCTGAGCCGAAGTCGGACGCTTAACCGACCCAGGCGCCCCAATGTTTATTTATTTTTGAGACACAGAGACAGAGAATGAGTGGAGGAGGGTAGAGAGAGAAAGAGAGAGAGACAGAATCCGAAGAAGGCTCCAGGCTCTGAGCTGTCAGCACAGAGCCTGATGCGGGCCTCTAACTCAAGAGCTGTGAGATCATGACCTCAGCTGAAGTCGGACACCCAACCGACTGAGCCACCCAGGTGCCCCTAATTTAACTATCACTCTTATCAGAAGAATTAATGGTGAAAGAACACAATAAATGTTTCATCTTAAGACAATATAAACGTTTTTAATTCTTTTTTTAAGTTTATTTATTTTGAGAGAGAAAGAGAGAGCAAAGGAGGGACAGAAAGAGGGGGAGGGAGAAAATCCCAAGCAGGCTCCACACCATTAGTGCAGAGCCCAATGAGAGGCTTGAATTCATGAACTGCCAGATCATGACCTGAGCTGAAGTCAGACCCTTAACTGACTGAGCCACCTGGGCACCCCTCTATAGAGAAACATTTAACACACAGTAGAGATCTTGACTGTTATTTCTGTTCTAAATAACAGATTTTGTCAAAGAGACACAACTTCCCCCCAACTTCTTGAAACACATGTGAATACTTCATCAAATGCTAGGATGTTAAAGTAAAATTTTCTCAGAAGATGAAATGACAGTTCATAACTTTCAGGCCCCTGGAATTTCAATAACTGACGGCTCACAGGTTGTAAAAGCAACGATACTTTCAACACTGTACGGTGTGTGTCAGTGTTGTTCAAGAAGAACAAACACCGTTCTCATCACTCAAAGTACATTCTCCCACTGACCCTCAAAAATCCCGTAAACATGAGCTATCATCCACAGTTTGGATATGGTGACATGAGAACTAGAGCCCAAGTTTGGGAAAAGCCAGATACATTTAAAACTCTGCCTGAGATATTGGAGAATGAAGAAATCGCTGAATATTTGCAGGGTTGCGACTTGGAATAAAATGTGCTCCTGGAGAGGTAAGTCCAGCATTTGAACTGCCTTTTGCCCACAGTCCGTGCACCAGATCAAATGTCTTTGATAAAAGATACCTACCAAAAACCTGGACAAACTTTATACTCAATGGTGAAATACTGAAAGCTTCCCTTCAGAGTTCCTAAATGAGACAAAAACTAAAAACATAAAATAAAAACATAAAATTAAATTAAATTAAATATAAAATTAAATACAAAATTAAATACAAAATTAAATTAAATTAAAATAAAAGTCTCCTAGTACCATTCTATTCCACATTGGGCTGTAGGTTCTGGCAAAGACAGAAAAAGAAATAAAAATGTAATAAGATTTAAAAAAAAGCAATAAAGCTGTCATTTAAAGCTGTCATGTCAGACAACATGATCGTGACATAAATCCCAATAAATCTATATATAAATTCTCAAAATTAGTGAGTTTAACAAGGTGAGTACACAAAAATCATATTTTTATTCATTAGCAACAAAAATACATAAACACAACTTTAAAAGGTACTATTTAAAGTGACTCAAAAATATCTATGTCTAGGGAGAGATATATAAAACTATTTATACAACTGCTACACAGAAAATTTAGAATTATTGAGAGAAATTTTAAAAGCAAAACAGATATTCTTGAAAAATAAAACCTAATATGGGAACGATGAGAATTGTCCTCCAAATTATTTATACATTTAATACAATTTCAATTAAAACCAATAGATTTTTCTGCGCAAACTGACAAGCTAATTCTAAATTTTACATAAATAAGAACAATGCCAAGATTAAATAAGATACTGCTGAAAGAATATCAAGGTGGGTCTACCACATGTAAAGATTTGATAGAAAGATTTGATCAAAACAGTGTGATATTTCTACAAGTTTAGGCAAATAAACAAATGGGACAGAAGGGATTTCAGAAACAGATCCAATCATATATAAAGCATGAGTTAGGAAAAAATAAAACCTGGCACTGCACATCAGAGAAGGAAATTATTTCACTAAATAGTTTTTCGTTAAATATACGCCCGTATGGAAAAACAGAACTCATCTCTACTTCATACCACTCACAAAAATTGCTTTCAATTTCAGATCTAAATGTGAAATGCAGGGGTGCCTGGGTGGTTCAGTTGGTTAAGCAGTTAAGCGTCCGACTTTGGCTCAGGTTGTGATCTCACGGTTCGTGGGCTCAAACCCCACGTTGGGCTCTGTGCTGACAGCTCAGATCCTGGAGCTGGCTGCGGATTCTGTGTCTCCCTCTATCTCTGTCCCTCCCCCACTTGCACTCTCTCTCTCTTGCTCTCTCAAAAATAAATAAACATTAAAAAATTTTAAATGGGAAATGCAAAACGCAAAACAATAAGCTCCAAAATAACTAACAGATTAGTATCTTCCTGATCTTGAGATAGGGAAAGATTCAACAAGACACCAAATAAAGCAAAAACACAAAATAAAAAATTTACAAGTCGGACCCCATTAAAATTAAGAACTTCTGTCCATGAAAAATACACAATTACAAAAAAGAAAAGGCAAGCCATAGAGTAGACAAAAATATCAGCAAAACGTTCAGACAGTAGAACAATATCCAGGTTATGGTGAGAACTCCTACAAAATATTGTTGCTTTTACAACCTGTGAACCAGGAAAAAGACAGACAACCCAAAAGAAAAATGGGTGAGAAAATTAATGAATAGGTACTTCACAACTGAGAATATTCAAAAGACCATAAATACATAAAAGGGTATTCAATTTCATGAGCAATCTGTAAAATTAAAACAAAAAACACAGTAAAATACCACTACAAACCCATAAGGATGGCTCACATGGAACAGACAATGCCAACAGTTGACAAGAATGCAGAACACTGGAAACACTCACGCACTATTGGGGATTCAATCATACAATCGACCTACCTTGAACATGCACATACCCAAAAGAATACTTACATATATGAACTAAGAAATAACTAAAAGAATGGTCACAGCAACACAACTCCTAACAGCCCCGATTTAGAAGCAACCCAAATAGTCAACAGTAGAAGAAATAAATAAATTGCACAAGCAGTGAAATCAGATTAATTACAGCTACATATAACAACATGGGTGAACCTCACAAACAGATATTCTAAGCAAAATAAGGTAGATTCAAAGAATATATGCTGTATGATTCAAATTATGCAAAATTTTAAAATGGTCAAAGAAGTCAGGACAGTAGCTATCTTTGGGAAGGAAGAAAGGAAGCCGACTGAGAAGTGGCAAAGGAGGTTAAGGAGGGCTGTGAGGTGTCATCACTTCTTTTTTTAAAAATTTTTTTTTCAACGTTTTTATCTATTTTTGGGACAGAGAGAGACAGAGCATGAACGGGGGAGGGGCAGAGAGAGAGGGAGACACAGAATCGGAAACAGGCTCCAGGCTCCGAGCCATCAGCCCAGAGCCTGACACGGGGCTCGAACTCACGGACCGCAAGATCGTGACCTGGCTGAAGCCGGACGCTTAACCGACTGCGCCACCCAGGCGCCCCATGGTGTGGTGTCATCACTTCTAATGACTTGCTGTGGTGATTCCACAAACGTGTTCTCTTCGGTGACTTACTAAGCCATACATTTTTTTGAGGGTGAAAGATAGAGACTGAGAAAGGAGGGGATGAGGCAGAGAGAGAGAGAGAGAGAGAGAGTGAGAGAGAGAGAGAGAGAGAGAGAGAGAGAGAGAGAGAGAGAGAGAATCCTAAGCAGACTCCACGTTCAGCACAGACCCCAATGTGGGGCTCCATCCCATGACCCTGGGACCATGACCTGAGCTGATATTAAGAGTCAGCCACTCAACCCACCAAGCCATCCAGGAGCCCCTAAGCCATACATTTGGTACTGTGCACTTTGTAAATGGGTGCTACACATCAATGCAGATAGCTTTGAAAAAATATCACCTAGTATGTGCATCTTGTTTCTTCTTTCTCATTTTCTTCCACCTGCTTCCTCAAATGTTTTGGGTATAGCACGTGCCCTACATACCATGCAGAATCATGAGCACAAGTTCTGGGCATGAGAGGGATATGAGCTAAAGTCAAGATCTCTGAGGCCAACATACTCTCCTGGATTGTCTCCCTCTGGATTTTTAGGTGAGAGAGAAACGCATCTTTATCTGGTCAGACACTATATTCTGATCATTCGTACACAAATCCTAACGGGTACGGAGAGACAGGCCACAAACCTAAACCTCACTGATGACTCGTCCCATGATTTTCCACAACCACACACTGAGTCTTACCCAACTATGGTTAAACCACTCAAAAAATTTCGTGTCAAAAAAAAAGGCAATCAAACCAATTTATGTAAAAATGAATATTAGGGGCAATGCCAAAAAATCCATAGTTGGAAACGTTCTGCTTTGTTACACCTTAAAAATCAAGGTGTTTTATGGTATTGATTTTTCTCTTTTTCAGCAATGGCAGCTATGGCTTTGTAAAATTGGAATATAACCTTTTCCTTCTTCCCAGGTGATTTACTCACTCTTGTGTGCTAATACTTGGCAAATGATTTTTCCTGAATATGCAGATATTTCTAAGCACTTTGCTTGGTTTTTCCCTTGACAATTGCAGGGTACACTTAATGTCATCTGGAATATTTTACATGGATATATAGAGAGGGAACAGAAATAGACGTCATGTAAGGATATGATTCACTAGCTCAGAAAGCCATTTCCTTGGCAAGGGGTCACTCAAACTGTTTCAAACAGGGATATTTATAGCTGTACGATCAAACCAAATAAAGCAGAAATTCAGTGCAGAGTGTCCACTGGGACCAGAGGCCCAGGGATGAGACCCTAATTGAGGATATTAGAGCCCAAGGCGTGCCTCGTCTGAAAAATTCACTTTCTAATACTCGGTCTTAATTTTCATCTCACTTCTGAGTTCCTTGGTTGCAACTCTTGGTAGGCAGAGTAACCCAAACATGTGATTTTCTTTTTTGGTATCACCCCACACACACACAATATTTGAGTTTCTCAGGGAAGTGTTCTCCATCTCCTTCACCCACTTGGCACCATTTGTCTTCACCACTGTTAGGAAGGAGACCCTTTGGTGTGACAACGCATCTCAGGCGCACAATAACAGGGTGTTATGTACTGAATGTTTGTGTCTGCTCCAAAATTTATAGGTGGAAGCCCTAACCCCCAATGTGATAATATTGGGAGATGGGGCCTTTGTGAGGGAATGAGGATTAGACGAAGCCATGAGGGTGGGGTAGCCATGACGGGATGAGTGCCCTTATAAGAAAGAGGAGATGCCAGAGCTCTCTTTCTTCCTCTGCCATGTGAGGACACAGAAAGAAGGTTCTATCTACTAGCCAGGAAGAGAGTCTTCACTGGGAACCGAATGAGCTGACACCTTGGCCTTGGGTTTCTAGCTTCTAGAACTTTGGGAAATAAATGTCTATTACTTTTGCCACGAGGTCTGTGGTCTTCTATTAGAGAAGCCTGGGCTAAGACACAGGCAATTAATACTAACTTAAGAAGGGTTGAAGGTCTGGAGAATATTTAATGATTCAAGGAAAACAGGATTCTCTGTTCATGGCCACAAGGGGCAAGATGATGCCAGTATGCTGGAAGGGACAAGAGGAGCTAGAAATGAGGGAAGGAGGGAACGGAACATAAGAAAGATGGAACATGTACATGCCCATCTGAGTCAGAAAAACAGGGATGAGTAGATGACCCAGTATTGACATTAAAGATAATCCATGCCACCTTCTGAACTCTGAGTGTGTTCATTCTCACTCCTTGAGAGGTTGGGCCCTTTCTTGAGATGGACCAAACCTTTCATGGGTGGCAGGTCACTGTCAGTTACTTACATGTTCCTCCTACTCCTTGGGAAGCATGTATAAGAATGGACTGGTTCCTGAGTTAGTTTTGCCCCAGAGCAGGTTTGAGTGTGAAGAACCGGGGGCAGGAGGAGAGGATAAACAAACTTTCATAGTCACCAAGAGAAGGGAACTTCTAATTTGATGGATGGTTGACTACTTCATCTCACTGGCAGGTGGGGTGGGGTGGAAGTGTAAGAGAAGGAGAGAGATGCTCAGCTCTCTTCCACCTCCATCAAGAGCCTGCCACCCTCAACTTCTGCAAGATGGCAGATGACTGATGTCTCCCTCTTCTTTCTTCTGGTCTACCTCCTGCTTGATTCAACTGCTAGCATCACATCTCACTGGCTGTTTTATCTTGGATAAATGACTTTGCTACTCTGAGCCTCAGTTACTCCATTGTAAAGTGGGCACATTAATACTATCTCCAAAGAGAGCTGTGAAAATTAAAAGAAGATCACAGAGAGAGAGGGTAACTCTGCCCATGCCTGAAGAGTTCTTTCCCTTCACATATTACAAAGAAATGATGAATACACAGACAAAAATGACTGAGCACTTCTTAAAACCCCCAAATTCTCTATTACTAAGAAGACTTCAAACTGGAAACTTTTCTAATGGGTAACTGAAACTTCCTTAAGCCTCAGTTCCACATCTATAAAAGTATGATAAGACTGCTTCCTTGTAGGAGGATCCCTGCAAATACAAGATGTGGTAATGCCTCTAGACTGCTTTGCATAATATGTGAAATATGGTACTTCTGGATAAATGGGAGTGCCTGATAGTCCATTATTATTTGTGAAACAGGGTATTACGGCTTCTTCTGGTTAAGCTTGGCTTCAAATTCTGGAAGAGCAGACACCACCTCCATATGCTACTCCTCAGTTATGTTGGCATTTGTTGATATTTATGACAGTCCTTTAGTATATCTAAGTGATAAGAATATTACATACCTTTCTCACATTTTTCCAATTCAACAAGTCCAATAATGTTTTCAGTGAAGAATGAATACAAAAGAAATAAATTATTTATCAGATTGGCCTTAGTTGTTCAATGTTGAGAAAATGAAGCATGGAACTTTGAGCAACAAGGTTCTAAGTAATTTAAAATGAAGGGCACAGGATAGAAAGGGAAATGTAGATGCCCCAAGACCCTATTTAATAATTTAGTTTGGTACTGGGCTTACATAACCTAAAGATAAACTGGCCTTAGAAATGTAAAGGCAGATGGGGTGCCTGGGTGGCTCAGTCGGTTGGGGGTCCAACTTCAGCTCAGGTCATGATCTCAGTTTGTGGGTTTGAGACCCGCATCGGGCTCTGTGCTGACAGCTCAGAGCCTGGAGCCTGCTTCAGATTCTCTGTCTCCCTATCTCTCTGTCCCTCCCCCACTTGCACTTCTCTCTCTCTCTCTCTCTCTCTCTCTCTCTCTCTCTCTCTCTCTCTGGCTCTCTCTCTCTCAAAAATAAATAAACATTAAAAAATTTAAAAAAAATGCAAAGGTAGGCTTATCTATATGCATATATATTCTCCATCTGCCATATTTCTTGAAGGAATACATGTTTTCTCTATTGGATAATCATGTTTAAGGAGTCTAAAAAAAACCCAGAATCTCTTTAAACAAGGATCTAACTACTTGCTAATGTTTGGAAATTCAGGCATAGACAAATGACTACGTTGGCAAAGAAAACTTAATTCTGTCCCCAACTTAAACTTCCTATGGGAACACTGTTGGCTTTTCACCACGTTCATACACCTCATAAGAAAATGTTCCTACTGACAAAGGTTTATAAGGAGAGTCTTAAGAAAAAAAGTCTCCTCCCTCCCTGATTCCTCAAACTTGTTCATTACCTAAGGGGCTGAAATAAAGCATGCATAAACAACCAAGAAGGCTCCCCCAGGCGTGTAAGATGACTCTTCCCAAATCCTCATCCCCCTACACTTAAGTTTCCTACAATTTCAGAAGGGAAAATGTTGCCCTTGTCAGCAGAGAATAGATCCACAATAGGCAATTACAGAAGAATAACAGACATCAACGACCTCATTCTCTGCCAAACCCAATTAATGCATTAGAGACACTCCAAAGAGAAAATAAATAAAGTTATAGGAAAACAGTAGAAGCAATGGCTGCCTATCAGGCAAAATGCTCCAGACACGCTTCTTGTCTGAAGACCTGGCTCCTGCAGAGAGAAGCTGGCTCCTGGTGGCTTCTCACAAGCCTGTCCCCTTGGGTGGGGCTGTGCGGCTTAGTGGTAAAGCTCCCAGGGTTCCACTCCCCCTTTCCTTGGGCAATCCACTTCACCCTTCCATGCCCTGAGTCAACTCCTAAGGTTGACTTCTCTAAAACAGTCAACTCCTAAGGTTGAGTCAATCTAGGTTAAGTGCTTCTAAGAGTCCCTAGAATATACCAGTGCCACAAAAATGTCTATTACAACCATTCTCGTTCTGTTCACTTCCCAAATCACGTCCTTCCTGGTGGTGGGTTCTTGATGGTTCCCTGCCTCCATTTCAAGCTCTGGACCCCTGGATTCATGAACACACGCTTCTGGGCCAGATTCCTATTGCCCCTGAGTCTGATTCTGCAGTCAGATTGGCTCTCAAATTCATGCTCTGGAGACACAGGCACATATTCTGACTTGGCTCCACACCCACCAGCTCCAGCTGTCCTCTTATGAGAAACTGGTGCTTAATCCAACCCACCTCTGCTCTCAACATGTGACCTCAACACCTCTTTCTGTCCCTCCTGCATCAGATCTAAAGCTCTCTCTGGTCTGTCTTCATATGTCTGAGGCTTCAAAATGTCAGTCCCCTCAGGTGACAGAAGAAATAGAAATGCAAAATAGAAAGGCGGGCCCTCTGGTTCATAAGTGGGGAAAAAAGCTGTTTTGCTTTGGTCAGCAGACTCTCTCTGCCTGTCATGGTGGTTTCTACTTGCTATTAAATGTCACCCTCCCACCCTTGGGACACAGAGGTCCTCCCACTCACAGGTGCCCAGCTGCCCTGGAATTGCACCTCACGACTCAATGTGGGAGGCAGGCACCCAGGCCCCAACCCTCAGAGCGTCCTTTGCTCCATCAAAGTTCCCGTAGAAGCACAAAGGAAAAGAACAAAATATTAAGGAATCCAAGAAAGGGACCGCAGAGCATTCAACCCCAAGTGTCGGGCTAGCATCCAACAGAAGAAATCACTCACTCTTGAAGCCGACCTGACAAGAAAAATTAGTTCTAGTCATCAGTTCAGAAAGGGCTAACCACCCTCCACTACCCATGGCTTTCCATGACAAGAAATCCATGCCCTGTGGCTATGCCTGAACCACCACCTGCCTGAGAAAGCACTGAGCGGTAACACAAGAAGTGTCCCTGCCCCTCAAAGAGCATCCTGCCACGACCCCACCCCCCATGCCATGTCATTGGGGTTCTGTCACTGCTCTAAAAAAAGCTGATTTCCCTGGTCAATGTGCCAATACACCACATCGCAGTGAGAGAACAAAGCGGTGTAATCATAGACACATTTCCAGAGAAACTACTTCACAAAGACTCATCACTTAAAGACTATGCAGTCCTCAATTTCCTGCTTATAAAATGGGGATAATAACAAAAGCCACCTTACGGGTTGGTTGTAAGGATGATACACTAGTTTGAACAGAAACTGTTCAAGGTTGCATACATCGTAAGCCTTCGATACACATCAACTACTGTGGCTGTTACTATTGTGAATGAAGACTCACCTCTGGTGACAAGGGCACCAAAGCAAAAACCTGATATCTCAGAGCAGAGCAGAGCAGATCAAAACATAATGGCACAGAAAAGATCTGGACAAAATGTAGCATGAAGGCTATTCTGTTTAGCATTTGGTTGGATGGACAGATGAAGGGATTACTGATAGGGTAAGCGTGACAGTCGTTTTAAGGTTACTAAGGGTAATATTCCTGCTTTCTTGGAGATCACGCTCAAGTATTTAGGCATGAAGTACCGTGATATCTAGAATTTACTGTTCACTACAAATCACAGAGATGGAACAAATCTGACACGAAGGGAATCACTACAGAGTCCAGGTGGCGGGCAGCTGGGGGCTCACTGTACTTATCTTCATAGTTCTCTGTAGTTTTGAAAACACTCAAAATAGAAAGTGTCTTTAAAAATCACCACCAATATCTCAGTGGAGAGCAACTGGAGAGGGTCGCCAGAATCCACCATGTGGCCTTTACAATTTGGTGAATACCTTGAGGTTGAGAACACAAGAGACAGTGGTCTCTGTGGAGTGCAAGTTCATCCTAAGAACTGGGGTTAAACACCCTGCTGGAGGGTCCACCCTCCAGGGACCTTATGGTCCCAACAGGGCTCAAACTGGACAAAGCCTGGTAAGCATCTCCCTACACCGAGAGGGCCTTGCAGTTGGTCAAGCTGCATTCCTGTGCTTGAGGGATAGAAGCTCATGGAAAGCCCTTGGGTTTAGAAATCAAACAGAGCTGGACTCCTCTCCAGCTTCAGCACTTTCTAAGCAAATCTGAGAAAGTTTCTTAATCATCCTGAGCCCTGGTATCCTCACCCACACATTTGGAAATGAACTGATGGGTAGTTTGGGTAGAGACTTGTACTTAGCTCAGTTCTGATTTTAATTACAGCCTGTGTGTGAATAACTCTTCATTCTATACATTTTGCTCTGACTCCTCACCAAATACGCATATCTAAATGTCTATGAGACACTTGGATACCATTCTGACATCTGAAAACACATACCTAAGTCCTTCCAATGGGAATGCCTTCCAAATTTCACCTTAAGAAATTAAGTATTTGGACACATACTTAATGAAGGGCCACCATCCCTTCCAAATTCCCTAAATTTAAAAGTTGGGAATCCCAGTGCACTGCTTCCTCTCTCACCAGTCAGGCCACCAAAGATTGTGTCTCTTCTCCCATCAGAGCTTGCTCATGTCCAACTCAGGGCTCTGGGTTATAATTATGCCCCCCCAATGGATATATCCCCCCTTTCTTCCAATGTCGGCTGATCCTATAACACTGCAGCCATCTCCATGTTCAGGCAATAAGGAGCAGCAGAGAACAAAGTTTGGGATAAGACAATCCAGAGTTAAAATCGTGGATTTTCCTCTAATTAGCTGAGTAACATCACTTTTGTGAGACTCAGCTATATTACCTGTTAAGTGGGTAGGATCCCATCTGCATGCCTCCGGAGGATGAAAAGACAGTGGTTACTAAGCTCCTGATGCTGAATAAATCCTGTATCAATCAGATGGGGGGGGATAACGGTGAGGGTGGTTTGTAGCCATAAGGCATCGTGCACCTGCAGGGGATGGGAAGCTAGGAGCACTGACAACAAACCTCACCAGCTCTTCTGTTCAATACAGGCCGGTCCTTGCAAGGGTGGACCTGGCCCGATATCGCTGCCCCAAGAGCCTCACCTCTGGATAAAGATATCAGCATCGCTCACAGACTTTAACTGCACTCTGGCCAAAAACACTATATAAAGATTAAGTATGTGACAAAAATTTGTAGCAACATCAGCTAATTGCAAAGTTGAGGAAGAGAAAGTAATTAAAGTTAGAGATGAGCCAGCAAGTAATTCACTTAATTGTGAACACAGAACATTCCCCAATCTGTAATCCTCTCCTCCCCCGGGAAAAAAAAAAAAAAAAAGGTGTGGCAGGGCTCCGAAATACACGTGCTGCATTTGGGTGCTATTTTCTGGGATTGATACAGGCTGCCCACTTCATCGGCTCCAAGGAGATCAAGGTGATATTGTTTAATGTATTTTCTTTGAGCTTTCCTGAAAGCAAAATTTACAATTAAAATACCCTGAGGAGAGTATTCTTTGCACTGAGCTTGGTTTAAGAAGAAAACAGTAATGGACATCTCACACACAATCTGCAGACAGGACTTAGGGCCCAAGGTTACAAATGCATCACAGAGACGGGACAATCAGAATCCACAAGGCTTCCAGAACCACAGACCCACACCCTCAGAACATCTGAAGAGGAAGGTAGCTCAGAAGTTCTGCAGAGGTTACGAAAGGAAAGGAAATGGCCACTATGAATGGTTTCTATGTGTCCATGGCTCTATTTTGCTGTTTTTATGTTTTATTTTTAATTTTTTAATGTTTTATTATTTATTTTTGAGAGAGAGACAGAGTGCGAGAGGGGGAGGGGCAGAGAGCAAGAGGGAGACAGAATCCGAACAGGCTCCAGGCTCTGAGCTATCAGCACAGAGCCCGACATGGGGCTTGAACTCACAAGCTGTGAGATCATGACCTGAGCCGAAGTCAGACGCTTAACTGACTGAGCCACCCAGGCGCCCCTATTTTGTTTTTTAATCTGTACATTTCTAGGAGTGTCAAATCAAAAAATCAGTGTCAATTCAGCAAAACAGTATGTAACACAGAGCCTCATTCTTCCTGACTGAGCCAAGGTCATGCTGGCTGTCCTGCACACTTCATACTCCTTGCTTCACAAGTCCAGGGGAGTTCACCGAAAGATGGACAGGCATGGCTCCCCCAAGGGCAAGTGTGCTGATTTCTGGTATCTGCACACGGTAGTTGTTATTCTTCAGAAGCCGTCTGTCTGTTGTGGGTTCACCTGTGTCCCTCTCCAAAACTGTCCTACCCCTCAATACCTCACATAGTGACCTTATTGGAAAATAAAGCCATTGCAGATGTAATAGTTAAGATGAGGTCACACTGGAGTTGGGTGGGCCCCCAACCAGTATGTTGGGTGTCTTTGGAAGACAGCTGCGTGAGGACACACAGGGAGAATGCCTTGTGAACATGAAGGCAGAGACAGGGTGATGCTTCTACAAGCCAAGGAATGCCGAAGATGCCAGCCGACCACTAGAAGCTAGGGAAGTCGGATCCAACAGTGTCTGCCCTGCAGCTTTAGAAGGAACCAACCCTACAGACACCTTGATCTTGGACTTCCAGCCTCCAGGACTGTGAGACAACACATCTGTCTCATTTAAGCTGCCCAGTGTATGGTATTTGTTACAGCAGCTTGAGCAGGTGCAGACACCGTGTAAGGTAACTTCTGCACATTCAGAGTGTGTTAAGTGCACACAGAGTCTCGACCGTGCCCTGAGGCCGCTCTGGAAGTGAAGAGGGCACCGACCTGGGATGACAAGACCTGAGTTTGGGTCCCATGAGCTCAGGACCCTCCTCTGTAATACAGAGTGGGGGATACCTGCTGAGCCAACCCACATGATTCTCAAGAGAATCAAAGAGAGCAATACAGCAAAGTGTCATCTCAAGTATCTGACGCAGCTGACCGGCTCTATCGTGATGTCACCCTATGGTGACTTTTCCAGTTAAAAACTGCTATTTTTTTTTATTTTGTGTATTCATTCATTTATTAATTGAATACACATTCATTTAGGTACTACAATGAGCTGCAGCACTGGGGATGCTGAAAAGACCATCCTTTACAGACCTCTTATTTACATGGATAAACATCTTCTGTCGTATCTCCGGAGATCTATTCTGACCACAAAAGTCAGTAAAACACAGGACACAGAGCCAGGCTGAAAGCCAGACTGTGTGTAAGTCTCAAACACACAATGACAGTGATGAATTGATTGGGTGAAGGACAGATACTCACGGGTGTCACTGATCTGCTTGACTGTAAAAAGGGGAAATATAGAGGGAATTTGAATACCCATCAGCATGTTGACGTGTGGGTTAAACCTCTCTGTTACCCGGGAAACCTCAGTCTCTTAGGAACAGGTAACACAGAGACAACAATTGTGAGCAGTTACCTAAGTCTCAAGAGATGGGAGAGGTTATTTATCTGAAGTTTGCACTACAAGACTATCGTGGACTGCATGTTTGGGTCCCTTCAACTACATGTTGAAACACAACCCCCAATGTGTTGGTGTTAGGAGGTGAGGCCACGGGGAGGTGATGAGATCATGAGAGTGGAGCCTCATAAATGAGATTAAGTACCCTTCCAAGAATCACAAGAAGCATGCCTCTCCTCCCTGCTGTCCGCCGTGCAAGGACACGGCGAAAAGTCGGCCGATGGCTCTCACCAGAACCCAACCACGTGGGCACCCTGATCTTGGACCTCCAGCCTCCAGAAGTATAAGAAAAAACTCTGTTGTTTTTAAGCCACCCAGTCTGCAGCACTGAACAGACTGACAGAAATCCTTACCGTCTGTTGTAGCAGCCCGAACAAAGATGGAAATCCTTATGGTACAGCCGTCACGAAGATGCCCTTGTACTCAACCAGTTGGCAAAGCACCCTGAGCCCCAGATGAGGAAGTCAGACATGCACAACTACACCCGATGAGAAGTCAAGCCCACTAAGGTTACTGGCACGTTCCACAAGGCACGCATGCCACCTAAATGCCAACGAATATAAAATAGGAGGTCCGCTGGGAGCTCCTGAAGGTCAGCTGCTGGGGTCATGAGGAGTCATACCGGGAGGAGGGGGGGTGACTAAGCAAGGTTAGGAAGGCTTATCTGACAAAGAGGCTGGAGCTGAGATACAAGGATGAGTAAGAGGTAAATAGGAAAATAGGATGCAGTCCCCAACTGCAGGGAACAGTGCACGGAAATACCTCTGGAGACAGAGGAAGTGGAAGAAGCCAGTGTGGCCACAGAAACGAGAGAGTGACTTGAGCGGGCAGCCACACAAGGCACTGCCGGCGAGTGAAGAATGGAGGGGGCGGGGTGATAAAATACGATTGCCGGCCAGATATTCTCCCTGACGTCTGGTGGATGGAATGATATCCTAACTGGTAAGAAATGAGGGCCATATGTTCTCTTTTGTGTTCTAGCGATGGCATCCGCATAACAGCTGAAATCACAACAGTCTTTCTAAGAAGTGCACCGTTTTAGGCAACGTTTCTTTCCAACTAAAATTTATAAAAATTGTTTTTGAAATGTAATACAACGTCTAATGACTGCACCGGCTTCCTAGAGCCTCAATGTCAATGTCACAACTGCAAAAAAGCAAACATGCTGGGACGCAGACGTGAGGTTTCGCAAAACTGCAGTGCATACACACCCATGAAGAGGGGCACACCACAAATCCGTGTACATGCACAAACGGACTTGCACGTTCACACTTACCGGAAGATAAAATGTGCGATATGAAAGCTCCAGGAAACATAATTGTCTTCCAAACTATAGTCAAATAAATGTGTTTTCATTTTCTCAATACCTGATAAAATAGTGATTCGAATGCTCATATATTTTTCAACTTTACAAATATTCTAGACGTTTCCATTTCTCTTTAACGACAGCAGTGGAGGAACTCTCTAAACAGAAAGAGTGGAGTGATCACCTCTTTTTTCACAGTAGATATTTGCTCTCAAAAGGGTAGTTACACGTTACAGTCGTGCAGCTTTTCAGAGTCTGCTTTTGTCTGATATCTAGTCCGCGCTCTTAGCATTAGGCCAGGGCTGCCTCTCATGGCACGTCCCACTCAATAGCCTCAGAAACTAAAAGCAAAAATCTGTCACCTCAACCTTTCAGAGCAGCCCTATCTCCTGCCTTCTCCTGAGATAACAGAAAAAAAGGACACTAGAGAACAGAGCCTCCCTCCAGAGATAGGAGGAGGTCAGACCAAGCAGCCAGATAAAAAGGATCGATTCTCCGCAAGCTGGGTCTTCATCGGAAACCGGCTGACTTTTCACGTCCAGGTAATTTCTGTGCACAGACCACAACCAGTGTCGGTGATCTCTGAGGTCCCACACCTGAGCCATACACTCGTCTCTTCCCGGAGTCTTTCTATGACTCACCTCTAGAGGGCTTGGCACATGAAATTCATTGTTATGTGCACACACAGAACATTTCCATTTGGGGAGGCATACCTGTGTGTATAACGAAAGAACTGTAATCAACGGTAACCACAGTCCACGCACCCCTTGACCTGAGCACCATAAGGCACGGAAGAAAAAGCAAATGCAGCGTGGTGGTCCTCTTCCATTGTACATCACCTTTAACGCAACCACAAACTAGACTCTGTTAGGATCCTAAGTGAGTACCTTGCCATTGTGTCCCCAACCATGCAAACTAAAAATAGGATCAGACTACATAAAGTACTAATGACCTTGATCCGACAGCTCAATGTAACAATTAAGGTGCATAGATTTAGATGAATACGCAGAAGATCCACATTTCACTGCAAATGTGAATTAACACAAGACCATTTAATTGTAGCTAGAAAACATTAGAAGCAGTTAAAGAATATTGACTTCTAGAGGTAATGGCAATGCAGAACCCAGAAATAGAAGTCGAGGAGAAGGTTACGGGGCTAGAGATGTTGGATTTATTCCGCCTGCATACTGTGATGAAGAGGAGTGATTCTTTTGTATAATTGAGTTCTTTTTGGCAGTTAAAAATGATAACATTCGGCATTCTTGGCTGTGACTCAGTCTCTTGAACAATGATAAGCAGGACACTCCAAACAGTTCGTTCTATTACGTTCTACCTATTTATGAGTGCAGACAATTATTGATGGCTCCCTACAATTAAAAGAAATACAAAATACAGATTCAGAGAATATCACATTTTGCATGAACCTTAAAGCCTGTCTAACGCAACTCTCTGCATCTCCAGATAAATGCAATGAGACTTAATTCTCACTTCAAATTCTACCTTAAATGACATGGAAATTCTCACTTAAAATGTCCTTTCCTGGTGGGCGCCTCTCACTGGACCTCCCCTCCATGATCTATTCCCCACGGAGCAGCAGGACAGCATGTGTAAAGTACCAAAAAAGGTCCTGTCCGTGCCCTGCTTACACCCTCCACTGGCTCCGCTCCAACTGGACAAAAACAAGGCTCTTATTTTGGGACCTTATCTTGGGACCAAGGGTCCCTGAACTCAGGCAGGGTCAAGCTCACCTCTGCTAGGGTTCACAGCCTCAGTCTGGAATCCAGGGCTTCCTTCTGTTAATTTCCTGTGTCAATTTGACTGGATGTCCAGATGTTTGGTTAAACATTATTTCTGGGTGTGTTTGTGAGGGTAGCCCTGGATGCCATGAGCATTTGGATCAGTAGACAGAGCCAAGAAGGTCTCCCTCCCTGTGTATTGGAGCCTCGACCAATCTGTTGATGGCAAATAAAACAGTTGATGAAAGGGAGGCCCCTCCTCCCTCTGCCACCCTCTCCCCTCCCTTCCTCCTGCCTGTCCAGCTAGGTCTTTCACCCTCAGACTGGGACTTATATCATTAGCAATCCCTGGGTCTCCAGCTTACAGATAACAGATCAGGCAACTTTTCAGCCTCCTGAAGCACATGAGCCAATAGATGATCAGATAGATAGACAGACAGACAGACAGACAGACTGATTTATACATATATAGATAGACATCTCCTATCAATTCCGTTTCCCTGAAGAACACTCTACATCTTAAATACAGGCCCCTGAGTTATTCACAAGCAAAAATCACAGATATTTTGATCCAATATTAAAACTGTTGCTGATATCTTCAAATAATGGGTATTCTCATTTCTACATTATAGTAATTATGAGACCGACCTCTAAATCTGGTTAGTTAAGGTGTTAAAGAGGCGCAGACAGTACCGTAATGCAAATGTGTTATTATAATCTTGTGATCACTGTTTCATTATAATCAGTCTCTTTTGGAACCCTACGTCTTCTATTTTCTGCACTTAAAAATGTTATTCTGGGAAGAGATCCATAGGCTCTGCCAGATTGCCAAGGGGATCTCTGGCAATAAACCATGCGGGAACACCTGTCCCCAGGTAGTCGTGGCCTTATGTCATGCTGCTTGTCCTCATTTTCCATATCCAGCCACTCCCTTCTTGCCCCCAAGCCCACCAACACCTCAGGCTGGGCACTTCCTCTGCCCTCCGCCTGCAGGGAACTACCCTGTGTTCACAGGTCATTCTTTCTCATTTGGGTCTCAGCTCAAGGTCTCCTCCACCTGGAGACCTTTCTGGCCTCTCCCTCTGTCATACTCTGGACCACGGGTCTGCACGCCTTTTCTGTAAGGGACCAGACAGCAAGCATTTTAAGCTTAAAGAGCCATTCCAATCTGCCGTAAGCATCCAACCCTGCCACTGTATTGTGAAAGTAGCCACAGACAGTGTGCAAATGAGTGAGTGTGGCTGCAATCCCATACACTTTGTTTGAAAAAACAGGCTCCGGGCCAGGTTTGAGCCATACCCCAGTGTACTGACCTCTGCTCTATGACCAGAGTATTGAATGTATATTATTGCATATTAAATGCCTCCCCAACTGGAACAAATCCTTCATTTGTGAATGGGGACTTGGGTTCTCCATTGTCTCTTACCCAGTGCTGATAACAGTGCCAGCTGTTCATCAATAAATAAAAACAAGTAAAAAGTGATGATACGCTGACCGCAAGAGAAGAGAAACGTGTGGATAGGATTTTAAAGACATATGTATATTTTTTTCTAGTTTGTTGTAGTGGACCTTCTATGACAATAGAACAGAACATATGTCCAGGGATTCCTCTAGAGAGTTTCTTTCAGAATCTCATTTATCAGAATTCAAAATCTTGCTTTTCAGGGATCCTTGTCCCTAATGTGTATCAAAAGCAACTGAATTGCTGACAATCAGGCAAGTCAAAAATACAGGGCTCTCCACAGCTTTTCCTCTTGTAGTTCTCTCCTTTGTTTAAGGCCAAAATATCAAATGTTAAAACTCACCTGATTTCTATCATTAAAATGTCATATATACTACCCAAAGCAATCTACAGATTTAACACAATCCCCATCAAAATACCAACAGCATTTCTCACAGAACTAGAACAAACAATCCTAAGTTGAATGGAACCACAAAAGACCTTAAATAGCCAAAGCAATCTTGAAAAACGTAAACAAAACTGGAGGTACCATGATTCCAGATATCAAGTTACATTACAAAGCAGCAGTAATTAAAACAGTATAGTACTGGCATAAAAATAGACACATATATCAATTCAAAAGAATGGAAAACCCAGAAATGAACCGATAATTATGTGTTCAATTAATCTTCAACACAAGAAGAATGAATATACAATGTGAAAAAGACAGTCTCCTCAACGAATGATGCTGGGAAAACTGGACAGCAACATGCAAAAGAAACTGGACCACTTTCTTACACTATACACACACAAAAAAAAAATTTGAAGAGGATTAAAGAACTAAATGTGAGACAGAAAACCATAAAAATCCTTGAAGACAGCACAAACAGTAACTTCTCTGACATTGACCAGAGAAACATTTTTCTGGATATGTCTCTGGAGGCATGGGAAAGAAAAGCAAAAATTAACTATTGGGACTACATCAAAATAAAAAAACTCTTCACAGTGAAGGAAACAATCAACAAAACTAAAAAGCAACCTATGGAATGGGAGAAGATATTTGCAAATGACATATCTGATAAAGGGTTAGCATCCAAAATATATAAAGAACTGATACAACTCCCAAAAGACATCCAAAAAACAAATAATCCAATTAAAAATGGGCAGAATACATGAACAGACATTTCCCCAAAGAACATACCCAGATGGCCAACAGACATATGAAAAGATGCTCAACATCAGTTATCAGGGAAATGCAAATCGAAACTACAATGAGATACCAACTCACACCTGTCAGCATGGCTAAAATCAACAATACAAGAAACAACAGGTGTTGGGAAGGATGTGAAGAAAAAGGAACCCTCGTGCACTGCTGGTGAGAACACAAACTGGTGTAGCCACTCTGGAGAACAGTGTGGAGTTTCCTCAAAAAAATAAAAACTAGATCTACCCTATGATCCAGGATTTGCACTACAAACACAAAAAGAAAAAAAAACAGAATTCAAAGAGATACATGCACCCTTATGTTTATTGCAGCATTATTTACCATAGTCAAATTACGGAAACAGCCCCAATGTCCAATGACAGATGAATGGATAAAGAAGTGGTTTATATACACAACGGAATATTATTCAGACATAAAGAAAGGAATCTTGTCATTTGCAATGACATGGATGGAGCTAGAGAGTATTAATGCTAAGCTAAGCAAAATAAGTCAGAGAAAGCAAATACCCTATGATTGCACTCATATGTGGAATTTAAGAAATAAAACAAATGAGCAAAGGAAAAAGAGAGAGAGAGAGACAAAGAGAGACAAAGCAATGGAGACTTAACTCTAGATAACAAACAGATGGTTACCAGAAGGGACATGGGTGAGGCAATGGGTGAAATAAGTGAAGTGAATTAAAGAGCACACTTACCATGATGAAAAAAATAAAATAATTTTAAAAATTTCATTTAGGGCCTGTTTGATCCACCACTATTCAGCATGGATTTTCATAAAGACATTTAGTTTGTTCACCAATGAAAACATCCACAGAATTATACCCATTTCTTCATTCAAGTGGGTAGTTGTTTCATATAACCACAGTTCTTAGTTATATAGTTATTAGAAGTTAATAAAGTGAGTACTATCTTCAAACTTATATATAATATATATATATGTATTATATATATATGTATTATATATATATGTATTTTATATATATATATATATATATATATATATATATATATGTGAGAGAGCAAGTGCAAGGTGGGGAGAGGGGTGGGAGAGAGAGAGAGAGAGAGAGAGAGAGAGAGAGAGAGAGAATCATAAGCAGACTCCATGCTAAGTGCAGAGCCCAACGTGGAGCTTGATCCCCCTGGGATCATGACCTGAGCCAAATTCAACAAAGTCAGAAACTCAACCAACTGAGCCACCCAGGTACCCCTGAAACTATATTTTAACATGTACATTCAATTCCCTATAAGTTAAAGATGTTTTATAATGATCTGTTAAATAGTAAAATGCAATCTTACTAAAATATAGCATGATAAATAATCTTATATGTAGGAAATTTCTCCATCAAATATTATCCATCAATAGTAATATCTTACATTTTGCATGGTTAATAATTTAACAAAAATATTTATCTCATTTGATGTTTACAAAAACCCTGGGACATAATAGAGGCAAGATTATTATGTCTACCTCACAGATAGGAAAATTAAGACTCCATTAGGTAGTTGCCTTTAGTATTTTATAAAACAAGAGCTGGTCAGAACCCAGGTCTGCTGGACCCTAATATAGCATTCTTCCTCCATCAACAGTACTTCCCCAGGGATCACTGAATGTAGGGGAATCAAGGAAAAGATTGAACACCAAGTAACTGATACCATTGGAAAGCTCAGAGAACTCCTGGGGGTTCCCTCCAGGGGTTCCATCAAACATTCACAATTACCAATGCAGAGTAGAATGGATTGCACAGGGGAAATAGCAGAATATCTGAGTAAATAATAGAAAAATATCAAGAACATCCCCAAATATTCCAAATATTTCCAAATTGAACAATATACACTACTGAATAACCCATGAGTCAAGGAACGGATCACAGAAAAATTACTAAATACAACACTTCAGTATTTGTGGAACACACCTAAATGAATACTTAGAGGGAAATTTACAGGATTAAATGCTGATTTAACAGAAGAAGAAAAGTCTCAATCAATTATCCAAACTTCCCTTAGAGACTAGAAACAAAAGGGCAAATTAAATCCAAAAGAATTACAAGGGAGCAAATAGTTAAGAGTGGAAATAAATGAAATAGAAAAGCAATAAAGAAAAGTCAATGAAACCAAGAGCTGGTTCCTTGAAAAATTCAATAAAATAAATTGACTTGTAGCCAGATTGACAAGGAGGTGGGAGGGGAAGAGGGAGGGAAGGAAAACACATATTACCTATACCAGTAATGAAAAGGGAGACATTACTACAGATCCTATAAACATTAAAATGATAACAAGATAGTATTACAAATGGTGTTATACCAATAAATTCAACAACATACACGAAATGGAAAAATTCCTTGGAAGACAAACTACCAACAGTCACTCAAATAGAAATATCCTAAAAAAATCCAAAATCTATTAAAGAAATTGAAATCTTAGAACAAATAAAACTCTGGGCCCAGTTGATTTCACTGTCAAATTCCTCTAAACACAATAAATAAATAAGAATCTTACATATTGTTCAAAAAATACAAGAAGAGAAAACACTTCCTAACTCATTATATGAAACCAGAATTATTCTGACACCAAAATCAAAGACATTACAAAAAAATAAATAAATAAAGCAAAACAGAACAATGGACTATAAGCATGGTTATATAAACCTTTACCAAAATACTACCCAATAGGATTCAGCATATATTAAAAAAGAAAAATACATCATGACCAAATGATATTTATCCCAAGAATGAAAGATTGGTTTGATATTTGAAAATCAATCAATATAATTACCACAGCCACAGACTAAATCTGAAATAAAAATGATTATCTTAATAAATGTGAAAAATACATTGACCAATATTGACATCTACTGATTATAAACTCTCTGAAAACTAGGACTATAAGAGAACTTATTCTATTATATTCCTTTCCTTTCTGTTATACGCTTTTGTTCAAAGGAGTCACAGATCCAACCAGACTCAAGAGATAGAGACATAAACCCCACCTCTTGATGACAGGACTGTTAAAGAATTTCCAACAACTGAAAAAAATCACCATAGACCATCTTCTGGCAACAAACTTGAATTTCTTTCACACGCAAAATCCACCCCACTCTCCTCTGGAGACCCGACCTCTAGATAACAAATTTTGATTAAAAGAATAAGACAAAATTGGCGCTCATTGACTTCACCTCTGAGGCTGGGTCAAGAAGGTACTAAAATTTTCATCTTGTTCACCGGTACATGTAGGCTCCAAGCCCTGAGCTGCCCCAGAAGAACCCAGCTCTCCTAAGGCCGCCATGCTGTCAGGACGTCCCAGCCACATGGACAGGTCACATCAGGCACATTAGTGAAGCAGAAACAAGCCAGCTCAACAATGTCCTGTCTGAATTCAAACTCACACAATCCATAAGCATATAAAATGTTGTTGTTTGAGGTTACTAAATTTGGAGATATTTATTAGACAGCAGTAGATATCTGGAAAAATTTGTAACTGGAACATTACTACTGCTTTGCCTACACTACCCTGTTTTCTAGAACAAAAAAAACAAGTAGTTCTTCCCACCAATACAAAGTTTGCCAATTTATGTTAAAGACATTCAAGATTTCCAAAAATTTTAAATGCATAAACATTTAACTTATCTAAACATGTGTTTAGATAAACATAAACGTCTCTTGCACTACCTGAAATTTCTAAATAATTTTTTACAACTTTATCTTGAAAACCCATGAAGGGTACGGAGAATTGCTTTTCAATTTGAACCACATACCTCTCCAGATCCTGATCTGTTCCCTTAATACTGAATGCCATGTCAATCACAGATCTATCATGACATATTGATCACAATTAGTGATCCATAAAAAGGACTCATTCCTGTTTCTACTACAGTATGTGCATTTCCAAAAAGTCAATTATTGAGGAATACTATCAAATATTTCAAAATTATATGACAATATTTTAATGCACTAGTAAGCCCCAAAAGTATAATCCATAATTTTGATCAACTATAAACAGGTAATTATCTGTGCCCTACTACATCAAAATACTAAAGACAGAAGACACATAAGTAAACTACAAGCATAATTATAAAACTTTATTGTAAGGAAAGAATTTCTCGTTGACCATCTGGCACATTGTTTTTCTTTCCTGTAAAAACTCTTCCCAAATCCTCCCAAATATTTTCTTAATCACACGAGAGTCTTCAAAGACAGTAAGAATTGGCCCTATATTGGTGAACTCATCTGCAATGCTGTCATTTGCTTTCTACCCAAGATCTGCACATCGTCTTTATGCCAATGTCTTTTTCATTCGAGGTTGAGAATGCTATGGGGTCTTTGTTTTCCTTTTGAAGTATATAAGATTCTCCCAGGTTTCTATAAAAGAGACACTTGGTGACAATCAGGCAGCTTGCTTTAAAATTCTTTAATCAGCTCAGAGAGTTAATGAAGCACTTGGTGACCCCATGCCTATCCTTAAAGTAGGCATGCTATGCATATACCATTAACATAAATCCTGTTTTCTTCAAAAATGAATACTGGTAAGAAAAAAAGTATTCAGGTGTCTTAATTAACTCGTCCCAATGCTGCCATCTGAAAACAAGAATATCACTGGTGGTTAATTCTCTGAGATTGGAGAGCAATTCAGCTTAAATCTAGATAGGTCTTAGAGTAGTATATATAAAACATGGTAAACATATATGCACTCACAGGTGTGGGCACAGTTTCAAAATATTAACCAGAGAACTATTATCCCTCCGCCCTTTCAGGTAGACAAAGAGGTTGAGATTTATTGCCAAGAAGAAAGACAAAAAGCATAACATTGAATTTTCTGCTGCGATTGTCACGTTCTGCTGGATTCCCTGTCCTCCGGCATCTTCACTTAGGGTTACCTTGCAGTGAGCCCTAAAATCTTCTCTTTCTAGAGCTGCACTGGAACTGCTCCCAAACCCCAGTTACTTTATTAGGCATCTATTTAACAAATATTGACTGAGTGCCTACTTAGTGCCAGGCACTATTCCAGGCATTGAGGATACAGAAATAGACAAAACAGACAAGTTGCCTGCCATTTTAAAATTCACAGTCTGGATCAGGAATACAGACAACAAATAAGAAAGCATTTAAAGTGTCAGATGGTGGTGGGGCACCTGGTGGCTCAGTCAGTTAAGTGTCCGACTTCAGCTCAGGTCATGATCTCATAGTTTGTGAGTTCGAGCCCCTCATCAGGCTCTGTGTGGACAGCTCGGAACCTGAAGCCTGCTTCTGGTTCTGTGTCTCCCTTTCTCGGTTCCTCCCCTGCTCGCACTCGGTCTCTCTCTTTCTCAAAAACAAATAAATATTTAAAAAGATAAATAAATAAAGTGTCAGATGGTGAAAGGTGATGTGGAGAAATATAAAGGAGAAAAGCAGGATGGAGGGTAAGGTACAACTTTAAATAGAAGAGTCATGGGAGGTCTCCCTAAAAGGGTAACATTTGAGCAACAGTGTGAAGGCGATGAGAGAGGGACCCATGTGGACATCAAGGAAAAGAATTGGCTAAGAAACAAAGGCAGCCTGTGCAAAGGCCCTGAGGCAGAAAAAAAAGTCCGGGTTCTTAAAGGACCAGCAAGGACCCCAGGGTGGCTGGAGGAAAATGAGGAAGGGGGAAACGTAGGAGGCAAGGCCAGAGACTCAGAGCTGACCACATCCTGCAAGGCCTTGCAGGCCATTGTAAGGAATCTGTCTCTCACTCTAAGTGAGACAGGAAGGCATTAAAACCTTGTGAGCAGAACATGACATGACCTGAGGGGAAGGCAGGACGAGGGCGGAAGCAAGAAACTAGAAGGCCACCATCTGGGAAAGAAAGGATGAGGGGGTTGAGCAAAGACAATGGGTGCCAATGGAAAGAAGAGGGACAGGTTCCCTATATAATCTGGGGTGGGGCTGGTACAATGCGCTGTCCTATTGGACATGGAGGGGAGGCCCGGAAGCAAAAGAGGAATCACCAAGTCCAAGGCTTTGTGGCCTACAGACGCTTGGAAAGACAGGATTTCCTTTCTGGGATCAGAAGAAAGGCAGGTAAATGGTTGAAAGGGGGAAGACCAGAAATTTATTAGGGCAACTTTCAAGTAATTTTCTCTGTCAACCATCATTTCTCTTACAGAAGAGAGGTGTGTGGAGGCAGGGGGGGTGTGGGGGAGACTTGACATAAAATTTCATTGAAGGTAGTTTATTTAATAAAAGGGCCACACTCCTCATCTTTCCAAACACGCTACACAAAAGACCTGGCCAGAGAAAAACAAAACAAAACAAAACACTGTTTAGACAAATAATGGGTTGAAACAAATTTTCTCCCGGTGAGACCAGAGCAAACACTCGGGTAGTGAGATTTTGGTGTTGTTGTTGTTGTCGTTTTTGTCTTCATCTTAAAGTTATATCCCAAGAAATCACTATTAGAGGGAGCATCCCGATTTCCCCAAACGAGCTACGTTACAATGTTCTCCGTGCATGACGTACGTGTAACCTGCAAAGGTACACGTCCACGTGAGTGAGCGGCTGCGCGCGCGTGCGCAGGCATAAAGGAAAAGCCGTGGCGTGCACGCACCCTTCATGACTGAGAGTCGGAGTATTTTCTAAGAGTGAGCAGGTGCACTGTCCGTAATCTCCCATTCGTGTGTCACAGCAGAGTCAGGGACAGCGGCACATCAGTGATGACACAGCTGTTTTCTTTATGAAGGAGATTAATGATATTCCCTTTCCTGCCCAGTAGAGGCAAAGGCGATTTAAAAGATGAAACTCACACCTACTGACCCTCATCCATTTTTCTATCAGTCACCTAAAGCTTACCGAGTTTAATGGCCTGTGACACACTCTCTAAGAGTGTGGGAAAGTTATGGGACACAATCAATACTGCTGTCCTCCTTTTCCACCTGTCGCCGACTAGATAACTTATAAATTTCTCTCAATATACCATAGGCTCTTCTTCCTCCGAGGGCTCAAATGACAAAAAGAGAAAATGCTTACCACTGTCAGGTTTTATGCGGCCATAACTAACTGCCCAATCAATAAGCAACTTTAAAAGTGGCCTGTTTAAAGAAACGGCTCGTGGCAGTAAGGTGTCCTATTATGCAGAACTTCAGACTCTGCCTGGAATTCTATGAATCAGATATGAGGCCACGGGCTGCTTTATTCCTAAATTGAAAGCATGCAGCAGCCAAAGTCACTGGAGGCAATCTATAAAGTCTTAGTCCTATCGCAGAGAGTGCTTTCAAAATGACCTAGTCAGATAGCTGCTGTTCCCTGTAGTACGGTGAACAGAAGAAATAATGAACCACTGCCCCCATAAAACATTTTGATAAATTCCTGGTTTAATAGGCTACTTCACCAGATTAATCTTACCTGAATTCAGTCTTCCTCCAAAGATAGCTGGAACCCTCAGTGAATGGTAACCAAATGGTGAGAAACTATTTTTTTCATCCCATTAAGCATGAAAGAGATCTGTTAGCAACACCTACGTATAGCATAACACTTTCCAGAGTAGAACGGTTGTTGGCCTTTGTTCCACTGAGAGAAATCCATCCGTTTCTGTATCTGGTAAAGCCTTTGCCATGGCCGCCTCTCTTGGAAGCTGCCATGTTTTAATTGAAATCTATAGTAGACTATAGATTAGTAGACTATAAGCTAAATAGACTATAAGCTCACCATGGACAGGGACTTGCCATATTCATTTTTGCCTGCTTCACAGAAGCAAGGAAAATTTCTTCGTGTATGATATACATTGAGGAAACATTTGCTAACTTGAGTTGAAACATCTACTGTGAGTCCTGGATGAGTAGTGTGTTAGTCAGGGTTCTCCAGAGAAACGAAACCAATAGCATATACATAGATACAGAGGAGAGAAAATTCATTGTAGGAATTGGGTCCCGTGATTGTGAATGCCGACACATCCCAAGATCTGCCGTCTGCCAGCCAGAGGCACAGAAAAACAGTGGTGTAACATAATCTTGAGTCCGAAGGCCTGAGAATCTGGGGGGGGGGGGCTGGCGGCTTAAGTGCCAGGCTGAGTCTGAAAGCCCAGGAACCAGGAATGCTCAAGTCCAAGGCTAGGAGAAAATCAATATCTCCCCTAAGGCAGAGAGAGTGAATTCACTCTTCCTCTGCTTTCCCATTCTATTTGGGCCCTCAGTGGATGGGCTGATGTCCACCCACAATGGTGAGGGGCCCCTTCTTTACTCAGTCTACTGATTCATGCCAATCACTCTGGAAACGCCTTCATGGGCACACCCAAGAATAATGACCTAGCTTATCCAGGCATCCCTTAGCCCCATCAGTAATGCGTAAAATTAACCGTCACAAGTGAGTATTGAAAATACTGAAAGAAATAAGTTTTTCTACATTATTAATATCACTTCTGCACCAATGGTGTTCTCTTTCTAACAGCACAAACTCAGCAGTGATGGTTTCATCCAGGGAGTTCCACAGCTTGGTGTATTATTTGTGCTTGGATTACAGACCACAGGAGACCCCTGCCATCTCAGGGATACCGACCCCCAATCATTTAATAAAGGGCGGGGTGGGCTTTTTATTGCTGGGAAAACTGACCCAAAGGACTTACATCTTTTATATTTTCAAAGGAACTAGTATGTCCTCACTAACTCCTTTTCAACACAGTCAGGAATGCTCTTGTATGTAAAAATACTAATTACTATGCACATGAGTACCCACAGCATGCTGACCAGCAAATCACTAACTCCTTTTCAACACAGTCAGGAATGCTCTTGTATGTAAAAATACTAATTACTATGCACATGAGTACCCACAGCATGCTGACCAGCAAATGAACCCAAACTAGGGCCCCTTAAAAACCCACACAGAAAGGCTGCTTGATTTTTGTGTCTTTCTTCCTTAAAAGATCTCCGCGAAGGAGTCAGTACAGAATGTTACTTCAACAGCACCACACAGGAACACACAATACTTCTGAAAAACATTTTTTCAAAAAAAAAAAAAAACAAAAAAAAAAAAACTAGTTCCTTCCAACACAGGCTTTCATCTTTTTGGTACATGCTGTGACTTCTTCAATTACCAGGAAGAAAGTAGATTTCATAGTAAGGTAATGCCCTGGAGGTGTATTTTTCTCTTCAGAAACTAATAAGGGCACTTACCCCCTTGAGCAACCGTGAGGCAAATAGAACCATCATTGCAGGGAACTTTTTAGAGCCATTTATGTTCTATTTTGAGCAGAGAAGATTCCTAAATATTTTGAAGTCACTAATAGTCCCAGGTAGGAACTTCTTAGTATTCTTTTAAAACCTGTCATGCCAGCAGAGAGGATCTCTACCCCAATGTGCTGGTCTCCCAGCCTCCTGCCCTCCGCACGAGCTCTCTTTGGCCCTTCTCCAGGGCCAGGACCAGCGGCTGCCATCAGGGTTCATATCAAACAGGGGACAGGCTCTGCCTCCAGAAGAAAGAAGCCCAGCGAGACTGCTGCTAACGAGGTCAGTGAACAGTGCGGGCGAGCAGGTAGCTCGGCCATCCTGGGCTGTGGGCTTCATCCTCATGGAGAGCTGGAGTAAAATCCACTCACTCAGCATCCCGGAGCCCAGGCCTCCACTGGGCTGGTGGCCAAGAATGAGCAACAGCACCCAGGACAGGTGCAAGTTCATGAATGAGAAAACCTATTATGTAATGGGCTTCAGTAATGGCCACCTATGTACCTCGTTATGAAATAAGGATTTAAGAATCCCAAGGAAGAGGAGAGTGGGTCTAACATCTCCCCCTCAGCCAGGGAGAGGGACTGCAAAGTGGGTACTACCTGCTCACTGTGGCCCATCCCCCAGCCTCTTGGGTCTCTAGGTTGTGTGAACACGAGCTCAAAGCGCACTGCAGCCATGAGCTGCATGGTCGTTCCTCCTTCACCACCACTGGCTTGCCGACTTGGCTTCTGCTTGTACTTGAACCAGCCGGAGTGCCGAGGGCTTCTCTGTTGCCACTGAAACCATCCAGCGGCGCTGTGGGCATAAGCGGGCATCTGAGCCCCACAGCCCCCTTCCTGGATTAGGAACAAAGAAGGAGAACAGGGGCCAAACTTTGCCCCGTTGAAAGGACTTGACCAGGAATTCGCACACATCGCTTCTGCACGTCAGCCCGCTGTCAGAACTTGGGCTGGACCGCCTGACCCTGGTGTCTCAGGGTGCTTTCCTGTCGTAGCCCTGGAAGTCCATGTCCCAAGATCCCCCTCAGACCAGGGCAAAGCTGGACACCGGGCCACCCCGAGGAGGAGCCCCACGACTAAGGAAAGAAGAGGAGAAGAGACGCGGGGATCACTCAACAGTCCCTGCCCCATGTCTTCTAACTTCCCATCTACATCTCTCTCCCCCTCTTGTTTCCCTTTGTTAAAATGAATCCTATTCGATGTACTGATAGACAGCCTTCCCTCTCTATCTCACGGTTCCATACCACCACGCTGTCCTTCCCAGAACAGGAGAACCCTGGGGGGCAGACACAGGGTCACTTCTTCTACCCATGCTTCACACCTTACCAGGCATGGACAGGGGGGCATACCGACGGTGCTACATATGTGCCCACATGCACATGACGACAAAGGGCGTGTGTCACGGCATTCAGAGCACGTACCTCAGGTTTGGGACGGACAAGTGATTTCCAACCTCTTCCCGTGCTTCCTCAGATGTTCCATTACTTCCACCATTAGGAAGAGCTGTCATTTTCAGAACATTTGCTAAGTTGAACAGTAGTTTGTAGTAAGGGGAAAGTTGCCTTCATTTCCATTGCTCAGTCGATAGTGGGAATGCCGGCAATACCCACTGTGAATCCTTCCATTCATGCCAGATATTTGGTTGACGTTTCCAGGTTCACGTAACCACATGGGTAGTTGTTACTAGTTCCGGTCTATAGGGAGAAAGCTGAGGTTTTGGAAGCTGAATGCTATAATGCCAGGTAACTCCTCCAAAGTCTAAGCCATCATTTCTAACATTCGTTAGTGCTTAAAATGGGCCGAGTTATGCTCTGTAAAGTTCACATATTCACTTAAGGCTCATGACAGGCCCCTGAGTCAAGCACTCATAGGACCCCTGAGACATGGGCTACACAGACGGGGGGGGTAACTTGCCCACAGTCATGTAACCTGCCAGGTGATCCTCTCTGCTACGCTAGTTTCTTCTCCTAACCCTGCCTAAATGAACATAGGGCCTTCCTGCTGAAGCACACGTGGAATTATGCATTATTTGCTAAAAAGAAATACTACAATCATGGAGATCTTTTATCTTCTTGCAGACCACAGGTGAGCTGCAAATCCGAAGGGAATAGAAAGCAGGATAGGCAAAGCACAGGAGAGCCCTTCTACCATTGCCAATGTCATTCAAGAGACAGCTGTCCCGTTAGGACCGCAGTCACCTGCAAGGGCAACTGATCCCCCCGCTCCCCCGCCATCAACTAACTTGCAAAACGACCGTTTGTGTTTTGAATTCATATATCTTTAGCTATGCAAACCAACGCATGCCCCCTATTGTCCCGATGGTCTAAAGTTTTCTGGAATATCCAACCTATTCCAAACATGAGTCTACAAATTTCTTGTCTCTTGGGTTGGCTGGGAGGATTGAAAGTCAGTACCAACTTTTGGAAGGCTCAGTGCATTTTGCATTTAACGCTTTCAAATGTAAATGTCATGCATATTCCTTAGAGTCGATGCCAATAAAACTTGACCACGAGAAACACTTTGGGCATTCCATCAGTGGAAAAACTCCTGCCGAAGATTGGCTTTTTCAGAAGCTCAAGAGCTTAAAAGGTCCTTGTTGGGGGGTGGTCATTGGGTCCAGTCCCAGCTTTGAGGCCATCACAGCCTGGGGTGCTCCATGCTCTGCACACACGCACCTCCAAGCTCGGATCAAACGGAGAAACTCGTTTTTGCTGCAAAAATAAGTAAGGTTTCAGCAATGCCTGTCAGGTAGAAGCTCGAGAAGAACAGGTCCTGCTGCTTGGTTGAGAGGAGGAAACACTTGCTGAAGGTCAGCAGAGCAAGAAGCTGCAAGCTCAGCCCAATGAAAGAGGCAAATCTCACGGAGCACTTGGACAGCACGGCCTGGAGGGAGGTACAACTGCCGGGACAGCACATGGCTGGCCCCAAAGTTCGACCACGTGGTGACTGTTCAAAGTGCCTCTGGGACTCTGAAGCTTTCTTTTAGTTTCAGACTCATGTTTACCTTTTCGTGGCTTCAAACATACTGCGTAATGATCTGATATTTGAAAGCGTGCCAACCCCCAAGAGGAGGAGAACCACTGAGGTAATCCAGTAATTCCCTTTCACAGACAGGGCACCCAGAACCTTCTGACAGGTTGTCTCGAGTCATCTCTCTAGTAGGGAAAATCTGACGGGTATTTCATTCAAAGCCCCTTTTCGCCCACTTTGTAACATGTAAGAAACCCAGGCGATACAGATACCAACAGGGCCCCAACCAGACAGCAAGAAACTGAGTGATGCTCAGGGTGCTGTAACCAAGTACCACACACTGGGGCAGTGGGGGGGGACTTCTTGAGCCTGGAAGTGTAAGGTCAGGGTGCCAGCATAGTCGGGCTCCGGTGAGGCCCCTCTTCCTGGCCTTTATCTCGCTGTGTCCTCGCATGGTGGAAGGGGCCAGAGAGAGCTCCCTGGGAGTGATTTATCAGGGCACTAACCTCATTCGTGAGGCTAAGTACCCTCGTGGGGTACTTACGAGGTACCCACGAGGCTAACCACCCTCGTGACCTAAGTACTTCCCAGTGTCCTACTCTTAACACCATCACTCTGAGGATTAGGACTTCAACGTACGAATTTGGAGGGGACACAAACATTCCATCCCTAACAAGAAGCTACACCAACATAGAGCCGCGCCTACAGATTTGCTCTCAGAAAGAATTTGCTGGCCCCCATTCCTTAACGCCCAGTTGCTGACACCTCCCACAAACCCGCTCCTTTCCTGTGGAGGGAATCTCTGCGTGACGTGGGTCTGGACACAACCGGGTCTCAACTCTCATGCCGTAGTCTGAGGCCCATTTGGCTCCAAAGCTGAATTCTGGACTTGGCCTGCTCCCCCAGTGCCTGGCAGCCAGCTTCTCCCCCACAGCAGCGGCCTCTTCTAGCAAAGGCAGTGACTCTATAACCAAGCTCTGCAACCGCTCCCACCCACTGCCACCCCCATGTACGGTAACCCTAGGGTTCCCTGTGGCGGCTTTTCTCCGCCCCCCACCCCCCCCCCCCCCGCCGTGACTGGCCATAGATACCTCTCTGCACCCAATTCAACCTCCCAACTCCAGCAGAAATGACTGATAACTTGATTTCATATCGTATATTTATCTAGTCATTGACTCAAGAACCGGTAGTTTTCTGGCCGGTGCGAGGCATGGTGCCGGGTGCTTCGGATACAGAATAAATCAACGCACAAAGGAACGAAAACAGGCCCTGTCTTCAAAGAGCTCACAAGCTCAAGAGAGAGGGGGTGGGGCAAATAAGTGACGTGAACCGCTGAGGTGTCACAGGGATGGTGGAGAAGAGCAGAAGGGCGCAAGGCAAGCAGCGGGAGGTTTTTCAACATTACTTTGGCCATTAGGGGTCTTCTGTGGTTCCATACAAACTTTAGGATTGTGTGCTCCAGTTCTGGGAAGAGTGCTGGTGTTATAGTGATAAAGATTGCATTGAATATGTAGATTGCTTTGGGTGGTATCGACATTTTAACAATATTTGTTCTTCCTATCCAGGAGCATGGAATCTTTTTCCATATCTTGTGTCTTCTTCCATTTCTTTCATAAACTTTCTATAGTTTTCAGCGTACTGATTGATCTTTTACTTCTTTGGTTAGGTTTATTCCTAGGTATTTTATGGTTTTTGATGCAATTGTAAATGGAATCGATTCCTTGATTTCTCTTTCTGTTGCTTCATTATTGGTGTATAGAAACGCAACCGATTTCTGTGCATTGATTTTATAACCTGCAACTTTACAGAATTCATGGATAAGTTCTAGCAGTTTTTTGGTGGAAGCTTTTGGATTCTCCATGTAGAGTATCATGTCATCTGCAAAGAGTGAAAGTTTGACTTCTACTCTGCCAATTTGGATGCCTTTTATTTCTAGGTTGTCTGATTGCTGAGGCTTGAACTTCCAACACTATGTTGAATAACAGTGGTGAAAGTGGGAATATTTGTCGTTTCCTTAGGGAGAAAGCTCTCAGGTTTTCCCCATTAAGTATGATATTAGCTGTGAGCCTTCATATATGGCTTTGATGATGTCGAGGAATGTTCCTTCTATCCCTTCTATTCCTTCTTGAGGATGCAATTTGTCAAATGCTTTTCCCACATCTATTGACAGAATCACATGGTTCTTATTCTTTCTTTTATTAATATGGTGTATTACATTGGTTTATTTGTGAATATTGAACCAGCCCTGCAGCCCAGGACTAAATCCCACTTGATCATGGTTAATAATTCCTTTAATGTACTGTTGAATTCGATTTGCTAGTATCTGAGAATTTTTGCATCCAGGTTCATCACAGATATTGGCCTGTAATTCTCCTTTTTAGTGGGGTCTTTGTCTGGCTTTGGTCTCAAGCTAATGCTGGCCTCATAGAATGAGGTTGGAAGCTTTCCTCCCATTTCTGTTTTTTGGAACAGTTTGATAAGAATTAGTATTAACTCTTCTTTAAATGTCTGGTAGAATTTCCCTGGGAAGCCATCTCACCCAGGGCTCTTGTTTGCTGGGAGATTTTTGATTAATGATTCAAATTCTTTGTTGGTCATGTGCCTGTTCAAATTTTCTATTTCTTCCTGTTTCAGTTTTGGTAATGTGTGAGTTTCTAGGAATTTTCTTTGTCCCTTTCTTCCAGTTTGTCCAGTTTGTTGACATATACTTGCTCATAGTATTCTCTTATAATTGTTTATATTTCTCTGGGGTTGGTTGTGGTCATTCCTCTTTCATTCATGATTTTATCTATTTGGGGCATATCTCTTTTCCTTTTGATAAGTCTGGGTAGGGGGTTAATTTTTATTCATTCATTCATTCATTCATTCATCTATTCGTTCTTTCTAAAAACCAGCCTTTAGTTTCATTAATCAGTTTTACTGATTTTTTTTGTTTCTATATCATTTATTTCTGCTCTAATCTTTATTATTTTCCTTCTTCTGCTGGCTTTATGCTTTATTTGCTGCTCCTTTCTACCTCCTTTATGGAGAAGATTAGGTTGTGTATTTGCTTCTTGAGATAGGCCTGAATTGCAATGTACTTTCCTCTTCAGACTGCCTTTGCTGCAGCCCCAAGATTTTGGACTGTCATGTTTTCATTCTCATTTGCTTCCGTGTGTTTTTTCATTTCTTAATTTCCTGATTGATACATTCATTCTTTATTCAAAGTAATGTTGAAAAAGAAAACCAAAGTGGAGGCATCACAATTCTGAACTTTAGGCTGTATTACAAACCTGTAGTCATCAAGACAGTATGGTACTGGCACAAAAACAGACACATGGATCAATGGAACAGAATAGAAAACCCAGAAATGGACCCACAAATGTATGGCCAACTAATCTTCAACAAAGCAGGAAAGAGTATCCAATAGATAAAAGATAGTCTCCTTCAGCAAATGGTGCTGGCAACACTGGACAGCAACACACAAAAGAATGAAACTGGACCACTTTCTTCACCATACACAAAAGCAAATTCAAAATGGATGAAAGGCCTAAATATGAGACAGGAAACCATCAGAATCCTAGAGGAAAAAGCAGGCAACAACCTCTCTGATCTCGGCTGCAGGAACTTCTTACTACACATGTCTCAGAAGCCAAGGGAAACAAAAAAATAAACTAAATAAACTAAATAAACTATTGGAATCTCATCAAGATAAAAAGGATCTGCACAGCAAAGGAAACAATCAACAAAAAACTAAAAGGCAACCAACATAATGCGAGAAGATATTTGCAAATGACATTTCAGATAAGAGATTGGTATCCAAAAATCCATGAAGAACTTATCAAACCAACACCCAAAAATCCAGTGAAGAAATGGGCAAAACACATGAACAGACACTTTTCCAAAGAAGACATCCAGATGGCTAAGATGCATGTAAAGATGCTCAACATCACTCATCATCATGGAAATACAAATCAAAACAATAATGGGATACCACTTTATACCTGTCAGAATGACTAAATTAACAACTCAAGAACCAACAAGTGTTGGTGAGAATGTGGAGAAAGGGGAACCTTCTTGCACTGTTGGTGGGAACGTAAACTGGTGCAGCCACTCTGGAGAACAGTATGGAGGTTGCTTAAGAAACTAAAAATAGAACTAACCTATGACCCAACAATTGCACTATTAAGTATTTAGCCAAAGGATACAAAAATACAGATTCAAAAGGGTACATGCACCCCAATGTTTATAAGCACTATCAACAATAGCCAAAATATGGAAAGAGCCCAAATGTTCATAGACTGATGAATGGATAGAGATGGGGTAGATATAGATATATATATATATAGATATATAGATATATATATCTATATATATATATATGTGTGTGTGTGTGTATATATATATACACACACACACACACATACATACAATGGAATACATTCAGTGATCAAAAAGAATGAAATCTTGCCATTTGCAACAACATGGATGGAACTAGAATGTATTATGCTAAGCGAGATAAGTCAGTCAGAGAAAGACAAATACCATATGATTTCACTCATGTGTGGAATTTTAGAAACACAACAGGTGAACATAGGGGAAGGGAAGGAAAAATAAAATCAGAGAGGGAGGCAAACCATAAGAGACTCTTAAATACAGAGCACAAACTGAGGGTTGCTGGAGAGCAGGTAGGTGGGGTGATGGGCTAAATGGGCAATGGGCATTAAGGAGGGAACTTGTTGGGATGATCACTGGGTGTTATATCCCTTCTTCCCGGGATGTTATATGTAAGTGATGAATCACTGGGTTCTGCTCCTGAAACCAATACTAAACTGTACGTTACCTAACTTGAATTTAAATAAATAAATTTTTAAAAATAGGGGATTAAGGAGGGCACTTGTTGTGATGCCCACTGGGTGTTGTATATAAGTGGTGAATCTCTAAATTCTATACATTAAACTAATATGACCCTGTATGTTAACTAGCTGGAATTTAAATTAAAACTTGGTAAGAAAAGGTGCTCTTGGTTGGCTCAGTTCATTAAGCATCCAACTTTGACTCAGATCATGATCTCATGGTTCATGAGTTCGAGTCCCACATTAGGCTCTGTGCTGACAGCTCAGAGCCTGAAGCCTGCCTCAGATTCTCTGTCTCCCTTTCTCTCTGCCTCCCCTGCTTGCTCTCTCTCTCTCAAAAAATTAATAACATATTTTTTAAAATTTTTTAAAACCTGGAAAGAAAAAAAGAAGCAGTGGGAAGAAGGTGAGAGCACTGAGGGCAGATGAGGCTTCAGAGAGATACGATGTTCAGTTCAGTGTGACAGGAGAGCAGATATTGGCCAGTGGACAGCTAAACCCCACACAGAACCACAGAAGCAAAGCAAAGAGGGGTGAGCAGCCTGGTGCATTCAAAGTGCTCCCAGCAGTTTACAGTGACCTTGCCCAGGGTAAGAGAGAAAATTCAAGAGGTGGCTGTGCTTGGGGCTCAGCTCTGGGAATTCTGACGCCAACTGTTCTCTGCCATTTTCTTACCATCGTCATCCCTCATTACGTGTCCTAGTCGTTTTGAAACATGTCTGCAGATTCCCCAAAACTCCTCCCATCCAGAAGATGCTATCAGATGGTGCAGAGGCTGGGGTCACCTGAAGGCTTCTTCCCTCACACAGCAGATGCTTGGAGTGGCCAACTAGGGAAGGGAGGGAAAGAGATAGAGACAGAGATGGAGACTTGGAGAGAGGGAGAGTAGGGAAGAAAGGGGACGGGGGAGGGGGAGGGGGGAGGGAAAGGGGGGGAAGAGGGGGGCAGAGCTCAGCCCCCATGACCCCCAGCTCTCAAGAGACCCAGTGATAAGCCATCTGAATCTTCCCAGGAGTGCTGAGCTACTTGTATTTGCTCACCAACAGTGAGCAGAGAAGGGAGGGCAGGGGAGGGCCCTGAGTAAAACCACTGCCATTCCCACCATTCACCTGCAGTATCACCCACTGTAAGAGACACTGACTGGGAGCTGGAGGGGAAGCTGGACACCACCCTACATGGACTCCTTGTCCTTCCCCTCACCCCTCATGCCCTACCCCAGCCCTCTCACTGGAGACCTGGCTCCTTGCTCATCCTTTGATGCCTTCCCCTGCTCCAACCCCCGGGCCCTGGATGGCAGACCAACCTTCTCTACCGCACCACACTTGCTGGAAGCCCATACTATGCAATTATAGGTAAAATGCATGAGCCAACCGACCTGTACCTGAAAACCCTACTCCCTGGGGCCCCATGAGGAGGGCGCAGTAGGGTGAGATTTCCCCATCTCAGCGGCACATGTGGGTTCTTTCTACATCACAGAGCACTGCAGTGGTGCAGGGATATGCACCAACAGACTCTCATAACTTTGTGTATTCCTAAGTTAAACTGGCTTTGATGGACTCAGTCCCGGCTCCAGAACTGCCCAATATACATGTTTTATGGAGGAAGGCTCCATGCCTCCCCTCCAGATTTCCAAACAACCATTTGGAATGCAGAAATGTAGGAAGTATTTTACACTGTTAGTCTTCTTTAATCTCACTGATCCCACAAACATACTGAGTGTTCGGTAGGTACTAGGTACTGTAAAAAGACATTGTCAAGGGCTCATATTTGTCAGGGAACCGAACAGGTGGAGAATGACAATTTCAGTGTAAGGGTGGTCAGGCAGGAACAATAAACCACTCCAGAAGGCAGTGGTTAATAGAGTGCAGGTCATCAAATTGACCAGAGTTAACCTCAAAGATGAAGGATGGGGAAGGGTCCGCAGGCTAGAGGAACAGAGTAAGCAAAGCCCAGATGCACACAGCAGCCAAGCATTCAGGGATACAGAAAGTGGTCCTGTGTCTGTAGTAGAAGCCGGCATGGAGGGCAGAGCAAGGTGACCAGGGAAAGAAGGCTTTGAGTGTCTCATTTAGGATTCTGGACTTTACCTAAGGTCTGATGGCAGTTGAGGGCCGTCAGGAGATTTTACGCAGGGAAGGGATGTGATCTGATTGGCATTTTAGAAAGACAGCTCTTGGAGCAGTTTGAAGAATGGATTGGCATAGGAAGAAACTGGTCTGAGAGTCTAGATAAATCAGGGAATCTGCAGGATCAGCCACCGTCCTGCACACACCCTGAAATGTGTCTTGAATTGATTCTTCAAATTTCCACAAAAGTATAACAACCTAGTGAAAATTATAGCATCTGTATCTACCAGTTTAAACTCCATTATTATAACCATGCAGGGCAAAGCATGTTACTATTTCAAACAAAGTGGTTGCCATTGATACACAAGGCAGGTCATTGCACTCACTGATTGGAGATGCTCAAGGTTGCAATGACACATTTACAAAGGCAGCAACATGGCATTTAATCAGAATGATGGTCCTTCCTTTTTCTCAGGAACCTTGTTCCTCCTGCTTCTAAAGTGCCCCCAGTGCTAATAGTCTTGGTGATCCTGATAGCTCATGGGAAATGTATTTCTGGTTCAAGTGCTTAAATATTACTCTGGTTGCTTTATTTTTTCCTTTTTTTTCTGAGCAATTGAAATTTATTGTGGTGAATGATAAATGTCGCATTTTCTCTAACTTATGCCTACGATATTTGCAATCCTTTCCATGGCCACCCTTCCACTCACTTACCTCTAAGTAGAGTTGACATTTGTGACTCTTCTCTGGGTCCACTATACCACCCCCTTCTGTGAAGCCTCCCTGCCCCACTCTTCTTCCCTGAGATTTGAGGGGGTCTGACCCCCCCCCAGATGTAGAGTGGTAAATCCATGACCCAGGCCCAGCCAATGGGTATACTATGCTCCTAGACACAGTGGTTGTTCAGGGACGGGCAGCTGATCAAACCCAGACTGACAAGAGTCACCTCTGGGATTATTGGAGATACCAAGAAATTTTGTAGGAGAATTTAACACTAAACAATTATGCAAGCAAAATCCACACCCAAATCTACTTAGTTGAATTTGCTACCACACCACATCCCCAGGAAAACATATGCCTCTCCCCCTTCAGCGTCCTGGAGAACTAAATACATCAACACACCCAGTGACTACATATGGTAGGAAGCACAACAGAGATGGGCAGAATTGTGCAGGAGGACCGGGGAAGCACCCAGAGGCAAGAGGACTTCCCAGGCAATCAGGGTTCAGGAAAGGTTTCACCAAGGAGATCTTGGGTTTCAAAGGCTAAAGAAGGCTAGTAGGTGGAGAAGTATTGGAGAAGCGATGCAAACAGAGGCCTGCTGAGCAAAGAAAGGAAGGCATAAAGGGGAGCCTGGGTGGCTCAGTCAGTTAAGCATCTGATTTCTGCTCAGGTCATGATCTCATAGTTCGTGAGTTTGAGCCCTACGTCGGGCTCGCTGCTCTCAGTGCACAGCCTGCTTCAGATCCCCTGCCTCCCTCTCTCTCTATTCCTCCCCTGCTTGCATGCATGCTCTCTCTTTCTCTCTCAAAAATAATAACTAAAGAAAGACAGGAAGGTGTGAAGAAGAACAGCATGTCCTAAGTATGGTACATTGTCTAACAAGATTCCTGCCTGGGGGTGTGGGGTGAACAAGTGGAGTATGAGGCTATGAGAAGGCATAAGTGCAGGCTGCAGGAGGTCTTAAATGCTCACAATCCTTAGCAAGATAGACCAATAGGTTCCAAAGCAAAGGCTGGTATAATCAAGTCTGTCTCCTCCCCCAAAGAGCTTATAGTTTGGAAGAAACATCTAGGAACATGGTCCAGAAGGAAGGATGTACAATCCCAGCCACCTAGGTCAAGTGACACGGCTGGTGGATGGGGCTCCCGGCCACCAGCTCGCACCTATCATTTACGAAGACAACCCTTTGAGCAGGTGGGACTCAGAACAAGGAGTAGAAAGTAGTGGACTGACCAGTTCAGAAGCTTTTCTGATGGTTCCAGGAATGCCGGTAAGGCCCTGGGCAAGGCAGTGGACGTGGAAATGAGGGAGGCCACATCTCCTCCCTTGCTGCCAGAGGCTGGGCCCCAACATGCTCCGGGACCTGAGAGCCTCTGAAGGTGTAGCTGGTGTCTACCACCTGCTCCGTCTCTTGATTTCCTCTGCAGATTTCAAACAGAAAGTCATGCCTTCGGGAAATGACGTTGGGAATCCTTCACCTTCTGAAGATGAGCAGTGCTCTCTTTTACCATTTTAGTTTTGTTTGTTAGTCATTTGCTAAGAGTCTACCCCTCTCCTAGGCCCACACAAAGATGTACTTCCACCATTTATAATTCTGTTTTTTTTTAATTAGCCAACTTTGAAAACCCTGACAAAAGGATATAAATATATACCAAAAAAAAAGCAGAAGTTTCCAGAACCCTAAGAGCTGTATGATAACCCATGCCATGACAGAAAGCCTTGATTTAATCATAGTCATTGTGGTACTGCATCTTGAATCCAATGAGTAGATTTAGATATCAGTATTGGATATAAAATCATTTAACATGATCTGACAGCCCCATGCCTCAGCAACTAATTAATTTGATTACAACCCACCTATCAATAAGCACAGGACTAATGCTAACAGATGATGACACCACCCCTCCACGGCCAGTGATGCGTCACTACTGAGACTGCCAGAACGCCTTGTCTGCCCGCATCGCCGTCTACACCGCAGTCAACAGGAGCGCCCAGTGAGGCAAGAAGAGCCACAGCTGGAGTCTGGTCCTCTCTCTGGACCCATCTGCTTTGGCAGCTGATTTCTGCCCATCTAATTCCCGCCCCCCCCCACCTACCCCCCATGTGTTCAATTGCTTGAGACCTTCGCTTCCTTCCCCAGCAATCTGAATTTTACTACAGCGCAGCTCAGAGGGGAACGAAAACAGGAAGTATCCTACACGCTCAGGCATTGGGACTAAGGCTCTCTCTTGCCCCCACCCTCCTGAAGTCGATGTGAGTGCAGGCGGTGCTGAGCAAGGGAGGGACTCAAAGGCAGGCAGCGAGAGGAAAGGGGAGTCCAGTTTGCACATGATGGAACTGGAGGAGTCAGGGCAAGCGTGGCAGAGAAACGAGGCTCACATACCCAGAGAACTTGCCGCCATCCCGTTGGCAAGGAATCTGGAGGGCTTTTGGATTTACAGAGCGGTCAGACCCTGGGCTCACACGATGCTGCAGAGACGGAATTTCTCAGGGGAGCACTGAATCAGAAAGCGAGTCCTAGTTTCCGCCCACAGTCAAAGCAGTGCAAACACATGAGGCCTTCAAAACCACAGCCGTGGCCTCTGAACTTGAACTGGTAGGCCGGGCAGCACTTTGGCTGTTAAAATAATTACATGGGGCAGAGCAAGGGGTGCAGCGTCACCAGGGCCCGAGAAGCAGGTTTCACCCTAGCTCCTGAGGCCTTTTTGGAGCGTGAGTCTCTCCACTTTCAACTCCCCATGGGCCAATACGTTCCTCAGGGGCTGGACAACCTGACCTCCCTCCACCCGCTCCCACCTCCAGTGCTACGACACCCGACCCAGCGCATGACACGGGGCTCTACGAGCACCTTAATAAGTCGTGTTGTTTAAAAACCAAAAATTGCAATCACCGTTGTGTAAGGGGGGGCAGGATTAGCAGAAGGAGAGAAAATGCATTTTTGCAGAGATGAATGATTGATTACAAACCATTATGAGCTTTCCAGTTCGGTCCATGCATTGTTGAGCCCACGATGTAGCTGAAACAGTTCCACAATGCCTTGGAAATACCCACAATGCGACCAAACTAAAGGAAAGCTTACCATGAGAGACCTGATTTTAAATGTCAACAGTTGAGGAAAAACGACCAAATTAGCAAATGATTCAGATGAAGGAGGACTTCTGCAAAGACTCTGAAGGAGACCTGTAAATCTGAGAGAGGCTCTGTTATATCCAATATCATTTCTAAATCCCTGACTTCACTTCCCTTTATAGATGCGCATCACACCATACATTCTTAACATGATCAGCTGTGACTGCAGGTGTTTTGCCAAACGTGGCACGAGCAAAGAGAAGGAAGTTTCAGAAATAAGTAGAGCTAGAAGAGAATTTGAGGGCACACGCAGATGTGAGGTGTTGTGAGAATGGGAAGAGAGGCTGGGATATAATATGCTGTGAACTCTCAGAGCCCGGTGTACTTGCATAGAATCCTGGAGATGGACAGAATCAGGTAGAGAACTTGCCCTGTACCGACAACCAACCGGTCACACCCAATGCCCCAGAAAGCCAAGCCAAGGTGAGCTGGCTGTTTGAAGGTGGAAAAGGATGAGGAGCTGCTATCAGCCTCAAGCCCCAGAAAGGAAAATGTTCAACTTGCCCGGAGGAGGTTGGCACTTTTTTCCCCCCTCCGGAACTTCTACAGGAAGTTACCTTTTCCCACTCTTGGTTTATATGGTTCAGGTGCGGCTAACCCTCTCCTTCACACCGGGAATGAGTACATGACCCAGGCCTAGCCAAAGAGAGCACTGGTTTCCTGGGCCATGAGGACTGGTCCAGAAATGGACAGGAGGCCCCACCCTACCAAGGGGAAACTTCTCTGGGACATCTCCGGAGTCATGTGGAAGGGGCACCACCTTTCTCCTGAGCTCAATTTTGGGACAATGTAGACTCCTATTACTGAAAAACCATGTGGGGAAGGCATGCCTGAAAATAAAGGAAACCCACAGGAAAGAAAACCTGAAAGCAAGGCCCATCCTGATCATGTTTATTTGCTCTACAAGATCCTGGCACGCCTACGGACAGCTGTACCCCTAATTGCTTAATCATGTGTGGCCATGAATTCTCTGGACGTGCGATCATTTGAATCAGGATTCTTTCATTTACAGTAAAACCATCCTGCTAACCTAAGGACATTCAGCCTGTGAATGTCCATAATTAAAAAGCACATCTACAAGACAAAGTAAGTCCATAAGCAGAAGTAGGAATCTAGAGGAAAGACCACCTAATATATTGATGGACACACATAAAAAAATTCTCAGTAGATGCTTATGGAAAGAAGCAAACATGGAGAGAAGGGACAGAAATCCATGAGGTTTGGAAATAGAGAAAGGAAAACTGTTCCAGGTTCTAAGGAAGAGAGAAAAAATTACTTAGAAATTAACCTATATTGTATTGACAGTGAAAACTCAATTTCTCAAATATAATGTGGTAGCTGAGCCTGGTGGCTGAGTCAAAGGTGCTGTGCTAGGAAGATGGGGAGTTTCTGAAGAGCTTGGCCAGGGTCCCATTCATCTGAGGACCCTCATCTCCCATATTTAGCACATGGCTATTACCCACTTCAGGAAGATCCTCTCTTCCTTTCTGAGAAAATACCTTCAACCATTTTCCAAGTTCTTGTGTGGCCCTGGGCTGATTCTCCACTGTCCATTCCTAATAGAGGGATCATACCTCCTTCCCTGATGCTACAGTCCCGATAAGAATCCAATCTTCTTCTTGATAGTCAACGCATTATTGACATCACTAGCTACTTCAGTTTGAATTCCCAGAGAAACTGAAAAACTTCAAAGACAAGATATTCACTTGTCCTCTCCTCCCCAGCACATTCTCAGTGGATATTCACTCCTTTGCTTTAAACAGCAATAAAATCTTCTGCCAGGTCAGATCAAAATTCCAGCACCATATGATTCTGTTTGAAATGACAGTCAGTCACCTGTGTAAAAAACTCACAACAGGACACGTTCACAAGGAGTTTTTTTGTTGTTGTTGCTCTCTTTGTTTCTACTGAAAAATATGAGATAAATATGATTTTTTTAGGGAATTAGTTCTGAGAGATGTTAACTCTTAAAGAAATATTTTTAGTTATTAAGAGTACTGCAAACGACCAGTACAGCATGGAACCCTGAACATGTTTCTCCTAAATCCCACTAAAGGACAGCAAGCAGATATCAAATGCACACCAATTCACAGCGGTGAAACAACAGAAGAGATTGCAGCAATAACAGTATGAAAGTTGAAAAGCTGCCTGACCTTGCAGACCAGGACACCTGAGCTTATCTGTGGGGGCTATTCAGAATGGTTCACACTGCCTCTGATGTGGAGGTGGCAGCATGGCTAAGATCAAGCAGATGGGGTGAAAGTCAGCCTAAGGAGCTGGGGCACCCTACCCTCCCTCAAGTCCGGGAAGACTAGAACTTTATTTTGTACAACATATGCAACAGTAGCTGTGTGTTAGCAGATCAAGTGGGTTTCCCATGCCAGAAACAGAGGGTTGAGGGGAAAGCTGCAAACTGAACTCTGAAAACACTCCTGCCCCTCACATCACTGACCTCCAGGCTCATGTGCCCTGCAGGATGCTACAGGGTATCTCCCTCCAGAAACTAAGAGCCCAGAAGATACCTACAAATACAAAACAATTAGGAAGACCAGAGGAACCATCTATCATAACTACCTTGGAGTGCTGTCAGTTTATAAAACCCTGCCACACTCAGATACTGTAGTCAGTTCTTCAATACCACAGTCTAGAAAAAGATTATCACATCTAAGAAAACCTTTAACACAAAAGTACAAAAAAAAAAAAAAAAAACCACCACCAAGGTCTTAGAAGCAGCATTTGTGAAATCATAAAATCACAACAGAAGAGATTTCCATTCTATTATAGTGTAGCTCATACCAGACCCACCCCTGTGGTAGAAACAACTGTAAAATCAGTGAAATTTTTTTAAATCATTCTTAAAGGCACAGAGTGATGTCTTGAGGGGCCAAAGACAAGGAAACAAGAGAACATATTCAGGCCATACAAACACTCTTCTTCCCTCTTCCTCTGAAATACATGTCAGTGCAGAAGCACCACAGGAGAGGCTGAGAAACCAGGCAGAGGGTGGCAGCTGAGGTCTTATAGGAGTCTCAGAGATGGGAAAACAAAGACTGGAGCTCAAAGTTACCAAAAGAGCCAGGATTTTAGTGAGGAAGGTCTTGGTGGGGAAAAGGAGACTTATAGCAAATTACTTACAATATTCCTCTAGACTTAAAAAGCTAGGCAAAAAGCAGAAACCAAAAAGACTAAAAAGAAAAATGGCAGGTCAGAAGCCTTTTATGTTGAACCCCTGCAGTTTAAGGCCAGCCAAGGAAGACCAGCCCTGGCAAACACCCCAGGTTGTGCTCTAGGAGTAGGGTCACAGAGCAAGAGAGCAGATCTCACAAGGATCAAAACCTTTTCCACTTAACTCAGCCCCTGACTGGGTCAAGGGAGCTCCGCCTCCTCCAAATGCCTGCCAGAAGGAAACTAACACCTTCCTGGAGCAAAATCACATCATCTAGAGACTTCTTCATCTTTGTACATGCAATATCTTGCATTCCATAAAAATTATTGAAATTCAAGAAAAAGTAAATAAGAGAAGCACACAGATATTAGATATGGATTTTTAAATAATTATGATTAATGTCTTTGATGAAATACATGACAAGAAGAATGTTGCCAGAGAACAGAAATGTAGTCTTTAAAAAATGAAATAAAAATTCTACTAATGAAATGTAGTAGCTAAAATAAAGAATCAAGCAGAAAAGTTGAAGAGCAGAAAAGACCCAGTAGATGAGAACAGTAGTGAAAAAGCAGATCCGAATAAAATACCCTCATCGAGTACAGAAATAATAAAAGATGAAAGACATAAAGACCTAAATGTGAGACCTGAAACCATAAAAATCCTAGAAGAGAATACCAGCAGTAACTTCTCTGACATTGGCTGTACCAGCTTTTTTCTAGCTGTGTCTCCTGAAGCAAGGGAAACAAAAGCAAAATTACAATGTTGAGACTACATCAAAATGAAAGGCTTCTGCACAATGAAGGAAACAATCAGCAAAACTAAAAGGCAACCTACAGAATGGGAGAAGATATTTGCAAATTACATATCCAATAAAGGGTTAGTATCCAAAATATATAAAGAACTTATACTCAACACCTAGGCATGGCTGGGTGACTCAGTCAGTTAAGTGTCTGACTCTTGGTTTCAGCTCAGGTCATGATCTCACAGTTCAGGAGTTCAAGCCCTGCATAGGGCTTTGTGCTGACAGTGTGGAGCCTGCTTGGGCTTCTCTCTCCCTCCCTCTTCCTCTGCCCCTCCCCACCTCTCTCTCTCTCTCTCTCTCTCTCAAAATAAATAAACTTTTAAAAAATCAACACCCAAAAAACAAATAATCCACTTAAAATGCAGAAGACACGAACAGACATTTCTCCAAATAAAACATCCAGATGGCTAACAGACATGTGAAAAGATGCTCGACATCACACATCATCAGGAAATTCAAATCAAAACTATACTAAGATATTACCTCACACCAGTCAGAATGGCTAAAATCACAACAAACAACAGGTGTTGGTGAGGATGGGGAGAAAAAGAAATCTTTGTACACTGTTGGTGGGATGCCAACTGGTGCAGCAACTGTGGAAAGCAGTATGGAGGTTCCTCAAAAATTTAAAGTAGAATTACCCTATGATCCAGCAATTCCACTACTGGACATTTATGCAAAGAATACAAAAACACTAATTCAAAGGGATACAGTCACCCCTGTGTTTATAGCATCATTCTTTATAATAGCCAAGCTATGGAAGCATCCCATGTCAATCAACTGATGAATGGATAAAGAAGATGTGGTGTATATGTACAATGGAATATTATTCAGCCGTAAAAAAGAATGAAATCTTGCCATTTGCTATGACATGGATAGAGCTGGAGAGTATAAGGCTAAGTGAAATAAGTCAGTCAGAGAAAGATAAATACCACATGACTTCACTCACATGTGGAATTTAAGAAACAAAACAAAGGAGCAAAGGGGGAAAAAAGAGAGAGACAAACCAAGAAATAGACTCTTAACTCCAGAGAACAAACTGATGGTTACCAGAAGGAGGTGGGGGGGATGGATGAAATAGGTGATGGGGATTAAGGAGTCCACTTGTCACAATGAACACCAGGTGATGTATGGACATGTTGAATCACTGTATTGTACACCTAAAATTAACATAGCACTTATGTTAACTAACTGGAATTAAAAATAATTTTTAATGAAAAATATTTTCATTCAGAGCATAATTTTTAGTATACCTTAAAAGGTCAAGGGGCGCCTGGGTGGCTCAGTTGGTTAGGCATCCGACTTCAGCGCAGGTCATGATCTCACAGTTTGTGAGTTCAAGCCCTGTGCCTGGCTTTGTGCTGACAGCTCAGAGCCTGGAGCCTGCTTTGGATTCTGTGCTCTGTCTCTCTCTGCCTCACTCCCACTTATGTGTGTCATCGCTCACTCTCTGTCTCTCTCTTGCTCTCAAAAAAGTATGTAAACATTAAAAAAAAATTTAAAGGTAAAGAATGCATATTTTAATTTCTAAAACAATCACAAGATAATAAATGCATGTAAAATAGCTAATTGAGAAAGGAAATGGACAAATAAAATGTGTATTGTTATTATTGCTAATTCACATTGCCATTCATAACCACAGAAAGTCTTAGAAATTGGAGACATGTGGTGTTCTTGGATGACTCAGTCAGTTAAGCATCTGACTCTTGGTTTCAACTCAGGTCATGATCTCATGGCTTTGTGGGTTCAAGCTTCAAGTCGGGGTCTGTGCTGACGATGTGGAGCCTGCTTGGGATTCTCTCTCTCTCCTCTCTCTCTGCCCCTCCCTCATTTGAGCTGTCTCTGTCTCTCTCAAAATAAATTAATTAATTAAAAAAATTTTTTTTGCTAAAGAAATAGGAGGTATATATAAAACATCTGTGACATACGGGTGAAGATGTGACAAAAATCAGGTTTCCAAATTCAAAACAATTTTAATAGGAAAAATAAATTAAAAAGAGATGGAACAAATGTAATACAGATATTGTAGATTTAAACCCCCCAAAAAAATAAACAATTACAAGTAAATGAGCCTAAGTAGGAATAACAATAAACATAAAAGTACCAAATTACCCAATTAAAGGAAAAAAGATTAATGGACTATACTTCATTTTTTAGTAGAAGATATTTTAAAAACTAAATTATGCTTACATATTAAAATATAGAAAATTTAAGAACATGGAGTTTTTGGAGGTAAAACAATTGAAAACAATATATCATCTGAATATTAACCAAAAAAGAGCAGAGATAACTATACTAGTATCAAACAAATTAGATTTTAAGACAAGAAACATTAATAAAAATAAAGATATTTCAAGATTATAAAAGAGTTAATCTCCCAGAGATAAAATCATTTTTAATTTAACTATAATTAAACAACATAGCTCAAAAGCTGAAAAAAATTAAAATCCATGAATAGACTAGAGATTTTAATGATCCCCTTTCAGTAAATGATAGAAAAGTCAAACAAAAGGTGACAGACATGGACTATTTAACAACACAATTAACAAATTTGGCCTAATCTACATATATTTAACATTGTACTTAGTAACTGCAGATTACACATACATTTAGAATGCACAGAGAACATTTGCCAAAGCTGATTATATAATGAGTCATAAAATAAGATTCAGTAAACAGCAAGGGACTGAATGATAGAGAACCTGTTCTTTGACTATAGTGAAATTAGCCTGGACATCATGAGCAAATAGATAACTGAACAAATTCACAAATGTTTCAGATAATCAATTTTTTCTATATGGCCCATGGATTAAAGAAAAAATTTACAACACAAATTAGAAAATATTTTAAACCTAATGATATCAAAAATAAAATATTTCAGAACTAGAATGCAGAATGCAGCTGAAGTCACTGTGAAATCTATTGCCTTAAAATGTATATTTGATGAAAGAGGAAAGCTGAAAAATCAGTGATCTAAGTATTTCTCAAAAGAAATTAAAAGGACCGAAAGTTAAACAGAAATATATTAGAAGAAAGAAAATAAGAAAAATAAAATCATAATAAAATAATTTCATAGTTGAGAAAAATCACAAAACCAAGAACCGAATTTTTGAAAAGACCAAAAAATTGAAAGACCCTGGTAATTTGATCAAAATTAAGAAAGAAATAAGTAATTACATATACCAGGAATGAAAAGATAGATATCACTTAGGATCTTAGAGACATTAAAAAATTTTTGAAAAGAGGATATTATAAACAATTTCATGTCATTAAATTAGAAAAAAAATTGTAATCAACTAATTCCTTCAACACACACACACACACACACACAGAAAACAAATAATCCAATTTTAAACAGGTAGAGGACATGAACAGACACTTTCCAAAGAAGATATACATGTGGCCATTTCATGTGGCCAATAGACACATGAAAAAATGCTCCACATCACTCATCAACAGGGAAATACAAATCAAAACCCCAATGAGATATCACCTCAAGGTTGTCAGAATGGCTAGAATCAAAAACACAAGAAATAACCTGTGCTGGTGAGGACATGGGGGAAAAAAGGAACCCTAGTGTACTATTGATGGGAATGCAAACTGGGGCAGCCACTCTAGAAAACAGTATGGAAATTCCTCATAAACTAAAAATACAAACACCCTCAATCCCAGAAATTCCACTCCTGGGTATTTGTCCGAAGAAGATGCAAACACTAATTTGAAAAGATATATGCACCCTAATGTTTATTGCAGCAGTATTTACAATTGCCAAGATACAGAAGCAACCCAAGTACCCAATGATAGATGAATGGATCAAGGTGTTATACACACACACACACACACACACACACACACAGGAATGTTAGGCAGTCATAAAAAATAATAAGATCTTGCCATTTACAACAACATGGATGGACCTGGGGGGTATTATTTTATGTGAAATCAGTCAGAGAAAGACAAATACCACTTGATTTCACTTACATGTGGAGTCAAAAAAAAAAAAAGAAGAAAGCGGAAATAGACCAAGAAATACAGAGAACAAACTGATGGTTGGCAGAGGGGAGAAGGGTGGAGAATGGGAAAATGGGTGAAGGAGAGTGCAAGATACAGGCTTCCAGTTGCAGAATGAATAAGTCACAGGGGTGAAAGGCACGGCGTGGTCAATGGCACTGTAACAGCGTTGTATGTGACAGATGGTGGCTACACTTGTACCAAGCATAGCGTAACACAGAGTTGTCAGATCACTACACTGCATACTTCTAGCTAATGAGAACATTGTGTGCCAACTATACATCAATTTAAAAATTAAATTAAGGGGCGCCTGGGTGGCACAGTCGGTTAAGCGTCCGACTTCAGCCAGGTCACGATCTCGCGGTCCGGGAGTTCGAGCCCCGCGTCAGGCTCTGGGCTGATGGCTCAGAGCCTGGAGCCTGTTTCTGATTCTGTGTCTCCCTCTCTCTCTGCCCCTCCCCCGTTCATGCTCTGTCTCTCTCTGTCGCAAAAATAAATAAACGTTGAAAAAAAAAAATTAAAAAAAAATAATAAAAAAAATAAAAATTAAATTAAAAAGTGGACTAATTCCTTGAATGATACAAATTGCCAAAACTGATACAGAAGAAAAAAAGTCAATTATATTATGTATTTCAATAATTTAAATTTAAAACCTCCCCCCAAGAGAAAATTGCAGACCCAGGAGGCCTCACCAGTTTACTCTTTTAAGCATTTAAGGAAGAAATGACACCAATCTTATTTTACAGAGGATTTTTTTTAAAGGAAAGAGTTGAGAAGCTCTTTTTTTTAATTTTTTTCTGATGTTTATTTTTGAGAGAGAAAGAGAGACAGAGTGTGAGCAGGGGAGGAGCAGAGAGGGAGACGCAGAATCTGAGGCAGGCTCCACGCTCTGAGCGGTCAGCACAGAGACCAACGTGGGGCTCAAACTCACAAACCGAGAGATCATGACCTAAGCCAAAGTTGGAGGCTAACCAACTGAGCCATCCAGGTGCTCCGAGAAGCCAACTCTTTTGATGAGACCAACATAACCTGGATTCTGTAACCTATTAAGGACTTCGCAAGAAAGAAAAATTACAGGCCAGTAATTCTCAGGTGCAAAATAATAAAGTAATAGTGAATCAAAGCCAGCAGTTTATAATAATGGTAATACATAACAATGAAGTTGCATTTTTCCAGGAAGGCAAGATTGCGCTAAGATTAGAAAATGAGCAAAGACATTCTCCAGATTAACAGAATAAAGGATGAAACCACCATCATAGGTGGACTTTACCATCCCTCTATCAGCAATGGAGATACAGAAATCTACAAGATCCAGCAGGCAGAAAATCAGAAAGGCCATAGTTAACAACACCACCAATCAACTGGAGATCATGGACAGCTCTAGGCTACTTCACCTAAGAGCAGAATATATGTTTTTCAGAAGCTCCCATGGAACATTCACCAAGACAGACCACATTCTGGGCCGTGGTACACACCTTAACGAAACGAACAGACAAAGCAGAGAAGGAAATAATCAGCACACGAGTGCTACAGGTGAACGTGGCCATGACACCCATTCTACAGCTGCAGACACATTTGAAAACCACTGTTCTCTAGAAATCATTAATAGTTGTCGAATAACCCATTGTAGTTCCTTCCCCGGGACAGTTTTACCTCCACCAGAAACGATCGCCTCTATTTGATTACAGGACAGCTCTGCCCAGCTTCCTACCACCACCATGCAATTGCTTTTTAAATAATTTTAATTGCTAGAGCATGTGGTTTGGAGTCAGAAGCCTGCGAGGAAATCACACATCCTCCCCAAATTTAAGATTTCTCATCAGTAAAAGAGAGATGCCCGTGTCTGACCCATTGTATCACAAGCAAACTATGAAGCACTGTGCAAAAAATTATCATTTTACCCTTCCAAAACTTAAATGGACCAATTAATGGTGAAAGATACTGGTTTTCATCCAGGATACAATCTCCTTAATAAGGATTATTTTTATCTATTTTACATATGGAAATTAAGTGGTTCCATTCTCAGAGTGAAAATTGGATGCATAAAGAGGATATGAATGAGAACAAGTAAATGAAGCCAGTAATGATGCCCCTAAGTCATTTAAGATCTTAAATCATCTCTCCCTGCAAAACAAAGCCACTCTCCCCACCTCCACATTCAGCACCTTAATTGCTTTAACAGCTTCTACTTCCCTTGTGTAGACAGGCAGCAGCACAGAGAGGCTGTGATAAGCAGTGAAGAGGCCAGCCTCCAGAACTAGACCAATCTGGTCTGAACTGCTACCCGCTACATACTTTTTTCCAAAAGTGAGGACTTTAAAACTTACCTCACTTACCAGCATCATCAGAAGTCCAATTATTTCATGACAGACCTAGATTCTCAGGAGAGAAAGTAAGGTGGTTTAGATAAGGGAGATTCTACCGAATTGAAAAAAGGTTTTTGAGGCAACAGCCATCAAGACGAGCTGAATGTAGATTCTACATTTGCAACGAAGCTTGGATATAAACTGACCTGAGCAATGGTGTTTGATAGGTTTTCCAAGTGATTCATGACTAAGTAATTGTTTACAACTGCTTGGCTAGAACTGAAGATTAGGAGGATACAATATCCACTTCATTACCGGATGCCTAAGTAGAATTTCCTTTAGGCAGTGTCCCTAGGTGATGATGAATTTACCAGATCCTGGGGAAGGGCCTTCCATGGTGGGTACCATACCAAGTCCATCCAATGACTTTCTTGTCCATCCAATGGATGGACCTTACCATATCTATCCAATGACTTTTCTTTTTGAGAACAACATCCTTTCCACTCCATGTTGTCTTGGTGGGTATTCACCATCACAGTCTCACACACACACACACACCCCACGCCACCAATGTAGGAATATGCAGTCTTGTCAGGAGCTCCATCTCCCTGGCAAAGATGAACACATGATTTCAGCAGGTCGATGAGAATCTCTTTTGGAATCTGCTTTATGGACTCTAGGAGAAAGAGGAGCTTTCTCTTCCTCCTGGAGCAAGTTTGCGTCAGTAGTCACCTTTCCCATCACAAAGAGGCAACATGCCTAAAAGTGAAGCCAACATATAAAAGAAACAGAGCCAACGTGAGGAGAGAAGGAGATAGAGCCCCAATGGTATTGTTTGAGCCCCTGGAACAAGTCACATCTAAAACTCATCACGTATCCCCCCTACACCATACTTAGTTTCATGAGCAAACATATTACCTTTTCTACGTAAGCTACTTGAATGTCTCTCACCTCTAACCAAAAGAGTCTAATGAGTGTACTCAATGAATCAAACATTTTCCAGAATGTTCACTGCCTCTCAAAAGACTTCCATTCCTCCCATCTATTTAGTTGTGCCCCCAAAACACATCTTGACCAAAATGTTTGGAATATCTATACAAAGATATGGCTAGAGTCTCTCATTGTTAGTTTTGTTTTTAATTTTTTTCATAGTGATTTATTTTTGAGAGAGAGAGAGAAACAGAGTGTAAGTAGGGGAGGGGCAGAGAGAGAGGGAGACACAGAATCCGAAGCAGGCTCCAGGCTCTGAGCTGTCAGAACAGATTTGCACGTGGGGCTCGAACCCATGAACCGCGAGATCATGACCTGAGCTGAAGTCGGACACTTAATGGACTGATTCACCCAGGTGCCCCACTCTCATTGTTAGTTTTTAGGGGGTATTTTCCCTTCAAGTTAAGGTTATTTTGATGGCAGCATAACTTTGTATCTCCTCACATAGAGGTTTTTGTGTTTTGTGTGTGTGTGTTTTTACTGTGAATAGACCACACCACAGAAACACAGAAACATTAAACAGCAATAGCAAATTTAAAATTTTCAGGTGGATTGTTGCTTAAAAATCATTCAAACACAGCAGAAGGAATATCGCCATTTCAATAAGTCTTAGAATTCATTTCTAAACATGTGTAACAAATGCATTCAGATGCAGGAATAGCTCTTTTCCACTCCCTGAAGTTTTATACTAAAAAAAAAAAAAAAAAAAAAGAACTCCCAGTGGATCTCACAACCATTCTATTACAGAGAAATTAGGACTCCCAGAAAACAAATCAAAACATTGAATTGGACTTTGATTCAATTAAGCTATAGCTCAAAGGAGACTGATACCTGAGATGCATAACTGATCTGGATTTGCCAGTTTAACCATCTTTGCAACTATTTGTGTACATTGTAAAAAAATATTTCATTTGTTTTAGAAATGTGGCATCTCCTTGTGGCAAAAATAAATGAACAACACTGAAACTTACAGAATAGGAAGTGTAACTGTCTACCCCTGTTCATTTTACCTCCACTATAATGGCTGGATTCACGTCAACGTCCTCAAGCACCTTCCTTTTAATTCAGTCACCCAGCTGCTGATCATACACAACAGAAAGATTCTGTTCAGAAGGTGCCTCTGATTTAACAAACATAAAGGAAGTCCAAAACCGGAGGAAAACTCAGTTACGACATCAACACGTTCCGCACAACCAAAGCCAAGAATACTGTCAGAAAGAATGAATGTAGGGGGGTTTTGACAATCAGACAGCTTTGCAGCGTCCTTTGGGGTGGTTTCCTGTGACAATGACGTGTGTCCTGTTCGGTGGGGCGCCTGGGCGGCTCAGTCGCTTCAGTGTCTGACTCGATGTCAGCTCGGGTCATGATCTCACACTTTGTGAGATGGAGCCCTGCATCAAGCTCTGCACTGGCAGCCTGGAGCCTGCTTGGGATTCACATTCATTCTCTCTCTCTCTCAAAAGAAATAAATAAAACACTTTTAAAGAAGGAAAAGAAATAGGTAAGTGGATTTTTGCTCCGTCAGTCTCTAGGGGAAAGAATGGGAAGGGTCAGTTTAGCGTTCCTAACAAAGTCTCCGCGTGACGGAGGGGTGGCCTTGATGATGTAGAACTAGGAGGACAGTCACAAAAGCCTCATTCTGCGTGACCGTCCGCTCCTATCAAAACGGTGATCCACGGGGCACCTGGGTGGCTCAGTCGGTTAGGCATCCGACTTCGGCTCAGGTCATGATCTCACGGTCCATGAGTTCGAGCCCCGCGTCGGGCTCTGTGCAGACAGCTCGGAGCCTGGAGCCTGCTTTAGATTCTATGTCTCCCTCTGTCTCTGCCCCTCCCCTGCTCATGATTTGTCTCTGTCTCAAAAATAAATAAACATTAAAAAAATTAAAAAAAAAAAACAAAACTGTGATCCAGACCGTGCCTTGAACCAGAGCAAGAGCATGCAAAGGAAGGTGGGGGCCCACGTGAGCCCCACAGGCAGTGAAGCCGTCTACTGAGTTAGAAAAACCCACGTGAAGGCAGGAAAACAATTTGCAGACACGTGTGCTGAAGGAAGAGGTTGCCTCTCGTTGGAACTTCGCTTACTGAACTTGAACGAGTCCCAGAAAAACAGCCATCTGGGCACCGTGAGGTATTCGACACGCACGGAAAGCACGTTGATGGCAGCCACTCCTGGCACCTTGTGAGCCACTCCCATCCCACGTCTCTTCAGGCAGCCCACGCGAGATGACGCGGGGGCCACCGACTCGGCCTTTCCCATGGTTTGTCCGTGGCGGGGCCATGGGTCCTGACAAGAAATGGAGCCCCGACCCGCCCTCCTCCCACCCCTTCCACGGCAGCATTAACACGTGCACGTTTCCATTTTGCAGCCTCAGTTGACCCCAGCAAAACAGCACGCAGGCATCCGTGCATGTCACAGAATTTCAAGGTGACACATGTTTTTTTTCCAATATATGAAATTTATTGTCAAATTGGTTTCCATACAACACCCAGTGCTCATCCCAAAAGGTGCCCTCTTCAATTCCCATCACCCACCCTCCCCTCCCTCCCACCCCCCATCAACCCTCAGTTTGTTCTCAGTTTTTAAGAGTCTCTTATGCTTTGGCTCTCTCCCACTCTAACCTCTTTTTTTTGTTTTTCCTTCCCCTCCCCCATGGGTTTCTGTTAAGTTTCTCAGGATCCACATAAGAGTGAAAACATATGGTATCTGTCTTTCTCTGTATGACTTATTTCACTTAGCATCACACTCTCCAGTTCCATCCATGTTGCTCAGATATCACCTCACGCCAGTCAGAGTGGCCAAAATGAACAAATCAGGAGACTATAGATGCTGGGGAGGATGTGGAGAAACGGGAACCCTCTTGCACCGTTGGTGGGAATGCAAACTGGTGCAGCCGCTCTGGAAAACAGTGTGGAGGTTCCTCAAAAAATTAAAAATAGACCTACCCTATGACCCAGCAATAGCACTGCCAGGAATTTACCCGAGGGATACAGGAGTACGGATGCATAGGGGCACTTGTACCCCAATGTTTATAGCATCACTCTCAACAAGAGCCAAATTATGGAAAGAGCCTAAATGTCCATCAACTGATGAATGGATAAAGAAACTGTGGTTTATATACACAATGGAGTACTACGTGGCAATGAGAAAGGTGACACATGTTTAAAGATGCCTCAGTAGCCCAAGTACCAAGACAGCTGCACCTCCGCCGTTTGTGCAGAGCTGTGCTACCCCAAATGAAAGGTCTCGGTCAATCGTGCTGTCTGTCGAGGGGGCCCAAACTGCCGATGACAGCAGGCAACTGAGGAGAGACTTGGGGGTGTGCTATGGATACCTGTGTATACATCGTTTCGTGACACAAGATTTTTATGTTCTTCCCTTCTTCGCACACCAAACACGGTATCTGGCGATTGATTTCAAGAAAATAAATGTGAAGGCGAAGATGGTTAACCAAATTCCAGGGAGTTCCCAGTAGCCCATCCACCATACTGGTTATGTGTGATGTTACCACAACTGCTCCCAGAAGAATACGGGATGCAGAATTGTTTTCTAGCCAAGTCTGCAGTGAACAGGGTTTCCTGGGGCACCTGCGTGGCTCAGTGGGTTAAGTGACTCAATTTCAGCTCAGGTCATGATCCCACAGTTCGTGAGATTGAGCCCCGGGTCAGCCTCTGTGCTGATGGAATGCAGCCTGATTGGGATTCTTTCTCTCTCTCTCTTAAAGTAAATAAATGTTTTGGGGCGCCTGGCTGGCTCAGTCGGTTAAGCATCCGACTTCGGCTCAGGTCACGATCTCATGGTTCATGAGTTCGAGCCCCGCATAGGGCTCTATGCTGACAGCTCAGATCCTGGAGCCTGCTTCGGACTCTGTGTCTCCCCCTCTCTCTGCCCCTTCCCCAGCTCACACTCTGTCTAGGTCTCAAAAAGAAGTAAACATTAAAAAAATTCTAATAAGTAAATGTTTTTTAAAAAATGTTTCTTTTACGCTTATTTTCTGGCTCCTTTATCAGCTAAGCTTGCCTGGTACTTTCCCTGGCAGGTCTGACGACAGAAATTGTCTTTTTCCTTTCCTGAAATGTTTCCTATTTCATTTATTCTTTTTTAACTTTTGCACCGACAACCACAGCATGTGATACAGTTCCCGACTGAAAAACATCATTTATGAATCTAGAGAGAGACCATGAATCTTGGCAGAAGTTGAACAGCCTGATGGTTCACTGTTCCTATAAGGACATGTCTGCACGCAAACCTCAGACCCAAAGAAGCCTCGTATCTGTGTTGCTCTCAGGACAATGAATACAGCACAGAGGAAAACAAAGTTACTGACACCTGGGTCTAAGGGAAGTACTTTAGCCATCAAGCTTGCGACGTCCAACTAGGTTACTATACCTCCTTTACATTCAGAATAAGATTATTCAATTTCATATTCTTTGTGTATTTGTATGCTATCTTTATTAATATATATACGGTAAAGATGGATGTTTCTGTGCTGCCTGTTGATTACTTGAAGCACCAGCTACCTTTTCTAGAATCTGTATAAGGGCCTGAGCTACCAAAACTGAAAGAGGCAGCGTCTGTCTGACGTGAATCAGATTCAGGAGGCCCGCATAGCTCAGACTTCAGCCTGGCCTGGCTTAGAGCTCAGACTGGGCACCAGGGCCATGATTTGGAGTCAAAATAACTTGTGTTCAACTCTGATCTCCGAGGTTCATTAGTTGTTGAACCTTTCCTAAGTCACTTGGTGTTTCCAAGCCAACTTTTCTCACCTGTTAAGCTGGAGACAATAGTTATCCTACAGGGTTTTGAAGTTCACGAAAGGCAAGTGGGATCACCGTGTGAGACCACGTGTTCCTAAGCGTCGGCACACCTGAGGAGGGGTAGTGGGGGTCTCTGTTCTGGCTAAGGCTGGAGAGGAAAATAGGAAAATAGGGGGAGATAAAAGGAAGACAAGGGAATGGACTTGAGATTGGATGGGCACCACCACCCAAAGCCTGAAGAGGCCACTGGTCCCACACCCCCAGTCTCCATGGGGCATGGCCAGGAGGCGCTGACAGATAATACTGAGCTCGTACGAGGACGTGACACTGTCACAGAGGCACGTGCACAACCATCCAGGCCAGAATGCCTGCCTGGAAAGACGTGCCGGCCAGGGACGTTCCTCTAGGGGCAAAACAGAAGAGTGTGAACAAATCTGTGTCCACTCATGAGACAAATAGAGGATACCTGCTTTTGCTCCTTCCTCTGTGTGGACAGGTGAGTCCAATGAGTCACGGGGAGGTAGATATTAAAACCGATATCTTATTTGTATGCACAAACTGGTGGGGCTTTGAGGAAATCAAAGTTGCAATTACATATGAGATATTCAGGCCACAATTACAATTTACAAGTTCTTCCTACCCTCTCCCAAGCGTCTTCCCTCGGCCCCAGGGCAAGCAGTTCCCAAATGCAGTTAGCACCCAGGTACTCAACCCTTCCGAAGGATCAAGGAAATGCTCAGCACGGCCTGGAACATTCCCTATGTGAGTGCTCTCCAATTCTGCCACCATATGGGCTATGAGTCTAATACATCTGGGACAACTCCAGGATTATGGACTCTAATGGCTGGGAAAAAAGCACACTCTCCAAGTTCTCAGGCAACACTGACAAGAGGGAAGTTTACGAATGAGAATTCAAGGTATAAAACAGATGCTGTGCCCGGACTCGTGACCATAAATCCAAAATCATTCAGACTAACCCCACACATTCTAATGTGACGGTTGAGAAAGTACGGTCACTGTGTCCAAGAGACGCTCAGGCATCAATGCGAAAACTTACACTCGTCACAAGAAAAGGCCATTGTCTGAGCCCTGACATCAAAATGTCTCCTTTCCTCCCGCTGTCCAGAGTGCACGGGAATGAATCTTTTTCCCCCAAAAGTGCGTTTAGTGGGGTTCTGTTGCCAGAGTTTGTACATCAAAGTGGCACTGGCTGTGTGGGATCAAAGCCCTCAACACTCTCCCTAAAAGAACCCCAGGACAATAGAAGGCAAAGTGAGTATCTACAAAGATCATAAAACCCAGCTGGGTCCCACTTAGCCCTTCCCACTTCTAAGTTGTTACTTTTCGTTGTTTGGGGCTTCCTGCACCTAACTTTATAAGTTGATGCAGGTTCCAAGGACGATTTCACATCCAGGGACCGGCGGGGGGCACACCAGAAGCCTCACATGGATGGGAAATGAGATTACACATTTACTATAAGGAAAAATCTGTCGCACGGTCATTCAGCAGAGTATTTATCAGCAGCACTTCTCCTTCCAGAAGGATATCTCTTTGAGATATTCAACAGTCTCATACCACACGAGGGAATATTTCATCTTATCTGGCGGCATGGGGTATGTGGTCAGGAATGGCCAGAGCAGCTGGGAGTGACCTGACGCCATCTGGCCACAGACACATCAGACTAATAACATCAAGCTTTTGTTTTTGTTTTTCCTAAATAAGAACAGCCAGACCCAGAAAGCAGAAGACGAATACAGAGCTACCAACATCGTCCTGAAAAAAGGTAAGCAAACAACCTTCAGTACAGACAGACAGGGTTAAAGCTGTTCCTTCTGAAGCCACCTTTCTAATATTTGAATTCTCTACGACCAATCCCTTCCCCTCACCTTCCTTCTGTGAGACATGCAGGAACGGCAGTAAGCCAGTATGTGTGAGTCAGGGTGGCTCGGAGAAACGGAACCAGGAGCATATTCAGAGAGAGAGGGATTTCTTAGGAGGACGTGACTCACCGGATTACGGGAGCCAAGAAGTCCCACAATCTGCCGTCTGCAAACGGAAGCCGAGGAAAGAGGGTGACGTCGCTCCAGTCCACATGGGGGAGCACGGGGGAGAGCGACGGTGTAAGACCTCGCCCAAGGGCAGGAGAAGACTGACATTCCAGCTCAACAGCCAGGCAGAGAGAGTGAGCTCTCCCCTCCTCTGCCTCAGCCTTCCATCCAGGCCCTCAGTGGACGGGAGGAGGCCCACCCACACTGCAGAGGGCAATCTGCTTTACTCCAGACACCTGTTCTAATGCTACGGTCATCACGAGCCACCGTCACAGACACACCCAGGATAACGTCTAACGCTTCCCCGGGCATCCCGTGACCCAGTCAACCCAACACATAAAGTCAGTCTGGAGCCACGCTGAGCATTCTGGGAACACACCGACGTGCCCACGGTCCTGGGACCACGCAGAGAACCACGAACAGACACCCTCGTTCTCGTCCCCACAGCTGTCTCCCATCAACAGGGCAACGTACCACAGTGCCTGGCAAACGATAGGCCCAGCTGGAGCCGGGGGGAGTCACGGGGCAGGTGTGATGTGCTAAGATCTTCCCTAGAAACTGAAAGTGATCGGAAAGGCTCGTGGGGGCCATCCTGCTCCAGAGTCCTTATTCCTAGGAGTTGTGACTTTATTGTCGTAAAATACACATAACTATAAAACAGACTTTACCACCTTAACCATTTTCACATGGATTACACACATTCACAGTGTTGTGCAACCAACTCCACTATCCACCTCTAGAACTTTCTCCATCTTGCAACACTGAAACTCTATATTCTTTACCTCTAACTCTCCCCCCGCCTCCCCCGGGCTCTGAAAACCACCATTCTGCTTTCTGTCTCCGTGGATTTGTCTACCCTAGGGATCCCTTATAATCGTGTCCTTTTGTGAATGGCTTATTTTACTTTCCACAATGTCCTCAAGTTCCATCCGTGTCATAGCCTGGGTCAGAATGTCCTTCCTTTTTTGGGGCACCTGGGTGGCGCAGTCGGTTAAGCGTCCAACTTCAGCCAGGTCACGATCTCGCGGTCCGTGAGTTCCAGCCCCGCGTCGGGCTCTGGGCTGATGGCTCGGAGCCTGGAGCCTGTTTCCGATTCTGTGTCTCCCTCTCTCTCTGCCCCTCTCCCGTTCATGCTCTGTCTCTCTCTGTCCCAAAAATAAATAAACGTTGAAAAAAAAAAAAAAAGTATGTCCTTCCTTTTTAAGGCTGAAAAATATTCCATTGCACGCATAGACCGCATTTTGTTTATCCCTTCATCTGCTGGTGTGCATTTGAGTTGTTTCCACCTTTTAACTATTATAAATGATGTTGTAACGAACGTGAGTACATTTTTTAACTTTAAATTTTTAAAAGCTGACAGCATGGTATGGAAGCTCATTTGGAAGACAGTAGATAGTAATGTTTCAGACGATGAGCTGAGGTCAGACCAGAATGAATGTCAGCTCACACACTTACTAGCTGTGTGACCTCAGGTTGGTTACTTGAATTCCCTGTGCCTTAGTTGCCAAATCTAACATACAGTTCATAATCAGGTCTACTTTTAGGGCTGTTGTAACGATTAAGAAATGCATATAACTTGTCTATCACAGATCTTTGCACTAGTAAGCATTCAATCAATGGTAGCTGTTATTTTTTAAATATTTATTTATTATTTTTGAGAGACCGAGAGAAAGCAACCAGGGGAGGGGCAGGGAAAGGGGGACAGAGGATCTGAAGCAGGCTCCACCCTGACAGCAGAGAGCCCGATGCGGGGCTTGAACTCAAGAAGTGTGATATCATGACCTGAGCTGAAGTTGGACACTTACCTGACTGAGCCACCCAGGTGCCCCTGCTATTTTTAATATAGAAAAATTAGGCAGTGTAAAGCAAGCTAGTGGAAGAAAATTAAAAGCTTTATTTAATGTTATGTATTTATTCTGAACATAATTCTCATTCCACATTTTGAGGTCTATCCATCTGTTTTAGACTGAGTTGCTATAACAAAATACCACTGTCTGGGTGGCTTAAACAACAGACATTTATTCTTTACATTTCTAAAGGCCGGACATGCAAGATCAAGGTGCCAGCAATTTCAGTGTCTGGGAACCCGCTTCCCAAATCATACATGGCTACCTTCTCACTGTGTCCTCGCATGGCAGAAGGGGCAAGGGAACTTTCTGAGCTGTCTTTTATAAGGGCATGAATCCCATTCGTTGGGGCTCCAACCTCATGCCCCAATCACCTCCCGAAAGCCCCTCCTTCCTAACACATTACATCAGGGTTTAGGGCTTGAACATATGAGTTTTAGAGGGACAGACACTCATCAATAACACTGTCCTCACCTTCTTCTTCCAAAAATTGAATACTGTATACATCAATGGCCAACTGTGTTTTCCACCAAACCTTTGTGAATCCAAAATTATACTTTTAAATCATCACTTCTAATGGTTGAATAATCCTTTTGCGGGGGACCCACAACTTCTTCAATCAGTTCTAGTCCTGTCTTAGGTTAGGTTTCCCAGAAGCAGAGCCTGACATCTGGTCAGGGAAATGCCCCCAGGGGAAACCAGTCACAAGCAAGAATGCAGGAGAACCAGAGGAAGGCAGCAGAAGGAGGGCAGGACTTCAGCAAAGCCCACACAGGGGACTCCAGCCTGGTCCATGGAGCATGGTACCTCAGCATGTCCCAAGCCAAGGCAAGGATGCCGGATTTCCACACTCACACACCTGTCAGATACTGGTGATGGCCCACCCGAGGGCCCTTGGAGCTCTCCGCATGTATGGGTAGTGCCAGATCTAAAAGCCTGTACGTCCGGGAGCTGCTGCTAAAAGCAAAGCCACGCTCAAGGCTTTAATGCACACAGGCACACACGTAAAGGCACACACATACATACAGGCACACACACTTGCAGTCACAACAAGTCTACCCAAGGAAGTCAGGGCAGAGCACCCACAACACCATGCATCTCCCATAAGGTCCCAATCCACGAATGAAATTGACTCAAATAACTGCAAAAACAAACATACAAACACAAAACAACAACCACAAAAAACAAGTAACTGCACGCAAAGAGCACTTTCCACATGCAAGTCCAGCCATATATCCCCCTTTCCAGAAACGCCCCAGCACACCTGCTGCTTGTCGTTTGCATGTGTGGCTGTCTCACCCGCCCAACTATGCATCTCCACTGGCTTCACAACTCAAGTTCTTTTCTACAACTAAAAGACACATAGAGTCTTCCAGCCTCATCCAAGCAGTGCTCAGAGCACACGAGTGAGTTTCCGATTGCTCTCTGTCTTCACAACAATGACACGACAGAATGCTACTCATCTCTGCCTAGGTCAGGGAGCTATAAATACCACTTAGGAACTTAGATCATGGCAGATCCCTTCCAGCTCCTGTAAGTAATCTTTAAAAACACCCAGGGAGTGACACTGTGGGAATCTGGGGTGTTATTGATTTTCCTTGTCGTTATCAAATTTCTTTTTATACATTTTTCACAACGCACCCTACCAATGGTAGAAAGTAGACAAGTGTCCTCCTTTCCTTGGCTTCTAGGAGTTGGAGGAAGATTGACTGTATCAGGATAGGTTCTTTATGCCCTGGCACTAGGTCTCTATAGGCACATGGACACGTCCAAGGTAGCCCTGCTGGAAGGAAAAGGTCAAGCTATAAGGTACATACGTCGATCTCCAGCTTCCCGTTCAGCTAAAGCATTACCGCCACAGCAGGGTGGCATGGAGAACTAGGTAAAGGGGCGGCCTCCATGTGTCATGTTAACAGTGTCACCTGACCCGCATCTCATGGACGTGGAGTCCACCACCACAGGCACTGTGTTCAGGGGGTTGGAAGGACTGGGAAGAGGAACACTCATTTCTGGAGGCTTATTTCCATAGTATCCCATTCTAGTGAAACACCAGGAAATGCATTGGGCCAAGAATTGGTATCACTTGCGACCCTTGGGTTCCTGGTGAGCCCACTAAAGCCTGAGGTCCCACGAGGTACCATGATGGCCACCATCGTGACCATGCTGGGAAGGGTACCTGTGTTAGCACTGAAAAAGTGGGGCCCCACAAGGAGATGAAGAACATTCTGGGCAGGCAAAACAACACACAACACACACACACACACACACACACACACACACAGAGAAATGAGTACAATTCACCCACAGGACACAGAGAAGAGTCACCTGACAAATGAAACCACATAGCATGACAAAACTATCACTAGACTGAAAGTAAGCACAGTGAGGTGAGGGTGACTGTCCCGTCCTGGTTTGCCCGGGACCCTTGTGTTCTTAGTGCTTATGTCCCCCATCCTGGGAGCTCCCTCAGTCCGGGGCAAACCAGATGGGTGGTCACCACACCCAAACACCGGCCACAGGATACGGTTCGTTCGTGTTATGGACTAAACGCTCATGTCCCTCCAAAATTCACAGGTTAAAACCTTAACTCCCAATGTCCTGATATGTGGGGGTGGGGCCTTTGGAAGTGAGCCTCCCTGGTAGGGTTCAAGCCGCTGTAAGAGGAGACACCACCCACCACCCGAACACCAGCTGTCTTCATGCCAGGAGGAGGTCCCCAACCAGAACCCAATGTGCGGCACCCTGGTCCAAGATGTCCAGCCTCCAGAACTGCCATCTTACAAGCCACCCGGCAGCCTATGGGAATCTGTGATCGCAGTCCAAACAGACCAAGATAGCTGGTCTCCCTAAGACAAGAGCACAGAAGACTTATGAGTTAACATAGGGAAGTGCTAAGTACAGGTAGGTTTTGAGGGACCCCATGCTGCAGGGGTTACAAGCACAGGTTCTGGGCCACCGTATCTCTTCCACTTGCTAGCTGTGGCAACTTCGATGATGACTTAACCTCTCTGTGCCTTGTTTTCTTTACTTTTCCATAAACTTTCTTAAGACGTTATTTTTTATTGAGGTGTCTGAGTGGCTCAGTCAGTTAAGATCTGACTCTTGATTTCAGTTCGGGTCACAATCTCAGGGCTGTGAGATGGAACCCCGCGTCAGGCTCTGTGCTAACAGCCTGCTTGGGATTCTCTCTCTTCCTCTCTCTCTGCCCCTCCTGCCCTCAAAACTAAATAAACTTTTTTTTTTTAATTTTGGGGGCGCCTGGGTGGCTCCATCGGTTGAGTGTCCGACTTCAGCTCAGGTCATGATCACACAGTTCGTGGGTTCAAGCCCCACCTCGGGCTCTGTGCTGACAGCCCAGAGCCTGGCGTCTGCTTCGGATTCTGTCTGTCTGTCTCTCTCTCTCTCTCTCTCTGCTCTTCCCCCACTCATGCTCTGTCTCTCTCTCTCTCAAATAAATAAATAAATAAATAAATAAATAAATAAATAAACAAACATAAAAATATTTTGTTTTTTATTTATTTAAAAAAAATAATCTCTATACCCAACGTGGGGCCCAAACTTACAACTCTGAGATCAGAGTCGCACGCTCTACAGACTGAGCCAGCCAGGAGCCCCAAGATTACGGATTTTAAAGCATTTTCGGTTTCACAGAAAAATTGAGGCAAAGGTACAGAGATTTCCAATATACCCCTGCCCCCACACAGGCACGATCCACATCCCCACCAGGTGGCACATTTGTTACAACTGACGACCCTACGTTGACACGTTAAAACCAGGCAGAATCCCTAGTTCACCTGAGAGTTCACTGTCGGTGCTTCACCTTCCACAGGTTTGGACCAATGGATACTGATACGGGTCCATCATCATAGTGTCACAGAGAGTGGTTTTAATGTCCTACAAACCCTTTGTAATCCACCTATTCAGCACCCCCCCCCCACATTCCTTTTGATTTCTGCCAACCACTGATCTTACTGTCTCCACAGTTTTGTCTTTCCCAGCATGTCAAAGAGTCGGAATCACACAGCATCGAGCCCTTTCAGACTGGCTTCTTAGTAACAAGCGTTTAAGGTGCTTCCATGTCTTTTCATGACTTCACACCTCATTTCTTTTTAGTACAGACTTGCCTTGTTTTGTCCTGCTTGAAATGGGGGTACATGATGGTGATAATAAGGGTGTCTACCTTACAGGTGTGCTGGGAGAACAAGTTAATAATGTAGACCGTGCGGAATTATGGCTGGAACACAGAAAGCCCTAGGCCGGTGGTGGCTGTTACCATTAAGAGCACGCACATAGGTAGCAAGGACCTGGGTTACAATCCCAACTCCACCACTTGGGAGCTGAGCAAAATGCTTCATCTCTGTAAGCCTTGTTTTGTCCAGCTGTAATATGGGGATAACAAGGCTTGCCTCATAAATCTGTTGTGCATAGTCAAGGAACTGATGTGTGTAAACCACTGAGTATGGCCCCTGGTCCCTTGGGAATTTCCTCATCAGCCCAAGACTTGGATTTGATTTTCTTCAAGTATCTTTTGGCTGCACGCTTCTAGGTTCTCCTCTAATTCAGACATAATGCACTAAATAGGTGTCTTACCCCACCCATGACAATGGGACATAGAATAATGAAAACCAGGGTTGTGGGGCTGTTAACCAGCGCACAGAGTAGATGTTAGGTTTGGTCAACACCCCAAGAGACAAAGCCCGGAGCCCATCAGAGCTGAAGCTGGAGGTCTCCAGGAAGGACCATGAGCCGGCCAGGAAGTGGAGCCCAGATGGAGGTGAGCATAGACGCAAGCGTCAGTGATTAGGAACTCACTTACAGTGAAGAGGGGCAGCCATTTGGGGAATAGTCCTAGGACCACTGGCTGATTAGGTGGTCTTATTAGCTGGGCTGCTTAGTGCTGCCCTTATTAAGGGAGGTGCCCCTGTCACAGGCACATCTGAAAATGCCTCGCACCTACTGCCTTAACAGGCTGCTCTACAGAATCCAACGACAGTTCATAAGCATACAACACCTGACCTACAGGCAACCTTCTAGATCCCAACCCATTTTAAACTGAAGACTCCAACAAGAAAAAATCCAGTCCGCTCAACCAAGAAGCTGGAAGTCATTGGTTTCTAGAGGTCAGAAACAAATTAAAAGCCAACATTTTTACAGTTACTTTCCATTTGTAGAGAAGGTATGTGAAATTATTTTAGATGACTTGGCTACATACTCCACCAAGGAAAAAATATGTTCTTTAATATAACACATTTCTCAAGGTTAAAGAAAATACAGAGTTGAAAAATAATCTCTGATGATTTCTAAAAATAGAGACCATGGTTCTAAGTCTCCATCAGGATAATACCTCTGCTTTATAATACATATTACCTATTTAAAGTAAACAACCTGGATTGAATTTCATATTACAAATTGGTTTTTAATTCAGATATTAAATACCTACTGAGTATAACGAGTTTCACTTCCAAACAGTCATGAAATCAAAATTTTCTTTTGGACACTTAACGCATTAGCTACAGTTATCACATTTTCATTTTTCTTTTCTTATCCTCAACTTCTAAGACTATCCCAGACTACAAATCTAAAGAGGAACAAATATGTCCTTCTTTTGTATATTCTTTTTCAACGTTTTTTTTTTTAATTTTTTATTTTTGGGACAGAGAGAGACAGAGCATGAACGGGGGAGGGGCAGAGAGAGAGGGAGACACAGAATCGGAAACAGGCTCCAGGCTCCGAGCCATCAGCCCAGAGCCTGACGCGGGGCTGGAACTCACGGACCGCGAGATCATGACCTGGCTGAAGTCGGACGCTTAACCGACTGCGCCACCCAGGCGCCCCTGTATATTCTGTAAATTAAAACTGAAATAGAATGCTATTTACGTTCTCAGGGTAATATGTAGACAATGTCTCTCCTCTCAGTTGATTGTCTGCAAACTTTCCAATCAGCTCCATGAGAATGTCAATGAAACAACTCTCAAACTTTCTCATATAACCTTTGCATAATATTTCTTGGGCTATCACTAGCTTCTCAGAGGAAAGGCTTATAAATAAGTTATTAAAGGCTGGTATCACACAAGAGAAACTAGTTATTGGGGTAAGAAGCAAGAGGACCATAATCTTATGATGCAGACAAAAAAGAGCCATTCACTAAACAGGAATAAATCATACGGGCCGGTGTGATATTTCACTTTTAACATATTTAATTGTCCAAAATGAAAGCAGTAACATCACCTCCTCGTAGGGGGAGACTGTCCACACATACATGGCAGATACTGCTGCAAATTATAATCAGGAAAGAACTATATGAGGAAAGCAAAAGAAAAATAAAAGAGTGTCACCACACAGTGTTGATGTATGTGCCTTAGCTCCATCTGCTATAACGAAAATATCATAGGCTGAGGGCTTAAATAACAGACATTTATCTCTCGCAGTTCTGGATACTGGGAAGTCCCACATCAAAGTGCCAGCAGGTTGGGCGTCTGGTAAGAGCAAGCAGGACAGCAGACTTCACACACGTCCTCACATGGAACCAGAGGAGGGAGCTCTGTGGGGTCTTTTCTACAAGGGCGCCAATCCCACTCAGGAGGCCCCAACCTCATGACCTAACCACCTCCCAAAGCCCCACCTCCTAACATCATCACCTGGGGGGTTAGAATTTCTACACATGAATTCTGGGAAGACACGTTCAGTCCACTGCAGTATGATTTTCAAAATACTATTATTTGAACACACTTCCCTATAGATGATCTCATACTGCTTTTCCAAATAATATGGTTTACGCGTCCGGGCAAAACAAAACCAAACAAAACAAAATGCAGTGGGATCAAAATATGATCGTATTAAGAAAACACAAGATTCTCCATGTGCAAAATATATTTTTTTAATATTTTGGGGGGCAAACTAGCCTAATAAGGTATTTCATCATCTTGACAAAAAATAAAATATTGTAAATCTGCATTACTCACCATCCCTCATTTCTGTCTCCAACTCTCCTCCACCTCTGCCCTCAAACCCATCCCAACTGATTTTCAGGCTCACCATTCTGTTTCCCTATTGTTCTAGGCTATGGGAACAGAAGTACAGAAAAGAGGATAGAACACTCAGGAAGCAGGTCCCCAAAGCAGGGGTGCTGTCAATGACAGAATGCTAAATCAGGGAGGATGTACATTACAGGCATTAGCACCTGCTGTTCGGAATCAGAACGCCCATAGGCTTCATGCTGTAACTGGATTATAATATCAACCATAGACGCTGCTTCCACTTGTCAGTTCCAGCCCTCTACGGAGGATCTGGAAACCAAAGAAGTGATGACAATAACTTCTAAGATGTACAGAATTATGATCTTCCCAAAGGTGTCCAGGTCCTAATCCCCAGGACTTGGGAGTACAGTACTTTACACGGCAAAAGGGACTTTGCACATATGGTTACAGTTAGGGCTCCGAGATGGGGAGATAACCTGGATTATCTGGGTTGGCCCAATGTCCATCACAGGAGGCAGACAGGAGGGTCAGAGTCAGAGAGGGAGGTGTGACAACAGAAATAGAGGCTGGACGAGGCGCCTGGGTGGCTCAGTCGGTTAAGCGTCCGATTTCAGCTCAGGTCATGATCTCACATTCCGTGAGTTTGAGCCCCGTGTCAGGCTCTGTGCTGACCGCTCAGAGCCTGGAGCCTGCTTCGGATTCTGTGTCTCCCTCTCTCTCTGCCCCTCCCCTGCTCATGCTCTGTCTTTCTCTGTCTCAAAAATAAATAAAAACATTTAAAGAAAGAGAGAAGAAAGAAAGAAAGAAAGAAAGAAAGAAAGAAAGAAAGAAAGAAAGAAAGAAAGAAAGAAAGGAGAAAGAAAGAAAGAAATAGAGGCTGGAGTGACACGGGGCCATGAGCCAGGGATGGGGCTGTCTCTAGATGCTGGAGAAACCAAGGAAGCGATTCTCCTCTAGAACCTCCAAAGGAACAGCTCTGCTGACCTCTTGATTTGAGCCAAATGAAACACATCTTGGGTACCTCCCGAACAGTAAACTAATAAACGTGTGTTCTTTGAAGCCACTAAGTTTGAAATTTGTTACAGCAGCCAGAAGAAACTCATACAATATCTGAGAGTCCGAGGAAGATGGGCCGGACAACGATTCTTTGGAAAATGCACTTGGGGCAATCAAATTTCACATTTCACCCTTTGTGCCTGAAATGCCATTACTATGAGGAGTCCCTGGGCAGCAGGTGCTCCCACACTGGCCTGTCCCCAGGACTTACTGGGAAGGACTCACACCCATTTGTACTAAGGACAGCATGTTGTTTCTTCTGTCAGCTGGTTGGTGCCTGATGTCGCCCACATGAAACAACATGAATCATGCCAGCTCCCTCCTCCACTTATTTTCTTTAAAAAACCATGTATTAATCAGTTACACACATGGACCTGTGCTTGCTCACGCAAGGGAGACAAAGATGGATACGTCCTGGACATTATCTGCAAAAAGCTTTAAGTTTCACAGGAGAGAGAGGCCACTAACATAAATAACCAGTGACGAGTGCCAGCAGAGAGGTGAAGAAGGGTTTGAAATATTCAAGAAAAGTATTCCTCGTGCCTACTGTAGACCCCATGCCCAATACATGGGGGACTCTGAATTCTAGCTGAAGGAGTCAAGGATGATTTGGCAGAAGGAAGCAGAATTTGAGCTGGATATTAAAGAAGGAGAAGGCTGCATAGTGAAGACGAGAGAAGGGAGCACGTGAATAATCACATCCTCAAGGAAGAAGAGAGCACATGCGAGACACGACCACTGGGTCGTACGGTCCGTGAGAGCAGGGGTTTTTGTCTGGTTCGTTCACCACGTACTACGGACTGAATGTGTGTGTCCTCCCTGAAACGTGTATGTTGAAACCCTAACTCCCAATGTGGTGGTGTTAGGAGAAGGGTCCTTTGGGAGATGATGACGTCATGAGGGTACCACCCCCATGACTGGCATTAGTGCCCTTATAAAAGGGACCCCAAAGAGCTAGCTCCTCCTTTGTACTACATGAGGCTGAAGTGGGAAGATGGCCGTCTATGAGGAAGCAGGCTCCCACCGAACACCAGCTCGCAAAGTCACCATCTTCGACTGCCGAGACTCAAGAACTGGGAGAAGGAAAAGTTTGGCGCTCCTCAATCCCCAGTCTATGGTATTTTGGTTATAGCAGCCCAGACACCCCTCTATTCCGTGTGTCTAGAACAGTGCCTGGCAGCCGTAAGTCCACAAGAGATATTTATGAAAGGAAGGGCAGAGGGAGGGAAGCGAGAGAAGCAGATCCATGTGAGGACAACACACAAAGATTGCACAGCCGTTCAAGTTCTGGAAATACGACGCCGGAAGAACCTGGTGTCCAGGGCAGCACGATCCCTTGGGGAGCCCGGCCCTCGCAATACGTGCCTGACTGCATGGAGGAACAGGGGGCATTTACTGAGTGTCCACCATGAGCCAGGCAGGAGTCTAAGTCGGAAGGATTCTAAGTCTGCTGTATCAGTCACTGGATCCTCTCCAAGTTCTTGGAGGTGAGTATTCTTGTCACTCTCATTTCTGGGTGATACACTGAGGCACAGGAAGGTTCAGTAACTGCTCCAGGGTCAAACGGGTACCCGAACGCAGCCCTCTGATCTCTGAGCCGGTCGGCAGCATCTAGAGGACAGATGTCCCTCTGCCTAGTGACTGGTCACCCCGTTCCTGTCACCCTCTGCCCTGCCCGTTTCCCTGCTTAGCACTTAGCTTCCTTCCCCCCTGCCCTGTGTTTCACTTTCTCCCCGCCACAGAATCTGGGAACAGACCTTCTCTAAATGGGCACACCCCCGCCAATCTGGGCTGCCTGGTTCCAGGGGGGCTGGAGGTCAGCCCAGGTGGAGGGCCACCCGGCACCCAGACAGAGCCCGTAGTCTTTCCAAACCGTCACAAAATGCGACTTAAAGTGAGTTTTCTTCGTTTCTCTATTCATGAGGCAATTTTGGAAATGACAGCCAATGCTAATCAACGAGCAGGACGTGAAGGACGTCACGCGTCGCCGAAGGGACTCTACGCTGTGCACACTTCCAAAGAAGCAACGTGGCAGCAGGCCACATAGGCTACAACACTGCTGACACTGTCCATCCTCCTGGATGCTGTCTATCAAGGGGCTGAGAACTTGTCCTAAAAAAAATAAGCGGCGGTGCAGACGCCAGGAGGGCCACGACACTGTTTATAATGGCAAAAAAATTAAAACCAACCTGAACACCGAAGAAAAGAATTCAGTAAATGACGTGGCTCCATACCAATGACGTGAAGTGCTCGCAAGTCACTTTTACGTGAAAAGGCAACATCCAGAGCCATACAGATAATTCCTCCATTTTGAATTAAAAAACATATGTACCTGCGCAGACACGCTTTCAATAAGTCGTCTATATAATATATACACTCATATATGAAAAGAGACAGAGGGGATAATGCAGGTGCATACAGTATGGAGATTCATCCCGACGGATCTCCATGAAGCGCATGGAATGCCTGCATCTCATTAGCAGTTATTTGGAGCTTGGTACCTGGCACAAGACAAATAACCAAAATTAATTAGTTATCTAATGTCGGGTGGCTTTTATTTTTTCCTGTATTATTTCCTGTTTTTTCAATGCATTCTCCTAAGGACACGCTTTCCCTCCTAGCCAGAAAATCAGATGATTACAGAAAGATATCTGGATACGCCTATCAATGTCTCCACACCCGTTCCCACTCGCTCCTGTCCTGTGCCAACAGAAACGCTTCTGGAAGCAGAGCCTCCGCTGAGGTTGAAATGAATCCAACTCCAGGGGGCCGAGGGATCCATAAGCCTGCGAAAATAAAAGGAAAACCGCTAAGTGTCGGTGTCTGATCTTCCCCCACGCCCACTGCCCCCCCCCCCCCGGAAGCCCGGTTCCCTTTGATGTGAGCGCCCCGCTGTGCATTTGGATCAGCCTGAGAGGCGAGAGGCGAGCAGGGCCCTGCCTCTTTGTTCTCTCTCCCCTGCAGGGCTGGGGGCGCCCATCCCGCTCACAGAAGACTCACAACTTGGGGAGACAGAGGCTGCAACAGTCAGGCCCATGCACCGGTGATATGCAAACAGCCTATGTCTATCTAAGTCGAGATCACAATCAAACCGGACTTCCCGGGGTATATATTTGCATGCTCAACGCTGATCATAAAAGCTCTTCACTTCCCTCAGCGTTTCCCTTTTAACAGTTTACATTGCCAAGGCCCACCGCCCAGCCCGAAAACAGAGGGCGGTGTCTTTCTCCCCAACTCCCCCCTTCTACAAACAGGGGGGTGGGAGACCTGTGCCCCCCTGGAACCTAGTGCAATGCTCCCGGTGCAGTGCACGGCGCGCAGATCAGGGAACCGTTCTTGTGAGACCTTGCCGGATGAACCACACCCAGGCAAGAAGGGCCCCGCCTTTCAAAAATAATTGTTATCCAGACCCAGATAATGGTTAATGTTACGTATCCATTTGGCTGGGCCATGATACCCAGATGGTTTGTCAGGCATTATGCTGGGTGTTTCAGTGAAGGTGTTTTGGGACGAAGTTAACATTTAAATCAGTGGGCGTTGACTAAATGAGAAGGCCCTCCGTGCGGATGGGCCTCAACCAATCAGTTGAAGACTAAACAGAAGAAAAGATCCACCCTCCCTAAGACAGGATCACCCAGCAGAGTTTAGATTCGTACTGGGACATTGCCTTTCCTGGGTCTCCCGCCTGCCAGCCCACCCTGCACGTTACCCTGGTCGGCCAATTCCTTAGCTAAACCTCTTTCTGTGGCTGTGTGTGCGCGCAGGCGCATGTATGTGCCGACATCCTACCGGTTCTAGGTCTCTGGAGAACCTTCATGAATACGTCCTGCCACACGCTTCCTGGATGGCTTCACTTCGGGATGCCAAGGCGCTCCTGGCAACCCTGCAGCCCCGAATCTTAGACTGCAACTCAGCTAACATCTTTGTGCAGATGGTATGTCTTCTGGAGAGCTGACCCCAGTCGGTCCCCAGTGTGTCCTTGCGCTGACACCTGCCTCCACCTCAGGTATGTAACCTCGGCCATGCCTCAGTTTCCGCTCAGATACTCCTCTCACATAAAACAGGATGACACCAAATTCCTAGGAGACACGCGACTGTATGGAACTTTCCGGTTGTGTGCATACTTCCTACCTGCCATCGAGTGATATTTTCGAATCCGTTCCTTACGGGAGTGCAAATAGGAGGCAGTAGGACTGAGAAGTGGATGGTTCCCTCGGCACAAGATTCTGGCCGCCTTTTCGGTAGCTTCTCCCATCGGGTAATGCAGAAACAGCACGTCCTAGAAACAAACGATCTGGTAGTCCTTCTGAGGACCGGAGGTCAGAGGAAAAGGACCTCTGTAATAATAACTATGGATTCCTTTCCATAGAATTTCAATGCTCCAAGGATTTTCCAATGCGGACCTTTTTTTTGTCTTCACAACCAAGAAAGATTTTTCCGTTTGTTTGTTTTGTTTTGTTTCTTGTACTTTGGTAGCTATAGTAACAACTGGATAAATTTTCATTAGGATGAGCAGTTAATTGTCCTAAAAAACGTGTATTGATTACAAGAGTGATAGAACATAGCATGCATAATTAGATATTCACAAAAGGGATCATTCTTCCAGGGGTCAACACTCAGGGAATGATGCAGCATTTAAATGAGAGATCTTATTTTAAGAGTAATATTTGTGGTTTTTGCTCATTCAGCTAACAAATATGTATTGAGCGTCTTCTACAAGCAACCAAAAATAAATGTGCCTTTCCTAAGTCTGGCTGTATGCACATCGTATATAAATAACACCTAGTGTTAGATAATGCAATTTGAACATCTTCTCCATGATCTGATTCATCATAGGATCACTTAGGAGGGGTGGGAGGGAGGATTTATAGAAAGGGTATTTGACAAACATTCTAATCCTGCAGGGTCCTTGCCTTTCTAGGACTCAAGTACCTATATGAATCGTGTTATCTTACGTAAGAGTGTCCTTCATGACCTGTCCTCGATGGGAAATTTCACCAGGGCCTTATTGATTCTAACCTATACTCCTTGGCTGAATTAAGCTGAAAAGAAACACGGTTCAGAATTCCAATGCCTGTTATGGATCTGCAAATGCAATAGTGCACACCACGCGAATACTAGTCCCCAACCTCCCAGGCAAGAAATCCAAAGGAGCCCACGCAACTTACGTAACAAACTGCAGACTCACTGAGGCGGCTCAGGTGTAAGCTAAGCGGTAATGAAAATGCAATACTTGATCGAACAGTTTTCCATGCGGGGCCTGCAGGTCCTAAAGGGCAGGCGCGCACATAATTAAATATCAAAGAGTGCAAGGGACTCTGAATGCCTCCTCCTCTATGTCTCTCTGCGTTACCACTAGATGAAAAAGATTATATCTCAGAAACAAGCATCTAGGTAAACATGGAAAACCAGGTAAAGCAAAGTCAGGGCTACACGGTCAGATGCACAGTCAGAGGGTGTGGCTGAGACACCACGACAACAACCCTTAGCCAGCCCTGAGCTAAGCTGGCTCGCGGCTCCCATCAGCCTGGCCGCGATGCCCCCACGGAGCCCAGCCCACGCTTTCCAGACTCTCCTCCACAGGGTCTTAGCCACTGCTCACCTCTCTCCTCTCACGCTGGTCCTTTCCACTGCCTCCGACCTTGACACGCCCACCTCTGCTCCACGCAAGGCATCCGTGCTCAGACGTCAATATCAGCCCCCTTTGTTCTGCGCCTGGTGGACAGGCCAGTCTCTCCCACTTCGAGATTCATTCCTATCCTCCAGAGACTCCAAATTGTCTCCGAGGAAAAACAGGCAGCTGGAACCAGGCAGGAAATGGTGCATCTACAGAATGCGTCAGACAGGAGTTCTAGACCAATAACGTTAAACTGGGTTCCCATGGATCCCTGGGGTTAAACTCAGGAGCTTCAAGGCACTAAAAATATATCTGACTTCCATCATTCCATGTGTTAGCCAACGTTCTCCAGAGAAACAGAATAAGACGTGTGGCTGTGTAGAAAGACATTATTAGGAATTGGCTCATGTGATGATGGAGGCCGGTAAGTCCAAACTCTGCAGGGCCAACATGGCTCAAGACCCAAGAGAGCCAATGGTACAGATGAAGTCTGAAGGCAGTCTGTTGGAAAATTCCCTCTTGCTCAAGGAGGCTGGTCTTTTAGTTCCATTCAGCCTTCAACTGATTGGATGAGGCCCACCCACACACCAGAGAGCAATCAGCATAATCAAAGTTTGCTGATTTACAAATCAATCCCATTCAAGAACAAATTAACCATCACATATCACAATATCGCAGATCTAAACTTCAAAGATAAAGCAGTACAGGGGCACCTGGGTGGCTCGGTCCCTTAAGCGTCAGACTCTTGATTTCAGCTCAGGTCATGATCTCACAGTTCACGAGACTAAGACCCGCATAGGGCTCTGTGCTGACAGCATAGCCTGCTTGGGATTCTCTCTCTCTCTCTCTCTCTCTCTCTCTCTCTCTCTTCCCCTTTTCTGCTCTCATGCACATACACATGCACGCCTTCTTTCTCTCTCCCTCAAAATAAGTAAATAAACATTAAAAAAGATAAGACAACACAGTTTTTTCAAAAAAACAGAGGACACTATTCTTGCCCTTAGGATAGGGAAATATATTAAATAAGACACACACATACAAAAAGTGTTATGCAAAAAGAAAAAAGATTTAAAGTTATTTTATACTACTCTACATTAAAATTAAGAATTTCTGTTCCTCAAAAGACAATTCAGAGAGCGCAAAGGCAATGCGCTGGACGGAAGGATACACTTGCAGTAAATCTATCCAATGAAGTATCCACATCCAGAAGATATTTTTTAAATGTCTATGAATCAGTAAGAAAAAGGTAGATAACCCATTAGAAAAAGAAAGGGACCAACCACTTGAACAGGCGTGACACAAAGTGGCAATCTAACTGGCAAACAGAGAGCATAACTCTACCCTCTACCAGAATAGTTAAAACGAAGAAGGCTAACAATTCTGAGTCTGGAGAGCGTGTAGAGCAAAGCAAACACTCTCACACAACGGTAATACAAATTGACCTAAGTGGTTTCAGAAACCTGTTTGGTGTGTACAAGTAAAGGTATCCATTTGTGTGCCCTGTGACATAGTGACTCAGCTTGTCCATATAAATCCAACAGATAGGCAGCACATCTGTACCAAAAGATTTGCAGAAGAATGTGGATAGCTGCACTTTTCATATTATCCAAAAAACCTGGAAATAACCCAAACGCCCAAGAGCAGAATGGAGAAATAAGTCGTGGTATATTTCAATGAAAATAAAAGGATCTATAACCACACTGCACATGGAGGAATCTCACAAACGTAAACCTGAGAGAAGCCAACACCAAAAGAATAACCACTGTGTGATTCTATTTGTAACAAGTTCAAACGCAGGGAAACCGTATCCGAGGTAGCAGAAGTCAAGAGCAAGGCTCCCCTTGGGGAAGGGGCTTCCGGAAGGGCTCTTTTTCTGAACGTGGTTGCAGAGTCCATGGGTGGGTTTACTTCATGTTCACTTTCTGAACATATGCTACACTTAGATTTTTCACGAAACTATTAACACAAACATTATAGAAGATACGGGGCAATAAATGTTATGTCACTAGGGGTAAAAAGACAGGAAAATCTGAAGTCAAGATGGCGTACTACTATTAAGCTCACTAGGTCTGTAAGGCTGCCCTGGAACAGTAACAACGGCAGAGTACAATTGACTTAATTTGCATATACGCAGACAAGGTGTGTGAGGCATCACGTGTTGATTCTGCTGATAGATGCCTGACAGGTGAGTTAAAGGCCTTCTTGGTATCTCACTTTTCCTTGTTTTAATAAGGCAAAACAACGTTAATAATTTAGGAACAAACGTTCCTGGGGATAAGAAAGTCTTCAGTGGACTTAATTTTTAAATGACACTCACAGATCACCTAATCGTTTTCTCTCAATTGGCGTCTGGAGTGGAACTATCTGTGCCTCTACTCAGTTCGGCAGGTCTCCTTCATTCTTTAATTAAAAGAAGATTAAGTTAGGTACCCAAACCTCAGAGGGAGGGTAAGGAGATACAGCCCTACAAGAAAATGTTATTGGGTCCCTCAACTCAAACATTAATGGAGGAGCGAAAGATCATTCCAGTTCAGAGACCTGACACATATTTCTTGCTTCAATATAGTTTTAGTACATTTTATATAATTTACTATAATTTTATTTTAATACAATTCACCACACAATGCAATTCATTGCATACATAAAATTTACCGTCATTAACCATGTTTAAGTGTAACCAATGCATTAGGTACATTTGCGTTGGGCACTCATCCCCACCATCCCTCTCTAGAACTTCATCTTCACAAACTGAGGCTCTGGCCCCATTACCACTCACTCCCTACTTCTCCCCCCTCAACAGCCTCTGGCAATCACCATTCAGAGGAATCATACAGCACTGTCCTTCTGGGACTGGCTTACTTCACTCAGCATAAGGTCCTCAGGGCTCATCCATGCTATAGCAGGTGTCAGGATGTCCCTTCTTTTTACGACTAAGTAATGCCCCCTTTGCATGGAAAGAGCACATTTTGTTTACCCGGTCGTTCATGGATGAGCGTTTGCGTGGCTTCTACCTTGTGGTTACTGCGACACATTTTTAATTTGAGGCTCTTTGAAATGAAGTGAAGATGGTCACAAACTCTTAGACACTCTTTCCGTGGGAAGGTGGGGTTGAGGTCCCCGCCGTGGAATCTGGATGGGCTCCAGAACTGCTTCACTGGTACAGTAGAGCAGAAATGAAATGTGCCACCGTGGGTGCCCAGGCTGAAAAAACTGGAGGACTTCGTCCTGCTCACTCTGGGACTAGCAAGCTGCAGAGACCACATGATGTATGTAGGTGTCCTGTCCACAGTGCCAGCCGAGCCCTGCTTTCCAGCCATCCCAGACAAGGCACCAGACACGTGAAGAGACACTGGGAGTCCTCCAGACCAGCCCTGCCACCAGACGTAGAAGGAGCCCAGTCAGAGCATCCATAGTCCAAGAATCCCCAAGCTGAGCCATGCCCAAGTTCCTAGCCCATAAAATCTTTAGATATAATAAAACAGTTATTTTAAGTCACTAGGTTTTGGGATAGTTGGTATACAATAATAGACAAACAGAAAACTTTTGGCTCCAAAGTATCAGAAAATGCCTGCAGCCTTGCAAAGGGATATCAGACTTTTAAATACCCAAAGGAGGAGCACCTGGATGGCTCAGTCAGTTAAGCGTCTGACTTCGCTCAAGTCACGATCTCGTGGCTCATGAGTTCGAGCCTGCGTCAGGCTCTGTGCTGACAGCTCAGAGCCTGGAGCCCGCTTTGGATTCTGTGTCTCCCTCTCTCTCTGCCCATCGCCCACTCTCTCTCCCTCTCTCTCTCTCTCTCTCTCTCTCTCAAAAATAAATAAACATTAAAAATAAATAAATGAATAAATACCCAAAGAAATCAATGGCAAGACACTCCAGAGAAGACTACAAAATATCAGGTCCATCCCAGGCCAGTTAGAAGGAACATCCAGATCACAGGAAACATTCTAGAATTGTGGCCCTGTGTCCCTGAATTCGCTCACTCGTTGAATAAAGTTGAATCAGTCGCGTGTCACGGGCCAAGCATCGTGCTAAGTAAGCACTGGGTAATGAAGGTGGATAAGTCACAGACCTGCCCTCGCTCTCCCCGATCTGCAGTTCTGACCAGTACACCACACACCTCAGCTGTGTCTTTGCTGGTCCATCATCCTCCAGCTCCTGGCTCCTCCCTCAGAACCAACAAACACGCTCACAGAGACAGCATCTCACTGTGGGCCAGGATGGTCTCTGGGCTCTGCTGATATATTGAGTGTGGCTCTGATACCACATACCTCTCCCAGACAAGAGCTACTTCGCCTGTTTTAAAAAGAAAAGAAAGAGAAAAACAAAGCTACAACCAGGTGCTACTTAAAAATGGCATTTTCTAGTATTTTCTAGTCCCTTGTGTTGGCTTCATCTTGATCGGACTACGAGAAGTTACCCATTGTGCGTTTCAGGATTCATGAGTGGGATGGAAACTCACTGTTACTTCATAGGCTAGGAGAACACGGTGAACTCAGAGGGAAAACTGGGCGGAATACCAACAGCTCTTAGGAAAAAGAAAAGCATTCTGACTTTTCCCAAGAAGACATCGTGAACCAGTTGTTTTTAATAGGATTTTGACTGCTTCCCGAGCTTGGCGTGCTCAGGTCACCACGTTTAGATTTGTTTTATTGCAGAAGGAAGGCCAGCGGCGGCTTGCTGGGGGAGCTCGCTTTCCTGATGACGCACAGACTCGTTCGGAAGACTGGAGTCTGCACCCCTGGTTTTCTCTCCAGGCCTGCCACACAGCTGTGAGCAAGGACTTCCATGCCTGGACTCAGCCCTCTTGTGGTGCTTCTGGATGTAGCCAGCACAGTAAGGAGACCCCTTCTCACGTGCAGCTGAGTGTTGAGAACCGGTCTTGCTGAGATGAGCCAGCAATGGGCTGGCAGGAGAAATTCCTGAGTGCAGACTTGCCCGTGGAACAGCAGTTTTCTCTCCTTCCCCGTTCTACTTGCTCAGCCCTGATAGAGACACATCTTTCTTTTCTCTTATGCACAGGGCGCTGGGAGAGGAGCTGTGTCATGAACCTAGCTCGTTTTATTCCACTTTCAGGGGAATTGTGAACAGTGATTTGTATTCCGAACAACTAGAATGTGCCTAGCGACTCCTCATCCCAAGTACCCTGAATTCAAAAGATGGGGCTAAGTCCCTCCTCTTAGATGGGGCTAAGCCTGCCTCTAACGGCCCCAGAAGCCAGGCAGAACTCACACGTCCCGAATATCATCACTGCCCAGCGCTTTCAGGTGTGTGTGCTTTCAGACACACCGCCACATCAACCCTGCCACACGACACCCCCTTCGAAATAGACCAAACCCAAATTGAGCATAACCCCGTGGCCTTTGGACACAGGTCGGCCTACCAACCTTGGAAGCATATCTGTAACCACATGGGCTCCCCTCACTCCACGGGTACCTAATCAGCCCCTCCACTGAGATTCCAGCATCCTTCCCAACAGAATCATTCCAAGTTATGGGTGGTAGATCTCTCCCAAAATAGATTTGTGATTAATGTGCATATTAAGCAGAGGAAAATGATCACTGACAATCCTTGGCTTGATTATTAAGTAAGGATGGTGATAAAGACTTTTTTTCTTAACTCTTCAGTGGGAGTCCCCAGCCAGGTCCCTCAACTTGAAGGTGTAAAGATAAGCGATAACTGGTGACAGACGTGTGAGGATGATGGGTTTAGAGTCCAGGGTGCCTGAGGGTCAACCTTGGCCACGGTGATCACTAGCTATGGAACCTAGGCAGTGTCATCTCCTGGAGCCACAGCCCCTCCTCTGCGAAAAGGAACAGTTATATGCTTCTATACAAACGTTCTGGTCAGGATTACGGTTGGCCCAAAGTACATACACAGTCATTGAATCACAAGATGTATGTTCACTATAGTAATTTTACCATCATTGTCAGACTGTAAGTTTTTCTTAGAGTCTTATTTTATTAGCTGCCGCAGACGATGAGTCTGGCGTTCACTCTTGTCCAGCAAGAGAACGGATGCAGAGTTGAAAACATGAGAGGCTAATGTCCGGAAGGAGACAAGACCCCCGAACAGGGGTTTTGTCTCCATATTTATTAAGCTCTCAAGTTATTACCCTTGTGGTGAACGTGAAGAGAACAAGATCTTACCCACGTGAATGTGGAGAAAACAATCAGATAGTAATCATTAACTTGTGCGTGTAAGAAGCAACGGGTCTGGGTGACAAGTGGAGTTTGTGATCAAAGTATATTGGTTTCAGATGGAAAGTAATTTCCTGCAGGTGATATAAGAAGTTACTCATGATTCCACTACAATATCTTGCTAGCTAACCTCCGGCGTTTTCACCCCATGGTGGTAGCTTTCCACCCTAAGCCTTTTTCTAACCCATTTATGTAAGTAGAACCGATTTCCCCACACTTAACCACAACAACGTGTAGTATTAACAGAAGGACTAATGGGTGACTGGGACTTTCATTAAGGGACGTTATGTATTATCTGATCGAATTATGTTTTTCTTGTTACAGAAAGATGTCCCACAATGGCTGCAGCAAAATAAAAACTGTTTATGTAGCAAGAACCAGGGTTTTCTGCCCTGGTCCTCCAGGTGTCCCCTGTAAGGGAAACCAAAAAAAAAAAAAAAAAAAAAAAAGATGATTCTTTTAGAAATTGACTCCTAAGGAGGCCTCTGGACTTTGGATGAGGTGGGCAGGGAGAGCAGAGGCCAGTTCCTAAAAGATGACCATCTTTTAGGTGATGGAAATGGAGACGATGAAAGGAGAAGAAAGGAAAGGAAGATTTTCATCTTTAGGAGAAGATGAAAATATTCTCATGAATAAAAGTCTACGTAGAGGGAATAAGAGAATCCGCAAAGCCAATCCGTACTAAATGTTCGGTGATTTAACGATATTCCACCTTCAGAAATTACTGTCAGGCGAAGGCAGAAATGGGGGGAGTCTGGGGGTGAGAAGACACAGACATTCCTGTGTTTTCCTGTCTGCTGCTTATTTCTGCACCTTCACTTGGGTCTCAAAGACACGCTTTCCAAGTACTAAAAAGCCTGAGGTTGTGACGGAGGTGCTGCTCCCTGGAGGCAGCCGCGCTGTGCCCAGAGGGAAGAAGGGAGGAGAAAGCGGCGACCACACCTGGTAGTTGGCGCAGGTTGAGGAAGCAAGGGGGCTCACCTGGGGCGCTTCCTGCACCAGACCAGCGTCCCAGGTCCCACGCGTGGAGTCACTCCGCTGTGCACCTGAAATGAATTGACATTGTAGCTCACCTATACTTACGTAATACTTTTCACATATAAAATAGCTTGTGAAGAGGCCTTCCTGGGCTTCAGTCACGCGGTCCAGGTGCCTGATGGTGTGACCAGCACCTGGCAACCGGTGCGTAGTGGGCGGAGCCCGCGACCGGGGGGCCGGGGGGGGGGGGGGGGGTCCCGAGTGGGAGGAGCCTGTGACCCAGGATCCACCTGCCTGCCAGTCCTCATCCCCTCTGGGACCTCGGCAGAAGCACCCCTGTCGTCCGCGCTTCCCAGTTTGGGAGAAGGCCCTGGGACTCTCCGACAGAGGAGAGCCACAGCCCGCAGCCCTCCTGTTTCACCCACTGGGAGGAGGTGCCAGCATGGGTCCCCCAAAATGCCTACTGCAGGAAGAAGGAGGGAGAAAGGCGAGAATAGGAGGTGGCAGGTGTGGAAGCACGGAAGACACAGAAGAGGGAGCGAGCCCAAGGGGAAGCCCTTGACCTTGCCTGAAAAGGTGGGCGCCTGTTCTTGTCATTGAGGATGTACCTGCACCTCTAGTGTTCTCGAAGGTGTAAGTCCCCAGGAAGACAGCTGAGGGACACAGGCATGCCCTTGGGGTCTGAGCCCCACCACCACCCCCAAGCCCTGTGCCATGCCATCCCCCAGATCTACTTCCTATCACAGGCAGCTTTTAGGAGTCTACCTGAAAAGATTCCAAAGAGGAGTAGCCTCCTTGAAAATACTGAATACGTCGGGAAAAACGGTCGGCCTAATTGCTGTTGCGATGTCAGTATTTCAAATTTTCACCGCTAAATGTTTATAAAGATTTTAGACCTCTGGTGACAGCTATTCTTTAACAAAATACATGGTAATGAATACTTGGGAATGGTTCCTGTCTCTTTTCCCAAATAAATATTTACCCTGATTCATGCTCATGTTAACGCAAAGATTTTTCTCCCTCCCAGTCCCGAACACCATGACTTGCCCCAAACAAGAATTCTTGTTGTGATCAACTCAAGCCATTGGGGGGGGGGAAATGTGTCTTTTTATTTAGCTTCTCAGGTGCTAATCAATTGCTAATTATCTTTAACCATATCGACCTTCTCCCACTGTTTTTGCCGTATAGATTAATGAGTGACATTATAAGGAGCACAATTTCATGCATTGAAAGGAATGGATTCATGCATTATTCACTCCACATAAATACATGCACTTTTATTTGGAGCTTTCAAAGATCATGGAGAGAAACACCGAAGAGAGAGAGAATCTGACAAAGGCAAGAATTGGGACAGGAAAATTAGTTTCAATAGAAATGGAGAAAAATAGACCAATCTGTGGAAATGAAGCTGCTAGAAAGAAAGGAAGAACATGGGGAAAGAGGAAATAAATGACTCAGTGTGTGCATTAAGCTCCTGAAGTGTGCCTGGATGTCGAATCCCTGAGTCTCGGGTCACATTCCACTCCTCCCTACTGCATCCCCATGGGCACACAGGCAAGTCGAGGCCCCCCTGAGCACTCTAGTGATACCCCCCGCGTTGACCCCATGCTCTCTGGCTTTCTACCCTATGAACAGAGTCAATCCATTTCAGGCATCAGAAAATACTCTTGCCTGAATGAAAGGAAGGGAAAATGAAGATAAATGACCTTCTGTGGGCTCTTTTCCCTTGATTTCCCCCTTTGTTTTCTATTTGCCACCTAAGGAAGGTGGAGAAAGTTGTTGTCAGCTCTCAACTAAGAATAAGGCCTGGCCCCTGTGGTGTCACAGAGAGAGGATAAGAGGAAATCCAAACTGAGAGTCCAAAACAAATCCTCCAAAAGAGCTGTGGTCTAATAAAGAACGTAGTTGGTCTTTTCCCTCGTGCCCAGCACAGTGCTTCAAAAACCCTTGGAATTTCCTGAGTAATATTTGTGTCTTTGTTATGTTAATAAGGCGACTCAGGTTATTCTCCTGGGTGTTGGTCCCCAGAAAGACCCAGCTCCTGAGTAAAGGGCTGGAACTTTGGGCTGCCCAACCCTCCTGGGAGGAGAGAGGATCTGGAGACTGAATTCAATCACGTGGCCAATGATTTAATTAATAAAATCCCAGTAAAATCTTTGGACACCAAAGCCCAGTGAACTTCCTGGTTCATGACCACGTTGATGTTCCTGGAGGGTAAAACACTCTGACTCCATGAGGAGGGAGCATGGGAGCTCTGTATCCAGGACAAAATCATTCTGGAGGGAAAGTCACAGCCCACTCCACATAAGATGCCCTCAGATCAAAGTCTAAACATCAACATACAACCGAAGCTCGCCAAACATGAATCCCCAGGAGCAAGAAGACACAATGGATGGAGAATTAACATCCCCAGGAACTTCAGAGAGCTCAACAACAAATCTTAAAACTACCATAGAATTAAAATAGTTGAAGACTCCTTCAAAAACTTGAAAAGCAAAAATGCTACGAAAAGAACCAAGAAACTTTGTAAAAATACATGGTAAATGACTGAAAAGTTACCGACTGAGTTAAGTAGCAGATCGCTTAAGAGCAAAGTGGTGAAATAGAAAGTAGGATTGAAGAAATAACTCAAAATGCAGCCTATAGAGACAGGAAAAAAAAAAAAAGAGATTGGGCTAAAGGGATTAATACAATAAGAAGCTCCAACAGTTGGGGTGCCTGCGTGGCCCAGTCAGTTGAGCGTCTGACTTCAGCACAGGTCATGGTCTCATGGCTCATGAGTTCGAGCCCTGCACTTTGGATTTTGCGTCTCCCTCTCTCTCTGTCCCTCCCCCACTCTCTCTCTGTCTCTTTCTCTCTAAAAAGTAAATAAGCATTAAAAAACTTTTTTAAAAAGTAGCTCCAACAGTTGTTTTACCCTAAAAGAGAGAATGAAAAAAAGCAAAAGGCGAATTAACAAAAAGAAAAAAGTAGTTAGTGCTCAATATTTTCCAAAATTGATTAAAAACATGAATTTTCAGATTTAGGAATCACATGTCCTGTGTTCTGTGTTCTAAACTGGCTCCCAATGATTCCTACCTCCTGGTATTGATGTCCTGTGTCACAGCATACCCTCGAGTGTGATTTAGGTCTAACAAGGAATTGTGGGTGGCCTTGGGTCCATGGCCAGCAGGAAAGAGCGGTCCTCAGTCCAACCTCCCATGAGGGTCTGGGAAGCACATTCTGACCCAGTTGGACCTTGAGATGACTGTGGTCCCAACCAACACCTTGACCCGCAGCCTTGGGAGGGAGTCTGGAGCACAGCAGCCAGCTAAGGAATGCCTGGATTCCTGACTCACAGAAATAGCGAGGGAAAACACGTGCATTGTTTAAGCCACTAAGTTTTAGGGTAGCTTGTTATGCAACGGTGGCTAACCAATATGCATCCTAATAAATAAACATAAATCTTCACTGGATCACTTCACAGCAGAAGTTTGGCACAGCGAACACAAAGAGAATGTATTAAAAAAAAAAACTAAGAAGAAAAAGATAGAGCATGTATGAAGAATCAATATTAACATTCCCATGCCAGATGATGACAGAGCACTAAATGCAAAGAGAAAATATTCTCCACCTAAAACTCTACAGCAGCTACCATCATCAGTGAATGAAGGGAAATAAAGGCATATCAGAGGAAGACTGAAACAATCTACAAATCAGACATCCTTGCTGAATGAATCCTAAAGGATGCACAACCAGAAGAAGGACACTGAACTCAAGGGAAGGAGTAAAACAAATCAGGGGGGGTTAGGAATTGGTAAGCATGTGGGGGTCAGTTTAAACAAACATTGTCTATTTAAAATGGCGGTAGTAGGGCACCTGGGTGGCTTGGTCCGTTAAGTGTCCAATTCCTGGTTTTGTCTCAGGCCATAATCTTGCTGTTCGCGGGACTGACCCTGGCATCGGGCTCCTTGCTGACAGCACAGAGCCTGCTTGGGATCCTCTGTCTCCCTCTCTCTCTCTGCCCCTCCCCGACTCATGCTATCTCTGTCTCTTTCAAAATAAAGAAATAAACTTTAAACTAATAATGAAATAGTGATAGTAAAACATTTCAGGAAATTAAAAACATTCTGGAACAGAAATATTGAAGAAAATACATGTAAGACAAGAAATTAAAAACCAGGGTGAAATATTCTTAAGTTTTTATATGGTTCAGCAGTATAGAAATGCTGAATAACGTTAGACCTTGTTAAATACAGTGTGCCTATTTTAAAATACAATAAATAATAGAAATGGAATAAGTACACTATAAATCAGTGAAAAGAGGTAAATAAAGAAAATGCAACTGAGTAGAAAAGAAAAATACATATAAGAAGTAAAGTAAAAGAATGATAAATAGGAAGTTTAAATAAATCCAAACATTTATCACAGTAATAGGACTCTACTTACAAGTTTCAGTGACAGACACAACTGGAATTTAAATTTTAAGCAAAAAACAGCTCTATGTCATATAAAAGCCACCTAAAATAAAACACAATGACAAAGGAAGTTTGAAGTGAAGTGAAAGGTTGAGGTAAAGTATATATAAAGTATGCATAATACTAAGCAGAAGAAATACCTTTAATGGGTGGCCTAAACCATATGGCCTCATAACCTTATATAAATACGAAAATCTATAGCAAACCTACAGGTATTTGAAAATAGGTACCGAAAAAGTAATAAGGGAAAATGGTCCAATGTATAGTCATGATGAAGATTTCAACATGCCCCTCTCAGCAAATGATAGAAGCAGAAGAAAAATAATAATTGAAGGACAGGGAAAATATAAACAAAGCAATAAACAAGCTTAATCTCATCAGCATATCTTGAACTCCAGCCCAACAATTAGAAGATACATTTTTTCCAAGTGCAAGTGGAATTTTTACCAAAAATGACTATGCCCCAAGTTGCACAGAAATTCTCAGTCAATAGAATTGAATCAGTATCGTACCGCCTGTGTTCTTTGACCGTAAAGCAAGAAAATTAGAAGTAAATATCCAAAAGTAAAACAAAAAGAAAGCCATATATTTAAAACCCAAAAGCTTCCGAGAATCGGTGTACACAAAGCTTTGTGAGTCAGTATTTTTCTCCTCTCCTAGAAACCATAAAAAAGCCATAAGGAGAACAAAGCCATTTTGCCGACTCCATTTTTTTTTTTACTTCCTTGTGACACTGGGAGGCAGAGAGACCCCAATCTCAGCTAAACAAATTAGGGGAAAAGCAGCCAAAAAGTCTGCTTAATTTCAATACAGGATGAAGACATAAATAGAAGGACTAGGGTGGCAGACCATGATATATATGTCATATGCCCCCCAGACACCAGACAAAAAGATTCAGTTGGTAGAATTGTGGCAGTAAAGCAGAAGATAGGGAATTAAAGGGAATTCATTGAATTGTTAATCCTCTAATAGCTGGGAATTTTAAAATATTGCTTGCAGCTAACACAGTAATTAAAGCATAAAAACATAAAATAGTACCAAGACAAAACTATGAATAATAATATTAATAAATAGAAAATAAGCAGGGGAGGAGTAGGAATGGGGGGCAGAGCCGAACAAGCTAATTTTATCATTGTTCTGAGAAGGGCGCTAATATATGTTATTTGAGGAAATAGAGTTTTGAGGCAGTTAGAGAACGGTGGGAAAGAAATCTTTGAAAAAAAAATACCGACGTTCCTAATTATCAAAATACTAAGCCCAGAAACAAAGCAAACAGGTCACGTAGCTAATAATGTATTTTTAATAGACCTTATTTTTAGAGCAGTTTGTGTTCACAGCAAAATTGAAGGGAAGGTACAGAGAGTTCCCATGTACCCCCGCGCCCCACATGCACAGCCTCACCTGTGCTCAGAATCAGAGTGGCGGTCTTCTCACAATCCCCAGAGGGTACCTCTGTTACAACTGGTGAAACTGCTCCTCATCCTCCCTCAAAGGCCATAGTTTACCTTGAAGTTCACTCTTGCTCTTTGAACAAATACGTAATGACGTGCACCCACCATCATAGCCCCACACAGGGTATTTCCACTGCCCTAAAATTCCGCTCTGCTCAGCCTCTCTCCCTCCTAACTCCTGGCCAACACGGATCTTTTTATTGTCTCCATAGTGTGGCCTTTTCTAGAATGTCACATAGTTGCAATCACACAGTAGGTAGCCTTTCAGATTGGCTTCTTTCACTTAGTGATATGCATTTAAGTCTCCTCCATGGCTTTCCATGGCTTGCTGTCTCCTTTCTTTTTAGTGCTGAATAATATTCCGTCGCCTGGGCGGACCACAGTTTATTTATCGATTCATCTACCATAGGACATCTTGATTGCTTCCAAGGTTTGGCAATGATGAATAAAGCTATAACTATAACTAAAAATGAATCACTATAAACATTCACAGGCTGGTTTTGGGGTGCACCTCAGCATCAACTCATTGAGGAAATACCAAGGGGCCCAATTTCTAGATCATATAATAAGAGCGTATTTAATTTTGTAAGGAACGGTAAAACCATCCTAATGATATTTTTTAAGCACAAAACCAGCAAAACAGTAAGTAATGTGATACAACCAAGATCGAGGGCCACTTTCATATCGATGGATTTAAAAGGGCTGTTATGGGAAACAGAATTTCAGATTGGACCACAGAGCAAACCCGAGACAGATTATAATACAACACTCTGGGTAATAGCGTTGCATCAAGCAAATGCCCTGCAGAGATCCCCAATGCTAAAGTCCAGAGAACATTCGGACAATGATAAACTATGAACGGAGCGTCCGTCCAAAGGAGGCACTTTATAAAGGCACAGGGTAAAATGCATGGTGAAGAAATAGCAGTTGTGAATGTCTACCTACCAGATAATTAGCAGCAAGATCTCTAAAGTAAAAAAGTAAAGAGAGGCCAGAAAAAGGACCCAGAAGCAGTAGGTGTGGGGTACTGTATCTTTGACTTCCCACAGTCTCAGAAGTATGTGCCTAGGTGTAGCTTCTCTAGAATTTTCGTGCTGGCTGTCCTCTGAACTTCCTGGATCTGTGGTTTAGGGGAAATTCTCAATCATTGTTGTTTCAAATATTTCTTCAATGTCTTTCCCTCCTTCTTGTAACTCCATTATGTATATGCTAGACCATTTGTGGTTGTCCCCAGATGGATACTCTGTTCCAGTTTTCTTTTTTTTTTTTTTTTTAGTCTTTTTCCTCTTTTCAGTTTTGGAGGTTGACATATCCTATTGACATATCCTCAAGCTCAGACACTCTTTCCTTGGCCGTGTCCTGTCTACTAATAAGCGCATCAAAGGCACTCTTCATGTCTGTTACTATGTTTTTGATCTCCAGCATTCCTTTCTGGTTCCTTCTTGAGATTGCCGTCACTGCCCATCTGCTCTATCATGCTCTTACCTCATCCATTAGAGCTCTTGGTGCGTTAATCATAGCTATTGTAAATCCCCAGTCTGATAATACCAACACCACATCTCTGCCATATCTGAGTCTGGTTACGAGGCTTGCTCTCTCTTCAAACTGTGTGTTTTGCCTTTTAGGATGACTTATGAGCTTTTCTTCATAGCTGGACAAGGTGTACTGGGAACATGGAACTGTTATAAAGAGTCTCCTGGTAATATGGCAGGCAGGTCTGGGGGAGGGGAAGCATTCTGGGATTAGGGCTTGAGTGAGCCTGCACTGTGAAATTTCTGGACTATGAAATTCACATGTGCTTCTCAGTTTGGGACGGGGGGCTCCCCCCCTTAGGTGGGACAGGATGCTAGAAGGGGCTTCATAGAGGATGAAAGCATCCTTCCTCCAGATTATTTAGGCTCTGATTAAATGAATTCCCCTGGGGGCAGACATTGTTAAGAAGAACGCAATTTCTGGTATGTTTCAAAGTGGTCCCTGTCCCCCTCCTCCTGCCGTAAGCATTAAGAGACTTGTCTCTGATATTCCCAGTGAGAACCTGGTATAGCTCCAGAAAGCAAGACTCACAGAGGTGTGGGGCTCCCCAGTGACTGGGTCCCCCTGAGTTTCCTGTCAACTCTGAGCCTTCAGCAATTCATTAGTTTTTCCCACCCAGCCCTTGCTCTCGCAGAGGCTCCAGCACATGGATTTCTGCTCTAGTGAGTTCTGATTCTCCACAGCTGCCTGCGGGTCTTGCCAAATATGGGGTTGTGGTTTGCAGTGTGCCCTCACTTTCCTTCCGGATCCAAGAAGAGTTGCTGACTTTGCTGATTTTCAGTTTGTTCAGGTTTTTACTCTGTGAGAATGTGACGAAGGCTTCTAAGCTTCTTACCACTAGACTGGGAACCGGAAGTCCTTCCCTTGGTGTGGAATACATTACATTGGCCTTTCTCGGTCCATAACCAATCAAATACACCAAGCAATAATAATAATGTATATAGAAAAACTCCTACTAATTAATAAGGTACATCTTCCTGATATATCTTAAATTCTATACCCTATTTATAGAAAATAAGTTTCCTTTTAAGCGCCATGAACATTCATCCAAGAAAAGACCATTGGTTAAGACTCATTGTATGACTTAATAACCAGTGCACTAAAGGTGGGCCATTTGGCACATGGTGTGTGTCCCTATGGAAGTGCATAAATAGTACACAAATAGTTACAGGTTTCTTTCTAGAATAGTCAAAATCAGTGAGACAGAAGGTAGAATGGTGGTTTCCAGGAGCTGGGGGAGGCAAGAATGAGGAGTTGGTGTTCAGTGGATATAGAACTTCAGATGGGGAATTTAGCCCGTCTGGAGACGCACAGTGGGCAACAATGTGAATGTACGTAATGCCACTGCCGTGCACACTTAAAATGGTTAAAACGGTAAATTCCCCGTTTTGTGTATTTTATCACGACTAAAAAAAAAAAAAAAAAAAAAAAAAGACTTCAGTACCTCGATCTTGAGTGACTGTGTTTTTGGCTCAGGGCACATAGAGGGAAAGACCACTTTTGAGCATTACTGGGAAGGGGTGGGCTCATTCATTCAGTCACTATTGTTGAAAGGCCTGTTTCACACTCGCTCCGCAGTGGGTGTTTGACAATCCATTTGGAGGACAAGCCAGGAAAAAAAATCAATTATAATGAAGAACAGGAAGTGCTGTGGGAGGAATAAGTAGAAACAGCACACTGAATATGGCTAAGAGGACCTTCCCAGCACCCAGGGACAGCTGTATACACGGTCTGCACGGAGCGCAGTGAACCTGGCTGCCGCCAGGGCTTCTGAAGAAGGGACGTGATGGAGGAGGGGACAGCGTGTCACCTGAGTGCTATTTTCAAGCTTCCATGTGTAGATGAGACACTTGCTTAAAATTTGGGTCTTTGAGGGGCACCTGGGTGGTTCAGTCAGTTAAGCAACCGACTTCAGCTCAGGTCATGAACTCGAGGTTCGAGGTTCATGAGTTTGAGCCCCACAGAGGGTCCTGTGCTGACAGCTCAGACCCTGGAACCTGCTTCGGATTCTGTGGCTCTCTGCCCGTCCCCTGCCTTCTCTCTCTCTCCCTCCCCCCCCTCTCAAAAATAAATAAATGTTAAAAAATAAATAAAATAAAATTGGGGTCTTTGATATTCTTCCTATGGGATATGAGCTTGGTGTTTCCTCCAAAAGAAATGTGCAAAATATTTTCTCCCTTAAGCCACAAGTAGGGAGCCTCATTAATAATGTTAGCTGGCTTAATGCAAAATGTGGGTTAGTGACCTGGAAAGGGCACGTCCCACACAGCAGCATCTTCTCCTTTTAAAGGTGACGAGAGCCTTTCTTTATTGGCGCCCCTATGCGGGTGGGGTGGGGGCAGGGCGTGGAGTCTGCTTGACATTACCTTTGTTTTCATAGAGGACAAATGAGGTTAAATGAGTACAAAGTTCTCGTTCCCTTTTTTATTTAAAAAATTTTTAAATGTTTATATTTGAGAGAGAGACAGACAGACAGACATAGCATGAGCAGGGAGGGGCAGAGAGAGAGGGAGACACAGAATCCGAAGCAGACTCCAGGCTCTGAGCTGTCAGTACAGACCCCGAGACGGGGCTTGAACCCACGAACCTTGAGATCATGACCTGAGCTCAAGTCAGATGCTTAACTAAGTCACCCAGGTGCCCCCCTTTTTTCATTTAATATTAGCATCATTAATATCCTATATGGTCCAGAAAGAAGAATATTTTTCCAGGTTTTCATTCTAGGACCTTCTGCCATTTGTGTCACATCCTAGAGAGGCTTTGTGGTCTGCTCGCAGGTACATGAGCACTATGGGAAGAGTTCCTGCTGTAATGGCATTCATGAAGGTGGTGACTCAGAAAGGTCTCTGGTTCCTTCTCAACCATCGGAATCTCCAGATCCTGGGCAACATTCTTTTCAGCGAGTAGGGCCTGTCTTGGTGTTTCAGCCATTTCACTTGGATATGTCACATCTTCTCTTCTTGGCACTAACTCCTCAGTGTAGATAAGTGTGAGCTAGTCAAGTGTTAAGCACCACTTTATATTTCTATTTCCCCGTGTGTCAGCACTAATAAACCAAAGTATCAATATGTGCTTTCTTTGGTCGACAGCACCAAATAAAGGCCTCCAGGAAAAGGTACAGAGCCAGGGGTGGCGGGGGGCGAGGGGAAGTAAGAAAACTGCATAATGCTTCATAAACATTTTAGGAGATCTGACACAAAACGATGGCATATCCAAATAGCAAAGAAAATGGAACTGTCAACAATGGAGAGATGTTATCAACAACCTGGAAAATAGATTGTAACCATATTTGGAGAATTTTTTTTCCCTAAATTGAGTAGCAATAAATGTTCAATTTTTAAAAATAATAATAAACCCGGAGAAACGCTTCCCCTCAAAATCACTTATAATCTCAGCGTGAAAGGAAATGTCCTTAATATCTCAGTGACGTCCTTTTAATATTTTAAATATCTTTATGAATGCATGTGACTATATACATGTATGTACTTTTAGAGATATACAACCATGTTTTTACCAAGTGTCTTTTTTTTACTTAGCAATATATTATTAATATTTTTCCATGTCAAGAAACAGTACCCTTTAAAATAATCGTAATGAATGCATAGTATTCTCTTCCATATATTTCTGGGGGCAAAAACACCATAATTTGCTTAACCCATGCCCTATTGCTAGAAATTTAGACGTTTTAAAGTGTTTTGTTTTATAAGCAAGGCTATGATAAATGTACTTACACATACATCTTTATGCAATTTTATAATTATTTCCCTAAGACAAACTCATGGGCGTAGAATTACAGAAACTTCCCTTTTTTCCCATGTTTTGTTTTTCAAAAAAACAAACCTATAGAAAAGTTGTAAGAATATAACAAATATTTTTATACCTTTTTTCTAGAGTCATTAATATTGACATTTCCCCACATTTACCTGTACTTCTCCCTCATTAGTTACCTTTCTCCCACTCCCCCCACCACCACCCTCTCTCTTATTCTCTCTGTCTCTTTCTTGACATTTCACACCCATATACATTAATACTTTTTTTCTGAGGAACAAACATATCTTCCATAACTGCAATAAATGATGATATTCGAGAAAATTAACATTGATTCCACACGATTATGTAACTTGCCGACCATGTTCAAATTTTGTCAGTTGTTGTAAAAAATATCTTGTATATTCTTCCTATCTGCAAGCCCACCAAAGATCATGCATTGTGTTTGCATCTCCTCTAACCCGTATCAGTTACTCCAGATATTTTTTTCATGAGATTGCTTGGTTTTCAGAAGTCCCCTCCATTTAGGTTTGTTTGATTGTGTGCTTGTAATTCAATTCTGGTTAAACCTTTCCCAGCAGCAATATTTAATAAGTGATGTTGTGTCCTCAAGGTAACATATCGGGAATCATGATGTCACCTTGTCCTATTATGGTTGATCTTAAATGTGGTCATTTGGGGAATGAGGCCTGTCGGTTTTTCTCCAATTATAAAGGTATCTTTTTCCCTTTACAACTGAAAAATAATCTGTAGGGCGACCTGCATCTTTTTAACTCTTTGGTTTCGTGTTGCCAAGTTCCCTTCCAGAAAAAGTGGGCCATTCCTACACAGGAAGTAGGAGCCCTGAAAGTTATTCACTGGGGAAGAATAGGGATAATAGGTCAGAAGGCTTGATTGGTTCAAAAACCATGAATTCGCTGAGTTTGTTTGAGGAAGTATCTGCACTTCTATTTTCTCAATAAGGAAACCAGGAGCTACATGTGGCCCGTTCTTTATGTCTTCAGATGCGAGAGATGAATGCATGTGGGCTTGATGTTGTGTTGTCATGTTGTCCCTCGTTCCTATAGTACAAACGAGAGCTTGAGAAGTAAAAGAATTCTGGGCATCTGGGTTCGAGTCTAACAGAAATGCTGTGTGTGCCTCAGACACCCTCCGACAGCCACATCTTCAGGTGGTGCTCTCTTCACTTTCCCTGCACCTCCTCCCCAGCCATCACCACTTTGAACCACTGCTTCCCTAACTTACTAATCCCTTACTCGGTCTCTCTGGTCTCTGCCCATCCTGACTTGTGGATTGGCACCTTCTCCCTAGCCTGTGGCTTGACTCCTACTCAGAGTCAGAATTTTCACGTCACACTGCACTCTCAGTCCTTGAAGTCCTGTCCTGTCCTTTGATCCAGCAAGTAGATGTCTTGTCTGCTGGGGCTGCTGTAGCCAAATGCCATAACTGGCTGTTTTCTCATCAATACAGATTTGCTTCTCACAGTTCTGAAACCTTGAAGTCCAAGGTCAAGGCACTGGCACCGTCTGTGTCTGGTGAGAGCCTTCTGGTTAATAGATGGTGCCTTTTCTCTGTATCCTCACAAGGTAGAAGGCACAAGGGATCTCTTGCAGGCCACTTTTATAAGGGCTCTCGTCCCATTTATGAGCGCTGCAGTCTCATGACCTAACCACCTTCCAAAGGCCTCACCTCCTAACACCATCACCTTGGAGGCTAGGTTTCAACATATGAATATGGGGGGACGTCAACATTTAGACTGTAGCAGAACTCCTTCTCTTGTCCCAGTTATCTGATCCTGATGGCAGACTTTGGCCTCAAAAGAGTGACTCAGGACACTCAGCCTGGTCCAAGCTCAACAAATATGGTAGAAATACCCTTGATAGGTTGTGAACTGAATGACAGAATGAGATATGACAAAAGGCATTGGTTTTCTAGAACTTGGTCCTAATGTTCTCCTTAACCAACAGAGAATAGGACCAGAGAGAGACAGACAGACAGCCTTTCTCATTATTGAGCTAAATTATATACATAATTAGATTCAGAACTCATGTTGGGTCATCTCTCCATCAGCTGGTGCTAGAGTCTGACTTGACCCTACTGGATACATACATTTCCTGTCATTTCCCTGCAGCCATTTCCCCCTTCTCCTGCCCCCTAATTTCCAGTTATTCTTCCCCACCCAAGCTAGTGATCCTAACTAACCTCCAACTATGAACCATAGATTGTTCATACCTGTTCAGCTCCTGTCATGAAGCAATGTGTCAGTTTAATACCTACTGCCATCCTGTGCTGGGTTCTCTCATTCACTGTGGCCTGGTCCTGCTCCTTGGGTCTCTGACCCCTGTTGTCCAGTTACTGTCCCATCCCTCCTCCTGACCCTCTGTCTGACTTCTGATTCGGAGCACACATTGCCCTAACCTGGTCGTCCTGCCCTGACATGAATGTTTGTGAGTGTTCTAGCAAGGTGTGACTAACTCATGATCAAGTGATTAACCTCCTAATGTCGCTTTTCAATTCACTGTGAGAATAAAATGCCAGATATATCTGGTCCATTCTCTCATACTCTTTATGCATTCAAACAAGAGTTGGCAAGCTGCTATAAAGGGCCAGATAGTAAATAGTAGATTTTTCAAGCCAAAAGACAAAAACCAAAGATATTTTGTGGGTGTTATAGAATAGGAAAATACATTTCTACAATTTTTTTTTACTGATGAAATTCAAAATATAATAATTGAGTACATTTTTTCTCATGAGAAAGAGAATCTCAAGAAGGCTCCATGGTCTGCACAGAGCTCAACATGGGGCTCAATCCCACAGCCATAAGAGCCAAAATCAAGATATAAAATCAAGACATGTTCAGATACTCAACTGACTGAGGCACCCAGGCATCCCTGAGTATATTTTTTTTCTAAAACATGTCTTCTATTGAGAATAATGGAATGCTTTTTGAATACTGAGTAACATCTCACTTAATTGGGAATAAAAATTAGTGTTTTGATTTCCAATTAAATTTTCTATCATCAAAATCAACAATCGATTCTCATCTCTTCATGTTGATCTATAATGAAACGTCATGTAATTCATGTTGGAAAATGTCTTTTCAAAGAAATAGCAAGCATTGGTGAGAATGTGCAGAAAAGAAACACTTGTGCACTGTCAGTAGACATGTAAGTTAGTGCTACCACTATGGAAAATAGTATGTAGGTTCTTCAAAAAATTTACAAAATAACTAATGTGTGATCCAGCAATTCCACTTCTGGATAGGGAAATAATAATACTAACTGAAAAAGATATCTGCACCCTATGTTCATTGCAATAGCCAAGTCCTTGAAACAACATAAGTATCCGTCAGTGGATGAATAGATAAAGAAAATATACATATAAATATTATTCAGCCATAAAGAAGAAGGAAATCCTGTCATTTGCAACAACATGGATGGATCCTGAGAGCATAATGCTAAGTGAAATCACTCAGACGTAGAAAGACGAAAACCATATGATCTCACATGTGGAATGAAAAAAAAACAAAAACAAGAACTCAGAAATACTGAGAATACATTGGCTATTGCCAGAGGCGGGAGGTGGGAGATGCATGGGAGAATGGGAGAAGGGGTTCGAAAGGCACAAGCTCCCAATTATAAAATAAACAAGTCATGGGGATGTAATGTACAGCATGGTGACTATAGTTAATAATATTGTATTTTAAAAATAAGATAAAATAATAATAATAATAATAATACCGTATTGTATATTCTCAAGTTGCTAAGGAAGTAGATCTTAAAAGTTCTCATCACAAGGAAAACAACTGTAACTAAGTGTGGTAATGGATATTAACAGGACTTATGGTGATTATTTTGCAGTACATACGTGTTGAATCACTATGTTGCACACCTGACACTACTATAATGTAGGTCAATTACAGCTCAATAAAAAAAAATGAAATTTTTAGAGAACTAAAAAAAAAAAATAGAAAATGTCTTTTCACAAAGATAGAAACTGCCAAAGACTGATGTTAACCCATGAACATATGATCTTTACTGAAATACTCATCACTTGAAAACCATTTTTTAGAATTCTATTTATTTTTTTTCCTGATAGCTTTAGCATTTTACTACATCGAAGAAGGAATCGCTTCTAGTTGAAGGTTAGGTGAAAACTCAACTGCCCAGTTAAATGGATTTTGAAGTATGGAAATTTCTTTTACTTTTGCCTAGGGTCCAAAAAATGCTACTGGAACCATTGTGTGAGCTTAAACATTATACCCACTGCAAAGCTGCGTAAGACTAGTAGAGATCTTGCCTCTTGCTTTAACCTTTGATAACGCTGCAAGTGTTTAAGGTAGCTTGGCAGTGTTTGAGACTCAAACATTGACTTTATAGGGTGTAAGTTTTGTGTGTAAGCACAGTTTGCCTTGTAATTTGAGACTGAATTATTTAAAAATGTCGTCAAGACGGCAGCAAAAACTGGTTCCCAAAGCCATTCAGTATTCCATAGTAGTGGTTAGGAATAGTTCTCATTCAAAAGAATTTCAGTGTCGACCCTAAGCTATAAAAATCACAATCAAACTCGACCACTGCTGAGTCATCAAACTGTTCTGTGGCAATCCAAATCACGGTATCCAGCTTTTATTTCTAATAACATTTTCCAGAACTGACAATGGTTAAGTCTGTGAAAGCAAATGAAATGTACCAGATACTGCTGTTTCGATAACATAAGACATAGCCAAACATTTTCTGTGTACTACCTGTCAAAGAATAATAAAATAAATAACCAGAGGCTTTAGATGCTTTGCATTTTCACAAGCTTTGTAAATTTGTCCAACTAAGACATCTTCGGCCCCACACGTGGTTTACCAGCATCAGTTCCAAAACGTCTTATGGGATTCCACTTCAGGTTATACTTGGGGTTTCCCAAATTTCTTTTAATGTATTCTCAGGAGCAGTCCTCACACACAGACTCTTCATAGAGGCTAATCCTTTGTCACTATATACTCAACAGTTGACTCTTCAAACAAACAACAGCTGAGTAATATTGCTAAGATCTGTCAGCTCATTAAGAGCGGAGGAAAACTATTTGAAATCACTGCTCTGTTTTTTGATTACTGATGGTGCTACTCAATTCAAGTCTTCAAGCAATGATTCTTGCCGGAAGTCTGATGACAAATACAATTCTTGGCCATCTACATCATTAGCAAAGTAATTGACACACTGTTGTGCCTTAAAGGCGTGATATTCCAAGTGTGGTATTTGACGTGTGATACTTTTCCTTCCTTTTTTTTTCCTGACATGACGGGTCTGCTTTGGGAAATAAAACATTATATACGATGTCATGGCATGGATGAAACCCTGGAGTTATAACTGAGCTCACTGTGATTTGCTGTGTGTTCAACGACACCACAAACTATTGAGAAGCCCCCGTGTCCACACTCTGCCCTGCTTGCCCAAAAGCAAGCACAGACAGAGCATAACTGAAAGAGCGTGGTTGTGTTCCAATAAAACTGTATATAAGGATGCTGAAATTAGAAGTGTATATAATTTGCACGTCACAAAATATTATCCTTCTTTTAGATTTTTTTTCAACCATTTAATAATATATAAGACATGCTTAGCTCATGGGCCATAGAAAAATGGTTGTGACCTGCATTTGGTCCATAGACTGTAATTCACTGACACCTGCATTAAAACAAAGAGTGAGCAAAAGTTAAAAGGATATAATGTGACATTATATCCTGGCCAAAGTGGGTTTGGGGTGGTTGTTCTGATAGAAAGCTAGCACCATAGAAAAATCAATACAGGGCGCCTGGGTGGCGCAGTCGGTTGGGCGTCCGACTTCAGCCAGGTCACGATCTCGCGGTCCGTGAGTTCGAGCCCCGCGTCGGGCTCTGGGCTGATGGCTCAGAGCCTGGAACCTGTTTCCGATTCTGTGTCTCCCTCTCTCTCTGCCCCTTGCCCGTTCATGCTCTGTCTCTCTCTGTCCCAAAAATAAATAAACGTTGAAAAAAAAAATTTAAAAAAAAAAAAAAGAAAAATCAATACAGAATAGGAAATGAGGGCTGTGTCCAATCTGATTCTAACATTTCAGATATTGTGCAGAGGCAATGCCCAACAGACACATGCATCCTATTAGTACTTGCGCTTATTTGAGAATAAAGTATATTATTTTGCGCTCCCATTCACGTGTTTTTTCAAATGGCTGCTGAATGGGTAGGCCATAAATACCCATTAATTTATTTGAACCGCTCTATGTAATAAACAGAACTGTTAGATACATATTTTTTCAAGGCTTGAGTTCTGTTTTTAGAATGGTTTTAGGTTTACAACAAAATTGAGAGGAAGGCACAGAATTTACCATATAATCCCTCCCTGTTCATACACCCAGCCTCCCCCATTATCTGCCTCACTCATCAGAACGGTACATTTTTTTACCAAGTATAAACCTACATTGACACATCGCCATCACCCGAAGTCCATAGTTCCCTTTAGGATTCACTCTTGGTGTTGCACGTTCTAGGGGTTTGAAGAAATATTTGCTGACATCCGTCTCTCACAGAATAGTGTCACCACCTTAAAAATCCTCCGTGCTCCTCCTATTCATCCCTCACCGACCGCACCCCACCCCAGCAACCACTGATCTTTTCATTTTCTCCACAGTTTCGCCTTTTCTGGAATGCCAAATAGACAGTATGTAGCCTTTTCAGACCAGCTTGGTGATATTCATTTAAGGTTCCTCCACGTCTTTTCATGGCTTCGTGACTCATTTTCTTTTCTTTAGTGTTGAATAATATTGTGTGGCTGTGACTTATTTAAGGACCTTCCAGAAGAAACAGGGCCCCCTGGGGAAGCCCAGCATTTGTCCTCACAACTCAATATCCATAACCAAGTAGAAGAGAGCTGGGTCCTCATGCCTGAGACCCTTCTTTTCTGATAACTCGGAATCTATGGGGGGGAAGTGGGAAATAGAAATAACCCCAAGAAAGTAAATGATAAGAATAGAAGGAAAAACAAACCAAAAAATGAGGACAGGTGAGCTGATACTTCTATGCTGTTGTGTTTGTTCTTTTCTGTTTCCATAGGTGCCCCAGCCTTCTCCATGCCGTGTATCCCAATCACTTCTAATCTCAGGCTTGTTTGCTGATTAGCTGAGGCTGTTACAGTGGAATTTGGTTTTATTGAATTCTCAGCATGAAAACAATCCTTGCTGATAGCAAAATTGTGCGTCAAAGTGTCTCTTCCGTCTAGATGAGGGATATGAACAGCTTCTATGAGTGAGCCTAATCTGCTTCCGATAGGTGGGCTCCTGGAAGTCAATGATGGAAGGGACATCCACGCTCCCCATGGGGGTGTTCACAGGGCCTAAGCATTTGCGCAGAGATAGAGGAACACAGGGTGAGGCAGAATGGGCAGAGCCACGGGACAGCTCTCCCCGTCACCTATTTATTCAGGATCCCTTACTCCCTCATCCACGGAGCCCTGGACCTTCATGCTACCTTAAGAGTCAAAGAGTCCTTCAAAGCCCCGTCTCCTGCAGTCCCCCAGTGCACTTCACACTTCTGTCGTATCAACTCACCAGGCACCCCCAGAATGCAATGTGCCACGTGGTTCGCTCTGCCTGCAATATCCATCCCTGCTGTCTGTCTGATGAAAATCTGGTCTTCCAAGAGCAAGTCCAGGGGCTCCTTGATTCCTATAAGCCAAATAAACCATTCTTTTTTCCATGCCCCTGTCGACGCTCGTGCTGCAAACCTTCAGTCTGCACTGGCCACAGCAAATTGCAGTCATCTTCTTACATTTCTGTCCGCTCTATTAGGGTTTGATCTTTTTGAAGACAAGCCTGTCTCCTCTCTTTGTCTTGCAACCACCTAGAACAGTTACAGGCCCAAAGAGACAGCTGATGAATACCTGTTGATTGAAGAGCTGAACAAGTTACTGCGGTCTGTGGCTTTCTGGAGTCCCCAGGGCTGTAGAGGAGGGCTGAAGAGGTGATTGGGTCTTCCACTCTGTAATGATAGGTAGCTATTGACAGGAGTCAGTGCCTCTAATGCTCTTTCATAGGCCTCAACCCACTGAGTCTTTCTAACAACCCTAGACAGAAGAAGCACAGTTATGGCCATTTTTGTACAACTTCTAAAACGAAGTTTAGAAACATCATGAGACCTACCCAGGGACGTACAGTTATTAATTGGCACAGGTGGGAATTGCACCCAGCCTCTGTGAAGATGGGGCCTTAGTTCTTCCTTCAAGGATAACATTTGCCTTTTGAAACCATCCTCTACCTTGTGCTTCAGGGGCATAAAGCAGTGTTTCACTTAGGACTCCTTGGTGACAAGCAACAGAAGCGGACTTAAACAAAGGCCATGTATCATAAGCATGCTAAAACTCCGTAAAATCTTCAAGAGGCTGAATAAATAGCGTTCTACCAAGGAAAGCTATGATGCGGGAGTCACAGCCAGCATCTCACAGCAAAAGTAGAACGAATGGGTCGCCCACGTGGGATGAGTCCTCTGCAGTGATTTCTTTCATCCTGAGCCCTTCTTTCAGACCAAACTCTGGGAGATGGTCCAAACTGCCAGCTGACCACTCCTGTCTAGCCGTACACAGTGTGGGGAGAAAGGAGGTGGCCATTTCAGCTTTGAGAGTGGAGAAAGGCAGCCAGACTTATTCTCTCCCATGACTGTACAAAATGTGAAATAGTAATCCAAAAGGGAAATTGAGTGTGGCTGGGAAGGGGGAAAAGCCCGGAGGACCATAAACAAATAAACAAATGCAACACTTGGGGTTAACAGTGTTTGGAGCATTTTACATAGACAAGAAACAGAAAAGACAGTATGCTTTTGTTGATTATTTCCCTGAATGGAACTATCATCATCATAATAACCAACATCATCATCTAGATGTAAAGGTCAAATAGTGAGGTGCCTGGCTGTCTCGGTTTGTTAAGCAGCTGACTCTTGATTGTGGCTCAAGTCATGATCTCACGGTTCGTGAGTTCAAGCCCCGTGTCGGGCTCTGTGCTGACAGCGTGGAGACTGCTTGGGATTCTCTCCTCCTTCTTTCTCTGCCTCTGCCTTTCTCAAAAATAAACAAATAAACATTAAACAATAATAATAAAAAACTAAAAATAAAAGTCAAATAGCGATACTCTCAATGCACGCACAAAATGTCAACATGTGGAAGATTTCAGACTGCTGGGCCATGAAAGTTAATGAGATAGATTTATTTCTTATAAATGTGTCTGCCTTCCATTATAGTTACCTGACTGGGAAGATTTTTTTTTTCTCTAAAGATCTTCCCTCATTTGATATCTCTTTTTTACAATGGAAACTTTCTGGGTTTTATTTGATTGACTTTGGCAAGTCTACTTTCAGAATATCTGGCCACTTTGGACATTAAATTTCATCCGTTTTATTTTTCCCCCAAAAAATCAGGCAACCCTAGCTTTCCAATGCCCAGAATCAACTACAACCCATCACCCTTGGAATCATGACTAGATCTTCATTTCTCATGCACCTGCAACCTGGATGTGACCTTCCGTAATTTCTCATTTGGGATCTTTTCTCCTTGGCTTGAAGCATTATGGTGGAATCTACTGCCTGTCGATGCCACTCGTAGCAAATCACTCAATGGGTATTGCTCAAGCTTCTATCGATCCATGAAATTTCGGGGGGAAAGAGTCAATAATTAGCTATTTCTTTTTCTTGCCAACATATTGAGGGCAAGAGTGCCGTGCATTCAGCTGTTTACTATTCTAGTTAGTACAGAGCAGTTCACAGTTTAACCCGATGTCAGTTAATCTTTTTTGTGCTTTAATGAGTCACTTGCACTGGCTCCTGGTTCAGGTCAATTTGACTGATAGCCCTGGGACTTGCCAAAATCCCCTGCCCTCAGACGTTTTGTTCCAGAACCTGGAAATTACTTTCGAAGGTATTGTTACAAGGGAGACCACAGTCCTCTAAAGCCTAACCCCTCCCGACCCCCAACCTCCACCATCCTCTCTAAGAAATAGGAAGTAGGGCTGGAAGCCAGCAGACTTGAATTTTAAAAGAGTTGCTGCAGACATTTCAACATCCATAAAATATGCATAGAGCACTTATTATGTATAGGAATTTGGTTGAACCATATGAAGTTGCCATTTCTGTGGGTTAGAACCAGTCAATCATTGGATATTTCATATGTTGCAACTTAAATAAGGCTGTCTGGAGAATACAGACAGGGAAATTCTAGCAGGGAAAATAGACATCAAGCGTGGCTACAGTGCATGTTATGTAATCACGTCGTGGGCTCTGCCCCGAGAGCAGGTAACGGGAAACTTCCAGTGACTGAGTGAGGCAGGAGGATGTGGGGGCATTTCAGGACCCACGCCAAGGGCCAAGGGGGTGCAATGACTAGGAGATATGGTAGGCCACACCAGAGCATCGCATGGGGTTAGTGGTGAGGCAGCAGGCCTCAAGTGGAATCCAAAAGGAAACATTATAGAATTTCGAATGTTGTACGATGGGCTCTCGGGAAGCCAGGGAAATGCTATGGTTGATGGAAAGACCAAATAGAATTAGATACAACGTCAATAACTTTGCATGGCACCACAGTGTCTCGCAGAATTAATTCGGGGTTTACAAAATGGAGATTTAGGTCCCATCTGATTGAGGAATTTTACCATTTATGGATTAGATTGTAGTGATTATTCAGGTGTAATGAACAGAACAGGAGGAAGCCAAAAATCAATCTTTTTAACAAGATTCACTCTTCTCCTTCCAAGCTTTTGGTTTTCATCAAATGTATGTTTGAGGTTATTTTTCCCCCAGATAAATTAATTCACCATTTTCTGGTTTAAAATACTTCCTTTCTCGCTCAGCTTTCCGATGTCTGAAATTCTGTTTTTCATTCCGCTGCTGTTACCAAGGGCGTCTACCTAAAACGGTCCCTCTAACACAAATTCATACATAACTCTTCCAAAATACAGTTTCATGTGGAGGGCCGGAAGTTCCTCTTCTTTAGAAACACCACAGACCACAGGGTAAGGTGATTAAAAATAAAAACTAACAACAACAACAAAATGGCTTTGAAATCAATGGCCCTGTTCTCGGTTCTTTGTACAAAAACATTTGATCTCCCTGAGCCCTAATGTTCTCATGTATCAAGGGAAGATAATTTTTAAAAACCTAAATAATAGAGTTTTCACCAATAGTAATTGTCTTTGTGCACATATTCCCTTAAAAAGCTTGGCATGTGTTAGGCTTAATAAACAGCAATCATGGTTTTCTTAAATATCGTGTGCCACTCTTCGTCATGATTTTTATGAATAATATAATAATCATCACCTTTATTAAGCATACACCCTGGGGCTAGACACTACTCTGGAAATTTTATATATATGATCTCATTATCTAAAATCCATTCAAGGTTGATCTTATTTTTCTCAGTTTTGCAAATGAAGCAGAATGCATTTTTAAAGGTACAGTTCAGAGCCAGACAGACCTGGGCCCCAGTGCAGATTCTAAAATGTACAACTTCTGAGACCTTGGGTGAGTTGCTTGATCTCACTGGATCTTAGTGTCCTCATGTGAAAAATGGGCTAACCTAATCCCAAGTTTGGACTTCGTGCGAAACGAACGTGACGCTCTATGCAAGTTATAAATTGCAACTCCTGGCGCATAATAGGCATCAACAAATCTTGGCCATGTTTTTGTTTTTTCACAAGGAAATTGAGGCTCCGAGAGAATAAGTAATTTGCCCAAGGTAGAAAAGCTTGTACGTGTCAAAGCTGAAATCCTAAGGCAGGTCCAAGACCACAGTCTGTGTTCTTTCCAGCACATCACCGGCTGGCATTAGTAAACTTGACCCCTGTCATTCTAAACACTGAAAAGGCTTTCTCTTTGCCTTTACTGTTGGGTACAAGTTGGCTAACGGATGGCGGTCATTCAGTTCCCATATTCACCTCATTTATCAGCTGCCTTTTTTTCTCCTAAGGGTGGTTACTTATACCTTACAAAGTCATCTGTCTTAACTCCAGGCCTTTACATTAAGAAGCTGGATAAGAAACAAGGAATCCTCTAGCCACAGAGATAAATATATGAGGACAAGGACTGGCTGACCTCACATGAAACCCTGCATCCCAGTAAAAGTGTCATGAGCATGCTGTGAGAAGAGCTCTTCTTGATATTAGGAGGTACATTATCTTCCAAATGGACTTTGCTACTTTTTATTGCTTTTACACATTAATTGAGATAAAGGCAGGTCAATGGTGAACATGTCCATAGGAACGTTAACTATGTATTTCAAATTATATCTCTGTGGATAGGTTATGTGGTATATAGCAAGGCATCCTCAAATGGGAACTGGAGGTTTAAAACTATCTTCTCTGATAAAAGCAGTAGGAGAGACTTACAATATGTAAGCCCAGCCATCTCTCAAAGGCATCACCTGTCCTAAGTGCTCATTTGTAGTCACTGGAAGGTATTGCTTATTATTTTTTTATGTTTATTTATTTTGAGAGAGAGAGAGAGAGACTGCAAGCAGGGGATGGGCAGAGAGAGAGGGAGAGAGAGAGACAGAGAGAGACAGAGAGAGAATCCCAAGCAGACACCACACTATCAGCACAGAGCCCAGCATGGGGCTCGAACGCACGAACTGTAAGATCATGACCTGAGCCAAAATCAGGAGTCAGATGCTTGACTGACGGAGTCACCCAGGCACCCCAAGATCTTGCTTACTATTAAAGAAAGCTCACAGCTCATTGGACCCAGTTTGGAGAATAGTGAAGTTTACGAGGAACAGTTAGGCAAATGTAGGTATCAGCCACCACGGGGGAGTTTTTATATAATCTTTTTCATTGCATTTCCACAACTTAGAACTCTAGTTTACAGGTAAGAGTACTGGAGTGCAAGAAAGCTACATCATTTGCCCAAGAGAACAGAACTGAAATCTGAATCAATGTCTGACTCCAAATTCCATAATCTTTCAACAGACAAGTAAGAATTTGAATATCTCCAAACCTATCCAGAGAAGAGTAAGGTGTCAGTCGTGGATTCTGTTTCCTTCATAAGGTTATTCTTTATGATGAAATTGGGAGTTGTCAGGATACCCCAGCTTGGAAGCCATTAGCTGGTGGGGTCATCGTACCTCAGATTCCTGTGACATCGAGCAAACCTCTGCTCTCACATAGGTCCCCCATGTGCTCCTTTCCAGACGGAGGGGTGTCCATCCCTTTAGCACTTCTGCTAAGTGGTGAATGAGTAAGTGCTCATTCTGGTTTATCCACCACGTGTTTTGCTAGTTGGACCACCAAGAGTCATTTTCCTGACTCTGAGTTCCCCAACAAATGTAGCTTCTGGGTCTATGAGAGCTTCTCTGTGGCAGGTATCTCACTGTCCTGCAGCGAATTCCAGTTCCCGTAATAAAACAATCCAGCCTCTTGGTCCAGGTTGGTTTCTATAAGGTATATCTAAGTAGTACAAAGTCCTATCGCCCAATGCTTAAGCAACACACTTTCAATAGCTCCGTAAAAAATTCAACTAATATTTATTTATCAAGTACCTTTGTGCCCACACACCCTACTAAATGCAAAGAGCAGTTTACATTATAATTCAAAGATGAGTCGGGGAATCACTGCCCTTACAGAAACCACGGTGGAATATAGGAGCTCGCAGCTTCTCATCACAAGACCAAAGATCATCTGAAGAAACCCAGATGTCAGTTCTGTGGTAGAACAGAATGTAGGGACATCCAGTTAAGTCACCCTAACATAATCTAAGGCTGCCACACGGAGCAAATGTAAACCCCGTGTCAAGGGGAGGGGAGGTAGAAATCTGGGTTCCCACCCAGCCTCTGTTGACACCCCAAGGCGGGAGGCACCCCTCCTTATTCCTGGGTTGGAGAGTGAGGTCCAGCTCCCAGCCACTGGGCTTTGGCTGGTACCACTGTGGCACCATGTGGCCCCTCCGTTCTGAGGTCCTCGCCAGTATGCCTTCTCCTCACCTTTCAGAGTCTTGTTGTTATTTTATAGATAATGCCATTTTCAGTAGACTTAACAGGAAGAATCATGTACTTCTCTCACTGCCATTCACCACACATTGGCCCAAAACCCAGCCTGTCCTTTGGAGACTCTGCTTGGTCAGGGTTGAAGGCTGCGTCCAGCTTATGCCCCACCTGCCGGGAAGGCCACCCCATGGCTGCTTCCTTCCCCCTCCCATAACCCGGCCCTCGGTCTCACAGCCAAACCCCACAGCCTAACTACCCAGTTCCTGGAAAGGTACAAGCACTGGGAGCTGGATAAGAAAACAGTTCTTTATCTCAGCATTTAATTCCGTTCTCACTCCCAGAATAATAAGCCATATGCTGTGCGATACTCCTGGCTAATAACCAGCAAGGAGAAAATGAGCACATTTACGAATTTTCCTGTTGATGTTCTCCAATTTGGGAATCCAAGTGTTATTTTGAGCAATATCTCTGCCAAAGTAATCCTTTTCCACCACTGATGTGTCATCTTGAAAATAACCTTGGAAAATACCTTTTCTCTATCGCATGCACACTTCATACTTTAAATCTCCTTTCAACCTCCGAGGTTTAATTGTGCGAGGGCCACTCACTGACTTACGAGATTCTTTCGAGGAGAACCAGGGCAGCACCCGCTAGATTAAAAACACACTTGCCCACGGCAAGCCGTGCACACAGAAAAGCAGTTACTTAGCCAAAGCCTGCTTAGACAGTCAGTGGCTTCTTAAGTACGTCAAATCCCAGTCGTGGCAGAAAATTAAAGCACATTCAGATATATTGCTGAACAATCTGCCTTTGAACTACAAGTTAATGCTAAATCCTCACAAATGCGATAAAATAAAACAAAACTTCCTCACGAATGAAAAAACTTACAAATCAGAAGCCAAAGAGAAAACTTGGGTTCCCTGTTCTTGGGTGTTTCCAGGTCTCAGTTCTCCCACACGACGACTGTCAGTTGCCCACTCTGCGGCATTTCCCCCAAGCTCCGGAATTATGCCACTTTTGTCGTTATGGTTTGCTAATGTGCAAGCTCTGTGCCTCAGAGACACCCAAGCCTTTCTCCTGCCTTTCCGTACAACCTCAAAACACCCACATGCGCAAAATGGGAAAGAAGTGAATGGGAGCCTTTAGGGAGGCGAATGTCTGAGAAACTTGTTATCTCCTGTGAAATCTGAACGGGAGCAGTGGGTCTCATTTTGACCCTTGGGCAGTGAGAAGAGAGCCCCCCAAAGAAAAGCTCTCCCTCCCACCCGGTCGCTAAAAATAGCAAGTAAACAAAAGATGTATCGTGGCTTCTGATCTGCTTGCAGATGAGATTCAAATGCCTTTTCTTATTGGCTCCTCTCCCAGCAGCACCTCCCTGCCAGCCCACCAGACCCCAATGCAGCATCGTCAGCAGGGGGGCCAGCCTAGAACTCTCTGCCCTGTCAACCTGCCCTTCACGGGCTCACCTTCAGGCACCTGCGTTTGCTCAAATGCATTTCTTCACAAATACATAGGAGCCATCATTTCTTTGTCGCCTCCTATCTAAGTGGGAGGATAGGATGATAAAATGTGGCCCTGATACTTTGTGTCTTGGGTCACGCTCCTTTATTCTGGAATGCCTTCCCTCCCTGCTCAAACTCCACCATTCTGCAGAAGTTCTACTCCGCCTGTGCCAAATGTGCTCCGATGTCCTCTATGATGTATGCAAGGGAGCTGAGACTGCACAGATACATAGGCCTTCCTGTGATGCTCTGGTGCATATACGCCCCTCACACCTCCGCCCACCCCCACCAACGATCCCAAGGGATTTTTTAGGAAGAAGCTTCTGTCCTATGGTTGGTTGTAGAGTGGGGGTTCACACCCCAAACTCTAAGAGAAAGACTATCCTTTTTCTGGAGAAGCTGGATCTACAGGTTTTATCACTGGGAAAGGATGAGGGGCATTAACATTTTCTTGAGCACCTGCTAGGCCCTTTAAATAGCTCAGTTAATCCTGGTAGTAGATATCATTATCCCCATTTTTTAAACTTTTGTTTTATTGTAAAATGCACATAACACATGCTTTAACTTTCTAACCTTCTTTTTTTTCTTACATTTATTTGTTTTTGAGAGACAGAGAGAGACAGAACGCGAGCAGGAGAGGAGCAGAGAGAAGAGACACAGAATCTGAAGCAGGCTCCAGGCTCTGAGCTGTCAGCACAGAGCCGGATGCGGGGCTCGAACCCACGAACCGTGAGATCATGACCTGAGCCGAAGTCAGATGCTCAACGGACTGAGCCACCCAGGCGCCCCTAACCATTTTTAAAGTTTGCACTGCAGTGGCTTTAAGTACGTTGTTATATAACTATTACTGCTATCCACCCCCCACAATGTGCACCCCAGACTGAAACTGTCACTGAAACAAAGCTCCTTGTCCCCTCTCCCCAGCCCTGGAAAGGACCACTGCACTTCCTGTCTCTATGAATTTGGCTGCTCTGGGTCATTGAAGGTGAGTGGATACAGTCAGCCTGAGTCTTTCTCATTCTATGCAGACGCAAACAGACAGGCAAAGGCCGAAAGGACTTGCCCTGTGTACCCAGGAGGAAAAGCATGGGTCTCCTCCGTCAACCGCTTTGAGTAAAGAGAAAACAGGTGCTCTGCAATGTCCCCTCTGCACCCGGGAACCTCTGATACAAAGCTGGAAAAGAGGTTGTTACTTAGTAGCCAGCGGCTGGGGCTAGGCTCCTCATCTAAACTAGAGATATGATACATACTTCACAAAATTTGCATAATTGTTTACAAATTTTATATCAGGCCTGTTTGGGAAGACACCAGAAATTTTCTGCTTTGTCAAACTCCTCTACCAGCCTCTGACTGCCTGGGAAGCAGTGAATCTGGGGAAGATAAGAAAGGAAGAAACTAAGCTGGGGCAATGTTTGCTATGTGCCAAATTGTTTCTAGGTTCTCTAATTTGCAACAAAGAAAGCAAATCCTTCTACCGGGGTGGTTATTACTCTCCCTTGAGGTTTTAGAGGCTCAGAGAAGTTAAGTAGCTTCGCCAAGACCAGCCCCATCCCACTACTGTTAAAAACAGAGAACTTGACCCAGAGCGGCAGCCTGCTCACTGACTCTGTGAAGGAAGTCACCATCATTAAGCTAAAAGAGATTCCTGAGAAGTAAATTAGTCCAGTAACATCATCAAGCCCACTGCGGAGAGATTGACACTTCCCCCATTCCCTAATGTATGCGTTTATAGAGCTGGTAATGAACAAGCTTGATTTACATTGTGTCTTTGGTTGAGATTTGCTTGACTGCATAATGAATTTTCACCTTCCACAAGAGGTACGTGAATTTAGCTACAAAAGTCAAAGCAGTGGAATAAAGTATGTGTTCAGAAAAGGGGAAACCTAATGTGTAAGCCCTTGCCAAACTCCTGGAAGACTTGAAAAAAGAAAGAACCAGGGTTCTTGAGATTCAAGAGAGGTGATGGCGTGAAAGCGAGTCAGAGATGACGGCAATGAGGAAGCATTGGGGAGTTAAGCTGGGAAATTTCCAAAGTTTCTTCACACTCAACAACTTATGATTCTATAATCTCCAAAGGGAAAAGAGTGCGTGGCCAAGGAACCCTTTCTTTGTAGTGAGATGTCAAAGAGCCCCCACCCTCGCACCTCCTCCCTGGGCTCCAGAGGCCAAGGCGAGTGCCCAGATCCTTACTCAGAGCAATGGGATATGTCGGCCCTTTTGCCCAGTGAACTTTCAGCTTCCAGAATCCAAAGCCATTTCCTCATACCCTGAGAAAGAGAAAGCCAATTGAGGTGACTGCTCTCTCCACACGGAGAGCAAATATTAGCCCAATTAGATTCAGAATCAGCCATGTTTGCTAAGCATTTTTAAAAGCCAGAATCTTACAGATGTTCTGATAATAATTTTGAATGATGACCACTCCCTTTTTTTTTTCTTTTTAAATCATCTGCATTGAGGTATGATTCATGTACAATAAAACACACCCACTTTAAGTGGCTTGATGTCTTTTGACAAACACGACTACCAGTTCAGCAAGATACAGAGTATTTGCATCAACCCATAAAGTTGCCCTCATCCCAGCCCCAGGTCACCAAGGAGGTGCTTTAGGATGCTATCAATTATTTCTACCTTTGCTAGAAATGAATCGATGATCGATTGATGGTGTGTATCAATGAATTTTATATCAATGAATCGATATGGTGTGTACACATTTGTATCTGGTGTCTTTCACTCACTGTAGTGATTTCAAGGTCCACCATGTTGGTACAAGTGTATCAGTACATCACTTATTTATTTTGATTGATGAGTAATATTCCACTGGGTGCATTATGCAGATATACTATAGTTTCTTTAAGCATTCACGTGCTGATGGACATCTGGGTTGTTTGCAGTTTGGAACTCTTGCAAGTTAACATACTATAAGCACTCATGAACAAATCTTTGGATTAACAAGTTTTGTTGTCTCTTCGGTAAACGCCTAGGAGGGAAATTTTTGTGTATGACATGGGCAAGGATACCTGGTGTTCTGGCACATTTTGCTTTTAACACTATCCTTTCCAGACTCCTTGTTGAAAATCCGTTGATCGTATATCCGTAGATTGGTATTTTCTTAGCTGGAAATGAAATGACTTACCCTGGTTCACACTCCGTTCCCTTCACTTGTCTATTTGTTTATATTCCCAGTCTTCTGGAGAGTCTTGGAGCAGCTTCCCAAAAAGCTTGCAGAACAGTAGCCAACAACTAGGAAGCAGAGCTGTAAGACTCAACGTGGGTTTCTAATTCCAAAATCCATTCTTTTTCCTTGATTGCATGCTAAACACAATATGACACCCCACGTTTGACCCGTGAGTACAGATTTGTGAAGTCCCCACCACCTTCCAGCACCATTGCAGGGGCTGAGGGTAGAATGAGGAGGCTGAGGGAGGCCTCTATTCTTTTTTTTTTTAATATGTTTGTTTATTGGGGCGCCTGGTGACTCAGTCGGTTAAGTGTCCGACTTCAGCTCAGGTCATGATCTCACAGTTCGTGAGTTCGAGCCCCGCGTCAGGCTCTGGGCTGATAGCTCAGAGCCTGGAGCCTGCTTCAGATTCTGTGTCTCCCTCTCTCTCTGCCCCTCCCCCATTCATGCTCTGTCTCTCTCTGTCTCAAAAATAAATAAACATTAAAAAAAATTTTTTTTAAATAATATGTTTGTTTATTTATTTTGATAGACAGAGAGAGAGAACAAGTGAGCAGGAAGGGGCAGAGAGAATGCCAAACAGACTCCAGGCTCAGTGCAGAACCTGACTTGGGGCTCGAACCCATGAACTCTGAGATCATGACCTGAGCCCAAACCAGGAGTTGGACACTGAACTGATTGAGCTACCCAGGCACCGGGAGACCTCTGTTCTTAAGGAGCAAGTTTTCTAATAGAAGGAGGCAGAAAATAAACACACAATGGATAGACAGATGGAGAGCTAGAAAAAAAAGAGAGACGGATCATTGCAGACACTGACAAGTTCTCCGAGAAAGATTAAATGAGGTAATATCGTGGAAGGATGACGAAGGACCACTGCCTTCTCATGACAAAGTGTCATCTCAGTGGAGACTAACATGATAAAGAGTAAGCCAAGAGCCAAGGGCACAACACAGATGTGGAGCTCAGAGCAGCGTATTGAGGATGCAGAAAGGCTAGGATACTGTTGTAAATGAGGGAAAACGGAAGGATGTTTGAGGGAGGGGTACATTGGACCTCACAGGCCCTGCCACAGTCTTTGCACTTTGTTCTGGGAGTAAGGAGAAGCTGTTGGAGGATTTCAAGCAGGGTAAAGATGGTCTGATTTATACCTTGGGGTGATCACTCCTGGCCACTCTGTGGGGTGTGAGACCAGGTAAGGGCACAGAGTGAAGCCAGGTGGACTGTGTAGGAGGCTCTCAGAGCAGGCAGGTGAGAAATGCTGGTGGTGTAGACCAGTGCTTCAGTAGAGTAGATGTGGAGAAGGGTTAGAGTCAATACATATTTAGAAGGCTGAGCCATCAAGATGTATTTCCAGATGGGATATTGGGGAAAGGGAGAGAGTGTCTCCTGAGCGTGTGGACAGCACTGCCATCTGCTGCGAAGTGTCTGTGTATGTGGAATCGGACTTGGGAAAGGGAAATGAAAATAAATCCGATCTGTTTGGACTCCATGAGGCTTAAGGTACTTCAGAGATGTTTAAACATAGCTTCTGAATAAGTAGTTTGATATGTAACACGGGAACTCAGGGGCAGGGTCCAGGGTGAAGGGGTAAACGTGAGGGTGTCAGCTATTAGACGGTATTTGAGTCCCTGGGAGTGGATGGAATCATCTAAGATGAGAATGTTGATAGAGAACCAATCTTCTGGGGTCAAGATTTGGAGAAGAGAAATAAGATTTTTGTATAAGTCAACTACAGGTGTCTTACGGAAGGAAGTTAAAAATTGTAGAATAAATTATGACCGCCAACAACCATGTCTCATGATGCCCACTCACTATGATGTCTAATTATCAACGAATTGTTGGCACTTACAGGTTGCCTACTCCGTGCCGGAAACAATGACAATGGAATGACACGTGTCTCCTAAGAAGATAGATACGATCATCATCCCCTTTTTTATATGTAAGACAATTCAGCGTTAGAGGTTAAATAATGTTCTACCACAGTTACGAGTTTGCACGTAATGCTGGTGGCATTTCACCACTGCACATACTACCACAGCACAAGAATCAGTAGGTGACACTGCCACCTGGATTCCATCTAATCCAAGATGTCATTGGTCCTGACGTGCTCCATTGTCTTATGCTCCACTAAGAAAGAAAGAAATCTTTCCAATTCAACTGTGACATAATTATTGCTCAGAATATTTACATATGATTCTTTTTTTTAAGTTGATTTTTAGGGGTGCGTAGGTTAAACCTCTGACTTTGGCTCAGGTGATGATCTCACGGTTAGTGAGTTCAAGCCCCGCATGGGGTCTGTGCTGACAGCTCAGAGCTTGGAGCCTGCTTCACATTCTGTGTTTCCCTCTCTCTCTGCCCCTCCTCTGCTCTCTCTCTCTCTCTCTTGAAAATATATAAACATTAAAAAATTTTTTAGTAAAGTTTATTTTTATTTTTGAGAAAGATACAGAGAGCAAGCAGGGGAAGGGCAGAGAGAGAGGGAGACGGAATCCCAAGCAGGCTTCAGGCTGTCAGTGCAGAGCCCCACACGGGGCTTAAACCCACAAACCGTGAGATCATCACCTAAGCCGAGATCAAGAGTCTGATGCTCAACCAACTGCATCACCCAGGCGCCCCTGCATATAATTCTTGAAGTAAGTCATTTAGACTTAATTAGACCATGATTTGTTTCATCTATTAATTTTACATGTACAGAAAGGGAAAATATAAGCAAAACATATGGCTAAGAGTTTTAGAAAACTTTCATGTTCAAGTGCAAGTCTTCTGAAACAGTTTCTGTCCCGGAGATACCAATGTCCACTTTTTTTTTTTTTTTTAATAAAAATCATCTTTTTTACCCCTTAAGGTGTTGGTGACACAGCACCTCTTAAAGAAATGCATAATTCAACTAAAAGCTATTGTTTCTGGGCTTTGAAGCCTGCTTTGCAATCCTGGAATACTGACCGGTCTACCCGGGATCCCGCCTTGGGAATGTGGGTCAATACACCTGCTTCAACACCTTTCCTACCTTCTCCCGCAGACATTTGCTTTCTGGAAGTGACCAGTGGAGCGCTTGGCTGGCTGATTTCCTTTCCAGCCAACATTGTTGCTGGGGCTCTCCCAGGCCGAGACAGCGATAGCCACACCGCCACTGCCACCTGGCCCTCAGAGGCGGTAACGCAACGTCGACTCTTAGACGGTATCTCGGTTTCAGAAATGCACACCAGGAAGTGTGCATGCATCGCAGAATCCATGAAAACCAGTATTTACCGCAGAAGTAAGGGGAACAATTAGACTAGTACTGCCACAGGACAATACAAAGGACTAGAGGGGTTGAAAACATCCAGCGTTGATGTCTTTTCTGGTTTCCCAGATAGCCACTTATCACAAGAACCGACAGCTCTGCTTTTTATAAAAGCTGAGTTGACAGGTAAGTAATTTTATTGTTACTTTTAATTATCTGTGTTAGCTAGTGTTCCTACGTTGAGCCTACATCATTTGCATGATATTTTAAAGCGAATTTATGTGATTCAAAATTTTCTTGTTTCATCTCAGTTAATTTTACTAAGTCTTGTATACGTCCTAACATGTTCGTCTCTAACATGTATATGGCACGGGACTATTTGTGTGCAGAATGTTGGAGGTTGAAATACATGGTTGTGAGACACTTTTCCACAATGATCATCTTAACTGTAACACGCACACTGTTGTCAAGCGCAAAGAGAGTCGAATACATGGGTCACAGGTAAAGGGCTCTTCTCTGATGAACTCCTGCTGGGTTTTCCCCGGCTTGTGACACTTAGAGTTTTCAAAGCTCAGCAGCGCCATCTAGTCGTGCAAACCAGAACCGCCGCCTCTTTTTCCTTCTCAGAGTTGGTGTCCCCAACGCCCGCAGGGAGTCCTGAGTCCTGATTTCCTTTTGTTTCCAAGACCATTGTGGGGTCAAATTTGTGTTCCCGTTAGTGATACAAGCCTTACGAACGATCACCAAAATTTCAGAACCCCAACACCCTTCCTAAGTAGTAGCACATACAGACTATTTCCTATAAACATTCTTGGTAACTTTTCAAATCTTTTTACAAATTATCGGATTATGTTAGCAAAATCAGACACTTTTTGCCAAAAGATGGACGCATGGTAATGATGAAAGGTATGCTTTTTTTTTAAATAGGTTTACATCACAGAGCGACTCCTAGTCTGTAACTCACTTGTCCATCTTCAATTATTTTGCAAATTACTGATACCTGCAAAACCCATCACTGTATTGATTGTCTTATTACTTATCTCTTCATGAGTTTTTAGAAATTCTTAGCTGGATAGGCTCTGGGAATAAAATGTTATATATTAATGCTTTGTTGAAACATTTTCTCTTTTTTTTAATTTTTTTGAACATGTATTCATCTTTGAGAGACAGAGAAAGACAGAGCATGAGTAGGGGAAGAGCAGAGAGAGAGGAAGACACAGAATCTGAAGCAGGCTCCAGGCTCTGAGCTGTCAGCCTAAAGCCTGATGCGGGGCTCGAACTCACTTACTGCGAGATCGTGACCTGAGCCGAAGTCAGAGGCTTAACCGACTGAGCCACTCAGGCGCTCCGAAACAGACATTTTCTGGTAGTATAACAAGTGACATATTTCTGGAAAAGTTTTTAAATGTGACAGATAACTGGGGCGCCTGGGTGGCTCAGTCGGGTGGACGTCCAACTTCTGCTCGGGTCATGATCTCACGGCTCACGAGTTCGAGCCCCGCGTCGGGCTCTGTGCTGACAGCTCAGAGCCTGGAACCTGCTTCCGATTCTACGTCTCCTCCTCTCTCTGCCCCTCCCCTGCTTGTGCCTTCTCTCTTTCTTTCTCGTAAAACTACATAAACATTAAAAAAAATTTTTTAATGTGACAGATAATCCCTAATATGGGCTGTCAAGCTACGTTTTGTGAAGTTATACAACTTGCCAAGAGTAGTGGCTTTATTTTGATCAGTTTCCTGATTCTTTCAGATTCTTAGCCACCATGTTCTACTCTTACTATTTTGCTATGTTGTTTCTACAACAAAAGCAGCAATAGTGGGATGGGTTTCATCCAGCATTCTATCTGCTCAAAATCTCTCTTGACTGTCATTTCATTATTGCCAAAGAACGATGGCCACTGTTATTCCTGTTCAGGTCCTACCACAGCAGGGTGCTATACTTCTCTGTTCTTTTGCCATATTGGACTGTAATTACTTTTTCTCTACATTTCCCCCTGGGTTAGGATCTGGAAGTCACCAGACTGATGGCAGTGTTAAGAAAAATTATTCAAAACTGAGATATAAGGCAAAAAGGTGAGTGTCACATCCTTCCCTCGAGGGAAGGTACACAGGATTACTTTAATTGTTTACTACTGATTCAGGTTGCCAGATTTGGTTAAGATACATGTTAACGTATAGGCTTTTTTCCTGATACAGATGAAAATAAGTGCAAAAGTCCAGTGGTAGAGGTAACCCCCAAAATGGCACAGTTCGTTGCCCTGTAGGACATTAACCAGTCTGACCCTAACATGCCTCTGTCAAATCGTCCATACATATATGAAGCTCTTCAAATGGTCTTTGAATTGGTCTTAATATCTTACCAACTCTTTTGTTAATTGATAAATTGAACATAACCTCTGACATGTATTCAAATTTTATATTTCCATGATATTACCTTTGGAAAACTATGCTTAAGGTGTTTGAACTGTGGTTGTATTCATCTTTGTATTTGAGCTTAATATTGTACATGATGTCTGGATGGATGTCAATTTTTATTTATTTATTTACTTACTTATTGAGAGAGTGAGAGAGAGCACAAGCAGGGAAGGAGCAGCGAGAGAGGGGGACAGAGGATCTGAAGAGGGCTCTGAGTGGATAGCAGAGACCCTAATGTGGAGCTCGAACTCACAAACTGTGAGATCATGACCTGAGCCGAAGGGAGATGCTTAACCAACTGAGCCACCCAGGTGCCCCTGGATGGATGTTTAAATAAGTGCTCATGAATGGAGGGCTCCAGTCCTACCACTGCCATGGCTCGAATACAAAGCCGGAAAGGTAGCAGCCTTCCATTTCTGAATATATATACATATGGATATATATACATACTATATGTTATGTAATTACAGCAATTATTTAATCATGTTATATAATTATTGCTGTTTTATACAATAACCATCATATATCATAATAATTATATTATGCTTTTAATAATTATACTGTATAATAATTATATGATATACAAGCATACCATTATATACCTTGGTGCAAGGTTTGCTCTCCTAGCGAGAATATCTTAGTCTGTTTTAAGGTCTATTCATTTCCTATTGCTACTATAACAAATTATCAGATTTTTAGTGGCTTAGAAAAACATAAATTTATTATCTGACAGCTCTGGAGAGCAGACATCTGAAGTCCAAGGTATCGGGAGGGCTGCATGCCTTGTGGAGGCCCTAGGGGAGAATCTGTCCCTTGCCTTCAGCTTCTGGAGGCCACTGCCTTCCTTAGCTCATGGGCCACACATCACCCCAACCTCTGTCTCCACTGTCACCTCTCGTGTCTGACTCTGACCCGCTGCCTCCCTCGTGTGAAGGTCCTTGGGATTACCTTGATTTCCCCTTGGATAACCCAGCTTAATCGCCTGGTCTCAGGATCCTTGACTTAATCACATCTGCAAAGGCTTTTCTACCACATAAGGTGCCACATTCGTGTTTCAGGAATGGGGAAGTGAATCTCTTTGTGGGAGTAAGAGGACGCATTTTTTTACCTACCACTGTCCCTATCCCAATATACTAAAAACACATACAGAAAACATTAGGGAAGACTGGCCACGAGGTGATTTACTGTCATTATGGCTATAGCCTTTACAGATTTCAAAAAAGCCGAGTTCACACATGTAGACAGGATAATTTAACAAAATTACACATAGATATTAGTTCCTGCCGTCCTACTTTAGCCACTGTTACATCGCTCAGTGCAATCCACAAATTTCCTTCAGTTCCATGGGATTCAATATACCGCAGGTGCGGGTCCTGGAGTCAAGCAGATTCAACTGAACTCTGGCCCAAGCGTGCAATCTTAGTCAAATTACCTGACCCTTTTGGCTTCAGCTCATCACCTATTTAAAGGCGAGGCTAATGCTTACCCTATAAGTTTGCTGAGGAGTTACATGAGTTAACATATGCAAGGTGCTGGCCAGGATTCCTGGCACACAATAAATGCTCAATAAATAAGCATTTGTTCCTATCACTACCGAAATCTGAACCAATCCTCTGTTCGGTGCTACCGCCACGGCCTGAGCCACTGTCATTCTTGCAAGAATAGCGGCAACGTCATGATATCTGCCTTCCGTGCTTCCCCACATACACCTCGTGGCCTGTTCTCAAAATAACAGACAACGAGCCTATGAAAACTCATGTCAGATCTTGCGGCTTCTCTGTTCCAAGTCCCACAGTGGTCTTCCAGTTCTCCCAAGTAGGGGCTTCTGTTCCCTGCTGCCCTGTTCTTCCACAATGTGGCCCCTTGGCCACGCCACCTGTCTGCCCCCTGGTGATCGATCCCAGAGCAACCCCAGCTTTGCTCTTAGGGACTTTGCAGGGTCTGTTTGCAAGACCTTCGACCGCCCTTCCTCTGCTTAACGCCCACTCCTCCTTCAAGGTTAATTTCTGCATCTTTTTCAAGTTTGTGCTCAAGTGTCCCCTGCCCCGTGAGGCCCACCCTTACCGCCCTTTTAAAATTGCAGACCTACCTCCCCTCTTTCACCATAAACATTTCTTATCCCTCTTCTCTGCTGAAATGTTTGCCCCAGGGTTTATCACCATCTAACATAGTCTGTTTTTCTTATTTAGTTTGATTATGTCTCCCCTCAGCTAAAATATAAGTTCCACGAGGATAGAAATTATCGATTGTTTGGTTAACTAATGTATTATCATAGTTCTGAGAAACAGGCTGGTACATATCAGGCTCACCAAAAGTATTTACAGAATTAATGAGCGCATCATTCTTTCAACTTGGCTGCCGGAACCAATCAGCTTTCACGTTGTTTCCTTCTCTGTTCAAGTCTGCTGCTATCCTACCAAATCTTACCCCACACATACTGTAATATATGCAAAAATTGGGGGGGGAAGCCAATTTTTTTGTTTTTTTGTGTGTTTGTTTATTTATTTATTTATTTTGAGAGAGAGAAAGAGAGAGAGAGAGAGAGAGAGAGAGAAAATCCCAAGCAGGCTCATTGCTGTCAGCACAGAACCCAATGCAGGGCTCGAACTCAGGAGCCGTAAGATCATGGCCTGAGCCAAAATCAAGAGTCAGATGCTTAGCAGACTGAGCCACCCAGGCGCCCCAAGCATAAAAAAGTGCTAACATAAACTGAATATACTTGTCGAATTTTGATATTGAACAAAAGACATTGCCATATTCATAGTATAATGTAAACGTTTCTTTCAGAAACCATGATATGCACAACAAGTGATTTCAAGTCGTCGAAGAAGAAATTTATAAGTTTACCCACTGAGGACTTTCATAAAAACTCGCAAGTAGAGAAAATAATTATGGCAATGTGCTAATCTGGTTCAAGTATTTTTGCCTAGAGTCAGAATTTTTTATTCCTTGTTTTTTGTTTCAGGGCTATAATTGCAAGAAGGTTTTTGTGTGTTTAATTTAGACTTAAACATGATTCTAAGAATATCTTATGAGCTACGCATTACTAATATAGTTAGAATTGCACTGTATTTGCTGTATAAAACACCCATGCACATATTGTCTGTGTTTTCTCTCCCGTTCTACCTGTAAGATAAGCAGTTGAGTTGACAGTAACGTGACTTGATTATAATGTAGCTACATTTGATTACCTTTTTTAAAAAATGGAGGGGCACCTGGGCGGCTCAGTTGGTTAAGCATCCACCTTTGGCTCAGGTCATGATCTCATGGTCCGTGAGTTCGAGCCCCACATCAGGCTCTGGGCTGACAGCATGGAGCGTGCTTGGAATCCCCTGTCTCCCTCTCTTTGTCCCTCCCTCATCCTCTCTCCCTGTCTCTCTCAAAAGTAAATATTTTAAAAAGTCAAACGAATAAAAAAATATAAAACACCTTTGCCTCTACCTGTTTAGTTCGATCTGTTCTGATGGAAGAGTGAGTTTAAATGCAGAAGCTGAACTAGATTGTAACCACTGCTAGCATTTATCGAGGATCTCCTGGAGCCAGATCTGAGGCATTCATTATTCCTCAGGTTCCGACACCCCAGCGGGTGGGTATCATTCTTGTGTCTGTGTCACAGATGAGTCACACGGAGATCAAGTACACCGCCAAAGCCCGTGCTGGGTAAATGGCAGGGCTGAGGTGTGAAGCTAAGCCCAAGCTTGTGCTCACTCTCATTCACCTCCCCACCAAAATAGGAGGATCCGATTTGCCTTCTACACCTCTCACTTCCCTGGAACTGCTTTCAGTAGAGTCCCCAGCGGTCTCCCTGCCACCAAATTTAAAATAGACACTCCATCCTTGTCTGAGCTGACACTTCTACATTTGACCAGGCGAACGGCTGTCTGTTGACGAAACAGCTCCTACTCTCACCTCCCTGGGCAGCGACACTCTTCCGCTTGCTTCCTACCCACGGGGTCACCCTCGCTCGTGTCCTATGCCACCTGCACCTCCTCTACTCCACTCTTTTTTTTTTTTTAATGTTTATTTATTTATTTTGAGAGAGAGAGAGAGAGAGAGGGCAGGGGAGGGTCAGAGAGGGAGAAAGAGAATCCCAAGCAGGCTCTGTGCTGTCAGCACAGAGCCCGACGTGGGGCTCACACTCAAAAACTATGAGATCATGGCCTGAGCCAGAGTCAGATGCTTAATGGAGTGAGCCCCCCCAGGCACCCCTGCTATACTTCACTTTTAAATGCTGGGGCTCCTCCGAGCTTTCTTCCACGTTGCTCTGTCCTGTCCTTCCTTCATTAATCTGTTCATTCATTTCACACATGTTTATTAAACCTCTGTGGTGTGCAAGCTCTTGGGCCGAGAAAGTTCTCCAAAGGAGCAGTTTGGCGGGGGGGTGTCATGGGGAGATGTAGCCAAGAGAATGCACACAGCCTTGGATGGAGATGGGGTGGGAGGACCGCCCTAGGGAAATTTTCCTGGGGAGGTAACATTTAAGGTGACGTTTAAAGATGAGTAGAAGGGGCTCCTCAGTGGCTCAGTCAGTTAAGCGTCAGACTCTTGGTTTCAGCTCAGGTCACGAACTCATGGTTCATGAGATCAAGCCCTGCCTCGGGCTCCATGCTTGCAGAGCGTGCTTGGGATTCTCTCTCTGCCCCTCCCCCTCCCCCTCTCTGTCTCTCTCTCAAAAGTAAATAAACAAACTTTTAATTTTAAATTTTTAATTTTAAATTAAAATTTTTTATTTAAATTTATTTAAATTTATTAAAATTTAAATTTTAATTTTAATTAAAAAATTTTTTTAATTTTAAAAATTAAAAATGAAGGAAAACAGGTGAGTAGAAGTCATCTAGAGGGACTGAAGGAATTGTCCTGGTGAAGGAAGCAGTGGGTAAGAAGGCTGGGAGCTGGTAAGAGCCAGGCTTTTCTGAGAAGCTCAGGAAACGGTAGAACCAGAGGCAGAGGCTGGAAAACAGGTGAGGGAAAACCATGCTTGTCCTACAGGCTGTGTTAACGATTTTTACTGTTCCTTAAGGATAGCAAAATCATTGAAGGGCTTTAAGCAAGACAGTGACACGATCTTATTTGTGTTTGTATAAAACCACACTGGCCGCAGTGATAAGAATAGACGGGACGGGCGTTGGGAAAACCACCATCATTTTTGGTCTGTCTTACCTCTACGGTCTCAAAAAATATACTCTTATGTCATTATTGCTCTTCTCCAATACAGCTACCAACATTATCTTTGTACTCCCTCAATACATGAATGTATGCTCGCTGAAAATGATTTTAAGCACATGGAATGAAAAGTGAACATCTTCCCCGACTCTCCACTACAAAGCCATTCCTCTCTCCAGAAGTGAGAATCAATCTGGACCCTTTTCTATAGATTTCCGTGTGAAGGTGCATCACCAGGATGTTTGGGACCATCTATTTCCATATGATAATGTCACTGTAAATATAAACCTATCATTGCAGAGGATAGTTGTAGCTATGCTGGTGGAGTCCTATTGGAATTATCACAGAAATATTTTGTTTTGGGAGTCCCAAGTATTTTAAAAACCTCCTGCTTCAAATCTATGGTGGATGTTGTGAAAGGAAATGGTATTGACTAGGCAGCCTGCTGTGTTAGTCTGTTCATGTGGCCATGGCAAAATACAGACAAGTATTCAACAACAGAAATTTGTTTTCTCACAGCTCTGGAGGACAGAATCCCCAGATCAACGTGCCAGCAGCTTCAGTTTCTGGGGAGATCAGTTTCCTAGCTTGCAGATGACTGTCTTCTCATCATGTCCTCACATGGCCTCTTCTCTGTGCAGGCACAGAGAGAGATCTCTGATGTCTCTCCATATAAAGATATCAGTCCTGTTGGATTAGGGCCCCACCCTTGTAACCTCATTTAATCTGAATTATCTCCCTAAAGGCCACGGTTAGGACCTCAACATATGGATTTTGAGAGGACACAGCCCATAGTCCCATCCAGCCATTCTCCTGAGGGCCGCTACTCTGTAATCAACACATATCTCCACACTTGAGCTGTGTGACTGCAGGATGAAAAGGGGTTCTGTCCTAATGAGTAGTTCTGGAATCCCCACATCGTGGTCTGATCCCAAGTTGCAGGAACCTTGACCTTTACTTTCAGATAGCATTCAACACGCCATCATGCATTTTCTGTCTGCAGTCTAACCCCCCATCCTAGGCAGGCATTGGGTTGCAGAAAATAGGGTCTGATGCTCTCAGAACCTGATTGGCTTGGGTTTTCAAAGTCCCCATTCTGATGTTTCCTTCACTAATTTCATAATCAGTGAGCAATGTTTCTGATCACACTATTTATTAAAACCAATGATATGTTTTTTGCCCTGATTCTCCAATCATAATTCAATTTTTTTTTAATTTCAGTATAGTTGACACAAACATTACATTAGTTTTAGGCATACAACATAGTGATTCAATTTCTGTGTACATTATGCTGTTCTTGTAAGGGTAGGGCTAACCTGTAGCCTTAAGAGATAACATCTTTGTTTTCACACTATAGGTTAAGAGATAACAGCCTTATCCTATCAATCAAGGGATGGATTAGCGCTTGATTGGATTGGGGCAAGGGCCTGTTTGAACCGTTTCCACCTGGGAACTATTCCTTTGTTCTGTTCCCAGGTGATAACAGACGATGTGGTCAGCTATAAAAACTCTGTACCCCGGCTGTTCGAGACCGCACTCTGGTCAACAGTGTCAGTCCTGATCAATCAGTTTGTTTGGCCTCTCATTGCAATAAACTTTGTTGTGACTGTCACTGGTGCCTGTAGCATTCTGTTTCAGGAGTCGTGTGGATGCAACAGTGCTGACCACAAGAAAACTACCACCTGCCACCATACATCACTATTACAATATCATAGACTGTATTCCTTATGCTGTGCCTTTTATTACCAATGATGCAGGCTGGCTGGGTCCAAGGACCCAAAGGGGGTCCTTCAGGACCAGCTGAGAGGATCCCTGGCTTCCAGCAGGCTAGAAATCAAAAGCGAGCTGAGAAGTGAGAGCAGAGTTTATTGGAGGCATAGAGAGAGTACAGATACAGACAAAGCATCCAGGAGATTTAGAAAGGAAAGGAGAGTGGGTCGTGTCTTCGCTTGGGATTTTTATTGAGCATGGTGGTCTACTGCTCGTGTCTTCTCAGGTGCCCAGGACAAAAGTCGAGGGCTTAGGTAAGTCACTTATGCCTTGGAGTCAGGGGTCTTGATGAGTCAATGGTCTTGGAAAACATTTACAATGGCCCTGCCCAGTCACTCCTTAGATGTTACCTACTGTACTGGAACACTCCAAAGAAATCCTTAAGACCTTAACCTTTACAAGAAGGACACACAACCCCATCTGTTCTATAAGGCACAGGTAACATGGGGGGAGGGGGTGCCAGCAAGAACAGAAACAGGAAAGGGAGCCAAGGAATCAATCTTTCACGGGGTCCCTTCAGTGTCCCTGTGTCACCATGACTTACTCCTTACATTACTGGAGGTCCCTATCTCTGTCTCCCCTTCACTGACTTTGCCCAGCCCCCCCCAGCCCCCTCCCTCTGGTACCCATCAGCTTGTTCTCTGTATTTATACGTCTTCCAAGTGGAATTTTTCTTAAAGGACTGCTATTGAAGTATGAATCATCTAAGTCATTTCCCTTCTAGAAAACACAAGTGAGAATATTAGCAAACGAAATTGAAATTAAAAGAAAAGAGTAAAAAAAATATACCGACACAAAACATAAGTGAAACTGCTCGGTGTTCCCGTCCCAGAAGAGAAAATGAGACGGCTGTTTCTGCAGGCGTTTCCCTCAAGGGCTTGGGGGGACGCGTTGTCGCCGTGGTCGTGGACACAGCTGCGTTCCCACAGGTGCGTGGGGCGAGGGGGTTTTGTAAAAGCACTTTTATACAGCTTTTGTAATCCAGATCCTAGATGAAAAGTCGCCTAAACATTTAAATAGGAACATGCATACATAACACTTTCCTACGCAGTTCAAAGGTACTCTTTTCATTTTCTCTCTCTCTCTTTTTTTTTTCCCCCCTCGCAAATCTTTCCATTTTCCACCCACTCTTTATTTGGTCGTTTTCCGTTCTTCACAGCTGTGACGTGTTCATGCTGCTCTCGCCCGGCTGACTTATCACAACTCCTCCCTGCTCCTGAGCCTTTGAGAAGTGAAGAGGGAAGGAATAGTGACTAGAAAAGGAAAGGAAGAAAGAACACCAGGATATAATAATGGGATTTGAATTTACAGGAAATAATACGTCCAAGTTTCTTCCTTTAACCCATCTTTTCTTTTCTTCATGAGAAATTCAAATATATAAAGAACATACCCTCAAAAATTACATTTTTTAAAAGATGAGGTGACAGGGGGCACCTGGGTGGTGCAGTTGGTTAAGCTCTGACTCTTGATCTCAGCTCAGGTCATGATCTCACGGTTCGCAAGATCGAGCCCCGCATCAGGTTCTGAGCTGACAGTGCAGAGCCTGCTTGGGATTCTCCTTCTCCCTCTCTCTCTGCCCCTCCACCCCCATAAATAAAATAAAACTTAAAAAAAAAAAAAGATGAGGTGACAAATTTCCATATGATCCAGCAATTCCGCTTCTGGGTATATATCCCCAAAAGAATTGAAAACAGGATTTTGAAGAGATATTTGTCCACAAGGGCAGCAGCCAAGAGGTCGGCACATCCCAGAGTGTCCACTGATGGATAAATGGACAATATGTGGTCTATCCAGACGATGGCATATAGTTCAGCCCTAAAACGGAAGGAAGTTCTGACCCACTACAACCCGATGAACTCCAGGGACGTGGTGCTAAGTGAAATCAGCCAATCACAAAAGGGCAAATACCCCAGGATTCTGCTTACCTGAGGTACCTAGAGTGGTCACCCTCACAGAGACCGAGTACAATGGCCGTTGCTAGAGGCTGGGGGAGCGAGAGTGGGGCGTTGGTGTTTTGTTTTTTTTAATGTTTATTTATTTTTTGAAAGACAGAGCGTGAGCAGAGGCACGGCAGAGAGAAAGGTGGACAGGAGATCTGAAGTGAGGGCTCAGCACAGACAGCAGATTGCCCCGTGTGGGGCTCGAACTCAGGAACCCTGATCGTGACCGCGCTCAACGGACTGAGCCAGCCAGGTGCTCTTGGGGAGTTAGTGTTTAATGGGGACAGAGGTTCAGTGTTGGAAAGGGAAAATGGGAATATATGTTACAGTGTATCTTGCACAGCAGTGTGAATGCACTTACCACCGCTGAACTGTGTCACTGCATCACCGCTTGTGATCGGCAGTGTGAGTTATACTAAGAGATATGTATTTGGTCTTTCTCCCATTTCTGGCACAAAGCCCCTAAAAACCTTGGAATCTCCTGTGATGAGAGCAATAAAGGTGTCTTTTGTTGCATTCCTGGGGGGACTTTTAGACCTAAGGCTAGGGGCTGGTTACCAGTGAGCCAAATGTGATTAGAGGTTTGAACTTTCAGTCCCATCCCCCTGACCTCTGGGGTGGGTCTGAGACTTAAATCATCTTGGATACTTGTGGCAGCTGCTCATGAGAGAAGACTGCAGCTGCCCCCATTTTGACTTCAAACTTTCTAGTTGGGTTCTTTCCAGCTGGTCTCTTGGCTCAAGAGGAAGACCCTGAGGGCAAAGTATCCCCTGAAGGGAAACAAAAGTATCCCCTCAAGCAGTAAGGACTGGCCTGAGCCAGCAAGATCAGCTCCAAGACAGAGATCAAGTTTTTTTCAGCTCCTTAACTTTTAGTATTATTTTTTTTTTAATGTTTAAATTTGGTTTAAATCCAAATTAGTTAACATAAAGTGTAACAGTGATTTCAGGAGTGTTATTTAGTGATTCATCACTTATATACACACCCAGTGCTCGTCTCAACAAGTGCCCTCCTTAATGTCCAGCCCCCATCTAGCCCATCCCCCCATCCAACACCCCACCAGCAGCCCTCAGTTTGTTCTTTGCATTTGTCCCTTATGGTGTGCCTTCCTCTCTATTTTTATTTTATTTTTCTTTCTCTTCCCCTAATGTTCATCTGTTTTGTTTCTTAAATTCCACATATGAGTGAAATCATATGATATTTGTCTTTCTCTGATTTATTTCACTTAGGATAATACACTCTAGATCCAACCACGTCGTTGCAAATGGCAAGATGTCATTCTTTTTGATTGCTGAGTAATACTCCAGTGTGTGTGTGTGTGTGTGTGTGTGTGTGTGTGTGTACCACATCTTCTTTATCCATTCATCTATCGATGGACATTTGGGCTCTTTCCGTAATTTGGCTATTGCTGATAGTGCCGAGACAGAGGTCGAGTTGGCCTTCACTGACCACCTGCATGTACCCACCCACCTTTGCCCCACACTTTCCTTACATAAACTTTCAAGTATTTTCAGCATCTTGGAGACAGTCTTTCAGATGCTAGTTGGCCATCTTTCCAGTGTTGTCCTCACTGAAATAAATTCCTTTCTTGTTCCACCACCCCTGTCTCTCTGCCTCTGGATTTTGTCATCAGCGAGTGGCCAAGCCTGGTCTGTCTGGGACACCCTACCCACCCCTAGTGTGCCGGCTATGCTCGTGTTTTTCTAGATGTGGCATTGTGTTTAATCCAGATCCTAAAATGAGTCTGAATTTCCTGGAGTAGTCCCATCCTGTTTCCAATGAAATTAGACACTTGGATATGGTTTCAAGCTAAAACAAAATACCTGGATACAGTTTTAGGCTGGAATAATCACTATATCTTTAATTACTTGCTATTTATGAACAACAGAGTAATTATAATAACTTATTCTGTTTCCAATGTAGGCCAACCATCCTGGTGAAGAGGGACTGAAAATGCAGTCCAAAACCTTAAAAAAACCCTGTGAGGAGCTGGAAAGTTGGTGAGAACCCAAGAGAGAGAAATCCATGTAGGCGGCATCTGGAAGCTTCCACCAATATCATTTACTGCATGGATCTGGTCCTTGAGTGTCAGTGTACCTCGCCTGATCCAAAGTAGGGACTTTAATAAGAGATTCTGTCCCATCCCATAAAATCGAAACCTCATAGCATTCTACCCAAAGTGAATTTACCTCACCTCACACTTTAGGGCACTCCAAGGATCATTACCTGGGCTTAAAATAAATCCATCTGGAAAACAGAAATCTGTCTCTGAGAAGCTATAATCACACAGATTTCTTTGCAAATCTGCATTACATGGGCACTCCAAAACACAGCAACCTATGTATTTATTTAAAGTTCTCTGAGGGTGATGGTACACCCAGGCACTTAACAAAAGTAAATACAGACCCTGGGGCACACACATTATTAGAGGTCTCCAAGAATGTGGGCAAATAATTTTTTAAGGAAAAGAAGTAGTTTATGGCTTTTTTTTTTAATCAATAAACATAGGAGGAAACAAGTTCTATAAGGAAGAATCAGAATATACTATAATAAACAGTACAAATTAACCCATTTTTGAACGAACTCTGTGGTATTCTTCCCCAAAACTTAAAACACCAGCCCAATCATGAGAAAGACCTCAGACAACCTCAAGTGGAGGAATATTCTACAAAACACCTAGTTAGTATGCCTCAAAACTGTCAAGATCATGGAAAATTAGGGGAGGATGAGGAACCTTCGAAAACAGGCAGGGCCCAGGAGACATGACAACTCATGGCAGTGTGTTGTCCTAAATGGGATCCTGGCACAGAAGGACACTAGGGGGAAAGCTATTGGAATCCAAATGAGGTCATGAGGTCAGTTAATAGCAATGAACCAATGTTAATTACTTAGTTTTCTTTTTAAGTTTATTTATTCATTTTGAGAGAGACAAAGAGAGAGAGCACCAAGGAAGGGCAGAGAGAGGGGGAGAGAGAATCCCAAGCAGGCTCCGCAATATCAGTGCAGAGCTTGATGTGGGGCTCGAACCCATGAGTTGTGAGATCATGACCTGAGCTGAAACCAAGAGTCAGACACTTAACCAACTGAGTCACCCAGGTGCCCCTAATTTCTTAGTTTGGATAAACTTACCCCACTTCTAGAAGACGTCCCAGTAGGGGAAACTGGGTGGAGGGTGTTTGTGAACTCTGTATTATCTCTGCAATTTCTCTGTACATCTTTAATTATTCCAAATTTTAAAAAATGTATATAAAACACACTGAAATTTTAGGAATAAAAATATAATCATAGAAATTAAAATAAAACTGATGATATATAGATTGAAGACTCTATTCATAAAGAATGAGTTGGGGAAATATATAAAGCAAACACTGACAGAATTATTAAGAGAAAACATAGTGGGAGAATTTAACTCATCTGTATCCGAAATGAAGAGTTTAAGCAGACCAAAAAGTGATAAGAATAGTTTCACTTACAACATAGTCAACAACCTTAACTTAATTGAGAATTTATCTTCTTTTGTGGTATTAAAGGAACACCCAAGAAAGTCTCAAATATAGCATTAAATATTGTTTCATGGATATGTAACACTGTGCAACTTTTATCATCAACATTAAAATGTTATTTCTTGTTTTGTGTTTTCATTCCTCCTGCTGGATAGTTTCCATCCTGTACAAACTACACTTGATTTAATAGATCTCCCATTCATGGTCGTTTAGATGGTTTCTCATTATTTTCCTATTTCTTGACCCTTGCATTAAATTAGAAATCTGCAAATCCATCTCGAGACATGGTATCTACAAAAGTATCCCCCACGTGTGCACAAGTATGTACTTACCAGAACAAGTACTGCAGCATTGTGATTTTCTCCTTCGTTAGTGGTTGGCTCAGTGTCGTGGGAATTTTTGTTGCCACGTGGAGTCCCTGGCAGGAGTCACGGGGTACGGGCATGTCCTGGTGTAGATGTGCTGGTGGATTCCAGACGTCAGCAGCTAGAGCCCTTGGTCAGTTATGCTCCACGTGAGCGAAGGCTTGTGAAGCACATTCCTGTGGCCGCCACAGGCACCATTTTTAGGATGCACCATACATCTTGAATTAATGGCTTTGTTGTGGCACATGTCCCCTGCGAGGCTATGTTTTGATACAATACATGGACTTGAGGACCAAGGGGTCAAAGCAGGAGTGGCCTTGTTCACCACCACTCCCAGGGATGCGCTAGGGAATCTGTGTGTTCTTTCCATCCCACACGGTTCTAGGTTCGATGGGTCTAGAGGTCTTGGCTTCCAGAGGGAAGATGTTTCCAAATAGGGGCACAGGAAGAGTTATGCTAAACTGTAAACTATGGCTGCTACCTGATCATTTGGGACAACTTGTGCCAGAAGACCGGTAGGATCTTGGCCAGGCTTATTTTGCACAGGATATAAGTCAATAGGGGTTAACCAAGTGAAGACTTCAAATAGAATGGATAATTTTCCATGAGCATATATGCTTCAAAACACTCAAAGCAACAATTCACAAAACTAAAGGAAAAATAAATTAACAACCAGGGTTGGAGATTTGCATATACCCTTCTCAGGACCCGATAGAGCAAGCAGAATATTAGATTACAGGAGAACTATCACAATTACTCAGTGTTCCTCTCTTAACACCCAACCTACTGCATGTGCAGACCACCCATCGTGGATCCTTTGCATCCCTGCCGTGGGAATCAAAGAGCATGTGGAGCTGGTCCCCAACCGAAGAGGAGCTTTGGCTGGTGCTTTTGTAGTGACTAATAAAGTCCTATGTCTCTGACCCAAGAGTCTTCTCCCAGCACCAATGAAACGGTTGAGGCTAACTTGCAAAAATTAAAATAAAATTCCAGACCCTACACAGTTCTGGACACAGGCCCAGAGCATTCATCTACTCAGACATTGCCATCCCAAATTTCAGACCCCACTCTTTCCCCATCAGGTGTCCACACCCCTGTGCCGTTCTCCTCTTGAATCTGGGCTGGCCCTGTGAGTCATTGCTGGCCAGTAAAATGTGGTGGCAGTGACACTATGTGTCTTCTGAGACTAGGTCAAAAGATACCTTGTAGTTGCTGCCCACGGGGGTTAGAACACCTGCTCTAGGGGACAAGAAGACCAACTACCTTTGAGAGGGCCCTAAGCCAGCCACGTGGAGTGGCCGAGTGGGGAAAGAGATGCCAGACCAGAGCCCACTGAAGCTTAGATGCCAGTCGTGTGAGTGGACAATCCTTCAAACAGTTCCGATGAATTCAGCCCCAGCCACCATATGAGGCTAACTGCGTTAGAGAAACCCAATAAGAATTATGAGGCTGAGCCCAGTCCACTGTGAAAACCATCAGATGTCGTAGTAAATTGTTGTTTTGAGTCACGGAGATCAGAGATTGTTTGTCACACAGCAATACATGGTAGGAGCAGGGAAGGAAGGAGGCAGGATCGGGAAGGGAGCTAAGCCAGGATGCGCAGGTGAAGGCTAGTCCAGCCCAACTCCGCAGAGAGCTCTTAAGTGGAAACTGTTCTGTGATTCTCCGAAATGCCTCAAAACAAGGGAGCATGACTTTGGCATTCAACCTCCCCTACCCAAGAGGCAGTCATTGGCCAAGGGGTGTCTTAGGAAGCATGAATAATTGCTGTCAGCTTGGGTATTAGAAAAATCTTATTTCTGGGGCACCTGGGTGGCTCAGTCGGTTAAGCAGCCAACTTTGGCTCAGGTCATGATCTCATGGTTCATGAGTTCAAGTCCCACACTGGGCTCTGTGCTGACAGCTCAGAGCCTGGAGCTCGATTCAGATTCTGTGTCTCCCTCTCTCTCTGCCCCTCCCCTGCTTGCACTCTGTCTCTCTCTCAAAAATAAATAAACATTATTTTTTTTTAATTTATAAAAAAAATCTTATTTCTGCAAACAGGCGCTATATATATATATATATATATATATATATATATATATATATATGAAATATTTAACAGCCAGTATAGCATAGGCAGCAGCCAATGAGAATGGAGTTCAGCTGGGGTCTAGAGCAGATCTTCAGGCCAGCTGGGCCCGGGAAGCAAGGCAGCAAGGCGGGGAGCAGTGATGGGGAGAGAGGGGAGAGGCGACAAACCTGATCCAGATGTATTCCAGTATTCAGGGACCAATGGGTCCTGGCTTGAATACATCACCTGGAGTAGAGCGTCTTTAACAACTCTGAGGCCATAGCATACATCATTTGCTGCCCCACTTTCTTCAGTTTAACAGTATATTATGAGCATTTTCCCACATTGGGCACTTTCTGTGTTTATCTCTCTGCTTCCAGAAAAGATTGGAGGCTGTTTAGTTTTGAGCCAGAATAAGAGCGTGGAGGGACTCTTCAGGCTACAGAAAATTCTTCTGAACAACCTGCTCCCTAACCGTGTGTTCTCCCTTTTATACGTCTGTTTGGTTCACTGCTGCACTTTACATCTTTCCATCGTGCCTGGAGTACTGGACACAGGAAATAAATACCCGTTGAATCAATGAAGAAAGAGGTCGACGCTAACGTAGTCAAAGCAATAAGGGTGGGGAGAAGAACTAATTTGTACTTTTCATTTTACGATTACTTGCGTAAGTAACTCAAAGGACTATAAGAAGAACTAGGAGCTGCACGGAGGTATTCCCCGGCGGGCTGTCCTACAATTTTTCATCTGATCAACACACAAAAGGGCAGTGGTTTCCGGCTTTCTGCTTGAGTTCTGTGTAGATCTTCGTAGGAACGAAGATAATGTGTGTGTGTATCTTGGCACTTAAACAAATGCTCAGTCTAGGTAAAACTTGCCTCCTAGGAAATCCATAACTTTATTTTTTATATTTTTTTAAATGTGTATTTTTGGGGGGAGGGGAAACAGGGGAAGAGAGAGACAGAACACAGAATCTGAAGCAGGCTCCAGGCTCTGAGCTGTCAGCACAGAGCCCGACATGGGGCTTGAACCCAGAAGCCCTGAGATCATGACCTGAGCCGAAGTCGGATGCTGAACCAACGGAGCCACCCAGGTGCCCTGACTTTAAATAAAAATTTGAAAGAAAAAAAAAAAAAACCTGTGAAACGTTTATTTTTAAATATTTTAAGTTTGAAAGGAGCTATTTTGCTATTATTGTTCAAGAAAATGCCATATTTCTTCTACTATTAATAACTTGAGTTCTGTTTTCCTTAGAAAATTATAGTTTTCTATTAGATTTATGTGGGCTAGTCAAGTTTATCTCCACTGTCCTTCCTTTTTTTGGGTTTTGTAGGACCCCACAGAGGGAACTGTAACTCAGTGGTCTCCACTTGGCCTTTGAAATTCATGAACTCCTATGAAACCCAGACCCGATTCTGCCCTAAATGTTTATGCCGTGCTGTTGAGCATGGACCATTCCAGAGGGAACTTGAGACTCTGGGGAACCAGGGTTCCCTTCTGAAGCACGAGGCCTTTTATCCGACTCTGCACCCCGGACTTCCCGGAGATGCGCACGTCTCGATTCATGTCCAGGCATTGTCAGGTTGTCTGGAAGAAACCTGCTGAGCTGAGCTAAAGTGTGAGCCCCACAAAAGTCAATATTTTCCACTCTTCCTTTGTCCTCAGTGTGTATAAAAGGGCTTTCTAGTATATACCCCGTTCATTGAGGGTGAGTGTTGGCAGAGAAAAATGGCTTTCATCGTTTATCCTTCTGCGGAGAGTAGAATGAAGAAGCACAGACAACTTGTTTTAGACTTCAGCAGATCCTTTCTTTAGATTATATTATTTTATTAAAAACCCTGAATAGAAACGCAGTGGCAGAAAAATAAAAGTACAGCCTATGCGTACAGAGGTCACGTTTCTTGGAGCGCGTTAGTTTTAATTAACTTTGTCCTTGATAATGCGATGTGCAGTCCTCAGCTTCGATGCTATATTCTCCCTCTGATAAGAAGAGGTAGTGAATCCGGCAAGAGGCTCATTACCATAGGCTTAAAGCCTTATGCAATTCCTGGTACAGACAAGATGCTCAATAAATACCTGCGGAGAGAAATGAGAATTAAAAACCTGAGAACACCACAACTGTCATCTGTTTAAAAAAAAAAAAAAAAAGGTAACTGAGTAAATTTGCAGGTCTAATTAGCTTTATTAAACAATTCATGAATGAGACAGCATTCCTTCTACTAACTAGAAAGGGGGGTCCGCGGAGCTAAACGAAAGAAAGGTTTTCAAAGGCAGAGAGAGAGCATAAAAAAGGGAAGAAAAGAATGTATTAGCATAGACTGCACTGTTTAGGCAAAGTTGCCCTCCTAAGGGGAGCAAAGCGGTCTCTCCCTTTCCTTTAAGGTCCTAACACCAACAAACGTCCTGTAATGACCAGGAAGTTCTGCGGACTGGTTGAAGGTTACATTTCCAAGGTTTGGAACTGCAGTTAGGTTAGATGTTAAGGCTTGGACTACTGATTTGGGGCCTTAACCCAAGTGACTCCTTTTGGGGCTGTGGTTTTCTTTAGAATGTGTCAAAAGACCTGAGTTCTAAGGCTGATTCAAATTTATTTCTCTAATCTGAAAAACAAATAGCACTGGATTGGATGATGACATCGGTTAACTTCATTATTTTTCTGTGTGTCAGGGATGGGTTGCTGGCTTAAGCCTTTTATTTACGTATTTATTTGAACAAGGCTTTTGTGACAGCTCTGAGGCCGCCCTTGAAATAGTGTGCTAAATCAAAACACCTCTACACTTGAGACTCTTCCCTGGACAGAGTAAATATCTTTTCAGTTTATGGTTCATATAAGGAATAGGTTTTGTGTGTGTGTGTGTGTGTGTGTGTGTGTGTGTGTGTGTTTTGATATAGTATTTTAAGTCAGTATTTTTCTAGACCTTTTAATTCTATACTAAAATAATCCTGAACTCTGCACAAATGATCGTCAATGGTACAGCGTAGCTACTTTTTCTTTCTTTTTTTTTTTTTTTTAATGTTTATTTATTGTGAAAGAGAGCACAAGCTGGGTGGGGCAGAGAGAGAGGGAGAGACAATCCCAAGCAGGCTCCAGGCTCAGCACAGAATCCGATGAGCGGCTTGATCTCCCGACTGAGAGATCATGACCTGAGCGGATATCAAGAGTCAGACACGCAAATGACTGAACCACCCACGTACTCCTGCTTTTCGAATGATAGGGTTAGCTATATTAAATGATTACGTTGATTCCTTGCTTGAGTATTCTCAGATCCCTTATTTGCTAAGCAAGAACAGTCTAGCTGCTTGGAACCACACTGGGCACCACTTACTCGAGGCCAGTATTTGTCTTTTCCCTTGAGGGATTAGGACCATGGGGGTGAGCACAGTCTAGCCCAGTCAGCTACTTTTCCTGCCACAATTGTTGTAACCTTTTTATGTTTTAAAGAATTTCAGGCTTAGGGGCACCTGGGTGGCTCAGTCAGTGAAGCATCGACTCTTGATTTCAGCTCAGGTCATGATCTCAGAGTTCGTGAGATCGAGCCCCTGCGTCAGGCTCCACCCTATCAGCCCAGAGCCTGCTTGGGATTCTCTCTCTCTCCCTCTCTCTCTCTCCCCTTCCCTCCCTCTCTCTGCCCCTCCCCCACTGGGCACGCAAGTGCGCACTCTCTCTCAAAAATAAGTAAACATTAAAAAAATTTAAAAATAAGAATTTCAGGCTTATAAAAAAGTACAAAAATAATACAAAGAATTCCTACTAGCCATTCCCAGATTCCCGAAATGTTAACATTTACCACATTTATCATTTCCTCTCTACCTATATGAATGGATATGTGTGTGCCTGGGTTTTTTCCCTGAAAAATGTGACAGGAAGTTGTAAACGTGACATTCCTTTACCCTAAACCCTTTACTGTGTATTTCCATAGTACAATAATCCAAAGTAAGGGATTCACATTTATCTAGCCTTCTTTTTTTTTTTTTTTTAATTTTTGTTAATTTTTATTTATTTTTGAGAGACACAGAGCACGAGTTAGGGGAGGGGCAGAGAGAGAGGGAGACACAGAATCCAAAGCAGGCTACAGGCTCCAACCAGTCCACACAGAGCCAGATGCAGGGCTCGAACTCACAAACCGTGAGATCATGACCTGAGCCAAAGTCAGACGCTTAACTGACTGAGCCACCCGGCCGCCCCTCTTTTTGTTTTTTACATGAAAGGCAGCATACTGATTATTTTCCCAAAGTTGTCATAACAAAGCACCACAAACCAAGTGGCTTGAAAAACGGACACTTTTTGTCTCACAGATCTTGAGGCTAAGAAGTCCAGGTCAAGGTGGTGGAGGGCTACACTCCCTATGAAGGTGAAAGGGCGGGCCTACGCCGGCCGACTCCATCTTGTTCTGTGTTCTCCACCTTGAGTGACTATGTCCCCGACATGACCCCTTTTCCGGGAAAATCGCAGAAACCTCAGATCTCGCCTCCTCCCCTTGAGTAACCTCCCGCTCACCCATTCAAACTTCCTGATCAAAACACGCCCAGCGACCTGCGTGACCCTTCCCCAGCCAATCGGCCGAGGCCACGACCCTTCCCCAGCCAATCGGCTGCCCCTAGACCCCTATAAAAACTTTGTGCTTTTGAGGGGCGCCTGGGTGGCGCAGTCGGTTAAGCATCCGACTTCAGCCAGGTCACGATCTCCCGGTCCGTGAGTTCGAGCACCGCGTAGGGCTCTGGGCTGATGGCTCGGAGCCTGGGGCCTGTTTCCGATTCTGTGTCTCCCTCTCTCTCTGCCCCTCCCCCGTTCATGCTCTGTCTCTCTCTGTCCCAAAAATAAATAAACGTTGAAAACCTTTGTGCTTTTGAAACTCGCTCTCTCCCCCGGTATCTCACCGCTGCGTCGGTGCAGGTAGGGGATTGAGCTTGAGCTAGCTCGAATAAAGGCTCTTTTGCTTTTGCACCGGACTCGGCTCCCTGGTGGTCTTTGGGGATCACGAATTCTGGGCATAACAAAGGCACTAGGGAAGGATATGATTCAGGCCTCTCTCCCAGCTCCTGGTGGCTTCCTGGCTTGTGGCCACAGAGTTCCAGTCTTCACACAGCATTCTCCTATGTGCACCTCAGTCCAAATTTTCTCATTTTCTAGGACACACCTTACTCTAGTATGACTTCATCTTTTTTTAATATTTAACTATTTTTGAGAGAGAGAGAGAGAGAGAGAGCAGGGAGGGGCAGATAGAGAGGGAGGAAGAGAATCCCAAGCAGGTTCCAAGGTGTCAGTACAGAGCCTGATGTGGGGCTTGAACCCGTGAACTGTGAAATCATGACCTGAACTGGAGTCGGATGCTTAAAGGACTGAGCCAACCCAGGCGCCCATAGTATGACTTTATCTTAACCAAATGTAGCTATAATGAGTATTTCCAAATACGGTCATGTTCTGCAGTTCTGGGGGTTAGGACTTCAACCTAGGAACTTTGGGAGGACACAAGTCAACCCATAACACATACTGTGAATGTGTTTTTGTACTTGCTTTTTGTCACTTAACGATATAACCTGCAAATCGTTCCGTATCAGCTCATAGGAATCTTCTTCACAGAAGATTTTGTTTTGTTTTGTTTTTTATTCACAGATGCAGTGTTGCATTGTGTAGATAGAACATAATTTACTCAACTACTCTTCCACAGAGAGCAGTTAAACGGTTTCAAATATTTTGCAGTTACACACAATGCTGCAGTGATAGGATTGTGTATGTGCGTTTCACATTGCAGAAGAATATCTTCAAATTCCTAGAAGTAAAATTGACGGGTCAGAAAGTAGAAGCACGTGTACCTTTGTTAGACATTACCAAACTCCCCTCCAAAAAGTTGTAAAAAATCTTGATTTCCATTAGTGTGTATAGCATTATTTACCCATGGCATTTCCAATAGAACCTATTGTCTAGCTTTTCTGTTGTGTTTTGTTTTTTTTAAGTTTACTTATTATTTTGAGAGACAGAGAGTGTGTGTGCAGATGTGAGCGCAAGTGTGGGGAAAAGAGAGAGGGAGAGAATCCCAAGCAGGCTCCACGCTATCAGCACGGAGCCTGACGCAGGGCTCGAATTCACAAACTGCGAGATCATGACCTGAGCCAAAGTCAGAGGCCTAACCAACTGAGCCACCCAGGGGCCCCTGTTTTTGACAATTTGAAGGGAAAATGACACCTCCCTGTAGTTTTAGATTACATTTCTCTAGTTATGAGTAAGGTTGGCAATCTCTTACTTGGCCCATTTTTCTTTTTCTTTTTTTTTTTTAATTTTTTTATTTTTTTTAATGTTTATTTATTTTTGAGACAGAGACAGACAGAGCATGAACAGGGGAGGGGCAGAGAGAGAGGGAGACACAGAAACCGAAACGGGCTCCAGGCTCTGAGCTGTCAGCACAGAGCCCAACGCGGGGTGGGTGAGATCATGACCTGAGCCGAAGTCGGACGCCCAACCGACTGAGCCACCCAGGCACCCCCCTTGGCCCATTTTTCTATATAATATTTGGTCTTTCTTCTTAAGCTTTTAAGAGTTTTAAAAAAATATGCTAGAAATATTATGTTTTTCCAGTTTTTCAGTTGCCTCCTCCCTCCCCCCAATTTTTTTTTTCTTCCAAACAAGTAAATTTATTACCTTGCTGTTCTGGAAATGAGAAGTCTGTGGTGAGTCTCATTGGACTGAGTCACAATACCTGCGGACTGTGCTCCGGGGCAGGGTTTGTTTCCTGACCTTTTCCAGTCCCTCCAGGCTGCTGAGTTCCTTGGCCCCTCCCCTCCTCCCATCCTTCACAGTACTTTCAAATCTCTCTGACTCCGATCTCTGTCCTTGCCTTTTGGATTTGTTCATGGTATGTTGCTTTCTGTTTTTAACCATTCTTATGTTGCATCTGGTTTTGTTTGAGCTACAGTTACAAAGCTTTTTCCCTACACCCTGGTTATATTGGAATTCACCACTCCACCCTTCACCCAGGTGAATAGTGTGTTCTTGTGTTTACATTTTTTTTTACATTCAGATCCCCAATCCATTTTAGGTTTAGTTTTACGTACGGTAGGAAATATTGACTTAATTTTATATATATTTTTCCCGATGACACCAAAAATTTATCTTTGATGCAGTGATTTGCGACACTACCTTAACAATATAGCAAATGTCCACATGAACTTGGGTGTGTTTCTGGACCCTCACCACTGCCCGTTTGTCTGGTCATGTGCCAGGACCACAGTTTTAATGACAGCTACGTCTGCTGTGTTGGTCCCTTTGTAGCTTTTCTTTTCCAGGGAGTTCCTAGTCTGATATATTTGCTTTTCCACGTGGGTTTTTGCATCAACTTGTCCAGCTCCATCAAAACCTTTACTGATATTTTTTAATTGGTATTGCGTTCAGTTAGAGCAGACATCATTATGATGTTAAGCACTCAATCTAAGAACAAGGGATGTCTCTTCATTTGTTCAAAGCCACTATTGTGTTTTACAGGAGTGTTGTGAAGTTATTCTCATATAGGTTTTGCACATTTTCCTCTAAAGTTTATTCTTTATTTTTGTTTTTGCCCATGGAGTTTTCTCTACCTGTGCAGCCTCTAACTGTATGTTATTTTATTTCTGGATCTTTGCTGAATTTATTATTTTAGTTTTATCAGTGATTCCAAGGGTTTTCCAGGTGTACTATTATTTCCTCTGCAATAAAAATAGTTTTATTTTTAAAATTTTTAGCCACTTATTGACGTCTCTAACTAGAGTAGCTAATATGTCCACCGTATAACGTGGGATAATTGTGTACACAGAGGGCATTTTTGCCTTCTTTTGAATCTAGTAGAAATGCCTGTAGTATTTCCCCATTGAATAAGATCTTGGCTTTGGTTGTATGCATATATACTAAAAAAAAATAAAAAATTCTATTCTCTTGAGTGTTTCCATCAGGTATGGGTGCTTTACTTAATTATTGACAAATTTGGATTTAAATCTACTGTGTCTTATGAGCATTTTCCTGCTTGCTACATGTTTTTTCCTTTTTTTTTTTGTATGGATTATGTTTTATTATTTCATTTCCTCTTTTATTATTTTGATAGTTATACAATATTTAATTTCTTATTGATTTCCCTAGACATTGCAAAGACATCCCTGCCTTATCACACTGTAATGAAAATGAGTACTTTCACTTCTTCCTGTAAAATGAAAGGGCCTGAGAGTACTTTCACTATCTGAGCTTCCTGACTGATACATCACTACTGTCAGGCATCATTGCTGGATACACACTGTATTTTAATGTCAGAAGACTATTATTGATGGTTTATAGAATCAACGTTTATGTTCTTTTTTATTTGTACAATCAACATTCATTTAAATTTACCCCACATTTTAACACTTTTTGGGTTTTTTTCCTTCCTGTATATCCAAGTTTCCATTACAAGAATGTGGTAGGGTCTCCTCCCTAAGGAGAAAAGAAAAAGAGAGAAAAGAAAAAAAAAAAAAAACAACTTCAAGGTAACCTGCCTATGTGCCTACGTGACAACATCCCTCATGACCTTGTAAACCGAGACTACTTAATCAGACTACATGTTTGTGTGTGTTACCATATATGGGAGACAAAGAAAGAGAAATGTATAAAAAAAACTATGCTACGGGATGTTCAGGACTCAGTTCTTTGGGTACAAATCCAAAAGAATAAAAGCGGCTTCCTGGAAAGAAAAGCCTCAGTGTCACCACATTCTGTGTGAGAATCCTGCTCCAAGAAAACCAAGGACCCACATCTGTCACAAACAGAGCAAAAGGCATGTACAAAATTCTAAACAAAGTTGACCAAAACAGATCAGACAATATAGTAAAGAGATAAGACATCATGAGTAAGGAGGGTTTATCCTAGAAATGCAAGGTTATTTCAACATTCAAAAATCAGTCAGTGTAGCTCACTGCTCACAAACTAGAAAAAAACCCATATGATCATCTCTCTCAGTAGATTAAAAATACACACACTTAACAAAATCAAACATCCTGGTTCCAAAAATTCCCAAATTAAAAAATGGACAACTCCTGCAAAGTAGGAAGTCAAAGGAACTTCCTCAACCTTGTAAAGGGCATCTGTGAAAAGACCCACAGCTAACGTCACAGCTAATATTGAGGGACCAGATGCTTCTCCCTGAAATGCAGAACCAGACAAGGAAGATGGCTCTTACCACTTCCATCCAACATTCTGCTGGGAGTAGGGTTTCTCAACCTTGGCAACATTGACGTTTTCGCCTGGATAATTCTTTGGTTTGGAGGCTGTCCTGTGCACTAGAAGGTATTTAGCAGCATCCCTGATCTCTACCCATTAGATGCTGGTAGTAATCCCCCCTCCCGAATCGTGACAGCCAAAAATGTCTCCCTGGGACAAAACTGCCCCTTGATGGAGAACCAATGGACTGGGCTCTGGCCGGTGTAAGCAGGCAGGAAAAAGAAAGCAAAGACGCCCAGACTGAAAAGTGCGAAGCAATGCTGCCTTGATTTGCAGATGTGGGGACTCCCTTGGATGCCCAGAATTGGTATAAAGATTAAAGTGAAAACATTCAAGCTAAAGAAGATGCAGGAACAAATCTTATCTGAACTCTCCTTACCTGAAAACAGAGCCTCCAGAAAATACAGCCGCCATTAAGCACTCCTTTGAGGGAGTTTCCTAAGAATTCAGCTGCCAGGGAAACAGACTGCCCCAATTCCCATGAGCATCACAAAGCCCAGTAGAACTTTCCCATAAAGCCCCAAACTCCCCGCCCTACTTCATTAGGTTTGGTATATGAACCTTTCATCTCTAGCTGTTTAGTGAATTACGCACTACTGAGTACTTCCGCGTGTACAGACAACACATGAAAACAAGCCTTATTTTTCCTCCTGTTAATCTGTTAATTAAAAAAAAAATTTAATGTTTATTTATTTTTGAGAGAGACAGAGCATGAGTGGGGAAGGGGCACAGAGAAAGAGGGAGACACAGAATCCGAAGCAAGCTCCTGGTTCTGAGCTGTCGGCACGGAGCCTGAAGCTGGGGCTGGAACTCACAAACCGTGAGATCATGACTTGAACTTAAGTTGGATGCTTAACTGACCTAGACACCCAGGCACCACCCTCCTGTTAATCTATTGTTAATTGCAGCCCCCCCCCCCCATTGGACCCAAGTTGGAAGAAGAAAAGCTTTCTTCCTAAAACAGACAACGTGGCTATCTGCAGAACTTCACAGGGAATGTACAAAAGCTATTAGAACTATTTTTTTTTAATTTTTATTTAAATTCCATATAGTTAACATAAATTGTAATATTAGTTTCAGGTGTACAATTTAGTGAATCATCACTTACATACAACACCTGTGTTCATCACAACTGCATTCCTTAATCCCCATCACCTATTTAACCCATCCACCCACCCACCTCCCCTCCAATTATATTCCCATATATTAACAGAAATGGAAATTGTAAAAATTATTTACAGTATCATAAAAATGGTAATACTTACCTTGGGATTTGAAATTTGACAAAAGTTGTAAAAAGACTCATCTCAATAATACAAAACATTGATGAGAGAAATTACAGAAGACCTAAATAAATGTTAATGGATCAAAAGAGTTAATATTTTTAAGATGTCAATTCTCCTTCAAATAGATCTGAAATTCAACATAATTTCAATCAAAATCCAAGCAGGGTATTTTATTCTTTTTTTGGTAGAAAATGACAAGATGATTTTAAGATTCATGTGGAAATACAAAAGATCTAGAATACATCAAACAATTTTGACAAAGAACAAAGTTTTGGGGCTTACATTATCTGATTTTATAACTTATTTATAAAACCACAGTAATCAAAATACAATATTCGTATAAAGTTAGACAAATAGCTCAATGAAACAGAAAGTCCAAAAATAAACCATATATATATGCACAACTGATTTTGACTCAGGTACAAAAGCATGAATGCAGTGGAGAAAATAGCTTAACAAGAAATGATGCTGGAGCATTTGGATATCTATATGCAAAAGACAAACTTAGGGCCCTATCCTTACCATATACAAAAATTAACTCAAAATTGATCCTAAAACTAAGGATAAAGCCTAAAACTATAACATTTCTAAAAGAAATCATAGGAGAAGATATTTGTGACCTTAAAGCTGAAGAATCTACTAAATACTGAACTTGTATACCACCATTTAAAATTTTTATTTTCATTTAAAAAAATGTTTATTGTTTTGAGAGAGGGAGAGCATGAGCAAAGGAGGGACAGAGAAACAGAGAGAGAGAGAGAGAGAGAATCCTAACCAGGTTCCACAGTTAGCACAGAGCTCCATCCATGCAGGATTGAACCCACAAAATGTGAGATCATGACCTGAGCCAAAACCAAGAGCCCAACTGACTGAGCCACCCAGGTGCCCCTTTATACCACCTTTTGTATGGCAAAGGTGATTGGTTTTATCTGTTTTATCATGCCATTATGTGATTCTAAATCTTCTTAGCATTCACTGTCACTTACTTGGTGAGGACAATAACTTTATCTTCAATACTGAGTTGAGCTCACACTCCCAAGTAAAGGTGTTACCATTTCTTCAGTTTGTTAGGCCAACCATTTGTGATAATGATGTGATTATGGATCAGAGATTTGAGTCTAGGAAGTGGGGTTTTGGCTCAAGGTATGCATGTGCTCAAGGTAATTCTTTAGAACCTGTGTGCTGGTTGGATCCTATTAACAGCTACTATAACAAATGGGGATGAATGAATGGATAGATGAAAGGAAGACTGGAGAGGATGGTGGTCCATATACGTACATATACCCTGCCACTGGATTTAGTAGAAAAGTCCTAAACATGTGTGGTTTCCAGTTTCAACTGACACCACTAGTTACTATGTTGCCTTGGACTGGTCAGATAACTTCCCTTGAACCTGGTTGCTTATTTGTGTAAGTGAGATAATATTGCTTACTTTTTCTAACAGAGCTTCTGTGAGCATAAAATGATCCAACGTAGAATAAGACAAAGCTTTTTTAATTGTAAAGGAATAGGGGTGGGGAGGGGGAGAATCAGTCCACTGTTGCCCCCACGGTACGATAATGCACACCTCTAAAATTACAGAATTTTAGTGAGAATCTAGGAGGAAATACATTTATATATGCTTTGTAAATTGAATAAGAACCTTCACCTCCTAGGTAAGATTAATTTTGATAATACCTCTAGAGCCCATGATAAAGGGCTCAACAAACGTCAGCTACTATTTCTACTATTAAGGTGGGGTTTTTTTGTTCGTTTAACAGGAGAATGAAACTTGAAAAGTTTCAGTGACTGACATCAGTACCTCACAGCTAGTAAGTGGTGGATAGTAGTCTCCAAAGTCCAAGTCCAGTCTGACTCCAAAATGGAGCCCGTACTCTAATCATTAGGTTACAAGGAAGTCCCTTTAACTTTAAAATTGTTTTCCACTTAGCTCCGGAATGGGATATGTTCTACAGGATAAAACACAAAGATGGGGATGAAATCATTGGAAATGAAGGTTTTTATACATTCGGTGGTTCATCCTTTAATACAGACGGCATGGACCCTTTAACTGATTTAGTGTTTCAGGGAGATTAAACACAAACCAAGCAAGCCCTTCCCGGCCCTAAAAGTCCTCCCCAGGAACACGTAGGAGCTCGCGCAGCCCAGCCAAAGCCAGCAGCCACCAGCAGCATGCGTGCGCGCAGTGCCCGGGGTGGGCCCTGCGGGAGTGGGCGGAGCCCAAAGGGCGGGAGGTTTGAATCCCGGGGAGGCTCAACCGCGCTGCTACAGGGCTGTTCACCAACGCTGGTCTTCCCCGCTCCCTCCCAGGTTCGCCCGATCCCGCCCGGAGAAGTCCGCTCCGGGATTTGCGGGCGGCAAAACGCGAGTGGGACGGCCCGGCAAGGCTCCCCGCGCCCTCACCCCGCCTTGGTAGTCAGAGGTTTAGGGTACATCCCTAGCCGGGATCTGCGGTCCGGGGTCCCACATCCTCTCGCTGGGTCGATGTGCGGGGTCCCCATAGACGGGTGAGACCAGGCTCCCCTTGCCCCACAAAGGATCTGGGACCCTGGGTCCCCATAGCCCCCCGCGGGGTCTGAAACCTGGCTCCCCCGCCTCCCACAAGATCTGAGGTCCAGCGTGCCCCCGTGGGATCTGAGGTCCGAGGTCCCCCCAGCGGGGTCTGAGACTCGGCTCTCCCCGCCCCCGCAGGGTCTGAGGTCCAGCGTACCTCCGGCAGGCATCTGACGTCTGGGCCCCCCCCCCCCCCCCCCCGCCGAGGGGTCTGAGACCCGGATCCCTGTCGCCCCGCCTCCCCGCGGGATTTGAGTCCCAGCGTCATCCCAGTGGAGCCTGAGACTCGGCTCTCTCCCCTCTCCCAAGTGGGCATCTTAAGTCTGGGGTTCCCCCACCCCCCAGCGAGGTCTGAAACCACCCCCCACCCCCCCCGCAGGGCCTGAGGTCTAGTCCTGCGGGATCTGAGGTCCGGGATCCCCCTAGCGGGGTCTGAGACCCCGATCTCCTTCACACCCCCCCCCCCCCCCACCCCACTCAAGATCTGAGGTATCGCCCTACTGGAGTCTGAGACCCGGTTCCCCTTCGCCCTCCAAGCCCACGCAGGATCTGAGGTCCAGGATTCCCCCCGATAGGATCTGAGGCCCGGGGTCCCCCCCCCCCCCACCGCGGGATCCGAGGCCCGGGGTCTCTAGAGGTGCCCCTGGCCCCACGAGCTCTCGCGCACGCGGAGGACTAGAGGTCTGGCTCTCCGAACCGGAACTCCGTGCGCCGACTACAGGGCGGCACACCAGGACTCGGTGCGCGCGGGGTGAGGGTGAGACTTCGCTGTAGCCGTTATCTCTCGGAAGTCCCATCCGGCCTGCGACCTAGGACTGTGCCTCCTAAGCGTCCGCCGCTCCCTGGTGCGCCAGATGTGGCTCCGGGAAGCTTCCAAGTGTCCTTACGGAGACAGAAGGGTTTGATTCGGGGATTTTTGGGGACACCCGTCCTCGTAATTTCCGAGAGGACCGAAAGACTCGCAGAGGGGGACGCTGACCAGCGTTATTAGGCTGCTGGACGAATCCGAGTCTGGGCGCTGGAAAAGCCCCTCGGTCTCCTTTAAAGCGAGCTGGGACTTTACCAACGCTCCTCCTCTCCGGGCTGTTTAGAAAACGCGGATTAGCAGATTTCCTCAGAGCCGGAGGGGAGGGGCGCGCGTCAGTCCTGCGCATGCTCAGTGCCACCCGCTCTTGGCTAGAGCGGCCTGGGACGGTGCAGCGGGTTCGTGTGTTGCGGGTCTCTCATGGAGGCTCCCGGGACGCCAGGCGGCGGGGTCTTGAAAGGTGAGGGGAACTCCCGCACTCTGGGAGTTGAGTCGGAGGCGGCGGGCGGGCTTGAGGGCGGGCGCCCAGATCTCGGCGAGCGTGTGGACGGAGCTCGCGGGGCTCGTGGGGACGCGAGCTTGGCCTTTCCGGAAGTCAGCCCGGCATCCTGTGGAGGGAGGCTGTCCCCGTGTGCGGTGTTCTCACCGTCCCTGTGGAGAGTGGGGGGCTGTCACCGTCCCTGTGGGGTGTCCCTGTGGGGAGTCCCTGTGGGGAGTGGGGGGCTGTCCCTGAGTCCACTACCGTCACCGTCCCTGTGGGGTGCCCCTGTGGGGAGTGGGGGGCTGTCCCCGAGTCCAGTACCGTCACCATCCCTGTGGGGTGTCCCTGTGGGGAGTGGGGGGCTGTCACCATCCCTGTGCGGTGTGGCGGGGACTGTCCCCGAGTCCAGTACTGCCATCGTCCCTGTGGGGTATCCCTGAGTCCAGTACTGTCACCGTCCCTGTGGGGTGTCCCTGTGGGGAGGGGGGCTCTCCGAGTCCAGCACTGTCACTGACCCTGTGGGGTGCCCCTTTGGCGAGTGGGGGGTTATCATGTGGGGCATGGAGGCGACTGTCCCCCAGTGCGGTGCTGTCACCGCCCCCGTAGGATGTGGGGGCTGTCCTTGAGTCCCGTGTGTCACCTCTGTGGATGCGGGGGCTGCCCCCCTGTACACAGTGTAAAGTTGGGTGGTTGTATGGTCCTTTGTGGAGAACATACTCTTCACTAGGAAAGTTGAGCACGGTTTGGGAATCTGGGGAGTTAAGCAGGGTTTAGGAATTTGGGAAGAGCATCCAGCGTTAAGAAGGTAAGCCCCACATGCGCATGAATAAAGTTGTTCTTGGCTTGAAGTTTTAAGAACCCTAGTAGCACTGATGCTATTTGGCGTAGGTGTGTGTTAGAAGAAGCTTTAAATTTACTTTTTGATGTAAGTAGAACAAGATGAAAATCTGTTGAAATCCTTGGAGAGGAATGTTAGAATTTCAAATATATTACATGTCGTGGGTTTTAAAAAAAATTTTTTTTAGTATTTGTTAATTTTTGATAGAAAGAGAATCCCAAGCAGGCTGGGAGCTCTCAGCTCGACGCCCAGGAACTGTGAGATCATGACCCGAGTGGAAGTCCGATCCTTAACCCACCAGCCCCCCAGGAGCCCTAAATCGGTTGCGTGTTAATACCTTGTTTGTTTTCAGATGTAGTGGCCTATGTTGAAGTCTGGTCAGTAAACGGAACAGAAAATTATTCAAAGACATTTACAAACCAACTTGTGGACATGGGAGCAAAGGTGAGAAAGTCATTTTCCCCCGGCTGCGCGTGGCAGTCCTCTTTACATGATAGAAATACTTGGATTTTCTTGTTTTGGGAGTTACTGCTTAGAACATGAAGGAAGAAGGACAAAGGCAGTGCGTAGGTGGCGGGTGGGCCACGTTGCATGATGGGACCACATTATAACAGTGAGATTACAGAACAGTTGGTTTTGTGGGTGGTGAGAGGAGACTCTAGGATAGACACGGGGCTTCTGCCATTGGTTAATTGGATGCAGGATGTTGTTGGCCGAAGTGAGAAATATAGGAGGAGGAAGAAATCTTTTAAGGGAAAGATTGCGAATTTGGGCCTATTGAAAACATCTGACGGACATTTGGATCCACACATAGGGAATTTGAGATAGTTAAGGCTAGAGGTGACATTTTAGGGGCAAGACCCTGTGGGCCAGGTGTCATGGCTCAGGTGTTTAGGATGAAAGGTGCTGAGAGTGGAGCCTATTTAGTGTGTGGAGGACAGGTGATGGGAGCCCTGGACCCAGGGACGAAAGGAGAATGCCGGGAGATTCTGGAAAACAAGTCTGCACGTCAGAAGAGGGATGAACTTCAAAGATGGAACTTTAAAACCATTAACATGGGGCGCCTGGGTGGCGCAGTCGGTTAAGCGTCCGACTTCGGCCAGGTCACGATCTTGCGGTCCGTGAGTTCGAGCCCCGCGTCGGGCTCTGGGCTGATGGCTCGGAGCCTGGAGCCTGTTTCCGATTCTGTGTCTCCCTCTCTCTCTGCTCCTCCCCCGTTCATGCTCTGTCTCTCTCTGTCCCAAAAATAAATAAAAAACGTTGAAAAAAAAAAAAATTTAAAACCATTAACTTGGTGAGAAGATCGTTGAAGGCAGGGCCAGAGTTTAGGCTGAGGCAAGTGAGGCACCCAGGGTTTAAAACCCAGGGTGGCATTCACCTACGGGCAGAGAGGGTGCTTCTAAATTTTGTTGTCTTAGTCCCTTCCTTGATGGATAGATCAAAGGCTTTGTTTTGATACCTGCTGCATACTTGGGCTAAAACAAATTACACTGGCTGAGAAAAAGGCCGTGGAGTGTGGGAGCTGACAAAATGGCCTTTAATCGTAGTATTAAGGGGTGCCTGGGTGGCTCAGACGGTTGAGCGTCCGACTTCAGCTCAGGTCTTGATCTTGTGGATTGTGAGTTCGAGCCCCGCGTGAGGCTCTGTCCTGACAGCTCGGAGTCTGGAGGCTGCTTTGGATTCTGTGTCTACCCCTCTCTCTCTGGCCCTCCCCTGCTCATACTCTGTCTCTCTCTCAAAAGTGATAAACTTAAAAAAAATAAAAAAAGAGTAGTATTAAGATCTTAGATCTCCTTGGATCTTTTTCTTTTTCTCTTTTTTTTCTTTTTTCTTTAAGGTTGTTTACTTTTGAGAGAGTGAGAGCGAGCAGGGGAAGGGCAGAGAGAGGGAGAGAATCACCACGCTGTTGGTGCAGAGCCTGACGCGGACCTTGAGATCATAACCTGAGCCGAGACCAAGAGTCAGATGCTTAACTGGCTGAGCCCCGCCAGACGCCCCTGTTTCTCACCTTTTAATTGAGAAAATTTTCAGATAGAAAAGTTGAACAGAGTGACTCAATAATTGTTTTTTTTTTTAATTTTTTTAACGTTTATTTATTTTTGAGACAGAGAGAGACAGAATGAATGGGGGAGGGACAGAAAGAGAGGGAGACACAGAATTGGAAGCAGGCTCCAGGCTCTGAGCCATCAGCCCAGAGCCCAACGTGGGGCTCGAACTCACGGACCGCGAGATCGTGACCTGAGCTGAAGTCGGACGCTCAACCGACTGAGCCCCCCAGGCACCCTGACTCAATAATTGTTAACATCTTAACATACTTGTTGCGTCATCGTTTCTTCTATGCAGTATATTTATGTGTGAAAGTGTTTTTTCCTAAACTGTTTGAAAGTAAGTCCCAGATAACATTTGCCCCCAAACAGGTTCAGTATGTATCCTCTGAAAACAAACAGTTTTCCTGTATGATAGGCCATTTTCACATCTGAGGGAGACAGTGATGGTTCCGACTTGACACCTGTTACTTCTAGCAGCGTTCGAGAGCCCCACTGCCAACTGTACTTGGTTTTGTCTTTCCTGTCCGCATCTGGTGCGTGTCTGGTGGTATATCATCATGGCTTGAAATTCTTTCTGCATGTTTTCGTATATTTATTTTGAGTCTGTCCAGGGCTCCAGCTCTTAATTTCCATTGGATTTTTCCTTCTTGATTTGTAAGCATTCTCTCTATTTTTCAGTTGACCAGAATCTTTTCTGGCCATAGGAATTGCAAGATTTTCAGTTAACTCTGTGGTTTGTCTTTTCATCTTCTCTATGGTATCTTTTGTCGATAATTGTAACCCAGATTATTTCTTTGTGGTGAGCTTTGTTGTGTGGGTCTTGTTTAAAAAAACACAACTGTCTGTGCCTATACCAAGGTTATGAAGATTTCTCCTGTTATTTTCTGAAAGCCTTATTTTGCCTTTTATATCTAGATTTACGGTGCATCTGGAATTGGTTTTTATACATGGTATGAAATAGTTGTTTCATTTTTTTCCATGTGAATATTCTTTTATCTTAGCACCATTCGTTGACAAATCTCCTTTAACTGGTCTCCAAAGTAATACCTTTGTCATCAGTCAGTTCACCATATGTTTCTGTATCTGTGTATCTGTTCTCATGACAAACCAGTCTTAAGTGTTCTTTATAATGAAACTTCAGAAGTCTTTCTTTTTTTTCCTTCCAAGGTGTCCTGGCTGTTCTTTGACTTTTGCTTTTCCAAATATATAAGAATCAGTTTATCAGTGTACAGCATAAAGCTTTTAAAAATTTTTGAATGGGATTAGGATTGATAAAAATAGACCAGTATAGAGAGAACTGACATTTTTTATGAAATTGAATTTTCCAGCCCACGAACCTGTATGCCTTTGTTGATTTTGGTTTAATTTCTTTAAGTAATGTTTTATAGTTTTCTCTGGGCAGTTTTGATGCTATTATAAATGGCATCTTCTGGGGCACCTGGGTGGTTCAGTCGGTTAAGTGTCTTACTTCAGCTCAGGTCATGTTCTCACAGTCCGTGAGTTCGAGCTCCATGTCGGGCTCTGTGCTGACAGCTCAGAGCCTGTAGCTTGTTTCAGATTCTGTGTCTCCCTTTCTCTCTGACCTTCCCCCGTTCATGCTCTGTCTCTCTCTGTCTCAAAAATAAATACACGCTAAAAAAAATTTTTTTTAAATAAATAAATGGCATCTTCTAAATTCCTTTTTCTGTTACTTGTATATAGAAATAGTTAATTTTTGCATATCTGCCTTGTGTCCAGAAGACTTAGCAAAATCATTTATGAGATAGGGCTTTTTTAGGATTTAAAAAAAGTACACAATTGAATTTTATTTCTATTTTTGAATTTTATTTCTAATTTTATTTCTAATTTTGAATTTTATTTCTATTTTTATTTCTATTTTTTTCTAATTTTATTTCTATTTTTCTAATCCTCATACCTTTTATTTCTTTTTCTTGATGTACTGCACTGGTGAGGACCAGTGTTGAATAGCGTGCATATATCAGGCATCTGTCTGGTTCCTCTACTCAAGGGAAAACTTGAAATTTTCACCTAATGCAGTTTTTTTTTCTTTTTACATTTTAAGACTAACTTTAATTCGAAATCACATATCCATATACCTGTTTCCTTTTTTGTTGATTTCTCTTAAATGCATGTTTTGTCAAAGATTGTAAACAAATATTTACCATGTCTATTACACGTAACACACAGGAATGGCTTTTAACAGATACCCATCGGCTTCCCCTACAACATTTTTTTATTATAAATACAGGTATCAAAATAATCCTGAACATATTTTTGATACTACTAGTGGTCAGCACCGACACCACTTCAAAAATTAACACAATTTGTGATGAGATTCATTGTACCTGCTACTTTAGACAATTTCAACTTGAATCTCTTTCACTAAGATGGATAAAGCATGCCATTTCTGTTTTTCCTTTTTGAGATTTTTTTATTTTTCAGAAACACATGCTTCCACAGCATCTGATTCTCCATGCTTTCATCTTGTAAACCTGAATTCTGAGTACTCCAGGTTTATGGTTAAATGACAGTGCCTTAACAAGAGAAAAAAAAATGGTGCCGCGTTTTTCCTCCTGTAAGCTGAAAATATAATGGTGTACATATATTAAATATATTCTCACAAATTTCCAGGTCATGTTTACCAGCTGGAATTCTTTTACTTAATGTGTGGGTATTTTGCATTGTCATTTAACATGAGTAGAAGGTTGTTGATTTAAGACAAGTTTGAGATCCACTAAATTGTGTTATGTCCTTCTGGTGGCTGTGGAAGCTTCACATTTTCTTTGGACATCGTGAGACGTCTTAGCTCTTGAAGTACAACTTTAATGCTATATGAATTTTGCCATTTTGCTGACACTGGTATACTCCATGCACCCACCATTCTACTGGAACTATTAATTCCATTCATATTAATTTTGGTTACAAATCTAACTGATGGAGGAGCTTCTCGGTATTTAGGTCCACATTGTGCTTTCAAGCTATATATTGTTTTTGTCCATGGTGGGCCAACAATCATGCCTTCCCACCTTAGAGGTGTCATATCTTCATCATCTTCAAGGCCCCAGCTAACCATACCATTGCCTACTCCTTTTTGTCCTTCTTCAAGTTCTTCCAACAAGCGAAAATTACGAGGAGGAACTTTAACTCCTGTGGAGGCCACCATTTTCTCCTGTAGCCCCACCTAATGCAATTTTTTTTAATTGGAGTGTAGTTGACATACAATATTATATTAGCTTCAGGTTTATAACATAGAATTCCACACATATATATTATGAAATGATCACCAGGGTAAATCCAGCTACCATCTGGCACCAAAGTTATTACAGTACTATTGACTGTATTCCCTATGGTGTACTTTTCATCTCCATGACTTATTTTGTAACTGGAAGTTTATACCTTCACATATTTTGCCCATTTCCTCACCCCTCTATCCTCTGGTACCCACCAGTTCTCTGTATTTATGAGTCTGTTTTGTTTTTTAGATTACATATATAAGACCTATTGTATGCCTAATGCAGTTTTTTTTAACATCAGGTCCTAACTTGCTAAGAGTTTTCTTCATGAATCCACTTTCTGATTTCATCAAATGTGTTTCCTGCACGTAGTGAGATGATCTTAAGATTTTTACTTTGTTAACGTAGTGAATAACCATTTATTTCAATGTTAACCAACTTCGTAGTCATGGAATAAACTCAAGGGGTGGGGTTGTATTATCCTTTCTGTATAATTGTTGGTACAGTTTGCTTTCTTTTTCTTTTTTGCAAATATTCAGGGAGTGATACTGGCTAGTCATTTTCTGTTCCTGTGGTTTAGTACTAGTGTGCTGGTTTTATAAAACAAGTTGCAGAATTGTGACTCTTTTTTATTCTAAGTTGGTATGGTTTGGTATTAATTATTTTTAAAATTTTTGGTATAATTTGCTGATGAAGCCAACTAGTCCTGGCGTTTTCTTTGTAGATTTTTAAAAAACTTTCTGTTACAGTTTTTAATTTGTTTGAAAACAGGATTATGCATTTTTTCTATTCTTATAAGTGATTTTAGAAAGCTATTTTTTTCTTAGAAATGTATCCATTTTATCTAAATTTTTCAAATTTATTGGATCAAAGCTATTCATAATATTCTGTTTGAATCTTTTAATGTCTTCATGATCTATAGTGATACCTTCTTCATACTGATAGTGGTTATTTGTACCTTCTCTCTTATTTTCCTTATAACGTTTATCTGGGTTTTACTGACTTTATTAGTTTCTCCAAAGAACCAGCTATTGGTGTTCTTGATCCTCCTTTTCATTTGTATTAATTCTGGCCTTATTTTTATAATCACCTAACTCAGTCTTTGGTTTTAATTAGTTGCTCTTTTTCCAGCTTTTTCAGATGGGTGCATTGATATTCAACCTTCTTTTTATATATGCATTTTTTTTAAGACATTGTTAAATTAACATTTGTTAAGTGGAACTCGAGGTGCTGAATGGTGAACACAGTTCAACAACAAGCCATAGAGAAACTGAAACGGTTTATTATTAACAGGTCCTGGAGGAGGTACCTGACATACCTGGAGGGGCCACATGGGGAGGTCAGGGCAGGGTGCAGCCAGAGAGAAGGCAGGGCTCAAGGATGGATGCTTTGGGCTTCCTAGGCTGGGGATGGATTAGTCAATTCACTTCAAAGAGTAAGGTTTTGGTAGCTCCATGGGATCTTATTTAAGGGGTACACAAGGGGAAGGACCTTGGAGGTGAAGGAGATGGTTGGTCACAAGGTTCCCCTGGGGAACTGACATTTGCTTGTGACTGTGGGGGCTATCTAGGGTGTGTGCTTGCGTGAGGGGTTAGTGCTGGTTTAAGACCCCTGCAGGCTGCTTGGCCAAACAAAATGGATGCCACGGCAGCAGTACCCTGGAGTAGCTTAGCTAAACTCTCCACAGCATTGTACTTCTCCATTTCTCCTGAAGCTGGGCTTTCCCTGTGTTCCACAAGGCTTTGTTGGGTAAGTTGCAGCATCAAGGTCTGCTTTTCTGTTTTATCTAGTGGTTTATGTTCTCACTTCATCTCTAGATAAGCTTGATATTTTGTTTGTTGTTGGGCATTTTTTTGTTTTGCTTTTGTTTTTTAGTTGAGTATTGTATATATTTAAAATTGTTCAGCATTAGTTTGAGACCTAGAATTGTATTTTCTTTTTTCAAAATAGATTCACGTTTGCTTCAGTCATGATGTTTTTAGTGCTCATAATCCAGGATTATCTTAATCCAGTTGCAGGATTGGAGATTATTTAAAACTGGACTGTAGAACTGTGTGGGTCCCTGTAGGTGTGGTTCACCCTTGGTTCTGTATCAGCCCTTTGGGGTCTCCATCCAAGATGTGAGGGCTTTGCCAGATTCCCTTTTCCCATTCTGAGGCCGGCAGTCCAATTTTTGTCCCCCTTGTCCTCAGAGGCATTTAGAAGTGCTATGCAGTGTTTGCTAAATTTGACAAAGCCCTAGGAAAAGAATAACCCAGAATGCTAAACTCTTCTGATTGTGTCCATCTGTACCTAGAATCTTGGCTCAGTAATAATCCCTCACTGCCTCAACAGCTCTCCATGGCCTTCTGGTAGGTAGATAGACAGATGTGTTTGTGTATTTTATCAAAACAATACATACATGTTGCTTAAAAGGGCCATTGTGCAGTGCCGTGAAGTTCATAGTAAAAACAAAGAGAAACCAACAATCCTTTGGTCTACACTTCTCATTCTGTTTTATTAAGGCAGCCTTTTTCAGATCAGTTTTATGTTTCTTTTGATATTTACCTTTATATTTCCCAACAGTGTGCATATATTATCTTGATAAAATTAACTGTTGTTGAAAGAATTATGTATTGGATGACTTCTATTTCTGGAAAGATTACATAGAAGAGGAAAATTCTTTGACCCTATGAGTTTGAACATGCCTTTATTTTACCTTTCTTTACCTTTGATTGATATTTTAGCTGATTGTGAATTGCTAGGTGTATATTATTTTTCCTTGAAGGCACTTTTCCATTGTTTCTGACTTCCAGATTGCTTTTGGGAAACTTGATGCCATTGTCGTGTCTCACTGTTGAGTGTGATTTATCCCCACCTTCACCTTTAAAGAATATTAAATCTTTGTTTACTCCGGCTCTACTAAAATGTCACGATAATATGCTCAGTGTGGCACTGCTTTCATTCTCATGCTGGGCCCTTAGGGATCCTTTTGATCTAGAATCCATGCCCTTTCATTTGAGAAGTTTTTCTTGGATTATTTCTTTACTGATTTCTTTTCCATTTTCTCTATTCTTGTATTTCTTCAACTATTCTTACTTAGCTCCTCATTCTCCTGTCTGAGCTGATGTTATTACTTATCTTCTATTGCATCCATCTCCTTGTCTTTTTGTTGTCCTTCAGGGGAGAGTTTCTCAAGTATATTATTGTCCAGCATTTCTATAGGCATTTTTTTTTTTTTTTTTTTTTTACTTATGGCATGATATTGTTAATTTCCAAGAGCTCTTTAGTTTTCTGATCCCTTTAAAAAAATATTTTCCCCATCTTAGAGATAATTTTTCATGAGCACAATATCTTCTGAAGATTTAAATGAATGTTATTTCCTTCCAAATATGTTAAATAAGTGTTTTAATTTCATAAGTATTCTCCTTATTGTCTGTTTCCTGTGAATTTCATTTTGTTTATGTCTTTGGTGTAGAAAGCTTATCTTAAATGTCCTTAATTATCTGACTCGGCTCCCATGCTCTACTGAAAACGCGTTGCCAACTCTAACTCTTCACGTCAGAGGTTTTTTGAGAGGGAGTAGAGATAAACACACGCATAACACACCATCCTAACTGGAGCAGATAGGTTTTTTAAGTGGCTTGGTGCATTTGTTAGAGTAGTTTTGTGTGACAGATTCTGAGAAATGGAATTGCTGGGGTGGGCAGTTTAGATGTTTTCCTTTTGACAAATATTGAATAAAGTGTCCTTTTTGATCAAATTTACTTACCCAGTTGTTCATAAGTGGTAATTTACATTTTGTTTTCTGCCTTTTGTCTACAGGTTTCAAAAACTTTTAACAAACAAGTAACTCATGTGGTGTTCAAAGATGGATACCAGAGCACTTGGGACAAAGCGCAGAAGAGAGGGGTGAAGCTTGTCTCGGTGCTCTGGGTCGAAAAGTGAGTTTATTTTTTCTCTGTATTTTTTCTCTGTATTGAGTATCGGTCAGGTGTGGAGATAGTTCACATACATCACAGAACCAGATAAAATTTGATTTGGTCTTTTCTCTTGCCTTACTTGGGCAAGTCATTTAATACCCTCAAGCCTCCATTTCAGCAGCTGAAAATGGACGCGGTAGAATCCACAGCCCTGCCTACGGGGAAGGTGACTGCGCAGGCCCTGGGACACGCATACCTGGTGTACCGAGGAGACAAGGGCGTGCATGTGGTGCGGCCAGGGCTGCCAGACTGAAGTACCGCACACGAGGCCTACACAACCGATGTTCTTTTCTCACTGTCCTGGGGGTTAGAAGCCGAGGTCAAAGTGTTGGCGGGACTGCTTCCTCCTGAGGCCGCTCTACTTGGTTTGTTGATGGCTGTCTTCTCTCTGTCTGTGTCTTCTGGTGTGTGTGTGTGTGTGTGTGCATGTGCATGCGTCTGTCCATCCGTCAGTCCTAATCTCCTCTTCTTCTAAGGACCCCAGTTGTATTGGATTAGGGCCCACCCTAGTGATCTCATTTAACCTTAATTGTCTCTTTAAAGGCAGTATCTCCAACTATACTTGACACTTGGGGAAAAAAGTATTTGAACTGTGCAGGTCCACCTCTACATGAATTGTTTTTTCAATAACATCAACATTTTTCGGAGATTTGCAACAATTTGAAAAAACTCACAGATAAACTGCAGCCTTAAAATACTGATGAAAATTAAGAAATTAGGTATTATTTTAAGAATACAGTATATAATACATATAACACTACAAAATAAGTGTTAATTGCTTGTTATCAGTAAGGCTTCTGTTCAACAGTAGGTTATTAGTAGTTAAGTTTTGGGGGAGTCAAAAGTTACACATGGATTTTTGATTGCACAGTGAGGGGTTGGTGCCCCTAACCCCCATGTAGTTCAAGAGGCAACTGTACAGTTACATTCTGATGTACTTGGGGTTGAGACATCATATGAATTTTGTGGGGAACGTAGTTGAGCCCGTGACAGGTGCAGTTAAGGTGAGAAGTGGAGACTGAGGCCAGAGGGCAGTGGGGCATCAGATGACATGGGGCCTTGTGGGGTGTGAGGAGAGAAGTGTGTGGGACAGCAGCAGGAGAGTGGTTGGAGGCTCCTGAGCATCCAGCCTAGAGATGTCACCAGGACCATGGTGTCAGTGACATGGTCACGAAGAATGGTCAGATTCAGGATATATTTTTGAAGGTAGTGCCACACTAGATCTGAGGATTTGGATGCGTTTGTAGAGCAGGGGAAGAATCAAGGGTGACTGTGAGGTGTTTGGCCCGAGGAACCAGAAATACGGTTTGCTGTTTACTGAGACTGGGAAGGCCTCAGAAGCACCAGGTTTTGAGGGGCAGGTCATGAGTTCTATTTGGATATGCTGAATTTGGGGTGTTTATTAGACACCCCTGTGGAGGTGTCAGGTAGGCAGTTGGATATATGAGTGTGGAGCTCCTGGGGGAGGTTGGAGATTAAAATGTGGGAGTCTTCTGTATACAGATGTTATTTAAAGCCATAAATCTGGCTGTGATCTCTCAGGAAGTGTAGATAGGGAAGAGAAGAGGTTCCAAGGTTGATCACTCTAGTGTTGGGATGTTGAGAAGGAAAATGAGTGAGGATGGGATTCTAGAAAGCTGTCAAGGAGGGGATAATGATCAGCTGTGGCAAATAGGTTGAGTAAAGGCAGGTGCAGAGCCTGACAGAGGGCTCAACCCCATGACCGTGAGATTATAACCTGAGCTGAAATCAAGACTCAGACACTTAACCAACTGAGCCACCCAGGTGCCCGTAGATCTGTCCATTATTGAATGGGATATTGAAATCTCCAAACGTTACTGTTAAATTGATACTTTCCCCCTTAAGTTCTTTCAGGTTAGCATGTCTCTTCAAATTTTCTTAGTTTTCTTTCTCTGAAAATGTCCTTAATTCCATCATTACTTGTGAATCATATTTTCCATGGATGTGCAGTTCCAATTTGACAGTTTCTCCCCCACCCTGAATTACTTAAAGGTTTTTCCTGTAGTCTTCTGTCCTCTGGTGTTCTTTGAGAACCCTGTAGTCATTCAAATCATTTCTCCATTGTAAGTAGTGTGTCTTTTTTTCTCTGATGTCTTTCCACTTTTTCTCATGGTCTTTGGTTTTCAGAAGGTGAATGTAAGTGTTTAGGTATGGTGAGTAGATTCTTAGATTTTAGTAGATTCTGTGTATATTTCATTGAGCTTTTTGAATATGTAAGGTTATGTATTGGTTTCTAAAAACAGGATTAGTTTTTGGCCATTATTTCTTCAAATATCTTTTCTGTCCCATTTCCTTCTCTTTTCTTGGTTACTCTAACTGTATATCAGGGACTGGTAAAGTTTTTCTTTAAAATGACAGATAGTAAATACAGGCATACCTTGGATATATTTTGGTTTTGGCTCAAGACCTCTGCAATAAAGCAAATATCGAATAAAGTGAGTCAAATGAAGTGTTTGGTTTCCCAGTGCATATGAAACTTAGGTTTACACTGTACTGTAGTCTTTTAACTGTGCAATAATGTTATGTTTAAAAATACATTCGTTAATTTAAAAAAATAGTTTATTGCTAAGAAAATGTTAATCTTCATCTGAGGTTTCCTCCAGTCAAAATCTTTTTGCTGGTCCAGGGTCTTGCTTGCCTCAGTGTTGATGGCTTGGCTTGCTGGCTGATGAGGGTGGCAGTTTCTTAAAATAAGACAACGTTGAAGTTTGCCATGTTGATCGGTCCTTCCTTTCACAGACAGTTTCTCCGTAGCACGTGGGGCAGTTTGATAGCTTTTTGCCCACAGTAGAACTTCTTTCAGCTTTGGAGCCCATCCTCACAAAGCCTGCCGCTGCTTTCTCAACTCAGTTTATGTCGTGTTCTAAATCCTTTGTTGTCATTTCAACAATCTTCACATCATTTTCACCAGGACTAGATTCCATCTCAGGAAACCCCTTTCTTTCTTCATCCACGTGAAGCAACTCCTCATTTGTTCACATTTGGTCATGAGAGCACAGTGATTCAGTCCCATCTTCGGTTCTACGTCTGGCTCTCGTTCTCTGGCTCCTTCCACCACATCTTGCCTCTACTTCCTCCATGAAGTCTTGAATTCCTCAAAGTCACCCATAAAGGTTGGAGTCCACTTGTTCCAAACTCCTATTTATGCTGATATTTTGACCTCTTCCCATGAGTCACGGATGTTCTTAATGGCATCTAGGGTGGTGAGTCCAATCTGGAAGGTCTTCAGGTTACTTTGCCCAGATCCATGAGAGGAATCACCATCTATGGCATCTATAGCCTCGTGAAATGCATTTCTTCAGTAATAAGATGTGAAAGTTGAAATGATTCCTTGATCCACAGGCTGCGGAATGGATGCTGTGTTAACGGGCGTGAAAACTGCATTCGTCTCATCGTGCGCCTCCATCAGAGCTCTTGGGTGACCAGGTGCGCTGTCAGTGAGCAGCAGTGGTTTGAAAGGGATCTTTTTTCCTCTCAGCAATAAGCTCTCAACAGTGGGTTCGCAATACTCAGTAAATCATGTTGGAAACAGACGTGTTGCCATCGGCTGTGTTGTTCTCGTCCTAGAGCACAGGCAGAGTCGATGTAAGCCCAATTCTGAAGGGCCCACAGATTTTCAGAATGGTACGTGGGCATCGGCTTGCACTTAAGGCACCGGCTGCGTTAGCCCCTGACAACAGCGTCAGTCTTCCTTTGAAGCTCTGAAGCCAGGCATCGACTTCTCTCTGGCGGGGAAAGCTCTGTAGCATCTTGTTCTAACAGAAGGCTGTTTCACCGACACTGAAAATCTGTTGTTTGGTGTAGCCACCGTCACAAATTATCTCCACTAGATCTTCTGGAGAACCTGCCGCAGCTTCTGCATCAGCACTTGCTGCTTCACCTTGAGATTTTATGCTACAGAGACGGCTTCTTTCCTTAATCCTCACCGACAAACCTCTGCTGGCCTTAAACTTTTCTTCTGCAGCTGCCTCCCCTCTCTCAACCTTCGTAGCGTTACAGAGAGTTAGGGCTTTGTTCTGGATTAGGCTTTGGCTTAAGGGAATATTGTGGCTGGTTTGATCTTTTATCCAGACCACTCAGACTTTTTCCATGTCGGCAGTAAGGCTGTTGGCTTTTCTTTATCATTTGTATGTTCACTGTCCTGGCCCTTTTAATTTCCTTCAAGAATTTTCCTTTGCATTCACAACTTGGCTAACTGCTTGGTGTAGTTTTTGGTTTGTTCTGGCTTTTGACATACCTTCCTCACTAAGCTTAATCATTTCTAGCTTTTGATTTAAAGTGAGAGATGTGTGACTCTTCCCTTCACTTGACCATTTAGGGGTCATTGTGGGGTTTATATTGTAATTGGCTCAATTTCAATACTGTTGTGTCTCAGGGAACAGGGAGGCCCGAGGAGAGGGAGATGGCCACACTGCTTGGTTGGTGGAACAGTCAGAACACACACATTTATCAAGTTCACTGTCTTACGTGATGGGTGTGGTTTGTGGCACTCCAAAACAATTACAGTAGTGATATCAAAGATCACTGATCACAGATCACTGTAAAAATATTGTATTGAAAGATTTTGAAATATTGGGAGTATTACCAAAATGAGACATGAAGTGAACAAATACTGTTGGAAAAATAGCACTGATAGACTTGCTCTCTGTGGGGATGCCACACACCTTCCAGTTTGGAAAGGATGCAGTATTTGCAGAGCATATTAAAGCTAAGTAAGTAACATGAGGTGTGCCTTTATTGTAGGCTTTGTGGGCCATGCGGTCTTTATTCAGCTACTGAATTCTTGTAGTGAAAGGAGCCATAGAGAATGAGCAAACAAGGGGTGGCTGTGTTTATTGTAAAACCAGGTGATGGTCCACGTTGACTTGGGGGCCTTAGTTTGCAAATCTCTGCTGTGTAATACGGTCTTCGCAATTTCCCCACTTGACCCTGATGCCCTGGTGTTTTGTTATTTTTCAGTCATTTTTTTTCTTCACATTGACCTGCCTTCATGTTCATTGACTCTTTTCTCCATCAACTCCATTTTGTCATTAAGCCTATTTATTTAGTACATTTACTTCATGTATTTTTCAGTTCTGCCATTTCCATCTGGTTCTTACGTATGTCTGTTTTTCAGCTGAGATTTCTATCTTTGCTTTTCTTGTCTTTCCTTACATATGTATTTTCTATTCCCTTGCAAAGTATGGTAACGGTAGATCCTTTAATCACCTTGTCTGATAATTTCAGCATTTCAGGGTTGGCATCTATTGACTGTTTTTTTTTCCTGGGAACGTGTCACATTTTCCTGGCTCTTAATGTGACCTTTTAACTTAGGGTTTTATTTTGGACACTGTTAATGTTATGTAGGCTCTGCATTCTTTTATACTGCTCTGAATATTGTTGATTTTGTTTTAGCACACAGTTAACTTGTTTAGCTCTAAAATTCAGAATGTCATTCTAAGACGTGTGTTGGACATTTGCTTAGATTCACTCAGTTCATCAAGCCTTGGCCACAGGCTGATGTCACTTTGCCTTACGCACATGTAGATCAAGGGATCAGTCAGGGAAATGGCCTTTTCTGCTCCGAACTTGAGGTTCCTCTTCCCTGGCTTGTTTCCTGGATCCTTGCCTCATTCTCTGGTGGCCCTCCTTGCCAGGACTTCTTCCCCTGGTTCCTTTGGCCAGAAAGACAGCAAGTTCTCCTGCCCATCACCCCCACACCTGCGGAGACTGCCACTGCCTTACCTCAGGGTAGAGACCCAGAAAATGTGGGAAAGCTGCAGATTGTTTGCTTCCTTTGAAAATACGCCTTTTTGTTTGTTTCTAAAGCCTTTTTAAAATTTTCACAATGTATGTATGACTTAATAGTGCATATGCAGGAGATTTGGTTTTTAGGACTAAAAACAAGTGGAACCTAGTTTTGTTTTTGTTTTTGTTTAAGCATCTGAAGCTAGTCTAATTCTTGTCCCCTTATAAATTATTTGATCTTTCTTCAAGGAGACCCAGGGGTTTTTTTTTGTTTTGTTTTGTTTTGTTTTTTTGTTTTTTTCTTTAAAATCTAGTCGTTTTCTTTAGTGGGTTTTGAATTGATCCAGTTGTTGATTCTAATTCTAGGTTGGCCCTTTCAAGAGATTCAGGTCTTATTTCTGGAAAAACTTACTGTTTTATAGTTTTAATTACTACTGTTTTATTGTGTTGCCTTTCTCTTCAAGGGTTTTGATTCTATGTATGTTGGGCCTTTTCCACCTGCCTTTAATTTCAACCATTTGACTCTGAGCCTTTTTACTTCTTCCTGGATGTTATGTTTATCCTTCCCCCCACTTTTGTTTTTATTCAGTATTCTTTTTTTTTTTTTTTTTTTTTTTTTTAACGTTTATTTATTATTTTTGGGACAGAGAGAGACAGAGCATGAACGGGGGAGGGGCAGAGAGAGAGGGAGACACAGAATCGGAAACAGGCTCCAGGCTCCGAGCCGTCAGCCCAGAGCCCGACGCGGGGCTCGAACTCACGGACCGCGAGATCGTGACCTGGTTGAAGTCGGACGCTTAACCGACTGCGCCACCCAGGCGCCCCTATTCAGTATTCTTTATTAAATTTTCATTTGGATCTTTTTCTTCTTTGGCATGTTATAATTAAGTCTTCATTTCTGACATGATTTTGTCTTCTTTTTCTTTCCTAAGTTTAATCCTCGTTTGTTTAGTGTCTTCCCGTTTTGTTACTGTCTTAATTTTTATATTTATGATTCAAGAAATACCTCACACGTGTGGATGGATGGGTAGGTGAATGTATTTTCTCAAATACTTGTTTGACAGTATTTGATGCAGATGTGAGAGTTGTGTTACTTTCCTCAGCTTTGTTTTTATTTTGATAGCAGGTGAATTTTCATTCACTGAAATGGTTTGATTTGCTTTTTCTTTTCCAAACAGTTTTATTCCAGATGTGCTCTGCTTTGTTCTATTCCCAGTAATTTTCTAGGCAGGGCTTCTAGTTTCTGAGCACCATCTTCCATCAGTTCTGCTGTCTGCATAGTTCCTTTTATGGATGATGTTGATGGTGAGGGCGGAAGGGTTTGCCTTTTGTTTCTGCGGGATCCTTGAATATATTCCTCTTTGTTCCTTCACTGCAGTTTGTTCCAGGGTTACCACTCCTTCTCAATACAGTTGATTCTCCCCAGAATGAAGACTTTTCAGAACCTGTCAGTTCTGGTCCTCTGCTGTAATGGGTGCTGTGAACCACTCCTGTTCTGTATTTCAGCAGTTAGTGCCAACTTTCTCTTTTTCACAGTTATTGAAATTCACCGTTTCACAGGTATTTTCCCTGTATTTTATCTGAATGCTCCAGGCTTCTCCACACTGTTTATGGAATTGTAAGCCCTTCCCCTGCTTTCTGCATCCACCGACTTGCAGCTATATTGGAACTTGGGTTGTTTTTCTACTTACAAGTTACTTGAAACTTTGATGAATAGTAGGTCAATGCTTTCCTTGCATTTGAAAAAAAATGTTTTTTTTTTATGGGAGATTGTGGAGGAAGGCTCACGATGAAGCAGCTCCCTCATCTTACACAGTCCATTAAAATGTCCTGTTGCGTGTATCTCAAAATAGACCTCGTGGATCTTTATCTTTACTGTTCCCCCTTAGTCCAGACAACCATCATCTTGCCTCATTACTGCAGAAGCCTGCTACTTGTCTTCTTTGGTTTCACCTCTTGTACATTTGCAAATGCAACACTTCTAACACATAAATCAGTTTTATCCTTCTTGCTAAGGTAACGTGGCTTAGAATTAAGTGATTCCAAGCAGGGATTAGTGCACTATGGTGTGTGGGCTGAATCAGCTCACCACCTTGTTTGTTTGCTATGACCCTTTAACGTTAGTTTTTGCAGTTTTATGAGGTCGGAGAGAAAATAGAAGAGTATTTTCTGACACATGAAAATGACACAAAATCCAAATCTCAGTGTCTTGGAACACAGCATGCACACTTGACTGTGTATTATGAATGGCTGCTTTTGCACTACACCTGTGGAACTGAGTTGTAATACCGAGATTATATGGCCCACAAGACAAAAGTCCTCTATCTCAACTCCTTAATTCCTATCTGTGCCATTAAAACGTATTTTGTTCATTTGTCTGTTTTTTAAATTTAATTAATTTATTTTTCATCATGATAAGGATACTCTTTAATCCCCATCACCTATTTCCCCCATCCCTTCACCCACCTCCCTTCTGGTAACCATCGGTTTGTTTTCTACAGTTACAACTCTATTTCTTGGTTTGTTTCTCTCTTTCTTCTCTCTCTCTTTTTCCCTTGCTTGTTTGTTTTGTTTCTTAAATTCCAGATATGAGTGAAATCATATGGTATTTGTCTTTTTCTGACTGACTTATTTTGTTTAGCATTATACCCTCTAGTGCCATCCATGTTGTTGCACGTAAATAAATAAATAAAAGTGTATTTATTTATCTTGAGATAGAACCAGTGGGGAAGGGACAGAGAAATGGGGTGCAGAAGATCTGAGGTAGGCTCTGTGCTGACAGCATAAAGCCTGATGCAGGCTCAAACTCAAAACTGTGAGATCATGACCTGAGTCGAAGTCAGTCGCTTAACTGACTGAGCCACCCAAGTGCCCCATATTCTTTTTTTGGCTGAACAGTATTCCATCGTATATGTACCACATCTTCTTTATCCATTCATCTACTGAGGGACACTTGGGCTGCTTCCAGAGTTTGACTATTATAAATAATGCTACTATAAATATAGGGATGTCCCTTTGAATTAGTGTTTTTGTGTTTTTTGGGTAAATAGCCAGGAATGTGACCCATTTTTCCGTTTGAGCTACCTGCCTACCTACCTAATCATGCATTTTGGTCTTTCCATTATGATGTAAACTCTGTAAGTACAGCCACCATGTTTGTCTTGTTCTAAGGTTGTATTTCCACTAAGTATCTGACACATTCTGGCTCATAGTAGGTGCTCAATAAGTATTTGTCCTATCAGCTAATGAACAAAGGAGGTTTTATTACATTAGCCTAGAGATATCAGAGAAAATTTCTTGGAGGAAGTGATGTGAGCTACCTGTTAGTTTGTATAGGAACATGGGGGAGGGGGAGGGTACAGAAAAACAGACCTTTCCTGAAAACCTGAGGTTAATGGATATGCTTGGGTAGAAATGTAAACTGACAGGTGTCCTTGTACTAAGAAGAGGCCTCTCACCTAGTCCTGAAAAGGGAATTCTCACAATTTCTTCTTCTAAGAGTCCTGCCATCTTGCTTTCATTGGTGGTCCGTTCCCTAATTCCCTCTTTGCTTTATCTCCTCTCTCTTGTTTTTGCCCCTCCTGAGGGCTTCTTAAGGAGATCATGGAAACTCCAAAATTATTCTTAAGCAAGTCCCTATTTATTTATTTATTTATTTATTTATTTATTTATTTATTTATTTATTTTAGAGTGTGCGTGTGTGAGTGGGGGAAGGGGAGAGGAAGAGAGAAATCTCAAGGAGCCTTCATGCTCATTCAGGAGCCTGATACTGGGCTTAATCCTACAGCCCTGGGATCATGACCTAAGCCGAAATCAAGAGTTGGACACTCAGCTGACTGAGCCATCCAGGCACCCTTTATCAAGCCCCTTTAAAGTTAACTTAAACATAGGGTAGCGGAATGGATAAAAAAAACAAGACCCATCTATTGCTCTCTACAAGCAACTCATTTGAGACCTAAGTATACTTGCAGATTGAAAGTGAGAGGATGGAGAACCTTCTGTCATGCTGATGGAAGGCCAAAGAAAATTGGAGTAGCCATACTTATATCGGACAGACTAGATTTTAAAACAAAGACGGAGAAACACAACAAATGGACCATAGGGGAAGGGAAGGAAAAATAAGATAAAAACAGAAAGGGAGGCAAACCGTAAGAGACTCTTAAATACAGAGAACCATCTGAGGGCTCCTGGAGGGGAGATGGGTGGGGTGATGGATTAAATGGGTGATGGGTATTAAAGGTGGCACTTTCTGGGATGAGCATTTCATGTCGTATATAAGAGATGAATCACTGGATTCTGTTTCTGGAGCCAAGACTACACTGTATGTTAACTAACTTGAATTAAAAAAAAATTAAAAATGATTTTACTAAAAATAATACAAATGTTTGTATAAATTAAAATTTAAAGTATTGTTAATTCATTAAAAAAAAAGACTAACGAGATGAAGAAAGGCATTATATCATAATTAAGGGGGTTATCCATCAAGAAGATCTAACAATTGTGAATACTTATGCCCCCAGATAGAAGCACCGAACTATAAAAATCAATCACAAACATAAAGAAACTCATTGATAATAATACCATAATAGTAGGAGACTATTATTAATACCCCACTTACAGCAATGGACAGATTGATTATCAGAGCAGAAAATCAACAAGAAAACAATGGCTTTGAATGACATACTGGATCAGATGGACTTAGCAGATATATTCAGAGCATTTCATCCTAAAGCAGCAGAACACATAATCTTCTCGAGTACCCATGGAACATTCTCCAGAATAGATCACATACTGGGTCAGAAAGCAGCCCTCACTAGATACAAAAAGATTGAGATCATACTATGTACACTTTCAGATCACAATGCTACTGTGAGATTTGAAATCAACTACAAGAAAACATTTGGAAAGCCCTCAGATACATGGAGGTTAAGAACGTCTTACTAAAGAATGAATGGGCTAACCAGGAAATTAAAGAAGAAATAAAAATATATGTGGAAGTAAATGAAAATGAAAACATGATTGTCCAAACCCTTTGGTATGCAGCAAAGGCAGTCCTAAAAGGGAAGTATATTGCAAGAAAAGTCCCAAATACACAACCTAACCTTACACTTAAAGGAGCTAGAAAAGGAGCAGCAAATAAAGCCGAAAGCCAGCAGAAGGGAAATAATAAAGACTAGAGAAGAAATAAACAATATAGAAATAAACAAAAAAACAGAACAGATCAATGAAACAAATCTGGTTTTTTAAAAGAATAAACAGTATTGATAAACTTCTAGCCACCAGACTTATCAAAAAGAAAAGAGAGAGGACCCAAGTAGATAAAATTGTGAATGAAACAGGAGAGATCATAACACCACAGAAATATAAACAATTGTAAGAAAATACAATGAAAAGTTATGTGCCAACCAGCTGGACAATCTGGAAGAAGTGGGCAGATTTCTGGACACATACACTACCAAAACTGAAATATGAAGAAACAGAAAATTTGAACAGGCCTATAACCAGCAAGGAGATTCAATCAGTTATCAAAAATGTCCCAACAAACAAGAGTCCTTGGCCAGATGAGCTTCCCAGGGGGAATTCTACCAGACATTTAAAGCAGAGTTAATATCTATCCTTCTCAAGCTGTTCCAAAAAAATAGAAATGGAAGGAAGGCTTCCAAACTCATTCTATGAAGCATTACCTTGATTCTAAAACCAGACAAAGACCCCACTAAAAAGGAGAATTACAGGCCAATATCTCTGATAAGCCTGGATGCAAAAATTGTCAACGAGATACTGTACTAGCTAATTGAATTCAACAGTACATTAAAATAATTATTTACCACGATCAAATGGGATTTATTCGTGGGCTGCAGGGCTGGTTCAGTATTCACAAATTAATGTGATACATCACATTAATAGAAGAAAGGATAAGAACCATATGTTCCTGTCAATGGGTGGAGAAAAAGCTTTTGAGAAAATATAGCATCCTTTCTTGATAAAAACCTCAAGAAAGTAGGGATAGAAGGAACATATCTTAACATTATAAAAGCCATATATGAATGCCTACAGCTAATATCCTCACTGGGAAAAAACAGAGCTTTCTGCCAAAGGTCAGGAACACAGCAGTGATGTTCACTCTCACCACTGTTGTTCAACATAGTACTGGAAGTCTTAACCTCAGCAATCAGACAACAAAAAGAAATAAAAGGCATACAAATTGGCAAAGAAGTCAAACTTTCACTCTTCTCACATGACATGATGCTGTACATGGAAAACCTAAAAGACTGCACCAAAAAACTGCTGTAGCTGTTATATGAATTCAGCAAAGCTGCAGGATATAAAATAAATGTACAGAAATTGGTTGCATTTCTATACACCAATAATGAAGCAGCAGAAAGAGAAATCAAGGAATTGATCCCAGTTACAACTGCACCAAAAACCTTAAGATACCTTGGAATAAACTTAAAGAGGTAAAAGATCTGTTTGCTGAAAACTATAGAAAGCTTAGGAAAGAAATTGAAGAAGACACAGAATGGAAAAATACTCTATGCTCATGGATTGGAAGAACACATATTGTTAAAATGTCTATACTATACATTCAATGCAATCCCTATCAAAATATCAACACCATTCTTCACAGAACTAGACAAACAATCCTAAAAATTAGTATAGAACCAGAAAGACCCTGAATAGCCAAAGTAATGTTGAAAAAGCAAAGCTGGAGGCATCACAATTCTAAGCTGTATTACAAAGCTGTAATCATCAAGACAGTATGATACTGGCACAAAACCAGACACAAAGATCAATGGAACAGAATAGAGAACCCAAAAATGGACCCACAAACGTGTATAGCCAAGTAATCTTCGACAAAGCAGGAAAGTATCCAATGGAAAAAAGTCTCTTCAGTAAATGGTGCTGGGAAGACTGGACAACAACATGCAGAAGAATGAAACAGGACCACTTTGTTACACCATAGACAAAAATAAATTCAAAATGGTTAAAAGACCTAATGTGAGACCGGAAACCATCAAAGTCCTAGAGGAGAAAATAGGCAACAACCTCTTTGACCTCAGCCACAGAAGTTTCTTACTAGACATGTCTCAGGAAGCAAGGGAAACAAAAATGAACTATTGGGACCTCATCAAGATGAAGAGCTTCTGTACAGCAAAGGAAACAATCAACAAAACTAAAAGGCAGTGAACAGGAGAAGATACTTCCAAGTGACATATTGAATAAAGGGTTAGTATTCAAAATCTATAAAGAACTTACCAAACTCAACACCCAAAAAACAAATAGTCCATTGAAGAACCGGGCAAAAGACATGAAAGAATAGCCACTTTTCCAGAGAAGACATCCATGGCTAACAGACACACAAAAAGATGCTCAACATCACTCATCAGGGAAATACAGTCAAAACTACAATGAGATACCACCTCATACTTGTCCAAAAGGTCAAAATTAGCAACTCAGGCAACAGCAGTTGTTGGCAAGGATGTGGAGAAAGGGGAACCCTTCTGCCCTGTTGGTGGGAATGCAAACTGGTCCACTCTGGAAAACAGTAAGGAAGTGCCTAAAAAATCAAATAGAATTCTCCTAAAACCCAGTAATTGAACTACTAGGTATTTATCCAGAGGATACAGTGATGCTGATTCAAAGGGGCACATGCACCCCGATGTTCATAGCAGTGCTATTGACAATAGCCAAATTATGGAAAGAGTCCAAATGTCCATGGACTGATGAATGGATAAAGTAGATGTGGTATATATATATAATGGACTACTACTCAGTGATCAAAAAGAGTGAAATCTTGCCATTTGCAACAATGTGGTTGGATCTAGAGTGTATTATGCTAAGTGAAATTAGTCTGAGAAAGATAAATATATGATTTCACTCATATGTGGAATTTAAGAAACAGAACAGATGAACATAGAGGAAAATAAGGAAAAATAATATAAAAACAAAGAAGGAAGCAAACCATAAGAGACTCTTAAATATAGAGAACAAACTGAGGGTTGCTGGAGGGGAACATGGGCAGGGAACGGGCTAGATAGATGATGGGCATTACAGAGGGCAGTTGTTGGGATGAGCACAGGATGTTATATATAAGTGATGAATCACTGTGTTCTGCTCCTGAAACCAGTACTACACTGTATGTTAACTAACTTGAATTTAAATAAATAAAAAATTGGGGCACCTGGGTGTCTTGGTTGAGTGTCTGACTCTTGATTTCAGTTTAGGTCGTGATCTCACAGTTGAAGCCCTATATCAGGCTTACTGCTGTCACCACAGAGCCGGCTTCACATCCTCTGCCACCCTTTCTCTTCCCCTCCCCTGCTTGTGCTCTCTCAAAAATAAACATTGAAAAACAAATAGATAATAATATTAAAAAATTAGATTTTAGTTATTATATAGAATTACTCATTTTTGTATTTCCTCATGCTCTCTTGAAAATAAATTTTCTTTTAAATTAAACGTATTTATATTAAAATGGGTGTATGTTTTTATTTCTTTATTTTTTTTAAAAATTTATTTATGTTGAGAGGGAGACTGTGCCAGCGGGGGAGGGGGAAAGAGAGAGAACCCCGAGCAGGCTCTGTGCTGTGCACAGAGCCTGACACACGGCTCGAACTCATGAACTGAGAGATCATGACCAGAGCTGAAGTCAAGAGGTGGACGCTCAACCAAGTCACCCAGGCTCCCCTTAAATGGGTATGTAGTTTTAAAGTGAAAAGTCCCCACCTAATCCACCTCTTGCCTTATCTTCTCTCCCCTCAGTTGTGGGGAGACCTACCACTGAGAATTTAGAGTATGTACTTTGAGACATTTTACTAAACCTACTGAAAATGCATACATAAACACTTACATGTTCATGTTTATATGTGTGTCCATGGAAATATGTAGGTTTTGTTTTTTTTTTAACGGAATGCACATAAACTTTTTTAGTTAACATTATATCAGAGAACAGTTTTCCGTGTTTGTACTTAGCAATAGATCTCATTTCTTAAAAACATATACAGTCTTCTATAAGAGATAGGAAGTGATTTATGTAATCGATCTCCTCTTAGTGAGTTTGAAGTTTTCCATTTCTTTTTCTTTCCAATCCAGAAATAATACAACACTCAATGTCTTTGTGTACATCACTTACAGATGTTTATGTTTTTCTGTAGGTTTAAATTCCACAGGTGGGCTTTTGAGTTCAGAGTGCCTGTATAAATGTATAATAAATGCTGTCATACTTTCCAGAAAGAATGTGCTAAATTCTCTTCTTTCTAGCAGTGTAAAACAACACTTGTTTCCCATAACTGTTACTCAAACTGTGAGTTATCAGTCTTTTTAATGTTTTCTACTTCGTTGGTGAAAAAATAAAATTCATTTCATTTGAATTTCCTTGATTTTTAGTGAACTTGACCTTTGTTCACCAGAACTTAGAGGTAACAGTGAAACTGACCTGTATTTAAATGTCATGTTTATTCTTCTTTTGCTGTCTATCTAGACTGTTGCTCATGGTTTCCACTGAAAATGTGAACATTGAATACACAAGGTCACTAGGTGTCACTAGAATCCCATTTTGTTGGGCTGTTTCTGGGCGTATTTTTTTCTAAGAGCAGGCAACTGTGTAACGGCCTCAGATAAAATTCTGATAGTTCCTTTGGATACTAGACACTTTTAGTGAAGAAAGAAGAAATAAAGGCAAAAGCCATAAAGGTCAACTTGGCTGTCACCTCTCAGTTCTGTTGAGGAAAGTTGATCTAACAGATAAGTTGGAAATGCAGTTTGTAGGCATTTGTTTTTGCCTGCTTGAGAGTAGGTCATTGCCCAGATGCCCCTGCATTTAGTGTGTCCTACACACTAACATATTTTCTTGCATGACCCCAACTCTGCCATTCACTTGAGAAAGTTAACACTAAAACACTCCCCACCATTGGATTCTGAGTCCATCCTGGTCTCACCAGCTGTTGAAGTTGTGCACTTTACAACAGACGGCTCCCAGCTCCCTGCATCTAGTCAACATGTCTCCTCGTCCTCTTCCTCGCTCGAGCTCTTCCTCGGTCTTTCTTTGGCTGTCATGCTTTTGATATTGCAAAGATTGTAAGTAGTGATGTGTGGTGTCTCAGTCTGGGATTACCTGATGTTTCCTGATGAGGTTCTCTGAGTGCTGCGTCTTCTGCGGGAATACCCTAGAAGTGATGATGGGTTCTTCTTAGTGCACCCTCTCAGTGTGTTGGCGGTGCTGGTGGTGTTCACTTTGGTGCCTGCCAGGCCTCTGCACTGCGAGTCAACGTGCACCCCCTCCTTGCATTTAGTGTGGCTTTTAAGGGGAGGTGCTTCAACTACGTAACTGTCCCTCGTCACACTGTGTGTGTGTGTGTGTGTGTGTGTCCACACTTTATTCATGGGGTTGTAATCCATTACTATCATTGTTTAAACCTTTTAAGATTTCATTTGTCTTTGATTGGCCAGGGTAGCCTGTCCAACTTGACTTCTATGTTATTTTACCCATCATCCTGTAAACACCTCTTTTGGGCACAACAATTTAATCCAAGATCTGCCTATACTATCTCTTTCCCAGCTCTGGATTCAGCTTTCTCTTTAGGGATCCCTGGTTCCTTTCAGTGGAAATGACATTTTGAACCCATAATCTGGTGCCATCTGGTATTGCTGCTCCCGTGCCCTCTTGGGGACAGAGTTAGTGACACGTGTGTATGTTCACCCATGTGTTTCGAACTCCGTTCCCACTGGTACCTGCAACATCAGTTCCAAACCAGGGGGTTCATTCCAGTCCTCATTTTCTTCTCCCCAGTGTTTGTGGCTCGCTCTCCAGACTGGGGGAAAGAGGATTCCTGTTATCCTAACAGAGCAGTTAATCAGATGTGTAGATGACTAGTCTCTTCTCTAGGGCTGTGCCTTCCCTGCACAGATCCCCTCCTCTGCTCAGGCTTGGATCCCCCTTTGCACTGGGCCTCTTCTCTGCACAGATGTCCCTTTACCCCAAGTCGCCCCCACGCGTGGGAACCCTCTACTACATCTGTTTAAATTTTGACACCCCTCACTGTGCCTTGCCCCCTCCCCCGCATGTGGATGTCTTCCTCCCCCCACTTGAGCTCCAGCACCCCATGCTGGGCCATGCCCCACATGAGGGGCTCTGGGAAGCCCTCCAATGCATAAGTGCTCCCCATCCATCCACACAAACCTTGCCCCACCTGTGTGGCTCAAGGACAGAATTGTCAGGTGGGAGGGAAGGCAGGAAGGGCAGATTTCTTCCCTACTCTTACACTGAGGGCACATGTGGAGGGATTGCTAGAGTGGTGGGAACAGCTCTCAGAGTTCAAAATTACCCTGAAACTTTTAGTTTCTTAAGCCTATTCCTGTGATGAAAAGCTGGGTGTTAGTAAGAGAGGTATTTTTAAAAACCTGCCTATTAGGTTTTTCTGTTTGTAGCAAACTTTCAGTCTTCCTGTGTTGACTAAAAACAAAGCAAAACAGGGCACTTGGGTGGCTGAGTCCGTTAAGTGTCGACTTTTGGTCTCCACTCATGTCATGATCTCACAGTTCGTGAGTTTGAGCCCCGATGTCGGGCTCTGTGCTGATGGTGTGGATCCTGCTTGGGATTCTCTCTTTCCCTCTCTGTTCCTTGCATTCTCTCTCTCTCTCTCTCTCTAACTCTCTCTCTCTCCTCTCTCTCCTCTCTTAATATTAAAAACAAAAAGAAAAGCCACATCCAAATTATCTACTGTTACCAAAGTAAAAGACATTTTTCCTATCTCAGACAGCATAGGTTTACTGAGAAGATAGACCTAATAATATTCATGAATCACTTAGTAAATGATACCAGAATAATGGGTTTCTTGTAGGTTTAGAGTAGCTGTTCTCACATCATGGCCCAGGGACTTCTGGGGTCCCCACACCCTGTACGGGGTCAGCAGGGTTGAAAATTTTACAATATTGATAAGACGTTATTTGGCTTTTTCTCTTTCATTTTCTCAGGCGAGCACAGTATTGTGGGGCCATGTGGCTTACACAGTGTGTGGAGTGCTGAAACGTGTGAAAATCCAGCCTTTCATTGACATTTGCAAAAATGTACAGCCATGCCACTTTTCTCCCTAATTTTTTTTCTGTTTTGGAAAATACTTTTCATAAAAGCTGCTATTTGTGTTAACATGTATTGAGTTTTATTGTTGTTGTTTTTAAATGAATTAGCAAGTATGTATTTTAAGAACTCAGTTCTGTTTTAATAAACATCCACGAGTGTAAATCACATAAAAAGCTTTATGAGGTCCTTCAATTTTCTAAGAATGAAAGAAATTTTGAGTCCAAAATACTGCTTTACAGTTCAGTTTGTGTCTTTCTTCCTTTCCTCTCTCTCTCCTTTTTTTTAAAGTTTATATTTATTTATTTTGAGAGAGAGAATCCCAACCAAGCAGTCTCCTTGCTGTCAGCTCAGAGCCTGACGCGGGGCTCAAACTCAGGAACTGTGAGATCACGACCTGAGCCGAGATCAGGGAGTCAGATGCTCCACCAACTGAGCCACCCCAGCGCCCCTGTGTCCGCGTCTTGGACTGTATCAGTCCTGCTGTGCCTGGGGTCTTGTTCTGTGCCCGGTGAAACCATGCTCACATACTACTTCCTCACTCCACCTGAGGGAGGTCCTTCCAGTTGTCTTGTTCTGTTTCACCATTGAAACAGGGGGATTCTTCTCCCACAGAAGGTCAGATACTTTTCCATTGCCCTGGCTTTCGAAGAAGTTGTGAAGGCACCGTGGATCTGGGCTTCTTAGGTAAGCAACAGAGTGGGATAGTTTTTCTGCAGTGAATGAATCTGAATAGCATCTGCTTCTCAAGGGTGCTTTTCCTGTCTGCTCTTGACACGTAGTGTGAATGGGCATTGAAGTTGCCAAGCGGGTTTGCAATTTAAAATGTCTGGGGAAAATGCCATTTCAGTCTCAGACGTTGTCTTTGTTTGTTGTCATGGGTCTCCCCTCTGGGTCTGTGCAGCATCTGACATAGTTGGGAGATGAAAGGGGAGAGCATCCCTCCCCAGTTGTCTAGTACAGCTGGCCCTTGAACAGCATGGGTGTAAGCTGTACAGGTCCGCTTATGTGTGGTTTTTTTCCTAATACAGCACAATATTGTAAGTATTTTCTTAGGATTTTCTTAAATTTTCTTTTCTCTAGTGTTCTTTATCAAAAGAATACAGTATATAATACCTATAATGTACAAAATGTGTGTTATTGACTCTTTTTGTTATTGGTAAGCCTTTGGTCAACAGCGGCTTTTAGTAGTTAAGTTTTGGAGAGTCAGAAGTTATCTGTGGATTTTTGACTGCATGGTGGGGGTGATCAGTTGTTCAGGGGTCAACTGTGTGTCTGAACTTTAACACCAGCCAGGCTACTGTGGGTTTAAAGTTTTATTTTAGTCTTGCCAGAAATATTTATGGTAGACCAAAGCGTTATGTACTAGGATTTGATAAACTATTAAGGAGGCTGTTCAAACCAGTAATATAAATTGGGTCTGTTTTGGGGCACCTGCGTGGCTCAGTCGATTAAGCGGCCGACTTCGGCTCAGGTCATGATCTCGTGGTCCGTGAGTTCGAGCCCTGCGTCGGGCTCTGTGCTGACCGCTCAGAGCCTGGAGCCTGTTTCAGATTCTGTGTCTCCCTCTCTCTGACCCTCTCCTGTTCATGCTCTCTCTCCCTGTCTCAAAAGTAAATAAAACGTTAAAAAAAATAAAAAAGTAAATTGGGTCTGTTTTTATCTCCCAGGGGTTTGTATTCCCCTCCATGTAACCTGATAAGATTCAGGATGGAGTCGGTCAGCCTTTTGTCGGCGATTCCAAAGGCCCTGTGGTTGGGCCGGGACTTCTGGTGGAGGAGCCTCAGGGGCTCAGCTGGGGGTCAGCTTGGGTCGGACTGAGTGGGTGAGGGGGGGTTGTACAGGAGTCCCCAGTCTCAGGTGCGTTTTTAGAAGAAGTACCTAATGGAAGGTGGTGATCAGGAGATTTACTCCCTGTCTGGGTACTGTTTGAAAAGTCTTCACAACCCCCCCCTGCCCCCCCAATACACACACCCGGCACACACACCCTCTCATTTTAAGATTGCTGAACAGGGGGGAATATAACAATGTGGTTAGGGAACAGGCCAGGTGGGCTGGGCCTTGGTGCCTTAGGCTTGTGGAGGGAGGGTGTGTGTGTGTGTGTGTGTGTGTGTGTGTGTGTGTGTGTTGGGGTGGGAGGAAGAGGGAGGGATGGTGAGCCACTCAGTGATTAGCAGCAACAGACCAGTCGCTTCTGGGGGGGCCCGTGTGCTCCGTTCTCAGGTGCTCCTGTGTCCTTCACACACCCTTCCCTCGCACGCGCTTATCAAACTTCTCTCCTTTCCTGATGGTCCTGTTCCCATACTCCGAACGCTTGCCAAGGAGAGGGTGGTGTTCTGAGAGGCACAGGCGGGGCTGGCGGGGAGTGCGGATCCAGCCCTGGATTCGTGCTGGCTGCTGGGTCCTGGTGTCCTCCTGTGACCTGTAAACCTGACCTGCCGGCACGATAGGCGCTTGCTCTCACCCCCCACTTAACAGGTGCTGTCCCCTCCTGTCGCTGGTCCCCTGGTGCTCTGCCCTGTGTCCTGGGGGAGAGGGTGGGGTTCATGGCTTGAACTCTCCTGGGATTGGGTGCTGGAGGCTGGAGCCTTCACACAGCTGCCATTTGTTGTTATCCCCCCTCGGTGCCCACGGTCCTGGGTCCTAGGTAGTGGACCAACAGGCCTCTGCTGACTGGATTTAGGAGATACTGCGGAACGAGTGTGGGTGTGGCATAAGCCCTGGAGTTGACCCAGCTGCGGTAGAGGGTTTGTGCTGAGGGTGGGGCAGGAGGGGCATCCCAGGCTGGCTTGCAGGGAAGTGCCGCCATTCCTGAGCCCTCGAGGGGAAGGCATTCGTTGCGGTGGCGCCCAGGCAGGGCTTCCCGGACAGGAAGGACGACACCGGCTGCTTTGTTCCCTGTTGGCTCTGAGGTAGCAGCAAGTAGAAAACAAAGATCAAAAAGGTGGGTTCTGCTTTTAGGGGCGTCTCTTGAGACACTTTTCTGCTTGACCACTAGGTGGGGGCATAGTGTCATGTTACACTTCTGAAGAGAAGCGTATCCAACCAGAGAGCTTTTTGTTTATTCAGTAGATTTTGATTGAGTGCCTGATAAACACGGGTTTTAATGTAGTGGCTTCAGTATTCTACTAAGCACGTGAACACACAAGTTGTTTGCACGCATAGAATGACATCACCAGGATTATGGGCCACCTGTTTCTTTGTTGTGAAAGGTCATATATAAACCTAGGTAGACGCAGGACATGTATCTCTGCAGCTTTCCACCTTGCATGATGGATAAATTGTCGAGACACTTACTCCCAGTAAGGACAGAACATACCTTCTACAGCTACACCCCCTGGGTCAGGCACACATTTTACCCAGTTGAGTCAAGCCTTTCCCCAAACTACTCACTAGTAGAGGATACTTCCTAGTTCTGTAAACTTGGGCAAAAGATCTTCGATGAGCCTCAGCCCCCTCAGTTGTACAATGGGAGAAAATGATAGGCCGGTACTTGTGCACCAGGAATGGTGAGAGGTTCTTGGAAGCTGGCTGAGCTTGCCGACGTCGATTATAACGTAAGTCTCATGTATGTGATGAGGCAGTTACCCTGATTCTTCTCGTACAGGTCTTCCGTCAGGATGCCTCCTGACCACCCCCTTAGGCTGTTTTGTTGCTTATAACAGTGGGAAATAGGTGACCTTTCACTTGAGTAAGAAGAAGCCGGGAAGCCCTGCTCAGGGTAAAAATAGTTACGAAAGGACGTTTTTAAAAAAGAAAGAGGCATTCCTAAGAAATCGTTCTTCTCTTTGTCCTTGATGCCTGTTCCTCAATCTTTATGACACCCATTATTCTGCCCCGTTCACCGTAGGCTTTCTACAGCCTTTCTACGGGTGTTAATTTGCTTTTTAAAAAGTCAACCTTATAAACGTGTAGTTTACATAAAATGAAGTGTACCCATTTGAAGTATCCATTTCACTGAGTTTTGACAAATGAATGCACCCATGTTAGCCTCACGACCACAGTCAACATATGGTGAACACTTTCATCACCCTTGGAAGTTTCCCTGTGTCCTTTTGCCACCACCTTCCCCTCCCCAGGCCCCCTTGTGCCCTTTACGCTGTTGCACCGCACGGCAACCACATACCCGGTTCCTGGCACCTACGCCAACTTTGCTTGTTCCAGGGTCTCCTGTAAAGGAAACCTTCCAGTATGTGTTATTTTCCACCTGGCTGCTTTTGTTCAACACGATGTGTTTAAAGTTTATCCTTGTTGCCGTGTCCATCAATATTTTGATTTTTTTTTTTTATAGCTGAATAGTTTTCTATTGTGTGGATATACCATAGTTTGGTTATTCACTTTTAAGGGACATTTGGGTAGTTTTCTGTTTTTGGTTATTGTAAGTAAAGTTGCTATGAATAATCATGTTTGTGTCCTTGTCTTTATGTATTTTCATCACTCTCGGGCCATTACCCAAACTGTTTTCCAAGGTGCTTGTATCATTTTACATTTCTACCAGCAGTGCATGAATACTCCATTGGCTCCACATTTTTACCAACACTTGGAATTTATCAGTCTTTAAATTTAGCCATTCGAGTGGATATGTAGTGGTGTCTCATGTGTTTATTTTTTGTAGCAGTTTTTTGAGATAGAACTCACCCATCAAAAGTGTACAATTCAGGTTTTGTTTTTGTTTTTTAAGTAAACTCTACATAGACCCAGCATGGAGCTCGAACTCATGACCTTGAGATCTAGAGTCACATGCTCTACCAACTGAGCCAGCCTGGTGCAATTGAGCATTCTTAAATATATTCACAGAGTTTTTCAGCCAGCACCATCAATTTAAAACATTCTCATTACCTTAGAATGCAGCCTTGTACCTTTACACCACCCTCTGTATCCCCCAAACCAGGGCAACTCCTAATCTACCTTCTGTGTCCACGGTGTTGCATCTTCTGAACATGTCATGTAAATGGAGTCATACAATATATGGTCTTTGTGCCTGGCTGCTTTCTGTTAACATAAGGTTTTCAGGATTTATCCATGTTGTAGCATGTATCAGAATCTGACTTCTTATTAAAAAAACAGTGTTCCATTGTATGGATATATCACATATATTCATATTGTTATGATTTGTAAGTATTTTCTCCCATTCTGTTGGCTGTTTTTATATGTCCTTTACAGTTTCCTTTGAAGCAAAAGGTTCTAATTTTTCTGAGTTCTACTTTTTTGTTTCTTGTGCTTTTGATGTCATTTAAGAAACTTGCCAAATCCAAGATCAGGAAGATTTAGTCTTAAATATTTTCTTCTGAGAATTTTATAGTTTTAGCTCTGACATTTAGGCCTTGGATCCATTTTGAGCTGGTTTCTGTGTGTGGTGTGAGGTAGGGGTCTGATTTCATCCTTTTTTGTTAGGTATCTTGTCCCAGCACTATTTGTTGAAAAGAGGATTCTTTCCCATTGACTTAATGTTGGCATTCTTGTCAAAAATCAGTTAACCATACATTTGAGGATCCCCTATGGTTTTAGCATGTATTTTCCTCATGACTAGTACCAATTGATTGTAAGAACACATGCTTAGTGACTATTTGGTTTAAATTAAAAATGATTGCCTGTTTTTAAAAACTGGGTTTCTGTCTTCTTAATAATGAGTTGCAGGCAATTTTTGTACATTGTTCATAACAATTTTTTTTTGTCAGATACACATACTGTAAATACATGATCTCAGTCTGACTTATTCTTTATTTTTTTGCATGTGTCTTTCAGAGCACATCAGCATTTTACTTTGTTGAAGTGTGTTTTTTTATTTTCTTTTATGCTTTGTGTTTTTGATATTCCCTCTGAATGTCTTTGCTTACTTCAAAATCATGAATTTTTTTCTCCCATTTTCTTCTAGGAGCTTGTAGTTTTGGCCTTTATATTTCTGTGATCTACAGTGTGCATGTGTGTATGTGTGGTGTAAGATAAGGAGGTCAAAAGTGTTTCACAACAGTGTTTCTTTCTATAGTGATGACATTTACTCCTTCAGAAGGTATCTTTTGAGTACTCAGTCTATGCCAGGCATGGGGGTATGTTGTCACTAGACAGGCATAGTCACTCTCTCCATGAAAGAAACAGGTTTTGTAAGCGCAAGGTGTGGTGCGTCCTCGGAAGGCTCCTCGAGGGGCTTCGCAGCAGAGCCCTTTTGCAGTTGGTCACCCTACTTAGCGGCTGGAGTTGGTGGACCTTTGAGCCGAGGCGGAGAAGGCGCAGAGGAGCTAGATGCTTGGAGACTTGGGGGACCAGCTTTCTGAGGAACAGAAGGTCGCGGCCTGAGGCGGAATAATGCCGGTGTGTTTGAGGGTCTCAGAGCGTCAGTGGTTGGGATCTATGAGGAGAGGGAGCTCAGGACAGGGATGTGATCCTGCAGGACCGCAGAAAGGGGTTCGAATTTTACGCAATCTCAGTCTTTACTCATTATGCCCTCTAAGTGTCACACGTCCGTCCTGGGGAAGTTCTCGCGGGTGAAGCACAGCACCTGAGTTTAAAACGGTGCGGAGCTGACCATGTCGTCATCTCTTCACTACTTCCTCGCTTCATTTCTGTCTTGCTTGAGGTGCCATTTTTTCCCCTGTTGTGCCAGCCGGATCCGTTTGAATCAGAACGCCTAGTTTCCTGTTCCCATCCTGTTATGGAGAGGGAGCCCCTCACACACAGGAAAGAGAAAAGCCAGCTATTATTGCAAGGCTTGTGGTGACACACTGGTCCCTTTTTACCCCTCCCCCAGTTCCTGTGCCCCGGGGTAGCGCCCCTCCGCGTGTGCGTCTTGCCACAGCTCTGCCGGGCCTCCAAGTTCCCAGCTACTGTGTCTCCACTGCTGCTGTGACGTCTGGCTTTTGACACTGTCTAGACTTTCTAGTGTGGAAGTGCAAATACAGCTTTCCCCGTGGCCACCTTCTGGGGGACCCCACTCCACGTACACGCACCCACCCTCTGCACGCACGCATGTGCGCACACACACACACTGCTTCTCCTCTCCTGATTCCGTAAAGTCAGCAGTTGATGAATTAACAGTTTTACTTTATATAATTACAGCTGTGAAAGGTGTTTTTAGCTGAATCTGAAAGTGTACACAAACACATTTCCTTTTGTGTGAAATTTGGTCCTTAACCTGAGCTCAGCCTGGTGTCCTTGAGTCCAGTGCGTCTCTGGTCCAGGTCATCTGAAAACTGAACCTGTCACCTGCTTTGGTGGCCCTGACTGTGGGCATGTCAGACCTGCCCCCGCCTCCGAGTCCTTGAGGTATGAGGAGAGGAGTCCAGTCCCTTGTGGTTTCACAAGCTTCCTCGTTCAGCTTCTACACTCGGCTTTCCTTCTCTGTATTGGCTTTTCAGTTGCCCAGATGTCTCTCATCTACTCTTTGTTTCTGTTGGTCTGTGTCGTTTTGTTTTCCTTTACCCTTGTTTGACGGAGGTTTTGGGAGCAGGAGAGAAAAATGTATGTGCTCAGTCCATCAGTTTTAACAAGAGCTCAAGAACATCCCATTTTTATTCCTAAATATTGCCCATTCAGATCTGCACCTGGTCCCACATCTTTGGTGAAACCAGTAGTGTCTCCTACCCCCATAGTCCCTGACTGGTCTCCTTACCCTCAAAGTCCCCGTCCTGGAACTCACCCTGCAGAGTGGCCTGTCAGAGTCCCCCACCTCTCTAGCACCCTGGGGCCACAGGACGAGGGCCGTCCGAGCTCAGGAGCTTAGCAAATGAGGCCATTGGGGTGACCTGTGTGAACTCCTTGTCACTGGCATCGTCACTGCAGTCACACCCAGTGGTGTGTGTTTTCCCAGAATTTTCACACTGCTGTTCACTTTGTCACACTTCTTCTGCCTGTGCTGTCCTTCCCGACGGAAGATCTGTGTCCTCCCCAATGCACTTCTTCATCAGAATTACCCGCCCGTCTGGGGGTCGCCTCCCACCTAAAGCTTCTGACTGCTGTGTATCACAGCATCATAGGTGCTCCCTCTGGCTTCTGCTCTGTTGTTGTGCTCAGAGTACTGTTTTTGTGCTGCATTCTGTGTTGTGCACTTTTTGCAAACTTCTTTCGTGCCTGGCTTAATAAAAAGACAGTTGCATTCCAAATCTGCCTCTGCGTTTACTGTATCGGGATCACAGGTGGCATTTGGCTTTAACCCCGTCGTGTGCTAGTGAGAAGTGAAAAAGGCAAATGAGGTCTTGTGCTAAAAGTAGTTTTGACCTCACATGCCCTCAGAAGTGTCTTGGGGACCCTAGAGGTCTTCTGACCACCCTTTGAGATTCCTTAAGTCTAGTGATAAATACTCTTGTCAGTGTGGTGCGTAATCTTCCAGACTGCTTACGATGAGAAATACTTTACCATATTATATACAGTATACAGTCCCATATGTCCCTGCTGAAGTTGTGTTTTTGTTCTTAATCTATTTTAGAGAGCTTTCTATATGAATATGGATATATTTGCCCTATTCTTTTTTTTTTGCATTGTATTTTAATTATATTTTCATCTGTCATTTGCATACAGATGTTGAACAGTGACAATGTAATGAAATAGGGTCAGAGTTGGGTTTAGGGGCCGTACTTTTAAAAAGACTGAAACAACAGGTGAAATTATTCTGTTAACATAGGAGTGATCAAAGGCTTTTGATTGGGTTGTGGGGAGATGAACAAAATGTTATATGCTTCATCTTTCAGTATTAATAATATAAATGAATGGGAAGAGTAGAAAGTATATGTAAGGAGATCATTTAGAAAATTATTGTAATTGTTTAGATTTGAGCACCTGAATGCTTAGAAGTAGGTAATGGTCTGAGGATTCCCAAGACAGGGAGGGAGGTGAAGGGCTGCAGAGCGAGAACAACGGAATCGCAGGTTGTGGGGCAGACAGGTCTGGGGGGTGGGGCACAGCCCGGAGTAGCTGTCATCGGCCCACCCTGCTCTCCGGGTGAAACACACAAGACAGAGAACCCAGTTTTGGGGCCAAGGTAAACTTGCCAGCCTCGTTTCTTTAGGAACCTTCTATCTCTACATTACTCATTTTTTGTCCTGTTTACTCTCATGTTATTCCTTTAGTAACATGTGCTTAAATTGTGTGTGTGCCGTGCACTGATCATTTTGAAGGATGTTACTAAAGTTATCGCGGAAAAATTGTGCTTCCTTTACCCGCTGCCTGCTTCTACTCTAACACTCTAAACACTGTGTAGAGAATACTTTGACAAGTTGAATTTATATTGCCCTTTGTATTTGTTTATAAATGTACTTAATTTATTTTTTAATGTTTATTTTTTAGAGAGAGAGAGAGAGAGAGAGAGAGATCAATCATGAGTGGGAAAGGGGCAGAGAGAGAGGGAGACACAGAATCTGAAGCAGGCTCCAGGCTCCGAGCTGTCAGCACAAGCCCAACACGGGGCTTGAACTCACAAGCTGTGAGATCATGACCAGAGCTGAAGTCAGACGCCTAACTAACTGAGCCACCCAGGCACCCCTAGATGTACTTACTTTAAAAGCCACGTCTATTAAAATGGCCTGTGCATTTCTTAAATTGGTAACTGACATATGTGCAGATTTAATGCTATGTGAATTTAACAGAAACAAATGCTCATTATGCTGTATCAATTTAATTATACAGATGCAGGACAGCTGGAGTACATATTGATGAATCACTCTTCCCTGCAGCTAACACCAGGGAACACTTACCAAGCCTAATTAAAAAAAAAGTAAGTATGTGATTTCAATATGGACAGTGGCAACTATGAATTTATTCGTTCTTCTATTCCTAGAAAATGAAACTTTTTAGAATGTATTCAAGAGTTGTCTTAAGTATTGCTGCTGCTGGTATTGTTCTTTTCATGTAGCCTTTTTAAGAAAGTTACAGAAATCATTTATCCTTTAAATTTGTGAGAAGTGGAAGGAGATGTGTTTGCCCAACAGAAAGCTAAAAGTTGCAAGAGACCAGCAAACATCCAGGTGCTCTGGGAACTACTTCAGAATTCAGTTTGTTATGTCGGCAGCAAAATACCTTTGTTCTGCTGTTTAGCTGGAAAATCTCAAAAGTCTGAAGCAGAAATATCCAAGTTATTTAGTAAGTAAGTTGTTTATTGAAAATCTCTGCAGACATAAAGACACTTTGAGGTCTAATCCATATTTGAACTGCAGCATTTTCACTCTTTTATTATTTGAAAACTTTGTGATTTCTTTATTTGAGGGTAAGCTGGTTTACTATGAAACTTAAGAGTCCCTTTGCGCTTGAGAATGCCCGTTGGAGAAGAGATTTGCAGACTTTCTCCAAAGTGAATTAGACAGACTAGAACCATACGTTTCCTGTAGATTAGAGAAGACGTTCCCGTGGGTGCCTCAGATTTTCTGTAAATACTAAATCCTCTATCTCCATTCCATTTATGTCAGGCCAGCCAGGATTTGTAGTGCACTGACGGGGTGCACTTAACTTCAGTCTCTGTCCGCCCAGATCTCATTCAGGTATAGGTGAAATAGAGTGTGCAAGGCTCTTGACTCTCTGTGATACACTTAGCAATAGCTGTGTCTGCTGTGGTTTTTTGGTTTAATTTTTTTAAATGTTTTTATTTATTTTTGAAGGGGGGGGGAACGGGCAGAGAGAAAGAGAGAGAGAGAGACAGAGTCCAAAGCAGGCTCCAGGCTCCAGGCTCCAAGCTGTTAGCACAGAGCCTGACACAGGGCTCAAACTCACAAACCCTGAGATCATGACCTGAGCTGAAGTCGGGCACTTAACCTACTTAGCCACCGAGATGCCCCTCTGTGTTTGCTGTTTTAAAAATAAAGTACATGTTTTTAAAACACATTAATCATACGAGTGTATTTTCATTGTAAAACACTGAATGTACACAGATGAAGCCAGTACGCACACGCACACATGCGTGCATGCGCGCGCGTGTTTTGTATGATTGAGGTTCTCCAATGTTACACATATTGTTTGGGAGATTGCTGTTTTCTTCTTCACTTAACAGTGTGTTTTTGACTATTTCATGACAGCATATGTAGGCCGTCTTCACTTGTCCCTATTGTACTCTATGGCATAAATGTGCCTTTGTTGGATTCATGCACCCTTAAATCATTGTGGGTTTTCAGTCAGCACATTGTGTATGTGACATGTTTGAGTTAATTGCTCCAGGTGTAGAATCTAGAGATGAAATTACTGGGTTGAAATGTGCACGCTCTCTGATGCGAACAGTCACCCCTCTTTACACAGTGACCACACCTGGATATTACTAATCTTTGTCATTTTTCCTAATATGAGTCCTAAGTCACGACAGCTTATACGCTTTGTTTGCTTGTGCCTGAAAACATTCCCTTTCCCTCTTCTAAGTGCAACTGCAGAGTGAACGTGACTGCAGACCGTAGTCTCTTGGGCTTTTGGAGGAGGGTCTCGGCTTGCCCCTCCCTCACTCTGCTGCCAGCCTGACCCTCTTCCCTGCTGTTGCGCACATATCCCAAGCATGTTTGTGATTTAGAGCCGTTACGTTTTCTGTTCCCTCTGTCTGGAAGCTGCTCCCCCCAAACTCCATGATGTGACCATTTTTCTGACTTCGGTGGGGCTTTGTACCCGTGTTCCTTTCTCCGTGAGACCCCCTCCGACTGTCCTGTGTGCTGTGGCAGTTCTCGCCTCTGCCGACTGCCTGGCGCCCCAGTCGCCTACTGTGCTCCTTTGGTCTGTAGTGCTTTCCCCTTGCTGACGCACTGTAGTCATGGTGGCCATTTTGTAAGGTTCAGTTGCCCGTGAAGATCCGCAGGACTCTACGTGACCGTGCTGGGGAGTCTGTGGAGCACTCGGTGACAGGGAGGCGGGTGGGGGGAGCCTCTTACGGTTTGTGGTCATGTACCCTTGTTGTGAGTGTATTACCTCCCCCAACAGCGGAGCCCTCCCGCTGGTGATAAGCAGTGGACAGGCCTTGAGAATACAAATGCCCCCAGATGCTTTGGACTCTCGGTTACAAAGCAACATTGTTCATCAGTACATTGCATGCTGTGCGTGTACTTCGGGGAAAACAGTTGAGGCCAGTTCCAGGTCTGCTGGAATTAACCCTCCCGACACACATACAATTTATTTTACTTACTAATTATGTTTATTTTCACACATATAATTTATTTTACTTATTAATTGTGGTTTATTTTCTGTCATTCATTAATAAAGCATAAGCTCCTGATAGCAAGAATCTTTTTCTGTTTCAAGACCAGTGCCTGAGACAACATTTTTGTTAAATAATGAATGAGAGCAGGATGCTCGGTCAAGAACACGAATGTAGGTGTGAGAAAATTCACCCAAGACTTTTTGGTTACAAGCCTTGGGCTTCATCCTGTGCGTCACACCTTCTGTGTGTGTTTAGAGCTTTTGGGTTTCACTGGCTGAATAGAATTACTGTGATTTAAAGACAATAGGGCAAGATTAAATAATGGTTCTTTTTTCTGGTAGTTAAAAAATTGCTTTTGTATTTTGTTACTATGTCATAATTTTGGTGGGGGGAGGGGGAGACATAACAGAGTAACCAAAATAAAGAAAAGACTAATTTCCTTTAAGAACTTTCATGGAGGGGCGCCTGGGTGGCGCAGTCGGTTAAGCGTCCGACTTCAGCCAGGTCACGATCTCACGGTCCGTGAGTTCGAGCCCCGCGTCAGGCTCTGGGCTGATGGCTCAGAGCCTGGAGCCTGTTTCCGATTCTGTGTCTCCCTCTCTCTCTGCCCCTCCCCCGTTCATGCTCTGTCTCTCTCTGTCCCAAAAATAAATAAACGTTGAAAAAAAAAAAATTTAAAAAAAAAAAAAAAGAACTTTCATGGAAACTAAGAATGCTGGGAGCATGTCAGGAGAAAATGCCTGAGAAAACAGAGCTACTTAGAGCACAGCCTTGTATTTATTCTTAAAATTCTGATATTTTTACAGATGCACAGAAAGAAATGACTGTTGCTATTTCACATGCAGTGCAAGAAGTACCTCTTTAAGATGGTTTTATTTGCAGTGTTATAAAAGATACCAAATGCACATGAAAGGGTTGCAATAAAGTATTCATTTTTATGTCCTTTTTGCACAGCGTAAGTGTATGCAGCCCAAAGATTTTATTCCTAAAACGCCAGAACATGATAAAAGACTTCAGAAGAAATTTCAGAAAATGGCTACAGAGCTCCAGAGGCAAAAAACAACTCTGGGTGAGTCCAGACAGACAGCGTGGTCCTGGGCACTTGTTCTGGTGGACGTCTGGTTTCATTTGTCTGATGACCAGTGGCATCCAGGGTGGACACTGGTAAGGGGGGACTCCGTAGGTCCAGCCTGCGGAAGCTTGACTGTGGCTGCTTGTGGGGCCGTGGATTTGAGCTAATCAGCCACGCAGTCTTGGGGTTGCTCACCAAATTGATAGAACTTTTTATTTTCAGGAATCATTATGGAAGAACAGATTTTGACTAAGAAGCCCTATTCTAATAAGTTCCTGTTTATTTCTTTGTTATTTTATATCTAACTTTGTAGTTTTACCTCATACTTGGTGTTTTTGTTTTGTTACTCAAAATAGGCAAATGTTAGATGATACGTTCTTTTTTTTTCTTTTAATTTTTTTTAATGTTTATTTTTTGAGAGAGAGAGAGAGACAGAGTGAGAGTGAGGGGAGAGCAGAGAGAGACACACAGAATCTAAAGCAGGCTCCAGGCTCTGAGCTGTCAGCCCAGAGCCTGATGCGGGGCTTGAACCCATGGACCCGTGAGATTATGACCTGAGCTGAAGTCGCATGCTTAACCTACTGAGCCACCCAGGTGCCTCAATTCTTTTTTTTTTAATTTCACCTTAAATATATATAATTTTTATTTGTCAATTATTCCTCAGTAAAGCTGGAAAAAAAAGAAGAAACATATTTCTGTTGTCTTTGAGTTTTCATGATACCTATTTGCAAATTAGCCCACAGTTATATTTTTGTTTTTTTAAAGTTATTTCCTTTTAACTCTGCACTTTGTTTGCTTTTTTGCCTTCAACAGTTTGAATTTTATGTTCATGGGCCAGTTTTCTTTTTAAATATCCTACTTGGAGTTCACAGAGGTGCTTGAATTGTTTTTTCCCCTCTGTGTATCAGTTTCTATATTGTCTATTGACCTTTTCTTTACAGTTCACTAATACGTTCTGCTTCGTGTAATCTGCTATAAAACTCATCTTTTGAGTTCATAATTTTGGTTATTTTATTTTGCAGTTCTAGGGTTTCCCTTTTTGTAATAGATTCTGCTATTCTGATTAAATCACTCACATTTTTTCTTCTTATCTGCAAGATCTTGAATGCCTCTGCTCTGTTGTTTTGTATGTTTTTTTCCTCCTGCCTTTTGTCATCTAGCCCTGTCTCAGTAGGAATGATGGCTTTTGTAATTGAAGGCAAGTCATTAGTTATAAAGTATGTTTGAAACTCTAGGCAATATTACTTTCTTAGATACCGAGTTTCCAGTAGGCTTTATCTGGACTGATTTGAATAGGAACTTCTCGGATTTTGGTAAGGCTTGGTAGACTTCTGATATGACAGTGATACCAGGCTGTGGCCATCTAGACCTTTCCACTGAGAGCCTGCAGTCGTAACTAGGACCCCTTCCCCTGGCTGGCTCTCAGCTTCCAGAGAAAATAAACCACAGAGAACTTTACATCACACACTGCTTCGCTTTTGGGATCCTGCCTCTTGTAGCTTCAGAGTTTGGCAACTTTCTTCAGGGTGAAATCACATGCATGCAAGGACTGCATTTCTACTCTGCCCTGTTCAGTGGGGAAGCTTTCGGTTTTCTCTTGAGTTTGTTGATACTGACAAACTGTTGGCTCTGTCTTCTCTTTGCTTGTACTTTTATTTCTCGGCAACTGCTCTCTTTGTGCACAAAGACCAGACCTTCAGCCTCTTGCCCCAGGCCCTTTAATGATAAATCCTCCTGGGGGTGAAGGCATCCTCTGCTTAGTAGCTGGCCTCTGAGCATTCCCCCTCTCCAGAATCTTGACTCATCTGGTCCTGCTCTCTTCAGTGGTTCCCTGATGCTTTTATGTAGACATCATTTGTAGTTTATATAGCTTTTGTATTTCTTTTTTCTCTGTGTAGGCATTACTTGCCTTCAAGATACTCTATTCCTGTCTTGAATTACTTGTAAAACATTACAGCACTGGAACAGCGGCACAATCACTTTTGTTTATGGTTGCACCTTGCACAAGGGTTTTAATATTCTGTATTCACTGTAGAAGATCAGTTACCTACATTTTTCATTTCTGGTAGCAACAGGCTGCTTCTGTGGAATCAAAAAATAGAGATATTTTGTCCTTAATGTATTTAGTCATAGAATCATTTCTGGGGTTTTTTTGAAGTCTGATTGGTATAACATACTGGTTTGTGATGTACAGTATAGTGATCCGATGTGTATATTGTAAAATGATCACAAGTCCACTTAACATCTATCACCATACATAGTTATAAAACATTTTTTTCCTCAGGATAGAACTTTCAAGACCCAGTTTCCCAGCTACTTTCAGTACGGTATTAACTGTAGCCCCCCTGATGTGCATCACACCCCCATGCCTTGCTCGTTTTACAACTGGGAATTTGTGCTTTTCGACCCCTTTCGCCCATTTTGCTCACTCCCCGGCTCCGGGCCTCAGACAGCCACCAGTCTGTTTTCTGTATCCATGAGGTTGGTTTTTCTGTTTTTGTTTTCTGATTTTGTTTATAGATTACACATATAAGAGATAACATATAGTATTATCTTTTTCATTAAATGACTTATTTCACGTAGCATAATGCCCTCAGGGCCTATCCATGTTATCATCAATGGCAAGGTTTTGTTCTTTTTTAATGGTCAAATAATAGTCCTGTGTGTGTGTGTACACATACCCACGGTTCCCTTAATCCATAGATGGACATTTAGGTTGTTTCTTTGTTTGGCCTTTGTAATTAATGCTGCAGTGAAATGGGCATGCAGATATATTTTCACATTAGTGTTTTTGTTTCCTTCAGGTAGGTTTCCAAAAGTGGAATCCTGGATCATATGGAAGTTCTGTTTTTAGTTTTTTGAGAAACCTCCATAGAGTTTTCCACAACGGCTGCACCAATTTACATTTCTGTCACGGGTGTACAAGAGTTCCTTTTCTGCACGTCCTCGCCAACACTTGTTATTTCTTATCTGTTTAATGATAGCTGTTCTAATATGTGGTTGGAATCTCACTGTGATTTTGATTTGCATTTCCTTGGTGTTGAATGATGTTGAGTCTCTTTTATGTGCCTGTTGGCCATTTATATATCTTCTTTGGAAAAATGTCTTGTTTAGATCCTCTGCCCATTTTTAAAATTGAAGTTTTTTTTGTTGTTGTTGTTAGATGTATTCTTTTTTTTTTTTTAAGTTCATTTATTTATTTTGAGAGAGAGAGAGAGAGGAGGGAGGGCAGAGAGAGAGAATCCCAAGCACTGAGGCTGTCAGTGCTCAACATAGGGCTCGAACTCAGGAACCATGAGATCCTGACCTGAGCTGAAATCAAGAAGAGTTGGACACTTAACTAACTGGGCTACCCAGGCACCCCTACATGTGTTCTTTTAATGATTTAGAGAAATACTTTAGGACCTCATGAAACTCTAAAGTACTATATGTGTTTTTTGTATTTCTCTTTTTTGCCTTTTTCACCACCTAAATTTAGGGTTTCTGGCCAGTCCCAACATGCCATTGATGCATGTAAGCAATTTCGGTAACTATATAGTGTATAGCATAGAAAAAGGAAACATTCATTTCTCTAGTTTTTTGTTTTAGTGTATGTTGCCATGTCACAAATTCTCTGTGTTCTGAAATTTTTTATGTAGAATTATCAAGCATTGCTTTGAATCTGTCATAGTAACACAGCAGAATTGACGAACATTTGGCCTGCATGGTGCTGCCAGATAATTGTCCACACACCGTGCCTGTATCGTTCATTCTCGTGCTGAGTCATCCCCTGTCCGAGAGTCAAGTCTTTCTCTTGTGCTGTACTGGTCCCTCCTTTACAGCCTCACTCTGACCGTCCGGTCTGCTGTGCTGCTCCAGCCAGAAACACGCGGTAGTTCTTGATGTCACTTTCTGCCTGATGCCCCTTCTTTGCGAGGATCCTGACTCCTGCTTCCGAGTGATTGCTTGATTCCCTCTAAGCCTGCATCAACCCCATATGAGCCCTTCATGCGGCTCCTTGACTGGGCCCCGTGAGGCACTGTGTCCTTACCATCTGTCACCTGACTAGGGTCAGAAGGGTGTAAACCAGAAGTCAGGGGGACACCCCACCTAGGGCTTCAGCGTCAACAGTGTCATGGTCAGGAAGCGTCTTTCGGATGAAACCCTGTTTTTAACATGTCCTGCGGCACAGCATGGCCTCTGATCCGGTCTCCTCTCCAGCCTCACGGCAGTACCAGACCTCTCTGCCTCCTTCATCCTCTTGCCATTTGGGCTTCTTCCTACACCAGTGATGCTGGATTTGAAAAGAGTTGGGCAAAGTACTGATAGATAAAAAATCAAATTTATATCTTAATAAAAATCAACATACTGCAAATAAAAGGTGTTAAAGATACAACTGACATATGTCTGCATATTGTCAAAATTGTAGTTAGAGTTGTTCAGGCTTAAGAGTCACAAAGGAGAAGATACTGAATGATTTTTGGTGGGTTTTTTTGTTTGGTGGATGAGGGGAGGTGGTCAGAACCCTAAAGTTCTCTTTGAGCAAGGTACGGATTCCAGAAAAAGGCACACCTGTGCACTGACACACAATTTAGCCCTCATTTCATGGCTTGAGGACTCCTGACCTCAGAGTTCGTGTGTTTGTGTGTGCATGTGTGTGTGTGTGCACGTGTGTTGGAGGTCAGGGAGGCTTGGTGAGTGGTGGTGGTTTCTATAACCCAGGCTGAAAACTACTGGAAGAGAGAACTTACCCCGCACACATCTTCGGTTCTCAGCTGGGGATCTGTTACCGAAGACAGACTAACAGGAGAAAAGTGTACATGCTTGTACGTTTTCTGTGACATGGGGGCTCTCAAAGGAATTGAAGGCCCAACGCAGTGGTAGAACTTTCATGCTGACGTTGAACAGAGAGGGGCAGCCGTGGAAGAGTGACATATAAGAAGGACCAAAAGAGAACACGGGTTATTTTAACAAGGTCTGTTTTACAGGATTCTCTTGGCCTCAGCTCCCCATCCCTGGTGATAATGTGCAGGGGGTACACCTCTCAAAGGGGAGTTTTATCTCCTGTCTTGAGGAAGAAGCTGGGCTGGGGGGTGTCAGAGTGCCTTTCTTTTCACCTGCTGTTATGTGACTACACTTTGCCCATGGTAACCCCTTTGCCAAAGCAGCACATTTGGGGTGACGTACCCCGCCTCTCCTCACCAACAGTTCGGAGCCAGATTGCGTTCTGGCTTTCCCTTCTCACTAGGTGTGTGAGCCTGGGCACATACAAATAAATTAACTTTGTTTCTTGGTTTCTTCATCTTTAAATTCTGATACCTGCTGCACGGTTTGGGGAGAGGTTGAATGAAATGGTGCACGGATAGTGCTTAGTGCACAGTCCCTGGCAGGTGGGCGTTTCTCAGCAGATGTCAGCAGTTTTAGTGCCAGGGTTGATGATTGTGGAGGTGGTAGGCTGATGACAGAGCATTGGCCGTAGTAGGTGATGATGGTGAAGGGGAGGAGGAGGACCGTGGGGATGGGCCGTGGGGTGTTCCCTTGAAACGAATCAGATGGTTGCAGTAAGAAGGCTTTTTTTTTTTTTAAAGCTTAAAATTGGATTTTTGTTTATTTTCAGATAATGATGTCCCTGTTCTCTTATTTGAATCTAATGGCTCATTGGTGTACAGTCCCACAATTAAAATGTGCAGCGGCCAGCACAACACCATGCAGAAGAGGTTACAGCAGATGAAGGAGAAAAGGGAGAACCTGTCACCTACCTGTAAGTGTGCACACTTTATAAAGGGAGCAGAGCACTTGCTGAGTGAACTGTGGGGGGGGAAGGTTTTTTCCTTCTTCCCTAGATACTTCACTTGTTTCCTGATTCTAATAGATTTTTACCTCTTTCAGGGTGGACTGTGTTAATATTTTCCTCCAGAAAATCTTAGGCTTCATTAAGATTTTTAAAGCATATATTTTAAGCATATATTGGGCGTGTACTTTTTGGATGTATAGGTTGAGAATCTATTTTTTGTAGCCCTTTTGTGATTTTTAATATCTTTGGGATTTTTTTTTCTTTTTTTTTAAATAATAAACCAGGCTCTTCTTTTGAGAGAATTTGCTTTAGACTAATTATCTCCTGCATGAGTTTATGTTTTTCTTTATTTGGGCTATCTTTAAAATTTCCGGTTAAATAACGTGTGAGCACATTTTCATAAAACATTTACCAGCATGTGGCTCATAGTGAACACCCATCTGGATTCCCATCAAATTCTCCTCCGCCCACGGGTAACCCACATTTTAAGTTGGCGTGTTTTTCCACATTGTTTCTGGTGTGGCATACGCCTACGTGCACAGGCTTCTGTATCTTTCTGTGTGCTGTGGACCTGTAGTCTTTCTTCACCTAAATTGAATCTGGCATACCTATTATTTTAAGCCTTTTTTTTTTTTTTTTTTAACCTTACAAGTGGCTTGGAGGTTTTTTCCAAATCAATAGGTATGGACCCTCCTTCTCCCTTTCTTTTCTTTTCTCTTTTTGAGATGTTGTGGAGTAGTTTAGAGTTTGGATACTGAATCGTCTGTTAGTGGAGGTTTTCCCAATTTTTCTTTATTAGAAATAGTACTGCAGGGGCGCCTGGGTGGCGCAGTCGGTTAAGCGTCCGACTTCAGCCAGGTCACGATCTCGCGGTCCGTGAGTTCCAGCCCCGCGTCAGGCTCTGGGCTGATGGCTCGGAGCCTGGAGCCTGCTTCCGATTCTGTGTCTCCCTCTCTCTCTGTCCCTCCCCCGTTCATGCTCTGTCTCTCTCTGTCCCAAAAATAAATAAAAAACGTTGAAAAAAAAAATTAAAAAAAAAAAAAAAGAAATAGTACTGCAAGTCTTTATTCTTCTTAAATTGCATGGTATGGTTCTTGTGTTTTGTTTAACCATTTTCCTATTTGTGGTCATAAGGCTTTCCATTTCCTGTTCACTGTTACAATCCGTATGCCAGTAGACCTGCTTCTCAGTAAATCTGTGTAGTCCTGTGTATTTCAATAGTATTAATTCACAAAGATGGAATTTAAAATTTTTGCCTTTCAAAATGGCATTTTACCGTCGCCCGCTGTTTATGAACCAGTTTCTCCAGGTTTGGGAAAATGGTGTGATTCCGTATCTTTTTCAGTTTGGGATAGAAAAACCGCATTTCTTTGTTTAATTAGCTTTCGAGGTCACTTTTATGAGAGGAACATATTTTCATGTTATTGATTCTATCAGTAATTACAACTTTTGCATTATCTTTGTGAATTATATGTTTTTGTTCAGTTGCCTGTTTTTCTGATTTGTAAGGGTCTTTTTTATATCATGCACAATAATCGTCATATGTTGCAACATTTTCTCGTGGCTAGCGTGGAGCCCAGTGTGCATTCGTAGTAGGCACTCGGTAAATATATTGTTGATTGAAATACTCAAAATCTTTTGTTTTCTCATTTAACATGCAGCAACTTTTATGAAGTAGAAACATTACATTTAATGTAGACAAATCTGTTCGTTTTTTCCTTAGGGCATCCAGGATTCCCCTGACGCTCAGAACTCCCCCACCACAAGGTTTTAAAATTGTTGTGTGTCTTTTCCTGTTACCTTTATGGTTTATTTCAGCCTATCTTGAATTTATATTTGTATGTGAATGTGCAGTGGGCACCTGTATCGGTTAAGGTTAGCTTTGGCCGCGTGTAACAAACAAAACCAGTGGCTCAGATTAGATACAGGTGCGTGTTTCCGCCACGTCAAAGGAGTCCTAAGCACAAGTCATAGGGTGGCTATTCCGTGGTTTTCAAGAGTCTTGTGTCTCATTTTTCTGCTTAGTCTTCTTTGGTGTCTGGCTTCCGCTTTAAAATGTCTGTGCCTCCCAGCTGAGCTAGCTTCCTGTGGGCAACCTGGTATACCAGAAGTTCGATCCAATAGGACTCAGTCTTACAGCTCTTCTTGGTTGTAAGCATTTATGGCTAGAGAACTGTAGAGGCAAAAAACGACTCCAGATAATCCAAGAAGTAAAGCACAGTCCTTTGTATTGTGTTCATCCACGTAGTTTGATTTGCCTGATGACCAGTGTCACCCAGGATGACAGCCAAAGGGGGACTGTAGTAGATTTAGCCTGAGAAGGAGACTACAAACAAGGCTGAAAACGGTCTTTTACGAGAGCGTGGCTACACTGATAGAATGAGGTTTCTGTTAAGAGGAGGGGGGCGTGGATGTGGAGCTAGGGAGCGAGCAGTGTTCCGCTTACTGTCTCATCACGTGTATACTTTATATGCCTCAAGCGTTGTGCCGTTACTTTGCGGTGTGAATTCTGCCACTTGACTGCATCCAGCACAGCTCAGAATTCAACATCTGAAACACTTCTCTGTGTGCTCACCTCTTTTATCTTGGTTTAAATTGTCTGCTTATGTTTCCTCAAGAAAGCATGCTGTGAGTCTCTTTAACAAACATCTTTGGGTATGAGACCAAAACATCTTTCTTGTTTCTGGTTTGTCGTCTGCACAGCCTTTGAAGATGATATTTGTGACCTTACTTGTTGAGTGATTGATGTCCTGGATTTTTTCTGTGAAATCTCTGAGGTTTCTCAACCTTGACACTATCGACATTTTGGGCTGATCAATTCTTTGTTGAGGGCACGTGAGGGGTGGTGGGAAGGTGCTGTCCTGTGACTGGCAGGGTGTCTCGCAGCATCCCTGGCCTCTGCCCACTCACTGCACACCAGCAGTATTCAGGTCACACCCACGTGACATCCAGTGATGTCTGCAGACGTGACCGTCACCCGCTGGGAGCCAAGATGCCCAGGGCTTAGAACCGCTGCTCTAGTTACAGGGCTAACGGTTGCTTCTAAAAGAAGGAGCCTTGACTATCAGACAACAAGATGAATTGAGAATATTTCTTTACCTCTGTTGGGCTTCTGCTTAGGCCCAGGCAAACTGACTTTTCAAAATCTCTTCTAACTCTAATTATCCTAAATTTAATCCTTTTTATAACATGATTTATGTAGGGGCTCCTGGGTGACTCAGTCAGTTTAGCATCCGACTTCAGCTCAGGTCATGATCTCACGGTCCGTGAGTTCGAGCCCCACATCAGGCTCTGTGCCGACAGCCCGGAGCCTGGAGCCTGCTTTGGATTCTGTGTCTCCCTCTCTCTCTGCCCCTCCCCTGCTCATGCTCTGTCTCTCTCTGTCTCAAAGATGAAAAAAATAAAATTAAAAAATAAAATTAAAAAAACATGACTTGTGTAGATTAGTTTTTACGAATCTCACCATCTGCAGTAGATTTGAGTAAGAGTTTTTTGTGCTTACCGTTTTGTAGTAAGTCGGGAGTGTGAGCTAACAGGCATAAATCGATGTTGGTATGGTGTGGGACAACAGAACGAGTGGGTTTGCCGTGGGCTCCCACGAGTCAGAGGTGCATCTGATGAAGGGTTCGGTTATGTTTTCAGCTTCCCAGCTGCTTGAGAAGTCTCACGATGACCCGTTTAAGTCCCCGTGTGAAGCTTGGAACATTTCACGTGATACTTTGTGTTCAGGTAAGGTTATTTTCTTTTCTGTGATATATTTAAACTTTGAGAATATTATGATTTTCGTATTTGGAGTTTCTTCTGATGTGAAGAACAGCTAGAAACTAGAATTCATGAATTTCACTGGAATTAGGTAATAAAAAATAGGTATTGTAATGCAATTAGCGTATGAGAAATTTCATCAGTTAAATCACCTGGGATTCCTACGGTTTTTCTCCCAGGCATTTGCTCTCTTGGCAGAAACTATTGCTCATTGTTTAAAAAAAAAATCCGTGCTATAAGTACTAATTCGCATGCATTGTAGACTGTGTTACTGACAACACAGGGCTGCTTGTTTCACACCGTATATCGTGACTACAAGGAGCATATGACTGAGTGTCCGTGAGGTGTGGAAAGATCATTGAGAAATTTAGAAGATAGATGGATTTCTGTTTGGAAGCAGAGTATTGGAGGGGCTCCTGGGGGGCTCAGTCGGTCAAGTGTCCGACTTCGGCTCAGGTCATGATCTCACGGTTCGTGAGTTCGAGCCCCGCTTCGGGCCCTGTGCTGACAGCTTGGAGCCTGTAACCTGCTTCAGATTCTGTGTCTCCCTGTCTCTCTGCCCCTCCCCTGCTTGTGCTCTGTCTCTGTCTCTCAAAAATACATAAACAATAAAAAGACATTTTAGCCAAGTATTAGAATAAAATTAGAATTATATATTATACATACACCTTTTAAATGTGGAAGCCTGTGTTATGCTTTGAATGATCATTTTTCATGCTTATAGCTTTCCTTTGAGTAAATTTTAAGAAATGTGATATAACCACCTAGTTTCAGCTGACAGTAGGGCCCAGATAAGAATCACTGACCCCCGCAAAGAGCTAGCTGTTCAAAGTGCTTGAAATGTTACAGAATATCCTATGAAAGTCACAGCAGGGATAGATGACAGAACAGTGTGGAGGTATTAGGAGTTTAAACTACAGCTCCCTTTCATGTGTGTGTGGCTTATTTTTTTTTTTTAAGTTTATTTATTTATTTTGAGAGAGAGAGCTCAGGAGGGTCAGGCAGAGGGGAAGAGAGAATCCCAGGCAGACTGTGTGCCATCAGCATGGAGGTGGAAGCGGGGCTCGAACTCACGAACTGTGAGATCCTGACCTGAGCCGAAATCAAGAGTCGGATGCTTAACCAACTGAGCCACCCAGGTGTCCCATGTGTGGCTTATTTTTATAATCTGTTTGGTGTGTGTTGGAATTACTTACCCATTTATCTTAAATAATCTTTTTATTTCACACTTGATGGATTTATTTTACCTAAGTTGGACACAAGTAATAGTATGTAACACAGATTTCATTTTTCCTGTGTCACAGGTGCTGTTCTGGGTATCTTACATACTGTGTTTCATTTAACTCCCCCACTAGCCCTACTAAATGGTTACCCTTGTCACCCCCATTTTGTTCACAAGAAAACTAGGCCAGCGAGGTCAAGCAGCTCGTAAAAGTTCATAGAGTTTGTGATTGGCCAGTCCAGGACCTGAACCTAGGCAGTGTGACCTCAGAATTTATGCCCAATGACATGTCTCACTGCTTGTCAGCTTTTTGAAAAGTGTGCTAAGCGTCTTCAGCTGCTGGTATTAAAAGTGTCCTCTGTTTCTTGCTCCTGACTTAGGGACACACAGGCTCCTTGACTCGGTGTGGGTACAGCACCTCCCTGCCCTGTGGGCTTCGCTGCTCCCTGTGGATCACCTCTGTGGGGCTCGAGGCCTCAGATGCCAGAAAATAGGGTCTGTGTACTGGGAACTTCCAGTTTAGTGAGAGGGACAGATAGGAATAATAAGAACACTAGGACACCTGCTTTTGGGAAATTCAGGCAGCATTCTGCATACTAGAGGAGGATGTGTGCAACCAGACCTGGTGCAGCGGGAGGGTTCAGAGATAGGCACGTTTGAGGGGTGGGGGGAGGGTTTGAAGTACGGATAGGTATTACCCAGATTAAAGTGTGGGGTGAAGGCAGGGCCTGGAGGGACACACACGCTTGCAGTTTTCGGGAGACAGGAGGCGGTCAACTTAGCACTACTCTCAAGAAATGTACAAGACACAAGGGAAGACAGCACCCTACCATCTACCTGGTGGTTCACTGTTGGATATAAATACAACATGAGGCTTTGAGTGGAGGACTGGGGGTCGGTGGGCTGTGTTCACGAAAGGCTAGAACTTGACCTAGACCATGGTGTTAGTCCTAACCTTTTAGAATGATTGACCTTCTTGAGAATTGAACAAGGTGCCAATGCTCTTTCTGAAAACACGTGCACATGCATGTGAATGTACAGAAGGTGAGCGTGATGGTGGTGGAGGTCTGTCCCTGCCTCCCGCCCCCACCCCGTGCTGTCCATGCACACGCTGACGCCTGGGTTCGTTAGTGAAAAATGCTGGTCCTAAAGGGGTCCTCAGGTGGATGTGGTTGATACTGTCTTTAACCAGTAGCAATGTTTAAGAAGTATCGGTTAACTGAAAATTACTTCTGTAATAATTGAAAGCATCTTAAAAGTTAATTCTTTACTGATGTTTTCCAGATGAATCCTTTGCTGGTGCTCTGGACTCATCTTTTGACAATCTTTCTGGAAACTCAGGGTGTGGAAGTCAGGAGAGGAGAGTGGGAGAAGTCGTTGACGAAAGTAGAAGTGGTGTGTGTGTTTCTTCACCTGCACTGAAGACCGGTAGTGTTCATTCATCGGCACCTGCTGGTCCTTCAGCTTCACTAAAGACCGGTAGTGTTCATTCGTCAGCACCTGCTGATCCTTCACCTGCACTGAAGACCGGTAGTGTTCATTCGTCAGCACCTGCTGATCCTTCACCTGCACTGAAGACCGGTAGTGTTCATTCGTCAGCACCTGCTGATCCTTCACCTGCACTGAAGACCGGTAGTGTTCATTCGTCGGCACCTGCTGGTCACCTCAGCCAGTTAACTCCTCAGAATCCCTCGGGCCGTCTTTCAGAACAAGAAGTAAGTCGGCAGAGGGATCCTGCGGGTGAAGCGGTCACCCCCGACACGTGGTCCGGGGGAGCACCCAGGGAGGTGTTTGGCATGAAACACGGTCTGCCCCCTATGTTATCTGCGACAGAACACCACCCTTGGGGACATTCACGATCTGAGAGCTCCTCGGCGAAGAGAAGAAGAAAGTCTGAGATCTCAGATTCGTCCCCGACAGGAAGACTAAAGAAGAGATGCCGCGGGAAACCCGGCATGTCACAGGAGTGGCTCCTCGCGTCGGGGGACCGCTTGCACTTCGGGCCCGGGGCTGCTGCCCAGGCTCCTGGCTGCGGCGTGTCCTCGTACGACGATTACTTTTCACCGGACAACCTCAAGGAGAGGAGCTCGGACAGTCTTCTCCCCGGGTGTCAGTCGTCAGCGGGCCCTGCTCTCTTCATCTGCAGAGGCCTCTCTCGGGGGGAGAGAAGGAACATACTGCAGACGTCTGACTTCTCCTGCATTGGGAAAAATCCCAGCCCAGCCCCCACGAGCGATTTAACGGCACAAAGTCGCCGCAGTCTTGAGAAACCCACACGTGACAAAGCAAACGCAGCGTGGGCTTGCCTGGCCGCTGAGGAAACCGCAGGGAGTCGTCCGCAGGCTGGTGCTCAGAGAGGGGAGGGTACGCGCCCAGATGGCGCAGACTCTCCGGTCCACGACGCACTGCCTGCTGCGGACGGGCTCGGCGGGAAAGGACCTGACGGGGACTCACGTCCCCTGGAAGGGGGCAGCGCGGAAGCCAGAGAGCTGATGGGCGTGGGGAGCGTGCAGAAAGAAGACTGCCCTCGGACGAAGCGGGAGTCCTGCGGTGGAACGCAGCCTGACGACCGGCTGGGTTTTGCAGGCGACTGCACCGCGGACACCTCCGCCCAACAGAGGGAAGATGTGTCCAGAGGATGCAGTGAAAGTACGTGAATCTCCTTTTCCAGGTGTCTTGGTTATGGGAATATGGGACGGTGTGTCCGTCTTGTGAAGTCACCACAGCCTTTTCGTAATTAAAGTGTTTGCTTTTTTCCTTTTTTTATTTTTAAAGAACGGGTGTTTGATGTTTTCCAGTGATAGATTCTTTAGGAGAAGGTGGCTCACCGCCCCGTGGTATTTCTAGGCTCATTGGTCCAATCTGCTGTTAGGAATACGTTTCTCCAAGCCTTTCCATGTGGGTGACAAGTGAGTGAAGCCTGACGTGCGAAGTCAACCAGAGCAGGTGCTCCCCTGTTTGCATGCAGCCTCCTCCTGGAACATGGCTGGTGTGCAGACAGGCGTTCTGACGGAGGGTTTGAACATCTCTCTGCTCACAGGAGTGAGGCTCTTGATGCCAGGAGGATAGTAAGGCAGTGTGAGCATTGCTTCCACCAGGAAAAGAGAAGGTACGAGAAAGGAACTGTGGAAATATGTTAGCAGTATTTATTTTGAAGAAACTTGGGGCAGTGTTAGTTATAAAGAAAAATGTTTTTAACGTTTTTGCTCAGGGTAAGTTTATCGTAACAGGCCTCGTTGGCTTCTATTTACTTTGCTTTAAGCTGTGATTTAAATAGACTTTTATTTCTGTGTGTAATTTAACTGTAGCCATCGTAATAAACTGTGTAATTGTAGCAAAAGTAGCAACAATAGAAGACATTTTATTTTACACTTTGATTACAAGCACAGATAAATTTCAGCAATCAAAAGTGATGAAATCTTGAACTTTAACCATGTTTACCGAAAGATGAAGCTGAAATTTCCATAAGACTAACTTTATCCTTGATTATTTGTTTGCTTACCCTATGATTTTAACTAACCTTCTCAAGATGCAGAAGTTATAGGGGTTGAAATAATCACTGCTGTAGATCTTTTCCTTGGGTATAAAGTCCCCAGAATAGCCTCACAGAGGATTAATTTTGTATATTTTTAATATTTTAGCTTTCCGAAAATATATAACATTTGACAAACTATATCTTGTGTTAGCCTCAGTATGTGTTTTCAAAATATTTATTTTAAAATCATGTTGACTCTAAGGTTAATATAAAACAGTAGATATATAGAATTATTTTGGTAGTGAAGAGTATCCTGTTCTTAAAGCTTACGTTCTCATTTTCTTCGGTTTTTATCTTGTTTATTTTTAAAGCCTTTGAATAATATTCAATGATGTGAAAATATAAATTCGGGGGACGAAAGGCTGGTTGCAGACATGAGGCGCACCCCGCAGCCCCGACGTCGTTCAGAAAGAGCGCGGTTGTCCCTGCAGGCGGGATGTTGTAGCACTCTCCCCCGCGTCCACAGTCCCCTGGGGCCTGGAGCACGTGGAAAACCCCGAGGGGCCAGCACTGGGCGCTCCAGGGGACTGCAGATGTCGGCCTCATCTGATGTGGGCTGTCACACAGCGGTGTGCAGCCAGGGCCCTGGTGTGACCGAACTTCACTCCGAGAAACAGACGTTCTATGCCCTCTAATGTAAGGATGTCTTGTAGGGTCACTTTGTTTGATGTCATTCCACAAAGACAGAAAATCATTGCATTGAAGGGCTGGAGAGACTTCTGTATTGTCTAGCCTAAACCAAATCCCTTTGTTTTGTTGTGATAAAATCAAGACCCACTGATGGGTTTAAATTGCCTGTTACCAGCTCAGCCGGTGTCCCACCTCTGTCTGGGAACGTACCACGGGGGTGGAAGCACAGAGCCTGCAGCTTACTCTAGACCTTGCTTGTGTGCTCAGTTGTGGAGCAGGAATAATACTCTGTACATGAAGCGGTACCTCCAAGTCTTCTATGTTGAAATAAAAGTCTTTTTTCAATTTCTGCTTTCAGTTCACTTGTACTCATTGCCCTTGTCGGTATGGAAGGTAGAAGGTGGCACTAAAGGTTACAAGCACAAGTTACAGAAAGAGTCAGTAAGAAACGTGAGGAGAACAGGAACAGAGGGAGAAACTTTTAATTTTTTTTAAATAATCTCTGAAATCATATTAATCAGTACTTTTTTCATTTTAGACTTTTATTCTCTAATTTTATGAACAATTTTGTAAACAAGTGTATGCTCGCAGTAACAGAAGTTGCTTCGAGTAAATGTTGCTCTCCCACCCTCGGGTACCTCCTCCTGTGAGTTCCCATGACAGCTCTTAGCTGTGCACCTCTTGTGTCCCAGGCACTTGTCTAGTTTGCTGGAAGATGTCAGGGAAGCAAACAGTGTGTGCCCTGCATAGAGGTCATGTTCTAGTGAGGAAGACGCAGTGGATGAAGGCAAGCATGACGTCAATCAGTGAGCCTGATGATACACAGCACCACAGCAGTGCGGGCAGTTAGGGTAAGGTGACCTGAGACCTCAGACCAGACATCGCAGAGCCGGTAGTCCTGTGACTGCTTGAATTATGTTTCAGCCTGAGGAAACAGCAAGTACAAATGCCCTGGGGTAGAAAGTGCTTGCAGGAACTGCACCGAGGCCAGTGCAGCTGCAGCTCATTGGGCTGAAGGAAGCCTGGGAGGAAATGAGCTAGAAAGATGGCCAGGAGCCAGATCCCCAGGGCTCTAGTACCTGACAAGACTTGGAGTGGTTTTGTTTGGTTTTGAAGTGTGATTGAGAAGCCCCTGGGGGTTTTAAACAGGGGAGTCACCAGATGGGCTTTCTCAGTTGCACGTCACCCTGGATGCTTCGTGAACCAACTGGTTGTGGAGCATCTGCTAGAAGCAGTTGCTGTCACCGGTTCACTGTAATTCCTTCGAGACTCTGTGTGTGTGTGTGTGGGGGGGGGGGTGCCCAGTGAGGGTGTGAGGGTAGATGTTACAAAGGGATTTTATTGCAAAAATAGGATTATATCATCTCGTTGCCGTAAGGTTTGCTTTTTTAAAATGTCAGATATTTCCATATCAGTGTCAATAGAGCAATATATTTACTTCATTCTTTAGTCCATTTCAGGGGTCCGCAGATTTTTTCTGTAAGGAATCAGATAGTAACTATTTCAGGCTTTGTGGACCAGAAAGCAAAATCAAGACACGTGGCTATTTACACAAAGAGAAGAAAAGACATTTTTACAAAATTTTTATTGACAAAACTCAAATATTTTGAGTGCAGTAATGTAGGCCTAATGAGAAGAACAGAATTCTGTTTTTTGGGAGAGGAATTACTTTTCTCTTGATTGGGGTTCAGATGGAGCATTCATATCTTCAGAATGGATTGCAAACATTTATTGAGGCAGATGTACGATAAAATTTTATGTTTTCCTTTCGAACACGCCTTTTCAGACAGATAGGTACAGCCAGATACTGATATCAGCCCATAAGCAGATGGTTTTCATCAAGCATATTCATCGTATATAAAGCATTTATGGAAATCTGTGAGATTTTTCACTTGATACGTGCCTTTTAGTGTGTCTTACACAGCAAATTAGTCACTTCCAACGAGGATAGGTGGAAGCTTGTCAGTTGTGCAGTCGAGTGGACGTCAAAATAAATTCCCTTTGTTCTTGCATCGGGGTCTGAAAAACCCGGAAATACGTGCAGCTCGGGTGCAGGAGTTCTGTCCATGTCGAATTTGCATGGGATGGAGATGTCACGTAACGTTTTCACTTCGGACGGAAAGTGTAGAGAGCTGCCTGACGTGACTCACCTATTGAGATGGCTTTCCAGCAGCCGTGCCACCGCTAACCACGGACCTTCCGACCACCTCCCGAAATTGGTTTCAATTGCCAAGTAGCTGCCTGGTCGTCTTGAAGTAGCTCACAGTCAGCTCCTACTTGTTTCTCAATGGCAAAGGTGGCTCAGGGGGTTCCAGTGAGGCCACATGGCCGTTGGCAAAAGCGGAAGGAAATTCTTTTCGTAGCCACACCTTCACTCTTGTCCACTGGTTCAATGGATAACCTTCTTCTTTGCTGTGCTTGAAAAAAATCTTACCTGTCACTACAGACACGTGCCATATCCCAGCAGTTTGGTCACGTACAGCTATCGGATTCTTTTTCATAGGTAATACAAGTGTCGGAAGCTGGTGAAAGTTGGCACTTCTCGTCTCAGACACACAGACGTTTATTTAACATTTATTGGCACGTAGGTGGAGAACTGTCCACAAAGCAAACTGTATGCTAAACTCACCGGTCTTGTCCATCAGATGAACCCTGCATATCTTGCCTGCAATGCATACGAGCTGCCTACAAAATTCTAGGGTGACGTTTCTGTAACCTCGTCAGCATCAGGCCACCAGATGTACTTTGACCCTGCGGTTTGTCATACGGCCATTTAGGGGACCAAGTCTTGGATATTATCACCCCCAGGAACACAAGGTGTGGCTTTTGCTTGATTATTACACCCTATTCATGCATGGGTGGGGGGACCCCCTATAATATATTAGCCAGTCCAGTTTTCTTGAATCTATGGATTCAACCAGAGAAAGGTTTATGCTGATTGACAAACTGATGACCCCACTAAGTATAACTCATTTCTTTGATCCATTTTGCCAGTTAGCAAAAGGTCTAATAGTAATTGGGCAGAAGGATTTCTAGCAGTTGTCTCTTGAGTGTGGTATTTGTTAACCTGTTAGCTGACCACTGGAGTGGGTGTTTGGATGGAGGTAAATTAGCACACGTACGTCATATCGTACAGTCCCTGCTGAAGTAGATATTTTAAATTGCACTACAGCCTTCATAATACAGCACTGTTCTGTCTTAGTGTATCAATCCCAGAGATGGAAATAACAAATGGTGTCTGTGCTGACTTCAGTTGGTTCGGGGCCATTGCCTGTATAGCTCTTGGTTGGGAAGGAATTACAAGGCTTCATCCTGACTTTGAAGGAAGAAGTAGCATAGTGAGTAGTGGTGTCTGCTTAGACAATGATTAATATGGTTCAGTATGGGGTTTAGAGGCAGAAATGCTATGTGATTTGTAAAAGGTGCGTTTTTGTGTATTTCTTCATAATTCATAATCCTAAGGTAGACAAGTGTTTTTTTATTTCAGGTATGTTTTGCAACCAAATGAGAAAGTTTGATAATCTTACTGACGTATTTTACATTTCATTGAATCAGTAGGAGATATACTATTTTTTTTTAAATTGAATTAAAAATATTTCACATATACCTAATAACTCAGCCCTTCAAATCATAGGCATTTAGATATTCAATATTTCACATATTCTGAGCATTCAAGAGAAATTATGAATTACTATTGTATCAAATACATAGGTATACATAAACATGTATTTCTTGAATATTTTTTTAAAATTTTATTTATTTTGAGAGAGACAGGGAGGGAGAGAGTGAGGGAGGGACAGAGAGAGAGAGAGAGAGAGAGAGACAGGGAGAATCCTGAGCAGGCTCCACACTGCCAGTGCGGATCCCAACACAGGGCTCAAACCCCATGAACTGCGAGATCATGACCTGAGCGAAACCAAAAGTTGGGCACTTAACCAACTGAGCCACCCAGGTGCCCCTTAAATATTTTAAATTGAAGAGTAATGACTGCACCTTTTGACAATTCAAGTAATACACATGTTTTGAGAAGACTGTTTCAACCCTCTCTCCCAGACCTGCCAGTACACTCACTGGAGGTAAGCAACCCAACCACTCAGTGTGGGTTAGTCAGCCTTAACAGAAAGGCTGGCCGTAAGGAAGGGGTTACAACCTGTTGATTGTTTGATTTGTTCATCTATTCATTTATTCCTTATTATGACTACTCTTCACCTACTGTGTCCCAGATACTGGGATAAATACAAGGGGAAGTAAGGTTGCTGTAAAGTTCTATCCCTTTCCCTTAAGGAACTAAGACAAGTAGGGAAGATACAGTCAAGATAATCTATATGCAAGTATCAGGGAATTAAAAAGATGGAGAAATTACTCCCTGTGGGAAAGGTTATATGGTATTAACATTAGTTTACATACTAAAATAAATTTTAATGGGGGTGCCTGGGTGGCTCAGTCAGTTGAGCATCCGACTTCGGCTCAGGTCATGATCTCACAGGTTGTGAGTTCGACCCCCGCGTCAGGCTCTGTGCTGACAGCTGGGAGCCTGGAGCCTGCTTCGGATTCTGTGTCTCCCTCTCTCTCTGCCCCTCCCCCACTCTCATTCTGTCTCTGTCTCTCTCAAAAATAAATAAACATTAAAAAAATTTTTAATAAATTTTAATGATCTTCATAGTGATTATAAAGGAAAAGATTCCACATCTTTTGATGATCATGATTAGATTTGTTTTTGTATTTGTAAAGTGAACTTGATGTTTTATTGGACGAAAAAAATATATATATTCTTTTGTTAGCTGAGTTTTTTTTTTGTGTCAAACACATCAATATTTTGCATGTGTCCCAAACCCCAGAAGTCTATATGGAAAGGATTTTTCCTAGGTGTCTTTGAAGGCTCTTTCCGCAGTCTTAAGACCTTGCATTCCAGGTTGTTCTTTTTTTTTTTTTTTTTTTTTTTTTAAATTTTTTTTTTTTCAACGTTTTTTATTTATTTTTGGGACAGAGAGAAACAGAGCATGAACGGGGGAGGGGCAGAGAGAGAGGGAGACACAGCATCGGAAACAGGCTCCAGGCTCCGAGCCATCAGCCCAGAGCCTGACGCGGGGCTCGAACTCACGGACCGCGAGATCGTGACCTGGCTGAAGTCGGACGCTTAACCGACTGCGCCACCCAGGCGCCCCTCCAGGTTGTTCTTAAATGACTCATAATATTAAGATTTTAGAGACTCAGAAGAAATTCCCTGGGGGGATATTGTTCAGATTTAGGGGTATGGTTGTACCTGTCCAATATATGGATTCTTGAATCAGAATCAGAAAAGGCTTCAGAAGCCTTTTCATCTTTGATGTAGTTGATTTTGCAGAGTGTTTTGTATCAATCAATACTGAGTGCTTAGATGTACTACTCGTACTAGTGTTAATTAGTCTTGTGTCTTGGAAGTAGGAAAGTAAAGTTCGCAGGAGGTTAGGTGTTGGAAGTAAGGGTGTATCTCTTATTATGCCTCCGCCCTGCACACAACAACCACACGGACCAGGTTTCTTCTAAGGAGTTTAATGGTTGTCTCAACATCCATTTTCTCGTCTCTTTCCTTTTCCTAGCACTTAGGTTATATACATTTGTCCTTATGCTGCCTTAGCCTGGTTCTGCCTCCAAAGTGGTTTATTTTCACTTAGTATCAAAACCACCTCTTAACCCGGATAGGTGCAGCAGAGGTAGTGACTTAACTCATTCACACTGAGAAGTGAATAAGTTCACCTTCCAACCTTCCTTGTTGTGTTTGTATTTTGATGATACTGTTAACCCAAACAAATTCCCTTTTTTTAATGTTTATTTATTCTATTTTATTTTTTTGAGAGAGAAAGAGAGAACATGCGCGGGAAAGAGTCAGACAAGAGAATCCCAAGCAGGCTCCATGCTGTCAGCACAGAACCCAATGTAGGACTCGAACTCACCGACCGTGAGATCGTGATCTGAGCCAAAACCAAGAGTCGGGTGCTTAACCCACTGAGCCACCCAGGCGCCCTGACCCAAACAAATTTCCAATTGTTGAAATCCCGGGCAGTGTAACTTAACAGTAAAAGTTCTGGTCTCTTCTCTGTATTTGATCACTTTTTGAAAACTAAGTGAATCACTTGTGTCATGAAGTTGAGATGACAGTGAGGAGAGAGACAGGAGTCTAGGATTTACAACCTTGATACGTAGATGGCTGATAAAACGTTTGTCACACAGGGCCCAGGGTTGTGTTGATTGAAATTTCTCAGAGACGTTGAAGATAGAGGTCTGTTAGGCAGTTGGGTATATCAAGCCTCCTGGCAAGAGGCATGGAGTTGGGACCGTTGAGTAGTGGATGACTGTGGGGCGTGCTCAGACCACCCTTGGGAGAGAGAGGAGAGCCGATGACCTTGAGAAACCAGCTTTGGAGCAAATGGCGGCAGCCATGGGGGAGGGGGTCGAGGTGGGTGGGCGGGCAGGAGAGCAGGAAGCTGGGAAGGAAACATGCTGCTGGGCTGTGGAAAGGAATAACAACCCGCCTCTCTCTTCTACCAGCTTTTACAATTACTTTGCACTTTCAGCTGCTTGTGGTTTTTCAGAAACATCCTTAAAGACAACATAGTAGCAACTTGCCATAGCTGAGCTTGTGAAAATGTTCTTTTACGTAATCACACAAGAACTCAGGCCTGTTCCCAACTCAGGATGATTTGACTTAATGATCTTCTGACTTTGCTACTGTGTGAAAGCAACACACATTCAGTAGAAACCGTACTTAGAGTTTTGAATTTGCATTGTTCCTGGGGCTGTCGATATGCAGTGTACCGCTAGGATATGCAGTAGGAAACTCTTTGCACACTCTGTTGTGACACTGGGCGCTGCACAGTGAGCCATAGCCCCCAGGCAGCCACATAATCAAGATGGTCAATGGCCACCATACTGGCAGCCACCCCCTCATACCGCCATTCTCTCTGTCATTTCCAGTACAGTATTCGTTAAATTACACGAAGGAGTCAACACATCACTTGCTGTGTGTTAGATACTATTGTCCAGCTGTACGTAGCCTCTTGCTGAGTGTTCTGAGCCTGGTTAGGCTAAGCGCAGCCTAAGCTATGATGCTCTGTAGACTGCGTGGTAAGTGCATTTCAACTTCCAGTTTTTTCAACTTGCAATGCGTTTATCAGGAAGTAACCCCATCTTTTTTTTTTTTTTAATTTTTTTTTCAACGTTTATTTATTTTTGGGACAGAGAGAGACAGAGCATGAATGGGGGAGGGTCAGAGAGAGAGGGAGACACAGAATTGGAAACAGGCTCCAGGCTCCGAGCCATCAGCCCAGAGCCTGATGCGGGGCTCGAACTCACGGACCGCGAGATCGTGACCTGGCTGAAGTCGGACGCTTAACCGACTGCGCCACCCAGGCGCCCCGGAAGTAACCCCATCTTAAGGGGAGGAAGATCTGAACTCGTATCGTTTTGTTGTTACGTGATGTATGAAAATGAAAATGTGTCATTAGCAGTATCAGCCTTAAGTTTTAAAAGTCCGTGATCCTTTTTTTTAGATCTTTGTTTACAAAATGCTTCACAGTCTGTTTCTTGCCTAGCACTGAGGCATGTGGCTGTAACACAATCTTTTTGACATAGATACTCTAGCAAGCAGCATACTTACTCATGGTGCAACAACAGGGGTGCATTGGCTTCCAAATTATATCTGTAGTCCTCTGCTTTTCTTATTTTCATATACTCTTGCTCTGAGTAAATTTTCGATTTGAATGGTGGATAACAAATAATATTCTATTCTAGTTACTCATAATCTTAGATCTTAAAAAACATTGTATCCATGTCCTGCCCTAGGCATTAGAAGTTCTCAAAAAGTGGTGGTTGAGTGTCTCGGAAAGTAATGCGTAAATAGATAGATACCCTTACCTTCAAAATGAGTGAAAGAAACTTAGCATGGCTGGATCTTAGAGCAGACTGTAAACTGCACAATACATGGCCCACTAATTCATCTCAAGTAAGGTCTGTCTGTAGCCTGCCAGGAAAGAAGTGGAATACACCTCAAATACCGAAGATCTTCCAGGAGGTTAGTGGGGTCCGCATGTGATTGGTTTCAGTCTCCAAAAGGGATTTAGTATTAGGGTTTAGTACAAAGTGGATCAGAACCTGACCTTAAAACATTTTTAGGGTTCAAGTTGCAAATAACAGTAATTAGTTTGAATTCAAGACAGTATGTAACCATTGCTGTGCATGTGTTTTCACTCAGCTAGAATCCCATTTTTGAAAGACGATTAAAACTTTCGAATCAGACCCTCCAAAGTCAACCGCATCTGTTTTATTAGAGCCTTTTATTTTATTTAAACTATTTGCAAAGCGGTCATTCTCACGTTATATGATTTTTGCTTCTTATGGCACGTAGATTATTTTTGCCTTATATTCACTTTCAGTATCGACATTGGTCTGTTGGGTTGTAAGCTTCCTAAGAGAAGGATCAGTGTGCCTCTCCAGTGGGCGAACCCTGATGATTAGGCATTGTTGATAAGAGCATCAGTGACTGATGAGTTGGATGATGGCGACGGTGGGTTGTGTGGGATGGCTCACCATGACTTGGCTGTGGCTGGGACATAAGTGTTCCCTAAGCCGCTTTTCGCCTTTTATACGTGTTATCCTATTGAGACCATAGAAGTGGTAGCTAGTATTCTTTAGTCTTCCTTCCAAATATCAACTAAGTCACATAGTAGGCGAACTATTTTGGGAGGAAAGAGAGGAGAGGAGCACCTTATAAAGTTGTAGCAATTGCAAGTAGTCATTTCACACTTCATTGTGCATTGTGTAGGATTTCTACACTGTTTAGCATCTAATGAAATCAGTTTCACTCGATAAATATCTTTTTGGTTTATGTGTCTTCATGGCTAGACGCTGGTCTAAGGTGGACATTTGTGGGGTATAGAATCATCTGTCACTTGCAGATGGAAACCTAAAGCTTTGTACTGTACTATAGACTGTTTTCTAGGGTAAATCTGACCCCAGAGCTAAGAATACTTATTTCCTCTAATAGAGAACTACTTTCTTTGGGTTTGTAAAAGTTTACAAGTTGAGAGTTTGAATAGTGCGTAAGGTGTTGGCATACATGTTCTCGCATCACCTGCTGGATGGATGGGATACCGTAGGACTGGTACATTGTCACCTGACAGGCAAAATTATTCCTGACCTTTGAGTTAAGTGAATTGCACTGGGGAGATTGTAGTGGAATAAACTGAGAATTCTAAATAGACCTTCAAAGAGCAAGACGTATGCAGTGTTTATTTAAGAGAATAGTACTTTGGTGTTACCAGTGTGCATAAATTAATTTTTAAATTTTTATTTTGGTTAAGTTGCATTAGTATTCAGTCCGTGTGAAGTTCTAACTAATCTTCAAATCCTCTTGGGTTCCAGGTGTTAAAAACGGACCAGCAAGGCCTGATGTGTTAGATGGCTCATTGGAGGGCTGTCAGGATCTCGCCAGACCTCATGAGAAATCAAAGAAAAGAGGGAGAGGCCAAAAGGTTGGTGTGTGAAAATATTATTTTAAACTTTCCAATGCTACTACATCATAATGTTCTCCTCTGGGTTAATGTCACGTAAACTAGTCTGTCCAGCTTGTGCTTTATTTAAACCATTAATGATACAGATGGATGCTGGAAGACTCTGGCAGTAAAACTGAGAGCGTTGGTTACATTCACGAAAGAGAGCTAATGTTGTCGAAGAAGCTTCGCCACCACTTTGCCAATGCATTTCTTGCTTGTGAAAATGCCAACAGCTTCTCTCAGGCTGAGGGTGTGGGGTGTGCCAACAATTGATGTTTTATGATGTGAATCAACATTCACGAGGCAGGAGGGGAAGAATCCAAAACATAATTCATTTGTGAGCTAACCAGGGTTTGATTGGAAGCCATCGGAGTGAAAGGTTCTCGTTCTTTTGTGCTTCAGCTGTAGAACCCAGCTTCTGCTCTGTGTACAGCTTTCTCATCACGCTGTTTGCTGGGATGAATGATGTAAGGAGGGTTTAAAATGTCTCGATTCTTCAGCATCTGCTCTTTTGGCTTAAATTTATTTATTTATTTATTTATTTATTTTTTTTTTTTTTTTAATTTTTTTTTTCAATGTTTATTTATTTTTGGGACAGAGAGAGACAGAGCATGAACGGGGGAGGGGCAGAGAGAGAGGGAGACACAGAATCGGAAACAGGCTCCAGGCTCTGAGCCATCAGCCCAGAGCCCGACGCGGGGCTCGAACTCACGGACCGCGAGATCGTGACCTGGCTGAAGTCGGACGCTTAACCGACTGCGCCACCCAGGCGCCCCATCTTTTGGCTTAAATTTAAAACGAGTCAGTCATTATCTTATGCCTCCTGTATAGTGAAACCTGATTTCCACACGATAGGAAAACTGTCCTGATAAACAAGTAATGAGTTGAAAAGAAGCAGCGACAGCCCATAGGGTGCACGGAGGCATCCCAATACTGAGGCCAAACACGAGGGGCGAATTCGACCCAAGGAATAGAAACAGTGATGTTTTCCTTATATTGGTAATGGTTAAAGAAGTTTCAAACTACACAGGTTCCATGGAAGTCTGGTATAAGTGGTAGAAACTTTGATTTCTTTACTGATGCTTTCTGGTTTGTGTCAGAAAAAAAAAAAAAAGAAATGGACTCCCCAAACAGAAAGGAACCACACGACAGGTAGAGAGAGCAATAGACTTGTAGGGAGAGAAGTTGTCGAGGTCGTCTTGCATGCATGTGAGTAGTGGATGAGACATCACACAGCTAGCTCCCTGAGCTCTGGCTGTAGCCACTGTCCCTGCACCTGTTACAACATTTTGTACCTGCCCCAACGCGTTGCCTCCCGTGACTGTGCCTTCGTAGGGAGCTGGTGACCCTGTGGCTGCATTTATGTTTGTTTCCCTTCGTCTTTGTCTCCTTCCTAATTGTGGCAGGGCCATTAACCTTTTCCTTTTGGGGAAAAGCACCTTTTGACGTTTATTCAACTGATATTTATTGACGCATGCACTAGTATTTATGCCCTGTTCCTTCGGAAGTGTTCCATGGCAATCTCTGTACGCCCCTACGTTAGACCACCACACTTTACGATACTGGTTACCGACATTTTACTCTTCCATGGATATCTTGTTAGAGAAAGATAACCCATCTTTACTTGGTACCTACGCATCTCTCTCTCTCTCTTTTTTTTTTTTTTTAAATGTTTTTTATTTATTTTTGAGACAGGGAGAGACAGAGCATGAGCAGGGCAGGGGCAGAGAGAGACGGAGACACAGAATCCGAAGCAGACTCCAGGCTCTGAGCTGTCAGCACAGAGCCCAACACGGGGCTCGAACTCACAAACTGCGAGATCATGACCTGAGTCGAAGTCGGATGCTCAACCGACTGAGCCACCCAGGCGCCCCCCACTCATCTCTTACTTAGTATTAGGCCTGCATTAAAAAAACAAAAAAACAAAAAAAACGTAAAAGTGCCCAGTAAATGTTGGTTACCTAGTACCATAATAATACTTCACCCTGTCTGATCCCAGGTTTCACTTCCTTATTTGCCCACTATGGAAGTTAATATTTCAGACATCTGACCTTGCCTGGCTCCTACCTGCTGATCACCTTACCTCGCGAACGGGGGCTGTTGGAGAACGTGGGGTTGAAACATGCATGCTGGGTGGGAGCCTTGTCCCTTTGGTTCTCACAAAGCCTCTCGCTTTAAACCGCACCTGTGTGACTTCCCTCCCAGCGTTATTGTGTGCGAGGGATAAGTGCCACACAAGTGGCGAATGTCAGGTGGTGTCACTGTCGTGGGTGTTAATAAAACAAGTGGTCACAAGGGGAAACAAAATGCAGAATGATATATGCATTCCTTCAACTGACAGGCTCAGGAACAAAAATAGTTTAGTACGTTTACTTACGTTACTCGTTCATGCTTGTTCCAACTTTTGTTTTGAAAATCTTTATTTTTAGGGCGCCTGGGTGGCTCCGTCGGTTAAGCATCTGATTTCAACTCAGGTCACGATCTCGCAGTCCCTGAGTTCGAGCCCCGCGTCGGGCTCTGCGCTGACAGCTCAGAGCCTGGAGCCTGCTTCGGATTCTGTGTCTCCCTCTCTCTCTGCCCCTCCCCCGTTCATGCTCTGTCTCTCTCTGTCTCAAAAATAAACGTTAAAAGAGAAAATCTTTATTTTTTATATAATTTTTAAAAAATTTATATTTTGAAAAAAAACTATATTTTGGTCTTTTTTTTATTGAAGAAAAGTTGACACACAATGTTTATTTCCCTGAAGCATTAGTTCCAGGTGTACCGCATGGTGATTTGACACGTCTACACCTTATGCTGTGCTCGCCTAGCTACCGCCGGTCACCACACAACACTACTAGCTACCGTTGCTTCTATTCCCTGAACTACACCTTTCAACCCCGTGACCTACTCCTTTCAAAACGGGAAGCCTGTATCTCCCACTCTCCTTCACCCATTTTGCCTGTCTCCCACCTTCTCCCCTTTAGCAGCCACCTGTTTGTTCTCTGTATTTATGGGTCTGTTTCTGCTTTTGTTTGTTTAGTTCATTTTGATTTTTAGATTCCACGTATAATTGAAATCATATGGTATTTGTTTTTGTCTGACTTATTTCGTTTAACATCATACTCTTTAGGTTGAACCATGTTGTTGCAAATGGCAAGATGTCATTCTTTTTTATACCTGAGTAATATACCGTTTGTGTGTGTGTGTGTGTATACACACAGACCATATCTTCTTCATACATTCATCTATCAATGACGTTTGGATTGCTTCCATAATTTGGCTATTGTAAATCATGCTACAATAAACCTAGGGATGCATAAATCTTCTCAAGTTAGTGTTTCTGGGTTTTTTCTTTGGGGGGGGTAAATACTAGATCATATGGTATTTCTATTTTTTAATTTTTCGAGGAACCTCCATACTGTTCTCCATGGTGGTTGCACTAGTTTGCACCCACTGTGCGAGAGGATTCCTTTTTTTCTCACATGTTTGCCAACACTTGTTGTTTCTTCTCTTTTTGATTCTAGCCATCTGGCAGGTGTGAGGTGATATCTCCTTGTGGTTTTTGATTTGCATTTCCCTGATGATGAGAGATGTTGAGCATCTTTTCATGCATCTGTTGGCCATCTGTATGTCTTCTTTGGAGAAATGTCTATTCGGGTCCTCTTCTGTTTTTAAATTGGATTATCATTATTGTTTTTTGATGTTGAGTTGTGTAAGTTATTTATATGTTTGGATATTAATCCTTTATCAGATATATCATTTGGAAATATCTTCTCCCATTCAGTAGGTTGCCTTTTCACTTTGTTGATCAATGCCTTTGCTACATAAAAGCTTTTTATTTGGGTGCAGTCTCATTAGATTATTTTTGCTTTTGTTTCCCTTGCCTTAGGAGACATATCTAAAAAAATGTTGCCATGGCCAGTATCAGAGAAATTACTGCCTATGTTTTCTTCTAGGAGTTTTATCATTTCAGGTCTCACGTTTAGGTCTTTAATCCATTTTGAGTTTATTTTTGTGTATGTATGTTAGAAGGTGGTCCAATTTCATTTTTTTGCATGTAACCATCCAGTTTTCCCAGCACCATTTATTGAAAATACTGCTTTTACCTCACTGTATATTCTTTCCTCTTTTGTTGTAGATTAATTGACCTTATAAGTGTGGGTGTATATCTAGGCCCCTTATCCTTTCCTTTGGATTTATGTGTCTATTTTTGTACTAGTACCATACTGTTTTTATTATTATAGTTTAGTAGTATACCTTGATATTTGGGATTGTGAAAGCTCCAACTTTGTTCTTTCTCAAGATTGTTTATTTGGGGTCTTTTTTGATTCTATACAAAATTTAGGATTATTTGTTCTACTTCTGTGAAAAATGCTATTGGTATTTTGATAGAAATTTCATTGTATCTATATTGCTTTGGGTACTGTGGACATTTTAACAATATTAATTCTATCCATGAGCATGGTATATTTTTCCATTTGCTTATGTTTTCAATTTCTTTTTTTTTTTTTTAATTTTTTAATGTTTATTTTTGAGAGAAAAGAGAGCACAAGCAGGGGAGGGGCAGAGAGAGACAGAAACACAGAATCTCTGAGCTGTCAGCACAGAGCCCAATGTGGAGCTTAACTCATGAGCTGTGAGATCATAACCTGAGCAGAAGTCAGATGCCCAACCGACTGAGCCACCCAGGTGCCCCGTCTTCAATTTCTTTCATCAGTGTTTTATAGATTTTGGAGTATAGGTCTTTCACCTCCTTGGCTAAGTTTATTCCTAGGTATTTGATTCTTTTTGGTGCAGTTATAAATGGGATTGTTTTCTTCATTTCTCTTTCTGATACTTTTTAATTAGTATATAGAAATGAAACTGAGTTTTGTGTATTAGTTTGTATCCTGCAACTTTACTGAATTCGTTTAATACATCTAAAATTTTTTGGTGGAGTCTTTAGGGTTGCCTGTGTATTGTATAATGTCATCTATAAATAGCAACAATTGTACTTTTTCCTTACTACTTAGGATGACTTTTATTTCTTTTTCTTGTCTGATTGCTGTGTCACAGACTTCAGTACTATGTTGAATGAAAGTAATGAGAGAGGACTTCTTTGTCTTGTTTCTGATCTTAGATAAAAAGCTCTCAGTTTTTCACCATTGAGTATGATGTTAGCTGTGGATTTGTCCTATATGGCCTTTATTATGTTGAGGTATGTTTCCTCTAAACCCATTTTGTTGAGAGTTTTTATCATGAATGGATGTTCATTTTGTCAAATGCTTTTACTACATCTATTGAGATGATCGTATGGTTTTTATTCTTTTTGTTTTTAATGTGGTTTATCATCATGTTGATTGGTTTGCAAATACGAAACCATCCTTACATCCCCAGAATAAATCCCACTCGATCATGGGGAATAATCCTTTTAACATATTATTGAATTTGGTTTGCTAATATTTTGTTGAGAATTTTTGCATCTGTGTTCATCAGGGATACTGCCCCATAGTTTCCTTTTTCTGTAGTATCTTTGCATTTGGTATGAGAGTAATTCAGGCTTCATAGAATGTATTTGGAAGCTTTCATTCCTCTTTTATTTTTTAGGGTAGTTTGAGGAGAATAGGTATTAACTGTTCTCTAAAGCTTTGGTAGAATTTACCTGTGAATCTATCCAGTGCTCGACTTTAGTTTATTGGGAGTTTTTTGATTATTAGTTTAATTTCATTACTAGTAATTGACCTGTTTAGATTTTCTTCTAGATTCAGTTTTGGAAGGTTGTATGTTCCTAGAAATTTACCCATTTCTTCTGTATTGTCCAGTTTATTGGTATTATTTCTCATAGTAGTCTCCTATAATCCTTTCTGTTTCTGTGGTGTGGTCGTTACTTCTCTTGCATTTGTGACTTTTTTTATTTGAGTCCTCTCTCTTTTTTACTTGGTGAGTCTTGCTAAAGTTTTATCAATTTTGTTAAGTTTTTCAAAGAACCAGATTTTGTTTTTATTAATCATTTCTATTTTTTAGTTTTCTATTTTATTTATTTCTGCTCAGATCTTTATTATTTCCTTCCTCGCACTAACTTTTAGCTGTGTTTGATTATTTTCTAGTTTCTTTAGTTATAAGTTTTGATTCTTTATTTGACATTTTTCTTATTTCTTAAGATGGGCCTGTATCACTATATATTTCTCTCTTAGAACTCCTTTTGCTTCATTCCAAAGATTTTGGACCATTGTGTTTTCATTTTCGTTTGTCTCCATTTATTTTTTGATTTCCTCTTCAATTTTTTGTTTGACCCATTGGTTGTTTAGTAGCATGTATGTGTTTTTTTCCAGTTTTTTTTTCTTGCAATTGATTTTTAGTTTTATACTATTGTAGTCATAAAAGATGCATGGTATGATTTTGGTCGTCTTAAATTTATTGAGACTTTTTTGTGACCTAACATGTGATCTTTCTTGGAGAATGGGCCATGTGCACTTAAAAAGAATGTGTATTCTATTGTTTCTGGATAGAATGCTCTGTATATATCTTTTAAGATCATCTGGTCTAATGTGTTTTCTTATTGATTTTCTGCCTAGATGATCTATCCATTGATGTAAGTGGGGTGTTAAAGTCCCTATTGTTATATTACTGTGTATTTCTCCCCTTTAAGTCTGTTTTATGTATTTATGTGCTCCTATATTGGGTGTGTAGATATTTACACTTGCTATTTCTTGTTGGGTTGTTCCCTTTATCATTATGTAATGCCCTTCTTTGTCTCTTCTTACAGTCTTTGTTTTAAAGTTTAGTTTGTCTGATATAAGTATTGGTACCCTGGCTTTTTTTTTTTTGGTCCATTTCCATTTGCATGGGATGTCTTTTTCCATCCTTTCAGTTTCTGTCTATATATGTCTTTAGGTCTGAAGTGAATCTCTTGTAGGGAGACTATAGGTGGGTCTTATTTTTTTAATCCATTCTGTCACTCTGTGTTTTTTGATTGGAGCATTTAGACCATTTACACTTAATTATTGATACTAATATACTAATTGCCATTTTGTTCATTGTTTTCTAGTTGTTTTTGTAGATTTTCTCTATTCCCTTCTTCTCTTTCTCTCTTTCCTTGTGATTGATGACTTTCTTTAGTGTTATGCTTTACTGTCTTAATTTTTTGTTTTTCTATTATAGGTTTTGGTTTTATGGTTACCATGAAGTTCATGTATAACATTCTAAGTATATAGCAGTCTGTATTAAGTTAATGATCACTTAGGTTTGACCACTTTCTAAAAGAACTTTATTTTTGTTACTCTTCTCCATGTTTCATGTATATGTTATCATATTTTATATCTTTTTATTTGTGAGTCTCCTGAACTAATTTTCTAGATCATTGATTTTACTACTTAGGTCTTTTAACCTTCATACTAGCTTTACAAGTGATTACCTTTACTGTGTGTTTGCTTTTACTCATGAAATGTCTTCCTTTCCTGATTTTCTTCTAATTGTGGCCTTTCCTTTTCCATTTAAAGAAATCCTTTTAACACTTCCTGTAAGGCCAGTTTGGTGGTGGTGAGCTCCTTTAACTTTTAATTGTCTGGGAATCTCTGTATCTCTTCTTCAATTCTGAATGTTAACCTTGCTGGGTAGAGTATTCTTCATTGTAGTTTTTTCCTTTGAGTGCTTCAAATGTATCATGCCATTCCTTCTGGCCTGCAAATTTTCTGCTGAAAAATTAGTTGATAGCTTTATGGGGTTTCCCTTGTATGTTACTAGCTTCTTCTCTCTTGCTGGTTTTAAAATGATCTCTTTATCTTTAATCTTTGGCATTTTTATTATTGTCATGGTGTGGACTTCCTTGGATTCATCTTCACAGGACCTACTCTGTGCTTCCTGAACTTTGATATCTGTTTTCTTCCCCAGGTTAGGGAAGTTTTCACTTATTTCTTCAAGTAATTTTTTTTTCCCTTTTCTCTCTCTCTCGTCTCCTTCTGAGATCCCTATCTTGCAAAAGTGTTTGATTGAAGTTGTCCAGGAGATTCTTGAACCTGTCCTCATCTTTTACTTATTACTTCCTTTTTGGTGTTGAACTTGGAAGTTTTCCATTACCCTGTCTTCCTGATCACTGATGTGTTCTTCTGCATCCTCTATAATCTACCATTGATTCTCTCTACTGTACTGTTTATTTTGGTTATTGTATTCTTCAGCTCTGATTTGCTCTGTTTGATGTTTGCTGTCTCCTTGTTGAAGTTCCTGATACGTTCATCCACTCTTCTCTCTATTATGGTGAGCATTTTTATGACCATTACTTCCAACTCTTTATCAGGTAGATTGGTCATCTCTCTTTCATTTAGTTCTTTTTCTGAGTTTTTTCTTGTTCTTTTGTTTACAGCCTATTCCTCTGTCTCCCCATTTCACATGACTTTCTGTGTGTTTGTTTCTATGAATTAGGTGGGAGAGGTGCTTCTAAACTTGAAAGAATGATCTAGTGTTTGGTCATCCCTGTGTAGGCTATACGTGCCTGGTGACTTTGGCTGGCTGGCTGGCTTGAGCTGTGGCTGGCATGGACTGGGGGTCTTGGGGTACTCTGTGCTTGGGGCTGGCCTAGTTGGATGGCAGGAGCTAAAGTGGGTGTGGTCCAGGACTGTCCCAGGTATGTCTGCACACAGAATACCCTTCTAGGACAGCTGAAGCTGAAGTGGGTGCATGCCATGATGTACCAGGGTGCTCAGCACATGCAGCACCCTAGTAGGGTGGCCGGGGCTGAGGCAGGTGTGGGCTGGGGTGGCCCAGATTTTTCTGTGCCAAGAGTGCCCTAGCACATCATCTAGAGCTAGAGTAAGGGCCTGGAGTGTTCTGGGTGCTTTGTGCCCATATCACTTTGGTGAGATGGCTGGAGCTATAGTGAGTGCTGACTAGGGATGTCTCAGTGTGTGCTGCTCTGGGGCCACCCAGGTGGGACGGCTTGGCCCTGGTGTGGGTTAGTGGCCTGGGGGCCATTGAGGTGGTAGGCTGGCTGGGGTGCCAGACCCTGCTCCCATCTGTGCTGTCAAGGTGGAGAGGGGATAGAACTTTTCGAGTTTTCTGCCAAAATTATTAATCTTGTCTTTTATTTCTTTAAGCACTATTTATTTATTTGATTTATTTATTTATTTATTTATTTATTTATTTATTTATTTATTTATTTATTTTTACATATTTATTTTGAAGTCTCTACCAGATAACTCCATTTTCTGGCTACATTTAGTTTCTTTGTTTTCTGTTGTTTTTCTTTGTTTTCAGTCTTGTGTTCTTCTAATGTGCCTGGCTACTTTTGGTTGATCTTCTTATAAAGAATTGAGATTATTTGAAGTTGAACTTCTAACTATGAGGCCAACTACCTGCCAGGGGAAAATGGCCTTCAGATGCTGGTTCAACTCTGAAGGTGTCTCTTTCTATAATTCACTGTTGTACCAGGTCACCTGTGTTTTCAAATAGCAGATGTTTGCCTGTTTGCTTGTATTTTGTCAGCTTTACTGATTATTCACAGTGGGCAGATTGTTCTGAACTGCTCACTCTACCATTCCTGAAAATGAGTGAATTTTAACAGCCATTAAACACCACCACCACCACCACCACAACAACAAACCTGTTGTAAGTAGAGACAGGATAAATCCTACTCTGAGAAAAGAGCAGTGAGAGACTAAATGAACAGAAAGGATTTTTTAAGATGAACATTCAAGTCAGTGCTTGCAAAAGACACACGAAAATACCTCTTAAATAATGAAAACAAAAATAATTCAATAAAGAATTGTAGAACCTCAGAACAATAAATTTCATTGGAAATTTTTGGTTTAGTACCCATTTTTAGTGGGAGAAGTCACTTTTTAAATCAGTGGGAAACTATCTTTTATAGATTTATTACTTTAAATATATGTTTATAAATTTGTTAAACCTTTTTTTATTTTGAGAATCCAGTTAAGCAATCTCATTACCTCTCTAGTCTTACAATATGTAGGTTATTGACAAGGAGACGTATTTCTCCATCTGAAAAGATGGGAGAAATATAACATGCTAAGACCAATCTTAATCTGTTTTCTCTGTTTCTTGTTTAGCATTGTCAAACATAGATTCTGAAGAAGCTAAATGTAAGATGAATGCTAGTACTGTGGTAAACATATATGACATTCTTTTCTTCAAAGTTTTTTTGTTTATTCTGACTACTAGAATAAAGTGTCTCTACTTAGAATATGTTTGTTGTTGTTGTTGTTGTTGTTTTTCAATGGCTGTTAAAATGTACCCATTATTTTCAGGAATGGTAGAATGAGCAGTTCAGAACAACCTCCCTATTGTGAATAATCCATAAAGCTGACAAGATACAAGCAAACAAGCAAACATCAGCCATTTGACAGAATGACTACTTCTGTCATTTTCTTTTTGTTGTTTAAAATATTGATTATTATCCTCAGCAAAATTTTTCTTGTTTTTTAAATGTTTATTTATTTTGAGAGAAGGAGAAAGAGTGTGACCAGGGGAGGGCTAGAGAGCGATAGAGAGAGGATCCCAAGCAGGCTCCACACTGTCAGCACAGAGCCCAATGCGGGGCTTGATCTCACAGACTGCGAGATCCTGACCTGAGCCCAAATCAAGAGTTGGATGCGTAAGTGACTGAGCCACGCAGGCGCCCCACAAAATGTTTCAAGGTAAGTCATCAACTGGATGGCTTTTCACAAGTGGCTGTGTTTTAAAACCTCATTTCAGAGCCACCTCTTCCCATGAGAGGGAAAGCTGGGGGTCAAAGCACAGAAATGGTTACAGTGGCTTTTGTAAGCTTGGAGGCTAGAGGGAAATGAAGGCCCAATACCTCAGATTATACAAGCATACTCATGTTGACAGTGGTAGAAGGAGGAGATGAAGGAGAAGAAGGAGGAGGAGGAGGAGAGGGAGGAGAATAAGAGGAAGAAGAGCAAGAAGAGGAGGAGGGGGAGGAGAGGGAGGAGAATAAGAGGAAGAAGAGGAGGAGGAAGAGGAGGAGGAGGAGGAGGAGGAGGAGGAAGGAGAAAAGACACTACACACCAGATTAAATGCTTTAATTTCTACACGTTTCTAAAATAGAATAGAGAACAGATGATGAATCATAGCTTGTGTATGTTCTAATAATCACTTGTTCTCACATTTTTACCAGGGTATGGTCCCTTTAGGACACAGACTGTGTCCTATTCATCTCTTAATACTCAGTACCACACACAAAATAGGTGTTCAGTAAGGATTTGCCGAGTAAATAAGGGTTGCCTTCATTTTCCTTCTGCTTCTCATTTTAGAGCTAGTGTGAGTGAGTAGGGGGAGGGGCAAAGAGAGGGAGAGAGAGAGAGAATCTCCATGCCCAACGTGGAGCCCGACACAGGGCTCGGTCCCACAACCGTGGGATCATGACCTGAGCTGAAATCACGAGATGGACGCTCAACCAACTGAGCCACCCAGGCACCCCAACCCCTTCTTTTTGAGTAAACACGTTAGACCATTTCTGGTGCCTTTAGCTATCACACAGTATCATAAGCATCATGCCTCATCTGTTTTTGAATAGTCTTCCTAAACTTGTAGGGTGGTTTTGTATCAGTGAAAGCAGGAAGGTCTTGCACTGTAGCACATTTTTGCTAAAAGTGTTGATTCCTGAGCCAGACTACCTGCGTTCAAATCCCGGCTCTGTTCCGTGTTGGTTCTATCGTGTCGAATTAGTTACTTCATTTTTCTGTGCCTCTGCCTCCTCCTACGTAAAACAGGTATAAGAGTAGTGTCATTCTCAAAATTTTTATGCTAATTAAATGTGTTGAAATACGCAGATGATGTCTGATACGTAGAGGCACTCATTAAATGTTAGCTAGTTTTTCCAGCACAAATGTGGGTGACAATTATACCCACATATCGACTGTCCCTAGTTTTGAATCTGTAACTCAAAGTAGACTGGGTCTCTGTCCCTCTCCTAGCTCACTTTCCTACCCCCGCCCCCCTGAGACTGCCCTGTGTCTTTAACAACAGGGTTCCAAACAAGGTCTCTTACTGGATGTATTGACTACAGTCATGCCTGGGCTGAAACAGGATCTCTGGGCACAGGGGGAAGGAGATTTGGGCTATTTATTTATTTATTTATTTATTTAATGTTTATTTATTTTTGAGAGAGACAGAGTGTGAACAGGGGAGGAATGGAGTGAGGGAGACACAGAATCCAAAGCAAGCTCCAGGCTTTGAACTGTCAGCACAGAGTCCGACGTGAGGCTCGAACCCACGAGCTGTGGGATCATGACCTGAGCCGAAGTCGGAAGTTTAATTGACTGAGCCATCCAGGTGCCCCTTGGCATATTTTTTAAAAGCTCCTACATGGTTCTGAAATGATGGCCACCTGCCTAGGTGAGAACCTCTGTTAGATGGGGCTACATGTCTTTGGGCCATTAGTGTGAAATCATCCCCTGTCACCCTCACCCAGGGGGTTAGAAGCATGGGTTTTACAGTCAGTGATTTGCATTTTGGTGATTTGTTTCCTCTGAGTTACCAACAAATACTTTGCTTGCTTTTCTTTTCTTTCTTTTCTTCTTCTTTCTTTTTCTTTCTTTCTTTGTTTTTTCTTTATTTTTTTCTTTTTTCTTCTCTTTCTTCTTTCCTTCCTTCCCCCTCCTTTCTTTCTTTCTTCTTTCTTTCTTTCTTTCTTCTTTCTTTCTTTCTTTCTTTCTTTCTTTCTTTCTTTCTTCCTGTCTTTTTTCTTTCTTTCTGTCTTTCTGTATGTCTTTTTTCTTTCTGTCTTCTTTCTTTCTTTCTTCTTTCCTTCCTTCCTCTTTCTTTCTTTCTTTCTTTCTCTTTCTTTCTTCTTTCCTTCCTTCCCCCCCTTTCTTTCTCTTTCTCTTTCCTTCTTTCTTTCTCTTTCTTTTTCTTTCTTTTTTTTCTTCTTCCTTTTTTCTGTGTTTCTTTCCTTGTCTTTTTTTCTTTTTTCTTTCTTCCTTTTTTCTCCTTCCTTCCTTCCTTCCTTCCTTTCCTTCTTTCCTTCTTTCCTTCTTTCCTATTGTCCTTAGAACTATCTGAACATAACTGAGATGTACCAGTGAACCTATGCAAGCTGCATGCAACGTGCTCAGTGTTACTACCAAGAGCTGCTCTTCTTGGATGCTATGACCTCTTTTTAGATGGATTCTCCTATTTTGCTGTCACATGGAGGTGCTCGATAGAGTGTTTCCGAGAGCTCTGACGATGCCTTTGTTGTGGAGGTGGTAGATTCGGAATTGTAGCTCATTGTCTGACTTCTCTAAAGAAGGCAGCTTACAGTGGAGAGAAGGTAGAAGGATATCAGTGCAGGATGGGATGAAGAGAGGACTTAAAGTGCAGTTTAGACAGGCTGTCCAGGGACAGGGAACGAGAGAGCTGGAAAGACATCGAAGCCCTCTTGAATAAAGAAAATGAGCTGTTTGAGCCACTTTTTGCTGAAAATGGATCATTTTTTCTAATAGTGTGTCTCCTCCAAGAGGCCCCCTGCATGAGTGCTTCACTGCTCTACTGGAGACTCTGACATTTTATGAATGCACTTTTACAGTTTGCAGTGAATTCCGGGGCTTTGGCTGTTTGCCACCAGATAGTGCACTTGGCTGGAAGCATATAATCTCGCGGGTTGTTTTGTTTTTAAGTTTAACTTTCAAGTTGAAATAGCAGTGACTCATCCAAATGACAGGTGATATTTATTTTGTTTCTTGAAAATTCAGCACGCGTATGTTGTTATTACTCGCTTAGGGGAATTGCCACACTTCCTCGAGGATGACACCCTTTATGAATGTCCCCATAAATAATTACCCATTGTTCAGACCTGCTGTATGCAGTAAGATAGGGCCTCATGTCCTGTGTAGGGCTTTGGAGGGCAGACCCTTTGATAGGTGAGTTTACAGAGATTGCAGGTGCCCCCGATTTCTAACGCAGGTGTATAAATGATCTGTAATGGCTTGGATATCTCACTCTTGGCACAGTGTACCCAGAGGTGGCGGTGGTAGGAATGCACCCGTTATGACAGGTGTCGCCCCCCCCCCCCCCGCAGCAGGTGTTAACTTTGCAAAGCCGACAACCAGCTGCCTCGCGATGGTGGTGTGGCAATGCTTTCAGCTCCATGAGCATGTTATTATTTTTTTTCCTTGTTATAGGAGAAACAATATTTATATAAAAACATTTAAAAAGAAGCTTCAAAGAGTGCCACCTTTTGTTTAATGTGTTTTCTGCGTTCAATCCAGAATGACTGATTCTGCATGCATTATAAAAATGTGTGCTTTGTTTTGCACTGGAGGTCGTGGCAGTGAGGGACAGTCAGGATGGCTCCAAATCATATCCTCCTGCGCCATCTGTGGTCACCAGGGACTGTGTAATGGTAGAGGCCAGCATAGTGCTCTCCCCACCGGGAGAGGTCTGGGAGACACTTGATGGGGACACTTGAAGAATTGTGCTTATGGTCTGCCTGTAAGCATCTTATATGCCGGGCAAACAAGAGATGCGCGTTCCAGATGCAAATGGTTAGAAACAGTTTCTAAGGGAGGCTTGGTAACAACACCAAATGATAGTAAACCAGGGTAGCCTCAACCTAAGTTGAGCAATAATCAGATTAACCTCTTTCAGATATGCAGAAATGCCAGCAAAGTAATTTGCTGAAGTAGCAAATCTGAATCTTTATGTTTAAAAAACAACAACAAAAAAAGCAACCAAATGGATTCTTGTGAGTACCGGAAGCTGCTGATGAGTGAAACACACACAGTCCCGTGTCCCTAGTGAAAATGCTTTCTCTGTGCCGTGCAGCCAGGCTTGGTGCATACGTGTTCGTGCCTTCCTGCCACCTCTCTGCCTCCACCTCCCCCCCACCCCCCCCCCCACATCCACTCTACCCTCAGACCATTAGTCCAGGCTAATTATGCTCATTCTGGTCCTCTTACCAGTAATTAGTTTGGGAATATGACTCACTTCTGCCCAATGAGATGCGAAGGGAAGTCTTACTGGGAGGTTTCTGGAAAAAAAAAAAGTGTTTTCTCACTCGAGATAGCCCTGGGAAGAAATGCTTCCCTGCTCCTCAGACCTTTGTTATGGCTGGATATATCTCCTGGAACTGCTGCGGCCTCGGGATGAAGCCAAAGACGGAACCAAAGAGAGGAAGCAGGGGGAGGCCTGCAGATCTTACGGCTTGTTTCCACTGACATCAGAGAGATGTGTGAACAGGGGACAAGCTGTCTCATTTGTTATGCTCCTAGGATCGGCTAGATCATTCGCACAGAGAAATGCATAGCTGCACACGTTTGTCCAAAAAGGCTAGGTTTCACTGTAAATGTGGGTGGTTTCCCCAAGCAGGTTTTTCTTGTCTTCTCTGGAGGAACGATCATCCTCTCTACATCGTAAGATATTTATTACTGCTCCTTTTGTGAAGTCTGTTCAAGTCTTTTGTACTCATTTTTAAAGTTAGTCCTTTCCAAATATTATTAGGGATATAAATTAATGGATATTATTATCCCAGGATACTTTAGTCGCTTAAAAAAAAAAAAAACAGAAAAAGAAGAAGAAATAAAAACAGCATTATTGAGAAGGAAACGGGTTAAATTAGAAGTGTGACAGATAAAACCACAACTCATAATCAATGAGGCATTCTTATGGACTTTGTTAAAAAAATAAAATATGAGGCATTTCACATAGATTTTGGCATGTGCTTTTGTGGCTTTTGGACATGAGTTAAGATTTAGTTAATGTATCAGTGATGAGTCTATGTAGGGAAATAATATAATATACAATGGCTGTCAAACCACAGCAGTTTGGTCTGGAGCTGCGCTTCAATTCTGGTCTTCATTAAGAGTGATTTTCCAATTTTTGAAAACTTTTCTTTTTTTTTGGAGTTAAGTGGTTTTATTTTTCTGTATAAACGTCTTCCTCTTTTTATTTTTTAAGTAAATCCACTGGCCATGATCTATTTATGCTCATTTAAAAAAAAGGCACTGACATCTTTCCCAGCATTGATCAGGTTGTGGCTTTCTTTTTCTTTTGTTTTTGTTTTTTGTTTTTGTTTTGTTTTTTTACTGTGTCATTCCAGTTTTTTTGAGTGAGGATTTAACACATTGCAGCAAAATTCCTAGGACACTAGGAATCAGAGACAGCTGAGGAGGGCGGCAGTCTGCCATGTGACCCCTGTGGGTCAAGGATAGAGCCATGTGCCTTTGATTCGAAATAACAGCACCAGCGTAGAAATCCCATGAATTTCCCTGTTCCCCCAAATCTACCCCATTTGTTTCCTAAGGGTGAGATTTGGTGAGCTTTGGGTTATATTCGGAGAAGTTGGTGGAAGGAGCTTCTGTCCCTCCCTGGAACTTAAGTATGTTGAGCAAGTTTCTCTCAAAAAGAGTTCAGGCCCCGAAGCCCATCTTTGTGTCCCCAGCGACTGTCTCGGTTCTGCAGGTGGCAGACTGTGACTAGGACCAGCCCTCCTCTCCCCTGCCTTCCCTCATGCCCTATAGGTCCCCTCCCCCCACCACATACTGTGTGGACTCATAGATGCTTATGTTACTTGCCAGTTTGTAATACGTTGCTGTCACCTGTTTTGGGAGGAGGATGCAGAGATTGTCCCAGATTTAGCCCGTGCAAGCACTCCTTCAAGCTGCCCTTCTGACACGCTCTGTTCTTCTTTGAACAATTCGTCTTCTGTAGAAGGCAAAGATGTTCTCCGCTCATAATTATTTTGTTGGCCCCAGCCCCGTTTCTCCACGGAACGCCATTCCGTGGAGTGGAGAACCGACTGTGTAAACACAAGGTCTGGCATTCAGCATCTCTTCTGTTCGTGCCACTGTAACGGAACACCATAGACTGGGCGGCTTGTACACAGCAGACATTTATTTCTCACGGTTCTGGGGGCTGGAAGCCCAAGATCAAGGTCCAGCAGATTCCGTGTCTGCTGAGGGCCCACTTCCTGGTTCGTAGACAGCTGTCTTCTGTGTCCTCACATGGCCCAAGGGGCAAGGGAGCTCTCTGGGGACTCTCGTATGGGCACCGATCCCACTCACGAGGGTTCCAGCCTCATGACCTAGTCACCTCCCACCTCCAGATGCCATCACATTGGTGGATGGGGGACACAAACATACGGAGTTGGGGGACACAAGCATTGAATTGGAAACAGTGTCCTCATTGCTGTTAGAGCCTCCCTGCCTCCAGTTCTCCACATTCAGAGCCAGGCAATGTGTGTATGTCTAGAGTCAAAGGGGATTATAGTTTTAGAAACTAAGATTGCTGGATAAAGCATCCTAATAAGTGAGGTAATACATGTGTGTTATTTTTTTTTTTAACACATTAAGTGTATTGATGAATCAAGAACTTGGTTGTACATTTTCTCTATGCTTGTTTTTTTACTATAAGAATTAGTCTTTTCCAGTATGTAAGTATTCACAATTGATACTGACACTTTATTGATCACTATCCTTGTATCATTTGAGAACGTTTAGAAAGGTATTCTATTTTTTAGAAGTGTCAAGTCCCTGTAATCCTCCTGATGGAAAACAAATTTCACATAAGGAAAAAAGATACAAGGGAACATAAGTAAGCTATGAAAAGATTAATATAAGAAAATTAAATATTTTTGTCCCATTTTTCTGCAGTGAACCCAGCTTTAGAATATAGAGTTTATCATCAGATTAACAAGGAGATAACAGCAGTATGAAGCAGTATGAAGTATACATCTAGGGAGCTGCGTATTACAAAACCAAAAACAAAACAAAAAAACTTTCACCTCTTGGATGCAGAGTGAGTCTTTCTGAAGACACTTTAATGATGCATTTGCCAGGGAGCTAGAGGATAGAATACTCTCAGGAAGTGATTGGAAGACATTTTCCAGAATTTATCTCTTATCATATTTGATTTGCTCTTTTTTATTCTGTCTGTATTCACAGTTTATATAAACATATGATTCCGGTGGCACCCATGTGTCTAGGTGGCCTTATATTACTGACTCGTGAACATAATCAGTAATCCTGGCAAATGTGCTGATTATTTCATTTCACTTCCTTTTTAGGAAAAGTACTGTTACTGTCACTTATGAAACGGTACCTAAACCCAAAACATTTCAAGGAATGTTTTATTTAGTTTTCATTTTTATTTAATTAATTAATTTTTTAAGAATGTTTTATTTTTAAAGTGTTTCTCTTTTGTCACTAATAAAACAAGTACCTTTGTTTGATTTGACCTCCCCTTGATGTTACTAAAATAAAACCAATCAGACTATTTCCCAAATACTTATGTTTTCTTCCACCGCTCACTACTTTAGAACTTCCAGAAAATGCTTTTGTTGAAATTGAGTGCAGCGTTTTATATTTGTGATTTGTTTCTTACTGTTTATTAGATTATGTCATAGGCTTACCTTTCAGTGTTTGCTTTGACTGCTCTTTGGTGCTGTATAGCTGTTCTTGGATAAGTGCTTTTCCTTTTTGAGGTACAGAGCCCTACATTTTCTTTCTCACTGAGCAGCAGTGTTAAAGGTATCACAGAGTAGTTCTTTCTTTTTCTGTAATAAACATTCTGTAAGAGATACCCTGAAATCCTTCAGTGTGGGAGCAGGTGTGATTTGCAGAAGAGTGAGAACATTTCATTTTATATTATTATATTGCAAATAATAGGATAAGATTTCAGCTTTTCTTGAGGCTGTCCATATGATTTTATCGTACTTCTTTCATTTCTGAGATCTTCATACTTATAACTAAAATGTTAAGATCTATGCTGTATGCTCACGTTTATTCTCATGTCTGATGAACACAGTTAAACCCCTGACCTCCATCCTCTCTCATTGGGCTGGGTTTTTGCAGTGGCTTATTATTATATCTTTTGACCTTATGTCCAGTCTTTTCATAATTCTTCCCAAAATGTATCCTCTTTGCTGTCTTAGGGAAGCCTTTCTGATGTTGATCTCATAAGTGACATCTTGTTGAATCCATACAGACTACTCAGAGATTCCCCATGGAGCCCCTTGATTTCATGAATATTTCTTTGCCTATTTGTTCATCCTGTCTAGGGTATCAGGATATCTGTCTGACCCTATCTGCCAAACCCCTTCGCTTGAGAAATTGTTCTGGCTTAGTTATTATTTAAAGGCTAAATGGTTATTTAGTATCTTACAGTATTCTTTCCTAGGAATTGGATGATTCTGTTTTCATTAAATAATGACTCAAGGATTTCCTCATCTTTTTATCACTTTTTATTAAAAACTGACCAAAGAGGGTAAACTTGACATTTGAAATTAAAACTTCAGTAGATCTAATGAGACTGCTGCTTGAGTAATCACTTTATTACTCAAGTTTGATAAAAACTAAAGTTTGATAAAAACTTTATCAAAACTCTGTTCCCGGGAGTTTAAACAACATGTGCAGAAGAGATAAAAGACAACATGTGCTGGGCAGTTAAGGAGATGATTTATTTCAGAGCCTGGTGATGTGGAGACCATTCCTTAGGAAGGAACGCTCAGAGCAAAGCAGAAAGCCTGGGTTTGATGGGCAGGTAAGGGTGTCCTTAGGGAGTCTTTGGGAAATGAGCAAGAATGAGGTAGTCTTTCCTGAGTCATGAAGGGAAAAATGTGGTGATGGGTCTTTTCTTGGATTATTGGGGATCAAAGTGGTCCTTGGGGGTCAGCCTTTCCTTCAAACACTGGGGGGGACCTTACCAACCAGCACTATTGTCCAGCAGTACAGAGCTTGGCTTCTATGTTGTCACTGCTACCTCTTGTTCAAAGCGGATACCATTCCTCCCTGAACAAGTCAGAGGCAATCATAGCCTTGGAGGCAGACTGGTATCTAGGAAATAGTCTCCGGAGGACTCTTGTTGGTGATGCTTCCATCTGTTGAGAGGTGATGGCAAAGGTCTGTTGTCTTATGGTCCTGGAGATCAAGCATCTTAAAATAAGGATTCCAGAAGTGAAAAGGAATGATATAAATTGGTATAGAAGGTGATAGTATAGTTAAGAGTCAGGAGCTGAGCCCTGAGGGGAATCAGCCCAGTGGGTCCCTGACTTTGGTGGAGGAGCACCTTTCAGCTTTGCCACATGGCAGATTGTCTTGAGGGTGTTGAGCCATTTGCCCACAGGTGTGGTTACCTGTCATCCAAAGGTATGTGTAGCCTGAGCATTGTGCCCCACCTCCCTGTGGCCTATCCAGAGAGGATCCTGCTCATGTGTGGTCACACAGGCTTCAGTGCTCGGGCCCTCTTCAAACCTGGGAAAAAGGGACAGCTTCAAGGTCACTGGGGTCCAGACAGAGATTGGGACGGTCAAGTGCCAGTTCTTGGTGAGGCCAAGTCAGGTGGGTGAAAAATTGGGAACATTAGTTTGAGAGGTTGTAGCCAAACCGTGAAGGAAATTTGGTTAACGATTGACAATTTGGGCAAAGCAACAGGAATGGGGCCAATATGCAGGTAGGGATGGAAACTGGTTTTTCCACAGGGGAAAAGGAAGTCAAGTGAATCTCTACCAAAAAAAAAAAAAAAAAAAAAATGGAGTTTTCACATCTGTCAGTTCCCTGCAGCGTACAAAGAGGTGCAAAATAACTCAGACAGTGAACATGGCTAGGATCTGATATCCTGGAATGGTGTAGTGTAAACAATGCATAGTTTCCCACAGAGACAGAGACACAATTTTTTTCCCATAGTCCCTCCTCTAATAATCAAAGAGAGATTATTTATGATCACAGAATAAGACTGGTCTCATTAGATTTATTTACATAGGTGTAGCAAGAATAGTTTGCAGGAAGTTTTCATAAGGGATCTTAGATTGCACATTTAAAAGCCTCTTGGGGCTAAGAAGCCAAGAGCTTGTGCTCAGATTTCACCTTAAGTATCTATACATTTGGGTAAATTCTTTTCTCCTGAGGTCCCCAGCATATCCTCTAGTTCCTGGGCCTGCTACAAAGTGATCGTTCTTGCTGATAAGTCAGGAACCCCGGAAGCCAGGGACAGGCTGGTTTTCCCAAGAGGACTTTGGCAAGCATTGGTGCCATCATGTCCACCCTAGTTCCTTAAAAGTGTCTGCTCATTACTGATTCACTGAACAGTATACTCAAATGTGGTCTTCCAGTCAAGGCCATGGTTGCATCTACAGTTTTTTTCAGTTCTGTCCTGGTAACAAGGAAGACAGATCCTTTTTGAACCTAGGCAAATAATTATACTGCTCTGAAAGTAAGAACGCTAAATAATATTGAGTTCCCAAATTCTCGAGGGGTCAGGCAGGGAGACTCAGATACCGTTTCTAAATGGATCCTTTCTTGTTGCAAAAGCTTCGTTGACCGAACTGTTGTAAGATATAGTGTAAGAAGAGCTGGGACTTCCTTGTATTCAGAGAATAGAACAGTAAAATACTCCAAATAAAAGCCACAACCCCTCTTCAGTAGTTCATTTAGGCCTATGGAATTCATTCTCACTTTGCTTGGTCTTGGGTTAGTAGTCTCATGAAGCCATCTGCTTCTCCACTAGAATTCTGGAAATCCTGACTCAATCCCCTGGCAGGGTCTCAGCGTTGTTTAAAAGACGCCATCAGAAGACTGTGCCCAAACTATTTGGCATATTCCTTTTCCATGGCCTGTAAGAGGGTCTTTCTTTTGAAGACAAATCTCTGGCCTCTAGGTGATTGCAAGTGCTGATCAGGAACCATCAGACTGAAATAATGTGTAGGTGACAAAGATTCTAAATGGCCGTGGCTAACTTATTACTGGTAACTCTCAAAAGTAAAAGGTCTGCCGAGAGTGGAATAACGCAGCTGATTGGGAACATTGTTGTATGCAAGATGAAGGCCACCAGAAACAGTACGGTCAACATCTGTAGGCATAATGGCTAGCCCTGCCTTCAGAGAACAGTGGACATTATGTGTGATTATAAAAATGGAAGAACATAATCTTTACAGAAAAAAAAAAACCCTTCAGGTATAACAAAATAATCTGAAGATACACCATGGATATCCTAATTATGTAAATGGAGTAGACCAAGAATATGTCAGGATTGTCAAGTAAAAGAGATTTGCTGGGTCCAGAGTTGGACCTAAAAATCTGTGTGTTTATAACGCTTTACTCACACAAGCGGAACCCGAGGAAGACTGAGTGTCGATTCTGATTTGACAAGTCTATTGACAACTCATCAATAGTAACGTATCACATTGACCTAATGATTTCTAGCACGTCTTCATGTGGTGGAAGAAAAAAATCTTTGATTTTCCAGGTGTATCTGGGAAATCTCAGACAGCTTTTGGATTTGATTTTGAGGAAGGCAAAATAACAAAAGCTGTCAGGAAATTGTGAGCACTTGATTAAGGTAGGACCGTAGGTTACTTAGAAACAATACTTGATTACTTACTTAACTGATCAAAGTGACAAGAAAAGATTTTACGAGTAAACACAGAAATCATGTAACTTGAAAATGCCTCACCTTTTTCTTAAATGACTTGATTTCTTAAATACACAAGGAAGCAATAAAGTCAACATAAACCATAGAAGGTGATTTTGGTAAAACAGAATTTTTGTTATGTAAACAAGTTACACAGAAAAATGGGTGAATGAATGAATAACACTTTACATTTTATTTTATTTTTAAATGTTTATGTATGTATTTTGTGAGAGAGAATGTGCATGCAAGTGGACGGGGGCGGGGGGAGGGGAGAGGGAGAAGGAGAGACAGAGAGAGAGAGAGAGAGAGAGAGAGAGAGAGAGAATCCCAGGCAGGCTCTGCCCTGTCAGCCCAGAGCCCAACGTGAGGCTCGAGCTCTAGAAGTATGTACACAGTTGTATTTCTTTAAAAGTATTGCTACTTAGTATAAACCACATATTAATTTTAACTTCTAACTAAAATAACTACTTTTTGGGGTGCCTGGGTGGCGCAGTCGGTTAAGTGTCCGACTTCAGCCAGGTCACGATCTCGCGGTCCGTGAGTTTGAGCCCCGCGTCAGGCTCTGGGCTGATGGCTCAGAGCCTGGAGCCTGTTTCCGATTCTGTGTCTCCCTCTCTCTCTGCCCCTCCCCCGTTCATGCTCTGTCTCTCTCTGTCCCAAAAATAAATAAACGTTGAAAAAAAAAATTAAAAAAAAAAAAAAGAAAAAAGAAAATAACTACTTTTTTTTAAGACATTTATTTATTTAATTACTGAGGGAGGGAGTGAAGAGTGCACGTGTGTGAATGAAGTGGGGGCAGGCAGAGGGAGGTGGGGGGGAGAGAATCCCAAGTAGGATCCATGCTTAGCATAGAACCCAACACGGGTTCCATCTCACAGTTGTGAGATCATGACCTGAGCCGAAATCAATAGTTAGACGCTTAACCAACAGCCACCCAGGTGCCCCAAAAAGTGACTAACTTATAAAATTAGTTACTAAAGTTATTTACTAAAGTAACCACTGGGAAAACTGGGGATGGGTAAATGTACAGCATCACACATCAGCATTTTTATGTATTTCATTGTCTCTATAGCATATAAAAATAAGAATCAAAAGCATATAACCTTAAAATTATGCTTAGTTATTAGAATTTCTGTATTCTTTCTTACTGAGCAATGATTAATGAATATCCATTAATTAACTCAGTTTAGCATCAGATGAAGGTTTTAAGTTACCTAAATGTCTTGGATATTATCTTAAAGATTTAATAATGGTAAAACACAGTCGCTGTTAAAGTAAAACTTGTCAAAATAATGATTCATTTTGTTTAAATACAAATTTACATTTTTCATAATCTTAAACATCATGTAGAAAATAATGCTTACTCGATCACTACGTCTGCATAAGATTAGGAGGACATGCACAAGAAGAATAAAAATGTACTATTTTACTATACTTCTGTCTGGTAACTCAGAGAAGAGATAGCTGTTTTTAATAAAGCAAAAATATTCAGCCAGCATCGTTTGCCAGAGATTTACCAAAATATGTGAACTTGAATTCTTAAAACATTTGGATTTCTAGGAGAATAATTTTTATTTTAATTGTTGAAAATACTGGGAGTTCAATTTCCTTAATTTCTGGAGATTTTAGGAATATTCAATTGACAAGTCCTTCTTCCTAAGCCAGTCACAATATAGCTTCCTTAAGAAATTTTATAATCTCATTTGGTAACACCATCTCATGATGCTTATGTCAAATGTGTGATAATGGCCTTTCTGAATGACATGTATATATGCACGGAGACTCAGGGCATTTAGTTTCAGTTATCGAATTCACTTGTGAAGTGTTGGACTCTTGATTTCGGTTCAGGTTATGATCTCATGATCTCATGGTTTGTGAGTTTGAGCCCCGAGTTGGGCTCTGCATTGATAGCAGGGAGCCTGCTTGGGATTCGCCCTCTCCCTCTCCCTCTCTGCCCTTCCCTTGCATATGCTCTCTCTCTTTCTTTCCAAATAAATAAATAGAATTTTAAAATAAATAAGGGAAGCTAGCACTAGAAATCAAGTAAGTACTCAGAATCAAAATCAAGTTCTCACTGTGGTATCAAAAGTCTGGAGCACGGAATCAGGCGCTGGACTCACTGTTGGGTGCATAGATCACCGTCAAGAATGGTGCACAGGGGAAGAAGCAGGAACAATCCCATCTGAGCCAGACACCAAAACTGTGAAAAACAAAATGCACGAGACAATTAAAATCTTTGTATTGAGGGACACTCAGTCGGCTAAGCATCCGACTCTTGATTTTGGCTCAGGTCATGATCTCACGGTTCATGGGATCGAGCCCCATGTTGGGTTCTGTGCTGACAGTGGGGAATCTGCTTGGGATTCTCTCTCTCCCTCTTTCTTTGCCCCTCTCCCATGTGCATGTGTCCATTCTCTCTCTCTCTCAAAATAAATAAATAAACATTTAGAAAGATATTTGTATTCAGACTGTTGTTATAGGGGCTATCTTCATTAATGACAGTGTCACAAAGAAGAGGAAGGGGCCCAGGGTTTTACACATAAGACTTAAGCCCTTAGCAAGTCTTATGGTCATCATGATGAGGATGGCAAGGTTCTTATTTGAGTCCCTGAGGAACTGTCCCAAAAATAAATAAAAACATTGAAGAAAAAAAAATTTAAAAAAACAAAATTCAGCTGAGTAATATTGAAGATCTGATGGGCTTTCCTGAATCCAGCAGCATCTGGCAAGAAGATGGGAGCCACCAAGGAGTTGAACAAAATGGAGAGTTTTCATAAGAAGGATTGTAGGGCAAAGAAGTTACTGGCAAAACAAAAGAAACAATTGCTTCAGGCAAGATCACCTTCTGCAGATAACCTTCTCCCTTCCAGGTATGGAGAAGGCTCACTGGCAGATTACCTCACCCATGCTGGTCAGAAAATTCCTGACAGATGGTTAACACTGCATTTCTGGGGGAGGTTGAAACTGCTGTTAGGTTGAGTATTATTAGTGTGGTTTGGTGATTTGGCCTGACTCAAGTGATGCCATTTTGGGCCTGTGGTCTTCTTTTTAACAGCCCCGTCTTGTAGCATGAGAGAGAAGGGTGGTCCTTTGTGTTATGCTTTTTTCCGAACACAAAAGGGTGGGAAGATTTTTTAACCTGTGCTCTGTGTTCTGGGGCACAGGGCACAGGTGAAGTTCAACTTTGTCCTGGGGAATCAACTTGTCATAGAATAGGGATAGAATAATAGAATAGATTACAGGACAGGTAAATGCAGGTCTCAGTTGTAAAGAATCGTTAGGTAATTTTTCAACACTAAATGTGGTTGGTTCTAATAAACGTTAGCTGGTCTTTTCCAATGATGGTAAACAAAGGCTTACTGATTCTCATTAGATTTGTACACCGAGAATATCACCTTCCATAGAGACTTGATGGTGGGGGAGGGGGGTGGGGCAGGTTGGTGGAGCATCGGGTTACCATCATAGAAGAGAGTATGGTGGCCGGACTTTCTCCCTGCTTTGATTACCATCGGCTCAACAGGGCACGTAGCCAAGGTTACATCAATAAATGGTTTGAGAAATGGTTTGTATTCTCACGAAATGACATACTGTGAAGGTTATAACTTACAGAACTGCTAGCATTAATAGTTTCTTTCGACAGAATTATTAACCGTGTGGCAACCCTGTGAGTACTTCATTATCTCATGTCTTAGACAAGACCCATGAGGTAAGGGCAGGCCAGGCACCCTGTCAGGGATGGAGACAGCAGCAAGTGAGCTGCAGGAAGAGGTCCTGAATTACAGCTGATCCTATTTCTTGTACTTCACATACTCTTTTTGCATAATTGATTCTTAAAAAACATTCTATGGATTTTCCCGTAGTAGCCTTCTAAGAAGTTGAAAAATACCTGGCTTTCATATATCTGGATGCTTTTTCAGCTCCACAGAACAAGAAAGACCTTATAAAGTACCTTGATTTGAGTTGTTCTGCTGGTTCTTGTGTGCCTTGCCAGTTAAATATGGACCAGAATAATATTTTAAAAAATTCATTGTGGACACTTTTAAAGCATGGTATTATTTTGAGAGAGAGGGATTGAGTGTGTGCACAGGCATGCAAGTGGTGGAGGGGTAGGGAGAGAGCAAGAAGAGAATCCTAAGCAGGCTTCACTCTGTCAGTGCAGAGCTGGATGCAGGGATCAATCTCACGAACCAAACCGTGAGATCAAGACCTAAGCTGAAACCAAGAGTCAGAAGCTTAACCAAATGAGCCACCCAGGCACCCCTGATCTCAACCAGTATTTACACGGGGGCAGCAAGAGTGTTTGTTGGCCTTCTGGGGGATGCTTTCTAAAATCTAGAACCACGATGGGGTGCCTGGATGGCTCAGTTGGTTAAGTGTCCGGCTTCGGCCTAGGTCATGATCTTGCAATTTGTGAGTTCGAGCCCCACGTCGTGCTTTGTGCTGACAGCTTGGAGCCTGGAGCCTACTTCAGATTCTGTGTCTCACTTTCTCTCTGCTCCTCCCCTGTTCATGCTTTGTCTCTCTCTGTCTCTCAAAAATAAACAAATGTTAAAAAAAAAAAAATTAAAAAAAAATCTAGAACCACGTTATATTGAACAAATAAAATCAACTTCTGTCTGAACGCTTTCATAAGTGATTTCAGATTGATCTTTGTTTCCCTCTGTTGTTTGTTACCCCAAGGTTAAATACCAAGACAACTCTCCACCAAATTTTGTCCACAGTACCCATAAATTTAGGTGGATTTCTCTTCTTGATGTCCTTGATGTATCCTAAGGGCCTTGCTCTTTCAGGAGGAGACCTTCCACAGCATCTGTGAGGCTGGGACTCTAAGCCAATTCCAGGACAGTTTGCCCAGGAGGTCTTTGTGGGCATTGACTCCCTGCGTAAAGCCAGTCTTAGCTCCTTCACAGAGGCTAGCCAGACCTGACAGAGCATCATTGTCAAATATGACATTGTAGGCAAGGCCCAGTTTCATAACCAGGTTTTCCACTTATATTCTGGTAAGATGGAAAACATATTCTAAAACTGTATTGCCATGGAAAGCAAAGGGACTTAGTAGAAGGTTCCAAATTTTGAGGCAATCTTTGAAAATCAGGCATTATTTTATTACAGTTTGCAAAAGCGTTGCCTACTATATTCTTCTGAATTACAGAAAGCTTAAGAAGGAAGGGAAAGGGCTTCTTTATTCATAAAACAGAACATTAAAGCAATATCAACAATATTCTAAGTCACCAAGCACACTAAGTTTCTCTCATCCATTCATTTAGTCCTAGGTAGTTAGTTCTATTCTGTGGGACCTTGAGTTTGCCTCTTAAAAGCTGTCTGCTGTTGACCACACAGAGGTCTGGGAATCCTGACTAGCCTGATAGTCTGGTCTGAGAGCTAACTAAGCAATGTCGTGACGTCATGAGAAGCCCGTTTATTCTGTGAAGCACTAGTTGAATTACTTGGTATCTTCTTTATCCATAGGCTTCTGAGAAGTTCTGTGTTGGGGTCTCAAGTTCTGCCACTAACTTATTACAGAGCCATTCAGTGATCATCAGGGGAAAACAAAACTATGTGTAGGCTTAAAATTGCTGATGTTGAGTTATTGCTCATAATTTTCAAATGTGAAGAGTCTGATGTGATGTAAGAGTAATGTTACTGACAGGAAAATCTGGTTGTTTTATGGCAAGTGAAACAAAATAATAAAATGATTACCAAAAAATTAAGCAAAATTTCTTTAAGGAAAGCAACTAAACCAATTTTCAAAGAAGTCAGTAAGTATTATCTTTGCTGTAAAAAATATTAAAAAGGGCATTTATTTGTGAAAGTGATGCAGGCAGGCCCGGTCTAAGGACCCAGAGGGGGTCCCACAGGACCAGCCGGGAGGGTCCCCGCTGCACACAGGATAGAAATCAAATGTGAGCCAGCAGAAGGTGAGAGCAGACTTTATGGACCGTAGAGAGAGAGTGCAGATACAGACACAGTGTCTGGGAGACTCAGAAAAGGAATGGGGAGGACATCTCGTCCTTGCTTGAAGTCTGGGATTTCTGTTGAGGATGCTGGTCTGGGGTGCGTGTCCTCTCAGACATCCAGGAACTGGTTAGAACAAAGTGTAGTGTAATGTTCCTGAGACACAGTAAACACACTAAGAACATGGGAGAATTATCAAGAGATTTAGTAAGCCTGAATTAGGCCCCGGACATCTATATTTTTATTTAGAGAATATATCATAGATAAGTCTGCATCCCCAATTGAAAGCCATTGGTCTACAAGATGCTAGATTTAAGTTACAGAAACAAGACCCTCACCAAATTAGCAACTTTTTTTAATGTTTTTATTTATTTTTGAGACAGAGACAGAGCATGAGCAGGGGAGGGGCAGAGACAAAGGGAGACACAGAATCTGAAGCAGGCTCCAGGCTCTGAGCTGTCAGCCCAGAGCCTGACGCGGGGCTCGAACTCACGGACCGCGAGATCATGACCTGGCTGAAGTCGGACACTTAACTGACTGAGCCACCCAGGCATCCCCAAATTAGCAATTTAATAACAAATTGCAACACTGTACAATTGTCTGATAGCAGCATAGTAGAGACTAGAATACCCCGAATAGAAGAAAACTCAACACGGACAACCATCTGGCCAGTGTTTTCCCTGAAGGTAAAAACATTATGGACAATAGGGCCAATAACTAGTATCAAGGATTTTCTCCAAAGCCTATGATTTCTGAAATATTTTTATGTGTAGCATTGTACCTATTAAATGTTCACCTAGACAGGCTGAGTGGCCCTTCTGATTTCACATGAATCGTTACAACAGTGACACAATAAACCTGGTTACCCCCCAGTTCTCTTGTAAGAAAAAAACATATTTTCTTGATTTCCAGGGATTCTTTGAGAAATCTCAAGGATAGTTTTAGGTGCAAATGATATCCTTAAAGTTTTATTTTTATATATTTAAGATCCAAGGCAAAAATCAAAAAAGTTACCAGACGAGGCTCACACAAATGTTTAAGATAGGATCATGAGTGCTCGAGAACCAATACCAGATAAGTTATTTAATCAAAGTGATAAGAAAACACTTAAAAATAAGCATAGACTGTAACCTAAGTGAGCAAACTTTATTTTATTAATCACTGGCATCAAACAGTCAACATGAAAGGGAGACGATTACTCTGTTACAACACAGTCTTTGCTCTCTAATTAGGCAGATTATGTGGAAAATTAAGACTGATTCATTCACATTGCATAGGCAAAGGGGTAATCAGTAACCAAAAAACAGCCTGTCGACATCAGGCATGATTGACTAAAATTGTAACACATTTTGGGCTTTCCTTCAGACTCAAGTATTATAAGCTAAAGCAAGTTAAGTGAACTTTCCAAGTTTTGTTCTTCAATATGCCTTTTCTTATCCTGTGGCAGACTGACACATTAAGCACAGAGCTGTGTTCATGTGGTCACAGCAATTTAATAGTAACACTGAGATGCTATTTCTGTTAACAGGCAGTGCATTCTTGCTATCTTTAAGTACATCAATAAATATTGTTAAAGCTTTTCAGTTTCGATTTCTATGAGGTTAAATATCGATAGCCATAATCCACATAAACAAAGGCTCTTTGGGTTCCTCAGTAAATCCCAACAGTATAAAGTATATAAACTATATAATAGTATAAAGGAGTCCAGAGACCATAAAACTTAAAACCCACTGCTTTAAGAGATATAAAATTACTTCTTTTTTTTTTTTTTGAAAAACAGACATGCACGATTGTAATCCTTTGTCAGTATTACTCTTAGTGTAAACTTAACCATTCATATTAATTATATTTTTTAGCCAAAGTAACCAAATTCTATTTCATAGAAAACTGGGGAGAATAACTGAGAAATGTCCATCTCACCCAGGCATGTTAGCAGACCAGCAAGGCATCGATTACACCGTCCTACCGCGGTGTCTCCTTTACACCCTTTTAAAGTTGCAAAAATGAACAAGTTCATTGGCACGACCCAAAGACAGAGCTTCTGTATAATGTAAAAAAATAAGCAAAGATACATAAAAAATTAGAACTACATATAGTAATCAGTATTTCAGTATTCTCCTATAAATTACTGAGTTCTCCAACAATTTTTAAATTAATATCTGCCCAAGGTTTATGTTAACCTAATATTAAAAGAAAAACTGAAGCACCTTAAAATTTTTAAGAGGTTATTTGAGCAAAATTTGATTTGAATCAGGCACTGCCAAACTGGAGGTGGTTAGGGGTTCTCCCCTGCCATAAGCTAGGGAAAATACTTATAAAGAAGAGGTGGAATCAAAGCAAGAAAATTATTCCATTGGCTGTAGTTAAGCGGTTGTCTTATATGGGAAAACTTAGTTGGCTCTTCCGGATTGGTTGTTCTTAGGTTTTGATTTCTTAGCCTTAAGGCATTTATAGGCTCCCATTCTGGTTTGCTTATGTAGGTTTTACTGGAGCTTTAAAGCCACCTTAGTCTAATGGCCTCCTTGTTTAATTAATTTAACACTAAAGATCCTGGAAATTATCTTCATGCTGACCTATTACTAAACACGATTAGTATTGATGTAAAAAGCTTGTTAGAATAATGATTTGTCACAAATTTAGTTTTTATAATCTTAAGCATTATATAGGAGTAATCTTATTTTATCTGACCAATAAACCTAAGTCTAGGAAAAATAAACCCAAGTAGAATAAAATGTATGTTTATATTATACTTAACATGGATGATTCAGATAAGACATAACTGTTTTCATTAAGTGAAACTTATTAAACTAATATTAATTTCCAAACATATTAACTGTGTGAATTTGAATTCTTAAAATATTTCAGTTAGTTATAATTTCAGCCACTGGTCAAGAATAAAGACAGAAATACTAAAACCTGTCTAGATTTCAAAGAGCTATTCTCCTTCCTTGTGGGAATGAAAGTCTTAATTGATTTTTAGCTCCAAAATGGGCAAATAAGCAAAGACTGATAAACCCAGTCCTCTATGGTCTCTTACCAAAAAAGAATAAATCTCTATAATCCATTCATTAATTTATATAGAACACTAAGTAGACCATAAAACGAAATTCCTAAGCATTGCTTCCACCAATGGAGAATAATACATTCCTTAATGAAACAAAACAAAACAAAAGCTAGTAGAGAGGAAAATTGAAATTAGAGAAACAGAGAGTCAGCAAAGTTCTGTTGCCACTTGGCATTCAGCTTTGGAAGCCAATAATAAATGTTCCTGGACTAAAAGCTTCCTGTGGAGTATTCTCCGGTGATGAAGATTAGCTACTTCTGTCAGATGAATCTATTGGGCATCTTGGTGGAAAACCTGCATAACTGTTAAAAGATATCTTCTTAAAGGTACATCATAACTTTCTCACTCACAGAAAATGAATATGTGTTAAAGATTTTATTTAACCCATTAGTTAATGATGAGACAGGAAAGTTGTTTTATCCTCTTTGGAGGAGAATCCACAGAGCGGACGTGCTAATGGACCATAAGGAGTGCTGACGTGGCTTTGTTAACAGATCCAAAGTGGCTTTGTCAGGAGTGGGAGAGGGAAGTCAATTGAGCATCCACTGGAGGGACTTTGCATTTCTACAGATAAGAATATTTGCATCACTATCAATTTTCTACAACTAATAGAGTTGTAAAATAGCTCAAAGACCATGAAAGGCATAAGCCCCATAGAAGCAGACAACCCTGAAGGGTGTGTGTGCTGAACAACTCATAGGTAGGTGTCCCCTAAAGATACCCAGTAATCTTTTGTTCCATTTTAAAGTATTTCACAGGGTTTTTCCTCCAGCCTTGATTCTGCAACTAACTCTTTTTACTTTATCATATATTTCTCCACCCATTAACCATCTTATGTTGTTATTCATCTTTAAAGAAGTTGCAGATACCAATCCATATTGTTATTTAAGGAGCTTCCTTAAAAGCTTTCCTTAAGTCAAGGGAATTATATTGGATATATTTCCTAATACCTAATTTATAAGAACAGATAAGTAAATATGCTTAATGATAACATTGCTGCATTTCAGGCCAGAACCATTTGTCACACCAACCTGAACATGTGCTGTCATGGCACTTGTGGTCATTGTACACGAGGGAGAGCTTGTCTCTTGTAGGTTCTGTGGCTGGACTGTGTAAATGAACCTTTCATCCTCTAGATTCCATATCACATATCTACAAGTCAGTTTTTTGTGGGGTTTTTTTGTTTGTTTTGTTTTTGTTTTTTTTTTTTTTTTTTTTTTTTTTGCCTTCTGTGTATTTTTTTCTCTGCACTTAGACTTTTATTCTGGGGTTTGAGTTTCTTTATATACAACTATTTTTCTCCCTTGGCTGAGGATGAAAGGTACTATCAGGCTTATGGTTGACTTAACTGTCCAACCTTCCTTCACTCAGACTTAATAGGGGTCATGTCCATGGTTTTCCCTTTTTGAGTGGTATTAATAGAATAGATTAATAGATTATATTCATATATTCATGTGTATGAAGTATGTGTACTTGCTTCCCATTTTATATTCATCTATTTATGATAAATAGTAAACTAGTATTATTTTGAGTGCTTACTGTCCAGTAGTCACTGTTCAAGTTACTGGGGGATTTTAGCCGGGAGATGATTTAAGTAGCTTTCACAGTAATCCATGTGAGATGATGGAATATTTCAAGTGGCGTAGATGTATCCATGTTCTGATACATGTGCACGGTTGAGTTGGTGGGATGAATCAATGGATTGGATGTGGGGTGTGAGAAAATAATGATGAGTGAGCGATGATAAAAATGTTCTTAACTTGAGCAGGAGTAGAAATAGCATTAAACCAATGAAGCTATAGAAGGAGTGGGCTTGGGAGAGAAGATCAGTAATTTAATTGTTTTCTGCTATTGTGAGAGAAAATATATAATATAAAATTTGCCTTTTTAACCTGTTTAAGTGTACAGTTCAGTGACTGTGTTCAGTGTTGTGCAGTCAACATCACTGTCTATTTCCAAAACATTTTCTTCACTTCAGAATAAAACTCTGAACTCATGAAGCAATAACTTCCCATTCCCTCCCACCCCCCGGCCTCTGGTAACCTCTATTCTACTTTGTGTCTCGACTAAGTTACCTATTCTAGATATTTTATATAAGTAGAATCATACAATATTTGTCTTTTATGTCTGACTTTTTTTCTTTTTTTTTAAATTTTTTTTTCAACGTTTATTTATTTTTTGGGACAGAGAGAGACAGAGCATGAATGGGGGAGGGACAGAGAGAGAGGGAGACACAGAATCGGAAACAGGCTCCAGGCTCTGAGCCATCAGCCCAGAGCCCGACGCGGGGCTCGAACTCACGGACCGCGAGATCGTGACCTGGCTGAAGTCGGACGCTTAACCGACTGCTTCACCCAGGCGCCCCTGACTTTTTTTCAATTAGTGTAATGTTTTCAAGAGTCATGATATAGTATGTATCAGAACTTCAGTACTTTTTATGGCTGAATAATAATTTGCACCGTGTGTAACACCAAATTAACTTTATCCATTCATCGATTGTTGAGCACATAGGCTATACCCACCTTTTGGTTGTTGTGTATAATGTTATAATGACAATTCTCACACAAGCATCTGAGTCCATGTTTTCAATTCTTTTTGGTATATACCTAGGAGTAAGTTTGTTGATTGTATGGTAATTCTGTGTTTAACTTTTTGGAGAACCACCGAACTGTTTTCCACAATAGTGGCATCACTTTTTGTCAACTTTAGTTATTTTTCATGTTTTTTTTTTTTTTTTTTTTTTTTTTAATTGTAGCCAACCTAGTTAGGCAGGAAGGGATATCTCACTGAGGGGTATCTCATTTTGTTTTGGATTTCCCTAATTAGTGATGTGGAACATCTTTCCATGTGCTCATTGTCCATTTGCTTTTTTTCTTCAGAAGAAATGTCTATTCACGTTATTTGCCCATTTTTAAAATGAGTTGTTTGTCCTTTTATTTGCTGAGTTGTAGGAGTTCTTTATATATTCTGGATATTAAACCCTTGTCCGATACAGGATTGGCAGATTTTTTTTTCTCCTACCTGTGGGTTATATTTTCATTCTCTTAATAGTGTCTTTTGATGCATAAAAGTTTTAAATTTTGATGAAGTCCAATTTATTTTTTTTCATTTTGCCTGTGATTTTGGTGCCGTATTTAAGGAACTATTGCCAAATCCAGTGTCATGAAGATTTCCCTTGTTTTCTTCTAAGAGTTTTTTTTTTATAGCTTTAGCTCTTAAATTTAGGTTTTTGATCCATTTTGAGTTAATTTTTGTATGTGGTATAAGGTAAAGGTCCAGAGGCGCCTGGGTGGCTCAGTTGGTTAAGCGTCTGACTTCAGCTCAGGTCATGATATCATGGTGTATGGATTCGAGCCCCGCATCGGGTGCTGACAGCTTAGAGCTTAGAGCCTGCTTCAGATTCTGTGTCTCCCTCTCTCTCTCCTCCCTCCCCCACTCATGCTATGTGTCACTCTCTCTTAAAAAATAAATAAACATTAAAAATTTCTTTAAAAAAATAAGGTGAAGGTCCAACATCATTCTTTTGTATGTGGTCATCTAGTTCTCTCAGCACCCTTTGTTGAAGAGACTGTTCTTTACATATGAATGGTCTTGCCACCTTTGTCAAAAGTCACTTGACCTTAATGGCACCTGGTTAAGCATCCAACTTCAGCTCTGGTCATGATCTCATGGTTCATGGGTTCAGACCCTGTGTCAGGCGCTGTGCTGACAGCTCAGAGCCTGGAGCCTGCTTTGAAGTCTGTGTCTCCCTCTCTCTCTCTCTCTCTCTCTCTCTCTGCTCCTCCCCTGCTTGCATTTTGTCTCTCTCTCTCTCCCCCAAAAATAAACAAACATTTAAAAAAAATTTTTTTAAATCATTTGACCTTAGATGTTTAAGTTATTTCTGGACTGTCAATTCTGTATCCATATGTTCTCATGTCAATACCATACAGTTTTGATTACTGTAGTTTCATAGTAAGTTTTGAAATTGTGAAGTGTTGGACTTCTAGCTTTGTGTTTCTTTTTCCAGATTGTTTGGGCTATTTGGATTTTCTTGGAGTGCCATATAAACTTTGGGATGTTTTTCCATTTTTACAAAGTGTTAAGTCTACTTTAGATAGTCTTGTCATCTTATAATATTAAGTCTTACTGTGCAGGACCGCAGGATGTCTTTCTGTGTATTTAGGTCTTTTGAAATTTCTTTCATCAATGTTTTTTTAAATTTTCACTGTACATTTTTTTTGTCTCTTTTATTAACTTTATTCCCAAGTATTTTATTCTTTTGGATGCTATTATCAATGAAATTGTTTCTTAATTTCCTTTTCTTAGTGTTCATTATCCATATATAAAAATACAACTGATTTTTGCACACTGATTTTTTTATAGTACATCTTTGCTGGATTCATTTATGAGTTCTCACAGTTTTTCTGGGTTCTTTAGAGCTTTCCTCATATAAGATTATCTCATTTATGAATAGAAATAGCTTTCTTTCTTTTCCGATTTGGATGTCTTTTGTTTTATTTCATTTTTGTTGTCTAATTGCCTGGCTGGAACGATACCTTAGTTTTGGACATGTTAAATCTGAGATCCTTGTTAGACCTCCAGATGAACTTCCTTCCCATGTAGGTGGTAGAATATTTGAGTCTGGGCATCAGGGAATATTTCTGTGCTAGAGATACAGTATTGGGAACCGCCAGCATGCAGCTAGTATGTAAAACCCTGAGGCTGTACGAAAGATCGCCTGGAGAATGAGTACAGGTAAAGAAGCGCAAAGCCATGGAGAGGAAGCCTCGCATTGTAGAAGTCAGGAGGATTTCCTTTTCCCTTCCCCTTCGTTTCTTGGGATACTTCCCCCCACAGATGACACTCTCCTGGCATCGCTTGGATGGTTCTACAGAAGAAAGTAGATGACGTGGAAGGGGCGCTTCTTGGATTTTATTTGGTGCTGGTCACATCACTACGCCTGCATAGTTTTCATTCAAGGATAACACTGAAGATCGTGATTAGGTTTCAGCCAGAATCTCCCTTGGTGATCAGAGACACCCACAGAGAGGCTTCTGAGTCTCCAGACTCAGCCTACAAAGTTGTGCTACAGTGGTTCCCTTTGTATCCCAAACAGATGAGAGTTACAATAGACTATTCTGCAAGGGTAACTGAAAAGAGATTGCAGTCATCTCTGAGTTAGCACGTCTGCCACATCTCTGAGTTCTCCATCGAGTATCTTTGTGATCCGGGTTATCTCTTCATTCTCCTTCCTCCACCTTCCCCAGATATACCCACACAGTACAGGCCCCTTTGACTCCATGGTGTGTGTCCACATGGGGTCCTCTGAATGCCTCTTGTTCTTTCTCCTCGTTTATTCGCCTGGTCCCTCAAGACATACGTGTACAATGGTTAGTTCATGGTTACAATACATAGTGGGTTGCGTTTGAAATACATCAGTTACAAAAATGTATAAATAATGTGAGTTCATTTTTGTTTTTTTTGAAAAATTATATATACACACCTTCCCACGGAAAGAACATTTGGCAGAATATATACCCAATTATTAAACAATAGTCATTTTTCTCACTGGTGGAATTACTGGGGAATTTATGTTTCTAATGATATATTTCCAAAGCGTTGAATATGTATATATTTTGCTGTCAGCATGCTTTTCTTATGTAAATAAAAAAAGTATTTAAAAACTCATTAAAAAAAAAACTTTACACTTCCAGTTAATAGCAGATGCTGACCCATAAATAAGCCATGCCTTTTTATCTGAGCTTCTCTGTGCAAGAGGTTAAAGCATTTGATTGACCAGCGCAACAGGAACATAAGTGTTACTGTGTGTGCACCACCTAGGCAAGGAAAAATGGCTCTTCGACCTGTAAAAAATGCCTTTCTTACTCTCACCCTCCTTGCACGTCTATAAGCAGGATGGCATCTTTGGTGGTCTGCCAGCTAACTAGTAGAATGGACTTCTGGAGGGAAGCCTTTCTCCCCCTCTCCTTTTCTACCTCATGCCCTGGATTATTTTGGATTGATTTGGGGATAAGTAACTGACTTTCTATCTCTTGTGCTGTTTTTTTTTCCAGGAATATAAAGTTTTTTTCTTTTGATATATGCTTAAATGTTTATTTTTAAGTGATGTAACTTTTCAAAAAATGTATTAAAGTTAATTTCTGTGGGAAAAAATGTTTTTTACATTTCTGACTGTTTTTTGTTCCTTCTCTTTTGAAATCTCTAGCCAACAAGAACATTAGTCATGACAAGCATGCCATCTGAGTAAGTACTCCTTGTTTTGATAACTTTCTACTCAATGTAAAATTTTGGATTTTTCTTTCGTATTCTGTGATGCTGTGCTTGTAACACAGCTCGTAGCGTTGCACTATGTTGCTTTTACTCTATATAATTGATATTGGCATAAGAAGAACCCTGGAAATAAGAGACTATGAACAGTTTAGCAGTGAAGACTTTTGGAGTTGTTTAGATAGCATTAAGAGGTATTACAGTATTTTGCTTTTCTTCTTGCTTGCTTCATATCTACGGGCTCTGTGTGTCCACGACTTTTACCCCATGAAAGTTCAGTAAATGGAGCATCGCTCGCTGACTCCCTCACAGTTCTTAAAGAAACACTTTGGTGGGAAGCTCTCTACCACTATATTAAAGCCGCTATCTGCACATTTTGTGAAAAGAGTTAATAGCTTGTTGGCACGCTCTTATCGTCTTCCTTAAACATGTAACACAATATATAGCACATCCAACAAAAATATAGCACCATATTCTTTGTAGCAGATTTTTGAATTCCTGTCTAAAGGGGAAAACCATAGGTTTTGTTTTGTTTTTGTTTTTTTTATCAGTCATAGGTTTTTTTTTTTTTTTTTTTTATTTTTTTTAAAATTTTTTTTTTCAACGTTTATTTATTTTTGGGACAGAGAGAGACAGAGCATGAACGGGGGAGGGACAGAGAGAGAGGGAGACACAGAATCGGAAACAGGCTCCAGGCTCTGAGCCATCAGCCCAGAGCCTGACGCGGGGCTCGAACTCACGGACCGCGAGATCGTGACCTGGCTGAAGTCGGACGCTTAACCGACTGCGCCACCCAGGCGCCCCATCAGTCATAGGTTTTAAGGTTTGAAGACATTCATCAAAATATTGGGACATTTCAGTGAAAAGTTGCCTGCAAAAAAGTGCATGCTTGCAATACTTTCTGTTGCAGGATCCTTTTCCTACCCATGGCATGTGAAATTAAAAGGACTGATTGTTCAAACACCGTACATTAGCTACTGGAAAAAGAGCACAGTCAACAATGTTGGCTAATCTCTTATGAAGTATACTGAACATTCTACATAGTCTAATACGGGAGTGAAAATTGAGAATGGTAGGTGTAGTATTTTTAAAAGTCTGTAGTTTTGCTCCAGGATAAAACATACTAGTAAATAATCATTTTCTCAATCAAAGTTTTGAAAATGAAAGTTTTCATTCAGGCCATATTCTCTTTTTATTCCCCCCCACCCCCCACATATACTTCGGTGTGAAGCTAAGAGCAAAACCTAGACGTTCTTATTCCACACTGATTAGCCATGTCTCGAAGAGACACTTGTTGTTGATTAACACATCCAGCAAAGAGCTGGCAGCTACCAGACTCGGAATAAGGAAAATCATCAATATGCAGAAATGATGGGTTCTGGGGAGCATATCATTTAGACCGTTTCACTTCTTTATTGCTTTTGTTTTCTTTGTCCCAGTAAGCACAGATTCTCTGGTTGAAGTGGTGATAGGGCCTGGGCCTTGACCCATTCATGTTTTTTGCCCTAGGGATCTCTGAGAATTTAAACTGTGCTACGGTTCAGCCCTTTCGTTTCACATGTAAAGAAATGGGTCTTGCGCATTGACATCCTCGAGATGACTAGAGAGAAACTCAGAGGCACCTTGGAGTAGACAGGGTGCTGTTAGAGGCGGTCTGTGCAAGCATGTGCAACAGCAGCCTCTTTTCCTTCATAACAATTTTTGGAGACGAGAGAAATTTATCTCTTAACTCACTGTGTACGTCATAGTGTGGCTCCGAATGCCCTTCGTGTCCTTTGTATTTCACTGGGGATTTCCAAAACTTGCTGGGAGGGATAGGGGAGTGCAATGTGTCACAAGCAAAGGCTTTAGAAAGGTGGTCATAAAGGAAAGACAGGGAGAATGGTGAGCAGTTTGGTGAGGAAATTAGAGGGGAAGAATATGTATTTTTCTAAAGGTGCTTGAGGCACTCGTGGAATGACAGACCAGAAGACAAACAATGATGGGCTCTGAAACAATAAGGAGACTCTGCCAAATTTGCCCTAAGATTTGATCTGATAATGTAATAAGAAGGGCCCTTTTCTCCCTCATACTTAGACAAAAAAAAAAACTGTATGTGTGAATTCAGACAAATGTTAAATATCAAATAAAATCAGCAGGTGATACGTTCAGTCCTGACCGTGCGTGGATTGGTTCACATCTGTCCAAAAAGGAAGTGTGGTGTGGTAGGAAAAGCAGAGGCTGGTTTGTGATGCTGGCAGCTTCCCTGGCGTCAGGCGCAGGGGTGGGTGGGGAGCTACTTCTATCTTGGGGCTGTTTTCTCAGCTATTCAAATAGATAGTTGTAGTTGAGAGCTGAAGTTTTTGAATTTCCCCAAATGTTAAGTCATTGACCGTAAAGAAATTAACACAGGAGTTCCATGGCTGAGATCAGTGTAGAATTTTAGCTTTCTCGTTCTTAGAAATTACGATTCAGTCTTACCACCTTATTGTTCATATGTAGGAAACTTAGTCATTTTGTTGATTTTTTTTTCCCTCCTGTTTAACAGAACACAGAACATCGTCATCCAGGTTGTGAACACATTGAAGGGCTTTTCACTTGCCCAGGAAGTGTGTGAAACTACTACCCATGTGCTCGCCGGCAAGCCTCTGCGCACTCTGAATGTGCTGCTGGGAATTGCCCGTGGCTGCTGGGTTCTCTCTTATGAGTGGGTAAGAATTTGTGTGAGCAAATGTTGGACGTACATATGTTACAACAGAAGGTGTTTTGATAGACGCAATCTCCCCAAGACGGTGACACTAGATCACTAGATTTGCACTTGGCTAATTTGCACACTTTCCTATGAGCAGTAGACACCGTGTTCCTGTTGTGTCCTTGAACCCCCTCTCCCTTTGGGTCTCCACCTTCAGCCACTGCTGATTGCCCGGCAGCAGGCGTGTGGACCGAGAGCAGAAGAGTGGCCGTCCAGATACAGACCTCAGCCACTGGCAGAAATAAGATTAGAACAGGCTTGGAATGAAAACACAAAATGCGTGTTCTCACAGTCAAATGAACTTTCTTCTGTGTTTGACCAAGAAATAATGTGACCTATGTTAGTGATGGTTTAAAAAGCCAAAAGAATTCAGTGATTGTTTTTACAGATGGATTTACTTAGGATGAAACATGTTCATTTAATCCCATTTGGATATGTTTTATCTTACGCATATCTATCTGTAACATTACTTGCCCTTATTTCTGTGCATTAAAGGTAGATTGTTTTTTTAATCATTGTTTTCTTTATTCATAGAAATTGAGATTGTTTGTTACTGTTTCTATTTTTACTTTGGTCCTCAACCTATGGTCACTCCAAAGCACTGACATCTGATGAGAGTACAGTCATTTGTGACTTGTGTTACTACTATATTGCATCTGCTACATATCCACCCTCCTTCCTCTTCCCCCTAACAATGTATTATATTAATTCTGTGTTAATTTAAACTGGTAGAATTATAATACACAAACAAGCTACAGATGGATTTTTTTTTTTTTTAATTTTTTTTTCAACGTTTATTTATTTTGGGGACAGAGAGAGACAGAGCATGAACGGGGGAGGGGCAGAGAGAGAGGGAGACACAGAATCGGAAACAGGCTCCAGGCTCCAAGCCATCAGCCCAGAGCCCGACGCGGGGCTCGAACTCACGGACCGCGAGATCGTGACCTGGCTGAAGTCGGACGCTTAACCGACTGCGCCACCCAGGCGCCCCTACAGATGGATTTTTAAGAACGGCTCTGGTCTTTTTCCGGGGTCATGACTTAACCCTGCAGCTTTCTGGTCCAAGACATTTGTGACATTAGCGCTTAAAGTCATGAAGTGGAAAAGTTTGAAATTCTATCCCCCCAACACAAAAGTACTATTTTCATTGGTGACAGTTGGTGACTACCATACTTCATTATGTGTTTGTACTGATCCACATTTATTTGTAAGAAATATCATTTATAACTCCAGCTTCCATGAATGAATACCCTGCCTTCTTTTTGTCAATTCACAATGTTTCTGTATCTTTATCAGTTAGCTCTTCCTTCCCTCATGTCTCAGAGGAAAAAATGTTCTTTATCATTTATGAGGATATACATCTGTGCCTGATTCTGTACCCGACCTATTCTTCTGGGACTCTGAGCAGAGAAGTCAGACATGAGAATCAGCATTTACTGTTGCCATGCGTAAAGACCAACTCCCTAGCTGCCTCCATGTTTATGCTCAATGTACTGCCAATATTCTCCCCCTAATAATGCATAGAAACAGAGCCAGATGCAAATTTAACATATGGTTACTATATGTGGGATTAACCACTACACGTTAGAAAGGCAAGAAGTCGAATGTGTTATTTGGTGAACTTCCAGTGCTCAGGCAGAACTGGGCCACTTGGTCACATGAGTGAATGAATGAAGTACAAGTGCAATCAGGTAAGAAAATCAAATAAAATACATTTAGATTAGAGTGGAAGAAATGGCACTGTGTCTGTTTGTAGACACCGTGATTGTCCATGTAGACAATCCCAAGAAATCTACAAAAAAACTCTTAGAACATATTACCAGGATACAAAGATGTAATCATACAGGGTCAACATTGAAATAGTTAAGTGTAATCTAACATAAAAATATCTGCAGGGTCTGTATGCTGAAAACTATAAAACACGGGTTTAAAACAATCTATGAACTAACAAAGGTAGAGACATACTATGTTCATGGATTGGAAGACTCAGTGTAGTTAAAATGTCGTTCTTCCCCAAAACAGTTTACAGATTCAACACATTCCCAATAAAATCTCAGAATAAGTCTTTGAAAATAGAGACAAATTGATTATTTATATATACACATGTATAGTTTAGAATCAGGATAAAAATCTTCATGACCCAGATTTAGGTGGAGAGTTCTCAGATGCAACATGAGAAGCATGATGTGTAAAAGGAAAAGTGATAAATGACACTTCATCAAATGTAAAAATTTATACTCTGTGAAGAACATTATAAGGAACCCAATATAAAACATTTCCATGTATCACCTGGTAAAAGAATCGAAACTTTATAAAGAACTCTCAAATCTCAAAAATAAGAAACAACCCAAACAAAAAAATAGCCAAAGGCATTTTCAAAACAATCGTTTATGTATTTATTTTGAAAGAGAGTGCACACAAGTTGAAGAGGGGCAGAGAGATGGAGAGAAGCCCCCAAGCAAGCTCCAAGCTGTCAGTGCATAGCCTGACACTTGGCTTGATATCATGAACCCATGAGATCATGACCTGAGCCAAAACCAAGAGTCATGTGCTTAACTGACTGAACCACCCAGGTGCATCCCATAAGCATTATTTGAACACTCTACCAAAGATACGAAGGTGAAAAGATGCTCAATATCATTAGAGAAATATAATTTGCAGCCACAGTGAGGTACCGGCACACATTTAATAAAACGGCTAAATAATAGAATATGTCAACAGATCTTCCAGCAAAGATGCAGAGCACCTGAGCCCTTGTACACTGCTGGTGAGGGTGGAAGGTGGTATGGCTATTCTGGAAAATAGTTGGGAAGTTTTACATGAAGTTCAATGTATATTCACCATGTCACTCAGCAACCCAGCTCTGAGGTGTTTGCCTTAGGGAAATGAAAGCTCATGCTCACACAAGAATCTGTACCTGAAGATTTGTAACAGCTTTGCTCATAATCACGAAAACCTGGCAACAGCACCGATATCCCTCAGTGGGTGAATATGGATAAGCAAACCATCCTTCCATATTGTGGAATACTGCTCAGTAATAAAAGACAGCAGTGATGCCTGCCACAACGTGGGTGAATCTCTTGCCTTGTGGGCTGCCTTCTGGTGAACCAGCCGGCCTCAGGGTAGGATGGTCCCCTCAGCGGGGCTGCCCTGAGGTACGCCTCCACCAGACGTACCCGCTTCTCCCACAGGACCCCAGGCCTCCAGGTGTCGAGCTGTTGGCATTTCCAGACAGCTCCTACAAAGTCAGCCCTCCAGATCTAGCCTGTGAAGTGCTGACTGCTACAATGGGGCAGAATCTCAAAGGCAGGAACAGTGTGTTGAGGTTCACCAAGAGGAGAAGTGGTAGATGAGACAAGAGAGCCAGATGGTGAAGACACCTTGGCCGTGGTGAAGTCCTTGGATTATATTCCTTGTGTCATGATGAGCTATCAGAAAGTTTATGTCCAGAGAGTGAGATGCTATGACCTGTGTTGTTCAAAGGGTGGTGGCTGCTGTGTGGAGAACTTACCGTGGGGAAGAAAGAATAGCATCAGAGTATATGCCGGCAGATTGTTGCCTTAGTATCCCAGTGAGAAAAAACCACAGCTTAGACTGGGTGGCAAGACACTCTCTGATTTGGACAATACTAGGAGGTTGGGGTTCAGGGATAGGCTGCAGGTCGTGAGGGGACTTGATGGTTTAACAAAGATCCTTTGTGATTTAAGAGGAATCTATTACCGTGGGGTTCCCTTTCATCTTGTGCACCAAGACAGGCGTCATGAAGCCTGTGAGAGAAGCCAGTGCCAAGACAAGACACAGCCAAGGTGGCACATGCCATCCCACACCGGGAGTCACCTGAACTATGAATCTGGCAAGAGGAACCCTGCTAGTTTGATGCAACGGCCTCTGCTCCCTCTGGCTCCCACTGATTGCATTCCAAGTGCTGGTAGCACCAAGAGTACACAAGTCACCCATGGACCCTTGCCATATGGTCAACCAGCCAGGCCGGAAGCAATTCTCTTAAATATGCATAAGGCGGCACCACCTTGAGTAATTTCTTCTTCTAAAGGGTCCATGGTGCTGCATTAGTTTCCTGTGGCTGCTGTGGCCAATTACCAGAAATGTATTGGCTTAAAAACAGCACAGATTTATTCTCTTACGGTTTTGGAGGTTGTAAGTCCAAAATAGGTTTCACTGGACTCAAGCCAAGGTGTTGTCAGTGCCTCATTCTCTCTGGAATCTATAGGGGAGAGACTTGTTACCTGCATTTTCCAGTTTTAAAGGCTACATGCATTCCTTGGCTTGTGGCCCCTTCCAGCTGTCACATCCTTCTGACTTCTGTTTCTGTTGTCACACCTCCTCTGACTTCTTGCCTCTATCTTTGACTTACAAGGACTCTTATGGTCTCATGGGGCCAACCTGGATACTCCAGGATAGCTCCCCATCTCAAGATCCCTAACTTCATTGCATCTGTAACGTCCCTTTCACCATGGAAGGTAACATATTCTCAGATTTGGAGGCTCAGCTGTAGACAGCTTTGGGGAGGGCATCATTCTGCAATCAAGTACAAGTACATTCTGCCATAAGTACAAATGCATTAATTCCTGAAGCACCATATTCCACGCTTCATTGCACCTCAGGTTGCTGACTTTTAATTGGTTTGGATTCTGTAAGGATAAGCTTTAAGAAAGCTTAGAAAGATGGAGAGGGTAAATGGCCATGTGAAGAGGCAGAGCTTAGAGTGATGTCTCTACAAGCCAAGGAATGCCAAGGATTTCCAGCAGCCAAGGGACTCTTGAACCACATTCTCCCTTAGAGCATCCCGAAGGAACCAGTTCTGCCAATGCATTCCTTTAGGACTTCTTGTCTTCAGAGGTGGCTTTGTTGATTATAAACAAGAAGAAAGACAGTTGAGAAATTAAGAAAACAATAAAGAATAAAATAGTTCACCTTGGGTCTCTGACTATTTTGAAGCTGTCCATGTTCCTTCATGCTTACTGGGTGATGCTGGCAGGGAGCTAGGTTAACCTGAAGAGGGAGGGCCAACTATGTGGACTTCCAAGACAAGAACAAAGGCAGGACGGAGACAGAACTGTAACAGTACTGAACCCTGAGAGCCTTCCTCTGAGTTTTAAAGCTTGCAAAGTAGTGCATGAAAGCATTCACTTAATTTTTTTTAAATTTTTTTCATGTTTGTTTATTTTTGAGAGACAGAGAGCACGAGCCGGGGAGAGGCAGAGAGAGAGGGAGACACAGAATGCGAAGCAGGCTCCAGGCTCTGAGCTGTCAGCACGGAGCCCGATGTGGGGCTCAAACTCATGAACCACAAGATCATGACCTGAGCTGAAGTTGGACACTTAACCGCCTGAGCCACCCAGGCGCCCCCAGTTAATATTTTTAACTAACACACTGTATATACCAGTATAGTGATTTTAAATAGTGATGAAGCAGTGACCTGAACATTTACTGTTACTTTTCCCATACTAAGCTACTGATCAAGCCACTGTTACTTCTATAAGGTATGACTTCTGACAGTTTCATATATTTTATCTTACCTTCCGCTGGGAAGACCAAAATCAACAAATAGTTATTCAGAGAGAATACCTATGCAAGTTGATTCACTGTTTAAATACCTACAGTGAAAATACACATCCGCACACATAGGTAAACACATACATATGCGTTCTCTTTGGAGGTCCCCAAGTATTTCCATTATAGTATTACCATCATTTACAATGTCCCAATTGGCAGTACATTTACATGAAGATTATTTTGAAATAGAAGACTCACAAGACTGTAACACAAGATCCAGGCCTCTGATGTTTTCACAGTTCGTAGGATGATAACATGAAACAAGAGGAAGATAATTGACTACGGGAAAGTTCGACGCCAGGCTACGTGGCCAGCCTCAGATCTGGTGATTTCACCAACCGAAAGTTGAACCCCCATCCCCGCACAAAGCTGGAATAGACCTGGTTGACCTGCCCGGGTGCTGGGAACAGAAGTCCTTCTCACCAAGCCGCACTTCCCGGTGTGTGAGATGGAGCCACGTACAGCACGTCCCCCCACAGGATTATGTGAGCACTGGGAGTTAAATGCATACAGTGCTCACGGCAGAGACTGGCAGAAAGTGAGAACCTGACAAATGCCAGCCTTAGAACAGAAGTGACAGTGTCTCCAATTCCCACAAAGAGCTACCAGGATCAGTTACTATCTGTGTCACGGGTTTCGTGCACAGAAAGACTGCATTAACCCTACAATTTAAAAAGATACTTTTTCTCTGGACCAGTGGTATCTTTGCCATGGACAGTCCAGCCCGTCCTTGTTAGCACCCAGGAACATCCGTGAAGGCTCCTGAGCACCGCAGGCACGTAGGAGTTTGAGGGACCTGAGAAGGGCACCCTTGCGTATCCGGAGGTATCTCAGTATAATTGGAAACTCCACTTACGTCAAAGCCACCGTAGTACTGATTTTCGTATATACTTTGGCCTTCTCCAGAACCATCAGGGCACAATTGCTGAAAGGGATCACTTTCACATTTTAAGAGTGATAGTTCTGGCATTCGTATCTTTCTAAGGAAACAGCTACAGACATTGCTTTACCAGTGATGCCTAAACACTTCCTTACTTGTGAGAAGTACCAATTCCTAAGAAATTGAGAAGGACCAGATCTGCTGTGGCTGAAAGTAAAATGCCTGTTTGTGTATTCGTGCCACACCGGGGATGACTGGGAAATGTTTCGTCTAGCTGGCCTTGCGTGTTTATTGATTTTAATGGGTTCTTGCTGACTTGCACTCTTAAGGGAAAAAAAAAGTTTAGAAATGAACCGAATCTCTTTCCCTGTTTATGTCACTTAAATAAGACAAAGATAGTGACTTCTTCCATGGCCTCCTTCCTTTAATTTCCTAAAAACTGCAGTCACACACAGGCGCCTGGGTGGCTCAGTCAGTTGAGCATCTGACTTCAGCTCAGGTCACGATCTCATGGTTTGTGGGTTCGAGCCCCGTGTCAGACTCTGTGCCAGCAGCTTGGAGCCCGGAGCTTTCTTCAGATTCTGTGTCTCCCTCTCCTTCCCCAACTTGTGCTCTCTCTCTCTCTCTTTCTCAAAAATTAACAAACATTTTAAAATATATATTAAAAACTGCAGTTGCACAAACATGATAAACTTTTTTTTTAAGTAATCTCTACACCCAACATGGGGCTCAAACTCATGTTTGATAAATTTTTTTGAGAGAGGATAGCCTCCATTGTCATTAGTAAAGCCAGCCCACATAATTTCTAAAGCTCAGTACACAGTATAATGTTCATCTGCAACTTGTGTATGACTTGAGATGTGAATTCCATATCTCAGGTTTCTTTTAGGATCAAGATTTGAAGCGTCCATATGATATACTTCAAGGACCACATTGTCTTTGTGTAAAGGAATGACTCTCTCTGTCTCTGTCTCTGTCTCTCTTTCTCTCTGTGGTCCCCCTCCTTTTTTCCTTGTCCCCAATGCAATTTGGGGGATTCTTAAAATATTCTTTTTGGCTAGCTGTATAAGCTTGCCTCCAAGAAAAACATTACTGAGAATGTTTTTATTTTAGGGTTTGTGTGGTATTCTCTGGAAATTGCTTGTAAAGGAGCATTCTAGCAGTTCTTTAAAATTAGATGGTTGTATGTGGCCCAGTTAGTCATATAAAAAAAAAAAAAAAAAGGTCATTTTATAACAAACTTCAGTTTGAATTTTTTATTTAAAAAAAAAAATTTTTTTTTTTTTTGAAGCCCGTGTTGGCAATTTCTACGTGTTTACAGCGGTTAGTACTCCCATTGTTCGGCCCGCTGTTTTCAGCAGAGAGAATAACTTGTGCTTTTCCTGCTTCGTGACTGAATTGTCTGGCAGATACAGAGAAATAGAAAACCGTGTCAGGAGTTGCTCTGTTTCCTATTCGTGGGAGACAGGAAGTAACACAACAGAAAAATAAAGAAATTGATTTGACCAAAGTATCCCTGTAGACCAAAGCTTTTTTGTCATGTTGTGTTTAAGCATAGTGCTGTGTGAATTCTTTAGAGACCCTGTCTTCTGCCTCTCATGTATTTGGTGTTTCCACCCTTTTCCCCTGACTTAGCTGTAACTCTTCATGTTCAGTGAAAGGCAGTGGGAGACCCTGTGAACAAGGCTTCTTCCTTCTGGCTCCCAATGCATTTAGCCCCATCTCCTTTTCAAAGACACGGCATAGGACTTGAGGAGTCATTCAGCCTGTATTCAGGTCAAAACATGTTGGTTCCGAACAGCTTATGAACAAGACTTGATGGCAGAGTTTTAAAGCCAGATCAGTTGTAAATGCAAATAAGAACTTCGGTCAGTTCTACAGCCAGATTTCAGGACAGTTTAACTATTAACAAAAGAACAAAAAACACTTTATAATCAGTGTTTCATAAATCAAAAGATGATGTCATAATGAGTTAATTTTCTTGAAACAATGTGATTCAATGTTGGCTTCCTCGCGCTGGATTCAGTAAGCGGTGCGTCTGAGTTAATTGGCGCAAACATAGAATCGAAGGTCGGAATCAGAATGCAGCCCGTGGTTCACCCAGTCTGGGCCTCTTGTTTGCCAGGAGGAAGCTGAGTTGCTCTCCTGGTGTTATCACCAGTGGTAGAACCGGGCCTTGAGTGTAGGATTGTCACTGGTGTTCTAGTCCATTGCATTGCCTTCTCAAGACTATTTAAAAAGAATCATCTTGAAAACCATTCTCTCTCTCTCTCTCTCTTTTTTTATTCTACCTTAATTTCTGAGCACATTCTAAGAATAAGGTTTAGACAGAATGAACTTGGTGTACCACATTTGTCACTAGGGTTTTTGAGCTGTTTTCTTAAGTTCTTTCTAACATTTATTGGCTACAACCATGTGCTAGGCACTTCTAATACTAAGCTGACTAAGGTCTACAGCTTGGTTCTTTGATCCCGCATTGGCCTGATTCCAAAGTTCTCTTTACTGTGCCACAGATTATAGCTTGGTAAAGTACTTACACTTTAAAAAACATTTTCATATCCACTGTTTCACTGGGTTCTTACAGAATGTTTTTGCAACAGAGAAGGACCCTGTTTGTGTTTAGTGATGGAGACATTAGGGGGAAAAAAAAAAACTTGTCTGACTTGAATGTGGATCTTTGAAACAGTCTTCCTCAAGGCATTGTCCAAAGCAGTGGCCGTAAGTAGTCATGTCAAAGTGCACCTGCGATATGACCTTTCATTATTCACACAATGGATTCTGTTTGTGGAGAGACTGTGGTGTTTCGCTCCTTTCACTGAAGTAGTTCCTGAAAACTGCCCGCACTCTTGCTCTGCAGAGCCTCACATGAGATGCAGCGGAACCGACCCTTGGCACGCCAGGGCATAGGTGGTCCTGTTCACATCCCCCACCCTGTCTGCCATCCCTTTGGTTCATCCTGGCAATTCCTCAGGTGTGCTTTTTTTTCCGAATTGGAGGCACAGTGCTTTCCTAGTTCCATAATCCCATGATTGAGGACAGGTGAGAAAAGGTGATTGCCCTGGAAAATCGAGGGCTTTGGTGTTGCCTTTCATGAGAATATCTGAGAAGGTTTGTGAACAGGACCGTGATGATCACAGTTTAAAGGAGAGCTGTTTTTGAGAGCAAGAAGTGTGTGAAGTCACTCTGGACACAGCCATTGACTATAGTATGAGTGAGGTTCCTTCGCCATTTTTTGGAATTCATAGCTTTATGTTAATAATTCATTCTTTAATGTTATAAAGTGCTAGACAGAACCGAATTAATACACCTGACAACACGAAAGCAAGTGCACAGGTCCTGAAGCTGAGACTTTGTGTGGAAGAGAAAGCCCTGAGGCATTTTGAGTGAGGAGAAGGAGGAGAGGTATTTGGAGAGGCTTTCAGGGACCAGAGCATGGCTCTGGAAGTCACGATCGGGTGTTTGGAGTATTTTAACTAGAGAGTGACAGGCTTTTGTCTCTCTCGCTTCTATGTAAGGAATGGATCGCAAAAAGGTAACGGTAAGCAGAGTGACCAGAAGGAGGCAGTTTTGATCAGATAGGTCAGCAATTGCCATGGCCATGACCAGCATAATGCAGAGAAGCTATCAGACTGGTGTACTTTTTAGGAAGATCTAACAGGATTTGATAATACATAGTATGTGGGACTAGAGAAGTCACGATGGCTCCTACCTAAATTTTTTACCTGAGCCTCTGAGGGTAGATAGTGGTGCCATTTACTGAGGCAGGAAATACTGGGGGAGAAAAATGTTTGAGGTTTGGGGTATAATAAGAAATTCTGATGTGTACATATTGAGTGTGAGATTCCTATTAGGCATTCAAGTAGAGATATCACACAATATCACATAGGTGTGTGTGTGTGTGTGTGTGTGTGTGTGTGTGTGTGTGTGTGTGTGTGTTTCAGGGTAAAGGTTAGTACTATACATATTCCTTTGGGAGCCATTAGTGCATAGATGGAACAAAAGCCATGGTATCTAGTGCGTGAGCGTATAGTGAGGAGAGAAGTGAGTTTAACACTGAGCCCCAGGCTGTGCCAACATTTAACAGTTGAGAAAGAGGAGGACGAGCAAGCAAGGGAGACTGAGAAATATCAGGTGGCCCTGAGGAGAGTGTGATGCTCAGGTAGAGGAGGAACTGTCTCGGGAAGGAGAGTGTATTTGACCACCCACACAAATGCTGTAAGGCCAATACTGTGAAGGCAGAGGACCAGCCATTGGACTTGAGCAGATGGTTGCTCTCAGGAGCCTTGGCAACAGCAAGTGCAATGACGAGGAGGTTGAACAGTAAGTAAAGAGCTGGAAATGGCACAACTATTTCTAGATCTCTTGTTGCAAGTGGATCAGAGACATAGGTCCTGGTAGCTGGATGGGGCAACATGAAATATGATGAAAGCTCTGGGAGGTGGCCAGCTGAAAGATGATATTTCCGGCGCTTGACAATTTGATTTTATCACAGCGAGTTGGGAGTGTGCTTGTGGAGCACCTGAACCTATTGGTGTAGCAGGAAGGAAGAAACTAGATTGAGGTTATGTCTATTAAAGCAAAAGGTGCCATATTTGGCAAACAGTTTAAATGGATGAGGCTGAGAATCAGCAAATCAAGAGATTCAGCTTTGTTTGACACATCGCTGCCCATCCCTTTCAAAATGATGGCCATCAGGGACTACACTGTGTTTGTTTAACTTGGCACATCTCATGCCAGTTCTTAATTTCTCTAAACCTCAAGTAATCTCTTTCTTGCCTTACCATTGAAGACTGTAGGACTTCCACTATGGTTGATACTGAGTTGCGTCACAAATTCCAAGCTCATTTTTAGAAACAAATTTCAGCTGTTCTTACAGGTGCATCTTTATCTCAGTTCTGCAACTTTCTGTTGAGTTCCCCAGTTGTCTCTTCTGACGTCCAGTGAAACTGTTCTCATTTTCAGTGACAACACAGAATATCATAACTTTAGGTTCTCATCAGGAAAATGCAGCCATGATTTGAGGCACTGGGACTTCTTGAACATAGTTTTTAGCTATCTGCCATTTGCATGTCCTTTTAGGTATCTGTCAGTAATGTTGGGGACATTGTTAGCTCTCCCTTCTTTTAGGTTTCTAAGCTCTGTCCCCAAGTTAAAATAGATTGCCAAAGAACATCACTCTTGAACTCTGTGTCTGCATAAGAACCTCTGTGAATTAGGCTTTAGTGATAACATTAGGTTTTGAAGAGAGCTGATGTAAGAAATACCAGATTTTAGACAACTGGCATACGTGCTTCATAACTGTAGTTGACAACATTGTACGTTTTGCTACCTGACACTGCCTATGTATGATCTACACAATACATTTCTCCTAAAATTCATTGCCCTGGAATGTTCTCTACAGAAAACTTTTTAGGCTTTTCTTTACCAGAGAATGAGAAATTTGTAACTAAAAGTGGTTTTGTCCACAGAAATAATAGCTTGCCTTAGGTGCATGGTAGAGTTATCAGTTCCATGACAGAAACCTTAGTTCTTTTGAGTTGGTTGTCTTTCTGACCACTGGAGAGTGCCCTTCAGTGCACAGAGAAATACCTCTCCACCAAATTTTGTTTTATGTAATTCTTTTTTTTTAAGATTTTATTTTTAAATAATCTCTACACCCAATGTGGGGTTTGAACTCACAACCTCAAGATCAAGAGTCACATGCTTCACCAACTGAGCCAGCCAAACCCCCCTATGTAATTTTTTTTTAGTTTGGTTTCATTGGATAAATCACAAAACAAGAAAGAATAGTATACAAATACTTTATTCTATTCACAGTTTTTTAATTGAAGTGTAAGTGATGTATTAGTTTCAGGCATACAACATAATGATTCGACATTTGTTACGTATTGTGAAATGATTGCCACAATAGGTCTATTTAACATCCGTCACCATACATTTTTTTTTCTTGTGATGGGAACTTTTAAGATCTACTGTCTTAGCAATTTTCAAATAGTCACCATGATGTACATTACATCTCCATGACTTGTTTATTTTGTAGCTGGAAGTTTGTATCCTTTGACCTTCACCGATTTCTGATATGCCATATATACTTTTATGTGGTAGAACATTTGTTTCAATTGTTAAATTTTAAACAATATTTTTTGTTGGTACAACTTACTTAGAGATAGCCATACCCTTCTTGGCACAAGAGGCTAGGGCAAAGTAAAAGAGACTGACTCTTGGCAAAAGAGACTAGGCACAAGAGACTAGGGCACAAGAGACTCCTTCAAACATAAAAGCAGAATTCCTTTAACGGGCCTGGTTATTTAGCAAAATACAAGCTCTTTGAGGGCAGAGACTGTACCTGTCTTTTCTCACCTGGCCCAGGACCCAGGGTGGAGCTGGAACACAACACATACTTGTTGGATGAGTAAGTGAGTTGGTAGATGACCAAACATACTTATTTCTTTAAAGATCCCTGGAACTTTTAGGGCGCATGGGTGGCTCATTCGGTTAAGCGCCTGACTTCGGCTCAGGTCATGATCTCACAGCTCATGAGTTCGAGCCTCACATGGGGCTCTGTGCTGACAGCTCAGAGTCTGGAGCCCGCTTTGGATTCTGTGTCTCCCTCTCTCTCTGTCTCACCCCCCGCTTGCACCCTGTCTCTCTCTGTCTCTGAAAAATAAATAAACGTTAAAAAAAAAATTACAAAATCCCCAGAACTTCTATTTGCCTCTGATGAGCTAAAAATGTCATATAAAAACATTGTACATCATTATAAATTATGAAAATACCCATGCAGTTCATGATTTTCTTGTTAAAATTCATGAAAATAAGATGACCTGATGCTCTCATTTAAGAAAAAAAATCTTTACAACTTAAATTCACAGAAAGAATAAGAAACAGTGGTTGTTCTTAGTAGCCATAATATTTGGCTTATTGTCTATGATGGTAATAATAATTTCTACTTTGTTTTTCATACACTGAAGTGATGTTTCTGATGTTTGTTTTAGTTACATTGGAATGTGTTATATTTATTTCTTTGTTTTCATTTTGATAAGAAAAGTACGAGCTTGTGTTATTTATAAAGATGTTTGGACTTCACATGGAAGTATGCTGGTGAAATGCTGGGTCACCCTGGTCTTTGCTTAGCAATGTGTAAAAAGTGGCTCATAGTGGCCGTTAAGCTCTAACATCCAAGAATAATCCATTTTCATTTTTTCCGGCTGGAAAAGATTAGGTGAGCTATGAGCGGCATAAATCTCACTTAAGTGCCTGTGTACTATATAGCGGAACTTTTTTGTAACAATATTTTGAGCATATATCAACGTACGGCGTCTTTTTCCTCTTTCTATCTGGTATTTAGTCTCTGTCAGTATCTCTTAAAAAGGAAACAGACTTCTTAACTACTTATTTTTGGTACCTTATTGCTTATCTTATCTGTCTTGGTTAAATAGGTTGTATTAAGGTTTTGGTTTCCTGCCACTTTTTTTTTTTTTTTTTTTTTTTTGAGACAGCCAGAGTGCTTTTTAAACTTAATAACAGATGAATCCTCTGGGGGTCTTATTAAATGCAGATTCTAGTTCAGTAGGTCTGGGTCCTAAGCTTCTTCACTGGCTACCAGCTCCCACGTGATGTGCAGGTTGCTGGCCCTAGGACCGTGTGCTGAATTGGAAGGTTCTAGAGACCAGCTGGCCATTTCTGGAGGACGAGGTGGCACTGCTTCCAGACATAGACAATGTAGGGACAGGGGCTTTTCCGCCAGGAGGCTTAGACTCTCTCCGCATGTCAATACAATACTCCACTGTGGGCACAGAGACTTGAAAAGTTTTAGTGGGTTGCATATAGTCACAGTGATTGAAAATGGTGAATTTTAAATTTGAAGTCAGGCTGTCCTCAATTCATAGCCCGTAATCTTCCTGGCATCTATTTGTAGAGATAGCCTAGAGAATATTTTTATCTTGTACCACCTTAAACTTGGATAACTTTATTCTGTGGCTGCCCACCACTGTATGTGCTTTTGAAAGGTTAACAGATAAGAGACTTAGTTTTAAATATTTTTTTAATGCTTATTTATTTTTAAGAGAGAGACAGAGAGAGAGAGAGAGAGAGAGAGAGAGAGAGAGAGAGAATGTGAGCAGGGGAGGGGCAGAAAGAGAGAGGGAGACACAGAATCTGAAGCAGGCTCCAGGATCTGAGCCATCAGCACAGAGCCCGAGACGTGGGGCTCCAACTCATGAACTATGAGATCATGACCTGAGCCAAAGTTGGACGCTTAACCGACTAAGCCACCCAGGCGCCCCGAGAGTGCCGTTCACTGGCTGTGTGACCTGTAAGGCAGTTACACTCTCGAAGCTTCATTTTCCTTATCTGCAAAATGATCGAAAGGTCATCGAAATAAAGTACTGAGTAAGTTCTCAATAAATATCAATTATGGTCATTAAACAAGCATTTTTGATACCCATCAGTAGCCTTCATTCAAATCATACCTTGACCTTGAAAACATTATGCTCAGGGAAAGAAGCCAGACCCAGAAGGTCGCATAATGTCTGATTCGTCAGCTATGGTGTTTGTGGAATACACAAACGTGCAGAGACAGCCAGCTGGTGAGAAGTGGACTGGGGCATATGGGGAGGTCGCTTGCTGGGTACGGGGTATACTCCCAGAATGGTTATTTTGAAATGAGAGAGAAGTGAATATGTTAAATGCCACTGAACTGTACACGTTAAAACGGTTAATTATGTATTTTGAGAGTGGCAACTCAATTTTTAAAAATCATCTGTGGAAAATTGCCTCATTGAGGGAGGCATTTCATCTGCGGAATAGGTTTATATTTTAAAATAACTGTGGAATCATGTAAAGCATTTCTTGATGTTAAAAGATGTGTTGGTAACAGAGGAATGGCTTATTTTGGAACAAATATTATTGCCTTGAAACTTTGCCAGTTCAAGTTGGTCCTTTTGGAAGACCAGACCTCTGTTTTCTGTTTTCTGGCTCCTAAGTGTTTGGGACATAAGCACCCTATATGCCCTATTAATCTGTCAAAAATTATACCGTTGATAGCCCCAACTTTTTAAGCCTGATGTTTAACCTAGAAATAACTTCATTGCCACAACTATTTCATTAGCTACATGGATACATTTGTAACTTAAAATGACAGATAGTGTTTTCATGTGACAGAAAGGTTAACTAACTCGCCTTTTGTCACAGGGCTGCAGAGAGACGGAGATTGGCTTAACCCAGTTGCGTGGATTCTGTGGTGTCAGAACATTATATTGTGTAGTTGTGGAAAAAACACAAATGTTATTCTCCCTCTAGGAGAAGTCAAAACAATGTGCATAGTAGCGAATTCTCTTAAGATGTTGTTGTTTGAGCAAATTAATTACTCTTATAACTGAGACAAAGAATCTATAAACCCTGATGAGAAAACATTTGTAATTTGATTTGTATTGTTTTCTTGTTAGCTTAAAGTAGCAAAAGATTAGTAATTACTACTTTTGTTCCTCTTCTATAGGAAAGAAGAGATTTGAGGGCATCCTGGGTAGCTTAGTGGGTTAGGCACCCAACTTCGTCTCAGGTCATGATCTCGTGGTATGTGAGTTTGAGCCCCGCGTCGGGCTCCGTGCTGACAGCTCAGAGCCTGGAGCCTGCTTCGGATTCTGTGTCTCCCCCTCTCTCTGCCCCTCCCCTACCCATGCTCTGTCTCTGTCTCTGTCTCTCTCAAAACTAAATAACCATAAAAAAATTTTTAAGGAAGAGGAGGTTTGCAAATGCTAAATATATGTTTTTACACCTCCGTAAACGCTTACAGCTCCCGCAGTTGGTGCGTGCAAGAATGGGTAGGGCAGAGAGCAGCACAGATAACCCCAATCTCTTCTCAGTGACTAGAGCAGGAAGTATGCTTTTGAACTATTTGACTGGATTCCCACAGGTTAAATCTGAGGCATAAGTTTCTGTCTGTCAGATTTGATTATAAGGTCATCAGTGGATATGTTGAGCAACATGAAGTCTTTCATATACAAAGCATATTATTGATGTTTCCCACAAAGAAGGCCCTCTTTGTCCATACCTGCTATGTTCTTACGAGTATTGTTAGTGCTACGGCTGTATTTGAATTTACCAATTAAATATGGTAGATAGTAAGCTCTAGGGACAGGTCCAAAAACAATGACTGATTCAGCTGGCCATTTAGAATTTCAGAATACACTTAATATTACAGTAAAAAATTGTGAATTTTAATGTTTTCAACACAATCAATAATGCTTTTAAGTGAGTTAAATCAGCTTTATATTACAGTTGTGATTTTTGTACTGGCAGTCAGTCATTAACCATTTGGAGTCATTAATTTTTTCAAGCTCAACCCAAAATCACTATTTCATGCCACTTTTCTCTCGCTCCCAACCTTCTCTCATCACGTGTACATTGAAATAATTCCACACTGTTTTTCCTCTCTTTAAAATTATTTTTGAGAAGTTAGTAATTGAGCGTACCTTGTTTAGTGTTTTTGCTTACTAAATGCTTTTAGAATAAATTAATTTTTTTCTCAGCTGAAGAAAATTTCTTATGCAAATAAGAAAACATTAAGAAATTATTAGATATTAAGGAATTAACGTTAAGAGAAATTAATTTGGTTCTGGTTTGGAAAGTGACATGTAGGAGCCGTTGGGTGGCTCAGTCAGTTATATGTCCAACTCTTGATCTCAGCCAGCTTCGTGAGTTCGAGCCCCACATTGGGCTCTGAGCCGATGGCACAAAGCCTGCTTGGGATTCTGTCTCTCCCTCTCTCTCTGCCTCTCCCTTGCTTGTCTTCTGTCTCTCTCTCTCAATAAAAATAAAAGTGACATTTACTGATCATGAGCTACAGTACTTCTGACCACTGAATTTTCTGACTATTCTTTGGAGATTAGGAAGTCGAAGCAGTTAGTAAAAGCACCATGACCACTAGCCAGCACCACTATGAAATAACAATATGAACTTTTAAAATTTAAAAGTGAAGAAATACTGTGCTTTCCATACATAGATACATTCACTTATGCCCAGAAACACTTTGGGGTTATGCTTTCCTGTGTGTATGTGTTTTGTTTTGTTTTTTAACTAATCAAATCAATCTACCTCACAAAGGAGTTCAAGTAATTGTACTGCTGTCACTGTTTCTCTTCTGCACTGTATTGGGGGGGCGGGTCTTAGTGCAATAATGGAGCTAAAAAAAATATGCACACAGATTGGGAAAGCAGCAAATAAAACTGTTTATTCACAAAAGACATGACTGGCTACATAGAAAACATCAACAAATCTACAAAAAAGCTCCCACAACTAGTGAGTTCAGCAAGGTTATAGGGTGTAAGCTCAATATACAAAATTCAGTTGTATTTCTGTGTACTAGCAATAAACAACTGGAATCCTGATATTTTAATGCAATTTATGGGACGCCTGGGTGGCTCAGTCAGTTAAGTGTCCAACTTTGGCTCAGGTCATGATCTCACAGTCTGTGAGTTCGAGCCCCACATTGGGCTCTGTGCTGGCAGCTCACAGCCTGGAATCTGCTTTGGATACCGTGTTTCCCTCTCTCTGCCCCACCTCTTCTGGCACTCTGTCTCTCTCTCTCTCTCTCTCTCTCTCTCTCTCAAAAATAAACAAACATTAAATTAAAAAAAGAAATAAAATGAAATTTATATTAGCATCCACAGAAATTAAAATATTTAAATCTTGACAACATATTTGCAGGTCTATGCTGAAAACTACAAAACACTATGAAAGAAATCAAAGAAGACCTAAATAAAAAGAGAGATGTACTATGTTCATGAATTGGGAAAATGGATACGTTTCTTGAAAAATATTTATTTATTTTAAGAGAGAGAGAGAGAGAGAGTGTGTGTGTGCTATGCACAGGTGAGCAGTGGAGAGGCAGAGAGGAAGAATCCCAAGCGGGCTCCACACTGACTGGTGCAGGGCCTGACGTGAGGCTGAGTCTTAAAAACCTTGAGATCATGACCTAAGCTGAAATCAAGAGTTGGAAGCTTAACCAACTGAGCCACCCAGGTGCCTATGAATATGTATACTTTTTTTTTTTTTTAATATGTATACTTTTTAAGCTGTGGGTTGGTTCTCCCTTCTCCTTTTTATTTCTTGAAGTATAGCTGACATATAATGTTATATTCATTTCAGGTGTACAACAAAGTGATTCAACATTTATGTGTATTAGGAAGTGGTCACCATGATAAATCTAGCCACGCTCCAGTCACTATACAAAGTCATTACATACTAACTGTCATTCCCTATGCTGTACGTTGTATCCTTGTGTCTTCTACCCGCTTCTCCTAGTTTTCCCATCCCCTTACTCCTCTCCTCCCCCCACCCCGGCAAACCACTAGATTGTTCTCTGTATACAGGAGTCTGTTTCTGTTTTGTTTTTATTTTTAGATTCCACGTATAAATGAAATTAGATGGAATTTGTCTTTCTCTTTGGTTCTCCCCATTTTGATCTATAGATTCAACTCAGTTCCAATTACAGGCTCAGCAAGATTTTTTTGTTTTTTTTTTTTTTGTTTTTTTTTTTGTTTTTTTTTTAGATATTGACAAGCCAGTTCTAGTTGCAAAAGCACTTTTGAAAGAGAAGAGCAAAGTTAAGTTGGATGATCACACAATAGAGGAATCTAGGTGGTAGTTAAATGAGAACTCTCTGTACTGTAAGTCTAAAATGATCCAACCTAAGTGTTTTTAAACATCCAGTATAATTTATGAGGCTTTATAATAAAAAAAAAAAAAAATGGCCTACCCTGCCTGCCTTGCTGTTTCCCAGCCTGGATTTTCACTCCTAAATTAGCCTTCTGATAGTTTGCCTACATATTTCTAAATAAAATGCTTTTCTTGCTGGTTGTTTTTTTTTTTTTTTTTTTTTTTTATTTACTTGGAGACATTGACTTCCTTCTGAGGAAGATCATAGTATGCCTGTATAGCTGTCTTTTAGTATTATCCACTCTTCTGTTCCCCAGTGTACTCAATATGGTTATGATTTTTAACATTTATTTTGCATGTAAATACACATTGACGCGCGCGCACACACACACACACACACGAATGAGTATATGGGTGCTTTTTGAACTGAACCATGTAAGGTACTATGATTCATTTCTGGTAATTTTTGTTTGTTGGTTTTCCCGAGCTAATCATTGACAGTCATTTTGATTGCTTAGTTTTGTATGTACCTGTCACCAACTCCCTGCAAAAATTTCTAAAAGCATTATAATTCTTCTCTCAAATACATCTATACACCAGTTCACCTTCTAGTCTCATTTATTATTCTTGGAACACCACCCATGAACCCCTTTGTCTTCTTCCCCTTGAGACTGGTTCTCTATCGATAATCTATAGAGCTGCTATTATCCAGGGACTTCCATCACTGTGATCCCAGAAATTCCATTCTTACTTGGTTTGGTCCATGTTTACAAGCTAGAGGATTTCATCAAATGGGTATAAAGTCATGTTCAGTTATGAGGCACTGAAAAGCTGATTGAAACTCTGCCTGCCTGAGTGGCTTATAGACGATTAGATGTGAATGGAGGTGTTTGAGGTGTGAGCGTTAGTATTTGTGTCTTTTTTCCCTGGGTTGATTAGCGTACAGGAAAGCATGGCTGGTGTCCTGCCATCCCGCCTGCCTGCGGGGTTCTGTGCCGGCACCCCGGGAGGAGGGATGGGGGCGGGGGGGGGAGTGGAGGGCTGGAGAGGTCTCCCCTATGCTTTCCACCACTGCTCTCACACAGCCTGTGGGACTTGGCTTTTCTGTTGTTCCAGCAGAGGGTGGGCTAGGGGGTAGGAGGTTTCTCCTGTTTACCCTGTTCGACGCCCCATTTTCAGAGGCATCCACTGCCACCAGTTTCTTTGCCTTTCAGGGAGTGTGTGGAGGGACTTTGGTGCTTCCTCTTGACCTCCTTTTCCAGACACTTAAGTCCGAACTTTCTTTGTCCTTCTCAGTCATTTGTCATTTATGTATCTGCTTTGCAGCTTCCAAGATATCACCCTGTTTTATCTGCTGTGGACTCTTTTCTCACTATTTTTAATTCCATCCTTTTATGTGGAATATTGGGAGATTTTGAAGGTAAAGATGTGCTCACTTTGCTGTGTGTGAACCCTAAGCTGGCCTCATTGTCTTCCTTGCACATGATGCTCTGATTGACTTGCTTTCACTATCGATACCATTTTCTGGCTTGGGTTCACCGTAGCTCCACCGACTCGCACTGTTCAAATAGAATGATTAGATTTATATAAAATGAGAGAAGACCATTTGTGTTTTGCCTGGTGTGGAATGATCTGCATGGTCACACCTCCATTGTGGAAAGTTGTCTCATCAGTAGCTATGAATCTAATAATAAAGCCAGAAAGCACCTCCCATTTAAATTCACCAACAGGGTTCAAGTTTTATGAATGACAGTTCTAAAATGTAAAAATATTGGATTCATTTGCAGTGGATGTTGAAATAAGTCGGCCCTCGTTTTAAGGGCTTTAAGCATGGGATTTGATCCTCTGTGTTTATGCAACCCAATTTCTTACTTTAGTTTAGCTTCTCAATTATTTTTATCCTATCTCATATATGACGAGAAATAATGTTGGGTTCACCTTTTAGTTCACTTACAGCCTTAACTGTGACCTTGCAAAGTAGATTTTCCCAATATTGGACATTCTACTAAGGTAAAGATAAGTTTGGCTAATGAAAGAACTGAAACAAAAAGCTTGCACTGTACTTCTGATTTAATGATTTCATTGCAATCAAATTAGTGTTTTCTGCTATCTCTGTTCAATATTAATTCCTGGGATGCCTACATAAATTCAATTTATTAATTCACTCACCAAAATTCTGTAAATGCCTTCTGGTTTTGTTTTCATGTCATTTAGAAAGGGACAAACTCAGAACATAAATTTTCTTTTATGAGGTTAAATTCAATTAACATTTTAATGTGGACTACATCTGAACTCAAATGCCACATGCATTTTTAAGACTGGTTCCTTGGATTCTCTCTCACTGGTACCTTTTCAGTATACTAATTCTTTCACATTGCCTCATGTCTGAAATGAACCTGATCTTGAAACTGTTTTTTAATGTTTATTTATTTTTGGAGAAAGAGAGCAAGAGTGAGAGAACAAGCAGGGGAGGGGCAGAGAGAGAGAGGGAGACGTAGAATCTGAAGCAGGCTTCAGGCTCTGACTGTCAGTGCAGAGCCCAAAGTGGGGCTCAGACCCATGAATTGTGGGATCATGACCTGAGCTGAAGTCAGATGCCTAACCAACTGAACCACCCAGGCGCCCCTGATCTTGAAACTTTTTACATGTTATTTCCTGGGCTAATCTCAGGACACACATGTCAGTGTATCTCTATAAATGATGCCATACACTGACTGATGAAAGTAAGGTAAACACTGTGTTAATTCAATGTTTTAGTCACCTCTAAAGAGCCAGGTAGAAACATGATTTCAGCGTACCATTTTTCTCATATCTTCTGAAGACACACACACACACACACATTTATGTTGGTTAGCCAACAGAAATCAAGGGAAAACAAAGACTTAACTGACATAATGCTGGTGTATACACAGATCCAAGTGTTTGTGGAGCAGAGTCTCTGAGAACACAACCCATTACTTGCTCTCTCTAATGAAGACACATTTCCCCACGTTATACTCCATTCCCATCCTGTTATCTGGGGCCCAACACCATTAGAGCTCTTTCTCTTGCCTCTTATGATTGTGTCCGGCTCCTCCCAGCCAGCAGTCCTTCCGCCATGTGCAAATGCCCCTGCATGCACACGGATGGAAGCAGGGTCCAACTCTATTTTCTTACCACTTCTTCCAAAGCACCCTTTAGCCAAAAAAAGAACCCGCTTTAATCCTGCCATGGCACGTGAAATTTCTCTCTGTGCTGGAATGTCCTCTCCCTTCCCACTGTGTCTCTCTTTGCTTGATGAAGACCCCGTTTAAAATGTCACCTCATCCGTGGACCCGTCCTTGATTCTCCTAGACTGAGTTAGTTTGCCTCCTTCTATAGGTTCCCACAGAACTGTTTTGAGAAACCACCATTTGTGGTTTGCCTTCATGCCTCCTGCCAGAGAGTGAACTCCTCTGGGACAGGATTTGTGTTTTCGGGACCTAGCATGGGTTCTAATCACAGTAGGCTCTCAGTCAGTTGTTCCCAGATGAATGGATAGTGAGCTGAAGAAAGCAGTTGTTACGTAAATAAATGTGTCTGTTTAAAGTGAGATCCAGCCCAGTGTTCAGAATTATCATTCGGGTTCTGTATCTTGTTATTGTCTTCATTCCACTAGCATGCTCACTTTTTCTTGGAAATGAAATATTGCTGACTCACGTTGGAAAAGTACTAGCTTTATTTTATGAAAAGAAAATATTTAAGACCGATATCCCGTAGATGGGTCTGAACCTTAGAAACTACCAAACAGGAAGACTCCCTCCTCATCCCCAGTAATTTGGCAAAAAGAACTTAAGCTTTATGTAGCAACTCTAGTAAAAAGAGTGAATTCACTGAATGTAAGAAATGAAAATTGCAGATAAAAAATAAACGTGATGGGGCGCCTGGGTGGCGCAGTCGGTTAAGCGTCCGACTTCAGCCAGGTCACGATCTCGCGGTCCGTGAGTTCGAGCCCCGCGTCAGGCTCTGGGCTGATGGTTCGGAGCCTGGAGCCTCTTTCCGATTCTGTGTCTCCCTCTCTCTCTGCCCCTCCCCCGTTCATGCTCTGTCTCTCTCTGTCCCAAAAATAAATAAAAAACATTGAAAAAAAAATTTTTTTTAAAAATAAAATAAACGTGGGATAGGTAATTCAGTTTGATTATTTTTGTTAGAAAATTCTATTGGTTCATAGAAGTAGTAACAGATTTTCAGGGAATTGGTTCATCAAGTAGAGAAGACTACAGAATCTTGAACATTACTGAATTAAAAACAAAAACATTGTTTTGATCATTTAAAATATGTGGGTTCAAATAACAATAATAAATATTAATAATAATGAAAACTTGTTTATGAGACATTTTATCCTTCCAGAGTCTGGGAAGGATTTTCAAGTGCTTTAGGAGAACTTCTGAAAATACTCATCCATGTTAGAAACAAAGTCACATGCCAAGAGGGGTCGCTTTTTGAATTTAAGCTTCTGACCTATCTTTTCCTAATAAATGTTTTTTTTAAAATTAATAAAATCCTGGAATATTTACTGAGGATTTCCTATAATGACTCCTTAAATTGGAAACTTGGAATTCCTAAAAAAGTAATTCATATGTTTGTTATTGGGGTAATGTTTAGTATTTGGCCTCCGTAGGATAATAACCCAGATTTCTAATCATGGTGAGACTTTTTTCTTAAACAAGCATTTATTATTCATAAGATCGATGCAACATGGAGATTCTGATGGCACTTTGGTGTTTAAGACACATCTGGTTCAGATCTATGGAGCGCACATTCACTGCTGGGCTTTTTGTTTTGTTTTGGCTACATCTTCAAAGTGGTTTATTGTCCACCAAGAGCCTAATGAATCTATAATAAATGTTGTGCTTATTGTGTCACTTGTAGGTACTGTGGTCTTTGGAGCTGGGTCATTGGATTTCCGAGGAGCCGTTTGAACTTTCTAACTACTTCCCCGCAGCTCCTGTAAGTCATATGTTATTTTATTATGGTGAATACAATTTGGTATTCTCAGGAAATTATTATTTGCATAAATACAGACTCAGATGTTTATTAAATTGAGATCAATTATGCTCACAATTAAAAACACATTTTCATAGAACTTAACACTTTTTTAATCTATTTATTTGTGAGAACAAATGTGGGAATGTGAGAACATTCTGCAAAAAATTGTGAGGAATGAAATCTCAAAGAATTTTAATTATAAAAGTCCTCAGAATTGAGAAAAACAAAATGAAAAAGGACTAGGTTCTTGAGAAGGTGGTATGATATATTGTTTACTGCTTTAAAAAATAATGCTGTTACTGCTCATAGAGATAGAAGTGATAGGTATAAAAGTTGTGGCCAGCTAGCAACATGATACAGTCCTTTTGTTTCCGATGCTTTTCCTAAACACAACTTCAACTTCACTGAATTTTAAATTATAAGTATTTCAAATGCTTAATGGAGATTCTAATTTTTTAAAAGATTAAGTGATAATTAAGTAGGTAATTTCACTTTTAATTGGAAGCAGGATCGTGTAGATGTTGGCTTTCACTTGCAAAAAAGTTAACTGGTTTGTGACAGAGTTTAATCTTTTGGAAGACTAATACCTGAAAGATGAACGGTGATTTTAATATGTGACTGGGGCTGGCATTGTTCATTGTTTGAGTATGCCTAGGACTCTCGTATAATAGGAGGTTGGACTCTGCCTTCTCATCATTGTAGTTTTCTAGGGTGTTGGGTTGCTTTTGTTTTCATTTTTAAGATCATTGTTTTGATATCCTCAACTTTATAAATATTTTCTTAAGGAGAGAAGAAATTCCTCTCAGCAAGACTCTGTTTGAAATACCGTGTAAGGAACTGAAGTGTAAAGACACAAATCCCCCCTACTCTTTGTCATAAGAGAGTATATGTAACTCTGAACAACACAGTGAGGCTTGTCTTTGAAATGCATTTTACCTGCCTGCATGGGCACGTGATATAAATTAAGTACGTGGTTGCCAATTTTTCCTGTAATGTCATTCCCCACCTCAGTGTCTGCCATGTGGTCCTTGAGATAATCACAGAAACTTAGGGTTTCTTTTGAAGTGGAGCTATCATCCTATTAACAGATATTTTTTTTAACTTGATACAAAGCTGTGATACCTCTCTTGAACTTATAAAGCCTACTTAAATGTAATAAGACAAACTGTTCAAAGATGGGGAGGTTCTTCACTCAGTGTATGTGTGGGAAATAGTGTAAAGTGTATAAAGTACAGTGAGACAGTGGAAAATGTGACATGCTGGACTCTTCTGGAGTCCATAAATTGACTGAAAACATGTAGCATGTGTTTTAAAATGTAGTTGGGGTGGGGGCATATGGGGTAAAATAAATTACATAAGAAAAATGGAATAAAGGAAAAAACAGAATGGTGGAACAGTGTATGGTGAAGAAAGACATGAGGTAAATGCTGGTTTCGAATTTGGCTCTAAGCTTCCTAGCAGCAGCTGACTCCGAGGCAAATATGTGAGAAGTTGCTTCCAAATTATAAAGCATTCCACGATGTACATTAGTGTTAATTGGACTATGAAAACTTCAAACGGAGTTAAAACTTGAGGGGTTTAAAGTTTTGCAGCCCTTAAATCCGTGCTCTCAAAATTTTCTGTAAAGATCTGAATCTACTCTAAATGTCAGATTTTTGTTTTGCACTCCAAAACAGTTACTTTTTTTTAAGTTTGCTGGTCGACATTAAAAAAAAAAAAAAAAAAAAAATGTCGGGGCGCCTGGGTGGCTCAGTCGGTTAAGCGTCCGACTTCGGCTCAGGTCACGATCTCGCGGTCCGTGAGTTCGAGCCCCGCGTCGGGCTCTGGGCTGATGGCTCAGAGCCTGGAGCCTGCTTCCAATTCTGTGTCTCCCTCTCTCTCTGCCCCTCCCCCGTTCATGCTCTGTCTCTCTCTGTCTCAAAAATAAATAAAAAACGTTAAAAAATTAAAAAAAAAAAGTCACTAATGCAAATTATTTTTACTAATAAAATGTTACTAGTGCAAATATCTTTAGGGGTGAAACTCGCTTGAGAAGTATAGCCTCATAAGTGCTTTAAATAGAAAGGTTTTCTCAACCACACACTAAATTGTAGCCTACCTCTCTAAAATACGTCTGACTGGAAGAGAAAAAAAAAAAGACCTCTCTAATAGAGTAGCGAGGAAAGTATAGTAAAATCTGTTTGTCAGGGAATTAAATGCATAATCTTCATCATTAAAAAAATCAAATTTTTCCTTGTTGTGAGGCACAGTCAGTTGTTTCAGAATCAAATTACAAACTTGAAAATATTATCATAAATGTTCAATGTAGTTATCTAATAAGTTATATTTAATTACTAAAAATACCTTCATATTTAACAGCCAGAAAGAAAAAAAAATAGTACAATCTTCATATAAACTGAAAGGACACACATTTCTATTAATTTCAGAGATCTGGGAGGTTTCATCTTTAAAACTTGAAATATATATATGAACATTAACTTAAAAGTGTGCTGTCCACACATATGTAAATATGCTGTTTTCAAAATGAAAGTTTAAAGCACCTAAGAGGAGCAAACAATGCGTTAGCTGTTTTTCCTTGTCCAAATAAGCTGCAAATAAGCACTTCCCAGAATGTCCCTGAATATATAATATATTTTAATGGCTTAGAGAATTTTTTTTCTTTCTTTTAATTATGGTAGTGATGCTGAACTCGGGACATATGGATATTTATACAATCTATAAACAGTACTTAGAAGGACGCAGTTCCAAGGTTATCTGTACTGCGTAGCGTGAGAGTTCTGTTTTCCAGTTATTTACGGATGAACTCGACACAACATTCTTGGTTGTGACAACAGCGTCTGTGAATTGTCAGTCCTAAATTCGCAGGCCTCACTCTATCTTCCCATAGGCGTTCCAACAGGTCACCATAACCAGGGTTGTGCTCGGGGTTCACGAGTGATGCGGGTCTAAGCGAGGAGGTGCGAGGGACTCGGGGCCGGAGCCCGTGGACCCCTGTGCACCGAGCGCGTGCTGTCCGTCTCGAGATGGTAGAGGAGACAGCATGTGGATGAGTCTTTGAGAGCTCCGGGATTAAGTCTTTGAAAATCGCACAGCCCGTCCCTCCTCAGGCGCGTGCAGGCATTTAGAAACCTGCGGGTCGGATCATCATGGTCGTGGCCTTGAGCGAGTAGCCTGAGCCTTTCCAGTAGTACCACTTAATGCCGCTGAACTTATTTGTGTTCTGCCTCTGCGGGTAGTACATTCCGTTCAAGTTGGAGGGACCGCACGCATCAAACCACCAGCCTGTGGAAGTAAGGCGCACAAGGAATTAGGACTGAGGCAACCCTACCCGTATCTCACCACTAGAAACGCCCCACTAGTCCACCAGTGACGCTCCGTGTGTTTGGAGTAGACACACGCAGGGATGCTTGAGCATAGACCGAGCCGCAGTGACAGTTGCGGGTGTGACGTTCCCGCGTCACCAAGCTGAAGTTCCAGTTCCATATGGCAGATGTTTTCACAGGCTCGTGCTGTGTAGAAAGGCCAGTTCCCCGTAGGCATGAATGGTGAGTGGTCCCAGGTCCTGATTTGGTGAGTACCCCAGCACAGTGGAAAGTGTGGATGAGTCACAAAACTCAAGAATTGTTCGAAGGCTCTGCTGGCTTCTGTTCCAGTTCCAGGAACTTAGTGGGCCAGGCTGATTCAGGCTCCCCTCCCCCTCCCGTGCTTTTTTTCTTTTTTAAATGACTCCAAGTTTTAAGCGCTCACAAGAGCTAGATACGAAGGAAATCGTTAAGCCCCACAGACAGAAAGGAAATTTAAAGCTATCGTGGTGTGCTAAGGTGAGGGGGTGCTGTCTGGCACAGCAGCGGCGGTGGGGAGGTGGGTCCACATCTACTCCTGAATGGCTACCCTTAAGGGTTTTTGTGGTTTTTTTTTTTTTTTTTTTTTTTTTAATTTAAAGGAAAGTTTTTAAATTAAGTTTATTTTGAGAGAGACGTGAGTTGGGGAGGGACAGAGAGAGGGAGAGAGAATCCCCAACAGGTTCTGCACTGACAGTGCAGAGCCCCATGTGGGGCTGGAACTCTCAAAACCACAAGATCATGACCTGAGCTGAAACCAAGAGTCAGGCGCTTGACTGACTGAGCCACCCAGGTGCCCCTAACCTTAGGGTTTTAAAGCTCTTAGCTAGACACAGGAGTGTGCAAGAGCTCTGGTTTTCAAGGAGAAGGAATAGCTTAGATCTACATGCATTAATCTAAAGCAGTCCTAGAAACATTGTGTGGAAGTCCACAGACAGTATGGTGCCATTTATGTTAGATTTTAGAATAACGGAAAAAAACACCTATTATTGATGTCTGCATTCCTAGCAAACTAAATAATGGAAATGAACCTGAATTCATTGGTTACCCCAAGGGGCAGGTATTTGTTGGGCGCCTTTAGTTGTATCTGTGAAGTTCTGTTTATTTAGGTAAAAAATATTTTGATATAATGATTCTATTATCATATTTGCACATCAGGCTGTGATGATCAGTTATTTCATCCAGTTGCCTGAATTCTTTCCTGATGGTGACAGCTCATGGGTCAAGCTGATTCAGATTAATGGCGATTTGATAAGACATTTGTGCGTGTGCTATTCAGAATCCTTCACAAATATTTAGGAATGTTGCGGATTTATAGATCTGTCTGTTCTAGAGCCTCCTGGCTGACTTAACTATAAAATTTGCTGTCCGTGCAAAACTCTAGCTGATTGTTAGGCTGGTTTACCCAGGGCCCAGGCTGTGAGTTGGAACCTGACCTCCTCACAGTCGGGACCACTGCACTTTCTCTCTTGGGCTGTGTTTCTTCTCGCCGTTCTCTTTCCTACTCCCACTCTCAGCCCTAAATCTTGATTTGAGTAAATAAATATATTGTTTCCTTGGTTATTAATGCACTTCTCTGACTCTCTTGAGTAGCTCATGACATACGGGTGGTCTGAAAGCTGCCTCCCTCTCGACTGGACAGCTGGGTTCAGTGTGGGAATGACAGATGGGAAAAAAAGATTCAGTAGATTTGGTCCCCCCGAACCTACCCCTTCCCCCCTTTTTGTTGGCTTCAAAAAGGACAATGATGGTAGGATGAGGGAGACAGGCAGCTTTAAATACTCAATACAGTAGCTTTCTCTTGCTGAAATAATTATGGCTAATAGGGAAGACCTGTACTGCCAGTATATATTATGTTTGTACGTAGAAATATATTATCTAAAAGACTGAATTTTTAATGGATCCTCATTCTTTCAGTATTGTTTAAAAGATGTGTAAATTGCTGAGTTTCAAATTATTTTCAGAAGTAAATCCTTTCTTTTGACTGTAAATGATTCTTAACTGAAGTGCAAACACATGATAAGCTTAGATCTTGTTTGTGTAGTACCTTATATTTATAAAATCCATTGACCACAGCGCTTACCTTTGTCTTTCCTGGGTGAGTAAAGAATGGATTTTTTGGTAATATAACTTATGGTCTCTATACGTTAAACCCTGCCAACTTCGTGTTTTCCTTCACATTCAGTTTGTACTGTTGGCAGAATTTATGTTGCTGGTTTAAATATTTCAATATTTCTTCAAGGCGCCTGGGTGGGTTAGTCGCTTAAGCATCCGACTTCGGCTCAGGTCCTGATCCCATGACTCGTGGGTTCAAGCCCCACGTCAGGCTCTTGTGCTGACAGCTCGTGACCTGGAGCCTACCTACTTTAGATTCTGTGTGTGTCTCTCTCTCTGCCTCTCCCCCACTCATTCTCACTCATTCTCTCTCTCTCCCTCCCCCCTCCCTCCCTCTCCCTCTCTCTCTCTCTCTCTCTCTCTCAGAAATAAACATTACAAAAAAATTTAAATCTCTCAGTATTTTTAAGAACTAACACGTCAAACTTTCATCTTGTCTTGGTCATAACTGGTTGTGTTCATTCAATTTTTAAACTTTTAGAAATTGGAAGAGTGCATCTTCTAGCAGTTGATTTCTTGTCATTGAACTCTTATGTTTCTGACTACTAATCTGGGTGTGGTTTCCATTTAAAAAAAGGTTTTTTTAAGTTTATTTTGAGAGAGAGACATAGAGAGAGAGAGAGAGAGAGAGAGAGAGACAGAGCCAGCAGGGGAGGGGCGGGGGGGGGGGGGGAAGAATCCCAAGCAGCCTCTGCACTATCAGTATAGACATAGAGCCATATGTGGGGCTTGAACCCATGAAATTTTTTTTGAAGCCGTCTAATGAGAAAGGTAGCCAGCAAGAAGAGCATGAGAATACACACCTTAATGTAAAATGGACAATCATTCATTGTAATTTGGTGCACAAAAAAAGGTTGATTAGTTTCTTTGTGTTTGTAAGTATGCTGTATATTAATGAAATCTTAAAAAAAAAAAAGATAACCGAAAATTCCACGTTTGACCAATAAATTATTAATAGGAGACATTTCTATGTTAATGAATCTTTGTCACTGTCTTGCTTGCCGTTTTGAATTTTTAACCTTTAAGTTTTTATTTATTTTTGAGAGAGAGAGAAAGGGGAGGTGCAGAAAGAGGTGGAAAGGAAGAGAGAGAGAAAGAGAGAGAGAGAGAGAGAGAGAGAGAGAATCCCAAGCAGGCTCTGCACTGTCAGCACCAAGAGCCTGATGTGGGGCTTGAACTCCTGAACCATGAGATCATGACCTGAGCTGAAACCAAGAGCCGAACCCTTCACCGACTGAGCCACCCCGAATTTTTATCCTTTTTAATAAAGCAATATGAAATTGAACCATGGCTCTGACATCTGCTACTCAACGAGCACAAACTCAAGAGAGCTTGCTGAGTATCAGATGTCCCCTCTCAGTGCCAGAGTGAGGTCCCGAAGAGACACTCAGTTGGCCTGCTGACAGTTTTCGCGCAACATCACATTCTTGCTTAAGACTCAACAGTCTGCAAAAGTGAAAAACAAATCTCCCTACATCTAGCAAGTTAAGTCTGTTTATGAAATGTGGCCATTGTCACCAATCACAGGTTGAAGTCCAAATAGCCAGCCTCTCACTCTTATGAAATTCTTCCTTGCCAAAACAAATAGGAAGAGAGAAAAGCCATCCCACCTCCTGTGAGCATTTGTGAACATTTGCAAATACATTTGTCGTTGTCTGCATCCTTTGTGCTAAAATCATTTCCTGGTTGGCTGATGCTGCTTATTTTGCCGGCTGTCCCTGTAAGTCCTTGAAGGTGAATCCTGCAAGCATGCAAAGGAAAAAAAAAAAAAAAAAGAAAAGAAAAGAACATAATTGGCTTGGGCTGTTGATTTACCGTAGTGGAAAATTTTTTATAATGAAGAATTCCATTCTGCAGAAATGCGTTCTGTACTGGTTAGTGTGCAAATGCATACTCTGGACAAAATATTTTTGCGCTGGTATAAACAGGAACCAACTTATCATCAAATCCTTAGGCAGTGAGGAATGTTTTCATGAAACCTTCAGCTCATATCACTTGCACAAGCATCAACAGGGGCTTCAGGGCCCTTTCATTTATTTTCCTGCTGCTTTCAGATAAACAGAAGAGGGGGAAATACAACGTGAAAGGGTCCTCTTTCCAAGTCTCCAGGCATCATCCGTACAGAAATGAGAGCCCCAAGATGAACAGACAACTTCAAGCGTCGTTATTTTCAGTGGGGTGGTGGGGGTGGGAAGGGCAGTGGGCAAGGAAGGATCACTGAATCTGGAGTAGAAATCTACAGCGCTGTGTAGAAAATACATCCTTATGGCTGCTTCGCCTCATTTCCATATAATATTGTAATAAACCTGCTAGATACTGAGAAAGGAATAAGCATAGTATTAAGTCAGACACTAGAAAATAGCCCATCCTTGTAGAAGATTGCCCAAACCAGGCTTGCATCAGTGGTCTGTGTGCCAAGGAGGAGACAGAAGGGAAAGACAAAGTATGTGAACACTGCTTCAAGAAAGCCCATTGGCAGGTGGGCACAGTACAGCTCAGAGCAGGGTTTCACGTGCTGTTGTGTGGCTGTGCGGAATGTGACGTGCCTGTACTGGTACGTGGAGTAGGGCCGTGGGGGAGCCTGGGGTATGGAGTCTTCCTGACCGGGGATGCTACAAAACAAAACCCCTTCAATGTCTTGAGGGAGAACCATATTTTAAGTCTCCAAAATGATGCTCATCTTTTGCTAACCACTACCTTGAAAGGAATGTAATTTCCAAGAATTCATGTTGGAACAGAGGGTAGAAAAGAAAGGGAAGGCTCACCAGGGACCGTCTCTAACCAGCCTGTGCCAGGCACTTTCACGGGTTTGTGCATGGAATGCATGCACCAGCCCCGAGAGGCAGGCATTTCCCCTGTTTTTACATACATAATTGTTGAAGCACCTGGGTGGTTCAGTAGGTTAAGCGACTGACTTCCGCTCAGGTTGTAGTCTCACGGTTTGTGAGGTGAGCCGCTCACCTCGGGCTCTCAGCTGTCAGCACGGAGCTGCTTTGGATCCTCTCTCTCCCTGGTCCTCCCCCGCTCACTCTCTCTCCCTCCCAAAATAAATCAACATTAAAAAAATTTACATATAAAATTGTTGAGGCTCAGAGATAGGAGCATGGTGGAGCTACAATCTGCACTAGACGCATCAAAATCCTCTGTTATGCTTCGGCCCTGATAGAACCTTACCAGGGATGTTAGTTTATTGAGGAATAGTTCTGAAAAGATGGGGGTATGGAGCACGCTAAACAGAGTTCCATAAAATGTTGGTTCTAAGTCACTTCTGTGTTAATGACTTAGATTTAAAATCGTTTTTCGTATTGCAGCCCTAGAACCCCCCACCTCCCAAGGCATTGGCTGAATTTCTGAATTTCAGTGCTATCCTCGTGTTTCAAAAATGACCCCGGCCCCTAACGCAGCCTCTGATTACCTGCTGCGAAGCGTTCATGTATGTCGTACTCATTTGTGGGTTTCTGAAACACTTTAATTTCTTTGCAGGCCCTTCTCATTAATCATAGATAGGGTTGAGATAAACCATTATGCTTGCCCTTACTCCTTTCCAGTCTCTTATCTCCTTTGAGCAACATTGGTTCTTACGGGACTCATGAAATTTCCCCAAAGGTGAGCAGAATCTGTGAGAATACTGTTTTTTATTTGTCTTTGTGAGGAAGGTTGCTATCATATTAGATCCTTCTGTTGTATGGGCCCTTGCTTTATAGTTGCTTTCTTTTAAATTTTGGTTATTAAGAATGACCACATTGTTAAAACTGCTTTAAATTGGTATCAGTTGATTTTATAGAACAGTGGAGTGAAGAAAACAAAGAAAACAAAACAGTGCCAGCATTTGATAATGACATCTCACTGTATGGAGCTGCCAGAATGTTTGTGAAAAGTGACCAGTCTTTAACATTTAATATACAAATAGTTTTTAGCTTCAGTAACAAAAAATATTCTATTGATGCATTTTGCCCTTCCTTAGAACATTTATTTTTCGGTTTACCAACCTTTGGAGAACACTTCTTGAGGGGGAAAAAAAAAAACACCTCTGTGGCTGTAGTATAGCCAAGTGAATTAAACTGAGCTTTAAGTGAACGTGTGCTCTTTTAAATGGCATATCCAAAAATTGATCGCATTTCTAAAGGAAATATCTGTTAAGAACCATCTCAGTTTAAAATATCTTTATAATGTCAGCATACAAGGGTAATGACCCATTTTGTAAAATCTCCTTAGATAAACAGTCTAATCCTTAATTTTTTGTGGTTCTTTCTTTTTTTTTTCTTTTTTTTTTTTTTTTTTTAATTCCTCTGTTGTAGATTCCTAACTGTTGCCAGTTGAGAAAATATTTAGCTTGGACGTAAAACAATGACCAACCACTCGTGTCTAAAAATTCATTGACGTTTTGATCTCTTTGGAGTCGACTTAGAGCTGCAGTGAGGCCCAAACACCTATCTTTTCATCCATCTGAGTCATTGCTCCTCCAGGAGAGCCCTGATCTGTCTCTAAGGAGACTTGCTGGGCCCTGTTTCACTGACTTTCTAAAAGTCATGTCAGTGCTAGCCGCACGTTAGCTGCGTTCAGAGTTTTCAGAATTTTGACCCCTGCTTATAAAGCAGCACATACTGGACATTATGTGGTCCTCAGGTAGTTGTTCAGGCAAGCTGCTCAGCCTATTTTTATTTCTCTGCTGTTCACTGTGACCCTCCCCTGGGAAGCCAGCTCCAGGACTTTGAGATCGTGTTTATTTTCCAAGCTGTTCAGATCTCAGATTTTCTATTGGGCAGAGGGTCTGAGTTGGGTGTCAGTGAGATTCAGTTGGGACTGTAGACCACTGTTTTCCGTGGCGTTCCCATCGAACTTGATTTCTGACCTCAGTGTACGTATTTTCGTGACGTGTGCTTACGCCTTTCAGAGCCCTCCAGGGCTGTGTCGGTGACTGGACAGTTCTGCTGTGCCTCCTGAGGCCAATTCCCGCGGAGCCACCTGGCACGCGACCTCCCTATTCTCTGTCTGGCCTTGCACGTGCGTTTCTAGGTACCTCCTTCCCTGACGGCAAACGCGCCTTCCCGGTATCTGCCCTAATAGCAGCTCTCCAGGCACTGGTCTCTCGGTGCCTTCGCTGTTCTCCGCTTCCACGCTCACGGCGTTTGAGAGCCAGAAACTACATTCTGAGTCAAGGATGCCCGTGCTTTTCTTGGAACATTCTAGATTAGTGCCGCCAAATGCGTGGGGCAAGGCAAATACTAAGAGAGTGCTGTGAATCAACTGTTGTTTCTCTAGCAGAGAGTAAAGGAGTTTGCATGACTAAGCCTCCCACCTCATTCTGCCACTTTTTAAACTTGGTAACTCATCCTGACTTGGGGATGGAACGTTAGAATTGAGGGCGTTCAAGCTGCAGAAAGATAGATTGAACTGTTCAAACCTTTTCAGAAGAAAACAACATAGTCCTAGGTGTACATGTGTCATGATCTTGGCATGGCATTTTATGATACAGATGCAACATCCACATAGTCTACAAATATTTGTTGAACAATGCCTGTCAGCTGCCAGGCAGGGTTCATCTACTCCTTGAGGATACGCAGCAAATACAACAAAACAAATGAAGCGTCCCTCATGTTGTTAAAACCTAAGTTGGAATTTTAAAACTAGAGATAGTTACGGAAAAGCAGCATAGAACTCTAAGAAATGAGAGGTTTTTCCATTAAGGTATCCTCCGAGTACTTCAGATCCTGCTTAATGCAGTCGGGCTCTCCCTTCCTGGAATAGTCGCACAGCAAATCCATTAATGTCTTTCAGTTACATATAACTCACCTGTAATTGAATTCTTCACTGGAGAGAGAGAAATGTTCATACAGTGAGTACGCTTCATTCCCTTCCCAGTCTTTAAGGTGTATTTTAAGCACGTAGGGCTGTTGATTGGTCACTTGGAAAACAAACTCATTTCCCAGCCAGTGTTCACCGGAAGGGTTCCCAAATCCCTGTAATCCAAGTTGTAAAATTCAGTCACCTCATTTATTTTTAATTCATGTATTTGAAATCAGTAGCCTATCAGTTTAACCTGGGGTGACTGTCAGATAGCAGAAATTCTTTCCTGTATTCTGAAAATTTGGGGGTCTTCCAGATAAGAAAGTAGATTTTTAAAAGGTCTGCTTTAAGAAACCAAGCTGCTACTGGAAGGAAATTAGTATTAGAGTAATTAGAACTACTTGGGGAATCACCAGGAGAAACATGAGCATAAACCGCTCAGGTTATTGACGTGCAGTTTTGAAAACAGTTGGGTTACCGAAAAACACCGAGCCTGCCATTAAAAATAAGCCTCTCACTTGCATGCCTTTGTTTTGATCTCTAGTTTATACTACACTGACAGTCTCATTCGTTACTGGAGAGACTGAAGCATCAGCTAAAGGGAACCCTTTGATAACAAAAATTGTCAGCAGTCATTGGTTAGTTTTGGATTTGTGGTGAAGGCTCTGCAGATCTTGAAAATCAGTTTTCACAAAGAAAATTGTGTTCAGATGGGTTGAAGAGTATTCATACCACTTTATATTCGTTCCAAGTCCTCTGGAAGTCAACACTGCCATCTTCCCGCCGCTGAATGATGGTCCACCCACCTCCAGCCGTCTCCATGTCGCAGTATGCCTGCCAATGGGAAGTGCACAGTCATTGTGTGGGAAACATCAGTGAGTCAGGTCTTCATTGGAACTCACGGAAACAGGACAGATGGAGATACCTATCATGTGACTTGTGCCATGGGGTCAATCTTTATGGCCTTCCAAGAAGCAGATCATTCTGAATACATTAAATGTTTATTTAGTTTTAAGAGAGAAAGAGAGAGAACGCACAAATGGGGAAGGGGCAGAGAGAGAGGGAGACCGAGGATCCGAAGTGGTGTCAGCACAGAGCCTGACGAAGAGCTCGAACCCACACACCGTGAGCTCATGACCTGAGCTGCAGTCGGACACTCAACCGACTGAGCCACCCAGGCGCCCTGGTTTTAAATACAGTAAAACCTTGGCTTATGAGCATAACTTGTTCCAGAAACATGCTTGTAATGCACAGCACTTGTATATCAAAGCGAATTTCAAGAACCATTGGCTCAGTTGTGATCATGTGATGTTTGGTGTCACATACTCTTTTTGTTTGTTTGTTTGCATTTTTTAAATGTTCATTTTTGACAGAGAGAGACAGAGCACAAATGGCACGGGGTGGTTGTGGGGGGTGGGGGGAAGTAGAGAGACAGGGAGACACAGAATCTGAAGCAGGCTCCAGGCTCCAGCTCTCAGTACAGAGGTCCACACAGGGCTCAAACTCCTGAACCATGAGATCCTGAATTGAGTCGAAGTTGGAAGCTTAACCAACTGAGCCACCCAGGCACCCCTCACATACTACTCGTATTGCAAGACATTGCTCCCTTATCAAGTTAAAATTTACTAGAAATGCTTGCTTCTCTTGTGGATCACTCCCAGAACAGGTTACTTGCAATCCAAGGTTTTATTGTATGTTAAGAACCAGGAATTGAAAATGTTGATGGCAGGTAAACAGTAGTAGAACAAGATTTCAGTGCTGATGACAGTATGACTTTCCTCTGTTCTAGGCTAAAGACCCACCCCCAACAGCTGACCCAAAGATCGCTGTTTCTTAGAGATTTATTGTGAATGGGACATCTTGGCATTTTGGCCCCAAACCTCATCTCCAACCTATAGAAATCTACTAACTGGTGTTTGCAACCCCAGGAAGTTTTATGGTAGTTGCCAGTCCCTATCAGCTTTGCAGAGAGTTGTGTAGAAGGGGTGTTTTTGCACTGTAGGTTTTCTGAGACCCCTGTTATATTACGTTGTGGGGCTAGAAGGCTTCTTCCACATGGGATAAGAGTCTGTTCACCCCTCAGTATGAGAGATCTGAGGCTCTGTGCACCCAGCTTGGTGTATGGGACCTGAGAATCTGCTGGGAGCTTTGACCCACAGATCAGGACTTCAAGCCTCTTTGTACTTTGCTCACTGCCCGTGGTATTTCACTTCCTAGCTATTTTTATTTTTGCTTTTAAACTGGCTTGGTGGGTTTAAACTTTGCTCAGAACACAGAATTCCTTCTTGGGCTAGGACCATGCGTGCTCAGTTTCCACTCAGCTGGAGTTTTATTATGAAATTGAAAACCCCTGAAAATAAGATTACATAAATAGTTTTAAATAATGAGATTATAGTAGAACGAAAAATTTTCCCAGAAGGTTATGATAAATTTTCCTACAACATACAAGGTAGTAAATATGAAAGTTAATGTTCAAAGCCAATGAGAAATAGTCCTACCCTGTTGTTTTCCTTTGTGTTTTGGGGAAATGGTAGAGATAATTTTGGCAGAGTAGGTCTAAATGTAAACTATTCTGCATTTGTGAGTTAAAATTGTAAAGAATGGGGGATGAAGGAGAACCAAGAAAAAGCATAGACCCCCTCTTTCATTTTAAGCGGCTTGCCTGACACCTCATTGCTAACGATATAGACAGCTGCCCTGGGGACCCAGCTCCCTGTTCTCCAGCACACTTCTCTCTGTGTCTCCAAGGGCCCGTTGGCCCATATAGCTTTCCCTGATGATCCTATGTTTGGAAACATATGCTCCAGTAAAGAAAACTACATTTCTTAAGAATAAAATGATTTTCCCATTTTTAATTAACCAGATAGATAAAACTGACCTGCTTAAGGTAACCCCTTATTGTCTCCCTGTATTGGTGTATTACTATTGTTAATTATCTTGTGATCATTGCTCAATACTACTCTGTTCCAAGTACCACACTTGGTACTTGGCATAGGTTATCAGCAACCCTGAAGCAACTTTGCTGTGATGCTGTAATGCTGCTCTTTTGAAAGGAGAAAACAATGGATAAAGTGAGATTAACTTGACCGGAAGTGCAAGATATAGGACTTGAATAAGGTCTCTCAGATTTTTCATTCTGTACTGCTTTTTCTACCATACCATGCAGCCCAAAACAGAGTAACTTGACCCTTTTGTTAAGAGACCAGAAGTCCCTCAACACAGCTCCAAGCTGATCTCAGTTCATGAATAATGCTGCCTCTTATTTGCCCGTAGTCCACCCAGTGGTCCGTACTGCTTAGTTTTCTCAGTGTCTTCTAAGAAAATCAGTATAGTAAACTAGCTGAATATTGGTTTGAGGAGTCATATGTGTACAGAGAAGTCCACTTCCTCTGTATCCTAAATAGCATGCTGGTGGGTGGAAAGACCAGATATGGATTGGGGCAAGCCTGTCCTTACTCCAAGAATGTTTGATTCTTTGCTGTAAAAATCACCATTATGATGAAGTCAATGATACTTAAAATCAGAGTTCAGTTTTGTATGAAAATCAGAGTCCAGATTGGCTGAGAGTCACTGCCCGTGTGGAAATGTGTGGGGCCTTACTAATCTCTAACTCCACCACGGACAGTGATGAGATGATGAGAACATTTCCTCAATGTTTTCTTGTCCCACTTAAAAAGAAAAAACAACAGAGAGTTCATAGAAGCTGAAGTGTCGTGGTGAATTGAGTTGTGAAACTTTCAGGGGAAGATCATGTTCAAAGAGAGTCGTCCACATAGCCAGAGAGCACGGAGTGAAAAGGACGAGGTAGATTATCTCAGGATCAGGAAAGCAGAAGTCTTCGGACAATGCCCAAGACCTTACCACTCCAGCTACAACAAACCTGAGGGCGGTTAATACTTTTGGTTAGCACACGACTACATGGTTCAGGGACCTGACATCTTGCTTCAAAGTCTTTCAACAAATAATGCTTGATTTAAATGCCATGCTTCGGCTCTGAGGCCATGGTGAATGACTGATAAAGCCGCAAACCCACAGATAAGCACTAGGGGACAGGTACCCTGTGAAATTTAGGGAGGGCAGTTATTAGGTGTCTGACCAGCAAGAGCATATTCAAATCCCTCTGGTGCAGTTTTTATTGTTTGCAGAAACCTAATGGGTTTTTCAAAAATAAAGTTGAAATACTTGGGCCCTTTTGGAAAAGGTCAGCCCAGAGATCTGCTGAACGTTCTTTTCCTGAACTAGAAGAAACAGGGCAAAAATGACTACCCTGTCATGCAGAGAAATTATCCCGGCATCTTTGGGGGCAGTCCGAATGGTAAACGGTTCCTGTTTATCGAACTGATGGTTAAGTACCAAGCCCTGTCCTAAGTGTCGGATCTCCATCGTCATCTCGGAACAGCTCTAGAAGACTGAGGTTACTTCATGATGTTACAGATTGGGAAACTGAGACCTCACCCAGGGTAAACGACTTGTTCAGAGGCGCAAATTGGCAGAGCCAGAATTTAAACTCCAGTCTCTCAGACCCTCTCTCCCTGGATCAGGTTGTGAATTACGGAGGCTTAAGTCTGAAAGGGAATCTACAAGTAACTTAATCCGGAGCATTTATTTTACAGATGTGAAAATTGAGGTTTTGTAAGATTACTGTTCCCTGCTGTGTAAATGAGTTGTTTTTACTGCAAATGTTTAAAAGAAGTATAAATCCTAATGTTTCCAACCATGACCTGAGGCTCATGTCACATACTCCCGCCCCCACCCCACAGTACTATATATCTTCATCTTGCCATAGATCCCTCCAGTTAGGAGGTGGGGTTGATTGAGCGCCGTGGGGCGGGAACATGGCACTGAGTCAGGAAAACCTTTTCAGAGCAGTAGGTTGGGGCCGTGTAGTGGGCGATTGCCCTCTGGATTTGCAAAGCGTCTGCCTTGCACTGATATCCTCGTTCCCCCTCCCATTGCCACTCCTGTCCCCATTTGCTCTAGGCCAAGAAGAGACCAACATCTGGTGACAGACAGTAGTTCCCAAAAACTTATGAAAACCACATTGCAAAGGGGATCGAGAGCCATAGCACAGAATCTGTTCGTTACTTTCTCATCTGCAACAGACCATTTATGTTTTGTTTTTCTCCTCGCTAATGCGCTGCTTCTAGGGCATTGGGGACATTAACTGATTTCCAAGGTTGATTTAAAGCAGCACGAGTGAATTAGAAAGATTTTCTTTGGAAAGTATTATCTTGAATAGCACAATATTTATCTTTTAAATTCATAATCAAAGTATGTGTTCGTGCTTCAAATTCTCTGTCTTTAAACCCTTAATGCTTAAATTTTGAAAGTGTTTTTCTTTACTTGCATTTTAAATACTGAGGATAATACTGAGTTCAAAGAGGTAACACTTCCAGGAGCCTCTAAAATTTCCATTGTGATACAGTATCGATGGCCTTCTCTAGAAGTGTTTACATTGGTTTGTTCATAAGGGCGCCTGGGTGGCTCAGTCGGTTGGGCGACCGACTTCACTCAGGTCATAATCTCACAGACGGTGATTTTGAGCTCCGCGTCAGGCTCTGTGCTGACAGTTTAGAGCCTGGAGCCTGCTTCGGATTCTGTCTCCCTCTCTCTGCCCCTTCCCCTCTCGTGGTATGTCTCTGCCTCTCTCTCAAAAATAAACATTAAAAGATTGTAAAAAAAAAAAAAAAAGAAGAAGTGTTTACATTGGTTCCACATCTAGCCGTTCGAATTAGATGCAAGCATATTTATAATCATTTAATATATACAGCTGTCTAATCATTATAAAAGACTTCACGCCGAATCTCATGTAATATTGTTTTAACTTATCAAACCTCTAGGAGAAGCCACATTGAAATGTTCCTTGGGAATGTGATTTTTTTTTTTTTTTCCTTACCTGAAGCTCGGTGTCTCCCAAAGCAACTTCAGGAATCATGCTCCCTGAGTAATCCAAAAGGACTAAGAATAATTGAATCCAGCTATATCCTAACTTCTCCTGCTGAAAGGTTCTGGCTGTTGGTTCACTTTCTACAAAGTAATTGAGCTTATGCCTTGAAATAAAGTCCAAATACTTGAGAAGAAAATGAGCCTCTCTCTTTGGTGGTATGTTTTAAGTCTTCCAGCCTCCATTAGATGGGGTAAGGATAGCCCACCCACGTGGATAGCAATCCGCATGGTGTGGACTACAGACTCCTGGGTGTCCCTGAGACCCTTACAGTGAGTCCGCCAGGCTGGAACTGTTTCTGTAAAGACACTAAGATGTTTTCGGCCTCTGACAGTGTAACGGTGTTTGTACTGATGGCACAGAATCATTTGGGGTGGGGGGCGGGGCAGGATCTGCTAGCACCCTGGGATGAATCGAGGGAATAGCCCACACTGTATTTGTGTCACTATATTGAGTCACACACTCGCAGTTGGGAAGAAGATAAGGCAGTTTCACTTCAGGATGTCTTTGACAAAGCAGCAATGACTATTCATTTTATTTAAGCCTCTACTACCGAATATAGGTCTTCCTATATGCTCTACGCTGGAGTGTGAGATGTCTATAAATCCCTTCTGCAAACCAGGGTACCGTGGTTGTGTCAAAGCAAAGCTCTTGTGGTGGTTTTAGTTGTGACCTACGTGAGCCTTTTTTTTCTTTCTCTGATGGAATACCATTGCTACTTGAAATAGCCCGTGAAAGACAAACTATTTGCTTATGTAAACTCTAGTATTTAGAAGACATTTTCTTTAAAATGAGTGAAACCAGTCTGACGCTTTAAGGAAAACAACTCGCGGTGCGATGATTAAGTTAAACGCGACGAGAATAGGAGAGAGAGATCTGTCTCCTACATTATGAGATAGAAATTTTTGCATCACTGATGCGTACGGTCAGCATCTGTGCACAGTGACTGCACTTGGAGCCCTCGGCAAGTACCTGTTGTGAGGTAGACGCTCTGTGTTTGTGGCTTGGCTGTGCGTGAAGCAGGGAAGGGTCTGAGCACGTGAACTGTGTTATGTACTTCCTCGGCCTCCAGGAAGCCTGTTTCCGGCCAGGTAGTTGAAAACAGGACCCTGTCCCCATACCTTTATCTCCTCTGTGGAGTTTGGGAACACCAGCGTATAGATGCCGTTCGCTGTCCTCCCTGACTTGAATGCTTCTGCACAGTCTCTGAAAACGACTGCTTCTTCCTTAGCACTGAAGGAGTTCTTCGCTGCTTTAAAAAAAAAAAAAAATAGGAAAGCATTTAAAGGGAGTTCATGAAAAGATAAAAGTTTATTATTTTGAGATGCACTCAGTGGTAAGTTTTATTACGTTGGAATTCTTATAATAAGCAAAAGGGACACACCAGCTCTTCTCCTTTCCAAAAAAAATTACTCCAGTAAGCCATACTTCTTTTTTTATTAATCAACTACATGTAATGCAACTATTTTGCAATTAAATGTAATAAACAATTACTTTAAAAAAAAAAACTTCCATCTTGACTAGAATCACATAAAGTTACTGCAAAAGAGTAAAAAAAGAACGTACCTAAAAACGGTGGTACCTCTCCAGTGGCTGCATGGCATATCCCATACAGAGGCCACGTCTTGATATATTTCTTTAGACTGTTGGGTAAAGACATTAAGTATTCTTTGGATTTTCAGCCCCTGACCCACAGTAGTTTGTGTTCAAGACTACCATTAATGTATCTATGTTTTTGAAATTCTTACTCTAAGACAAAAAGTCCTAGTATTACAAAAGTCCCTCAGATTTTTACTCTGCTCTCAACATTTAGATTTCCCAACCCTTTCTGCCATTAGAAAAAAGGTGTGTGGGGGCGCCTGGGTGGCGCAGTCGGTTAAGCGTCCGACTTCAGCCAGGTCACGATCTCGCGGTCCGTGAGTTTGAGCCCCGCGTCGGGCTCTGGGCTGATGGCTCAGAGCCTGGAGCCTGTTTCTGATTCTGTGTCTCCCTCTCTCTCTGCCCCTCCCCCGTTCATGCTCTGTCTCTCTCTGTCCCCAAAAAATAAATAAACGTTAAAAAAAAAAAATTAAAAAAAAAAAAGAAAAGAAAAAAGGTGTGTGTGTGTGTGTGTGTGTGTGTGTGTGTGTGTGTGTGTGTGTGTGTGTGTGTTGATCGTTCTTGCAGGTATTTATAGTAATTCTAGAGACCTACCAAAGCACAGGTGTCTGGACTAGATGTACGGGTGGGCATTACAGGTAGACAGTCTCTGCCGTCACATCAGCTAGAGACGCGTGGGGAAAGGAAGGCCATTTCTGCTACTCTGTCTCTCCTGTGCTCCTGATCTCTGCCAGGATCTGAGCTGCATGGTTTTCTCTACTTTGGCTCATCAGAGCTAACACCTCAAGTTATCTTGCTCCCACCAGATATCAGATGACTGTCTTTTCCTTTTCTATGAAGGTGAAACTCTGAGTTTTCCCAGTTATAACAGACTGAAACTCTAGCTGGAAGGCGCCTACTGCGAACTGGCCTTCCAGTGTCAATCCTGCCATTTAGCATCAAGATAGCACTGTTTCTGTTTATTTCCTTGTGTAAGTAGAAACCTCGTTTAAGTGTTTCTATTAAGATTGGGATAACTGCATGGCTCAAGGATGATGAGAGAACACATTTCTTACGAAACTGAAGAATATCTTCACAGGATGTAAAATGCATCCGTGCCAAGAGAACACAAGTTTAAGGGACATTAGGAAATAAATAAGCCACAGTAAGAACTAGACCCGATTTGTTTACGAAAAAGACTTAAAATGAAAATACTGCACAGATTATGTGTCACATTTCGGATTAATGACTGAAGCTGCCTCCCTTTTCTCCTCTAATATCCAAGAGAGATTGGAAGGTTAAAACAGTAATAAAGTAGGCAAAACATAACTAAGGATGGACTGAGAGAAGGGAACTGACATATCTTGAGTGCCAATTTTATGCCAGTCAATGCAAGCATTAGCTCAATCTTCACAACAGTCCTCTGGGTTTAGATTCGTTTTTTCCACATAATAAATAAAATCCACTGTGGATTAGTAACTTGTCCAGCCTCATAGCACCAGATAATGATGGAACTATAACTCAGAGTAGGCTCTTTGAGCCCAGGAATCATGTTTGGGGTGTTTTGCCTCATAATAATTAGTATAAATATGTATTCCCTGTCTCCTCTTCTTCCTTATTTTTATTCTATTTTATTTTTCCTTCCTGAACAGCATTTTAAAAAATTTTAATTCCAGTACAGTTAACATACAGTGTTATAATAGTTTCAGGTGTGCATCATAGTGATTCCACAATTCAGGGAACGGCCTGACTCAGTGCTCATCATGATAAGCGTGTTCTTTGATTTCCATCGCCTGCTTCCACCATCCCCTCACTCACCTCCCTTCTGGTAACATTAGTTTGTTCTTATAGTTAAGAGTCTGTATTTTGGTTCTGTCTCTCTCTCTCTTTTCTTTTCCTTTGTTCATTTGTTTTGTTTCTTAAATTCCACATATGAGTGAGATCATATGGTATTTGTCTTTCTCTGACTGACTTACTTCCTTAGCATAATGCCCTCTAGTTCTACCCATGTTTTTGCAAATGGCAACATTTCATTCTTTTTTCATGGCTGAATAATATTCCATTACATACATATATTTTCCCCATAATTTGCCTATTGTAGATAATGCTGGAATAAACAGAGGGGTGCATGTATCTTTTCGGATTAGTGGTTTCATATTCTTTGGGTAAATACCCAGAAGTGGAATTACTTCCTCCTTCTTTTTTAATTGGTTCTGTATTAAGACCCTGTAAAGCTTTTATAGGAAACATGTAAGAGAAATAGTCCTTTTCTGACAGATGAGAATTTTTAAGGATTTTGAATTTCACTTAACCAATGCAATTAAAACAGAAGAAAAGATGATAGGTAAATTTGACTTACAGCTTGATGATATCATAGTCAATAAATTATGAACTGTCTCCATCAGATCATGTTGCTGCTTTTGGAGAACTGAGCTATTCACCGTGGCGGTCACTAATTGTTTTTCTAGTTCTTCAATGATGGAATTTTGCTTGGATACTAATACTTGGAGCTGATCTTTCTCTTCTTTTATCGACTGTAGTTGAACAATATGCTTGTCTTCCATGTCTAGTACTTTCTTTTCCAGGAAACTTGTAGAGGGAAATAATTGTTAGTTTAGTGAAGGGTTTTCTGATTGCTTTGTATACATCAACTCAGTTTTGTACTTTTTTTTTTTTTTTTTTGTAATGCTTATTTACTTTCAAGAGACAGAAACAGCGGAAGTGAGGGAGGGGCAGAGAGAGAGAGGGAGACAGAGAATCCAAAGCAGGCTCCAGGCTCTGGGCTGTCATCACAGAGCCCAACGTGAGGCTCAAACTCACGAACCATGAGATCATGACCTAAGCCAAAGTCGGACGCTTAACTGACTGAACAACTGAGGTGCCTCTCGGTTTTGTAATTCTTAAACAATCTTTAATATTTATTGAATTCCTGCTTCTCCAAGGCCCTCTGTTAAGATGTTAAAGGAGTTGCCGCAGCCCTGAAGAAACTCTCAAACTTGCCGAGAACTCTAGATAAGCAGATGGGACATAGATATGAGGATAAAATACCCTAACCAAAATGTAAGGTCCGTAATTAGAAGTTATCACATGGAGTGCATTTGAAGACCATGGTTTTGCTGAAGGGAATTGTGGACAATGAGAAGGCAACCTTGGTGTTGGGAGCACATGGGGGCGAGTGGAAAGCCCAGGCTGAGAACCTCACTTCTGTATGTGACCACCTGTGTCACCTGCATCAGGCTGTTCCCTGTCTGCATCTCAGGTGAGTGTCTTTCTAAATGAACATCCACCTGTAGATACAAATTTCTATGTAAAATGAAAGCAGTAGATTAGATAAAGATCTCTGAGGTCCTTCCTAGTTCAAATAATCTGTACGTCTACGATGCCTTTTTGAGGGCAGTAACATTTTCTGAATCTTTAACTCTGTGAGCAATATTACTCAGCCAAGAAACTGACTACCTACTAAAGGTCTTACCTATAAGCAGTAACAATCAGTATAAATAATTATTATTAGAAATTCAGTTGTAAGTCTTAAATTTATCCCAGCCAAGTCCTTGTAAGTTGGTATATGACAGTAAGTGTTGTTCACTATTCCAAGTCAGAAAGTAAGCAGCTATTACTTACTGCTTAAGTAAGTAAGCAGTAAGTAATACCCTGATTTGCACTTTATTTATATTTCATCAGTTTTCTCCCATCTCTTTTAAAACTATTACATCTCATTATTTTTCCTGCTATCAGCTTATTCTTTTAATTGTGTATCATTTTGTTAATTTAAAAACTAAGATGACTTACTCTAAGCAGAAGTTAACCTAAAAATAAACGCACAAGGTGTACCCAGGTGGTTCAGTCGGTGAAGCATCTAACCCTTGATTTCAGCTCAGGTCATGATCTCATGGCTCGTGGGATGGAGCCCGTGTCAGGCTTTGTGCTGACAGCTCAGAGCCTGCTTGGGATCCTCTCTCTCTCTCTTGCTCTGCCCTTCCCCCACTCGTGCTGTCTCTAAAATTAAATAAATATAAAAAAATAATAAATACATAAAGTTTTTCTGTTTTCTGCCTGAAATCATTTCTAGTACTATCATTATAGGCAGTATGCTTTCAAAGCACTCCTGTGATGCTTGACCTAGACAATTAACATAAAATAAGTGAGGCATTTTTAAATTACTAATCTACACTGCCTTCAAAATGACATTGCTTGAAATTTCTTATCCAGCTGTATTCTGTTGTCTTTAATACTTTGTGACGAGGCATAAGAGAAAGATGGGACAGTCCTATACTCCAGAGTGTGAATGAGAGTGTGAACACTCCTAGATGGATATTTTTTTTTTAATTAGCCTGTATTGAAAAAAATTTTTTTTTAATTTTTTAAAAAATTAGCCTGTATTGAAGAGCTTAGCAGGTCACCCCAGACCACACTGGCTTTGAGAGCAGGACCATGTAGGCACGGAAGCACAGATCATGGCATTTAAAGCTATAAGGAGTGTCAGATCATATCCTCCAGCAACACTTTGCAAAATGCAGATTGGGACCTGTTACTGTCCTGTGAGATCCATTTAATGAGTCACAATCAGCACTTTTTAAATGAGAGCGAATTAATTACATAGGATAAAATAGATGAGAATCGAGTGCAAGTTCATAGCAACAACTCTCCATTCTGCAACAGATACCCAGGCCCAGAGTGCTAAGTGGCGGAAGGAAGGAGATGGGGCGGTATGGGGAATCCATACGGTGGGTAACACTCTGTAGCGTGGTGTTTGGTTTTCTGATACAGGGAAATCAATGTGATCATCACCATAAAAATTGGACTTAAGTACAGCTTATCTTCCTATTAACATAACTCACAGGCAGGTGAGGAGTGTGAGGAAATACCCTGTGTAGGCAGAAATACCAAGGCTGAATCCTGATTCTTTTATGAGTTTTTATTGGCTCTCTTTAGAAGGGGGCAGCATCCATGGCAGCACTTTTCAATAACAATAATTACCGTAACGATAATCACAATTTAATCGAGCTGGTACAACTAAGGCCTAAATGAATCCTTTATTTTTAAAAGAAAAAAAAAGAACGATTAGGTGAAAAACACATAGTAATTTTCACCTTCAGCTGGTGAACCTAAAAATGGTATAGTGGCAATTTTCAGAATATCATCGACCCTGATCAGTACTCTGACTTCATCTGAAACTATTCCATGAAGAAAACAGTTGCACTTTTGGAGACACATTGAAAGTAATTTAAAGAAATGGTTTGGCACATGTGCAAAACATTCACATATATTTGTAACGACGTTCTTGCGAGCGAAATCCTAGGCTAGTCAAAACGTAAGGCACCAGAAAACACAGCATGCCAAACTCACTGAAAGATGAAAAATCATCTGCACAGTTTCCTTATTTTTATTTATTTACCATCATCAACTGAAGCCTTGTTATCGTCATTTCATATTTGTGTCAAAAGAGGCTGTGATTTCTGCAGCCCCTGCAAAGATTATTCTTCCTGCAGGTACAGAGTTGTTACGTATGGTGTTTATGACAAGTCTGCTGATAAAAAGCTATCCCTTTCACGATCTATACTCTGAGAGGCCATTCGGAAACAATCTGTGTGCAACTCCCGCGTGAGTGAGAGATTTGCAGCCCAGGCTGTGGTGCACTGCTCTTGTAAGTGATACGCAGTCTTAAGCGTGTCGGGTATGTTTGACACGGCGGTTTTACGGAGGAAATGTGATGTTTAAACTTAATGTCATATAAAACTAAACTCCGAGTATTGGAAAAGTGTACTGCTGGTCCATGTAGATTCAACTGGAGGACAACGTGAAAGATTTAAGTAAAAAAATAAAAAAGTTGGAGGATCACATAGGCAAGAATAATCAGAAGGTACAGCGAGCCTCAGGATGGTTGGGATCACTATTTTATATGTTGTGAAGCTTTGACATACAGAGACATTTCCCCAAATCATGATGAGCAAAGGATGTAGGGAAAGTTGTTGATTGTATTTCAAAGCAATTCCAGCTGACTGTGCGTAACGAAGTTTACTTGTAGTAAGTGAAAACATGAAGCAGTGTGTCTGAACTCAGGAAGAAGATTTATACTCCTCAAGGCAAAAGGCAGTATGATTTGGCAAATATTTACAAAGATGATACTCGGGAAACATAACTGACATGCTTAACTGATAATTTTCGTGTTTTAGCATACTAAATTAGAAACATAAGGAGGGGATGGTGTGCAATACCAGGGTGCATTCAACAAACTAATCAAAACCTAGGTATCTCCCAGCCCATATTGTTTTGGCAAGCAACAAAAGTAATCACTCAGCTCCTGTATCTTCCTGTCACTGCAACTTCATTAAATAAAAGAGAACATTATTAAATAAGACCATTTTAAGAGATTGTTGTATCTCAACGTTTGGTCTCAAACTTTTATTTTTTTACTTTGCAGAAGAAAAAACATTGAAACACTAAAGAAAAATATTTGAATTAAAAAACTATATTTGCAAAAGAATAAAAAAATAAATCTATTTGCTTTTGAAAATTCTAAATCAATAGTGGGCTAAACTTGTTACCCAAAGAAGAGAAAAGAATTATTTCAGCTGAGTTCTTGATTAACAGGAAAGAATGATCATAAGACAATAAGTTTATCATCATTTTTGGGTAAGAAAAAATTATTTACTTGAAATTACTTAGTTCTGAAATACAGTATATTGTCTGACCATTCTCCATGTCATATGCACATCTTGGTTAGAAACAAGTTGGTAGACAAAATTGTCTTCGTGTACTCCCGTCTGCAATAAGCCTTTGAAAACAGTCCCCACTGATCACCCAAAGTTTGTTTTTGTATTGGCTTTCTTGGGATTTTTCTAGATCTTATTTAAATATTAACATAATATTTATTAATGACTTCCATTTTTACTTTATCATATGTTTTAAGAGTAACTTTTGCACCATGAAATGTGCCTTGTTTACACTGTAAGTGTAGTTTTCCACCTGTGGGTCATTTTGCATTGGAAGTGATGACGTTCCCAGAGGCAAAGGTAAAAAGCCTGGGCCAGTGTTACTTTTATTCCAAGACACTGGCAGCATTTTGTCACAGATTAACTTGGGCGGTATTGAGGCAGAGCTTGGAGAATCACTGGAGGAGAATCTTTAAGGGGCCAGAGAATGAAAAACATTGAAGACTGGATTAGAAGGCACACTTCCACTTTTTCCCAAACCCTCTCCCTGCCTTTCCCTCACGAGGTGTCCAGTCCTGACCCTATGCATTAAGAAATCTGGCATTTTGGAAGCCATTCTTAGAAATGATAGTCACGTGAAATAGGCTTTCAGATCTACAAGGTACGCAGTTCTGGCTTATAAATTTTTTTGTGTGTTTTTATTACCTGTTCTTATCTTGCAATTTGTTTATTTCACTGGTCTGGTCCAAAATCTGTTTTTCCAGTTTGCTGGTGGAAAGGGAGTGTTCCAGAAGCTGAAGTTCAAGTCTTGTCGTCTGATTTAATACCTAAATGTAACAAAATAAAATTCCTATTTGTCATTTTTAAAGTTACATATAACTTCCTTTTAATTAAGTCAGCGAAATTATAGGAAAACATAACTAAAGCGTTTTTTATTTACCCAAGTATCTTATTTTGGCATATTCTTCATGTTCAGAAAAACCTTGAAGTCCTGGATTGCCTCAGACTGTGGTTGTTGTGTTGTTTTTTTTTTTTTTTTCTGGTTTTTTTTTTTTTTTAACCATGTCTTTTTTTAGAAAGTGTTTAATAGTTCTGGACAGTAGTATTTGTGTCAAATAATATAATGCTGTTCCTGTTGTCATGTTTTAGCATTTCTTTTCACACAGTGAGCCAAGTAGGAGTATACAATGGTCATATTTAGTACATCAGAAGTTGTTGATAAATGAAAAAGGTTTTGCCTCTGCTCAAAACGAAATGCGGTTGTCTTACTTGTCAGTACACGACATGGTTAGAAGTCACATGCTTCCATTCTATAAAAATGTAGCTCATTTTTATTTTTATTTTATTTTATTTTTTTAATATTTTTAAAATTTTTAATGTTTGTTTATTTCTGAGAGAGACAGAGTGTTAGCAGGGGAGGGGCAGAGAGAGGGGGAGACACAGAATCCAAAGCAGGCTCCAGGCTCTGAGCTGTCAGCACAGAGCCCGACGCGGGGCTCGAACCCACGGACCGCAAGACCTTGACCTGAGCCAAAGTGGGATGCTCAACCGACAGAGCCACCCAGGCGCGCCAAATATAGCTCATTTTTAGCCCAGCATTTCCTACTTTGTATTCACTTGGTTAGCCTTTCATTTTTTTTCTTTTCCACTTCTCTCCTCTCTTTTTTTAATTTTAAAAGTCATGTCAGCCAGTTGGGAAACAGTAATGCATCACTATGAAGTTCAGTTTTGCTCTCCGGGCCCTGTCATATGCACTGTCACTGTTCCTGTCGTGTTCCAGCAACTTTAAGGATGACTTCTTTGGCGTTCGGCTACCTTCTAGCAGGAAGAGTCTGTTACTCACATCCTCTGGGTTGTGGTTATTCAGGATGTGACATCACGTGTAAGTGTAAGGCAGAATTGTTGCCCAGGAATAAGGGTCCTTGAGAGAACCATTGTTTGTTCAGGGTCTGTGTCATTCATAAAAGGCCTGGTCTGGCCCCACTGAGCAGCTTTAGGGACAGTCCTGTCCTTGGTCAAAGCTGGATGAGTTCATACCATGAGCTCATTCTTGTTGAATGAATGACGGCATTAGCTAGCAGAAAGGTTGGGTTTTAATATTAACACCTGGAATATAGATTTGGCCTACATCTTCTTTGGGCCCAAATATTCTATGTCAGTTATTTCTAAAAGGAACTGGAAACTTGGGTCTTTTATTTAATTACTAAGGGCTAGGAAATTAGCACAATGGGCCAGAGATAGGGAGGAGGGCATATAGGTCCTGACCAACCAAGGATCAACTGCGATGTTTTTCCATCACTTTTCCAAAGGCCTCCAGAGCAGGTGACTGTCTATCCAGGTCAGGTGGTTGTCTCTGGTCTGTAAGACCTCTGATCTCTACCTGTCCCTCATTGTCCAGTTCAATAGCCTCTGAGTCTGACAGGCTAGAAGAATCTTCTAGTCAGAAAATTTTGGGTTTGGATTTAAACCCGTTTCACACAGTAATTGCTCAACAAATGCCTTAAATAGATTTGGTGCATAATTTGGTCCCTTTTCTAGGTTCAGACATTTTAATGTGTTTAGTTGGACATTATAGGCTGATTTCTTTATAGTCATCTTCTGATTTTCCCGTTACCATAGATCATGTGATACCTAGTTTCACAATTGATGTTTTAAAAATCATGTGATCCAACCAAAGCTTAATAAAAGCTAGAAAAACTGACTTAGACAGGATGTAGCAAAGGTTTAAATCATTGCTTTTTTGAGGCACCTGGGTGGCTCAGTCATTTAAGCATCCGACTTCGGCTCAGGTCATGATCTCACGGTTCATGAGTTTGAGCCCCATGTTGGGCTCTGTGCCGACAGCTCAGAACCTGGAGCCTGCTTTGGATTCTGTGTCTCCCTCTCTCTCTGCCCCTCCCCTACTCATGCTCTGTCTTTCTCTGTCAAAAATAAATAAAAACGTTAAAAAAAAGAAAAAGAAATAAATCGTTGCTCTGTGTTTTACACTTTATTACCATTATCAGAAAATATGAGAAATGTTTACTCAACAGACATTTTTTGAATGAGCTTGATTTCCCGCTAGCTTTGCTATCAAACGGTGAGCGGTGTGACTTAGGCATTACTAATTTATTTTAATAATTAACTACAGATATGTTGATACACTTACATTAAAATTTTTATCTTTTCATTTTTCACTTGTATCACCTCTTGGGATTACAATTTTCATACCTTGTGAATTCATCATGTGATACAGTTCTATTTTTTCTACACTACTGTAACATTGTGGAAAGACTTGGTAAAGAAGTAACTTCTTAGTCTAGCCTCAGATAAAAGTGTTTTATTCTCCTACTGCTTCCTACTGTTTACCCTGCTTTATCCAACACTTCTTATGGAGACAAGGAAAAAATACCTGTACTCTTCTAGATGTGATCTTATTACAGTTGGGAGGCTTGTAGTTTCTCTTACCCCATGTCCCCTTCTGGCTCATGTCTGGCATTTCTTTCAGCTGAAGTAGCATATGGAAATAATAATACATCATAGAAAGTATTTGCTATTAAATCTACTTTTTTTTTTTTTTTGAGCATTACTTAAAACTGAGAGTAGGAAGGTACTAACTTCTTAAGGTTATAAAGAGACCAGAAAGCAGATGTACCAATGTTGAGACTTGAACTAGGAGCATCTCAGCAAATTCTGCCAACAGCACTTTTTTCCCACCTGGACTATTCTTTTTTTGTTTTTTAATTTTTTTTTTAATTTATTCATTTTTGAGAGACAGAGACAGAGCACAAGCGGGGGAGGAGCGGAAAGAGAGGGAGACACAGAATCTGACACAGGCTCCAGGCTCTGGGCTGTCAGCACAGAGCCTGGCCTGGGGCTCGAACCCACGAACCGCGAATTCATGACCTGAGCCGAAGTCGGATGCTCAACAGACGGAGCCCCCCAGGCGCCCCTCCCACCTGCACTATCCTTACTCAGTCACAGGTTGTATGTCGTTTGGCCGGACTCTGGATGAATTGTGTTTTAATGTTCTCATGTTCACTGTTTTGCTCTTGTTCTTTTCTTATGTTCATGTTTTTCTCTCCTGCTGCGATTAATCAGCAGCTCATAAAACCTGAAAGCTAAAAGGGAACTTAGAAGCCAGTCATTGGACCCAGCCCTCACTTGATAGTTCGAACTGCCAAGGCCCGCAAGAGCCGAGTCCCATATGCAGATTCACTCCCCAGGTGATGGTGAAACCAGACCCATTAGAGAACTCAAGACTTCCTGCTGATGGCCAAGCCCCCTGTGCCAGAACTGCTGCTTGCTTCTGTCTATAACCTCATACCACAGATTTTAGAAACTCATACCACAAACTGCTTCCATAGTTCTTTGAGATTTGATTTTATCTTGAAAGTTAGATTTAAGAACAAAGTCACTTGGGGCACCTGGGTGGCTCAGTCAGTTAAGTGTCCCACTCTTGATTTCGGTTCAGGTCATGATCTCACGGTTGGGTGCGTGAGTTTGAGCCCCATGTCTGGCTCCGCTTTGATAGTGTGGAGCCTGCTTGAGGTTCTCTCTCTCCCTCTCTCTCTGCCTGCCTCTCTCTCTCTCTCTCTCTCAAGGTAAATAAATGTTAAAAAATAAAAGAAGAAAGTTTCTTGTACTCATTTTTTAAATTTTATTTATTTTGAGAGAGAGATTGAGAGTTTGTGTGTTGGGGGGGAGGGGACGGGACAGAGAGGGAGAGGGAGAGAGAGAATCCCAAGCAGGCTCCACACTGTCAGCACAGAGCCCAGCATGGGGCTCCATCCCTCAACCATGAGATCATGACCCAAACCAAAGTCAGGAGTCGGATGCTCAACTGACTGAGCCACCCAGGTGCCCCAGTGCTTTTCATTTCTTAAATGAAAATCTGAGGACTTATCTAGAGTCCAGAGGATGCCAGCAAGGCAAAGGAGCATTTCTCATAGAGTGTCAAGTGTGCATCATATGAAATGATTTGAATGTCCTTCGTAGAAAAAAAATGTAATTTAACCTCAGTATTAAAAATGAGAACATATTTTAAATTCTTGTCCAGCCACAAATTGTTAATTTCTTATCAACTCCTCTTTTTTCCTGCTGCACTCGAGCTTTCTTCCCTCGCCCAGTATCCAACTAAGTAGCCACACAGTGCAGTTTCTCGCTAGCAGTTACTAGCCCAGACCGTTACGGGTTTTCTGTTTCATCACTTACTTGTGCTTCAACGTCCGTTAACTTCCGTGTTTGCTCTGCTGTCTGATTCAGTAAGTTTGTGCCTATTTCTATCATCACGGCCGTCTGGTTCTGTACTGCGTTCTGTTGTATCTCTACCATTTCTTTCTTCATGTTGTCCTGGATATAATTCTCAAGCTAGAAAAGCACATGGGTGACAAAGACAGTCATCAGCCAAATCATCAGAAATCTTATTCCTAAGTATTTTCCCTTTCTTTTAAAAAATCTGTTGGAAGACCTGTGCCTTGCTCTGATCTTGCTGTTTTTTGTTTGTTCGTTTGTTTTTTATCACTAGCGGAACAACACAGTGTGGTAGTGTGTTGACTTAAAATCTGGCAGCTTAGTGACATCATGTGTGGGAGACAGGCCGCTCGTCGTTTTTGGTTACCTGCAGAAGTCTACACTGCGGCCGGCAAGGGAGGCAGTGTGGCCCCGGCTCAGAGGCGGGCAGACAGCGGTGCTGTCCAGCAGGGTCTCTTCAGGCTGCAGCTCTATCCGTGTTAGGCAGGAAATGAAAATTTGGTAAGAAGCATCACTGTTTCCCCCCCATTCTAGACGTGTGGTTTCTTGAAAAAGAGACTTTAGAAGTCAGTCTTACACAGAGTATGAGGAAAGGCTCTCCTTTGGATCCCCCCCCCCCCCGTAACAGAATCACCCCTCACCTCCACATTCTGCCGCCCTACCCTCCCCCCCACTTCCCTCTTAACCTTGTTTGTCTCCCATTAGACCTATTACGCTTTTCCCAACGTGCGTGCAGTCTTCCCAAGTTCATCATTTCGTATACCAGGCAAACTCGCAATCCTACAACTACTTCCTTTATCTACTCACACAGCCCGGCGTGGGGGCACGCCAGCTCAGTATAATATTAGCTTCAGCACAAAAGGGTGAAGAAGCTGATTTCACTGCCTAGGCACAGATACCTGTATCTTCAGCAGTAAAATTATATAATGAAATATAAACGCAGGACACCCAGGCGTATTGGAAAAAGCACGTGGACACCTGCTGTCCGATTTTCCCTTGACTCTAGGGATGTTGCTTAGCTTTGGGGGCACCCGGTGAACTCCGATATAAAATAGGATTTCTGATTGGTCAGAGGAGGGTTTGAAGGATTAACGAAGCTATGCTTTTACAGTCCTTGTGTGCACGCATAACTTCAGGTGCTTAAAATGTAATTTTCTTTCCTTTTTGTGTTTCATGGTGAGCCAACGACAGAGCTACAGGTGTATTCATTGACCCAAACTACAAATTGATGATAGCAGAAACCCCTATTTTTATTTCTCTTTCTCCTAGTTATAACTCAGAATTTTTTTAATTAAATGGAAAGATGAGGATAAAAATGCTCATAAACACCTTTCTTTAAAACTCATAATTCTCTGAGCAGAAACCATTCATAAAGTCTGTCATCAAACAGCCTTTCTCCTAAAATGTTAACCACAAAGTAATTCTCTGCTTCTGCATGTAAGAGTGAGAAAGCAGAATGGGAGGGGTGGAGCTTTTCCCTTAGAGTTCAAAGGCTTCTTTGTTGGTACAACTTATTTTTTGGTTTTAACTTATTAAACTTTTTTTTGAGAGAGAGTGGGGGTGAGGCAGAGAGAAGGGGAGAGCGAGAGACCCAAGCAGACTCCACACCCTGCACAGAGCCCAGTGTGGGGCTCCACCTCATAACTGTGAGGTCACGACCTGAGCCAAAATCAAGAGTCTGATGCTTAACGGACTCAACCATCCAGGTGGTCCTGTTCTGTCTTGACCGGTATTATGAGTTCTAGAATTAGTGTTAGAATTTTATATTTTCTGCCTCTGTTGCTGGCTTGCCGTTGACTCTGTCCCTACTCCTGTGCCCTTCCCACCTCCCTCCATGCTGATTATCTTGAGGGTCACTGGTTGCTCCCTGGTTCTCCCCTGGTCCCTAGCAGATGAAATAGCCTGAAAGCTGACAATGACTACACAGCTCTGACCATCTGTAAAATCTTGTCATTGAAGCCTTTGCTTCTCCACGTGAATCACAATAGATGAGAGCGCCATAAAAAATGGAATCATGTGCTATTGCTTGGCGGCCCAAGAAATCTCTCTAGTGTAGACTTAAGAAAATCTGAAGAGCGAAACCCTTGTCAACCCTTCCCTAACTAGCGAATGATAACTGGCTCGGGCTTTTTAGTGACCATGTCCTTTCTTAATTTATTCTTCTTCCCTTCCCTCGCCTTTTTAAAATTGTAACTTTTATGATTTAAATAGATAATTTATGAGGACTCGTAGAAGTTTGTTATTTCTCCTTTCCTTCCCCCCCTTCTCTCTCTCTCTCTCTCTTGTTCACACACACTCTTTCACACACAGAGACACTCTTTCTCTCTCTCTCTCATCACCATGGGAGTTTTGGAATTTTTGAGGTTAAAGTTAAAGCCATATAAGTCATCGAGAGGAGTTGTCTTAGTTACTCTTAACACCCAGCAAAGATAATATTTAGAGAGACTTATTCCGGGAAGTTTGGGCTCATTAAAGATAGATTCAAGCTGGAGTTTGGTTGAAGTCCATACTGCAAACTCATAATTTATCAACTAGTATAAATAAAGGTCTTAATCTTCTTATTGATTTGAGTACTTAAGAACTTAAATAAAAATGATTCTGCCCCTTGTCGTTCTAAATCGTACAACTAGGGGAGAAGAATAGTTCCTTGAGTGCCCCCCACCCCGTGTTAGAACTACTGAGTCACCTGTGGTTACAGCCATCAAGAGACATGAGAAGCTTGTTTATAATTTGACATTTTAGAGTCTAGTTCCCATTTAAAATTAGACTCAGGAACGAAAATAAAAGATCCCAATTTTTAAAAGTAAAAAAAAAAATAAATAAATAACTTTATTGCCATAACTTTTTTCTAAGGTTGAAAACAATAGAATACAAGATGTCTTTTTAAGTCACTATTTTTCAGCTTTTCCGGACTACAAAGTATCTGGGTATGGTGGGTGTGTGGGTGTGATTAATCTTCCATTGAAGCAAATTACAGATTCACTTATGCATGTGTGGGTGTGTATAGATCTTATTTATATTGTCTGGATGTGTATAGTGTCTATATACAGTACATACAGCTAAATAAAGTAAAAGCCTACATGCTACGGACCCAGTATCTAATTGAAGTCAGTGGGAAGACAGTGGAACAGAAACAGAAATACCAAGGAGTAGACATTTTTGTCTTGATTCGTGAAGAGGTTTGTGCTCTCACACTTGAAGCAGTGAAGATAAATTAAGATTTTAAGAGAAACGGGTGCCGTGGCAGCTGAGTCCTCTTTAACTACAAAGAACGTGTTTAGTCCCAGGAGCAATAGGAAAACCACAACCACTGTAGCTAAGGTCTGCTGCTCACTGCCGCTGTCCCTGCTCCTGCGTCCACTCTTCCCATGGGCCCCAGGCACCCCACACGCGGGCTAGAACTGGCCGTCTGGAGGCCACGCCTCACTTGCCCTGCCTTCTGCTTCTTTTCTAGCTTATTGCCCTGGAACGTCTTTCTTTCTGTTTAGTATCGCTTATTTTTATTGCCTGTGAAATATAGAAGTCTGCCCAGTGCAATTCCATTCTGGTAGAAGGAAGCCTCAGTTCAAGGAAAAACATGGGACGAATGAGATCTCTGCTCCCTTCGGCAGTGTCCCTCTCTGCTCCTCGGGCAACTGTTTCCGTCTCTGTCATCGGCACTTAGCCATTCCTATCAAAACAGTTCCGAGATACTTGAACCTCCCAGGGGACATGGTTCTTCCTCATTTCACACGGGTGGCTTCACACACTCATGTTTTGCAGGAATGTTTGACATTGCTTTCATGTCGGAAGATGATTATGCAGCGCTTCTGACTTGTGGGTCCAGGTGCCCACCCCCCAAAAGTCCCCGTTACAGTTTGGAAGGAGGTACGGACATTCATTTTTGCCCCCTTCTTGAGTTGTTGGTCTAAGCACTCAAAGTGCAGGTCTTTGAGCGGTTTCTCTTCCCTCGGAATTCAAATGAATTATCCAAATTCAATTAACATTTCAAGGCTGTCACTGTCATTATAGTTGCATAGATTGTTGCTTAGTATTGGTTTGATTTGCTAAAAGAGATTGCACTCAAAACACAACCTTTAAAAATTGGCAACACATTGAAGTTCAGGCAACCAGAGTAAACTCTTTTAACATACATAGATATATATATGTTTTTTAATGTAAAATGTGTCCTGAAGTTTTTGATTACTCTTTCAACATTTGGAACGATTATATTTGACAGGAAAAAGAAGTCTGCTTGCAAGGTAACTGTGGCAGATTGATTACGCATTAAAATGGTTCCCTCACTATCTTTGATCTCACCAAGATTATCATCATTATTTTTTCGACCAAAAGGAAAGTAATCTTGAAATTGGCTGGGGAAAGGAAAACATAGATAGTGTATGAAAACTATTGCCAACTGGGAGATTTCAATCTTGGTCCCGTACCAACTATATAGTCCTGGTTGAGAGGTCTTTGCTATTGAAATACAGCTCTGTGTCCTGATACCTTTTAATTAAGTGGTTTTTGTCCATCTGAATGATCTAACCTCCCTAGGAAAGTTTTCACTGGGAACGTTTTATTCTCTACCATTTCCGTGTAGAAACAAGTTACTGTAACTGTTCTGTCTTGCACACACACATCCCCAAAAAGGATTTGGTTTTTTTCCTACCTCAGTAATCCTTCCTGACTTGATCCCTTCTTTCCTGCCCCCCCACCCCACCCCCAACCCAGTGTCTGGATCTTCTGGGTTGTCACACAGCCCCTGACTGGCTTCTGGCAACCCCACCCTGAGTGTTGTGGTCACTCTTCAGCTCAGGTCACTCCCTCGTGGCTGTGCCTGTGAAGATTCCCCCGACTGGTGGCACATACTCCTTCTGATCTGTACTCTAATCTTGTAGCCTGGTTCCCTCTGTGCACACCTTGAGCCGAGCTGTGCGAGAACCCTTAGGCTTCTTCCTCCCTCCAGCCTTTGTCTGCGTCTCTCTTGGCCCAGGGCCCTTGGCGCCCTCTGCGGTTATGCCCTACCCCATCGCATGCCCTTCTCAAAGGTCTCCACTGCACTGTGCGTTGTGTTTAGGTACCAAAAAGAACGTCTTGTACTTGTTTTTCATTGATTTTTAAACCTCCTACTACTATCGATTTATGTTCTCGTTTGCTTGGGATGTGGAAATTCGGGAGCCATCCTTCAGCCATACACCCTAGTAACAACCAAGCAAAGCCTTTGCTCTTACAATTAGCTTGAAAACTTGGATACAAGATTATTAAATCCAGGGATATTCTGTTTAGAAGGCTTTTGACCTAATGTTCTTGGTTCCCTGGCATGAAGAAACTGAAACATCTTTTGAGGTTTTCAGACAGAAAAGTGGCAAAATGGGCTTTCCTCCCACTCCTTATAAAGTGTGTGGGGGTTGGTTTTTTTTGTTTGTTTTGTTTTGTCTTTACTCTAGAGCTCTCACTTCCTAAGCAGTTACGTACTCTGCAGTGTTGAAGGAGAGATACAGACATGAAAGAGGCGAAGGCCGAGAGATGTCTGTCCTCAGCCATACTTGTAGGACCTGAGGGGGCAAATACATTTGCCTGTACATTGGGGATGATGTTCAGATGCCCTGTGAGCTGGAAAGTTCTCTCTTTCCTCTTTGTATGGATGCCATACTTGACTTTATCTAGCCGAGAGAAGTCGATATTCAAGCCAAGTGCCTTCCATGGACTGTCAATAATTTGGGCCCTTTCTCTCCACAGCCAGTGTAAGGTGCTTCAGGAAACGGGGGAAGCGTGGCCCTGATGGGATAGGTTTTCCAGGTTGTTAATAAGCAAACTTGTCTCCATCCACCATCGCTCCGTGGACCCCACCCCACAGACGATCTTTCAGGCACTTCCTATAACTAATTTGTTCCGACCTATTTTTTCAGGGATTTTTTTCCTGTTAATAATTTATGAGTGACTTTTTGTTGTCTGATATTGTATCTAGATAACCCCTTTCCTATTTTCACTGGTCATAAAGAGACTAAAAGTGTGCTTGTTGAGAGCTATAAACTTAAAGACATAATACGGAATAGAGCTTCAGGCACGAGCTGGTGCCATGCTGACATTCATAGCTTGTCCCCCACCTCCTGTGACTGAGAAAATTTCAGATAATTTGAATACCACTATATCTGTGCTCCCTCAAGCTGTATTTCTTTTGCTTTTATTTGTGAGTGTGACAACGTATCTCTTTTTGTTATTTAATGGGTTTTTTTTTTAATTTTTTTTTTCCAACGTTTATTTATTTTTGGGACAGAGAGAGACAGAGCATGAACGGGGGAGGGGCAGAGAGAGAGGGAGACACAGAATCGGAAACAGGCTCCAGGCTCTGAGCCATCAGCCCAGAGCCCGACGCGGGGCTCGAACTCACGGACCGCGAGATCGTGACCTGGCTGAAGTCGGACGCTTAACCGACTGCGCCACCCAGGCGCCCCTAATGGGGGGTTTTAATCACATAAGCTCACATCTCTTTGCCTTTTTGTATGTCTCCCTTACCATCACCCCAGAATCTAAGGAGAAAGTGTATTTTTCCCCTTAAGGCGTTCTAGTCATTGCCTACTGATGAAATGGCTATTTTCTTCCTCAATAGTAGGCATTTTAAATATACTCAAGCTTAAATATAAAGAGGCTGGTATAGTAACATGAATTTGTTTAAGCATTTCGTATAGGGAAAGGTGTCATGTTTTACCTATGTGTGGCTTTTTAAAGTGTTCTTAAGGTACATATATACTTACCCGAATATATACTAGAGCTCTAGCTCACAGCATCTTTTTTTTTTTTAATGTTTACTTATTTTTTATAAAGACAGAGCGTGAGCAGGGGAGGGGCAGAGAGAGAGGGAGACACAGACTCTGAAACAGGCTCCAGGCTCTGAGCTGTCAGCACAGAGCCCCACGCGGGGCTCGAACTCATGAACCATGAGACCATGACCTGAGCCGAAGTCAGTCACTCAGCCAGCTGAGTCACCCAGGCGCCCCTCTGGCTCACATCTTATAGAGACTCATAAGTCAAAGAGCAAATAAATGCTGCAGATACCCTCAGGTGATGGATGTGGTTATATAAAGCAAGAATGGCAATAGCAATTTACAATTGCAGAGTGACTTTTTAGATGTTCACTTCTTTATGAATATATAAGTATAGTTATTTATGTACTAAATATACATTTCTTTGTATATTAATATATTTCACTTGACTTACTTCCTTCACTTGGGTTTTCCCCAAACCAGAGCCGGGGACAAAGGCATGTGTGCAGGAAGTTTATTTAGGAAGTGGTCACGGGGAATGACCACGGAAGACAGGTGAAGGCAGCAGGGAGGCTGAGGCTGGTGCAAACGTGGACTTGGTTGGCCACCACTGTGACATATCCCACAATAACCTTCTGCGGAGCTGTAGGAAATGTGTTTCAGAACCGAACCCTCCACCTGTGGTGAGATGGGACACCTTCCATCCCTCCGGGCAAGGGTAGCCTCGAGGGCTGCTTGCAGGGGCCTGGAGAGGCCGCTCTGGCACCCTAGCCAGCTCGGGACGGGGCAGGGAGCAGGGGTCCTCTCCTGGCCCCCTAGAGGCCTGGGTGTGGCGAGAAGAGGTGCTCCCCAGACAGCAGGGCGGTGCTCCCGGCCCGACTTCCAGATGAGAAAACTGAGTCAGACCACTCGTGTGCCTGTCACCCACAGTGCCACAGACCAGAGCTTGGCGTGACGGAGGGTATGGCTAAGATGGCGTGGCGCCTCTTCCACGGCGCGTGGGATCATGGGGTGAAGCCCAAGCATCACCACTTTTCTGCGGTGGGAACCTTGAACCTGCACACGTCCGGCTGCAGACGAGAGCTGCCTTGGGAGCAGCCCTTCTGGGAATGACCGTGTGCATCACATTGGACGAAGGGTGTGGCTGGAGGCCAGAAATGGGGAGCACCATCCACGGGAGGCACGAGCCTGACAGGGTTGCAGCAGCTAAAGCAGCTCAGAACTTCACTTTCCGCGTCAGCAAACGCTGTCCACACATTAGACATTCGGCAGACTTGTGCCCTGGTCTAGTTCTTGGCATATTTTGTTCTCAGCTCAGGAGGGGCTAGGGACACTTCCGAGAGGCAGAGAAGGAGTATAAAACTATTCTTGAGAGGCTTCTTTATGAAATGAACGGAATTATCAGTGATTACAAATGGGAGCTGTTGAAATTCCGTTCTGGGCACAAGATGGATGCATTTCTTGCTACCCTATACTGGAGGTTTCTTTGTGAAGGAAACCAACGTGTTCTTGCCTCTCTCAAAACTAAGGTGCCCTGAGAGAAAAGACAAAGTAAGCACATATTTCATTGTCTTTCTTTGGCAGCTATCTGCCTTTCAAACTACCTTTGAAACGTGTGTATTCACAGACATGCATGTTTATAAACACGCGTATGTCCTCATGTGTGGAGATGGAAATAGATGCAGATGTGTCCATCCATTTTTACTCCTCTCTGGCATGATAGGCTGTCAGAAGCTGAGGGGGAAGAGGCTTTAGAAATCTGTAATATTGTTGAAATGTCTCACTCTATGAGCGGCGGGGGGGTGGGGTGGGGGCAGGGGGTACCAGGGCCTGGATCGCCAGTGCTAGCTCTTAGCGGAATGACAGCAAAACCCCAGTTGCCCACGGCCGCGTCCCACACTCTCACCACTGCACTGCTGTACCCGTGCCCCCGGATGTTTAGTGGTACTTTCTCACTTCTGCGATGGATTCAGATCCCACAGCTTGTCTGCATCTTCTGTCTGCCCTATTTCTGCTGTTTCCGTGTTCATGTGGCTCTGCCGAAATCCTGCAGAGATTTCCACGGACGAGACAGAGTGGGCATCTTTGGAGTCTGGCTTTTTTTTTTTTTTAATCTTTTTAACATGAAATAAATGTGCAGTGGCACAATTGCTATGCTAGATGGCTAGGAAGGGAGGGAAAGGGCTGAAGGAATTTAAATGACTTTCGTCTTGCAGATACTTCCAAGGCAGTCTCTTTCACAGAAAGGTGGGGGAGGGGGATTGGGGCACACAGATGGCCGTGCTCAGGGAGTCTCAGGACTGGGCCTCGAGCGCCCTGCTCAGTGCTGGCACTGAGGGCGACCGTCAGCCTCGCGCTCTGCTAGCAAGCCCGAAGGTGGGGAGAATTGGGGGGATAACACTGGGAGCCTCTCAAGGGACACGGGATCGGTTTGCATGAGAAGTCAGCAGTAAAATATTTCACCTTTTCTATATGATTGTACCACCGACCCACCGTCAGCAGGATGTATTTTTACGGCATTTTCTGTCTGGCTGATAGCTGTCTTCTGAACTGTTCATATTTCACGTCATTGTGTCTCCTGTGGATTAGCATAAATGGAAACAGTATATATTTGTATACTCTCCGCACCCATCTGACTTCTCTGTGCACTAAGCGTGATGGTGCCTTGTGTGTACCGCAGGGGAGGGCTGGGCCAGCTTCCTTCAGCACCTTACGCTAAAGCTGAACAAGGCCGCCCGAACCACACACGACAGTTGCTGCGGTAATAATCCTGGGAAATATTTAGGCAAGTGTGTTCTTTTCATTTTGATTTTCATTTTCATAAAGGCTGTAGCTGCAACTTTTTTTAATTTTATGATTTAATAACAGCTCAAGCTCATATTTTTCCGAACCGTTTAGGAGGGAAAGTGTACTTCTTCTAAAGTCTAATCTCATTTGACCTCTGGTTCAGTCTTCATTCTCACAAGTGTTTAAAGCTACAAATATTTCGTATCTATTGACCTATGTCAGTGGGCCGTGTGCACGTACTTTTAAGAAACTGCACACTTACCTGGGCTTTGCGGGAGCAAAGTGATAAACCATTTTTCTTTAACTCACATTAGAAAATATAAATTATTTGTTTAATCGGACTGTGTTCATTTTTAAAGCTGAACGTTAGTTTTTAAGGCAGTGATGCCTTTTTAAAATGCATTATTTATTTTGAGAGAGAGAGTGTGCATGAGGTGGGCAAAGGGGGGAGGAAAGAGAGGCAGAGAGAGGGAGAGAGAGAATCCCAGGCAGGCTCCATGCTGTCCGCACAGAGCCGGTGGTGGGGCTCTGTCTCACCAACCATGAGATCATGTCCTGAGCGGAAACCAAGAGTGGGACGCTGAACTGACTGAGCCACCCAGGTGCCCCAGCAGTAATGCATTTTTAAGCATGTTAGCAACTTATTTTAAACCTGAGCAACAGTACATTTTTTTTCTCATCAGCCACAGGACAGCAAAGGCAAAACAATATTCAGTGCCCAAATTATGTGGCAAGACAGAGTGTGGCTTTTTTATTTTTAACTAATTTCAACTCCTCTTCATTTCTTGATCTGAAATTTGATAAGAAGTGTATTAAGTATATTTCAAAGTATTTTCTGTCCACCTCCGAAATGTTGACAGCCAAGTGGGACTGCTGTTCGCTTTGAAAGGCCAGACAAGAGCTTTAAGCACATTCCACTTCTGTCTGTGGCTCTCCATCCAGGGAAACTGTTCCAGAAGCCACACACACAGTGCTCTGGGCATGGCTGCAGTTTGACTCCACGAGAACGGAGCCTCAGCTGGGAACTGCAAATAGTGATTATGACTTTGGACAAATCAGTGGGCTTCTAATTATGTCTTCCAAGGCCTGGTGACCTGAAATAAGAGAGTATCTTGCTACAAAATATATGTTGTATCAAACTTCTCTTTTACAAAATACCAGTTCTAGGGATGATGTTTCTGATTCATTTTTAGAGGGGGTTTATTTCAATCTTTTGTTTCAGGGGCATACCATTCATATATTGGGGGAGTCCCTTTCTCTACAATTGTTGAGGAAGAATAGATAAGCAAAATTTTGCCATAAAATGTACGTGTCACTGCTTCATATCGCATTTAAGTGCACATTATTCTATTTCTACAGGACTGTTTACTTATCCTAAAGTAATTTTTGCATAGAGTTTCAGTCTAAGAAGGAATCCATTTAAATAAAGACACCAAGATGGCATGTAGAGTTAGATACTTTGCAGTAAAATAACCTTTCTTACATACTAACTTGCTATATGTAAAATCTGTTGATATGTCCAAATCAAGAGGACTTGAGATATGTTTTATAGCCAGTTATGATTCCACGTTGAAACTGGTAAATGACATTCCTTGATGAGCACTTTCCAGTAGTTCCTTTCTCACAATAGAATGATTATTTTCATTTATCGGTGTTGTGCCCTGGGTCTGATTTGATGTGTTAATGTACCGCAATTCAGTTTTTAAAAATAACATAATAGATTGCCGGTAAAATGGCATGCTCTTGCAAGCATCAATGAGCAAAAGAAGCCACACAAAAAAATACTTACTACGTGATCCTGTTTATATCGTGTTCAAGAATTGACCAAACCTACTGATGGTGACCAAACCCAGAATGATGATTTCTGGATGGAAGCTGTTGTGGGGGAGCAGAGGGGTGCAAGAGAGGTTATTACCTGGGAGGGAGCAGGAGGGAAACTTCTGGGGTGCTGGAAATGTTTGATATCTTGACCTCGGAGCTAGTTACATGAGTAAATTCATATTTTAGAAGTTCACGAAGCTGTCGATTTAAGATTAGCACACTTTATGCACTTCCTGACCTTTGACCTCAATAAAGAGATGTTTTTTTAAGGAAAGGATATTAAAAATGAAATGTTTGACCAATTTTGCTATGACACCCTGACCCTTAGTTGTTGTGAGTGATTTTATTTACCTCTGTCTACAGCTTTCATCTGGTTGTTCCTATTTACTGCCTAAAAAAGTGAACTTTGAAAAAGCAATTTCACAGCGACTGCACAGAGCTATAGATTAAACTGTTCCAGCTGCCCAAAGAGGGTTAAAAGTATTCAGTTAGGTAAATTAGTAATTTAACATTCCGAAACTCAATTCTTTCCGGATCAAGCATAAAAGGCATTTGCTCTTGGAAGACCAAGAAAGAATTCATGCAGTTCCCATTAGTCTAAAAATAAATAATAAATAAATAAATGTCTGACTCATGGGTTGTATTTTGTTGAAGTTCAGTGGCTTCAAGTGTAGGAAGAAAATGATTTATTCTCTGAGTAGCTGAGCCACCCATCGCCCATTGGAATGAAGACAAAATTACTCTGACAAAAGTGAAATCCATGAATTAGTCCATTGAATGTAATCACATTTTGAGTTATTCTAGTTCAAGTCATTCCTGCTTGAGCAACCTGATAGAGACCTGAGTAAAGTAGCTTTGTTTGTGTTGGATTAAGGTGGGGAAGATGTTGTGATTTTTGAAAGCAGTCATGGAGTTGCCATGCTAGCACAGATTTTGAGACTCGCACACCCCAGGGTGTGAATCCCAGCTCAGCTACTAGCTACCAGGTCAACTTTTTTTTAACCTCACATTTCTTATCGGTAAATCAGGTATGTAAATTCCCTCTCGAGCTGTGTTGGCATGAAAATTGAACGGAAGAAATTAGCACAGTTCCCAAACTCTCTGCCAAGGCACCCTGGGACCCTGCCGCAAACTTCCTAGGGGCAGTGGGAGATAGTTTAATATTCAAGGGGAACCCAACAGTTCTTAACATCTGTCAGCCACCAGAAGAATTAGTATCTCAAAATAGCGCACAGTTTCAGTGCTATCGGATTATGCCACTGTGCGAGGCTGAGTTTTTGGTGGTTGCTGCTGTAAAAGCCGAGTACGGCGTGAAAGTCAGCATGGAATTTGAAATGAGGCAGGCAGTGTCCAGCTGAGCGGTGCTTAACTGGCAAATGCACTCCAATTGTAAACAATTGGGGTCACTTACGTTTTAGAACGTCTTTATAGCATCTCGCGCACAGTCGGGTGCACACTCAATCTGACCTCTCTCCCTCCCTTCCCGCAATCTACATATTGTCTTTCGTTGCAGTCTCTATGATTTCCTATGTTTATTGCGAAATCAGTAAATTGATAAAACCAATACTTGAATATTCCTAACTTCTGAAACCATTAATAAAAGCAACCCTGTTTTTTGCTAGCCGGTTGTTGGGCACAGTGTCTCCTTCGCAACTCTGCCAAGCATGGTGTGCTGCAGAGGAACATTCTCAGAGCAGCGTGAATGTGTTGGGTGGGATAGCACCGTGGCCTCAGGCTGATGTGATTTTGGTCGTGTAGCGGAAGGACGGAATGGTGCCACTTTTACAAAAGTACGGCCGTCCATTTCTGCATGTAATTTATAGTTTGCATGCCTGCCATCCTCACTTGTTGAAAGTTGAACTACTTTTATAACATGAAGAAAAGCCAAATTTACTTGAGCACCGAAGCAGTTTGGGAAGTAACTTTTCAGTGTGATTCTCCAAATGCTTGTGGTAAAAGTACAAGGGACTTGAATCATTTTCCCATAATTAGTTTCAGTTCTGGAGGTCTGCCCCTTCTCCCTAACCCTACTGCCTTGCATGCACATCTCTTCCAATGGAAGCTAGTGGAAAATTCCTGTCCCCTTTCACTCCATTGCCACGAGTTATAAAAAGCATGTCATTCAGAACTGACTTTTTCTTCTGCATGCTTGAATTTTTGCTCACAATTTAAAGGGGGAAAAAATCGCTTCAGGAGATATTTCTCTTTCACTGGGGTGAGGGGCCCAGTGTCACTTTGAGCCACCACAGAATGGCTGACTCATTCTGCTTCATCTCTAGGGGTCAACTGTCTACATCAAGGAGTGCTTTTTGAGTGATAGTACATGCTGATGTTGCACACCATGGCCTCCTTTTCAGATGTATGGCGGCACTCATTCACACAGGTCACCTAATGCACTTCTTCACTGACTATTCCAGTGGGAAAAACAAGCTCACAACAAGTGAGAACCAGGAAGTGGGAATGAGGGGTGAGGGGGCACAGGAAATGGGACTAAGGGTTGAGAGGGCACAGGAAGTGGGACTGAGATTTGAGAAGGCACAGGAAGCGGGAATGAGGGGTGAGAGGGCACAGGAAGTAGGAATGAGGGGTGAGGGGGCACGCAGGGAAATGGGAGTGAGGGGTAAGGGCACAAAGGAAGTGGGAATGAGGAGTGAGGAGCCCTGACGAACTGGGAATGAGGGCTGAGGGGGACACAGGAAATGGGACTGAGGGCTGAGGGGGCACACAGGAAGTGGAGTGAGGGAGCACCAGAAGTGGGCGTGAGGGTTGAGGGGACAGAGGAAGTAGGAATGAGGGGTGGGAGGGCACACAGGAAGTGGAGTGAGGGAGCACAGGAAGTGGGAATGAGGGCTGAGGGGGACACAGGAAGTGGGACTGAGGGCTGAGGGGGCACGCAGGAAGTGGAGTGAGGGAGCACAGGAAGTGGGAATGAGGAGTGAAGGAGCACAGGAAGTGGGACTGAGGGCTGAGGGGGCAGCAGGAAGTGGAGTGAGGGAGCACAGGAAGTGGGAATGAGGAGTAAGGGGGCACAGGAAGTGGGACTGAGGGCTGAGGGGGCACGCAGGAAGTGGAGTGAGGGAGCACAGAAAGTAGGAATGAGGGCTGAGGAGACACAGGAAGTGGGACTGAGGGCTGAGGGGCACACAGGAAGTGGGACTGAGGGCTGAGGGGCACACAGGAAGTGGAGTGAGGGAGCACAGGAAGTGGGAATGAGGGGTGAGCGGGGACACGGGGAAATGGGAGTGAGGGGTAAGGGCACAAAGGAAGTGGGATTGAGTGAGGAGCACTGGGGAAGTGGGAATGAGGGGTGAGGGGGCATAAGAAGTGGGACTGATGAGTGAGTGGGCACAGGAAGTAAGGGTTGAGGGGGCAGAGGAAGTAGGAATGAGGGGTGAGGGGGCACACCGGACAAAAGGAGCAGTAGCAGAGGTTTTCCTGTTGTTAGGGTTTGTTTGTTTCAATCAAAGTGTGAGTCATCTTACCCTCATTTTTTAACCAAAAATCACTGTGGTTGCTGCTATGATTTGGTCTTGACTCCTACAAGCCAGTGTAATTTTATCAGTGGTAGTGAATTCTTGAAAGCTTCCCTCAGCTGTAGAAATCTGGTTTCAAGTTAAAGTGGTCAAATGCCAGCTTAAACTTTGTGGCTTAGCATCTTTGTTGAATCCCCCCAGCAGAAGGACCTACATTGGAGTTTTGGCTGCTCTGGGATTCAAATTATGAGTGGTTGGTTCCAGTGGAATCTTGGCCCTCTTTGGAGTGACTTTAGGAGTTCTCTGGCCGAAGGAGGTCAAAGTTAGAACATAAGGAAAGGTTTTGTCCGAAGTGCCCATCCTACATCCTGGCATTTTTTAGGAATGGGTGGACCTCTTTTAATTGTTCCTCAACCCTCAAACCGTTAGTCTCCTGGAGCATGGATGCCTTTGGGGAAAAAGTCGATGCCAGCCTAGGAAATTTAGTGGACATCACAGTGATGAACTCAAAACCGGGATGTGAATCCTCGTCCTAATCCTGGCCCCAGTGGCCACCAGCCTTACTCCAGCCCACCTCACAAAAGCACCTGTTGGTATTTCACAACCCCTTTGCTGTACATCTCCGTGGTCCCACAACGGCTCGGGAGGCAACATCAGGCCAGGCCCCACCAATGGGGGAGCTGAGCTGTGGCACAGAAAGTGCACCTTACACACTTTCATAAGGGTGACCATAAATCATGCAAATTGAAGCATAATTCTATTCTACAAAGATCTGAATAAAAGAAGGAAAAATCGTAGTGCTCCCAGAAGCGAGCTCTACTCGGGAAAACTGTTGTGTGTAGAACCATTTCTCCCTGATGAGCCTGGAAAATTAAGGTGTTGTCAGGGAGGAGGTGAAGATTGGAAAGGTCAGAGAAAGTGGTGGATGGCCTTGACGGGCCCTTTGTTTCATCGCCACCCTGTCTTATTGTTAACCTCCGAATAACTTTATGGAATTTTATGTTGAGAAAAAGACACTTGTCAACGTATTTTCTGAAGAGTAGATTTCATCAGAAGGCAGATTAGTCTTGGAAATCATTTACGGCAGGTATAAGTCAATCCAACTGTATGGATTCCAAATATAACAGCACAAGAAAAATAATACATGGGTGTGTCCAATTAAGAAGTGTTGACTTTCATAGAAGAACACAATTACCCATCTCTGGGTACATAAATTGTGTCATAATCATACACTGAAACTCTATACAGTCATGGAAAAGGGCACGTATTAATACAACAACATGGATGAATCAGAGAAATAATAAAACAGACCAAAAAAGAACACGTATCGTATTGTCCCAATTATAGCAAAATTAAACTATAGCGACCGAGAGCAGAGTAGTAGCTAGCCTTGAGAGGAAGAGATACAGTAGTACCCCTTACCCACAGCACCCTCAGTGGGAGCCCGAAACCACAGAAAGTACCAAACCCTATATATTCTGTGTTTTGTCCTATACGTACGTACTTCTGAGAAAGCTTAACTTATAAATTAGGCACATTAAGATATTACCAACAACTGGTGCTAAAATAGAATAATTGTAACCATACGCTGTTCTGAAAGTTATGTTGAGTGTGGTCTCTCCTGTTCTTTCCTTCAAAATATCTTACTGTCTGGAGCCCCCCTACCTGTGCTGATGTGAGATGGCAAAATGCCCATGTGATGAGATGGAGAGAGGAGGGAGAGCACAGGATCTTAACTGAGCATTAGGCTAACCCTGACCTGACGACGGGTCAAGAGGAGGATCATCTGCTTCCAGGCTGTGATGCGGCACGGCACGGCCTGGGGCATGTCTAAGGCGACAGTCCGAATAAACGCGAAGACCAGGGCTGCCCTCGTCTAGCTGCATGTTGGGGAGGAGTGTGTATGTGTGACTAGAGTAAGTTCCTGCTCTTTAAGGGCTCATCTTGCCCCTTCCTAAGACTTACATTTCGATTTTACTACTGCCTCCGCTCGCTTATTCACGAATCCCTTCCTGTGTCTGAAAACACAGCCAAGTGTGTGCCGTTGTCTCCAAATTTCACTGGCTGCCATCTTGCTGTGACCATGCGTGTGTGTCTTGTGATGCCAAAGGATGGCAGCTCCCGTGTGTGCTTACCCAACATCATATGGAGGTTTAAATCATCTGGGTTTTACCGTTCGTATCAGTGTGGGTTCCAGTCCTGGGGCTGAAAAAGCAAAGTTCCGGAGGAGCTGGAACACTGCCGTTAATCACAGGCTCTGGAAGAAGACACACTAGGTCTGCAGCCTGGCATGGCTGGAGCCTAGCAGGTCGCTTCACATCTCAGCGCTCCCCCAGGGGTAAGACGGGAGCAAGAATATCTTCCCAAAGCAGTCTCCTCCCCATCGCTCCTGCTCCTGCTCCTCACGTTTGTTTTCACTTGTATTGGGTTGCTTGGGACATGACCTTCGTCCGGTCGTCGGGTGTGGTGTCAGAATGGCAGGTGTTGGGGGAACCCTGGGGAGCCTGGCAGCTCTCCTGATCCACACACAAAGATGTGTCGATTTTTATTTAAATCTTTTGAAAATGTGTGTTATTGTGAGAAGCTCTAAAGTAAAGAAACTTGGTTGTGGTTTTGCCAGCTATATACCATCTGATACCACGGTAAGCCTGAGTTTCTTCTGTCAAGGAGGAAGAGAGTATCTCCCTTAAATGGGCTGTCACCACATCGTAAGTGTGACGCGTGCCCACTGCTGTGATCCTGGCGATCGGCAGACTGCCTCCTCTCTCATTTTCCAGCAACAACTACATAGCACCTCCAAAGGGAAAAAGGACCTTTCTTTGTAGTGACCTCTACCGACTGCTGTCACATGAACAGTATTCTTTTCTCTCTCTTTTTTTTTTTTTTTTTTTTTTTGCAAGAACTCTGTAGACGTCAAGCAAGTGAAAGTTGTTGGCATCACAGTAATGAGCCCAAAGCCCCCTTGTTTTTGAAGAGCTGAGTGATTGGTGCTAGGTTATCTCCATGGCTGCTGTAGCTGACTTGTGTTGCTAATTTGGGATTTTGAATCACTTAAAACTGAAATGGATAGAAAAAGGATTCCGGCTCTCTCTAAGAGTTGTTTATTCAACAAATATTTTCACTGTTTTTTCTTTCTCATTCAGAGACTACTTGCTTGAATGTTAATGGCATTTCGGGGTGAAGAAGCGTAAAAGAAAGTAGCATTCTATACCTAAAAAGTAGAATTCTGTGTGTTGCAGCTGTAAAACCGGCATGGCTTGGGGCAGGCTCGTCATGTAGTAATAAATAAGTTATATGTATTAACATTGTCCAATTAGAGGAAAAAGCACATATGGATTTATTGTGTGATAACCCAGAAGGGGACCATATTTGAAAATTTGGACAATTAATTACACATTACAGACTCACTAATGGTTATTTGAAGGAATGGTATTCTGATTCATCGCGATTCTTTAACTTGTAACCTAATTAGCCCAGCCATCACTGCTTTTAAGAGCATTTTACAGTTATAGTTAGGTTAAATCAATTCTGTTTAGAAATTCCTGTTAGTAACACTTTAGTAAGTTAAAACTGGGTAAGTTTAAAAAAAAATTTAGTGAATTTAACCATCTGTTTCTTAGTAACTAAAAATAATAAAGAATTTCAAGGGTGCCTGAGTGGCTCAGTCCAACTCTTAGTTTGGCTCAGGTCATGATCTCACAGTTCGTGAGTTAGAGCCCCGAGCGGCTCTGAGCTGACAACATGGAGCCTGCTTGGGGTTCTGTCTCCCTCTCCCTCTCCCTCTCCCTCTCCCTCTCCCTCTCCCTCTCCCTCTCCCTCTCCCTCTCCCTCTCCCTCTCCCTCTCCCTCTCCCTCTCCCTCCCCCTCCCCCTCCCCCTCCCCCTCCCCCTCTCCCTCTCCCTCCCCCTCCCCCTCCCCCTCCCCTCCCCCTCCCTCTCCCTCTCCCTGTCCCTGTCCCTCTCCCTCTCCCTCTCCCTCTTCCTTTCCCTCCCTCTCCCTCTCCCTCCCTCTCTGTCTCTCCCTGCCTCCCTCCCTCCCTCACTTGCCCCCCATCCCCATCTCTCTCTCTCTCTCTCTTTCTCAAAATAAATAAACTTAAAAAAATAAAATAATAAGGAATTTTATACACATGCACCAAAGGTTAAGCATAGATAATTAGCTTGTGGTCAGAATTTGATTATTTGATGTTATTCAGCAAAATATCTTCTCTCTAGCAGCATTTTTGCACCAGAATTTCTCATCAAGAAGACCAGTTTGCTTAGGGAAGTTTTAAGCAACATCTGTATGTAATAATTTTCTAAGATTCCAAAGACTAGAGAATAGTTAACAAAACTCAAAGGAATATTCCAGTTATCTTCAGACTAATGTTTACAATTATTCAGCACATAACCAAGAATTGATAGTATCTGTTAATTCCACAAATCTAATGGCAGAGAAAATGCTTACAGGAGCCCAGAGGAAATGATACCTCTTAGGAATTTTGAATCTTTTTTACCCAGACACGTGGGTTGACTAGTTAACTCCAGAACACCCGCTCAGAAGGCAGTTTGTGACTGCCCTTTCATGTTCTTTAAGTTCCTGTCTTCTCCAAAAACAGAACATACAGAAGGGCAGCATTGCTTATAATGTATTGGAAGCTGGAGTGATAAAAAATATATTTAATAATAAAGTTTGACGGTTTCAATGGGCCCGTAGCTTTATCTGGGAGCATGATGGAGCAGTTAGGTAGGGTGGTTAAGGAGAAGATGGCGTGGACAATTTCAGAGCAGGGTGTTTTGGTGCGGCACTCAGCCGTGTGACCTAAAGACTCTTTACGTACGCACTTGCAATGCTGCCCAGGTTGAAAGGATGTTCGTTATCTTGCAAAGTGAAGATGCACATCTAGGTATACAACTCAAGGGTATAAAGTCAGACCATTTAATCTGATAAGAATGAGTGGAATTCTAATCTTTAGTATGAGATGTAGTACAGATCTTGTTAACGGTGTTTCTGGTATTGTTATTAAAATTAATTATAATCCCTGCAATAGTGTAACATCATTTTATTTGAAACACATAATCCCTAAAGTCCCTGCTGCAGGTAAGAAAACCTTATGTTTCTGAAGCTGCACAGTGGAGGTTTTGGCCAGTTAACTTAGTTGCATAAAGCAAGTGATCACGAAATAAATGCATCGTTAATCATGCCAAAAAAAAAAAAAAAAAAAGAAGAAGAAGGAAAAGTCATTTACTAAGTGAAAGAAGGTAGTGTGAAAGGGCTACACACTGCATGATTCCAACTGTACGACATTCTGGAAAAGACAGAACTGTAGGCACAGTAAAAAGATCAGTGTTTGCCAGAGATTTGAAGGGAGGGATGAGCAGGTAGAGCACGGAGGGTTTTTAGGGCAGAGAGACTGTAGTGGTGGATACATTTGTCCAAACCTATGAATGTACAACACCAAGAATGAACCCAGATGTAAACTGTGGACTCTGGGTGATAATGGTGTGTTAATGCAAGTTCATCAGTTGTAACAAAGGTACTATTTGGTGGGGGTCACTGATAATGGGGAAAGCTTTGAATGTATGTGGGGCAGGGAGTATTTGGGGAATCTCTGTACCTTCCTCTCAGTTTTGCTGTGAACTTAAAACAGCTCTAAAAAAATAAGTCTTTTAAAGTCATTTACTACATATAAAGAGGAACAAATGAAATAATAAAAAACTGGCATTTTGTAGCTTCAGATTGAACTCATTATATAGTTAATTAAACATGCAGGGAAGTGACTTCAAAGGCATGCTTGTCTAGGGGCGCCTGTGTGGCTCAGTCAGTTAAGTGTCAGACTTGGGCTCAGGTCATGATCTCACAGTTCGTGAGTTTGAGCCCCGCGTGAGGCTCTGTGCTGACAGTACAGAGTCCACTTCGGATTCTCTGTCTCTCTCTCTCTCTCTCTCTCTGCCCCTCGCCTGCTCTCTCTCTCTTTCTCTCTCAAAAATAAACATTTAAAATAAATAAATAAGTAAATAAGACATGCTTGTCTAATGATAATAGCATTGACTTCATGTGTAAACATGATTTATTTTATATTTAGATTTATTTGCATCTAAATAGTTGCATCCACTATGCCTCTTTTTTTGGTATAAAATGCCTTTATTCCGGGGTGCCTAGGTGGCTCCGTCGGTTAAGCGGCCGACTTCAGGTCAGGTCATGATCTTGCGGTCCGTGAGTTTGAGCCCCGCGTTGGGCTCTGTGCTGACAGCTCAGAGCCTGGAGCCTGTTTCAGATTCTGTGTCTCCCTCTCTCTGACCCTCCCCCGTTCATGCTCTGTCTCTCTCTCTCTCAAAAATAAATAAACGTTAAAAAAAAAATAAAAATAAAAATAAATGCCTTTATTCCAAAATCAGGAGAACTTGAATGTGACATTCCCTTTGCTGTAGCTTGGCTGAATTTCTGGGGCTGGCTTGGGCCAGAAATGAAACCCCTGAAATTGTCTCATTTCTTTTTTTTTTTCTTTCCATCTCTTCCTTGTTGCTTCAGGATAGTGGGTCTTGAGGGCCTCAGAGGCTCCTCAGGGCAAGGGGAGATGCGGCCTCCGTAGCCCTCTACCAGGTCTTGGAACAGAAAGACCGTCAGATAAACCGTCCTTTACAGAGTCCTACACAATTCAGTAGGTTATACCACTCCTTGATGTGGATTCATGAAATTAAACCATTTCACCAGACATTTTTTTTTTCCTCTTTGCTTTGAACCTAACTACCCAGATGTGCTTTTGGCTGCCACAGCAGAAATCTCTAGAGTGGAGTGTCTTGAGCCCAGTGCTTAGTATTAGTTAGTAACATCCAGAGGCTAATCCACAATTCAGATGTACCCTTCATTCCTGGAATTTGCGGGAACGATCATAATGAAGGTACTAATGCACATCCTGGACTACGGAGTACTTAAGACAGGGAGCTGTAGATGTCACCAGGCTAATCACCAGATTAAGTCACCCTGCTGGAACAGCCCCCCTTACATGAAGACTATTAGTATGTGAACAAGTGATAATATGTTCTAGACAGAATATGACAAAATTAAGAAATGGAGAGGTTGAATGCTTGCCTCCTTTTAAGACTTTATTAATATTCTCTACCTATAATAAATAACTATTATGAATATTCAGCTATAAAATGATGCATTCTCAAAGAAACTGGCTAAACATGATGAAATATTGTCTAAGATTTAGGTATCTTGATATCTTTTCCGTTAAAAATCACCATTGTCCGCGAAAAAAATGTGACATGTGTTAATAAATATCAGGTTATATTCTTAACATATATACTTAGTTTTCTTGATTGATGGTTTTTTAAAGATTAAATATTGAAAGTGAATACTTTGTGGTGTTAAGTTGTCAGGTTAACGTGAAGATTCCCCAAGCAATTCACAGACTGGGAAAAGTTCCTCAAAGGGAGGATTGAAGCTGATTTTGGAGCAAAAGTAATTACCGGCCCATGCTCCCCCCAGGGCTGGTCCCACAGAGGTTTTAATTGGGTTCTAGTTCAATAACGAAGATAATGGTTGTGGCTCATTGAAGGAGGCAGGATGGTAAAGGATTAGACCCACTCCTCAGGGGATTTTAATAGGGTTTCACATCTTCCATCAACTGGTGCGTGCCAAGATTAGGATAAGAAAGAAAGGTGGTTTCATGGGGAAATATCTAATTAAAATATTAATTTGAAGACAGCTGGTATACCTGCCTCAGAGTTCAGGTGGTGGAGGAGAGTTTGTCCCTTTTTTTTTTTTTTCCAACCGTACATTAAAACAGTCATTTTAATTCCAGTAAATGTTGAAACTTTTACTCTAGAACACTACCTGTGAAAATGATTTTTTACTGTTTTGATTACATCAAATCATTGACCTTTATATTATTTTCTCATTTTAAACATCAATACCATGCCAACATCAAAGTATTTTTGGTTATACCTATCTGTAGAATGCCAGGTGATTTTAAAATCAAACAGAGGACAGAGAAGCTCACACATTACTTTCCTGAGACTGAATTTTATATTTGTCTGAACTTCCAAATGGTACTGTGAAATTCAGGAAGTTGCCTTCAGGCAACTTCTAGAAAAGGGTTGTTACCTTATGTACGGTATGTCAGATTCCACACGATACTTTCTCTTGGTTATCATATAATTTGTGTTTACGTTTCTTATCTACGAAGTGGAATTTGGGGAAATTACTTTACACACAAGATATTCCCGATTGCTTTTTCTTTCCCCCCTTACCAGCTTTGACAGTATTCTTATATAGAAACAGTTACATCTCTTACCTGTAAACATTTGATAATGAGGCTGTCCGCTCAGTAGCCATCATGTGCCAAGCCTGCTGAAGTGCCCTGGTGTTACAGGGCTAAAGCATGCTCTGTGCCTGCCTGAGACGGGACTTCTAGGTGGAGGGAACTGATTGCATTGCCAACTTAGGGTATCAACCAAGTTATTTAACCTCTCAGACCTACTTTCTTTTTTATTTGTCATTTAAAAAAACCCACAAATTATCAAGTAGGTATAAGTTTATATAACACTACAATATATACAGCACATTTAAAAATAATCATACATATCTAAGCATCTGTATGCTTAGCTAAATATTAAGGATGGTCATTTCAGAATGATGGAAACTCTTGGCGTACTCTGTTTGCTGTAATAACCATGTATCACCTTGGCGACAAGGAAAAGGACCAACTAGAAGTAGTTTGAATTGATTTTCCTCCTATAAAACAGGTTTCAGTGGAATGACCGAACTGTGAACGCGGTGCCTCTGTGCTCGGGCACTCCTCCTCTCCTCCACGGGTTCCTTCTCTTCCCACTCCCTGGTTGCGTGTGCGCGCTTCACCACCTTCTGGCACACAGTCTGCCAGGAACGCCACTGGCTAACGTAGCCCGTCCCCACCAGGGCGAGACCCTTAGTCACGGACTTCGCTTCACTGATTTACTCCGAGCACCCAGAATGCTGCCTGGACACACGTAGGCTTCCAGTAAATATTTGCGGAGCAAACAAATGCCCGTTAATGACTCCTGCCCAGCAGGGGTGGCGGGGGGCAGAGTGGCATTCACTCAGTTACGTTAGTGAACGAAGAACTGAACTATATTCATATTCATTCCCACCTCTCTCACTCAACAGTTTCCAGCCCCATGGAAAATACTGGGTTTTGTCCAAGGAGGGGATGTGCGTGCTTTTCCATGTTTGTTTTCCTCTCTAGGTAATCTGCACGAGACTTCCAAACTGCAGAGCACGTTGATATTATCTTAACCCATGTTTATAAGTGATTAAAAAAATAGGATTATATCTACCATGCCTGTGTTCTAGAGATAGTCTTGGGACAAAATGGGGTAAGGTGCAGAAAGTGCCTTAAAGTGACTCGGTGCTCCCTGGTAGCAGTCCCCTGTTAATATTACTACAGCTGCTTTAGTAATGAAAGTGTGACTGGAAAGTTGAGTGGCTCTCTTTGTATCAGAAGAATTCTAGAATAATTTAGGAGAAAAATCTTATTGTCGAGTTCATTCAAGTCACAGAAGGATGTAGTGGAAACAGAGTACATATATAACTTCTTATTTTATGTTTAATAAAAAATAAATTATATTTTATAGGAATAGATGTATATAATAAGCATACATATGTATATATTTATGATGAGAGACAATGGTTAGCAGAGTTGTTACTGTCATTAAGTAATACAGATATTCTGCAAGTTCTGAGCACCTGATTTGAAAAATCATGTCCATGATACATTGCATATACCCTCTTGATCTCAGTTCAGGAAATCCACAAAGCTTTGGAGGCCAGAATATGGAGCAGTATTAACTATCTTCTTTCTTTCAAAATGGTCATACAATAATAATGCCCTTTTCCTTATCTTGATTGAGCCCTCAAGGGTAGTCTCTCCCCCTGGCCTCTGTCTGCTCCCACCTCCCTCCCTCCCTCCCTCCCTCCTTCCCTCTCTCTCTCTCTCTCTCTCTCTCCCTCTCTCTCTCTCTCTCTCTCTCCCTCTCTCCCTCTCTCTCTCTCTCTCTCTCTCTCTCTCTCTCACACACACACACACACACACACACACACCTTTACTTCATATTCTCCTTTTCTCCTTTACCTCAGTCTTCCAAATTTTGCTCTTTTTCCCTAAATAAAATCTCTTTCTTTTAACCTCTTATCACGTCATTTGTGAGCCAAAAAAGGTTTTGGATCATGCCACAGTGGTATGCCATTGTACGTATTTTAAGAAGAAGGAAATTCCTGCCTTTTCATATTAAATTTGTTACAATAAAGGGCTGGTGTAAATCTCTAAGTGCTCATCTGGAGAAAGGGCTGAAGCTCAGGGAAAAGGAGAATTTACTTCCTATTTTCTACTGTTTTAATGGTTTGACTTGTTTATTTTACATTGCCCATATAGTACTTTCATATTTTCTTAAGTTATCCATATGGTGGTAGGGTTGATTGAAACTGTTTTTTTTTTTCAATTATAAATATATAAAAGTTCACTTATAGATTAAAATTGGCACTCTAGGCCAGCCTGAGCATATGAGCACCATTGATAACGTCATTAATTTTTTTCAGGTTCCTATACAGTAACTGACTTATAGATAAACTGTTGGATCACAATCTGTTTATAAACTGTAAAGAACTATGCTGTTAAAATAAACCAGTTTTCAAATTTTAACATGGAGACCTTCTGGATTATCTAGTGGCTGAACAGGAAGCAGGATATTATGGCAGTTGTGTACACAAGTCCGTTTCCCACTTCTAGACTCTATAGGCAAATAATCTTCTGCCCATAGAGTGGTACCTACATAGTTCATGCAGCGTGTCAGAAGCCTCATTTAATAAGCAGAGACTACTTGGGGTGCCTGGGTGGCTCAAGTCTGTTGAGTGTCCGACTTTGGCTCAGGTCATGATCTCACAGTTGGTGAGCTCAAGTCCTGCATCAGGCTCTGTACTGACAGCTTGAAGCCTGGAGCCTGGTAAGGATTCTGTGTCTCCCGCTGTCTCTGCCCCTCCCCTACTCATGCTTGCTTTCTCTCTCTCTCTCTCTCTCTGTCTCTCTCTCTCTCCAAAATAAATAAACATTAAAAAATATTTTAAAAAATACAAGCAGAGACTACTTGACCATGGAAAGCAAATGCTATATATATAGTAAAAATTTAGTATATTTATATACTATACAAAGTGACCACGTATCGTACTGTATATCTTACATAATACATAGTAAACATTATATTATGCCTGCATTTCCCAAAGTTAAATATATTGTATTTCTCCTACCAGAGTGAAACTTTAATCATCTCTTCCTCCCTTACTATAATGATGTTAATATATAATTAAATAACAGTAATCATTTCCGTGCCTTCTTAAATAGAGGCTTCCTTCAGGTTACCTGCATGTGCAAAATTTACCTCTCCTACTGAACACAGTCCTGTTTCATGATTGGAAATACAACAGATAACAGCCCAGGAATGGTGGTCCTGCTCTGGTAGGGCAGGACACTGCTGGCTATGGGTATGGTAGGATTGGTTTTTTTCTTTGGTGAATCAAGCTCTGGTTTGTTTGTTTGTCTGTTTGTTTGAATACACAGCTAAGGAATGTTTAGCAACCACACGTGATAAAACACACACACACACACACACACACACACACACACACACACACACACACACACACCCCTCTCCCCCTCAGGGATGGGAACAGGCTGGTCACCAACAGCTCTTCCCAGGGACAGCAACTTTGTGTTTTAGGAACTAAAGTGCATCATTTCCTAGGCAGCCCCTGAAGCGCAACGATTCTCATTCCTTATTGAAAGGATCTATCACTATTGGCTTTAGAGAAAGAAAAGGCCCTCAGTTCACGTGTACAGTGCTCGGCCTGTACTTCTCTCCTTAAAAAAAGAAAAAAAAAAAATGACAGAGGAAATGTTTACATCGATTTAATAGGCATTAGCTTTATTTTTCAAAACATTGTGTTTTAAAGCACAATAGACTTTGCAGTTGTTTATAAATTTGAAGTATTCATCAGTGTGAAATAATTGTTTATTTCCTTTCCCTATTTCCTCTTATCGGAAAAAAAAATACATTCGGTCTCCAGGCAAGATAAAATCCACTTTGCTAAGTTATTTGTCAGTTTTTATAAAGTGAGTTTAATATCACTGGGGCAGAGGTTTAGGATAGTCGCAGGATTAGCAAGGGAATATGACATATAATGTTTTTTTAGGTCATTGGGTTGTATTTGGTAAACTATCTTATGCTTGTTTAACCACTGAGCAGAAAGTGAGCCCTCCCTGTATTGTTCCATTCATATTACTCCGCATTCATTCAGAAGTCTCACACTTCCTTTGCCTGGCACATTAAAGGGGCAGTGTGGCATCTTTTGATAATCTGCAAAACAGCTTTCCTAGTCCATGCTCCTGAGGCAAAGCTAACCACTGAGGAGATGAACTGCTAGTCATCTGTCCCGGAATTAACCAGAAACTTGGTGTCATTTTCATTCTTAACAACTTTTCGTAAAATCTAAAAGTTTCCCCATCCCCCCCCCCCTCCCCCCCACCACATACCCTCTACTTTATAGTGTTGATCAGGGAGAAAAAGGAAATATGAAAACATTAAACACACACACACACACACACACACACACACACAAACAGCCCTAAAGGAAAGGAAACATGCAAAACAATGAAAAACAGAGGAATGTGCTTTTTCTCTCCAGGATAATCTAGGAATACATGTTATAGACTGTGATGTTAAACCTTTAATCCTATGGCTTTATCTATCTTCCCATTATATATTATTTTCTCCCTTATGAGAAAAGCAGTGATTATTATCACAGGTGACAAAACACAGAAATAAAAAACAAGCAGAGAGGTTACATTCAACCACTCTAAACAGGTTTCATATTTGCTTTCTTTGCTTTCATTCCCACACCAGAAGCCTGTGAACAGAGTGGGTGGGCACAAGCTGTCTTTCTCAGGTGCACATCCCCAAGATAGGACAGGTGAGCAGGTGCCGAGCTGATGAAAAGATAAACATTAAGTCATCCTCGGTGATATTTAGCTAGCTAGCTAGGGAAAGAATTCAGCAATGCCATTGTGCTACTGTTCAAATATTTACTACTTGAACCTGGAAAGGAAAAAAATGTTGCTGTCTTCATGTAGAATTTCTTGTCCCTTTCTTTCTTTAAACAGTGTTTCAAAGGTCTAAGAAGGCAGTTGTTTATCTTAGAAAGAAATATGAGCTTTGACTATGGAGTTTTCCAGGTATACTTACTGTGGGCTTCATTAAGCAAATGCAATTTAGCAATCTTGCATTTGGCAAAACATTCTTTTATGTTTCTTGACTGTTTATTTTAAGAGATGATTTACCAGCCGGGCAGATTAGAATGTTTACTGTGTATGATGCATGTTTCATCCCTCACCGTGGCTCTTCGCCCTGGCGTAACCGCGGCGGATGTTGTGGATGTTCAGCATGGACATGACAGTTTGAGAAGAAATGGGAAGTCAGAGTGAGAAGATACTTAGGATATAGTCTGTCTTCCAAGCATTTGAACCTGTGCTGCCGTGTACTTTTTTTTTTTTTAAGTGCATCAGTGAATGAACAGCTTATTTTATGCACATCTATGAATTACTGAGCATTTTAAAAGAGCATACCACAGGAACCTCGTTAGGAAAAGTGGGAAACCTATGGGAGAATTAGCCCAGAAGGGCCAGTGCCTTCAAAGACAATTAGTTATGAGTTGTGTATTATACAGCAGGCCTTTCTGATGAGTGTTTGTTGTTCTCTGTTTCGGATTCAAGCGACTCTCTGGTTGCAGTGAACTCGGAGCTGAGAGCACTCATTCATTCCGGCTTAGACTCAAGTAATAACTTGGTCGTTTCCTCTCTGAAGGTAGGACAGCTAATGAGAAACACAGATCTGGAGCCAAGATCTATTCTAAGATTAAGATAAAGTATCCTAACAGAAAGCTGATGGTGAAATGAAAGATTGAGAATTCTTTCTGGGGCAAGGTCTCGAACCAGGTGAAATCAGCTCATTAAATAGTACCTTCTCTACCGTGTAAGTGTTGTGACGTAATGTCATTGTAATATGTAACGAATAACCTATTTATACAACTTGTTTAAGCCTCCTTTAGACTATATACGTATGGTCCATATCAAGAAAAATCTCAGGGTGACTTTGGGTTTTGTATAAACGGTGCCCACATTTACATGGGAAAATGATCACTTGGGAAAGAAAAAGTGAGTTTGCAATATCCTGTTTTGGTTCAACCCTCTATGAAAAGTCTGTGAAACTATATAGCATCATAGCCCTGAGAACATGACCATCTCGTCATGGCATTTGCTGCAGCAAAATGCCCTGAGCGCCCGTCCCACGTGGGGTGGAACTTCACAGCCTGCTGCTGGAGCTAAGGGGCTGGGTGCTGAAGAACCCCAGACGCCTGAGGTTATGCCTACCCCATTCACCTAATGGCAAATCCTTCAGAGTGAAGCCCTCAGATTCTGAGAAACATTGAAGTCTGCTTTATTTAATTTCCTCTCATTTACCAAGAGTAACAATCTATTTTAGTAAATAAATTCAGGAAATTGGTAAAGCACTTTACTCCATCCGTTATGTATCAGTAATTAACATGATTGTCACGTTTTTCCTGGCTCCCGGGCTGCAGTCGCTTACGGCTTCCCTCTCATGCCTGCAACCAGTTTATAACATCCCTGGCAATGGGTGTTACTGAGTTTAAACCACTTACACAAACAACACAGCCTACACGTTTTGCAGAGAAGTGCACTTCCTCTCCTTTATTAAATAAAGATTCCTAACTCAGAGATTGTTCTCTGTTGATTCTGGCATTCTTCTCAGATAATCCTTTTCGCTTTTCACCCACGACTACTTTACACCCTGGGACAGAATAAAAGAAATGATAATTCATTCAAAGGTAGGAGTCACCATCTCTCCCCTGCGCTAATCAGTTGCCTGGGGTTTGTTGTTTGTCTCTTTTTCGGTTTCATGATTTTTTTTTCTTTTTTTTTTTTGGCCGTGAAAACTGAGCTGATCTTAATTAGCTTCCACCATTCACCAAATAAAAATGATTGTTTTTTCCTACCTTCATTAGCCACTGAGTGTTGTTTTCCATGATGTCCTCCAGCACTTGTAGCCTCTGCACGGAGTCGTCATAATCTAGTGGTGAGTCCCTCTGTACAGCGCTGGACGCGTAGGAGCTAGTCGAGCGACAGTTGTCTGTCTCCGGCAGGAGGAAAGTGTAGCTGCAGGACCCCTGCTGAACCTGATACTGCCTTTTCCCCATGCTGTCCATGCCTCTCCGAAAGTTGTTATAGGCTGCGGCTAGGACAAGATCACAGCTCAAAGTAAAGAAAACAAGCTGCCACATTCTTTCTTTCTTTCGGGAGTAAAGCAGCAGTTCAGCAAACTGGAAGGCACATAGGAATCCCACTCCTAAGCTGCCCTCTCAGAGGCAGGGCTCCGCTGCCATGGTGTAAGGTCCATCAGTGGGAGTCTCTTCCCTCCTTTTCTAGCAGGAACGTGATTGTTCACGCTGGTCTTCCCTCCCGTCCTGCAGTGAACTGTCAGATCGCAGTAGAAAGAATAACCCTGCTCACTCCTGAGGGCTGTCTTCCCCTTACAGATCAGAGTTAATGCTTCCTTGTTTCTCTTCCCTCAGGTTCTGGGTGTCAGGATCTGCATCAATCACTTTCCTTATAAGATAAGTTGATAAGAGCAGGCAGACATGTGTCGCGAGCTGCTCCGCCCTCCTGGCTTGCTTGTTATCTTCCTGTAGGGGGGTCACTAGCCAGGCAACAGGAAAAATCCGAGCATGTGTGTGCTGTCCAACCAGGGCTATATGCTGCAGAAACCCTCTGGGAAGCACGGATCAGCTACAGGACCCCTGGGTATTTTCAGAGGCACCACCCTAATTGAGTATTTCCTAGAGAGAGAAGTGGGTCTCTCATGTCTGAAACTGATTTCACAGTGTTAAGCTGGTAAAATATCTGGGGTAATAACTTTAAAGCACAATGAAAGTTCCTGTTTTTTCCTTTAGGAATAAAAATACTACAAATATGTCAGGACTTTGGTTTATTTTTGTTATTACAAACAAAGAGGAAGAAGAAGTCTCGCTCTTGTAAACGCTTTGCCTTTCCATAGGGAAAATAGTTTCGTTGGTCTTACTTGATTTTTGAACTCTTAGCTACATGTGCAGAATTTTCATTTGAAAATGGTTGGATGAGAAGATCTCGCTTTATTGGCTTGTGTTGGGGAAATCAGTTTCTGAGCTCTGACACTGAATCTTTTAAACAAAATATCCACTTCAGTATTCAAACTAAAACATACTAGACAGATGAATGGTCCATCAGATTACAATACAGACAGAAATCAGAATTTCAGTTAAGATGCTGGTGAGAGAGGAACACAGACTTTTCCTGTTTTAGATCAGGTTTTGCTCAAATCCCGTTATTTTGTCATGTTTTTTTCCAGGACCGGTTCACTCAGCCCCACTCCGTATTGGACTCAGGCAAATCACCTCTCCTTTTTAATTGAGCTCTCCTGTCCTTGTGTGTAAAATTCAAGGGTTGCATTAGCTCCCAGGATTTTTCTATTTCAAGTCTATGGCTCTTTCATTCCCCGGGGTGACTTCCTTTAATAACGTAAACTTAATACTTTAGGGATTAATGCTATGCTAACCAGACAGAGTGCACATAGGGAAAAAACTCGGAATCTTTGCCCACGGTCTGTTTCTATCTCAGGATTTGTGCGCAGGATTTGTTCTCCCCGTTCAGTGGCAGCCTATCGGCACAGCGACCTGATGGACCCGTCTACCCAGAAAAGTCTGTTTCCGTCTGTGTCGTGCACGATCCGCTTTCAGAGCATTCCAGAATTACGTTTTTAATTCTTGGGTGCTTGTGAAATTTGTATGGTGAATTCTGTTTTCCTGGAATGTGTGTTTCCAAGAGACCTAAATAGACCTTTAAAAACAGCCCTCCTACGCACTGGCTGGCTCCCCCCACGTTACTTCTAGAGCTGCGGTTCTTCACCTGAGGTCCATGGACACAATTAATGGGGTCCATGAACTTCGGTGACAAAAACTGTGTCTTTATTCTTCACCAAACTCTACCTGAAGTAGCCTCTCCTTTAACTATGAATAGGTCATAAGCAACAGTGATCAATACCTGTGGCTTTTTCATCAATAGAAATCTTAGCTGTTCTAGTTACAGTATCTCAAGCTGTCAGCTCAGCACTACATTGTCACCAGACTCATCCCTGGATCTTGTTACTTAACATCCGAATAAAGTAGCACACGTCATTTCCTGAGAAGGGATTCCCAGACCTTACAGAGGGTTCTGTCACTCGGGAGAACTCATGCCCCAGGAGGGTCTTATAGCAGAAGAGATGGTTTGAGTCCACCACGATTCTGGTACATGGTTTCCACTGAAGGAAGAAATTAAAGAAAATGTACCCATTCAGGCGACTGACTGTAGGGGGAAGCAGATAGTCTCTGAAGAGCCCTGTGTAAGAACCCTGATTCTCCCAGACCTGAAGCTAACCACTGCTGACTTCTCCAGGCCTCCGCTTTCTCACAAAACAAAAGGATTCTTTCGCTGTAGTGCCTTTGAGGATTAAAACGATACAGACTAGTAATATTATTTAGGACTAGTACTTCCGTATTTGCTGTTCATTGGAAATAAGTTGTTCCACTACTAACTATTACAGCTGTGTCATTCTCCCAACATGAAGCAGAAACATCGGGCACACACTGCGTGTCCCCATTTGAAAAATCACTCATCTGTCTCCCAGGCAAGTAGGGTGGTTTAAAAAAGTAGCCACAGGAAGAGGTTATACCCCAAGTACTTCTCGTTTGCTCGCTTGTGTCAGAGCCCCTGCTGGGTGCTGGGGGTGGATGTTAATGCTCCAGAGCTGCAGAGACACAGCTAATAGGGTGAGGTAGACACCCATGAACGAATAGGGCCGGGTAGGAGGGACAGGGGCGGCAATCCGAAAGGGGGTGTGGCTGCTGCAGGGGCACTGGCCCCACAGGCGGTGGCATGGATCCCTCCTTGTCTGCCCCTTCCAGCTCAGAATGTGCGTTGAGCAGCTCTTGGTAGGTTCCCAAATGGGAATTATTACCGGAGAGTTGGGGGGAAGCTCTGCGTAGACCAGGAGACGGCAAATGTGGTGTAAAGGGGTCAGTGAGTAGTTCAGGCTCTGCGGGCGATCCTGCCTCCGCCACCACTTCTCAGCTCTGCCACGGTAGCGTGGAAGCCGCCGTGGACCATCCCTAGATGACAGAGCTTTATTCGTGCGCACCGAAATGTGAATTTCTTGTAATTTTCACGTGTCCTGAGATATTCTTCTCCGAATTGTTTTCAGCCATTTATAAAAGTGTAAAAATCATTCTTAGCTCCCTTTAGCTGTTTGATACAGACCACAGGCTGTAGTTCCCCAGCCCCTGAGTTAGAACCTGGCGGAGTCTGTCCAGGGCGACGTGCCGTGGCAAGTGAGGCCACTCTAAATGCGTCGCCAGGGTAAACAGGCAGCCATCCCATGTCTCAGATCACAGCGTGGCTTCCTAAAGAATTGAGAAGCATGAGACCAGGCATGGGGGAAAGGGACTTCGGAGAAGGGCAGGAACATTTGACCAAAAGGAAAGTGCCACTTTGAAGCTGGATCTAAAACACAAGGCAAGGACAGCTTGCTTGGAAACTAGACTCTGGTAGAAAGCAGACACCAGGCTCAGGCAGGGCCCAGTGCAGGCGACACAGCACAGCAGAGGCAGAACATGGTTGGAGCCGGGGCGGGGGACGTGCTCGTGGAGTCAGAACTACACAATGGATTGTCCCAGTCGGTCACTGAGCAAATGCCGAGAGCATGTGCAAGGCCCCTGTGGCAACACAGGGGAGCCAGTAAGCCTCCTGCGAGGAGGAGGAGGAAGAGGAGGAGGAGGAGGAAGAGGAGGAGGAGTGGGGGAGGAGGAGGGGAAGGAGGAAGATCTGGGTGGGGAGCCTCACGAAGGAGCACGATAACAGCTAACCCTCCTGCACTGGGCCACAGATAGCTGTGTGACAACTCCTACCCCAGCCTGGGGGACAGCAGGCCCAGCCCAGGCCCCCTCTGCTCAAACAAGGCTGGACAGTGCTTCTCAGAACTGTTAACTGTTCATTTTCAAAGAGAATCTTGAGTTTTCTTCAATGCCCTGCTGATAGGATAGCAAAGGCAGATGAAGCTACAAAATGGGAAATATTATTATAGCCTTCCCAAACGCTGCCTTCCTGCCCAACCACTTTTTTTTTCCTAACAGTCCTGCCGAACAGCTGTGCGTGGTGCTATTTATTTTCTTAATAATGTTTGTTTTCTCCCCATACTGTATGTCATCAGCTGAGGTTTTGGAAGCTCCCATTTATTCTCTGTAGAGCCGTCTCGAGTTTTCCTTGCACTTTGCTATATAAATCAGGTTTCACGGCACCAAGAACAACACTCTTACCTATTCCTCAAAGACAGAGGTCAGCATTACCAAGACCTCTGACGATGCTTTGGTTTGGCCTGTTGAACAAAAGCTGTAATGTGTGGGAAATGCCTGAGAATCTCCCCTTGTTGGTGGCCTCCCTGTCCCCTCCTGAAATGCAGGTCCGGGCAAACTGTAGATTGACTTCTGTCTGGATCTTGGAATCTGACCCACCACAGTCTTCCAGGGGTCCCAGGTCACCCAGAGCCATCTCAGAGGCTCTCAGACTTTAGGCTCTCTTTGAATGGTGTCTCAGGAACCCCACAACCAAAAAAAGCAAGCTGGCTTTCCATCAGCACAAAATGGGGCAGCCCCCAAGCCATAGATGGCCAGATAGAAGTTTTGGGTAGGCCCATGTGACCTCTGCTGTTGTCCAGGGAGCCTGTTCAAGGTCCGGTATTGAACTCTGGATAATTAAAATTGTTGCACAGACCAAGGGTTGGAAGTGGACACAGAATGGGCATTGCTTTCTGAACTGTTAAAATCCCAGTAGGTGTGCCTAGCAAATGTCTGTTCTGAGAACCCCATCCCTGATGGGAAAACACCTGGAAAGTACTCAGGTACTTACAGGCACACGGATGTCCCACATCTGTTGAACCTTTGAGCGCAAGGCTCCTGCCGTGCTGTCTGCACGGATCCTCCTGAGCTCACCTCATGCCTGCCGTGGTCACCATCGCCCTCACCAGAGCAGACCGCTTTTATCTCCCTCCTGCCTGCCTGCCTCGGGCATGGAGACGGGGGCGGGCTGCTTGGCCAGTGTGGTCTTCCCTGGAAACTGGAAAGTGTTATGTTGCTACAGGGGGGACTCTCAGTACTGAAATACCTTAAGAAATGAAGCTGGGACACTCTGTTTTGATTTTGGACCGTTTGTAGACAGTCAGGCACACTCAAGACACTCAGGCGCCTGCCTGGCATGCTGGGGACATCTTGTCCATCTCCCTCCTCTCCCTGGCTTTTTAAAAATTGGCTGAATAAAATCAGTCCACATGTTTATGTACAATTTAATGTTCGGTGCACAGGGAAAACCATTAGAAAGTTCACTGGACGTAAAATTGTTGTTAGAGAAAGTTTTTTTTGCTACTTTTATTTCCAAATTGTATAGGGTAATGAATGAGGGCTGAAGATGTGGCCACAGCTAGAAGAAACAAAGGATGGATGGATGGATGGATGGATGGGTGGAAGGAAGGAAGGAAGGAAGGAAGGAAGGAAGGAAGGAAGGAAGGAAGGAAATTAGTATTTCAGCTTTCCAAAAGCACACTCCCTCTAGAGTGATTTCTTTGTAAGTGTCACAGAAGGCCTCTATTTCTACTCAATTTGAATACATGTTGTATTGGGCCTGAACTACCATTGGAGTCCAGAGCCACTTGCAAAAACTATGCTGATGCCTCTCTCTCTCACGCTGCTAATCATGTTCAACTGCTATTACAGCTTGTACTTGACAGGCTGTGAAAGATAATTCCCAGTCATGAGATTTGAAAAAGGTTCCAAAGAAAAGGCCCCTTACAGGTTACCATAAAGACAGAAGGAAGGGAAAAAAAAAGTGTACGTACACACACCGTGCACCCGTGGAAGATAACTCTTGTCCCCCCCAACAGATACAGAAATCAAGGCGCACTGAAGTGAGATGGTAAGAACCACACCAGCCCAGTGCATCTCTGTGCCCTTCTTCTCCGTTAATGGTGATGAGTGTAAGGAGAATTTAAAGCAATAGTTTTTAACCTCGATTTTACCATGACAAAACTTGAACGTCTTTGGAGGGCCATTTCCTACTGGCTGTCACCTCTGTGCGGCACAAACACACATCCCCAGTGAACAGACTCTGTTTCACTGCCATCGACCGTTTGTAGCCTTTGGTCATCTTGAGCTGGGTCCTGTGTGGATCCCCGCCATGTGCCTGCCTCAGTATCCAGGACCTGTGGTATTCGTAAGCAGGGAAAGTCGCCTCGGAAGTGTGCACGTCGGTTTGGACTTAAAGTCAAATTGTGTTGACTAGCTGAGGATAGAATCTCTGGAAATCCCACTGATTATCTAACTGCAGCAGTTAAACTTGATATATATTCTTGGTACATTCTCAATTTCCTGGCTTTGACAGCCCTTTTCTCCTGTCTTTGGCTCGCTAGTTTCATCCAATATAAGAAGCTAGCAGACGATGATGTACCTTGTAGAACACACACAGTTCTGAAATGAAGTATGATGCTTAGTTTAGCACAATTTCCTGTCTCAGTTGCAATTAAATGGAGATAGCATGTGACATAAAAAAGCTGGCCCATTGTATTTAGAGAACAAATTAAATGTCACCCACTTAGAATGGGGCATAGGCTGCGTAGAATTCACCTTTGTGGAAGGTGAGGGAATGTATATTTTGTTAAAATAAAGATCTCCCTGCCAGAGGAGGAGAAAAAGCCCTTTGCCAGATGTGTTTTCAGGCAATTTCCTTTCCTGGGAAACAGCCATTTCCCCTGCATTACCAGTCCTGTTTTCATTCGCGACGCAGCCGGAATGAGTGCGGGGACCAAAGGGCAGAGGCCTAGATAGCATCAGCCTTATCTGTGACAATTATCTGTCTTCTTGCAGCTGCCTCACTTTTGTTTGACCGAGAGCCATGGGGGCTCTTGGCTAGAGGGTTATATTGATGGAAGAATCCGAGTTAATCGTATGAGAAAAATCCCTTTCACGTGACTTCTCAGGTGGATGTCGTTCTTACTCAGCTTAGTTCAATTAAAAAGGTACCAAGACTCATTCATTCTAGCTTATCTGAGAATTTGCTCTGAAATGACATCTGAAAGACATTTGGAGAGAACAGACTGTTTTTTAAGGAAACTTAGAAGATTTCTGACTCTTTTATAGTTTGTAGTGCCATGAACCAGCACAGCATCTGCTGAAGCATGCTTGTTTTTTTAAAGCCACATTGTCTATTCTATGTAGCCTTAAAGATCGAAAAGAAAAAGCTTTTTATTTATTAGAGACTTGGAAAATATCCAAGTAACTATTTTTTTTAAGATTTCATCATAAATTCCCTGAATTTTTAGGAATATTTTAGTTTATGTAATTCTCCTGTTGTATAAAGTTATCTCAAATGCTGTTTGATTTTAAAATATTTTCATTCTCTAATATTTTTATGGAATATTTTATCTCCCCATCAAAAAAAAATGCCCAAAAGGTCAAGATACCAAGTCATAACTTTAAAAAGGCAGTGGATAAAATTCTAAAACAATAGATGAGTGCATTAGCCTGATAATATTTTTGCCGGTAATTCTATGTCCTGTTTTCTCCCCGCAGAAAAAAAAAAAAAAATGCTAAACATTTTCTTTCAGGAGATTGATGTCAATGGTTACTGTTAAACCCATGACCAATATAAAGTCAATAAAATCTTTCCTTTGACTAACACAGTGGTTCACGAGAGATTTTGAGGTGGGCTTATAATTCTGCATTAAATGTTCCTACATTCATTTAAACAAGGTTTTAGAGAATTCAAATTCTGTGCTTGTGAAAAATGTGCCCGGTCTCTTTGTCATGGCCATTCTACTAAAGAAGTATATAAATTTGTCTCAGAATGAATTTTCCTTTGAAAGTGGCTTAATGCCATCTTGATTAATCTTTGTTTAATCTAAATTTATAAAAATTTTTATCTTAATTATGAGAAACCTTTTAAAATAAGAGATAAAAATGTCATATGTGCTATTTACATGAAGATATATTATCTCTCTCGGTTATAGGTTAACATAAATAAAATTGCTTATGTCAAAGAAGTAAAAAAATAACAGCACATGACCCCCTTTTGGTATTCCCGTCTGCCTAACTGACTTGATATAAAAAAATCTTCCTGTGGGAAATTAGGGTTGATTATGGAGTTACATGTATAAAAACTCATTTTTGAAGAATTATATATAGTTTCTAAAGAATTACATTAGAAGTATAAGAAATAGTTATGCATAAAAGGAAGCGATGTTTGCATTCAAGTATATAAAAATACTCCATTGCCATTCTTGTTTCCTTGGTCAATTTAAGTATGGTTGTCTACTGATGATTTAAGTCTTTCCTAAAAAATCCGATATGTATATGCTCCACTTTTTGTCTTAAACGCTACGTCAGTTTCTTTGGGGCTCTATTAATAATAAACTATACTTCCCAAAATATTTTATTTTAAGGAAAGGGTCTAAATTCAAAGAAAGACTGATACAAAAGAAAAAAATGAAAGGAAGAAAATTGTACAAAGCCTATATAGCAACAGAACATTTATAGCAGGGTTAAGGTGCCTAGTTCCTGGCATCTGTTTCCTTCAAGGAAAAAAAAAATTATATGTGTGTGCGTGTGTGTGTGTGTGTGTGTGTGTGTATATATATATATATATATATGTATATATATATATAATATTTATATAAATATATTCTAGTAGAATATTTACAAAAGAGAAATACTGTTTACCTTTCCCCAAAATCCTGATGCATATTTCAGTGATCTTTTTTATTTATTGGTCAAAAAGTCCTGCTTGACTACAATAAAAATTAAAACAGAAACCTGTTAGAGATGGTGTCTATATGAGAATACAAGTACCAGATCCACTTGTAATACCTGCTCCCTCTACTGGCCTCATAACAGATAACAGGGAAAACCATCCATGTTTTTATTAAGATCATTTATAGGAATGACATGCGATATAGGGCATAAATATCATTAGCAACTAGTATACAACCCAGCATGCTTTCAGTATAGTTTTAATGCAAGAGAACACCACACCATATGCAGAAATTGCACACCTACTTACACGTGTGTGCGTGTGTGTGTGTGTGTGTGTGTGGTGTGTGTATGCGCACATAGTGAAAAAAACATTTTTAAGCACTTGTTTATCACACACAGAGTCCGCAGCCATTTCAGTATCCTCTGGTGATCAGGTTACTACCCAAATGAGTTAAGCCTGTGCCATTGCAACAGTCAAAACACTAGAGTTTTGTGTTTGTCTCTGTTACGAGGTGAGTTTAGAGACCTGATCGTTGTAGCAATTTTTTACAGTCTGACAAGGTAAACCCACCTTCCAGGACACAGGGACAGTGCTGTGACCCCGCTCTGGTGGTTCTGGGGGGGTACTGAGCAAGAGCACCACACGGGAAGGCTCCAGAATAGAGATGCGGCCTGAGTCAACAGCCAAGAATACTTTCAATGACTGTCTAGATCCAAATGTTTCACTTATTTAAAAAGGACCTTCAGGGCACCCGGGTGGCTCCGTTGGTTAAGCATGTGACTTGATTTTGGCTCAGGTCATGATCTTGTGGTTGTGAAATGGATCCCCGTGTTGGGCTCTGCACTGGGCCTGGAGCCTGCTTGGGATTCTCTCCCTCTGCCTCTACCCCTCCCCCAGCTCATCCTCCCTCTCTCCCTTTCCCTCTCCCTTTCAAAAAAGAACCTTTTCATCCCTCCTCCAGCATAGAGACCAAAACTGAAGGATTACATTCCAGGCAAAGAAAAAGCATGTGTAATTAAAGTATGAGACTGGGCAACTGAAGAGTAATTATGTAATCCAGCAGAGTGCAGGGAAGGCATGAGCCTGGAGATCCCATCTTTCTAGCTCCCCGAGGAGTCCACTCAGGCATTTGGAATTTACCCTGAGGGAGCCTGAAGCCAAGGAAGGGAGTGTTTTGCGGAGGGAGGGAGCAGACTAGTCTGAAAGGCCCCTGCAGTGTTGTATGGAGGAGAGGTTGGAAGAGAGTAGGATCAAAGGAGAAAGTGCAGAGTCATGCAGGTCTGATGTCATGGAATCCTGAACTAAACATCACCCTGGTGCTCGAGGAGACTTCACATGGACAATCAGTAGGACTTCTAGATGGACAGGCTATGGGGATTCCAGGAAGGGGATTGGTTTGGTATTGGGGTTGACTATTCCACTTAAAATGATTAAAAACGCTGGATAAAATAATTTAAAAACTATTTGAGGAGCGCCTGGGTAGCTCAGTTAAGCGGCTGACTTTGACTCAGGTCATGATCTCACAGCTCGTGGGTTCGAGCCCTGCCTTGGTCTCCGAGCTGAGAGCTCAGAGCCTGGCGCCTGCTTCGGATTCTGTCTCCCTCTTTTTTCCCTGCCCCCACCCCTGCGCATGTGCGCGCGCGCTCTCTCTCTCTCTCAAAAATAAGCATTAAAAAAAACTATTTGAAAGGCATCAGTGAAATGACAAGATGATAGAAAGTATCAGGTCCAAATGTAAATGGAAGCAGGAACCAAGTGAATCGAGTGGAATAGTAAACAGATTTGCCTTCAAAGCATTTGGCAAATGGGAAATTGAGCCTCCCTTTACAAGGCCACGAGGTGGGGTGAGGAGACAAGGGCCCTGCCAGCCAGCGGAGAGTTTGAAAGGCACCCCCTCCATGGAGGTGGTGCCCCAGAGGACTCTGCCCGAAATGCCTGGAGCAGAGATAAACCTATCCATGCTTCCTGACGTTAAATGCTCCGAAAGGGGAATCGCATCCCTGAGGATCACAGCCACAGGATCACCCATTTTAGCTTTACAGAGCAAATTAGGTGGCTGGGAAAAAACTCAAGTCATGCTGAATTTTTCTAAAGTGGTCCCATGCTACTGCTATCAACCCTTCCCTATCAACCTATCAACCATTTCCCCATATCAACCTATCAAACATTTCAACCATATCAATGCTATCAACCATTTCCCACATGTGTGGCAAATGTGAGTCCTTTCTAAAAGAATGCACCTTCATCATAGGTCTCAAAAGATTCTTACAGATAATTTCCCAAGGAAAATGAGTACCTCACGGACAAGAATCAATGAACATGTAAGAAAACATAGTATTGTTAGCAAAAGTCAGCGGAAAGAAGAAATGGCCAAAGCAGACCTGCACGCACTTTCTAAATGGCACCCATCAGCCACACTTTATGAAATAACCATCCTCACTGTACTAATTTCTTCAGGCTGCCGTAACAAAGTACTGCAAACTGGGTAGCCTAAAACAGCAGCAAATGTATTGTCTCACAGAACTGGAAGCTGGAAGTGTGAAAAGCAGGTGTTGGCACGCTCCCTCTGAAACCCATGTGGGAACGCTTCCTTGCCTCTGCATAGCTTCTGGTGGTTTGCGGGTGACCTTTGGTATTCTTCAGGTTGTAACTGCATAGCTCCATTCTCTGCCTTTGTCATCATATGTCAGTCACCTGTGGGTGTCCCTGTATTTTTTATGTCCCTCTCTTCCTATGAGGGCACCATTCATACTGGATTGGGAGCCCACCCTACTCCCTGATGACCTCAGCTTAACTAGTTCCATCTGCAACCATCCTGCTTCCAAAGAAGGCCACCTTTGGAGTACTGGAGGTTAAGACTTACATCTGTGGGGGCAGAGCATAGTTCTACCCATAACACTTACCATGCTTCATTTACATGCTTAAATGATACAAAATTTTGAAAACACCTAAAGGGTCCTAACCCTAAAGAAGAAAAACTCTGGTAGATTTATAAAGAAAACTTAATGAAGTAGCAGAAAATATGATCACTGAAATTCATATTTCAAAGATCAAAACGATTAGACGCATCTGAAGAGAGACTCACTGAGTTGAAAGATAAGTCAGGGAAGCCGTGTGAGAGCACAGTGTGGAGAGACAACAGGTGGACCCTGAGAAAGAAGGTGAAGACCTGGGTAGAATTTCAAGAGGAGTATAACAAGAGAGAGACCAGGGCAGGAAGATTTGCAGATTGCCCTCAAACGATGAAGATACACATTCCAAAAAAAAAAAAAAAAAAAACAGAGTGACCAACAGGGTAATAACAAGAGTGAATAAAGGAGTAAAAGGGAAGAGTCAAGAATAAAAGACCCTCTGGCTTCTTGCCGAGCAGCTGGCTGGCTGGTGACCCTTGGGAGCCCAGGAAGAAAGGCAAGTAGAAAGGTGATGGGTGTACCTTCATCCATGTTCAGCTGTCATTGGTTACAAAATATCCAGGCGGAGTTTTCCTATTGACAGTGTGGGTCTGATGCTCAAGAGACTGATCTGAGCAGGGAAACAGCAAGACCTAATTTTCGTGATCAAGATCAGTGCCAGCTTTGTTAATTAACTTTGTAATAAATGGCAAAGGCTAGTAATGAAAAACAACAGCTATGTAAATTGCATAAATCTTAACAACCCAGGATCTTCTAGATAAAGTTAAGTAGCAGAGTGCCTTCATCAACCTTGACTCTTGGCCACAATTTCAGTGATGCAGGTTCTGTGGATTCTGGCATATATCTTGTGTCCTATTCTCTAGATTTCTGCTCTAGAGGAAGTAGATAGTAATGGTAAATTAAGAAGACCCAGGCTGGTCAGGATAAAATTACTTCATAGTGTCTCTGAGATGCTGCAAGTGGTTGAAAATAAAATCTGCAAGATCTAATTATTAGCATGGTAAGTTTTTTAAAGATGTTTATTATTTTGGAGAAAAGAGAGAGCGAGTGAGTGGGGAAGGGGCAGAGAGAGAGGGAGAGAGAAGAATCCCAAGCAGCCTCTGCACTGCCAATGCAGAGCCCAACACGGGGCTCGCTCTCACAAACAGTGAGATCGTGACCTGACCTGAATCAAGAGTTAGATGTGTAACCCACTGAGCCAGCCAGGTGCCCCCCACAAGCTAACTTTATAAATTTATAAACTTTATAAATTTCTTTGAGGGCCTTTGAATTGTGTCCCCTGGAAGGGGAGTTAGGAAGTCCTAACTCCCAGAACCTCAGAATCAGGTCTTATTTGGAAATAGGGTCATTGGGCATATAATTAGTTACAGTTCATGTTAGTTAAATTTCACTGGTGACTCCACACTGTTAGAAGGGTGCGCCCTAATCTAGTATGACCGGTATCCTTATGAAAAGGGGAAATTTGGACAGAGGCACACATACAAGGTGGATACCACGTGCGGACGAAGGGTGAGATCAGGCTGATGCTTCTACGAGCCAAGAACCACCGGAAGCTGGGAGAGAGTCCTGGAACATTCTCCCTCCAGCCTGTAGACACTTTGATCTTAGACTTTCAGCCTCCAGAGCTGTGACCAAAGACATTTTGGTTGTTGGAACCATTCAGTGTGCGGCCCTTTGTTACAGCTGCCCTAGCAAACTAATACAGCTTCCCCCAGAATTAGTATTGGCAAGGATATTAAAATACGTTGCTGGCTTGTAGTATCCAGCAAACACTCTAACCATTTGGTTGTGTGCTCGCTGTTTAGCCTAAGGAGGAAAAATCCAGGCAGCTCAAGTATTTCAATAATGGTGATAACCATGCAAGGCTTCATTTTGCAAGTTAAAACCAAACGCTCTTTAATGGCAGCTGCCCTTGAATCACTCTGTTCTCCTTCATGAAGGCTCAGCTTAAATGTCACTCCCTCCAGGAAGCCTCCCTGCAGGACGGCCTCGAGAAAGGCCCCTGGCACCTGTCCATTCTTCCATTATGGTGGATAATGGCTCCTTATCGCCACTGACTGTGAACTCATTAAAATCTGGGGCCATGCCTCATTAGATTGCTGCTACTGTCTGTTTTAAAATGACCTCTGTGCATTCGTCTTGGTAGCACCTGCTCAGACAAGGACGGTGGCATATAACAATGAAATTAGAGAGGATGCCCACGCAGGGCCCCACTCTGCAGATGATTTACTCAGCTGTCTGTTGTGACAAGGCTCCCACCTCCACGGAGTCTGAGAGCACTGCCATTTGGATCATGCTCTGTGCGAGTTGCAAGATATCCCCACCCCTGTCCTCTTGGTTTCCTGTTGTGGTGGAGGTGGCCCAAGACACTGAGAAGTTGTTGCAAGACCTTGGGCGAATAAAGTCTTTTCTAAGTAGTTGGGCTCCTTTCCCTTAGACCATGTGGAGCGCTTGTGCTGTGTTCTCTCATTTGGAGGTTTCTGCTCTTTAAACCGAGTTGCTGCTGGAGTTTCTTCACTGGCCCTCTGTCTCTTCTTGCCTCATTTGCTTGGGAACCTGTTGCATTGAATGAAGCCGCTAAATCTATAGGTCACCTGCTCCAGATGTGATTAAGTTATCAAATGCACAACACCTGATACAGAATGCATTGTCCCCAGATAAACACATTCATAGATTCTGAGTGTACAAGTCATAAATGAGTGTCCAGCAAGTACATTTAAAAGAAAGTGTCCTTCCAGATAATTTGTTGGGACTATCGACACTTACTCTACTGCTCGTACTCAAAACACGTTCAGAACTTCTTTCAGACAAGTGCTGTAAGCCAAAGACTTGTATTTGCTTGTCTTCCATGATAGTACATTTTCCTCCTTTAAGGGCAGAATGATGTTCAATATGCCCCAAACCGCAGTGTTGTGTTAGGTTTACTAAGTAACCAATATTATAACCCTATTGGTTTCCAGTGGCTTCCTTTCAGCTTTCAGTTCACCAAATGAAAGACACTGTAATTAGGTGTAGAAGAAATGCAAATTAAGGAATCCTCAGTAATCCTATCATGTAGAAAGAGCTAGTGGGGACTCTCGACCTGAGTGATCCAGCCCCTAATTAATCCAGCTGCCTCCAAAGTAGCGCTAAAAAAAAAAAAAAAAAAAAAAAAAAAAGGCAAACCAATCCAAGATTGGTTGTCATGGAGAACAGTTCCCCCCTGGGGGTGTGCCCTCCCATGAGACAGCAAAATATCTCCTCTGAATTGGAAACAGGGCTTCTCCTGCCTCACTCACCCACTGGCTAGATCAGAAGTGGTCTAGAAGTGGTCTCCTTTCACCAACAGCCAAAAACACTACCCTGGCATTGCTTACCAGATGCTCAGCTGCCCCAATAAACATTTGGGCCACGATCTCTGAGAAGAATAAGTTTGATCCACTGTGAAGGCTCATGGGAGAGGGGAACGGGTGGAAATTCTTTCCTGAACTGGTATTTCTAGGAAAACACTCAGCCAGAACTTGCAGCTGTTTGCTATCCAGTATCAATTCTAAACAACATTTTAGTTGGCAAAAGAAAAGTGAGAAAACAATAAGGCTTGAAGCCTAAAACTTTGGGAAACCCCTTTCCATAATGTGCTTATTTAGGGCTTCAAAATAGGCCTGTTTTCAGAACACAAGAGCTAATATCCAACTTTTCTAGGCCTGTTTGTTTTCTGTTGTTTCTTTAGGATACATTTTAAATGTTTTAACGATTAAAAGAGAAAAATACTTGTTGACTGTTTTCTAAACATAATCTAAACCTCACTGTGGAACTGGGTTTTTTTTTTCTTTGTTGGAATAGACCATTTCATTCCTCACAAAATGCCAGTAGTTTAGAGAACATAGAATCCGAATGTAAAGTGCTTAGCAATCAAAACTCAGCATGCAAGATGTGTACTTTGGACATCTCTAAGCCAGGGATGGAATCTGATAATTTCAAAAGCTCTGTCCTCCACACAGGAGAGTTCAGGGGAAGCAGACCCATCTGAGAGCTTCCTGGTGACAAACACAGGCTCGTTCAGGGCCCGAGCAGGTGCCCGGCTTCTCAGAAGAAGCCGGGCAGATCAGCAGGAGAGACGGGTGATGCCTTGTATGGTTCAGACTCGGATGCTGGTCCCCACAGGGCTAATTCTAGCTGCTATGAGGTGGGTTAAATGCTGGGAATACAGTTTGACTTCTCTAGCCCAGAGACTTGATTATCCCTGGAGCTATTTCACAGGGCAGAGTCCATGGTTTTTATGCAGAAATGGCCCAGAGATCCGAGCGGTGGGCCGGTACTCCCAGAACAAACAGAGGGCAGGTCATCGGGTCTGGATGTTTCAAGCCAAGATGGAATCCCAAGGCTCTGCTGGCCTGAGGATGCCACAGAACACTGGGAACTGCCCCAGATGGGATGTCTCCAAGGATAGGAGGACCTCTTTCATTTCCTGCAGACCCACCTGCCATCTGCCTCTTCGAGCAGCCTTAACTACCTGTCCTTCCCATTCTGTTACATGAGAACAACATGACTGGGTTATCTGGAGAATTCCGTGATGCTGGCAATGTCCCGGGTACAGCGTCTGATGGGTGGGTTAGTGCCATTTCTCGGTCCCATTCTCCATTTGACTAGTTACCAAAGAAAGAGCCCTAGATCACTTCATTGAATAAGATTTTTGATCCATCCCCTGGAGAAATAAGTGACAGCAGTCATTCCCCCACTGGATCTCATTTTAGATCCTGAAAACTATCTGTCCTAACAATGTCAGATCTGACCTGTCACCCTCTGATTAAGCCCCATCCATCAGTAAGGAAAGCGTTCTTCTTGGGCTTCTTTATTGAAAAGTGCTATGCGTCTAATTAACAGGTAGAATTTGGGACATTCTGTTCGCACTTTGCAAATCATCCCGAGAAAATAAGATAATGAGATAGTTTTAGAAAAATAAGACAAATAAGCAAAGGGCAATTCTGTGTGTCCCCAAAGCAGGTGTCACCAGCAGTCACTGCCAGGGTTCTTAGTTATAAGTGAGGGAAACAGATGTTTTCTGATGTATGTAGAAATGGAGTTGATTGAAAGGAAATTGGGTAGTTCAAAAAATAACAGTAATAACGAGGCTACGTAGCCAAAGCCACTTTCACAATTCCCACACAGAACTGGCCCAGTGAAGTGTTACTTCCCTCCTACCCCAAACCAGCAGGAGTCAGATTTGCAGCCAGCATAGCTAAACATGGCCATTCTGCTTCTTACGGTTAGTGTCAGATTACAGCTCCTAGATTACCTGGGCCCCAGCAGCCTTGTGAGGTGGGGAAGTGAGAATCTGGCATTTTCCGACTCTGTGGAGGGAAGGCGGCTCTGCATCCCACCAGGATCCATGAGGCAGGGATCCGTTCAGCAAGCGTCGGTGCTTAGAGGCCAGCCAACCACAGGCAAAGGTTCCCCCCTCTCCTACTGAAGTCATGTGACATTTGCCAGTCCCTCTCTTGGTGAGTTACACTACAACTCACACATTAATAGGTGTGGAGTGTTAGTACTTTCTTGATTCAGCTTGTGGCCCTTCATCACATTAAACTGAACTGAAAGGATCTCAGAGTTGGATGGAGACTCGGAAGAAGCCTTCATTCACAGATGAAGAAACCACGTGTGGGAAGGCCGGGTGACCTTCCAGGGGCCACTGTGCCACTTAGCACATTATGGACCAGCCCTCTGGTTCTTACTCCTGTGGATGTGTACTGTATTCTTGTAATGCTTTGTACATTGAGTGTTGACTCACAGTAAGTGCAGCTGACCTGTGAACAGAACAACCACGGTTTGAGCAGGTGTACGTCCACTTATACGTGGATGTTTTTCGCTTAAGTACCACCCTGTAACTGTATTTTCTCTTCCTTATGGTTTTCTTAGTAACATTTTCTTTTCTCCAGCTTACTTTGTGGTACAGTACGGAATACATATAACATACAGCATATATGCTGATCACCTGTTCATGTTGTCAGCAAGGCTTCCAGGCAATTAATGAAGTTTTTGGAGAATCGAAAGTTACATGTGGATTTTTGAAAGTGCAGGGGGTCAGCACCCCCAACCACCTCATTGTTCAAGCATCAGCCATCTATTTCTTTTTTAGTGGGGGATGGATGTCCTGTTAGTTTGTACGTATTATTCTGATATCGGATGCCTCTGTGCTCTTTGTAACTGCGGAACCAAGAAAAGCAACAAGGAGAGTGCAAAGTTAGGGATAAAAGCAATCGTTCCCTGTCCTCCCCTTGGTTTCCTTTTGATCATTAGCATGTAACTTAAACATGAGGATCTCCTATGAAAACAGAACAATATCCTCTGATGGTTCTTATATTCTTACAAGAAAGTTACGAAATTATATGAAGAAAGCACCCCAAGTGATGTGTGGCTCAGTGTTTAGTACCTGCTTTTTGTTAGTTTTGAATAAATTTTAAATTATGTCGGAACTTTTCTACACCGGTCAGCATTGGCTACCGATGACGTGATTCCTACCCACCGTGGGTCGCCTCCGGCCCTGGGCTCAGCGATTGGTGGGGAGGGAAGGTGTGGTGTAATGTGCGGCTGATGGGGGGCCGGGAGGTGCGGGTTCCGATGGCTCCACCATCCCATCTGATGTCAGTACGGTGGCGGTACACTACGGTGTGTGTGAAGCACTTGGACCCACGTGCCTCGCGGGTCGTAACGCGCTCCGTAGATGCTCACTGTTACCGTGGTGGCTACCTCACCTCCACTATCTCTTTCCATCCGCATAATGACTCTTCCAGGTAGGAAGCCCTGTTTCACAGCCGAGGACACTGAAGCTCAGTGAAATGAGTGGATGTCGCAGAGCTGGAATCCAAACTCAAGTCTGACTCCAAAGCAAACAGCCAATCCATCTGAGTATTTACTTCCTCAGCCTCAGATGCTCGCAATTGGATTACTCACAATCCTTAGTCCCCGACATGCCCTCTTTACTGCTCCACACATGGCGTTCTTTTATTGTTAGGTTTTTTTGTTTGTTTGTAAAAACATTTATTTAGTAAATACCACTGATACCTCGCCTCTGTCCTCCCCCATCCAAGGACACCCATGTCCGGACCCCTTGTCCTCAGTGCCCTTCCCGTGTGGCTCTCTCCAGCCACTTACTTCTCTACTTTGTCCCCGTCACAAACACTGCATTGCTAAGAAAGCGTGGCACTTCTCATGTCTGTAGCATCTGTTTCCACGGGTCTTTCCACTGTTTCTACCGGCCAGAGTCTGGCCCACGCGACCTTCTCTGTTTCCAAAGCCTCCTCCATCCCGTAAGGTTCTACTTTTTCCCCATAAAGTGCTTTTCCATGAAATCTTTTCTGAGGGCCATAGTCCTTGAAGAGACGTCTTTCTGCTCTGAAGGTCTGCACTTACCCTCTGGGCATTCAGGTGTTTGTCAAATCGAAGTCAAGCCGTTGGCCTAAGTGACTGTACTCTGTAAAGGAAAGCTCCTTCTGTGAAATGTCACTCTTCACCTTGGCACACTCCACCTTGCCTCGCACGGCGCCTTGCGGAATATGAGGTGCCCAGCGGTCTTTGTAAGCGTGATACAAGGAGAAATACAAGTAACCGACAGCATGTCCTGTGTGAGATGCCTTAGATGTTCTGAATAAACACAGACACACACGGATATTTATTGGATACATTCCAGGCGCCCACAAGGCACTGGCTCCGTAGCAGCGAGTGAAGCCTAAAACCCCTACTGTCAGGAGACACGCGTGTTGTGTTGGTGCAGTGGAAGAGATACACACACATTATATATATGAACCTAATAAGTAAGAAATATATAAATAAATTTGAGTACATATGAGTAAATATAAATTTTGTAAACGTATACATATATAAATGTCGAGAACGATAAGTCCTCAAAATAAAATGAAGCGGCTAAAGGAGTAAAAAATGATGAAAGTAGGAGCCGAAGTATGCAGTGCGATCACGTCTCCCAGATAAAGTTGCCCAGATAAAGGGCAGGAGTAAGGTATATGGAGAGTTCTTAGGAAAACATCCTGTTAAGTCCTGAAGGAGGAGCAGGACATCCTTGCCGAATGCTGGGAATGAGCAAGAGGGTCAGAAATCAAGTGTTTTGGGTGCAGTGATCACTCCTACATCTTATGAATAGTCTGAGAGTTCTCTTAGGTGGGTTTTTCCACGGAAAAGGCCCATAGGCTAACCTGAACCCAGAGAGGTGGTTTCACACAGCGCCATTGCCTTGGAGTCCTTTCTTGTCTAGGTTGTTATTGGAGTTGGTTGGCTGGTTGGTTTTAGCATCATCGTCTTTGGCACTTTGCGTGTGCTTTCCGTTGTCCTAAATTTTGAGTTTTTACTGCTTCCAGGTGAGTCGACTTTGTTTTTGGTGGCTCTCTCAAGGTTCACTGTATAAAGCTGATTAGACCTTGAAATTCCCACCAGTCTGATGGGTGCGTTGGTTATTCGGCAAGGCTCTGTCTATAGCACCCTGATCCCTTCCACACCGTCTGTTATTCCTGCCACGGTCACTTCTTGGACACCGTGGCGAATTCCCGGGCTTGTCTGTAATGGAAACCTTCAGATGTGTCCGTTGAATTTGTAATCAGAAGTTACAAATTGAGTTGAGAATCGATCTACCCTATAAAACTAATACCACAGAATTGGAATGTCAGAGAGGAAGGACCTTTCAAGTTCATCTGAGATGTGAATTTCTCCTCTTCCTACTGTTTGTATTCCTATCACAGTCTAGGGTTTAGAAAACCATAAAACATTAGAGGTTAGTGCAAACAGAATCACCCACAAAAACATTTCAACGGATTTAGAAGGAGACAGAGCAGATGGAGATTATTGTGAAAGTCTTACCAGACTAATCCCTTTTTATTTTAATTTCTCCGTATCCCAGTCCTTTTGCGTGCATGCCCTGATACATTCCCAGTGTACCAAAAACTTACCACCAGGACACAGCACATTCCAGGCCCCACACTTTCAGACCATCATACCGGGGGGTTATCCTACAAAGCATCTGTCAGTGTTGGCTGCAGCCCCACTTAATCTTTTCCAAAATTTGACAATACACAGAGTGGTTCGTAGTGATTTTTTTAAATTAATTAATTTATTTTGAGAGAGACAGAGCATGAGTTGGGGAGGGGCAAAGAGAGAGGGAGAGAGAATCCCAAGCAGGCTCCATGCCATCAGTGCAGAGCCTGATGTAGGGCTTGAACCCACAAACCACGACATCATGACCTGAGCCAAAACCAAGAGTCGGATGCTTAACTGACTGAGCCACCCAGGTACCCCTGTAGTGACTTTTTTGAAAGTGACTTTACAGAGGTGCCTGGTGGCTCGGTCGGCTAAGCGGCCTACTTCAGCTCAGGTCATGGTCTCGCGGTTCGTGAGTTCGAGCCCCGAGTCCAGCTCTGCACTGACAGCTCGGAGCCTGAAGCCTGCTTCAGATTCTGTGTTTCCCTCTCTCTCTGCCCCTCCCCTGCTCACACTCTATCTCTCTGTCTCCCAAAAATAAATAAACGTGAACAAATAAAAAAATTAAAATTAAAAAAAAAAAAGTGACCTTACAGTAAAATGTTCCTGCCCTGCTGGCATTTTCCAAATTCAGTGATATCCTGACAAGATGTAGCCATTTTGGGAGGCCCTTGCTGCAAACACAGTTCTGCTAAACAGGTTGGGTCAACTGTGTCCCCCAGTTACACGATGACGCCATGTTTGATTGCCAAATTAGCAAGATGGAGGCAATTTCAGAAGTTCCCAAGAATCTAAAAGTCCAAATAAAATCTAAGAAACGTTTTGAGTCCGACCGGGAACTCTGACTTCATGGGGCCACGTGAATGAATAGACAAAAAGTCCTCTTCTACCCATCACATTTCCGGCATTCTTGGTAGCTCAAGAGGAGTAACGTTTTATGAACGTAAACTGTCCTCCAGCAGTTCAGTTCTGAGCATTGGAGGTGGAACTGAATTTCTCTAATGTGTTCAGCCGAGCAGGCCGTGTCTCTCCTGGTCCTGAACTTTCCTACGGCAAATAAATGTCTCCTCGGCAAGGCAAGGAGAGATCTTCTCCGCGCCTGGGACTCCAGGCGATATGCATTTCACCAGGGCAGACCCAGGAAGGCTACGATGTGGGTAACATGTGGGGCAAGAGCTGTGTCCCCCCACAGCAGTGTGTCCTGTGATTGTTCCGTGAGTTTCCTGTTTAAATGAGACAGTTTGGGGGAACGCTACCGGGAAGCTGAGTCCGACTGTGGCCGCCACAGCTGGACGTATGACCCTGCGCAGGCACAGCTGTCCAGCGCCTCTCCCCTGGACGCTGCCGTGCCAGAGGCTCTGACTGCCCTTGTCTCCACGGCAGTTTGACTTGTAGCAAATGAGACCCATGACAGGGACGCTCCGGAGGCATTTCCTGCCCCTCCTCCCCAGGTTCGCCTTTCTGGATGCCACAGAGTAAGAGAGCGCTGCAACTTTGTTTTCTTCCGTTGAAATCTGTCCGTGCCAGCGGGCGTCACTTTCACCTCATGTCGCCTGCATTCCCTTATCCCTCCTTCTGTATTGGCCACAAAAAGAGAGAAATCACATTTAACTGCTGTTCTCTGCTCTTTTATAAAACAAAGCCCGGCAGCTAAAAGCCTTGGTCTGTAGTTTATTCTTTATACCCAGTTATGTCGTGGGATCACGGCGGGGGTGGGGGTGTTGAAAACACAGTACCTTCAGTATCTATAACATAAAAGCCGGCCAGCAGTGTGGTAACGGCCTCAGGTTTCCTGTGGCACATCTTTATGTTAACACAAGCTCACCCTTAGCTTTAATTCTGGAAGTCTTCCTTAAAACCAATGGAGACATCCTTTCCTTAAAACAGATGGCTGGGCGGCACCTGTGTGGCTCAGTGGTTTGAACCTCCGACTTGGCTCAGGTCACGATCTCACCGTTTGTGGGTTCAAGCCCCGCGTCGGGCTCTGTGCTGACGGCCCGGAGCCTGGAGCCTGCTTGGGATTCTGTGTCTCCCTCTCTGTCTGCCTCTCCCCTCCTTCCACTCTGTCTCTCCCCCCTCTCAAAAATAAATAAATGTTAAAAAAAAATTTTTTTTTAATTTAGAAAATAAGATAAGACAGATGGGCAGTAATACACGCAGGACCGACTAAATTTCTCAGGCCACTCCAAGAAGAGAGTTTGTCCACTCCTGCTCCCTGCCTGCCTTTCATTAAAAGGTGGAAGCCTGGTGCTGCCCATTACCACTGGGATCTCCCTGCTGGAACCCTCCCAGCCTGTGTGCTCTTCATTGTAAATTATCTCTGTGTGCAAAGACCCCCAGGACCCCATCCGTGTGCATCATTTATCTTCATACGGAACAAGCCCACCACTCATTGCACAGTTACCAAGCATGTGCACTGTGCCAGTCACCGGGCTGAGAAATATACGTGTTAGGGGGTTTCTGGCAACGGGAGCAAAATAAAGGCAAGCAAAAAGAAAAGTGCAGGGTTTGCCTAGGAAACCATGAGCATCCGCTGTGCATCAAAGTGCAGGGATAAATCTGGCAAAGGAGGACGGAATCGCCAGCCTCAGAGCTGCCCATGTCTGTGGGCAGGGGAGCTCCTGCAAACCTGTATGTACACATTTTAGTGAGATTAATCCGGCAGCGCTGTTTAGGATGTGTTGAAGGGATAAGAGATTTGGAAACATGGCTTCTGAATCCCATGTTGGCTTTGGCCAACATAGCACGTTGTCTCTCACACAAACCTCCTGTAACAGAGGCATCCTGACTTGAAATCCCTTGTGATGATTGGGGTCGGACAGAAATACTCCCACTGACAAAGTGAGGGCCACGAGAGCGGTCTTTCTCGGCGGGGAGGCCCGGGACCACTGGTTTTCCTTTCTCGGTCGCCCAGCACTTTTCATACTGGGCTGGGGACAGCAGCTTTCAGGTTCTCTTCTTGGCATTGGCGATGGCCAGTTATTTTTGTTGCCAGCGGTGTGTGTTGATTTGGTAGGAGCCAGCTTGCGCATCTCTGGGGGTGGTCTGAATTCTGTAGCCCAGAAGTCTCTACAGTGCCTCTTTCTTTTATTAAAATAATTTGAAAGGAAAAATGAATCACTGAAGTCTGGCAAATATAGAGCCCTCTGAACTGACTTCTCACTCAGTCATGTTGGATTCCAACTGGATTTTGTTATCACAAGATCTTCTTCTGGTTTAGATTTTGCTTGCTGTTTGTTTCAGCTCATGATTTTTTTTTCTCCCAGCTTTACTGAGGTATGCTCTCCATACAATGAAATTCATCACTTTTCTGTGTATAGTTGAATGACTTTGGGCAACTGTAGACAATTATAGGATCACCACTACATTTAAGATACAAAACGTTGGGGCGCCTGGGTGGCTCAGTCAGTTAAGCGTCTGACTTCGGCTCAGGTCATGATCTCGTGGTTTGTGAGTTCAGGCCCCACGTTGGGCTCTGTGCTGACAGCTCAGAGCCTGGAGCCTGCTTCGGATTCTGTGTCTCCTCTCTCTCTGCCCATCCCCTGCTCATGCTCTGTCTCTCTCTGTCTCAAAAATAAATAAAAACATTAAAAAAAATTTTTTTTAAAAGATACAAAACATTATTTGTCTCTCATTTGGTGGTTGGTGGACATTTGAATGGCTCCTAGTTGTTGGTAATTTTCAGGAGAACAGCAGTTTTAGGGCCTTGATTGGTTTATTATTGTCTTTAAAGCTTGCAGCCCAGTACTTCTTAATAAGAATGCATACTTACCTGCACAGGAACTTTGGTAAAAAAGCAAATACTTGTGGAGACCCTATCCAGAGAGCCCAAGCATAGACTAAATCAAAAGGCCATGAATTAGCAATCCCCAGAAGCGTATGGCAGGAGACATGTCTCTTTGTCACCTATGCTGATGATATAATTTGTGCTCCACGAATCTGAGCTCTCTGAGCAAGTGAGTGTCCTCTGACTGATGGGTCGAAGGGTAGTCCACCTGAAAAAGCCCTTCCAGGGACAGAGTTCCATGGGATGCAGGCTTGCTTCAGTCTGAGGCATCTCTGAGCCATTTTGCTTTAAGCTCTCCAAAGTCCGGTCATTTGGGGAAGACAGAGGTGGAAGAATTTTCACTTTGCCGTGGGAGGATATATGGGGAGGGGGCTGAGGCTGAGGAGTTATTTATGGCAGTGAAGGAGGGGCACCAACATCAGCTGTTTGCTGGGTCCGCAAGCAGACTGACTTTGAATCAGGGATGGCACTCACCCTGTGCCTTGTCCCCAGGGGGCAGCTGTCACTTTCTGTTTTGGAGCCAGGAGAAGGTTTGGGCAAACCATGAAGCTGTCAGTCTATAACAGGTGCTGAACTTCTTTGGAGTAAGAACTAAAGATTCGCTTAATATGCTTTAAAAAAAAAAAAAAAGAGGGGACACCTGGGTGGCTCAGTTGGTCAAGCATCTGACTTTGGCTCAGGTCATGATCTCACGGTCCCTGAGTTCAAGCCCCACATCGGGCTCTGTGCTGACAGCTCGGAGCCTGGAGTCTGCTTCGAATTCTGTGTCTCCCTCTGTCTCTGTCCCTCCCCCATTCATGCTCTGTCTCTCTCTCTCTCTCTCAAAAATAAACATTAAAAACAATTTTTAAAAAAGAGAAAAGTTTAAAAAAGAAAAGATCTGAAAAGAAAACCGTGTTCGTGAGAATATGCCTTAGTAAAAACAAACTGTGGTTGGAAGAAAGAGTTTGGTAAGCTCTTGGGGGTAGGAGAGCCCCTTCCCCAAGGGTCATGCTAGGATTACAAGGGAGGGTCAGACTCCCTTCTGAAGGAGAGTGAGTCTGGTCAGTTTGCAGACTGGGATGTGTCTGGGCCAGCGCTGAACTGCTTAGGAGGATAGCAACACTCTGAGCCCCGCAGCTCTGACCGTCCACCAGGTGGATGTTGGACAAAACCATTAGGGAGTCTGCAGCGGGTTGAAATGCTCCTGTATTACTGGCTTATCCAGGACCCTTCTGAGTCCTTGTCAGACCCCTGTGCTCACCTTTCCCGACTCTGCCTCCCCCGCCCCCCAGCCGCTTCCACTCCAGGGTCGTGCGCTTCACCACCTGCCATCCAGGAGGCACGGATTGGAGTCCCAATCCTAAATGGAGAAGGCTTGAATGGGAGACTTCGCCTAGTTTATCGTCGAGTTGTTGCTTCTACAGCATTGGGGGAGAAAATGATGCACAGGGTAGACAGGCACAAATCACATTAAAAGCGTAAAATGGCAGTTAGTGAAAATAGACTTTCGCTTTTACAAACAGATTTTTATTAAATAATTGATGTATGAAAATTTAAACAGAAGGTCATCAAAATACCTTGATGCTGTATTTACCAACAAGAGTTTTCCCAGGACATGTTCCTCCTGTCTGCTCTGCAGTGACAGATATCAGAGCAATGCAGTGACACAGAAATAAAGCTGTTTTACAGAGTTCAGACTTTAACGGTATAATGATATTTCTTTTCCACTTATTAAGCATGTCTTTTTTTTTTCCTTTCTTAAAGAACAACTGATACCTCAATTTATGGGAATCTTTTTCGGCATAAATTGAGACAGTGATAGTGAGTAAGGAATATTTATTTATATGTTATACTTCCTCTCTTTCCTCATATTTTATTACTAAGGATATTGACATGAAAACAGGATCTTAGTATCCAGTGAGTTCATCTACTGCTGACTTCCCACCAGAAATTCCAGGCTTTGTGACATCAGTGTGTATCGCTCTGGATGTCATTTGAAGAGCAGGCATCTGGAAATGATGAAATCCTGAACAACAAAGCTTTTGTTTTCAGGAAGACAAGTTGCTGGGGGAGGAAAAGGAAACCAAACTTCACTGTGTACCTACTGTGTGCCAGGCACTTTGGTCTTCTGTCTCATGGTAATGCTTTACTAAAGCTTTGCAATAGGAACAAATAAAAACCCCGTCCTTCAAAATGCACCCCATCTTCCACGGTGATCCTTCAAACACTGCTACAGTGTCTGTTGAAACTACATAAATTACGTGGATGGTATTAAGGATACATTTGATTTTTAAATCAGTGTGTAGCCATTCGAATGCTTTTATATCTTATTGGTCATAACGCCAATATGCAAAGACACAGCAGCACATACTGAATAATTCTATCTATACCTATGCCTATTAAAGTAAAAATAATAAAGAGAAGTCTCAATTCATAAGTAACTATCTTTACTTGAATATACCTAAAAGACATGCACAAAAACGACATACTGTCCCCCCGCAAATTGTCTCATTGTGTTGCATTTCAAATGCTACCTTCATTTTTAAGCATTTTGCATTAGGAAGTTCTTAGTAATTAAAAAAAAAAAGTGTGTGTGGGTTAGGGGTGTTGAGGAAGAGACATACAGTGTGAGAAAAGTGAGTAAATTATGTAGAGTCGAAAAATTATTTTTGTAGAGAGTTTTTAATAGCGTGGGAGTATGTCCTAATTCCAGTGGAGAAAATTAAAGTCCCCACTGTGTAATCATTTTATATAGGAAAAAGAAGTTAGAATAAAGCTGAAATGACAGGGGACAAAGCATGAAGAAGTAATTAAGACAATACTCTGTCTTAAATACTTATCAGCCCATAATGACTTCATGCGTGAAGAGAGTGGAAAACATTTGGTTTACGTTTTCTGAAACGTGTCATAAGCCAGTGTAACCAGAGCTGAAGCAGTGAACGCAGAAAGTAAGACATCCAGGGTGGGAAGAAGGAGAGGTTGGCTTTTCCTCAAACTCAGGTTGAATTGGCCCTCGGCCGCTGGAGGTAGTTTGCGGGTCCCGACTAACAAGGGGCTTCATCTGGAATGTGGCTCTAAAGCCAATCTTTGCTGTGTGGCATGTTGGATTCTAATCTGTATCGGGACCTTGTCAGAAGCAATAACGTCTCAGAGGAACATAAGGAAACAAACTCAGAGGCAGAGGGGGAAGAATTTGGTCCCTAAGACCTGTGATGATGCTGCCAGTAGTTTATAGTCTCTCCAAGTTCATGATAGGAAAGGTCTCTTATTAACGGATCTTCTGCGAAAGGCTGCCTGTTCATTCTTTGGATGAATAAATCGCTTTTCAAGACAAAAGAATATTCAAAATTATAAATTTTTTAACATGTCAATTTTGCAAGAACAGTTTAGAGTTTCCAGAGTTTATTCCCAAGCATTAACTGATTCATCCCTGCAGCAATCAGGTGAGGTGTGCTTCGTTGCTGGGGAGACTGAGGTAGTGTGAGGTCACCGTGACCTCTTCACGGGCCAGTGAAGACTGGCTTCCGCTCGGGCCTTCCCACCCCAAGGCCATGTCGCTCAGTGCAGTGGGGTTAAAATCATCCTCATGGGCCGTGTGCCTGCTCTTACTGTTTTCTGGGTTACATCATAGTTGAACTCTGGGACGTTGGTTATCAAGGTCTTGATCTCACGTGATGTTTGTAGATTATCAGATGTCAAATGATAAACCCTGAAAACAGTGATTCCTCTGCTGGTCCGGGAAGCCAGTCCACGCTTAAATAATAGACTTTCCCCCATTGAAATCGTCCCTTGTGTGGGATGAATGGTCAGGCTAACAGGCATGTTTCTCTTCTGTTCTCCAGGTTTTTAGAAACACTGAATGTTCTTACACTCCGCGGTATTTTAAGAGCCCCCTAGAAACATCTTTTCAGCCTTCTTTCCAGCTTGTATTGTAAGTTGGTGAACCAGCTATAGGTGTATATGTATCCTAGGTCCTGTGGCTCTTGGAGAAACAAATCATTTTGATGCCTCCTGCTTCGGCGTTATCGGTGACGTGTGAGGGTTGAATTTTCTAGAAGTGGCTTTAAGAAAACACGAGCTTGTGCACTGTGTCTGCATCAAAGAGCGTTCAAATTCCACTCGGGGTAACTCAGTCTGTTACAGGTAGAGTTGCTCATTTTGATCCACGGCAAACGCCGTATTTACCAAAATGCAAAAGAAAGCGCCACGTGACTTCATGTATGTATCTTGGTAGCAGCAGGTACATTGTGCCCTCTATAAAAATCCTTTCAACCTTGCTGTACGTTTAAATTTTTTGAAGCTCTGGGACAGAAGTGGAGGAAAATTCTGTGAAACACACTGAGAAAAGAAATCTGTGTGAGGCACTCTGCCGGACTACCAGAAAATATTTTTAAAAATTAACACGTTTTCCCCTTTATACACATATTTGATGAAGTATTGTGAGCATATGGGGAACAGGAAGTTGTATAGTACAAGTCTAACTGCCATTCAGCTTTATTAAATCTTCATATTTTGTTATCGCTTCCACTTTTTGATTGCTTTCCATAAGCAAAGAGTTAAAGCTCCCTTTCTATCCCTCCCTGAAGGTAACAGCAGTCTTGAATCTGCCTCTTACCACATAATTTTTATATATTTTAAACAGAAAGGTTTCATGCATAGTGAGGAAGGGCACTGATTTGGAGTCAAATGTCACCAGATAGGAATGCAGACATTAGTGTTTCCTAGAAAATGGATAAGGTTCTTCCCTCTGGTAAGTGGGAATGATAATCCCGCCTCACAGGGTTGATGTGGGGTTGAAAGGAGACTTCTAAAAGCGTTTGTGTGGCTCCTGGTGGATGATAAGCATCTAGAGTGGTAGGGGGTCAAAGTTGTAGAGATTTCAAGTCATTTCGAAAGCAACGGCAGGGGACATTGCACAGGATGAGCCTCAGTGTGCTTCTGGGGACATCCCCGCATCCCTGCAGAGGGTAAGGGGCTCAGACCTTGGCTGGTGGCCTTGCAGGATGGGGCAGTGACTCCTTTTCGGGGCAGTGAACCCCAGCAGTGCACCTCCACCCGCCAGGTAAGACGTCTGCTGAGAAACCCCCCTACCTGCTTCTTAGAGCAGACTCCTTACCTTGGGTGTGAAGATGTGTTACAAATCTCATTTGATTTTAATTCTAACACATAATGGTTTCCCTGCAAGAGTCTGTTTTTCTCTTTTCTCTTTTTAAAATCAAAGTCATTCTAATGTCTAGGCTGTACTTACTTGTTCTGAAAGAGATCTAGGCACTTGTTTTTCTCTCTCTTTTTCCCTTCCAAATAAACAAAGAGTTTGATTCTTGTCATACCTCTGCCTCAAGGCTCAGGTTCAGATACTATATCTTACTGAGGATTTTTGTTTTGGCTCAGATTGTCTTAGCTTTTCTTAATCCAACCAGACCAACACCAGCGTGCTCCCTTCCATGCTGGGATTCACAACTTTCTAAAAAGGTAATGCGTTGGGGATGCCTGGGTGGCTCAGTTGGTTGAGCGTCCGACTCTTGACTTTGGCTCAGGTCATGATCTCAGGGTTGATCTCCTTGATAAACCCAGGTTTGGGGGGGTACTATCAGCATAATTTTATGAGTCTGGGTAGCCCTGTGAAATTGTTGCATCACCTTCTCTAGCGAAGGTCACGTTTCCCTAGTGAGGGTTTTCCTCTTGCCAAGTTTGTAGTCATGTGACTGGAGCAAAGCTGGGTTCGTTGCTGTCTTCTTCTGTGAACGTGGCTGTCCTAGCTCGCTGGTGCCCCGGGCCAATCTGCAGGCAACAGAGGCTTTGGGGAAAAAAGAGGTGATGTGCCACAGACAGCTTCACAGCCACCTCTTTTCCCCACGTTCTCTCCTAGTCCGTGCTGTGACAGGCAAGGCTGGCTTCTGTGCTCCAGCAGGAGGGGTAAGGAGAGGTGCGTGTGGAGGGGCCAGAGCCAGGCCTGCCTCCACGGCCTCCCCACTGTGTGCTCAGGGCATTCTTCGTGCAGGATCCGGAGAGTGTTTATTGTGCGGTACGATTGTAAGAAAATTGACCAAAACAAATCAGCAGAGGGCTGTGAGCCTGGCAACGGCTTGTGGGTGTTTTACCCAGCACGCCTCCTCATGATGGGGCCCCCACTATGGAGTTTTACCTGTGGTGTCACTGCCGGCCAGCCCGGGGATAGGGTACCACTCGCATGGATCAAGCAAATCTTTCCGGAAAACACACGTGTGGTCCCTGCGTGGGAATTGCTAGGACATTACCAAGAAACAAGAGCCACTGATCACATCCAGGTTTGAAACAGTGAGTGCAGGATCTCGTCCATCCATGTTACCTGCTGCTGGCAGGCCAGCTCCCTGGAGAAGGCTGTCAGGAGCACACGACAGGGCATTTGTAGAAGAAATAAGCAGGACTCTGAGCAGCTCTGGCTGAAGCCTGCAGAGGAGGAAGGCATTGGCCTCCAGCCACGTTGCGGGTCCCCAAGACTGTGTAGACAGGGACGGAGAGGCACAGATGCATCAGAGGCAAAGTCATAGCCCTCTGCCTCAGATGTCAGAATGAGTCTGGAGAAGGGCAGAAACTGTCTGAGCTCCCCCCCCTCGGCAGCTCCATAATGGTCTTAGACTGCTTGAAGAGCAAAGTTTTTCTAAACTGTCTTTAACTGATGCCTCACCTAAGAACCTTTTGTAAATCTCAGGATAGTAGCATCATCAAGAGCAGACGAGTTGAGGACAGGTCTGTCGCTGCCTTAGCGACTGTAGACAAACCGCTTAGATTTTCAGATCTGTAGTCCCTCACCAGCAAAACACAGATGATTCATTCATTCAGAAGCCTTTATCGAGTGCCCGCTGCGTGCGAGGCATGGCTGTGATTACTTGCGATCCATCAGGGAACGCAAGAGACAGGGGTCCCTGCCTGTCTCAGTCGGTTAGGCTGCTCTAACAGGACACCACAGTCCAGTATCTTTTAAACACCACACATTTATTTTTCACAGTTGTGGAGACTGAGAGGCCAAGATCAAGGCCTGGCAGACTGGGTGTCGAGTTGGGGCCTGCTTCCTGGTTTACAGGGAGCCACTCTCTCACTGTGTCCTCACGTGGTGGAAGAGGTGAGGGAGTCTCCTTTGTGTGGGCGCTAATCCCACCCGTGAGGCCCCACATTCGTGACCTAATGACCTCTGAAGCCCATGTCCTAAAGCCATCAACATAGGAGTTTTGGGAGGACACAAACACTCAGACCACACCACCTGCTGCACAGAGATACCCTTCTTGCAGAGGAGACAGACAGGGCGGACGAACAGAACAAACAAGTCGCCTAACTGCCACTTAAGAAAACAAGGGAGGGGGCCGTGAACGAGATCCAGGGGTGGGAGGTGAGGCGGGGTGAGGGGGTGAAGGAGTTGGGAGAGATAGAGGCGAAGATGCCAAGTGGGGAGCAGGGGAGAGTGGGCCCCAGACGGAGCAAACACCTGAGGGGGGGGGGGGGCCTGCCTGCTGTGGTCAAGGAGGCCTGACCAGATGGGAAGCAGAGCAGGTTGTGAGGCCGGAGAGGAGAAGCGCGGCTGTCGCTCTGAGCGAGGCGTGCGGTCGGTGTGAGGAAAGAGGGACGCGCTCCGACTTGGGTCTCGCAACAGCCATTGTGGGTGCTGTGCAGGGTGGAGGCTGTTGGGGGCAAGAGAACCGAACCCTAGCAGTAGTGGTGTCATGAGAAAAGTTAGATAAAATTGTGCAGGTGAAAATCACCTCGCAGTGACAGAGCCCCATAAAAGTGGTTGGCTTGGTTATTTTCATTTCACAAAAGGGAAAATGGTTAATGGTTAAGGAGCCTAAGAAAGTCAAATGAAGAATTTAAGAAATAATAAGAACAGTCATATGTGCTAGTTTGGGGGGGGGAGGGTTGTTTTTTTACAAGGAAAATATATTTCTGAGTCTTTGGACACAGTTTTTCCTATGTATTTGGGACTCATTCATGGAGCACTGCTGGCTTGTGTGTTGGTCACACTTGAGAGAATAAGCCACAAGCAACACGTTCTTCACCCAAATGAGAAGGACACTGGCAGTTACTTTCACAATTCTGTTAGGCTCCAGTTTTAGCCTTGGCGGCCTCTAAGTGGAACCGTGCCTTTTACCAAGTTCTTCGTTGCTTTGGGCATGAGTTGACTCCGCTGGCAGGTGGAGGGAAGGACACACTGTAGCTCAGCCAGCTTCCAGATCCCTCCACAGGGTGGCCCTGTCTTTGTCATCAGCACGGGTTACAAGCAATGAAGAAACTGAGGGTGTTAATCTGCTGAGGATGAATTGTTAACCATTCAGGACAGTCGGCCCCGCTGCTCATAATTTAGGTACCCGTGTGTCTGTGCTCACGACAGCCAAGAAAGTCGAGGCGTCGGAACAATAGCTGACCCAGTGACTTAGGATGTGCAAACAAGGAAGCCAGAAGTCTGGAGCTATTGTGGACGGTGTGGGTGCAGGGTACGAGGGGGGTACGAGGGGGGATTCCCAGGAAACAGGATTGCAGCATTGGACATTGTCTTCCCAGTGGTCATGACAGAGCCTGGAACAGAGTAGCTGTCACCAAATGAGAGCTGATGCACCCCAACCAGACCAACACCAGTGTGCTCCCTTCCGTGCTGGGATTCGCACCTTTCTAAAAAGGAAATACATGGTGGGGGCACCTGGGTGGCTCAGTTGGTTGAGCGTCCGACTCTTCTCTGCGACTCAGGTCATGATCTCAATGTTCGTGAGTTCTAACCCCACGTTGGCCTCCGTGCTGCCAGCATGGAGCCTGCTTGGGATTCTCTCTCCCTCTCTCTCTGCCTGCTTCTCTCTCTCTCTAACACAATAAATAAGCTTTAAAAGAAAAATAAAAATGTAATAAATTGCAGTGGAGAATAATAATCATTATCAACAGTGATAATGGTGTGTGCTCACTCCCACCAGAAGAAAAGGTAGCTGGGTGAGGGGACGGGTGTGCATTCGCTTGACCGTGGTGATCCTCTCTCAGGGTGTGAGTGTATCAAGGCATCACGTTGGACCACAAAATTATACACAACTTTTATAAGTCAGTTATACCTGGGGGAATCAGAGTAAAGGATAAGTGTGAAATGTTGTGTGCAGATGATCTCTGTTAAGATTTGGCATTTAGTGGGGTGCCCGGGTGGCTCAGTCGGTTAAGCGCCCGACTTCAGCTCAGGTCACGATCTCACGGTTCATGAGTTCCAGCCCCGCATCGCGCTCTGTGCTGACAGCTCGCAGCCTGGAGTCTGCTTCAAATTCTGTGTCTCCCTCTGTCTCTGCCCCTCCCCCACTCACACTGTGTGTGTGTGTGTGTGTGTGTGTGTGTGTGTGTGTGTGTGTGTGTGTCTCAAAATACACATCATAAAAAAAAACTAAAAAAAAATTGGCATTTAGTGATTCCACAGGTAAGTTACATGCACAGGAAACCCCTAGGCTGGCGGGTAGGACAAGAGCAAAGAGCAACGGTGGACCATGGTCAAGAGCGTGGGGCTGAGCCCGGCAAGGCTGAGTCTCAGCTCCTGGGTGTGACTCTGGGCACTTTCCGTCACTCCTCTGACCCGGTGAGGACGGTGCTCTCACCCGCTGGAGAACCAAATGGACACCTGTGTCAGTGTTGGTCCTGGGCAGCGTGCCGGGCGCCCCTAGAAGCTCCGGTGGGTTAGACACAGTGCTCCTTACTGCTGTCTTCCTGTGCCTCAGGTGGACACTGGATGTCCAGGAGCAGATTGCTTAGAGTCAGGTCTGGGACGTAGACCCTAGAGCAAGGACTGGGCGCTGCGTTCGTGGGGGCAGATCTGAGGTGGAGGCCGGACTTAGCACGCTTGTAACAGGTGCCAGCTGGTTTTGCCGGCACCAGAGATAAATACCGACAAACAGCCCTGGGGCCCGGAGCTCACTCCCAGCCGGAACGTTCCAGGGCCCGGCTGGGATTCTGCCAAGCCCTCCCCGGGAGCTGTGGCTGCAGTCGGGAGAATGCAGCGGCCGAGAGCTCAGCGCCTGCCAGTGAGAGGGAGTAAAGGAGAAGGGGCCGCTTTCTCTGCCCTGAATTGTTTCTGTCAACATACCCTTCAAGTCAGTCCTACCTTTCTGGCCTCTGACTCTACTCTGCTATTTCTGAACTCACTGCTTTCTTCAGTGTCCCTCAGTGGACCCACATCACCACCCCACAAGGTGGGTGCCCACCACTGCATTCATCTGGCTCTTTGGAAGAAATGTGAGCTCCTTGGAGGCAAAGTTCTGAGCCTTTTGGTCTTTCTTCCCCTGGAGCTTTGCACAGAGCTTTATACATAGTCAATGTTTGTCATGCTGCTGAATAAACAGCCACATTTCCAGGTGATTCTCCAGCCAACATTAGCTTAGCACATCTGCAAGTGGAAAATGGCACCGAAGTCCCCCACAGCGAAATGAGAATGTCCTCAAGGGCACAGAGTTTGCAGAGGGGCAGGAAGGAGGGGATACAAAAGCCGTCGATCAGAGCGCCTTCTTGGAGACTTGGCGTGCTCCCGGGAAGATGGTGGCAGTTCCCATGCTAGACTGGGGGGTCAGGGTCTGGAGAGGGTGTCTGTACAAGACTGGGAAGTGGCACAGGAGTGACCCTTTCAGAACCCCTGACAGGCAGACGTTCTTGAAGGGAATGGAGGGGCCAGAAAGCAGAAGGCCCGGCAGAAGCCCCCAGAACCAGAGACAGAGCTCGATGCCCAGCCTCGGATCCCAAGGAGAGAGGAAAGGAGGCCAGCCCCCCAACCTTGAGGCGCCCTCAGGTCAGTGGTGGGTACTGTTAACCAGGCCCCCCCCTCCCCACAACGCCTGTGCATCAGAGAGCATCCCAGCAAAGAAGGGAGTGAATTGGAGGATAAATGCCCCCAAGAGAGAAACTCGGAGGTTGGTTCTCTTACCAAGTTCAAGCAGGGCTTTCTTCCCCAACTGTCAGGAAAGTCTTTGAAAGGTGATTGCTGCTGTTTGCCCCCAGTGACCCTGTCTCTGCTACTGTTCTCTCCTAAAGCACATGCATCTGTGCCCGTGTTTTGTTTTAAGTTTATTTATTTATTTCGAGAGAGATAGTGCTAGTGGGGGAGGAACATAGAGGGAGGGGGAGAATCCCAAGCAGGCTCCGCACTGTCAGCACTGAGTCCGACGTGGGGGCTGGAACTCACGAATCCATGAGATCATGACCTGAGCTGAAATCAAGAGTCGGTGGGGCGCCTGGGTGTCTCAGTCCAGCTTCAGCTCAGGTCATGATCTCACGGTTCGTGGGTTCCAGCCCCCTGTCGGGCTCTGTGCTGACAGCTCAGAGCCTGGAGCCTGCTTTAGATTCTGTGTCTCCCTCTCTCTCTGCCCCTCCCCTGTCTCTGTCCCCACGTGCTCTGTCTCTACAAAATAAATAAACATTAAAAAAAAAAGGGCGTCTATGTGGCTAAGTCGGTTGAGCATCCGACTTCAGCTCAGGTCATGATCTCACAGCTTGTGAGTTCGAGCCCCGCGTCGGGCTCTGTGCTGGCATCTCAGAGCCTGGAGCCTGCTTCAGAGTCTGTGTCTCTGTCTCCCTCTGCCCTGCCCCCACTCATGCTCTCTTTCTCAAAATTAAATAAACATTTAAAAAAAGAGTTGGATGCTTCACTGACTGAGCCACGCAGGCGCCCCTGTGCCGTGTTTAAGTGGTAGGTCTGCACGTGGCTTCAGTACAGGAGCTGGAAGGACACGTGCTTCTATTTTGCTGCTGCAGTGCCTCCCTTAGAGAAGGGGCATGCTCAAGGTGGGGTTTCTTCTGCCTGTTGTAACTGAAAAAAATTCCTAATGGGAACCTGAAAAGGATTCTCATCAGCCTGAGATAAGATTGGAGAAGCCTCGTAGCTCCCAGAATTGATCAATTCTTTTTTTTTTTTCAACGTTTTTTATTTATTTTTGGGACAGAGAGAGACAGAGCATGAACGGGGGAGGGGCAGAGAGAGAGGGAGACACAGAATCGGAAACAGGCTCCAGGCTCCGAGCCATCAGCCCAGAGCCTGACGCGGGGCTCGAACTCACGGACCGCGAGATCATGACCTGGCTGAAGTCAGACGCTCAACTGACTGCGCCACCCAGGCGCCCCCAGAATTGATCAATTCTTACCGCAGCCACGCGAGAATGGCAGGATTCCTGTGGGTGCATTTCAGGCTTTGACTTTGCAAAATACAGTGCTTTTAAATTACGAGAAAAGGAGCTTTGGCCCTTACTGGAACTCCGCAGTAAAGTGCACGCACACGCGCCTCCACGGGTGCGCTCTCCCACGCACACGCACCCCCGAGTGACCGGGAGCAGCCAGCAAGTGGTGCGAACGTCCTGATCACTTGGGACTCAAACATGTGCTTTAAAAAGCATTAAACCTGTTTAGATGGTACTTCTGAGAGCGAATATATGGCTTTTAAAAGTCTTGCTGAAAGTGGACATTCAGAGAGCTCCTGGGAAGTGAGAATATTCCTTTCAACTCAGGCCTGCACAGTCAGAAATAGGAACGCCTCTTCTAATCTCAGGATCTTGAAAAGAAACCTTGATGTTGTTACGTGATTACCTAAAGGAATGCCTTCCTCTCCGGCCCGGAAGGATATTTTTAAGAGAATGTTAAACTTGTGACAGGAATTATTGATACCTGTGGAATTTTTTTTTTTTTCAAGTGACTCAGGCTTGCTTTAAGTCATTACCTAGGAATTAGTCTGGGACTGAGTGACGCCAGTCCCCAAACTGTTTAAAGTAGAGCACAACTCAGCGAAAGAATGAAAAAACGGGGATGTTCTTTTGTGAATTATTCTTATCGTGATGAATGATGCATGTTTTCCTGTCCACTTTAATTAGAATGTTTCTACATTTGCCAAAGAAAATGTTGGAATGGAGACAAAACTCTGAAATTATAGGAACAGGGCTTGATGTAATAGCTTATTTGTAAAGGAAACACAACTTGTTTGGTATTTTATTGAAACAGGAAGTTCAGAACCTCCGTGCACACAAGTACAACAAATTCTCAGGTGCTAGTTGAGTCATGTGTTGTTGGAAATGGTCTCCTGGTAGTTTTCCCCTGGATTTACTTTTTATCTTTTCTTTTTTTCTTTTCTTTTCTTTTTTCTTTTTTCTTTTTTTTTTTTGTTTTGTTTTTCTTTTTTTTTTTTTTTTTGTACGCAGTGAGGGTAGATAGGGGTAGGAAGTTACATAGAGATTCAGTTAGAGATTGTGCACTTTAAAAAAAATATATCAGCTACCCAGATTAATTAAAGCAGAGGGGAAATTTGCTCCTTATCCATTTTACATGTGTGTGTGCATAAATACCCCCCCAACCCCCCCCCACACACACACAGGTGTATTTTTGTAACTATGTATAAAATAAGAGAAACCAAAGAGAAACCATCATTCACATCAGTGCTACAGCTTTTTCTAAAGTAATCATGAGGGGAATGGATTTGAGATTAATACAGATGAAAAGCATTGTGGATTTATGTTCTGTTTGCTGCTAAGTGTCCGATAAAGTAAATGTTTCACAGCAGAAGCTAGGTAACAGTTTGATTCCTGCTGTAGACATAACGGATTTTATTGCTCTTTACAGATATTTTTTTTTAATTTTTTTTTTTTTTTTTACAAATTCAAGGTTTGTGGCAATTCTGCGTCAAACTGCTCTGTTGGCACCATTTTTTCCAAAAGCATTTGCTCACTTAATGTTTCCGTGTCACGTTTTGGTAACTTTTGCCATATTTCAAACTTTGTCATCATTATGGTATTTGTTCGGGTGTTGTGTGATCAGTGATTACGACTCGCTGAAGGCTCAGATGGTGGTTAGCATTTTTTAGCAACAGTATTTTTTAATTAAGGCATATACATTGTTTTAGACATGATGCTATTGTACACTTACTAGACTACAGTATAATATAAGCACAACTTTTGTAGGTACCGGGAAACCAAAAGGTTCGTTTCACCTGCTTTATTGTGATAGTCACTTACTGCGGTGCTCTGGAACCAAACGTGCAATATCTCAGGTGCACGTGAACCAACAACCTGATGGGAGTGACGAGCTGAGCTGGTCTACTGAAAAAACCTCTAGGTTTGGATTTCCCATCCTTTTATGGAAGGTTGGGCCAGGGGGCTCTTTTCAAATATGTGCAAACTGCAGCCACTATGTCAGGAGTTCAGTGTTTATAAACATTTTTTAAATATCATTTTTAATGTTTATTTTTTGAGGGGGGGAGGAAAGCAAGCTGGGGAGGGGCAGAAAGCAAGCTGGGGAGGGGCAGAAAGGATTCCCAAGCAGTTTCCATGTACTGATAGCACAGAGCCTGACACAGGGCTCGAACTCACGACCTGAGCCAAAACCAAGAGTCGGATGCTTAACTGACTGAGCCACCCGGGCACCCCAAGAGTTCACTATTTTGAAAACTCACCAGGTACACTAACAGGCCAGGTGCCCTTCTCATAGAGCTTAGTAAGGAGCTAAGAAAGGGCCTCGGGAGAGTGCTTGGGGAGTCAGGGTCCCTGCCAGTGATCCCCAATCCTTCTCTCTCTTGGGGCACCCTGGTCTGGCAGTCTCACCCCTCCGGTAAGTCAGCGTGGTTGCACATGCCCTGTCCATTGAAAGGCACGTCAGAAAGATGCTGCGAGACAGTGCGACAGAAGGCTTTGAAAAGGGGCAGATGTTAACCAAGTGGTGTTTCTACAAGAAGCAGCAGTTCCTCTTGCTTTCTGTTTTCTACGTCGACTTTTTTTTTTTTTTTTTTTTTAAAGCAGTTTTAGGTACAGTGCACAACCGGGGGATGGGTACAGAGAATCCCCATATATCCTTTGCTCCCGCACGGGCACAGGCTCCCCCACTGCCCGCATCCCCCACCAGAGTGGGACATCGATTACGACGTCATCATCACCCAGAGTCCTCCGTTCACGTTGGGGCTCACTCTTTGTGTTGTACGTTCTGTGGGCTTGGACAAACATATAACGTCCTGTTTCCACCCTGCAGTATCACACACAGTAGTCTCTCTGCTCTAAAAATCCTCCGTGCTCCGCCTGTTCCTCCTCCCCCATCCACCCCCTGGCGGCCACCGATTTTTCACTATCCCCACATTTTTGCCTTTTCCAGAATCATCCAGCATGTAGCCTCTTCAGACTGGCTTCTTGCACTTAGGAGTAAATACGTTTAAGGTTCCTCCATATCCTCTCATGGCTCGATAGCTCATCCCTTTTCAGTGCACAATACTATCCCATTGTGTGGACGAACCACATCCATTCTCGAGCTGCAGGGCATCTTTGTGGCTTTCGAGCTTTAGCAATGGTGAATGAAGCTGCTGTAAGCATCTGTGTAGATGAGTTACGTGGACGTAAGTTTTCAAGTCCCTGGGGTAAATACCGAAGAGCCAGATTGCCGGATGATATGCTAAGACTGTCGAGTTTTATAAGAAACTGTCAAACTCTTCCCAAGGTGGCTGTGCCAGTCTGCATGCCCTCCAGCAATGGAGGCAAGTTCCTGCCCCTCGACACCCTTGTCACCATTCACTGGTGCCAGTGTCTGGATTTCACTCATCCTAAGAAATGTGTCATGGTATCTCGTTGTTTTAATTCACATTTCCCTGATGACACACGATGCAGGCGGGCAGGGAGCGTCTTTCCATAGTTTTTGTTGTTTTTTTTTTTTTTTGCCAGCTGTACCCCTTGGTGAGGCGTCAGTGAAGGTGTGCGGTCCACTTTGTGATCGATGCAGACCCTCTTTTTCCAAGTTTACCGTCCTGCCACATGGTGACCTCCCAGCATTGGGAGGACAGCCCTATGCCGACATCACCCCTGGGGCTCAGTTAGCATGCCCCACTCAGAGCTGTCATGGAGCTGGACCTCCAGCGTGCCTCCCTCCAAGAGGAGGGTCTAGGCTTCTAATGTCATACCTCTAGTTTTCAGACTCACTCAAGACTATAATTGTGATAAGGCCAAAACTTTATGGCTCTATATCGAAATACTTCTTTATGGGGCACCTGGGTGGCTCAGTCGGTTAAGCGACCGACTTCGGCTCAGGTCATGATCTCGCGGTCCGTGAGTTGGAGTCCCGCGTCGGGCTCTGTGCTGACAGCTCAGAGCCAGGAGCCTGTTTCAGATTCTGTGTCTCCCTCTCTCTGACCCTCCCCCATTCATGCTCTGTCTCTCTCTGTCTCAAAAATAAATAAAGGTTAAAAAAAAAAATTTTTTTTTAAAGAAATACTTCTTTGTAGTTAGGTTTTCCCTGTTTCTCATCGACTAACTATTGCTAGGGGATCAGAGAATTGAGCCTCTTTGAGTATGTATAAGTGCAGGCTTGCTTGTTTTTGTAAAAAAAAAAAAAATTAAGTTTATTGATTTATTTTGAGAGAGACAGTGCCAACAGGGGAGGGGCAGAGAGAGAAAGAGGAAAGGAGAGGGAGAGGGAGAGAGAGAGAATCCCAAGTAGGGATGACTGACAGTGCAGAGCCTGACATGGGGCTTGAACTCATGAAACTGTGAGATCATGACCTGAGCTGAAATCAAGAGTCAGATGCTCAAACGAATGAATCACAGGTTTTCTTTCTTTCTTTTTTCTTTTTTCTTTTTTTTTTTTTAATATTGTTTGGACTGACACACAATGCAAGAGCTACACAAGGCAATTCAAGAAATGCTACAAGGCCATACGTGCAAAGTCTGGAAGGTACCCAGACGTCTTTTGGTTGCTTTTTACAGCTACAGATTCCCCTCCCCCGCCCCTGCCTCAAGGTGCTTGTATTGCCAAGACCTAACCTCCACAGCAGCTAACACTGCCAGCTAGGAAAGTGCACACTGTGCCTGTTACTGCACTTTGATGGGCATATTTTGAAGGGAGGAAAAAAAGGGAGCATCAGTTCAAAACTGCTAAGAGAGCGCCTGTCGAGATGGGGAAAACAGCCCCTGAGAGGTCAGAACTCTGGACGTGCATGAGCCCGGGAAGGACCGGGTTAAGCTTCATCTTCCTTCCGTGCTTCCAGCCAGGCTCCCGTGAAGTGGCCCCTGCAGCCGCAGAGCCACTCAGACCCACAGACCTGAGTCATCTTTAGCCCTCGCCGTGGTGGGTTTGGCCCGCGTCACCCGTTTCCCTGCCCTCCACTTCTGTCCCCGCCTTCAGCTGTCATCCTGACCACATCTTTAGAAAACACAGGTCTCCTCACACTGCATTCTGCCTTGAAATTTCCAGTGACTCCCCTTTGCCTGTAAGATCAGGCTCAAACTCCGCAGCAAAGCATTAAACCTTTCACAAAGCCTGCTGTCAGCTCCACGGCCTCTGGTGCTGACCATGCTCAGGCTGCACATCGGCCTGAAACCAAGTGTGTGTGCCAGGCCTCAGCCTTGTGATCACAGATTCACCCTGCCTCTCCATTACACCCAACACCCAACACACACACACACACACACACACACACACACACACACACACACACACACCATTTTCTTAATTCTAAGCACAGGTGTTTCTGATACTCTGCAGACCTTCCAGGAAAAATTCATTTCACCCTCTTTTATGGTTTTACAGTATTGTTTTTAGATCACCATCATAAATGCTATAGCATGGAAAACGATAATGTAATGTAGTTTAATTGTTTATGTATGCATCTTCTGCTAGATTATGGGCTCCTTGAAGGCAAGGTCCATATTTTTGTCCTCATTTGTTTTAATCCCCTGCATCATACATTGAAGACACCCAATAATATCTTGAGTTAAAACTGAGTCCGACTGGAAGGAGGGCACAAGGTACTAAATGCTGTACAGACAGAGTTTCCTTGAGCAAAAGATTTGACAGGAGTTGGGAAGGATAGAAGACCATCAGGGGCCAGACGGTAGAGCCCTTAAGACCAAACTACTGTCGTTATACTTCATCCAGCAGGGTTTGGAGCCAGAGAGGGATGTGGTCTCCAGTTCTGTGAGGGTTTCCTGGCAGATGAGGTTGGGTCTCAGGGTCCTCGTGGGAGGGGGCCAGGGTGTCATTGGGACAAGCAGAGCTGGATGAGCCCTGTGGGGTGGGGAAGAAGCTGGCCTGAGGCGCCCTGGGGAGAACCTGGAGCCAGAGCGGAGGCCTGGGAGGGAGGGTAGGGCAGGGTGGCCAGGCTGTGCTCTCCTGCTCCCAGAGAACCCCAAGTGGGAAGGCTTCCTCGCCTGGTCCACTTCCTTTCCTTGATATGCAGCAAACTCCTGGTCAGCCTTTGTTGTGGGCTGGCTTCGTTTGTCCCTTTCCTTGTTGTTTACAGCCTCCAGGTATTTGTAGACAGATCTTATCTCCCTTCCCTCTTAGTCACCTCTTGGCCCAACTCTGCATATTTACTCTTTTAAACTCTGCTCCTGGGTCTGACCTCTTGCCACTTGCTGAAGGATATTTGTTTTGTATTTTTGGATTTCATTCTGCTTTGATTATTTTAAGAGATGTGGTAAACTAAAAATGGCCCGGCAAGTATGGTCTTGAAATAGAAAAAATAGATTATTTATTTATATATGTTACATGTAATATGTTATGTGTGTGTGTGTGTGTGTATATATATATATATATAATACGTGTGTATGTGAGTGTGCGTAGTGAGTGTATTAGTATATAGTGTGTGTGTGTTAGCACATCATGTATTTCTGTGTGTTAGCACATTATGTGTGTTAGCACATCGTGTGTGTGAGTGTGTTAGCATATCGTGTGTATGTGTTAGCATATTTTTTCTGTGTGTGTTAGCACATCGTGTGTGAATGTGCTAGTACATAGTATGGGTGAGTGTGTTGTAAACCCAAGGCATCAGCCCCCTATCTTTGCTCTCACCATTGTTCTCCCCATCCATTAGTCTGCAGCCTGTATTCTTCAAGTTTCTCCAGGAATAAATTTACCCTAAAATTTTTTTTTTTTAAAAAAAGGAAGAAAGGAGGGATGAGAAAGCAGAAAGTGATAAAGTGCCTGGTTGTCCTTCAGCACACAGCCATTTCCGTCCGGTCATAGAGGGTAGGAATGTGGTTGTTTTCACCGTTCCGTTGTTATGTTTAGTTATCTAAAGGGCCACTTCTATTTTGTCTTCAGTTTTCTCACTTTTCATCCTTTTGCTTTTCCGTTTTATCCTCCTCTTGCCCGTCTTGTGCCTCATCTCTAGTGAGCTTTCCCCACCTTGCCCTCTGTCAAAAAATACTGGTTGATAACACTTGTAGGAAGAAATCTTCACGACCTTGGCGCAGGTCACAAATGCACAAGCACTGACCGTGAGTGGAAATTGGTAGGTTGGACTTTATAATAATGAACAGTTATGTTTTTTGAAAGATACCATTAAGAAAATGAAAAGGCAAGCCCTAGAAAGGGGAGAAAATATTCAGCCTCCATGTATTTGAAAAGGAACCCGTTTTCAAAATACGTAAAGAATTCTTACAACCTAATCGGACTTCTTTGAAAATGCGCAAGACGTAAGAACAGAACGTCACCAAACGGGTGAGGTGAGTGAACGGCACAGATGCAAAAGAAAAGATGCTGAACATCATGAGTCATCAGGGAAATGCAAATTGGAACTGCGGTGAGATAGGGCTATGCACCCACTCTGACCAAATTGATGCCAAAATTAAAATGCTGAGTTAGGGCAAGGACACAGAGCAACCAGAACTCCCCCTTCGCTGGCGGGAGTCTAAGTGGCACAGACACTCTAGAGAATTGTCTGGTAATTTCTTTTTAACGTTTACCGTATACTTACCAAATGAGCCAACAATTCCACGTAGAGGTATTTACCCCAGAAAAGTGGCAGCATCAGTCGACTAGAGAACTTACACACAAGTGTTCATAGCAGACTCAGTCATCATATCTGGTGGGTGGACAAAGCCACATGCCCATCTACAGGTGAAAGGGTGAAAAGTTGGTCTATTCATTCAATAATGCAACAGTAAATACAGCAAAAAGCAACAGACTGCTTATACACTCAGCAACATAGCTGAGTCTCAAACACATCACGTGGAGCAAAAGAAGTCAGATCCGAAAGAGTAATGCTGTATTATTCCCTTTATGTGAACTTCAAGGGCAGGCGAAGCCAGTCTACAGAAAGTAACAGAGAGCAGCAGGGACCATAACTCAGTCCAAACAGACAGGAATGAACCTTCCGGGGGAGGTGGGGGCAGATGGAAATACTCTAAATACTCTAATCTTGATTGAGGTGTGAGTAAATGGGTTGTGTATGTTGCCACAATCATCTAACCTTGGACCTTTAAAACAGGTACATATACAGTTTATAAATTATACCTCATTGAAGTTGATTTTAAGGTTAAACGTAAAAGAATAAGCACATACCAACCTCTAGAAAATGAGACCATGGCTTGTTTATGCATTTATGTGAATTTTGGTCTGTGTGTGCCCGCCGCGCCCCCCCCCCCCCCCCCCCCCCCCGGCAGTATTTGCGTTTTCAGATAAAGTGAGTATTAACAGCATCAGCCAAGAGGTATGGAGTGGGAATCTGGGCGTGGGAAGCATTGTCTCCACCCTCAGTAAATTACATAGGCACTCCTTACTCATAAGGCTGACCTTGGTTCCAAGCAAATGCATGAACAATAGGCTGCATTAAGTTCCAAGAGGTCTAAGCTGAGATTTACTCAGTAAGGGACTCTGAGGCCATCACTGCTCAGGATCATTCACCTTATTGCGCCTCACAAATACTGCATCTTACAAATTGCAGGTGTGTGGCAACCAAGCCGGAGGCAAGTCTGTCAGCACCATATTCCAGCAGCATTTATTTGCTCGCTTCATGTTTCTGTGCCACATTTTGGGTAATTCCCGTGATATTTCACACTTTTTCCATTATTGTCATGTTTTTATGGTGATCTGTGATCAGTGATCTTTGCTGTCACTACTGTAATTGTTTTGGGAGGCCACAAACCTCGCCCACCTAAGGCGGTGAACTTGATGCATGTGTGTGTTCTGACTGCTCCACCCACCAGCAGTGCCCCTGTCTCTCTCCCTCTCCTCAGACCTCCCTGTTCCCTGAGACACACAGTATTGAAATTACGTCAGTCAGTAACCCTACAGTGACCTCTAAATGGCCACGTGAAGGGAAGAGTTACACATCTCTCCCTTTAAATCAAAACCTAGAAATGATTAAGCTTAGTGAGGGAAGCATGTCAAAAGCTCAGATAGGCTGTAAGCTAGGTCTCTTGTGCCAAACAGTTAACCAAGTTGTGAATACAAAGGAAAAGTTCTTGAAGGAAATTAAAGGGCTACTCCAGTGAGCACATGCATGATAAGAAAGGGAAACAGCCTTATTGCCAACATGGAGAAAGTCTGAGTGGTCTGGATAAAAGATCAAACCAGCCACAACATTCCCTTAAGCCAAAGCCTAATCCGGGCAAGGCCCGAACTCTCTGTAACGCTACGAAGGTTGAGAGAGGGGAGGCAGCTGCAGAAGAAAAGTTTAAGGCCAGCAGAGGTTTGTCGGTGAGGACTAAGGAAAGAAGCCGTCTCTGTAGCATAAAATCTCAAGGTGAAGCAGCAAGTGCTGATGCAGAAGCTGCGGCAGGTTCTCCAGAAGATCTAGCGGAGATAATTCGTGACGGTGGCTACACCAAACAACAGATTTTCAGTGTCGGTGAAACAGCCTTCTGTTAGAACAAGATGCTACAGAGCTTTCCCCGCCAGAGAGAAGTCGATGCCTGGCTTCAGAGCTTCAAAGGAAGACTGACGTTCTTGTCAGGGGCTAACGCAGCTGGTGCCTTAAGTGCAAGCCGATGCCCACGTACCATTCTGAAAATCCGCGGGCCCTTCAGAATTGGGCTACATCGACTCTGCCTGTGCTCTACCTGCCTGTGCTCTGCCTGGTCACCCAAGAGCTCTGATGGAGGCGCACGATGAGACGAATGCGGTTTTCACACCCGTTAACACAGCATCCATTCCGCAGCCCGTGGATCAAGGAATCATTTCAACTTTCACATCTTACTACTGAAGAAATGCATTTCACGAGGCTATAGATGCCATAGATGGTGATTCCTCTCATGGATCTGGGCAAAGTAACCTGAAGACCTTCCAGATCGGACTCACCACCCTAGATGCCATTAAGAACATCCGTGACTCATGGGAAGAGGTCAAAATATCAGCATAAATAGGAGTTTGGAACAAGTGGACTCCAACCTTTATGGGTGACTTTGAGGAATTCAAGACTTCATGGAGGAAGTAGAGGCAAGATGTGGTGGAAGGAGCCAGAGAACGAGAGTCAGACATAGAACCGAAGATGGGACTGAATCACTGTGCTCTCATGACCAAATGTGAACAAATGAGGAGTTGCTTCACGTGGATGAAGAAAGAAAGGGGTTTCCTGAGATGGAATCTAGTCCTGGTGAAAATGATGTGAAGATTGTTGAAATGACAACAAAGGATTTAGAACACGACATAAACTGAGTTGAGAAAGCAGCGGCAGGCTTTGTGAGGATGGGCTCCAAAGCTGAAAGAAGTTCTACTGTGGGCAAAAAGCTATCACTGGTCGTCTGTTTAGTTTCTTAAATTATCATATGAGTGAAACCATGTGGTATTTACCTTTCTCTGGCTGATTTAACTTAGCATAGTCCTCTCTAGATCCTCCATGCATTCTTTTTTATGGCTGAATAATATTCCTTTATAGTAATATTCTAAAATAGGTGAAGGGGATTAAAAGTACACCTATCGTGATGAGCACGGAGTACTATACGGAGTTGTTGAATCACTATATTGTACGCCTGAAACTAACATAACACTGTATGTCAACTCCACTGGAATTAAAATAAAAATCTTCTTAAATGCTATCAAACCACACCACATGCTACAGAAAAATCGTTCATGCAAGGAGTCGTCGATCCATGTGGCAAACTTCCTTGTTGTCTTATTTTAAGAAACTGCCACAGCCACCCCGGCCTTCAGCTGACACCGCCCCACTCGGCGAGCAACCATCAACACTGAGGCAAGACCCTCCACCAGCCAAAAGATTACAACTTGCTGAAAACTGAGATGATGTTTAGCATTTTTTAATAATAAAGTATTTTTTAATTAAGGTATATACTTGTTTTTTTAGACATAATGCTGTTGTGCAAGTAATGGAGTACAGTATGGTGGAAACATAACTTTCATATGTACTAGAAAAGCAGAAAATTCACATGATTCACTTTGTTGCGAGATTTGCTTCACTGTGGCCATCTGGCACCACACCAGCAGCATTTGGGAGGTGTGTCTGGATTCTCAATGCGGCGATTCTCTGCCGCCGTGAAAAGTACGTCGACAGAGGTATTTGGTGTCCATGAAAACAGATGTGCTCTTTGATAACACTTGATTTGCGTGTCAGTGTTTAAAAATAATTTGGCCGGGGCGCCTGGGTGGCGCAGTCGGTTAAGCGTCCGACTTCAGCCAGGTCACGATCTCGCGGTCCGTGAGTTCGAGCCCCGCGTCGGGCTCTGGGCTGATGGCTCAGAGCCTGGAGCCTGTTTCCGATTCTGTGTCTCCCTCTCTCTCTGCCCCTCCCCCGTTCATGCTCTGTCTCTCTCTCTCCCAAAAATAAATAAACGTTAAAAATAATTTGGCCAAAATATCGAACACTTACAAGATTACAAACTAGTACTCAATTAAGATTTTTTTTTTTTTAAGTTTGGGAATTTTTTCTCTTATTTGCCGTGTCTCATTTGTGAGGCCCTAAGGTATTTGTCTCGTTTGGTGCTCACACCATTTCTAGCAGGTAGGAAGCAAGCTTTGTTGGAAAATTTGTCTCGTTGAGGGGCTGGGAGAGGCTGGTCCTCAGACCCCGCGCCTCTTAGCCGTCCTCACTGCCGGCCACCACAGCAGCAGATGGAGTGGCTGTCAGACCTTGCATCGCTCCTGCGTCTGCCTTCCCATGGGCAGTCCTGCCACAGGGCTGGAGGATGTGTTCACCCACAGCCAACAGAAGGGCCGGCCTTTGAAAGAAACGTAGAAACTGTACTCTTCAAATCTGGTTTCTGTGTTGGACTCCAGTACCCTAATGATGAATTAAAAAAAACATCAACTAGAACAACAGCCACATACACACTCACACACACACACTCCTTAATAAACCTCCAGGACTACCTGATTGGATGGGTTAAATACAGTAGAATGGTCCAGCGAATGTCTGAATTCTCCAGCATATTTTTGTAATATGGACCAAGTTTCTTCAAATCATAAAGTTAAGTACAATGGAAGCTTTTAAAATTAGCTGGGTTGGGGGGAGGGTTGGGAGATCAAGTTGCTAAGTAAAAAGGAGTAAGAGCAAAGAAGTTGATCAGAAGGGACCATCAGATCAAAAATGTCCACACAGAGGGGCACCTGGGTGGCTCAGTCGGTTGGGCATCTGACTTCGGCTCAGGTCTTGATCTCACAGTTCATGAGTTTGAGCCCCTCATCAGGCTCTGTGCTCACAGTTCAGAGCATGGAGCCTGCTTCAGATTCTGTGTCTCCCTCTCTCTCTCAAAAAATAAATAAACATTTAAAACGTCCACATGGAAAGAAGTTTAGGAAGTTACATAGTCCCTTTGTTTTATAGGCTAAGAACTTGTATGTAGAGAAGTGGTCCCACTAACAACTGTCCTTCTGTTACTTCATGGAGAATCTATTCCTCCTTTTTCATCCTTGTGTCTCCCCTGTAAGGTGTGCAGGGTGGGATGAAGTCTCCAGGACCACGACCTCACAGCCAGCTGGGAGTGCAGAACCAGAAGGAACTCAGGCCTCCTGGCACACAGGCCCTCTTCTTGCCAGGCCCCTGAAGTCTAGAACAGTCGTTCATTTGGGGAATGTCTTTATCTCTTCTCCCAAATGTTGACATCCAAATAGGATTTCTCCTCCCTAAGAGTTTGTCAGTGGCCCTGTTTCTCCTCCCTCCCTGTGCGCCTACTCCCTGGGGACTCTGTATTCATTGAAAAAGAACGTATTTCACCCAAGGGTAAGTGTTTTGTGAAACTTAAGAGCAGGGAGTCCCTGGCCTTTCCCTGTGACGCGTTCCCAGAAACCACAGTCAAAGGCAGATCGTCAGGAAAATGTTATGGCTGGGGTTGCCATTCTGACCAAAGACTCGGCAGCAAATAAATCATAGATACGAACAAGGGCATGCCCTTAAACTGAGACGTCATGCTACAAACTGTTGTTTCCTCTAAAATAATCCTAATGCCGAGCAGCCAGACTGTGTGCTAATTTGTGGAGGGAGCTGTGTGCCTCCAGAATGAGTGTCTTGGAAGGGCTGGGGGTTGGTGCCACTGGTCTGCACCTTCATTCAAAGGATATAAAGAAATCAAATCTCTTTTTTAAGCATTGGGAATTAAAGAAATTGTGTTTGTTGAATAAGGGAATGTTAATTTGCTCTTTAAAAAAAATAATAAATTCTGTTGGTAAATTTTGTTTTAATTGAAAAAATCCATAAACAAGATTTGAAACATTTGGTTAGTTCAGTGGCTCCCATACACTGCCAACAAATTGCTAAGTCCAGAAGTATTATCAGTTTCTGGAGAGTGCCTTTTTTTCCCCCTCATACTTTGAAGAATATGTGTGGTTCAAGTATAAGGAAAAATAACTCTTTGAAACCTTGAAATGATAAAGTTGTTTCATTTACTTGTATAGATTAAAATATCTAAATCATGTAGGAACCCTCAAAGAAGGGCGGGGGGCAAGTTGTAAGTAATCAAATACAAGCCACCCAAACTAGAAAATTCACAGTAGTAGATTATGAAGTGGCCTAAAAGTAAAACTCAAGATAGGTCATTTTACAAATCTTGACCCAGAATATGGCTTTGAACGAATGCTTCTTTAAAAGCCCGGTCTGCGTAAGGTGTCCTGGTCGTCTGCCTTGCGACGAGATCCGCGTCCTACTTCCAGGGCCTTCCCTGAGTCCCAGAGCCAGTGACTGTCGGCCGAAGGGAGGGCACAGAGGAAATGCCTGTCTCTCTCTTCTTCCTCCGCACTGAACAGTAGTGTGGAACAGAGATACTTCACAGGGAGGAAGATGCCCATGAGAAAACGCGGAGACCAAAAGAAAACAAACAAAGGAGATTGCAACCATGGGAAACTCAGAGTCCATACTGCAAAGCTGGGTCCTGGCCAGGATGCACTTGGCAGTGGAGCAGGGAGGCTGGCAGGCGGCACTCAGGCTTTGGGAGAGGACGGCCAAGCAGGTGGATATCAGTCCCAGAAGGTGAGTGTGGCCGGCACTCACCCCCGGCACGATGAGCCGGAGCCCAAGCAGGACCCAAGTCTTGTGGGGAGTGGAGAACAAGCCAGGAAGGACGGCAGACCTACAGGCCGAGGTGGGAGGGCAGCTCACAGCCTTACCCTGACCCCTCCCTACCTGACCAGCCCCAGGCCGTTCCTGCTGGCTCCTGCTGGCGGCCATGGGGCCGAACGTGAGCGGTGGGAGGCAGCGGGAGGAAAGACCGGTTGGCCACCTACAGAGACTGCATGGAGAATGAGGGAACCTCCGCTGTAAGACACAAGTCTCCTGTTTTCGCAGGGTGGCTCATTTGTTTTGGAATTGAAACTGCATTAGCCGAACTGATTTCCTTTCGTGGTTTATTTCTGCTTTCAAGCTTTTGAAGATTGCGACGTTGTGCCATTCTTCTCTGGTAGACGGATCAGTACGAGTCAAACAGCACCCACTTCTTACCACACGTGTCTTCTGAACTCACAGTGTTGGAACAGTACATAGGCCTGTCCCCATGAAACCGGTTTCTATTCAGAGCCTCCTAGAGTATAATTCGGCCCTTCTTGTTCTTTAGAATCACCTGGGGAGATTTTCAAACTCCTCTTCCCCGGGCCACACCTCCTTTCATTAAGTCAGAATTTCTGGGATGGGGGCCCCCAGCGCTGTATTTTTTTTCACCTCCCCAAGTGGCTGCAGCATGCAGTCCAGATAGAGAACCACTGATAAGAGTCCTTTCTCAGCCTAGCCACCCACTAGAGTCACCTAGGGAGCCTTAGAAACCACTGGTGCTCAGGCGTCACCCCAGCCCCACCCCCACCCCCACCCCACACAGGCTTAAGTTCTGACTTAATGGGCCCTGGCAACACCATCTTAAAAGCTTCCCAGGCCGTTCTCCTGTGCAGCCAGAACAAGAACCTGTCCTGAGGACACACACCTGCAACTCTGCCCAGGGGCCCTTTCCAAAATTGTGCTTAGAACCCCCCCCCCCACCTTTAACTTACACCGTGGCATTGCTCCAGTATTTTTTATAAGTTTGCAATTTTGGGTTTGTTTGGTTTGGTTTGGTTTGGTTTGGTTTGGTTTGGTTTGGTTTGGTTTGGTTTTTGTCACCTACCAGACCATTCCTCAAAGGATCAAATAAAACGTTCTGTAAGACCGAGAAGTTTTCTCAACTTGGGTATTTTATCATGATTTTTGAAAACGAGAATTAAAAGCAGTTGAGGTCCAAGTGTGGCTGGAGGGCAGACGTAGTTCTCACTAGAACGGGCGGACGCCCCACCAGCACAGACCCCTGAAGAGGGAAGGAACCTACCGTGCTCGAGCTTTGACCTTTTCCTCGCAGTTGTTGAAAACTATGAGGCATGAAATGCAGATTTATGACTTTTGAAAAAAAGTTATTTGTGGATTCCCAAGACGATTATGTTCCCATCCCTTACGTTGCCTTTAAAACTCAAGTCATGCTTTAAAAAAAATTTTAAAAATCTGAGTTTGGCGCACACAGAGTCCTAACGTGGTCGTCCCAGGAGCGTTGGGTGCAAGTGAGGAGAAATGCCTTCTGCCCTCGCCTGAATTATCGTTTGTTACGGTGGACGGACGGACAGCAGGGCTCAGCTGCGTGTAAATTTTGGGGAAGCAAAGCCACGGCGATTCCCCTTCGGTGCGTATTATTTCGCTTTTTTACATAAAATGAGAAGCTGAGGAAAATGTCTGAGGAGAGGGAACCGCTTCATAGTGGACAGGCCTTTCCTTTCATCCCTTTTGACAACAGCATGGATTTTATTTCTCCTGGGAGTTTCGATACTGAAGAAATGTCACCCGTGCTTTGCCAGGCAGCCTGCCAGACGCTTGCTTCACCCGCCCCCTCCTCTGCCCTTACCTTTTTTTTTTTTTTTTTTGGACAAATTCTTGGGAATCTCTCTTCAGTTTTACTTCCCAAACACTTTGAAACTATAGTGTGAGAGCCAATGCTGTTTATATGTCAGTTCTGTGTCAACTAAGTTACAAAAAAATTTTTAAAAAAAAAACTTAAAACCAGGGTGCCTGAGCAGCTCAGTCGGTTAAGCGTCTGACTCTTGGCTTCAGCTCAGGTCGTGATCTCTCGGTTGTTGGGTTCGAGCCCCGCATCATGCTCTGCGCTGGCATCGCAGAGTCTGCTTGGGATTCTCTCTCTCTACCTTTCTCTGCCCCTCCCCCATGCGTGCCATCTCTGTCTCTTTTAAAATAAATAAACCAAAAAAAAAAAAAAAAATTAAAACCAGCGCTGAATACAGAAACCACGCTCCCGTGTCTGACAACATTCATTTTTGCATGAGGCTTTTTTCTGCCAAGGACCATAAGAATTCTTGAAATCATTTGCACCATTTTTTACTGATCTTTAAAGTCTTCTTGCTTCAACATGTTCTGGGCTCCCTGTTGTCAGGCCGTTAAAAGTCGCATGCTTCCACTGGCCTTAAATGGATGCAGATGTGTGGGGTTGAGTTGCCTTTGGGTCTCATCCCATCTGTAGGAGCTGGGTGGGGACAGAGGCCACTCTGTCCTGTTCCCAGAGCTCTGATTGGGGAAATCTCAGACATGGGGCCACAGCTGCCTCATCTAGACCGTTCTCCTCAATTGGCTGATCATGTTGGGCATTGTCTAAGATTCTTGAAGGTATCTAGATCTAGATCGAGATATTTCGTTGTGAGGCGTGTATTTGGTGACAGGACAGCAAGGTGAAAAATGTGGTCCACAGTAGATCTGGGGGGGCCATCTGCATCTCGCACCCAGAGACACTGAGATCTAACAGTCTTACCTAGCACGAGATCGTGTAGCTACAGGCTGCAGGAGCCAGGACTCCACATGCAGTCTTTATAAATTCAGAAGCTCACAGTAGCAAAGAAATCGAGCTTGAATTTGACTTAGAGACATCTAATGAAGTTAGACCTCTCTGAAAGACAAAGGTGGTTCTAGAAGACCTCATTATCTTCAGATACATACTGTCAAAGGAACTGATGGATGTAAAACTATTTGTACTTAGAAATTCAGAGGCTGCTAGTCATTCCTGAGTTCTGCAGATCATAAATGTTAAGGCCGTATTTTGCACAGCAAAGGGCGTAGGCTCTGTGTAAGACAAATGGGGTTGGAATGCTTAGCCCTCCACACCAATATGGCGCCTTGGCCAAATTACTCTGAACCTCAGTTTTATCAGCTGAAAGTCATGGATAATAATGGTCTCTGCCTCACAGGATTTTTGTGATAACTAAAATTGGATACTTCATGGAATGTACCTAGAATACTTCAGCAAATGTGCTGCATGAAATGTTCAGTAATGTTAACAACTATTTAATATCTTAGTTGTTATTTCTAATAGCCACTGCCTTCCTAATCATGATGAAAGGGACCACTAGCCATCAAGTTATACAAGCCAAAATCCTCAGAGTCCTACTCTCTGGGACTTTATTTGTGGGGGTGGGGTGGTGACTTTAGACATGGAGATTGGCCCCATGAAAGGAGAGAGTGTCTAGACAAATGTAATAACATACCAGCAGCTATTTATTTAATAACTCCCTCAAAGCCAGGCATTATGCTTGGCATACATTTTTACTCTTCCAACATTTCTGCTAGGTAGATATCATGATTATTTCCACTTGCAGAAGCTGAGACTTGGGCCGCTTGGGGACTCGTCCCCGGCCACACATATCCAAAGCAACAGAGTTGGGATTTAGACCCCGGTTCTTCCTGGAGCCGAGGCCCACTCTGGCTTCACCGTATCCCTTGGCCTCTAGCACAGGCACCATGGAGACGTGACCCAAGGGTTGTTATATGACTTGGTTAGTGGGGCTTTAGGGTGGCCAGGTAGAGGGAGAAATCAAAGGTGTTCCTAAAGTTTCAAGACCAGGTGATTGGGAGAGTAAGAGAAACAGAAACTGGGAGTCAGGTGAAGAAGGAAGATGATGGATATTGCAGATGCACTAGGTTAGATATCCTTGGACTTGTCCAACAGAGGTTGGGATGTGTGGCATGGACCTGAGTTAGTAACTAAGCTGTCACCTGATGGCTAGTCCTGTAGATTCAGCTTCCAATTGACTATCTCTCTCTGTTTCTCTCTGTTTCTCTCTCTCTCTCTCTGTCTCTCTCTCTCTCTCTCTCTCTCTCACACACACACACACACACACACACACACACACGCACACACACACACACAAACCAAGATAGTTGCTGCAACAGATATTGATACACATATACCACAGTCCCCCTTTATGTGTGGGGACACATTCCCAAATGCCCTGTGGATGCCTCAAACCACAGATAGAATGGAACCCCACGTACAGTGTGTTTTTTCCTATGCATATGTACCTATGATAACGTTTCATTTATGTATTAGGCACAGTACACGATTAACAACAGTAACTAATAAAAGCAATCACAGCAATATGCCGTAATAGAAGTTACCTGAATGTGGTCTTTCTTCTCTCTCAAAGCATCCTATCACTCACCCATCTTGTGATGCTGTGAGATGATAAAAGCCTAAGAGATGAGATGAAGTGAGGCGGGTGGTGTAGACGTAACATGGCGTTGGGTTACTCCTGACCTTCTGGCCATTCACAAAGAGGAGGGTGGTCTGCTGTGGGACTGCAGTTGACCCCAGGCAACCGGAACTGTGGAAAGCAACCCTGTAGGTAGGGTTGCTGTGCACCCGGGGTGGGTTACTGTGCACATGCATAGGTACAGCCCCAGTTAGGTAGACAGTACCTGAGGTCTGTCCTCTAAAGATAATGGCCTACACCCATTCACTCACGCATTTATCGAGAGCCCCCAGCCCCTGGGCCATGTCCCTGGCGTAAATGGTACCAATGTGGGGAGCACACAGAAGCTGTGTGACCCCAGGGGAAGGACAGGTCTCCAGGGCACATGGACTGCTCCCAGCTCTGGCTCCTTACCCTTCAGCTCTGTGATCTTCGGCAAGTTATTTCCTCTGGAAAACAGGGATAATAATAGTAACTACCCTGCAGAATTTTTATGACTATGAAATAAGTTAGTACTTATCAAACTCTTAGAACCGTGGCTGGCCCCTAAGAAGTGCTAAATGTTTATTAAAAGGATGATAGAGATTCGATTTAGCAGGGGAATAACATGGGCTTCCCTGAAGAGATGATGCGGAACCAAAATCCAGATGATGAGTAGGAGTTAGCTGATGAGCGAGGGACTGACTCGCCATCCAGGCAGAGGCAGCAGCGTGTTTGAAGGCCCTGTGGCCACAATGGAACAGCAAGGACATTTGAGGCTGGAAGGAGACTGTTGAGTAGAGCAGAGAGGAAGGGGAGGATCACGCCAGATTCAGCGGCAGATAACAGGAGGGGCTGGGTCATGGAAGGTCTTGTAGACCATTTAAGTTTTGTTTTTTCCCTCTGAGCAATGGGAAACTATTAGAGGGTTTTAGGAGGATATGTGCTCTATGTGCTAAGCAAAAGAAGCCAGATACAAATGGGTACGTACCACATGTCTCCATTTCTCTAGTTCAGTAGTCGAACAGAGCTCTGTCACCCATGACCAACCACTCTCAGAATAGTGGCCCTCTCTGGCCGGGGGTGCCGTCCCTGCAGAAGGGAAGGGGAGACCCTCTGGAGTGCTGGAAACGTGCAGGGTCTCGGTGGTGTCTGTGGTTACCCAGGTGTACATATGGGCCATAAACTCAAGAGGAGTATACTAGGTGCACTTAGCCGTATGAGGGCACAAGAGCGGACCCCCGGTGGATCCCGACCCAGTTTGTAAGCTACTTCCGTCACCCAGGACAGAAATAACTCCGACTTGGCTGGGGTGGTGATTGTACCCCTGCAGATAAGCGGATGGACCCAAAGACTTGGTGATAAGTTGGGTGGAGAGGGTGCGGGGACCAGGGGGCTGGTTGCGTTTGCGGAGATTCTGCAAGCGATATTATGTAATTGTCAGGAACACGGCTCGCTGGGTTGGACTCCGAGCCCCTCCTCCTCCCAGCTGTGTGACCTCATGGCAGCTGGCCTGGTCCGCCTCACTCTCCTGTATCAAGTGCGAGCAGCCAGCATCCCTTTCGTATACTTGCTTCAAGGATTAAATGAGCTCATTCGTACCTTGCTTACCCGCCTGCTCACGGTGGGCTCTTGGCAGCTGTTAGCTACTGCTTAGAGGGAGCTGGCTTGGGAATGAAGAGCATGAGTTGAGTCTTAGGTATGGCGGGTGCCCAGTGCCTGTTAATTGTGCTCATCTTCCAGAAAGAGAGGCCGGCAGGCGGTCGGTTATAGGGTCCCAGATGCTGGAGGGAAGACCAGCGCTAAGTGAGGCATGTTGGGGGTCCGCTGGCAGGAAGACTCGAGCTGCATGGGGAGGTAGAGGAGAGCGGGCAGGGAGGGACTCTCAGGACCTGGGGCCGGGGAGGACGATGGGTGCAGGCCGAGGGAGAAAGCCAGGGCGACATGCCCCAGGGCCGGGGGGACCAGACGTCTCAGAGGGCGGGGACGCTGTCGTCAGCGGTGCCCAAGCTGCTGAGAACTGAGGCGGGATGCGGGTGCTCCTGTCAGGTGCCGTTCCCCGTGCCTTAACCTCGTGGCCGTGCGCGCTCCTGTCCTGTCCCCACGCCCCTGGGCAGTGTCACCACTAGCCCCTGCTGCTCTGCAGCCCAGAGCGGCCCCCCCCACGGGGCAGAGCGGGATGTGCCTCGAGGCACCGTCCACGTTTTATCACAGTTGCTGTCCTCCCCGCCACCCCAGCCCTGTGCATCGCTCTCGGTGAAGTGTGTGGGAAGGTGAGGTCGAAACTCGCAGCACAGGTCCTGGACTCCTCTTTTCCAGACCATTTGTTGCACCGTGTGGCCTCGGGCCCCTCACTTCTCCAGGCCTGGATCCGCTTATCGGGAAAGTGAAAAAGCTGGGCGCAGCTAATCCCTCTTAGTGCCAGAGTATTTCATCCTAAATATACGGCTTCTAGACGTCGTGGCTGCAGCTGGGCTGCTCACACTGAGCTGCACGCCCCAACCTTTCCTGCCGTATGTTTGCTTACCCATAGGGCATTTAAGACATATCAGTAGTAAGCCAGCCGGTGTGTGAGTGCGTAGAAGGGCTGCAGGGGACTGGAAAGGAAAGTTACTCTCAGTGCAAGGGCCACTCTGGGCTCCGCCACGAGGCCCGGGAGGCCATCAGTCAGAGTCTGGGGAGTGCTGGCTACAGTCCTCTTAACCTCTCTGTGCCAGCCACTGACAGGAGCGTCGGTCTGGTTACTAACCAGCTTGCCCCTCCTCGGCCTCACCCCTGTGCCCGCAGCCAGCCCAGCGCTCTGGGGAACCACCGCTCCCGCCACCCTGGCCAGAGCCCCTCGGAAGCCCCCCCTTCCTGGTCCTCTGCGTGCTGCCCGCCAGCAGCTCTGATCTTCTCGCCTTCCCGGCCCCCCTTAGACTCGCCCCCCCCCTTCCCGGCTCTGTCCGCGAGCCTGCTCCTTGACACCCTGCCCACAGCTTGCTGTTCCAGCACCACAGGAGTCCCTCCCAGTGCTACCTCTGCAGGGTCCATTCTAGCTTAGCTACAGGTCACCTCCGCCCGGTCCCCCAGCCGGCCTGTCCTCTGCCCTCTCTCGTCTGTGCATTTCCACCCCTTCCTCCTTCGGGGGTCGTACTGCTCTGTGGAACTTCCTCCCAGAGTGCCCACCCTCCGCGGTCTCTGCCCCTTTTGTTGGCCTTGTCACTGCTGCCCTGATTCCTCCCCTCCGCCCCTGGGGAGGGAAGTCAGCCTGGGTTCCCTAGCTGGAGTAGAAGCTGCCCTGAAATCAGACTCCCAAACACAGTGCTCCACAGTGCCAGGCACTGCTCTAGGTGCCAGGGATGTGTCATTGAACAAAACGAAGATGCCTGCCCATAGATTCTAGCATGAGAAACGGAATGAATTGTACATTACGTCAGGAGCCGATAAAATGGTGGCAAGAGAAAAAGTAGAATAAAGGCGTTGGGATTTCGTGTAGGGCAGGTGGGGCAGGCCTCATGGAAATGGTGACAGCTGAGTAAAGACTTGCATGTGGCGAGAGGATTAGCCATGTGGACACTTGAAGGAGGAACATCCCAGGCAGAAGGGAAAGTCGGTGCAAAGGCCCTGAGGCACGAGTATTCTGGTGTGTTCAGGAACAGCAGACGGGCCTGGCGGGAACCGGAGTGAGCTAGGAGTGTGCTAAGAGGCAAGTGGGAAGAAGCGTCATGCCGCCTCGTTCAGGGGCTTCCGCTGTTCTGCATGAAACCAGCACCAGCACTCTGAGCAGAGAAGAGACGTGATCTGACTTAGTTTTTTTACGTTCTCTCTGCTCAGAAGAGTCCATAAGGGGCACGGATTCAGATGTAGGATGCCGGTTGAGAGGCGTTACCCCTGGAAAGAGGTGGGTGAGCTGGGCTTGGACTGGAGCACAGTGCATTTGGGGGGTGGCCCTCTCGGCATGTGGTTTGGGCCCCGGCGTCTGGGAGGAGGGAGCGGCCGGAAGCTGAGCTGGAGACGGCTGCAGGTGGAGGCCCAGGTGAGGGGAGAAGGCTGGGTCGGGTGTCAGGGGTCTGTCAGACATCCAGGTGGGAGGCCGAGAGAGCACCTGGCCTGGGATTCTGGAAGGAGGGCTGAGCTGGAGACCATGCGGGCGGGCGTCGTGGGCTCACCGAGGCTGTGTAAGGCCCGGACGCTGGCTGAGGTCACCCGCAGGAAGGGGTGCCGTGCCGAGTCGCGTGTCGCTGGAGCATTACGAGGTCAGGAAGAAGGGCAAGAGGTCCACGGCAGTGGCAAACCGGGGCGGGAGGGAGTTAGGGAAGGCGGGTCCTGGCAGCCAAGCACAGAGGGTGATGGGGTAGAGGGAGGGGCCGTGTGCCCAGCATCCTGCTCATCCTGCGAGAGGACTCAGCCCTGCGAGGTCTTGGTGGGAGGTGCGTGGACGACAGGGAGGAGGGGCAGGAGAGGCGGGCAGGGGCTGCCTTTTCACGTTGTGCTGGGAAGGGACACAGGAAGCAGGGGTGTCTGGAAGGCGTGGGAAGCACGGGAGGTGTGGAGGAGAAACAACCACACACTGTGCGCCATTGTGCGTGCAGCACGTGGCTCTCCTCCGCACGGAGGAGGGGACCACCGGTGAGGGGGGGACGCACGGCTTTAGAGGGACGGGCCGTCGGCAGTAACAGGTGCAGCTGTGCCTCGGGGAACTGGCACAGGGTCCCTTCCGGATGTGACCGTCCTCAGTGACAGGAGGCCGCAAGGAGGGTGACCCGCTGGAGCCCCGAGCAGGGCGAGAGCCGTCCGTCCGGAGCAGTGGGGTGGGCAGGGTGTAGAGTGCCGGGGAAGGGACTGCGTGAGGGGCCGCACGTGGGGGCAGCCGGGACTGGCCCCCTGCAGCCCCAGCCCTTCCTGCCATTCGGCGGGTGGACCAGGGCGCCTAATGGGTGAAGGGGTCGGGGGGCCGTGGGCTGTAAGCTTTGGAGGGGAGAGGGCATCCCAGGGAGGAGACTTGGGTTCCAGGGGTGAAGAAAAGCCCCTCAGGAAGGAGGGGTCCAGGGACTTGAGAGGACGGGTGTTCCAAGGACCACTCAAGTGAGGGACAGTGAGCTGGGACAGCCACCAGGCAGCGAGAGGAAAGGCGATAGCAGGGAGGTTGATGGGCCAGGCTACCTGAGCAGGAAAGACTCGAAGCTGGGAGCCAGTTAGGGACGGAGAAGCTGGTTTGGAAACCCCAGAGAGGGTCAAGGACAGGTTTTCACTGCAAATCAAGGGGTTTGTGCAGAATTTCAGGAGTCACTAGGTCGTCTCGTTTGAAGACCTCGTCTTCTTAACGGTTGTGACATTTGCCCAAATCCCATCACAATTAAACAACACAACACTTTTTAATTTCCCAGGACCATAGACATTGTTTTCTGTCTCCAGTGCCAGTGACGACCAGTTCATTTTACCTCTCATGTGTTCAAGCCATTCAACATGGTCAGGTGTGGGCATTGACATTTTTAGACGGTGAAACGTCTCGTTGTATTTTGTGTTTCCAGTTGCCTTAGGGCCTACCTCTTCTGAAATGGTTGGCGCTAGGATCTGTTTTTCCGAGGCGGTTCCTGGGGACTTCACCCCCAGGTGACTTACCGGGAGCCGCCTCATGTTCCTGGGGCTCCTCTGTCCCTCCCTCCCTCCCAGCGCCCCACAGAGGGAGACCGACGGGTGTCCTGACCCAGCCCCTTCTGCGCCCGTGTCTCGTCTGCCTGCCTTCCTGAGGAAAGCCCTCGGGGTGTGGCAGGCCTGCTTTGTGGGTCCATCCGATGTCGTGAGGGCAGGGCCAGCAAACCCACGTGACCATAGGTCCAAGGCCCGAATGCTCCGTCAGCTTTATGGACGATGGAAGTTATTCTCATCTCCTCCGACACCTGTTTGTGTCTCCCAGTTGGTGTTGAACCGGGAGAAGAGAGAGGTACCATTTATTGAAAGCCTCAAAACCCCAGTGGCGAAGCTTTCCTACAAGCACCGTGCCTGGCTCTCTTACTGACTCTGGCGCTAGCCTGCCCCCGTTATAATAGGAAGCGTCCAACACAACAGGATTCCTGTTGAATTTGCCTTCTTGCTCTGTCCTGAATACACTTGCCCTTCCACTCGTCTTGTCCTGCCCTGCTTCATTTCTTGTTGGAATTACTGCAGCTCTTTCCTTTGAGTCTCCCTTTTGCTGATTTCCACATCTCCTTACTGTCTGCAGCGTGGTCTAACACGTGGATTTCGTGGCTCCCCATTAACTAGATAGTCTACTACTGTATAATCGTGACTAGTCTGGCCTCTGCTTATTCAGCCTCCTCACCTTGGAACAGATTTAAATGCTTTTAGAAAGTAAGTTTTTGGAGGCCCCTGGGTGGCTCAGTCGGTTCAGCATCCCAGCGTTGGCTCAGGTCATGATCTCACGGTTCATGAGCCCATGTTGGGCTCTGTGCTGACAGCTCAGAGCCTGGAGCTTACTTTGGATTCTATGTGTATGTGTCTCTCTCAAAAATAAACATGAAAAAAAAATTTTTTTAAGTTTTTCTTATTGTGGTCACCTGCCAACCCCCTCGTCCCTCACATGTTATCCTCAGTGATCCTGAACTATTTGTTCAAGCATGCATGATCTTTTGGACACTGTTGACCTGAAGCAACCCCACCATGTGTTTTTCTGCAAGCAAACATCTTTGTACTCATTCTCCAAGCCAGAAGCTACCACTGTGAGGTCTAGTCAGGCTCTCGCTCCATGACATGACATGCTGTGTTGTAGTTGTTAATACTGTACTTTCTAGAAAGTCCTGGAGAAGCAAACACTGTGTCCTTGCGTTTTCATGTCTATAGAACTTAGCCTGAGCCTCAGATGAAGCGACAGACGGAGATGTGGGTTCAGCACCTCCACCCCAGGCTGCTTGGTGATGGGCAGTGGTAAGAGGATTTTGTGTCTCAAAGTGCAGGAAAGCTTTGCCAGGGTCTCTGATGTTGGATGTTGTCTCTCAAGCCTCGGTTTCCTTGTCTGTAGAGTGTGAGCCATGGTCACTGTGATCTCCCAGACCCTTCCCACTGCTGACGTTCTCTGCCTTTGTGCTGTATCGCCCATCACCCACGAGTTCCACAGTTGAACACTGGCTCGTTGTTTGGTTCTGCCCCCTCTGGTGTTGGTACCGAAGTATGAGGACAAACAGACACGGGGCTTCAGTGCCCTTCCCAGTCTGACTGCCATGCCTGACAGAACACTTTGATGGGCTCAGCCTCTCACAGGGGACCGTGAGAAGGGATGGGGGCACCTGGGTGGCGCAGTTGGTTAAGCGTCTGACTCTGGGTTTTGGCTCGGGTCCCGATCTCGTGGTTTGTGAGATCCAGCCCCATGTCGGGCTCTGTGCTGACAGTGTGGTGCCTGCTTGGGATTCTCTCTCCTCTCTCTCTCTCTCACAATAAATTGTCCTTGAAAGACAAATGGGATATAGGCAAATGTAGGGCTGGAAAAGTTTATTTTTTATATTTCTATTTTCTCTTTGACATGTTGTCGTAGCATACAGTTCTGTGCTTGCCCACCTATAGATTTGGATATCCGCCCTAAGCACGGGGCATTGAAACACATTACGGAATTATACAGCCTACACAGCCAACTAAAACTACAACCCACCATGCATCATAAGACCCCTCCTATATATTATTGTTGCTAAAATGTAAGAAAGTGCAAGAGGTATGGTGTTATTTCATTTGTTGTACACCGTGTGGGACTAGGGATCTTATCCCTCTTTTACCTGTGAGGAACAGAGACCGTGAGGTCATGCAAAAGGCCAGGCCTTTGGGGCCTATTCCAACCTGATGCCACCACGTCCTGGGCATCATCAGGCAAACCAAAACAAACCAACCTCCCTGAGCTTCTGGTTCTTCCAACGCAGAACCAGAGAATTTTGCTGTGAGAATTTCCTAATGATGGACTTGTGCCTCTTCTGTGCGTGGCTTGTGGGTACCTATGGAAACTGTCAGTGATTCAGAATGATCATCCAGGTGAGCTCTACCTGGAGAGAGAAGCAGATTTACTAATTGAAATCTAACACCCATGTCTGGAGTCAGTGGGAGGGTCACGTCAGTGACCCTCCCAGCCGTGCGGTAGATCACTGGGGGTCATGGAAGCTGGAAGCACTGGGGCACAGGCATTGCTCAGCTCTGTCAACAGTAGGGTCTGCCTTGTAAATAGAGTGCAAGGTTCCGAGCCAAGATCTGTTAAATCCGTACAGCTTTTTTTGGTGACGACACAAATGCAAAGGCAACCTTTTACAAAGCACAGTTCATACCTTTTTTGTTTCACTGACTTAAGACCCTTCCCTTGTAGTCCCTAATCCTTTACAACCCAGAGTTCAAATGAAGAGCTTGTGGCAGAAAAAGTTTTCTGTCTTCTGTCAGCCCTCTCCTTGTCTTTTTACCCACACACGCACGCAACGTAAATGTTCATTTATGTAATGATTTTATGACTCCATGGGGAAAGTGGGAGCTCTTCTGAAATCCACCCCGAATTCAAATGCACCCTGACTACTGACCCGTCCTGTTTTATCGTGGAGGCTAATTAAGCCTAGAGGAGTCCGCTAATCCCCTTTCCTTCCATGATTTTTAAACAGATACCCTGGGCTTTGTAGGGAGAATTGAGTGCTTCATTGGAAAACTGCACTTTTTTAGACTGTGGTCACTTTTCCGGCTGTCTGATCGTGGCCCACACCGCTCCCAGCTCTGTGAGGCGGAATGACCGGCTGGTGGTGCAAATGAATCTTGTCTGTGGGCAGGAGCTAAATCCTGTCTGGCGGAGGGAACGCCTCACCCCCATGGAAGAGCCAGTTTTTTGCATCAGTTGCCGGTCCTTCCCCATATACCCAATCTATGGATGTGTCAGTTCTCCTTGGAACCATTACAGCATCGGAGTTAGATAAAATGAACCAGTAAGAGAGTTACGATTCTCCAAAAAAAATTAACAGCTTTTAGCAGGAAACTCCTAGGTCAATGTAGACAGACCTGGTTCTCTCTGAGGGTTTCTCTGAGTTAAGAACAGAAACGGCTCACCACAGTCAGCCCTGCAGTGAGCTCCCCTTTGGCACCCACACCACCCCGATCTGTTTCTACAGTTGACAGCATCTGTCGCACACATTTGTTGAAAAGTGTGAAATGGAACGAGAATTTAGAACAAATTGCTGAGAAGGCTATTGCAAAGGGGCTTGAGAAGGTAAGGATAATGCACAGCACGTTAACTTTGAAATTTGTGCGTTTGAGGCTTTTCTCCTCAACCGTGAACTAAGAGAAAGCCTTTTGGGGTAAGGTGGCGCGGTCAGAGGGTGTCCTCGGGCACCTATGGCATGCTCCGCTGCCCTGTTCGCTTTCTGTGCTGCTAGTAACCTTTTAATTCTCAGCTGGTTTTCAAGAATGTACCCGTGGGGACAAAACTGTGCTTTGGGCCAGAGAGTCAAGTTGACTAGCCCTGGTCAGAATTCTTAAGGCAACAGCACATACAGCAGTAAACCAGTTTTACTGTCGTGCCTTCAGAGACAGAGCGTGATCTCCAGGATAAGGCTGCCCGGGAACTTGTGTCTACAGACTCTCGGGGACAATAGCCAGGGCAGTCTGTCCTCGGGGACTACTGGGGAAGGATCACATTCTGGAGACCTTCCGCTTCGAGAATGAGTGTAGCTGAAAGCTCCGTAACAAGGAGAATCCCGTGTCCTATCGTATTTATAATATAAATAAAACTTGCCAATCACCGTTTCTATGGCAATGAACTCCTGTCCATGCGTGTCCTTATATACATCAAGGAGTGTATTCCTAGGATAAATTCCCAAATTAATTTTTAATTTTAAGTAACCTAAATCTTGATTAAGCTTTCCCAGAAATTATTTTACTTAGGATTAGAAAGTCAGCATGCACATAGCCTCAATTATTTTGAGGAAAGAATAAGATCTTTGTAATTCTTTGCCTCCTTTAATTTCAAGCTGAATAAATAAATAAAAGGAATTATTTTCATATGTTGACTTTTGTATTACGTGCTTTACACTGAGGTCAGGGACTATGTCTTAATCCTCTCTGCTCCCCCAGCATCTTGCACGTGCCTGGTAGGGAGTAAGCACTCAACAAACGTGGGAGGGGAATGAAGAACCAAAGCAATCAGGTACTCAAGTCACATTCTAACCATGTGAAAGGTTTACACATGTCCTTTTCTATTGGGTTCAGTATGGGTTTGATTTACTGCTTATCCATATACCAAGATACAGACTTGATCTTGCTTTGCTGTTGTTGTTAAGAAAAATCATCTCCTGGGGCACCTGGGTGGCTCAGTTGGTTAGGCATCTGACTTCTGCTCGGGTCACGTTCTCACCGTTCGTGGTTCGAGCCCTGCATCGGGCTCTGTGCTGACAGCTTGGAGCCTGGAGCCTTCTTCGGATTCTGTGTCTCCCTCTCTCTCACTCTCTCTCTCTCTCTCAAAAATAAACATTTAAAAAAAAAGAAGAAAAAAGAAAAATCATCTCCTGAATGTTTTTGTGCGTGAACATTGTACAGAGGTTAGAAAAACACATAGCAAACACTTAACAGGGGTTACCTCTGGTAGGTGGCAGAGGCCTGAGGACCAGCATCTGGATGCTTTGTGCTTCTGGAAACACAAATTAACAAAAGAGGAGTGTGAGGAAGTGAAAAAAGTTTTCCCCTGACACAGAAAGGGGGGGGGGGGCAGGGAAAAAGGATAATTCCGGGTTTGGTCAATCCAGTGACTTAGAAACATTATCCAAGATCCAGGCCTTCCTACTCAGTTATTTTCAGCATGTTTTATGGCCTCAGGTGGCTTCAATAATTCCAGATATCCTATTATCACTATGACAGAGTCCAGCCAATAAGAGAGGTATTTTTGCTTATGCATTGGTTTATATCAGTGAAGAAAGACTGCCCTCAGCAGACTTCTTCTCAGATCCCATTGGCCATGATCAAGTCTAGTCCATGCTAGACCCAATCCTTTGAAAGGGAGATGAGATCACCATGATTTGCCTGGACCAATCCTGAGTCCTACCTTGGTCTGGGAGGGGCGCCTGTCTTGAACACATGGCCCTGCACAGATTAGCACCCCCCAAAGAGATCATGCCCTACCACTGAGGAGGACGGGAGAAGGATGAATTTGATTAACAGACAGCAGTGGGGAGAATTCGTTCTACTTTATACCCTTCTTTATCATTTCAATTACCAACTACTTTTATAATTAGTTTTTTTAATGCGTGATTGTGTCAAGCCTTAGTAAGATTATTTCTTGATCTGCAGTTACAATGCAACACGGTCCAGTGACTCACCAAGTTCAGGGATTGTGGCTTGTTTCTTGCAGCTTGACTCACCATTTAGCCAAAGCTTGACGAGCTTCCGCCTAAATGTCTTCGTCTGCAAAATTAAATGAAACCCTTTCTACCCCCTATCTCACAGGAAAGCTGGAAATTACTAAAAGCATTAAACAAAGTCATCACACATTGTGTGGATCCTGCACCACTTACCCAATCAGATGAAAGGAGTTATATGTCAGGTCTTACATTGCATAATTCAAAACTGGTGATGAGTAAAGAGAATTGATTCCACGGCCATATTTAAGTGTACTGGGCTGATTGTGTTACTGTTGGGGCAACGTTTTTCATCAAGAAATTTCTTTTCTTAGTATGAAAACCTAGTGGAAGAAGGTCAGTGATGGAGACTGAGGAAGGGGTCCTCTGCTGCCCTCCCACCTCCAGAGCCGGCCCCTCTCCGTGCTCAGGGGCCAGCCTCCAGCCATTGACTGGCAGGCATTTCCCTCCGCACTGCCCCACGCAGGTTATGTCCCCCTGAGATGCTCCCCTCTATCCCTGTTCCCACATATCTCCACTCCAAATCCTTAATTTCGCTGAGCCCACGTATCTGAAATGTTCAGTTCTGTCCTCAGGGAAATCGGCTGATTAAAATACTCAAAATGTGGATGACAGTTCACCCTCAACATCTCCCACAGGATAGCTACACTTAAAAAGAAGTCTTTATTAATCTGTAGTTAGTGAAATGTCTGTTTAGAGTAAGCAGGCCTTCCACTGTCCCTTGGGTCAGCCAGCCGACCACAACTTTATCAGGACCAAAAGGAGAACAATTTAACATCACTGTTTCTGAAAATGTTTCCCACTGTCTCCGATACTGCTCATCACCATTTCCACAATGACTCAGTGAAATAAGCCTCTAGATGCTTCCCACCCCACCCCCCGCAGCTTCATGTGTTGGGGATTAGCTCTGTCTGGGACCTCCACTCCCTGTTGCCTCCTTCCCCCTTTGCCGGCACTGCAGGGCCGGGTGCAGGGTGCCCAGGAGCTCCTGGTGAGAGTCACGTGCTGCAGGAGCCCCGAGGCACCTTGCGCTGGCCTGTGCTGGTCCAGGGCAGCCGGGCTTGCCTTCTAGAGGCTCCTGCTTTCCCTTCCACACCCTCCCAAAGAACGTGAATAGCATTTACAGGATGCAGGTGCTGTTCTCAGCACTCAACAGTTGATTCCTTTTCAAGCTTTTGGTTTACGATTTGTAGTAATTCAAAACCTAAACAATTTTTTGGGGGTTGGGGGGGAGGAGGGCTATAAATTTGTTTACAGTTTTGCTTGCAAGCTGCTTCAGCAAATGTCAATTTTATCTGCTCGTTATCTGTCACTATCATTAATGTCATTACCTCCCCGGGATCCTCGGAATTCAGAATTCAGCTGAGAATGCGCACCTTTACCTTCAGTCTTTTCTTCTCCCGAAAAAGGAAGGGAACTTTGCAGCTGGGCTGCCCTACACGATGACATGATTCAGTGCCTTGGTAATCTTCCCTGTCTCTGCCCAACAGCTCTGCCGCCTGGAGCGCCACTTATCTGCGGGACAGTACCAGGGAACCCTGTTTGCCGACCAGCCTGTGATGTTCATCACCCCGGCCAGCAACCCCCCCAGAACCAAGCTATGGGAACTGGTCGTCCTCTGTGGGGGTCAGATCACGAGAATCCCACGCCAGGCCGGCATCTTCATCGGACCCTCCCAAGGAAGGAGGAGGGCGACCGTCAAGTATCTGTCAGAAACATGGATCTTAGGTAGGGATCGGCTCACGGGCATGGCGGGGAGGGTGCTTCTGAGCGCAGTAGCTGTTGGGGTCTGTGGTCCCAGGCACACAAATGGGCTTTTCTGGGGGAAGCCCGATGCCCACGCCCCCCTTCCCTGTAGCCGTGGGGCTTTTGGATGGACGTCTCAGCATCCAAGCATCTGCCTGATTTCACAGAATCCGCTAATGACTGTCGGTCTCAAGCCAATCCAGACACTCTCCTTTTTACTGTCGGCAAAAGTAGACTTCACCAGGACAGAGAGTCACCTGACTCACCTCACTAGCAAGTGTGAAAAAGGCCCAGCCTGCCCACAGCTACCCCACACCTTAAGGCCTGTCCACCCTCAGCTCAGATGGCCGCTCCCCGGGCCCTGGTCTTGCTCTGCTCCCAGAGCGGTGGGCCAGCACCCGGCTGCCAGGACCCGCTCCCCTCCCGGCCCCCCCCCCCAGAGCATCACCCGCTTCTCCTGACACTCGTTTGTTCACCCGCTCAAAGAGCGGTGCAAAAGGAGCTATAGTTTTTATTTCAAAACCTAAGACAGGAAGCCAATGTGCACGTCTGGCTGTGTAGCATTCACAGTGCTGGACACGTAACTCCATTCGGAAGGGGAAGAGGTGCAGAGAAGCTCTCTTTCCAGGAGGCTGACGGTGTGGTGACAGGCGGGCTGTGTCTGGTACCCTGGCTCTGGGGGATCGGGGGCGGTGTCCAGGAGAAGTAGGCCAAGCAGGAGTGGGAGGCGGGCTCCACCGGCAGCAAGGGGTCGGCGCAGGGGAGGCCGGGACAGGCGGCGCTCGTGTGCTGATGGAGCTGGAGGTGCTGGGGTGCTCGGGGCCCCGCTCTGGGGATAAACCTTCTTGCTCTGGGTTTGATGAACGTACAGGCTTGCTGGGGCTCTCAGAGCAGGTCCCACAGACGGGGACACTAGAACAACAGGGATTTCGTCTCTCGCAGCCGGGGGGCCGGAAGTCAGAGTTGGTTTCTCCTGAAACCTTTCCTTCTTCAGCCCTCACTGGTCCAATTCAGTGTCAGCACCTTGAGGCGGGATCCTCACCTGGCTTCTTGAGACCTGAGAAGTGCATTCTGTCCCCTGTCTTCCTCCTGCTTCCTCCTGTTTGCCCCCCTCATCTCTAAATTCCCAACTCCTGGCTTTCCTCACCCCTTCCCAGAGAGCATCCTTTAACAGATAAGTAGATACTGTGTCCACGTTTTATTCATAGATCACTACAGATATTTATGAATATCTTTTAAATGATGGTCATCCTTTGATATATTTTGAAAGTATGGCAATCAAGAGTAATTTTTTTTTTTTTTTTTTTTTTTTTTTTTTTACTATCTGATGCAGAGTAATTTATCCTTTGCCTGGAAACTTATTTCAGGAAAAAAAAAAATCTATGATTTTAACTACAGTCCAAGAGCCAAGAGGCTGTTGACTCTTTTCTAAATGCCAAGAATATAACCTTCAAAACATCCTATGTTCTGAAACAGAGGTTCTTGTTTTGCTGTTTTTAGAAAAGTGCGTGTGTCAGAATGACACCAACTGGAAACCAGAATTTTGCTTTTTAGACAGCTGTCTCGTTCAGCTAACGGAACTGTGCACACGATGGCTATCAACAGTCCATATCAACAACTAATCTTTTCAGCGTCGGCTGTGTACCGTGTGTACAGGGCCAGCGTCTGGGTCTGCATGATTAGTATTTCCAGGCTGGGGAGCTCTGTCGCCCCTTCCTGTTGCCTCGTGCACGGTCCAGCCGCCTGCTAGTTCCTCCGGTTGTTTGGCCCCTCGGCCCCTCTGCGCGTGGGTTTTTAGTAGGCAGAGGTCTACCTGCTTGACCCCAGCGCTTAACCTTCACAAGGCCCTGTGGAATTCTCCGAGATTCAGAGCTGGAGCTGGGGGCCCAAGCCTCTTTCCTCTCCCATAATTCATGTCCTGTTTCTGATTTGTCATTGATTACACCATCTGCGTGTGCCCTTGGCAACTTCCGGGTATTGTGCGTTCTGGAATCCTTGGCTCTCGGCAGCGTGGTGAAATCCTCACCCGTAAGGTGAGTCCCCCTGACTCTGGCCACTGCCCCGGTCTGCACCCGGTCCTCTGTGGTGAGGTGGGTATTAGAATGTATATTTTTCAAATATTTATGAGTTTATGTTCTTCTCTTTTTTGAGTTGAGTTACGGTAGCTCCAGCTTTGTGCACATAAAGGAGATTTCATTTGCACATCTCTACACGCGTGCACAGACCCACAAGCAACATGGTCCTGAGTAGTGCATTCCGTTTCACGTCAGGGTCCTGCCACTGGCTTGTGCTCTGACCAGAGGCAAATCACCTATGCTCTCCGGACCTAATTTACTTCATCTGTTAAACAGACTAATAACCTCTGTCCTGCTTACTTCCCTCGATGGGCGAAGGAGATCGCACAAGAGAGTTGCAGGGTATCCTCATGCGTGCTGGGCATTGTCCCGTGTCATTGGGTGACAGTATCCACTGACACAGCAACGTTATTCTCAAAACATTGTGCAATTAAAATCCCTTTTAAATTAAAATTAAACCCATGTTAAGGCACCGAGCTGAAAGTTATTTTGTGAGACATGATGAAAACCAGTACTCTAAATTTGTTCCAACTAGAAGATCCGCTGCCATGTAAGGTGGAGTCCCTGAGGCCAAAGAGTAGTATGAATTGGGTAGTTCTTAAAGTCTGAAAAAAATTCTTAAAAAAAAAAAAAAAAAAAAAGTAGCTTGTTGCGTCCACTTTCAGATTTACAGTTTGCTTTCCAAAATAAAGATCCTAAGGTTTTGTCTTTTAGGACCTTTATGTTTATTCCTATGTTTTGTGGCATCTTTGTTTATGCAGTCACAATAAAATCACAAGGGATGGACAGATTATCATTATTATCTTTTTTTAAGCCACTAGAAACCCCTGAGAAGTTTGGTTTGTTTTGTTGTTTCTTTGATAGAAGGAAAGATGGACATCACCAAAAAAAAGTCTCTTTGCCTAAGACCTCCAACATCCTAGGACTAGATTCCTGCAGATAAGCCTTCTTATCCCTTCACTGTCTGATCCAAAATTTCTATTTAAAAACAAACAAAAGTGTCAAATGATTATTCCAGTATAAGACTTTCTCCTGACGTCTAGCTTGTTCTTTGGAGGCGGCTGCTCAGCGGTGACCACGGAGCATTCAGCCAGCTTACCCTCCTGGCTGCTGGCATAGAACGGTGTGAACTTATGAGCTCTCCAAACAGGGCTCCCCATGTCTTACTCATTTGCTCCGTGGAGAGTCTCACACACGCTGAGTTGCCTTATAACGAGGCTGTTTGAACGGCCATGATTATGTTCCCAATTCATTCCCCAGAGTCCATTTTCCCTGAAACAGCAGTATACTTAGGCCAAGATTCTCGATGAATCATTCCACCAGAAGGAGAAATGGGGATTTTTGAGAGAGAAAATACTTGTGGGCACTTGAATATGTATGAAAATAAACAGGAAAACAAAAACCAAATTCCCGGCACGAGGAAACAAAATGTTACCTTTACCTGACGTTGGAATGGAAGCATTTTCCAGTAATTTTCTTTCCCCCAGCACACCCATGGAGTAGAATTCCCATTTTACATGTCAAGAAACTAAGACGCGAAAGTCCCAAGTAACTTGGCTGGCGTCTTAAGTGAGGCCTTCGGCAGGGTTGGGAGCCCTGAGACCCCAGTACATTCATCACTAGTCTGCGAATTTTTGTGCTGTAATCATTTCTTTTCACTCTCTTCATCCCCAGTTGGTGTTATCACTTAAGGCTGGTTTGGCCTTTCTCAGAAGACATATTTCCAGTCTCGGGCGCCCTTTTATTGTCTGGGCTATGTTCAAGTGATAAGACATACATTTTATGCTATTGTGGGAACATAGTGTACTATGCTCAACAGCGGTGCCGAAGGGGGAAAAAAAATTAGCCTCAGCATGATTTCCTTATAACTTATAAAAAGCATTTGATTTGAATGTCTCCGCATGTCATTGTTTTCAGGAAAAAGATCTCTGATAGCATGTGGGCCTTTGCAGGCTAGCGTAGATCATTGTTTCCCCAGATGGCTGACCACAGAACCAGGCCCAGGAAAATGCATGCTCTTAAACATGGCATTTTGTTAAACGGAGGCCACTCGGGAGGCTCAGCCCTTAGGGTGCATGATTAAACAGATAATATCAGGAGTCTTCAGGTCCCTGGTAGTCCACATTTTTACTGCATAGATAAGGAACCAGTCAGATGGAGGTGAAGCCATTTGCTGAGGATGGAAAGAAGAAGAAGAGAAAGGAAAGACCCGGGGGCCGGTCTGTCCCCAGCCTGCCCCCTCCTCAGAACATGACCTGATACCACGCTCATACCTTGGCTTCCACCCCCAGGAGTTCAGCAACCATGCAGAAAGTGGCAGTACACTTTTAAGACACAATCTCAGACAATAAGACACATTATTTTTGTTTTGAGCTGTTCTCAAATGGATGACATCTACCAGGCTAGAAATAAATGAGAACTAAAACTGAAACTGATTTGTGGAATTTTATAATTTCAACATCTTGTGTGTACAAGCTTTTAAGAAATATACAGCTTTTTTAAAAGTGTGTGTATGTGTATATATATTATATATAATATATATATGTGTGTGTGTGTATATATATATATATATATATAATATATATAATGACTTTTTTTAAATTAATTGCAAGCTGCTGGAAGAGTACGTGTTGGCCTTGGAAAGATATGGGAAGAGTGTGCTCAGAAAGTGTATTTCCCTTTAATTGCGTTCATTGGTCAACTAGTGGTCCTAGATGGTTATCTTTGAAATTTCCTAACCTGTCTCACTTGGCTCCCCTTTCTGAAATTTATGCCAGCTGACCTCCAGTCACTGGATGTGAGCATCAACAGTGATAGAAAAGTAAAAAAAAAAAAAAAAAAAAAAAAAAACATTTTAAAGACAGGCAGACAAACTGGAAAATAAAAGACCCTTCTCTGCACCTTACTAGCCAAGGCACAGTTTTTAAGCCTCACTTAGGAACAAAAAAAACAAAGTAGAACATGACAATCAGCTACATATTCAACTGGGAACAGGAAATAGTGTAACCACAGCAACATTTTATATCCATCACCAGAAATGCAGTCATCAGTGTGGGGAATCCAGACGGCCACTTACATGCCAGCACTAAGCATTTTGGTTTCGATAGGTTCGCAAGACTGTCTTATGTACAAATTCGCAGAGCCCTCTGCAAGTGCTGCCATGTTAACTCCTGCGACTGGGCCAGGAGGGTAAAGCCATAAAAGAAACTTCAAAGCTCAGCCCCCTAATGGGATGTTGCCAGTAGTTCTGGCTGTCTTTGCATATTGGCCTAGTAAATTAACACTGGAGCACGTGGAACTTGGAACTGCTGTTCCTTCATTGTTGCTGCTGTTAACCAATTAATATTGAGCATCATAGAACCTAAAGTGGTAGACCTTTTTTTATGGACTGAATGGTGTCCCCCAAAATGTTGAAGTCCTAACCCCAGGACCTTAGAATGGAACTGTGTTTGGATATGGGGCCTCTAAAGAGGTATTTAAGGTTAAATAATATCCTAAGGGTGGAGCCCTGACCCAGCAGGACTGGTATCCTTGGAAGAAGAAGAGAGACCCCAGGGATACACCTACACAGAGGGAAAGCCATGCGAGGACAGAGAAAAGAGCTATTCCACAAGTCAAGGAGAGAGGCCTCAGGAGAAACCAGACCTGCTGGTACCTTGATCCTGGACTTCTGGCCTCCAGAGCTGTGAGATAATACATTTCTGTTGTTTACACGGCTGGAAATGAATTCTGGGATCATGGTAGAAATCTGTTTCTTTTCTCCATGAGGAAACAGAGAGATCTGAGTTTCTCCACCAGAACCACACGGTGAATTAAAGATCCAGCGTTCCTAGTCACCCTCTTCTCAGTTCAGAGGCTTCCTTTGTGAAAAGATCTTAATTCTGCTCTTGGTAAGCAGAACCGCTCTTCATTTGTGCAACCACTAACAGTAGGGATTCTCAAACTGTTTGTGCTACAGAAACTGATTGTGACTGAAGGGTCCAACCTCCAAGTAAAATAACAAGAAGCTGTTCCCCATTTTTCAGGAAGAGAAAAAAATACTTCGATTAAATCATCTCATTTTTTTATTCAATTTTTATTAAATTTTGATGCTTGGGGATGAATGAATATATAGCAACAAGAATGTAGGAGGAAATGAATAATAAAAACATCAGATATTAATAAAACCAAAGCAAAAAAGTAAGTTTTTTGAGAGATAAAAAAGAATTCTTTGCGGGAAGAAAGTCAAAAGTCAAAATCCTAGCAGTGTTGTGAAAGAAAGGAAGAGAAAAGGGTCCAGTGAACAATTCTACAAACGAAACTGGGGCGGCTGCTACTACAGATACTGTAAGGATATTTCAAAATCATGAGAGCTTACTGAATAAATTTATATCAATAAATTTGAAAATAGGGAAGATGGATAATTTCTAGAAAATATTATCAGAATTGACTCAAGAAGTAGAAAATCTGAATAATTTCAGCCATTTAAAAAACTGAATAAGGGGCACCTGGGTGTGGTTCAGTTGGTTGAACGTCCAATTCTTGATTTCATCTCAGGTCATGATTTCACAGTTCATGAGATCAAGCCCCACGCTGGGCTCCTGCTTGTGTGCACACCTTCTCAGAGTAAGTAAACATTTTTTAAAAATTAGAGAAGTGAATAATCAAAAGTGTGCCTCTCACCACCCATCAAAAAAGACACCTGCACAGAGTGATGTCAGCAAAATGGCAGACCAAGAAGATCCAAGCTCCCATCTTCCCCACAAAAACACCAATACAAAATAAAACAAACACCCAAAACAGAACCGACTTTGAACAAATTCTGTAGAAGCACTGGAAAACAATGAAACGTTTACAGCAACCAGGTGAAAGCCCAAACAAGCAAAGCCATGTTCATGGCATTAGGGAGGTTTTATGGCTCCTTACTCATGCCCCACAGTCTTGGTTTCCTTTCCTCAAATGTAGACCCTATTTGTTCCAGTCTGCTTGGGAGATCCCTGAAAGACTGACTTGCTCACTTAGTCTCAGTGACTTGGAACATGTGCAGGAAGAAAGGTGCACACTGCTTTAAAAAGCTACAAGGTAGGCAACAGATGTAAAAATAGGTTTAAAAAAATACTTCCATGCATCAAGGGACACAGTCAACCACACAAAAATACAACCTATGAAATGGGAGAAAATGTTTGCAAAAATAGAGATGAATATTTAAAAAATATGAAGAAATTCTACAGTTCAACAACAATAAAAAACGAATTGAAAAAATGGTCCAAGTACTTACTTGACTAGACACTGCTCCAGAGAAGATATACAAATGGCCAAGAAGCACATGAAAAGATGTTCATCATCACTAATCAGATTAGGAAATGCAGATCAAAATCACAATGAGGTGCTACTGGATACCCATTACAATGACTACCATCAAAACAAAACAAAACAAAACAGCAAGTATTGTTGACGGCGTGGAGATATTGGAATCTTGTGCACTGTTGGTGGGAATGTAAAATGGTGCAGCCACTGTGGGAGACAGTATGGTCAGTCCTTAAAAAATTACATGAAATTATCATGCGATCTAGCAATTTCATTTCTGGCTATATACCCATATTATTCACAATAGCCATAATGTGTCTTACCCAAGTGTCCATTAATGGATGAATGGATAAACAAAATGTGGTCTATATATACAATAGAATATTATTCATCCATAAAAAGGAAGACTGTTGTGATACATATGTCTGCTCTTACTCTTTCATTTCAACAGAGATCTAGAGTTCCTAATCAAAGGGATAAGATGAGACACACAAAGGAAATACAAAGAAAATATAAGAATTGTGAAGGAAGAGACAAGTCCTCTTCTTTGCATATGATACATTTGTTTACATAGAAAAATCTGGGAGAATCGAGAAACAATTATAACTGATTCAGCAACCTTGGTCTTTATAAGGTCCACTTAGTAAAATCATTAGCATTCCTATGCCCAGTAGGAAATAAATATAAAACAGAATACAAAAACTAGTGACTTCAAATTTTTTTTTTTTTCCAACGTTTATTTATTTTTGGGACACAGAGAGACTGAGCATGAACGGGGGAGGGGCAGAGAGAGAGGGAGACACAGAATCGGAAACAGGCTCCAGGCTCCGAGCCATCAGCCCAGAGCCCGACGCGGGGCTCGAACTCATGGACCGCAAGATCGTGACCTGGCTGAGGTCGGACGCTCAACCGACTGAGCCACCCAGGCGCCCCAAAAACTAGCGACTTCAAGGCTAGCCCTGTAATGTCATTTTACTCACATTTCTTGGGTGGGAAGCAAAAGTTGTTATACTAAGAATAAACTATTAGACTATCTTGTCTATGACCCAGCCCACATCCTTGGTATAGTCTGGGAAAGAAAGTATCCCATATGTGAACATCTCCAGCCTAATATCAGAACAGAAGAAAATGTTGAGAACTGCTCCATTCTTTTAGACCAGGCTATTTCCTTCCAATATACCATATGTCAAGTCATTCACTCAGTTTATATTTGTTGAGCACCGATCATGCACTAAACATATTCTAGGCACTACTAGAATAGGAGTTGACAAGGCAGATACAATACTTGCCCCTATGGGACTTATATTCTATTTTTTTAATAGTTATTTATTTATTTTGAGAGAGAGAACAAGACCATGAGTGGGTGAGGGGCAGAGAGGGAGAGAGAGAATCCCAAGCAGGCTCTACTGTCAGCACAGAGCCCGATGTGGGGCTTGATCTCACAACCATGAGATCATGACCGGAGCTGAAATGAAGAGTTGGATGCTTAACCAACTGAGCCACCCAGGCACCCTGGGACCTATATTCTAATGAAGATAATTTTTTTTTAAGTCCTGTTGGTGATCAATGCTATGAAGAAAACAGGGTATGAGTATTTATAGTGAAAGTGAGGTTGGCCCTGGCGGAAGGGCTGTATTTGAGGTAAGACCCCAACGATGAACAGAAGGGTGGACCCGTGTAGATCTAAAGCACTGGCCTTTCAGACCAAAGGAACAGCTAGGATCAAGGTAGACAAGGAGGAGAGGCATTAAGTATGGAGTGTCTGATTGGAAATGATGCTGGAGAAGTAGCCAGAGGCTGGACCACTCAAGGCCCTCATAGACCATGGTGAGAAGTTTAGTTTTTTTGTTCTAAAAATAAAAGGAAGTTACCATAGGATTTTAAGTAGGGGAATACATATCTTTAAATAGAAGCAGAGAGAGCAGTTACAGGCTCTTGCAGTGGTTTGGGTGATAAATGGTGGTGGTTACATTTAGGATGATATCACTGAAGGTGGTGAGAAGCTGCCAGGTTTTAAATAAAAATTCTAGAGCCAGTTGGCCTTGCTGATAGATTGCACGTGATATATTAGGAAAGAGGAGTCAAAGATGACTTCTAGACTGGAATTTGAGCATCTGAGAGAATGCTGAGGTTTCGAGAGATCAGGATCCTTGAGGAAGTACTGAAGGAATAGTGGTTTATTCAGCATCCAAAAGAGGAGCTGGCAAGACTACCATCAAAAGAGGGGAGGAAGTCTTGTTCATTGTGGTTCCAGAGAGAAGGGAGATCAACAGATGAAAATTACACAGTGGGCAGCTGTGGGCTCATTAGGAGAAAGGATTTTAGGGTCATTTGTAACCTGCTCATCCCTACTTCTAAGAGCACCTTCAGTGTCAAAACCCTGTCCTGAGTGTTCCCGGAAGCTGAGTGACCCTCATTCTATTAAGGAGGAGAGCTGATTCCTTGATTGAGTGAATGTCTGGCCACATGGCCACTCATGCTTCAGCCCTGGAATAGTCAGCTGATTGTGATAAGCTAAGATAAAGCTCCCAACAGCATTCTGAGGGTTCTAGCACTCTCTGTGCACAGTACCATTAACCACATTTGGCTGTTGGCCATTAGAGTTTTAGTTCAAGAAAGTGGCTTGCCCACCACCACACTATAAAAAAATAGCTAGCAGCATGTTCCTTCACTATCCTAATCATCAGACCACACAGAAGAAAGGCCAGTAAACTTTAACTCGTGCATAAACCTGTGCCAAGACCTGCTAAAAAACCTTGTTAAAATACAAACACCACGTCTTTTTTTTTTCAGTGCAAATTTAATGGGAGGTGCTCATGTACCATCTGTCTCTTTCCGCTGGGCAGACTGGCATTACTCTAACATCTGTACCATTGGTTACATTATACGGGGTGTTTGAGGGCTATTTGTATGATGTGACATTGGAATTAGGGGAGTGACTATCTTTAGATGACAAACGAACTTGGGTAGAAGTCATTTTTCATGTGTGTGTTTACATTTGGAAACTTGGAAACATGAGGGGCTCCCTGGACAAGGATGTCCTGGCTGCCAGCCATCACTCAGCAGTCAGATGCTTTTCCGTTCTGAATCCCTGCTTTGCTTACCATACGCATAAGCTCAACACTGCATGTACCTCAAGTACCATTTCTCGAAAGTCCATGGGTTAATTGAGCCTACCACACCAAGCGTGAGGGGCCAGCCACAGACTTTGTTGTGAGGTTACACTTAGGGTTCTATTTTATCTAAATTTAAAACTTCTTCTCTAGTCAACCTTTTTCTCCACCACAATGAATGAATGGATGCATGGATATGTGGGGTGACGCTAGATTTCACGGTCAAAGAACTGGAATAGAGACAGACATAGGGTCCCCAGATCTTACAACCCTTCCTTATACTACAGTAAAGCTGGAAGAGTGTTTTTTAGATTTTTTAGACATAGTTAAAAAGAAATAAATGTGTATAAACCTGTGTATTGCTTGAGGGTCCTTCTATAAATGGAGGGTTACATATTGTTCCTTGAGTTTTTATTTGACTCTCTCTAGGAGAGCCTTCCATTTTACACACATACAGCTACTTCTTTCTAACCATTGGAGACGTGCAATTAAGCCATGCGCTCCTTATTATTGGACGTTTGGGGTGATTTCCACCGTTTCTGCCATTGTACGCTTTATGTGTGTGTTCTAACTGGAACAGTTTGAATTCAGTTTTAAGAGATTATTTTGAGCTGTAATTATCCCCGCCGAATCCCAGGCATGCATGTTCGTGTAGAGCAGATTCATAGCAGTGACATCACTGTGCCCCCGCTTACGTGTACTTGTAAGTTTGGGTACCCACGGCTGTGCCACTTTATACTTTTACAGCATATGGACGTCTCCATTTCCTCCACATCTTCACCAGTACTGGACGTTACCCATATTTTTTATATTTGGTGATCTGATAAATTAAACAAATAGGTGTCATTACTCAATTTGTCGTCCCCTAATTACTCAATTACTAATGAGTATGAATAGAGAGGGAGCTATATTTCATGGGTCACCTATCCTTATCACTGGCTATTTTTCCTTTTCACGCTGTTCTACAGAATATGTGTATAACATGGACCCTCGCCCTGTGGTCTAAGTGTAAAATTCTTTCAATCTGTCTCATTTTTAATTTTGTTTATTGATTGTTGTGGGTTACAAATGTTTTAATATTTAATTATTATTCTTCATGGATTCAAATGCCTTATTTCCTGAGGCACCTGAATTTGGGTTTCACTTTGGAAGGTCATCTCTACCCCCTGAGCTCCAGAACCTGTCTCTTATCTCTGTTAATGCTTCCATCATTTTTTTAAATGTTTACAGTGTTAATTCATCTGTAACCTATTTATTGTGTGATGTGAAGGGATCATACCATCTATGTAGTACCTTGTCCCCTCTGCACTGATTTGGAATGCCCTGTGACTCACCTGTTAAAATTCCTATATGTGCGTGGACATGTTTCCAGACTTTCCCATTGGTCTATTTATCTGTTGTGTGCTAATTACATACTATTTTACTATTGTAATTTTGTAATGTGTTTCGGTATCTAGCATGTCAAATTGTCTCTCATTATTCATTTTTTTCAAAATTGTCTTCCTATGTATTTTTTCTTTGGTATAAATGTCAGAATAAGTATGCCACTTTTTTTAAAAGAAATATGTGGCATTTTTTTTTCATTAAATTCTATTTTAGATTAATTTTAAAAATCACCACCCTTTTTGTAATGTTTTCTGGCTTTGGAAAATGACATCCTGTCAGAAATCTAAGTGTAAAAATTGAATCTACAGGGTTTTACAACCTGGAAAAAAATATGACTGATACGCTTTAAAACTGGGTACAAAGAAAGGCTTTCTACCTATGGTTCAAAGTCCAACTGCAGTAAAAGATTTACATGATCTGAATGCAAAAACAAAACACTTTTTTGCATCAGGAAAGTCAAAAGGCGAATAACAGAGAAAATATGTACAACACATCCACGAATAAAGGTCTGATATTAAAATACTGCTTCACTGGGTTGTGGAGAGAAGTGGTTTTACTGAGTACTAATAAGAATTGTTCTTATTCTGCTGGATATATTAATTTTAATGATACATAATGTATATTATACACGTGACAAATGGTAGTGCTTCTCCCTGCTGAAAGCTGACCAGTTCAGACCTCTTGTGTGGAAATGCGTTTGCACTGGGCAAATGACGACTAACTTCTGGGACACGATCTAGAGCTCCAGCTAAGATGCACCCCTATTTCTTCCATCTTTTCCCCCTATTCATAGAACAAACCTGTGTTTTGACTTTCCGTCTGCTATCGTTCATCGTCGTGATGTCTTAAGGTCCTTCAGTATCATTTCTCTCTCCCTGTGGATAATAGTTGTAATCAATAAGTGAGCTGTAGGGGCACCTGGGTGGCTCAGTCGGTTAAGCATTCGACTTTGGCTCAGGCCATGATCCCAGGGTCATGTCAGGCTACTCACTGAGTATGGAGTCTGCTTGGGATTCCCTCACTCTCTCTCTCAGTCCCTCCCCCACTCTCTCGCTCAAGAAATAAAAATAAATTATAAAAACTACATTAACTGTAATTTAATTTGTAATTCAACCAGTGCTGCCAACCCATTGGATTCCTCTATCGTCCTCATAGAAGTAGGGCCTAGAGCAGTATAGTCTCCTGCTGGCCTGTTCTTCTGCATCTATAGCTTATCCTGGACCAGGTGACTTCTTGTGATTTTCATAAAATAACAGGCTTTCAAACTGACAGGACTAGTCCAGCTTCTTCAACTTAAATATGAAGACCTGCATTTTAGAAACTGTGCGTACTAACTTTGTATACTAGCGAGGTAGACGGGCTGTGGATTGGTAGATACACAGCCTAGAATGTGTAGTTAGTACCGTAACTAAAACTAATATATTTATATATAAATTGCCTTGTGCCGGAGAGTATTTTCTATAGCTAATGGAGATTACAATCCTGGTCTCTCCCGCCATGGACTGGCAAACTTGCCACCCGGCTAATAGAACGTTCTGCCATGATGGGAACACCCTATATATGCTGTATCTGCAGGATATGTGCCTGTCGAGGACTTAAAATGTGGCTAGTATGACTGATGAACTGAATTTTTTAAATTCAATTTTCATTTTATTTTAAAGTTTATTTTGAGAGAGAGTGTGTATGGGAGGAACAAAGAGAGAGAACCCCAAGCAAGATCTGCACCATCAGCACAGAGCCCGACGTGGGGCTTGAACTCACGAAGCGTGAGATCATGACGTGAGCCGAAACCAAGGGTTGAAGCCTTAGACGACTGAGCCACCCAGGCGCCCCTTTATTTTAAATAGTCACATGTGCTATGTGGGCATGTGGACACATAGACAACACGGCTCTAAACCGCCTAAGACTTTAAAATATGACTTTGCATATATATAAGATTATTATTTTACCGTGTGGTTGGCCATTATAAATGCTAAACTGCTTTTCTCTTTCTCTAGATTCCATCACTCAGCACCAGGTCTGTGCCTCTGAAAACTACCTGTTGCTTCAGTGATGGAGCCATCAGTCAGCACATGGCTACCGCCACCGGCTTGCAACGTTGTCTTTGGACATTCAAATGAGCAAACCCTGACGAGAAGGAAAGGACACAACACGATGCCTTTTGACACCATCACCTATTTGCCTTGTGTGCCTTGTGGTTTTTACATAAAGAAGCTCCTTTGTGTGACTTTCTGATGACTGAATGTGTTTTAAAGAAGCACTGCCAGCCTATAGGGGCCTTTTCTGTATAATGCCAATCTTAGTATTGTGATAACGATCATGATTAAAAGCTCACAGAACCTTGGTCATTAAAGCACCCATAGTGGTAAATAAAGACTGGGAATTAAATTGTTTGATTAGTGAGATCCAACAATCCCCAAAGTTTCTTGGTTGGACTCTAACATCTTTATTGGCATACCATACACTAACTATGAAGGATGTTGATCACTTTATTAGATTTTTGTCAAAGTAATGAATGAAGACAGGTGTAGGAGCTTTGCAATAATTAATGCCACCAGAGGATCTCCAATTCTCCAAGTTAGTGTTTGGTGAGGACAGCATTACCAACAAGAGATCGTGGCCTTTACTGGCTGCCACAATGCTTGGCTCTCCTTAGAGGAAATCGGCAGTGGGACTGAATCATTACACGTGGACCCGTCACCTTCTATAGTAGAGAAGTGCTACATCCCAACAAGGCTGAAGGTGCCACTAAGACTCCCTCCTGACCCTGTTCCCTCCCCATGCTATCTCTTCCTCATCTCACGGGTTATTCCTACGTTACCAAATTTCCAGCCCCTCAGTGGAACAACTTCTAGAATAAACCTTCAAGGAAGGAGATAGAAATGCGCAGGGAAATAATGAAGGGTTTTCTCTTAATTTTGATATAATATATGCCCCAAATAATCCCCTCATATTACTCATGCCCCAACAACAGTCGTTCCTCGGTACAACTCCACTCCTTCCACGTTATAAACCTTGTTTCACTATATCTATGGGAGTGCTGGGCTTGGCTACTTTGAACCTCAGGTACTTTGGCAGAGCTCTCACAACACCAAAAATTCCTGAAGAGGCTGACAAAAACCATGCTGACGCTTGCTGTGGATCATCCCCTACCACTATAGGCCACCGACAACCACCCATCCCCAGTGTCAAGTCCTGATTCCCAATGCTGGTCTGCCAGTGGTCAGCCAAGATTCTCTTTCTACACAGCAACATTTTATGAGGGTACTGATTTGTGTCAGGAATTACACTAAGCATCTTCTATGTGGTTTCTCATTTAACCCTAACAACCTTAAAAGTTAGTTGCTACAGATTTGCAATCCCTTACCTGAAACACACAGAGTTAAGAGTATCTCAGAATTCTTTTTTTTATTTAAAAATTTTTTAATATTTATTTTTGAGAGAGAACACGAGCAGGAGAGGGGCAGAGAGAGGGAGACACAGAATCCAAAGCAGGAGACACAAATCCAATCCAGGCTCTGAGCTGTCAGCACAGAGCTTGATACAGGGCTCAAACCCATAAGTCATGAGATCATGACCTGAGCCAAAGTCGGACACTTAACCGACTGAGCCACCCAGGTGCCCCAAGAGTATCTCAGAATTCTTTTTTTTTTTTTTAATTTTGAAAGGCATGTGGCTCTCACCATTTCCATGTAAGATTGTATTGCTGAGTATACCAAGAGAAGGCAGCAAGAAAAAAGAAGGCATGCAGACTGGAAATGAAGAAGTAAAACTATTTTCAGATCATAGGATACTACATGTAGAAAATTATAAGGAAACAAATACAGAGCACGTTTAGCAAGGTTACAGTGTATGAAATTTACATAACTAGCTGAATTGTATTTCTGTTTGCTGCAATAAACAATTCACAAATGGAATTAAGAATACATTTCCAACACTGAGAATGGCTTATTGAGAAGATGGCAGAGTAGTATGGGGACCCTGAGCTTGTCTCGTCCCTGAAACTCAGCTACATCAGCACCAACCCATTTTGAACACCTAAGAAATTGAGGAATAACACAATAATCTGCAAAACTTGAGCCACAAAACTCAGCAGGTATGCTGTGTGGAGAGATGAACTGGGGGAGAGAAAAGCCGTAGAGGGTAGGAAGTCCTTTTCTCAGAGAGAGGACAGAGGAAAAAAAAAAAGAAAGGGGGAGTCCATTGCATTGGTACCATGCCAGAAAAGCACTTCCCCAAAAGGTAGCTGGAGAGAAAGAGTGAAAACACTCACAGGGGACTGAACAAGAAATCTGTTACCCAAAACCATTGACGGGAAGAAAGGAGAGGGTTTCAATACCACAGGATTCTATAAACAGTGGAGGAGAGTCTGAACTTCCACAACCCAGTGCCTGGTGGTGCTCTGGTGAGGAAGCAGGGCGAATCCCCAGGAACAGGCAGCAGAGTCTAAGGGGCCATGTGCCACATGGGGAGAAGCGGTTCCCCTGATTGGAGGGCATGTGGTAGAGGCCATACGGCCTCCCCACAAAGATCCCAGGAGACTCCAGAGAGCAGTCACATTTGCTGGTACTGGAACAAAGATGTCAGAGTGTGGTGAATCCCGGCGCCAGCTGTGTGTTGTGATTTGCCATAATCTCTGAACCTCTGCTTCTGTGCAATCGCATGAACGTTTTCTGGGGCAAGCTGGTACCCAGCCGTTGCTCAGTGAGACCCTCCCCCAGAGAGTTGGCAAGAGTCCAAGCCACGGGGGTCTCTGAAGTTAGGGGTGTTGAAACACAGCCCCATCTGAGATAAAACTCTGGAGGGAGGTGCTGCTGCCTGGCAGGCAGTCAGCTTGGACACAGACAGGGTAGAGGTGGGGAATGGATGGAGGCCTCAGACAAAGGAAGGGTGCTTGATCCCGGGTCAGTGAGAGCACAAAGTTCCTGTGCCAGAGACTAGGTTGCTGGGTGAAGCCATTTCCACCTCTCCTGCACAAGCACATGTGCACGCGCACACACACACACACACACACACACACACGTGCACCACACTGATCCACCCCAGTAAGCTAAGCAGCACCACCTTGTGGAGAACGGAGCCATTACACCAAGCCCCACCCACCTGCACCCTCCAGACACATCCCCCAGAAGACCAGGATAAGTTCTCCATCTGCTTACTGTATGCATTATAGAGGGCCTCACAGTTTCAGTTCTAGGGGAAACTGGATATAATTTCATTTGAGTTTCATTCTGTTTGCTGGTCTGTTTATTTGTTTACTTTGCTTCTGTTTTTGATGTTGTTTTTCTTTCTCTTTCTTGGATACAGAAAGGCCAAATTCTTTTTTTATTTTTTCCTTTATTTTTTCTATTTTTTCTTTATTCTATTTTCTTTAAATTTTTCTTTAATTTTTAAATACTGTTTAACTTTTTTTTTTCCTTTCTCTTTTTTGTCTAGTATTTCAAGCTTCCCTCAACAAACAGACTGAAACACACCTAAGGCTCTAACTTCCTTTATTTGATTTTTTGTTTTGTTTTTTATTTTTTAATTTCTTTTTTCTTTTATTCATCTTTTTCTTCTTCCAAAAGGACAAGATGGAAGAATTCACCCCAAAATGACAGCCAGAGATTTCACCAACACAGATATGAGTAAGATGTCTCACTAGAATTTAAAACCATGATTGTAAGAATACTACCTGGGATTGAAAAAAGTATAGAAGACATTGGCGAATCCCTTTATGCAGAGATGAAAGAAGAAAAATCTAATCAGGCCAAAATAAAAAATGCTATAACTAAGATGCAATCTTGAATGGATGTGGTGATGGCAAGGATGGACAAAGCAGAGCAGTGAATCACTGAAATAGAAGACAAAATTATGGAAAATAATGAAGCAGAAAAAAAGAAAGTCCAAAGATAACAATACAAGACTTAGAGAACTCAGTGACTTATTAAAAAGGAATAATATTCAAATCATAGGAGTCCCAGAAGAAGAAAAAAGAGAAAAAGGGACAGAAAGTTTATGTGAGCAAATTATAGTACAAAACTATCCTAATCTGGGGAAGACACAGATATCAAAATCCAAGAAGCACAGAGAACTCGCATCATTAGATTCCACAAAAACTGGCCGTCACCAACCATATCATAGTCAAATTCACAAAAATACACAGACAAGGAAAGAATCTTGAAAGCAACAATAGGAAAAAAATTCCTTAACCTACAAAGGAAGACAGATTAGGTTTGCAGCAGACCTATCCACAGCAACTCAGCAGGGTAGAAAGGAATGGTAGGATATATTCAACGTGCTGAAAAAGAAAAATATGCGGTCAAGAATTCCTTATCCAGCAAGGCTGTCATTCAAAATAGGAGAGATAAAGGGTTTCCTAGACCAAAAAAAAAAAAAAAAAAAAAAAAACTAAAGGAATTCATGACCACTAAACCATCGCTGCAGGAAATTTTAAGGAGGACTCTTTGGAGAAAATGCAAAACAAAACAAGAAAGGCCAAACGCAACAAAGACTAGAAAGGACCAGAGAACATCACCAGAAGCACCAACTCTACATGCAACACAATGGCACTAAATTCATATCTTTCAATAGTCACTCTAAATGTAAATGAACTAAATGCTCCAATCAAAAGACACAGGGTATTGGAATGTATAAAAAAAAAAAAAATAAGGGCCATATATATGCTGCATATAAAAGACTTATTTTATCCCTAAAGATACCTGCAGATTGAAAGGAAGGGAATGGAGATCCATCTATCATGCTAATGGATGTCAAAAGAAAGCTGGAGTAGCCATACTTGTATCAGACAAAGTAGATTTTAAAGGAAAGACTGTAAGAAGAGATGAAGAAGAGAAATATACCATAATTAAGGAATCTATCCACCAAGAAGATCTAACACTTGTAAATATTTATACCCCCAACTTGAAAGCACCCAAATATAAATCAATTAACCACAAACAAACAATTGATCATAATACCATAATAGTAGGGGACTTTAACACCCACTTACAGCAATGGACAGATATCCAAGCAGAAAATAAGGAAACAATGGCTTTGAATGACATATTGAACCAGATGGACTTAACAGATATATCCAGAATATTTCATCTTAAAGCATTGGAATACACATTCTTCTGGAGTTCCCATGGAACAGTCTCCAGAATATATTACATACTGGTTCACAAAATCAACCCTCAACAGGTACAAAAAGATCGATATCATACTATGCATATTTTCAGATCACAATGCTATGAAACTTGAAATCAACCACAAAAAAATTTGGGAAGACCATGAATACTTGGAGATTAAAGAATATCCTACTTGGGTGCCTGAGTGGCTTAGTCAGTTGGGCGTCCAGCTTCGACTCAGGTCATGATCTCGCAGTTTGTGAGTTTGAGCCCCGCGTTGGGCTCTGTGCTAACAGCTCGGAGCCTGGAGCCTGCTTCGGATTCTGTGTCTCCTTCTCTCTCTGCCCCCCCCCCACTTGTACTCTGTCTCTATCAAAAATAAATAAATGTAAAAAAAAAATTGAGAAAAAAAGAATATCCTACTGAAGAATGCACAGGTTAACCATGAAATTAAAGGAGAAATTAAAAAGTACATGGAAGCCAATGAAAATGAAAACACAACAGTCCAAAACCTCCGGGATGCAGAAAAGGCAGTCACAAGAGGGAAGTATATAGTAATCCAGGCCTTCCTAAAGAAGGAAGAAATGTCAAAAATAACAACCTAACCTTACACCTAAAGGATCTGGAAAAAGAACAGCAGGTAAAGACCAAAACAAGTTGAAAAAGGGAAAAATAAAGAGGAAAGAATGAAAAATGATATCAAAATTTAAAAACAAAAACAAAAAACAAACAAAAACAAAACAGATCAACAAAATCAAGAGCTGGTTCTTTGAAAGAATTAACAAAACTGAAAACCCCTTAGCCAGATTTATCAAAAGGGAAAAGAGAAGGATCCAAGTAAGTAAAGTCACAAATGAAAGAGGAAAGATCACAAGCACCACCATAGAAATACAAATAATAATAAGAGAATATTATGAGCCAACAAATTGGGCAGTCTAGAAGAAATAGACAAATTCCTAGAAACATATAAACTACTAAAACTGAAATAGGAAGAGATAGATAATTTGAACAGACCAATATCCAGTAAAGAAATTGAATCAGTAATAAAAAATCTCACAACAAACGAGAGTCCGGAGCTAGATGGCTTCCCAGGAGAATTCTACCAAACGTTGAAGAAGAGTTAATACCTATTCTTTTGAATGGTTGCATAAAATAGGAATGGAAGGAAAACTTCCAAACTCATTCTATGAGACCAGCCACTACCTTGAATCCAAAACCAGACAAAGACCCCAGTAAAAAGGAGAATTACATACCAGTCTCCCTGATGAACATGAATGCAACAATTCTGAACAAGATGCTAGCAAACTGAATCCATTGAAAGAATTATTGACCACAATTAAGTAGGATTTATTCCTAGGCTACAGGGGTGGTTCAACATCCACAAATCAATCAACATGAAACATCACATTAATAATAATAAAAAAAAAGAATCACATGATCCTCTCAATATGTGTACAAATAAACATTTGACAAAATACAGCATCCTTTTTGATAAAAACGCTCAAGAAAGTAGGGATAGAAAAAACATACCTTAAGGTCATAAAGACCATATACCAAAGACCCATAGCAAAGATCATCCTCAATGGGGAAAAACTGAGAGCTTTCCTCCCTAAGGTCAGGAGCACAATGGGGATATCCACTCTCATTACTGTTGTTCAACATAGTGTTGGAAGTCCTAGCCTCATCAATTAGACAAAAAATATAAAGAAAAGGCATCCAAATCAGCAAGAAAGGAGTCAAACTTTCACTCATCATGGATGACATGATTCTACGGGGAAAACCCAAAAGACTCCACCCAAAAACTGCTAGAACTGATACATGAATTTGCAGAATATTAATCAATGTACAGAAATCAGATGTATTTCTATACACCAATAATGAAGGAGCAGTAAGAGAAATCAAGGAATCAATCCCATTTACAATTGCACCAAAAACCATAAAATACTTAGGAATAAACTTGCCCAAAGAGGTAAAAGATATGTATGCTGAAAACTTTAGAAAGTTTATGAAAGAAATTGAAGAGGACACAAAGAAATGGAAAAACATTCCATGCTCATGAATCAGAACAAATATTGTTAAAAAGCTATACTACCTAAAGCAATCCACACATTCAATGCAATCCCTATCAAATTAACACCAGCATTCTTCACAGAAATAGAGAAAAAAATCATAAAATTTGTATGGTGCCAGAAAAGACCATGAGTAGCCAAAGAAATGTTGGAAAAGAAAACCAAAGCTGGAGGCATCACAGTTCCAGACTTCAAGCTGTATTACAAAGCTGTAATCATCAAGACAGTGTGGCACTGGCACAAAAATAGACACACAGATCAATGGAACAGAATAGAGAACCCAGAAATGGGCCAAAAAATGTATGGCCAGCTAATCTTCAACAAAGCAGGAAAGAATACCCACTGGAAAAAAAGTCTTTTCAGCAAATCGTGTTGGGAAAACTGGACAGCGGCATGCAGAAGAATGAACCGGGATCACTTTCTTACACCATACGCAAAAATAAACTCAAAATGGATGAAAGACCTAAATGTAAGAAGGAAATTATCAAAGTCCTAGAGGAGAAAATAGGCAACAACCTCTTTGACCTCTGCCGTAACAACTTCTTACTAGACATGTCTCCGGAGGCAAGGGAAACAAAAGCAAGCATGAAGCTAAAAAGCTTCTGCACAATGAAGGAAACAATCAACAAAACTACAAAGCAACAGACAGAATAGGAGAAGATATGTGCAAATGACATATCAGATAAATGGTTAGTGTCCCAAATCTGTAAAGAGCTTATCAAACTCAACACCCCCCCCAAAAAAAAAAAGTCCAATGATGAAATGGGCAAAGACATGAACAGATATTTTTCCAAAGACATCCAGATGGCTAACAGACACATGAAAAGATGTTCAACATCACTCATCATTAGGGAAATACAAATCAAAACCACAATGAGATACCACCTCCCACCTATCCGAATGGCTAAAATTAGCAACTCAGGAAATAACAGATGTTGGCAAGGATAAGGAGAAAGGGGAACACTTTTGCACTGATGGTAGGAATGCAAACTGGTACAGCCAGTATGGATGTTCCTCAAAAAATTTAAAATAGAGCTACTCTACTACCCAGCAATTGCACTATTAGGTATTTATTCAAAGGATAAGATTCAAAGGGGCACATGCATCCCAATGTTTATAGCAGCACTATCAACAATAGCCTAATTATGGAAAGAGCCCAAATGTCCACCGACTGATGAATGGATAAGAGGTTATTTATGTACGTGTGTGTGTGTGTATATAGACACACACACACACACACACACACAATGGAATATTAGTAATCGAAAAGAATGAAATCTTGCCATTTATAGATGGAACTAGAATATATTATACTAAGTGAAATAAGTCAGAAAATGATAGATATCATATGATTTCACTCATGTGGAATTTGAAACACAACAGATGAACATAGGGGAAGGGAAGGAAAAATACGATAAAAACAGAGAAGAAGGCAAACCATCAGAGACTCGCAAAGACAGATAACAAACTGAGGGTTTCTGGAGGGGTATCTGGTGGGGAGATGGGCTAAATGAGTGATGGGCAGTAAGGGGGGCACTTGTTGGGATGAGCACTGAGTATTATACGTAAGTGATAAATCAATAAATAAATCAATAAATTCTACTCCTGAAATCGTTATTACACTATATGTTAACTAACTTGGACTTAAACATTTTTTTAAAGTATGATTGTGCTGACAACCACACAATGATATGATTGTACTTAATACCACTGAACTATATCCTTGAAAATAGATAAAATTATAAATTTTATGTTATATATATTTTACCACAATTAAAAAGTAAAAAAGAAAAATACAATTCCAGGGGTGCCTGTGTAGCTCAGCTGGTTAAGCATCAAAGTCTTGATTTCAGCTCAGGTCATGATCTCATGGTTCATGAGATTGAGCCCTGAGTTGGGCTCTGTGCTGACAGTGTGGAGCCTTCTTGAGACATTCTCTCTCTCTCTCTCTGCCCTCCCCTGCTCATGCTCTCCTTAAATAAATAAACTTAAAAAAAAAAGAATACAATTCCATTGATGAAGGCAACTATAAATAAAGTATATAGAAAAAAAATTCAGGAAATATAAGACCTATACACTGAAACCTGTCATTGCTGAGAAAGATTAAAAATCTAAATAAACGGAGAAATACACCCAGTTTTTGGATTAGAAGACTCAATATTGATGTCTGTTCTCTTCATCTATAGATTAAATGTAATTATCAAGATCCCAGGTCATCTTTTTAATAGAGTTGGAAAAGCTGATGCTAAAATAGATACAAAAATGCAAAGAACCCCTAGTAGACAAAACAATTTTTTAGAAAAAGAAATGTTGAAGGATTCCCATTGCCAGATTTCAAAATGAACTATCAACTTGTAGCAATCAACACGTGTGGTGCTGGCATAAAGAATATAGATCAGGAGAACAATATGTATAGTCGGTTGATTTTCACCAAAGGTGCCAAGGCAATTCACTGCAGTAGAATATTTCTTAAAACAAATGGCCATGGAAAAAGGAAGAAGAAGAAAAGACAAAAATGCACTTATATCCTTACTTCACATGCAAAAACACAAGAAAATGTGTATAGATCCTTACCTCACACCATACACAAAAATTAACTCAAAATGGAGCAGAAACCTAACTCAGGGCTTGTCAAGCTCAGCACTACTGACATTTTGGACCAAATAATTCTTTGCTGTTGGGGGGGCTGTCTTGTGCACTGCAGTGTGTGTAGCACCATCACTGTCCTCTACCTACTAGATGCTAGTAGCACACCCCACCCAGTTGTCCAAAGGTCTCCAGGTATTCCCAAATGTCCCCTGGAGAACAAAACTGTTCCAGCTAAGAACCACTGACCTAACATAAAACTGAAATTATGAAATGTTTAGAAAACATAGCAGGAAATCTTTCTTGCCTTAGGTTAGGCAAAGATGTCTTGCGCATGAAATAGACATTAAAGACAATTCACAAATAAACTGGACCTCAAAGTTACAAATTTGTTTGCTCTTCAAAAGAAAACATTAAGGAAATGCAAAGACAAGCCACAGGCTAGGAGAAAAGGTTTGCAAACCAAAAATCTGATAAAGCAATTGTATCTAGACTGTGTAAAGAACTTCTATTCATTAAGAAGATAAACAATGGGCAAAAGACATTTGACATAAGAACATATACAAATGGGGGGCACCTGGGTGTCTCAGTCGGTTAAGGGTCTGACTTTGGCTCAGGTCATGATCTCTTGGTTTTTGACTTAAAACCCTGTGTCGGGCTCTGGGCTGACAGCTCAGAGCCTGGAGACCGCTTCAGATTCTGTCTTCCTCTCTCTCTGCCCCTTCCCCGCTCATACTCTTGTCTCTCAAAAATAAATAAAAGAAAAATATACATAGGGCGCCTGGGTGGCTCAGTCTGTTAAGTGTCCGACTTCGGCTCAGGTCATGATCTCACAATTCATGGGTTCAAGCCCATGTTCTCAGAGCCTGGAGCCTGTTTCAGATTCTGTGTCTCCCTCTCTGTCTATCCTACCCCACTCACACTGTCTCTCTCTCTCTCTCAAAAATAAACATTAAAAAATAAACAAAAAATATATATATATATTTAAAAAGAACATATATAAATGATTAATAAACACATAAAAGATGCTCAACGTTATTGGTCATTAGAGAAATACAAGTTAAAAGCATGAGACACCACACGTACCCTCTGGAATAGCTATACCCGAAGATGCTGACCAGTATGTGGACAAACTGGAACTCTCATACACTGCTGGTGTGACTGCAAAATGATACACTTTGAAACCTATTTCACAGTTTCTTTTGAAAATTAAACATAAAAAAATTAAACAGACACTTACCATATGACCCAGCAACTCCACTCCTACAGAAATGAAAACAGGTGACTATACTAGGACTTTTTTTTCTTTTTAAGTGTATTTATGTGTTTTGAGAGGGAGAGAGAGAGAGAGAGCGAGCGCAGGGGAGGGGCAGAGAAAGAGGGAGAAAGAGAGAATCCCAAGCAGGCTCTGCACCATCAGCACAGAGCCTGATGCAGGGCTTAAACCTACAAACCATGAGATCGTGACCCGAGATGAAACCAAGAGTCCGACGCTTAAGTGACTGAGCCACCCAAGAGCCCCTACACCGGGACCTGTACACCAATGTTCCTAGCAACTTCATTCACAGCCACCCCAAACTGGAAGCAATCCATCAATTGAGAAATGGCATATATCCATGTCATGGACAGCTACCGAGCAACACAAAAGAATACTAATAGCGTGCAGCAACACAAATCACCCCCAAAGACACGTGATAAGTCAAAGAAACCAGACTCAAAAGATTACATGTTGTATGATTCCATTTAGAAAAAAATGCTAGAGAAGGCAGCAGTATAAAGGCCAAACTCAGAAGAACATTTCTGTGACAGGAGTAGGAGTGGGAATAGACAGCCAACATTTCGGTGTGATGGAAACACTTTGAAACCGGACCGTGATTTTGGTTGTACAACCAGACACATCTACTAAAATCACGGAACGGCACGCATTGAATGGTAAATTTTATGGTGCAGAAGTTGAAAGCTGTTTAAAAGAAAAGAGAAAGCTGTGTGGCAACTGTGGCATCGTACCTTTCGGATCTCACTTGAGACAGAACCTTCTGTTCAGCTGTAATGAGCACAGTCAGCCTCCAGCCTCCAGCCTTTAGGACCTCTGCCTCATCCTTTCAAGCCAAGGCCTTGCTCCATCTGGACAGTCAGTCCCCAGCCAAGAACTGGCTAATCCTGCTAATACAAGAGTCTGCAACATGTCCTACAGGCTTTCCTTATGGGATCCTGCTTCCTCCCTGCTGTACTTCTCACAGGACCTATCCCCCGTAAGACTCTAGCTCTCCTAACTTATGTCAGTGTCGGCTACCTGGTGGACCCATCCAACAAAACCCCCCAGTGCAACCCTGGGGCAGCAGCCGTAACTTAGTATTTCTTCAGTGACACACCTCACATTAAGTGGGATACATAAAACTAGTAACACAAGCTCGTCTATATTCAGATTAGATTTGCCTCTAATTCACTTACAAAACCTTCTATTTTTCAGACCTTTTGGACTTCGGGGTTGTGGTTAAGGGACCACGGGACCCTCTGCTTTTTGGAAATTACATAACTTGCACAGACTCACATAAACCAGTTTATGGAAAAACCGGCCTTTGAATGTCCCCACACGGTGCTGCTGGCTTACTCGGGCTCAACAGTACAACCCCGAGAATGTCCGGTGGACGGGTAACAATCAATTGTAAAATATTTACTTAGTGCCCACCACATGCAGGTCACTATTCTAAACGCTGTGTATGTTGACCTCGTCATCTCGTGGTCCTTACACTTGAAATCAAAGTATTTCCGAGAAACCTTAACTAGCAATGTTTTTCAGCCTTTTTTAAATAGCACAACTCTTTATTCATGTGAGATTGCATGAAAGTTGCGATAGGTAAAACAGGTCACTGATTAAACTTCTCTGATTAAAAATTGGGAGGGGGAATGGGAAGGTTACAGATCCTCACCCAAGGACCCTGTCCTTCGTCCCCACAGGGATGATCTCCCCTATGCCTCTATAAGCACTTAATGAGATGGCCCGCCTAGGCCAGTCCTTCGTGAACAAAGAAACAAAGCCACTCAACTAGTGAGCAGTAATTCTATGAAAATAAAACATCAGGACTCCTTACTCACAGTGTTTTCTCCCTTTGCATCCAAGACAACTCAAACCCAAATTGTCTATACATAAAAGATAAAGTCAAACACAACAGCAGAAATCACAAATGAGATTTCATATGATGCAGTCAAAGCTTCTTTGTGGTATGAAAGGCACTCCCATTATTTTGTATACACACTGCCACATTTTTGGATAGAACATTTTCCAAAAATGTTATATTAAATGTTACCAATATCTTGTATTTTTTAGAATGACATTTAGGGGCTTAAGAGATTTAATTTGCTCATAGAAATTATTATTACAATAAATTAGTTATTTACAATGATGTCCTCTGACAGTGGTATTTGAAAAGTGTATGACAAATTCTGAGTGGATGCATTTAAGGATTTACAGGAGTGCTTCTCAAACGTTAATATGAATTTGAATCATCTGGGGATATGGATAAAATGTAAATTCTGATTCAGTAGATCTGGGATGGGGCCAGAAATTCTGCATCTTCAAAAAGTTCCCAGATGACGTCCTGGAAGCTGTTTGAGTAGGAAGGATTTGGAATCCTTGGAGGCCCATTATAGATTTACATACCATTTACATCTAAACAGGAATTAACAATATGGGGATTTTAATGTCTTATTAAACTGAACTGTTTCTAGCAGTGTATTGCAATTATGTTGTAAATTTCTTATCAAGTCATTTCTTTGAAAAATGCCTAGGTCAATGACTTTTATCTCTGATGTGACATTAGAATCACCCAAGGAGATTAAAAATCTACAAACATCAGACAGCATCGCAGGGATTCTCATTTAAATTGTCTGGGCATCCATATACTTGGGATGTGTGTTTTTCTATTAGTTTTATGCAATTTCATCACCTGTGAGGTTTGTGTATCCCCTACGCAGTGAAGGCAGATAACGTTCCCATCTCAGTGATCACTGACATTGCCCTTTAAAACCACACCTGCTTCCCTACCAGCTTCCTCCACTTCCTCAACTCCTGGCAACCACTAATCTGTTTTCCATTTTTATAATTGGGTTATTTCAAGATTTTTATTTAAATGGAATTGTACAGTATGTAACCTTTTGACATTGGCTTTTATCACTCAGCATAATTCTCCGGGAACAATTCCAGAAAAACTTTCATTTTTATTGTTGAGCAGCATTCCAAGGCATGGATGTGCCACACTTTAGGAATTCACTCCTTGAAAGGGTGAAGATAATGTGAAATGCCCTAGCCCAGTGTGATGCTGATGTGTTCAAGGGCCCAGATCAGCTGGTACCTGGATATTTGGTCAAATATTATTCTGGGTGTGTCTGTGAGGATGTTTCTGGATGAGATTAACATTTGAATCCATGGACTGAGTAAAGCCTATTGCCCGCCTACTCATCCAATCAGTTGAAGGTCTGGAGAGAATAAAAGGCTGAACCTCCTTGAGTAGAGGGGAACTCCTTCCCAACTGCCTTGACCTTACATCCATTGTTTTCTGCCAAACTGAAATAGTATCTCTTCACTTTGATCTTGAGCCTGCCAGCTTTCAGACTGGAACCCACATCACCAGCTCTCCTGGCCCTATAGCCTGCTAACTGTAGATCTTGAGAATTCTTAGCCTTTAGAGTCACATGAGCCAACTCTTTACAATAAATAACTCCTGTTGGTTCTGTTCATCTGGAGACCCTTGACTAATGCGTTCAGTGTGTGGCATAAAGTAGGTAATTAAATGTTTACTGAATCTGGATCTGAACCCAAGGAGAACTGACAACTAAGTAAACTTTTCAAGTCTTTAAAAGAAGGGTGTTTGGTGGCACATTGTGATGGATGATGTAGGAGGCTAAGCAACTCGGCAGGGTGGATCAAATATTGATGGAGCAGATGAGAGCAGAAAAGCCCACTTGGTCATTCTCCCTCAACTTAGGATGATTCACCAGGGGACCCAAGCTCTCACCTGGATTAAGTCATCAGGCACAGAGTTCACTGGACCAGAGAGAAGCCATGGAGCACCATGGAACCTGTTGGTAGAACTTGGTTCTAGCCTTTACCTACCACTTGATAGAACCAGTTAGGATGACTTCACTTCTTTGACTCCTAGGATTCTTAAGTGTACAGTTGGGGTAGTTGCTGCACTGCACATCTCACATAAATACAAGGATTCCCACAAGGATTGGGGATATAGGTATGAAAGGTCTTTGTAAATCATCAATCACTATGACAACGTAAACTATCATTTTCCTTACTCCTGTTCTAGCAACACACAAGCTTGTTTGCACTAATCATCAGGAAATAAAAAATCAGGACAGATTGATGAGATACTTGAGTTTAAGACATTGGCAGAGTTTCTCAGAGCACTGTCTGGAACCTCCTGGCCCAGGATCACTGGGAGTGCTGATTTCTGAACCCGCCTCAGAAGGACTAGATCAGGACCTTGGGGAGGAATGGCTCGTTGAAATCCAAAGTTTGAAAACTTTCATTTCTGCTCCTTATAGGAAATGCAGTGATATCTAGGGCTCCCGGATATGATGACAACTGGGCCAGTGAGGGTGAATTCAACATTCCACACTAATCTTTGGGAAGGAAAGGAAAACAAAGGTGTTTATTGCAAAGAACTAAAATGAGATCCAAAGCATAAAAATTAAGCCACATGTATAAAAATCTGCCATGCCATAAAATACCTCTATTTTATAGTATCATTCTATACTCATAGAATGCCATTCTCTATTGTGTAAGATATCACTGTAAAAATAAATAGCAAGTTTATTTCTCCATCTCTGTTTATGCTCAAAACCATTAATAGTTTGGTATTTTATTTCATGTAACAAGTGGTGACTTAATTGCAGATACAGTAGAAAAAAAATTTGTAAACACTGATTTGTGGGCTCTTCTTTCCATTGCTTTCTTATCCTTCCCTTAGTTAGTTAGGGGAAATCATATTGAGGGGGATAGATTTTATTTAGGGATAATGAAAAGACACAGATAATGGTCAAGTTTTTGACTTCCGAAAATATTGGGGAAGAAATAGAATAAGTAGACTTAATAACCTAAAAACACTTTCTGCTGGAACAAACAAGAAATACTGAAAAAATTACAAACTTCTTTTTAAATGTATCACAGAACTCATAATAATAAAGGAAATCCCTAATGGGTAAAAAGTCAAGAGGGAGCCAGAAATCAAGAATTGACTAGGACCTTAGGGCCAAATCCTGCTACCTGGAAACAGAGAGAGTGGGCTCTTGGGAACTAGGGCACTTGGCTTTCAAAGGCAAATGGGGTCAGAGAATAAGGGTTTGGGACTGTGTAAAGTGAGTAGTATTAGAGGTGAGACCTTCCAAATAAAACTAAAATTCACTGTTTGACAAAGAAACTAGACTATTTGGCTCAGAGTTTCAATCATGGAAAGAAAAATTATTGCTTGCATACAAGCCACATTTCTGAACTAAAAACAATTTATAAAATCAATAGCATAACAAAGTCCACTGACTGTATTTGTAAGTTTGAAACACACTTATAAGCAATGGATACATCAAAAGAAACCATAATGGAAATGAGATAACATTTAGAACTGAAGAAAAATCTCCTAGGCTACAGTTAAAGCAATATTTAGAGGGAAATACATAGGCCTAATTGCTTATGTTAGTAAATAGAAAGATAACTAAAAGTTAGCTAAATACCCCTCAAAGAAAATTTGGGAAAAACAATACAGTGAATTGAATAAAGTAAATAGAATAATACAGTTGACATCAGAAATTAACAGAATAAAAATAAACAAAACAATCAATTAATCAAAAGATGAGTCGTCGAAAACACTGATAAAATAGGTAAATTTCTGAAAGCTTGATTGAGCTAATCACTATCATAGAGACCTAAGAAGGTACCATAAAAATCACTGATAATGTTAAATATATAATCAAAATTACATTCTGTAGTATCATGTGAATGGTGCATAATTGACTTACAGCTCTCGTTTAGAAATTAAAAAGCAAATGTAGTAAAAAATAACCATAGCTATAATAATCTGTAATTAGTTACACGATATAAAATCATATACATTTTAACATCACTAACCTAAAATGTAAGTGGGAAGAGAGTTAAATTATAAAGCATAGAAATTCTACAGAAGTTAATAGTTTGAAATAGGGTGTTAGAGGTTTAAGATATTTTAGTAAGCCTAATGATAACCAACTAGGAAAAAAAACCTGTAATAATTACCCAAAAGAACATGATAAAGGATTCAAAGTATGCTGATACCACAACACATCAAAATACACAAAAAGAACAGCAGGATAAGTAGCAAAGAACAAAATAACCAGAAAACAATGAACAAATGGCAATAATAAATCCCTTACTTATCAACAATTATTTAAAATGTAAATGGATTAAATTCTCCAACAAAATATATGGAATGGCTAAAAGGATTTAAGAAATCCAACAATATGCTGCTCACATGAGTCTTTAGCTTTAAGGACACATACACTGAGAGTAAAGGGATGGAAAAAGACATTTCAAGCAAATGGTAACAAGAAAAACAAAGCAGGTAACGATGCTTATATAAGACAAAACAGACTTTATAAAGGGTATAAAAAGACAAAGAAGGTCACAAGATGATAAAGGGGCAAATCCAGCAAGATGGTATGACAATTAAAAATATTTATGTGTAGGGGCACCTGGGTGGCTCAGTCGACTGAGCATCTGACTTTGGCTCAGATCATGATCTCACAGTTCCTGAGTTCAAGCCCTGTGTCTGGCTCTGTGCTGACAGCTCAGATTCAGATTCAGATTCTGTGTCTTCTGTCTCTGCCCCTCCCTCACTCATGCTCTGTCTCTCTCAAAAATAAACATTAGGTTTTTTTTTAATTTATGTGTAAAAAATATAAAATAAAATAAAATAAAAATATTAAAAATAATAAAAAATAAAAATATTTATTAGATATAAGCATCTAAATACACAAAACAAAAGCTAATAAAAACAAAAGGAGTCATAAACAGCAATAGTAGTTGAGGACTTTAATACCTCACTCTCAACAACGGATAGATCATCCAGACAGAGAATCAATAAGAAAGCAGAAGATTTAAACAACAATTAGACCAAATGGACTAACAGGCAGATACAGAATACTCTATTCAACAAGAGCAAGATATACATTTTTCTCAAGTGCACATAGAAATTTTTCTAAAAGAGACCATGTGTGTGGCTACAAAATCAGTCTTGGATAATTTGAAAAGAGTGAAATCATGCCATGTATCTTCTCTGGCCACAGTAGTATGAAGCTGGAAATCAATAACAAGAAAACTAATTTATGAATACACATAAATTCAACAACACTCACCTGAACAACCAATGGATCAGAGAAGAAATTAAAGGAGAAATAAAGTATCTTGAGATCCGTGAAAATGGAAACACAACATAACAAAACTTATGGTATCCAGCAAAAATGGTTTTAGGAGAGAGGTTCATAGCAATAAATGCCTACCTTAGAAAGACACCTCCTCCCCGCACCAAAAAAATAAAACAAAAAACAAAACAAAACAAATGCAACCTATCTCTACACCTTAATGCAGTAAAAATAACAGAGACCAAAGATAGAAGAAAGAAAATAATATAGAGCAGAAATAAATGAAATAGATAACAGGAAAACAATATAAATGATTAACCAAATTAAGAGTGTTTTTTGCAAAAGTAAACAAAAGTGACAAACTTTTACCTAGACTAACCAAAGAAAAAAGAGAGGACCCAAATCAACAAAATTATAAATAAAAAAGGAGACATTAAAACGGATACTACTGAAATATAAAGAATCATGAGAGAATGCTATGAACAACTATATGCCAACAAATTGGACAATCTAGAAGAAATGGAAAAATTCTGAGAAGCATAGAACTCACCAAAATGGAATCAGGAATAAACAGAAAATCTGAATAGACCAGTTATTAGTAATGAGACTGAAGCGGTAATCAAAATTCTCACAACACAGAAAAGCCCGGACCAGATGTTTCACTGCTGAATTTTACCAAACACTTAAGAATTAATGCCAGTTCTTCCCAAATATTTTCAAAAAATTATAGAGCAGGGAACATCTATAAATTCATTTTATGAGGCCAGCATTATCTTGATACCAAAGTCACATAAGGACACTACCAGAAAAGAAGCTATAGACCAAAAACTCTGGAAAATATAGATGCCAAAGTTCTCAACAAAATACTAACAAACTGAATTCAGTACCACATCCAAAGGATGAGTCACCATGACCAAGTGGGATTTATACTTTGAATGCAAAATGGTGCAACATCTGCAAATCAATCAATGTAATACAGCAAATTAATAGGATTAAAGAAAAAAAAATCATGTTCATCTCAATAGACACAGAAAGTCACATGATAAAATTCACCATACATTCATGATAAAAAAAATCTTAATAAATTATAGAAGAAACATATTTCACCATCATGAAAGCCATGTAGGGTAAGTCCACAGCTACCATTATATTTAGCAGTGAAATATTGAAAGCTTTTCCTTTAAGATCAAAAACAAGACAAGGGTGCCCACTCATACTAGTCTTATGCTACATAATAGAAGTACACGCCAGAACAGCCAAACAAGAAAGAGACATAAAATACATCATAACTGGGAAGAAAAAAATTTCTCTATTTGAAGATAACATGATTTTATATAGAGAAAATACTAAAGAATACAAGCACCACCACCACCAACAACAACAACAACCAAATCTAATCAATGAATTCAGTAAAGCTGTAAGACACAAAATTAACCTAAAGAATCAGTTTTTCTATATATTAATGACAAGTTATCTGAAAAAAGAAATAAACAAAATGATCCCATTGCTAATAGCATTAAAAACAAATACAAAGGAATAAACTTAGCAAGGAGGTTAAAATTCTCCTCTTGGAAAACTACAAGATATTGATGAAATAAATCAAAGAACACACCAAAAAATGGAAAAGTATCTTACATTCATATCTTAGAAGAATACTGTTAAAATGTCAATACAACCAAATACCCATATAAAGAATTGATATATTTTTTTCAAGTTTCTATTTAAATTCGTTAGTTAGGCTATAGCGTGATATTAGTTTCAGGAGTATTATTTAGTGATTCATCACTTACATGTAACAGTGCTCATCACAAGTGCCCTCCTTAATACCATCACCCATTTAGCCCATCCCCCTGCCAACCTCCCCTCCAGCAACTCTTAGTTTTTCTCTATAGTTAAGAGTCTGTTTTAGGGTTTGTCTCTCATTTCTCCCCATATGTTCATCTGTTTTGTTTCTTGGCTATTGTTGATAATGCTGCTATAAATAACATTGGGGTGCATGTGTCCCTTTGAATCTGTATCAAGGTGCTAATGACATTTGTTTACAGAAGTAGGAAAATAATTACAAAATTTATATTAAACTGCCAAAGACTCCAAATAACCAAAGTAATTCTGTGCAAGAAGAACAAAGCAGAAGGCATCACACTTTCTGATTTTAAGCTGTAGTAAAAAACTATAGTGCTCAAAACTATGTGGTACTAGCGTAAAAACAGACCAAGAGATCAATGAAACAGAACTGAGAGCCCACAAATAAACTCAAGAATATACAGGCAACTAATATTTGACAAAGGAGCCTAAAATATTCAACAGAGAAAAGTCCGTCTCTTCAATAAGTGGTGCTGGGAAAATGGAACATTCACGTGTAAAAGAAAGAAATTAGACTCCTATCTTACATGCTCATAAAAATAGATTAAAGACCTAAATCTAAGACCTAAAACCATAAAATTCCTGAAAGAAAATACAAAAAGTTCTGAGACGTGGGTCTTGGCGGTGGTGTTTAGATACCTAAAGCGAAGGCAACAAAATAAAAACTACACAAGTAGGACTACCTCAAACTTAAAAGCTTCTGTGCAGCAAAAGAAACGAACAACCAAAAGAAAAGAACAGACAACTTATGGAATGGGAGGCAATATTTGCAAACCATGTACTGGATAAGCATTTAATATCCAAAATAAGGAATTCATGCACTCAAGAGCAACAAACAAAACAAAAAATAATCCAATTAAAATGTGTAACTGAGCCGAATAGACAATTTTCCAAAGAAGAATGACCAACAGGTACGTGAAAATGTGCTAATACCACTAGTTATCAGAGAATTGCAAATCAAAACTGCAGCGAAATACCACCTCACACCTGTTAGGATGGCCATCATCAAAAAGACAAAAGACAATTCTGTGAAGGATTTGGGAAAAAGAAAACACTTGGGTACTGTTTTGGGGGGGTGGTTGTAAACTGGCACAGACACTACGGAAAACAGTATGGAGGCTGTCAAGAAATTAAAAATAGAAATACCAGTTCTGGAGAAAATGGCAGAGGATCCTAAGTTCACTGTGACCCACAGATATATCTACATAACACCCACAGCAGTATAAATAACCCAGAAAAGGACCCAAAGCCTGGCAGAGAAGACTTTCCATAGCTGATTGTAAAGTAGAGGTCATATTGAAAATGGTAGAAAGAGCAGAGACACGGTTGGGAAACAAACTGACCCGCAAGACTGTCTGCAGGAGGGAAGGACACCGCAGGCACAGAGAAAGGGGAGGAGCAGACCCCATACCAGTCACCTCCAGCATAGGGGACCAGCACTGGGAAGACAAATCCCCATAACATTTGCCTTTGAAAACTACAGGGGCCTAACTTCCTAAGTTTTTACAATCAGTGGGGCTCAACACCTGGAACTTTAAAAATCCGCAGGCTCAGCTCTGGGAGAGCCAGAGAGTAATAGGAAAATGAGTGCTCAGCCTTAAGGAGCCAGCATAACAAATAGCCCCACTGAGATACAGCATAGAAAGAGCAGTTTGAAAAACACCTGCAGTACATGAGAAGGAGCTTTATTTACTAAACTCAGAATGTGTGCTGGAGTGGCAGGGATCTGTAGAGCATTTCTCCAAGAACAAAAGAGTTGGCAGGCGCGATTTCTCACCCCATCCCTAGCCTAGATAACCCCACACATGTGAGAAACAAAATGAACGCTCTCCATGGGGTTTGCTAAAAGTGCCTGCCCCCTCTGCATTCTCCTGCAGTTCTGCCCCATCCCCCGCCCCCAGCAGAAGTCCATCCAAAGCTGTGCCAAAAGCGTGGCATTGTGCAACAGCCCTGACAGTGGCCAGCATTACTCCAAAGTGACTCCTGTCATGAGGCGAAGGGAAGATAGCCACACACACCAGTTTTACTGTGGCCCCAGAAGTGGGCTTGTGGCAGACATCTGGTCTGACTACAGGTCCTGGCCACCGATGAAAGCCTGTCAGGGAACGGTACAACGAGAGAACCCTGAAGTTCAGTGAGACTGCATCTCTGGAAAGTCTCGGACTGGCTCATTAACAATACAGGGAGCAAACGCTGCCCACAACAGGCAAAGAGAGCCATTTCAGATGACTGGACTGAAGGCAAATGTAGTTCAGCCAGCAACAGTGGGGTACACACAACATGCAATGGAGACAGTCCCCTGAAGCATCAGGTTCTGGTAAACAGGGGACATTGCACTGCAGGGCACCACAGGATCTCTTCTTCATGAGGCCACTACTTTCAAGATCAGGAGACATAGCTGAGTTTTCTAACACATAGAAACACACAGAGAGAGTTAGACAAAATGGGGAGACAGGTGAATATGTCCCCAGTAAAGAAAAGGACAAAATCACAGCAAAAGAGCTGCATAAAACGGAGATAAGCAATATACTTGATCGAGAATTTTAAATAATGGTGATAAAGACACTCACAGGACTTGAGAAAAGAGTGGAGGCCCTCAGTGAGACCCTCAACAAAAAGACAGAAAATACAAAAAAGAATAAATCAGAGACGAAGAACTCAAAAACAATTTTAAAATACACTATAGGGATGGGGCACCTGGGAGGCTCAGTTTGTTGAATGTCGGACTCTTGATTTCTACTCAGGTCAGGATCCCAGGGCTGCAAGATTGAGCCATGTGTTGGGTTCTGCACTGAGCATGGACCCTGCATGAGGTGTCCACTCTCTCCCTCCCCCCCCTCCCCCCTCAGCCCCTCCCCCACTTGCATACACTCTCTCTAAAATAAAAAAATACACTATAGGGAATAAACAGTAGACTAGAGAAATTGACCAATCAGCTGGAAAATGGAGAAATAAAAAGCAATCAAGATGAACAGGAGAAAGAAAAAAGAAAAGAGTAATAAAAACTGAGAATAAGTGAAGACAACTCAGTGATAATATCAAGCATAGTAACATTTGCATTATAGGGATCCCAGAAGGAGGAGAGAAAGAAAAGGGAGCAGAAAAAAATTATTTGAAGAAATAATGGCTGGAAACTTCCAAAATCTGGGAAAGGAAACGGAAATCCAGATCCAGGAGGCACAGAGAGCCCCCAACAAAATCAACCCAAGGAAGTCCACATGAAGACATATAGTAACTAAAATGGCAACAAAGTAGTGAGAGAGAATTTTAAAAGCAGAAAGAGAAAAGAAAGCAGTTACATACAAGGAAAGCCCCATAAGGCTGCCAGCTAATTTTTCAGCAGAAACTTTGCAGTTCACAAGGGAGTGGCATGATATATGTAAAGTGCTGAAAAGAAAAAGCCTGCAACCAAGAATACTCTATCCTGAAAGGCTGTCATTCAGAATAAGAGAGATAAAGAGTTTCCCAGACACCCAAAAAAAGTTAAGATAATTCATCACCACTAACCCAGTCTTACAAGAATTGTTAAGGGGATTCTTTGAGTGGAAAGGAAAGATCATAAGCAGGAGTAAGAATAGAAGGAAGCATAAATATAGTAAAAATCAATATATCTATAAGAAATCACTCAAGATATTAACAAAATAAAAGAATGTAAACTGTGACAACATATACCTAAAGTATGGGGAAAGGGAGTAAAAATTTAGTACTTGTAGAATGGGTTCAAACTTAAATGACCATCAACTTAATGTAGACAGACTACTCTATGCATAAGATGTTAAAGATGAATCTAATGGTAACCACAAATCATAACCCTGTAATGGATTTGCAAAGAAAATAGAAAGAAAGAAAGAAAGAAAGAAAGAAAGAAAGAAAGAAAGAAAGAAAGAAAGGAAGGAAGGAAGGAAGGAAGGAAGGAACATATATCATTAAAGAAAGACAGCAAATCATGAGAGAAGATAGCAAGAAAAGAAAGCAACATAAAAGAACTACAAACACAACCTTAAAACAAGTAACACAATGGCAATAAGTACATACTTATCAATAACTTTAAATGAAAATAGACTAAATGTTCCAGTAAAAAAACATACGGTTATTGAATGGATAGAAAATCAAGAGCTATTTACATGCTGCCTACAAGCGAGTCATTTCAGACCTAAACACATGCAGATTCAAAGTGAAGGGGTGGAAAAACATGTGCCATGCAACTGGAAGTGAAAAGAAAACTGGGGTGGCAATACTTATATCAGACAAAATAGCTAAAAACAAAGACTGTAACAAGAGAAAAGGAAGGGCACTATATAATCATAAAGAGAATAATATAACAAGAAGATATAACAATTCTAAATATTTAGGCACCCAACATGCAAGCACCCAAATACATAGAGCAACTATTAACAAACTTAAAGGAAATAATCAATAGTAATATAGTAATAGGAGATTTTAACATCCTACTTACATCAATGGATATATCATCCAAACAGAAAATCAACAAGGAAAACAGTGGCTTTGAATGACACACTGGACAAGACGGATCTAACATTCCATCCTAAAATAGTGGATTACACATTCTTTTCAAGTACACGTGGACTATTCTTCAGAATACATCACATGTTAGACCACAAAACAAGTCTCAATGAATTAAAAAAAAAATTGAAGTCATATTATCCATCTTTCCTGCCCACAATGCTATGAAACTAGAAATCAACAAAAAAAATCAGAAAAGAACACAAACACATGGAAGTTAAATAACATGCTGCTAAATAATGAATGGATCAACCAAGGAATCAAAAAGAAAATAAAAAATACAGTGGTCTAAAATCTTTGAAATGCAACAAAAGCTATTCCAAGAGGGAAATTTATAGCAATACATGCCTATCTCAGGAGGAAAAATCTCAAATAAACAACCTAACCTTACACCTAAAAGGAGCTAGAAAAAGAACAACAAACAAGACCCAAAACCACCAGAAGGAAGAAATAATAAAGATTAGAGCAGAAATAAATGGCAAAGAAACAAAAAAAAAAAAAATGAATAGAACAGATCACTGAAACTAGGGGCTGATTCTTTGGAACGATTAACAAAATTGATAAGCCTGTAGCCAGACACATCAAAGAAAAAGAGAAAGACTGAGAGAGACAGACAGAGAGAGAGAACTCAAAACACAATCAGAAATGAAAGAGAAGAAATAACACCACGGAAATACAAAGGATTATAAGAGAATATTATGAAAAATATGCCAACAGATTGTACAACTTAAAGGAAATGGATAAATTCCTAGAAACATATAAGCTCCCCAGAAAGAGAAAAATTGAGCAGGCTAATTACAAGCAATGAAATTCAATCAGTAATCAAAACACTCCCAGCAAACAAAAGTCCAGGGCCAGATAGCTTCACAGGTGACTAATACCAAAGGAAGAGTTAATACTTATTCTTCTCAAACTATTTAAAAAAAAAAATAGAAGAGGAAGGAAAGCTTCCAGATTCATTCTGAGGCCAACATTACCCTGATACCAAAACTAGATAAAGACAACAGCAAAAAGAGATCTATAAGGCCAGTATCTCTGATGAACATATATGTAAAAACCCTCAATAAGATATTAGCAAACTTAACCCAACAATACCTTAAAAAAATCATTCATCACAATCAAGTGGGATATATTCCAGGGATACAAGTGTGGCTCAATATTCACAAATCACATTGATAATATCACATTAACAAGAGAGAGGATTAAAATCATATAATCATTTCAACAGATGCAGAAAAAGCATTTGATAAAGTACAACATCCATTCATGATTTAAAAAACCCTCAACCAAGTGGGTTTACAGGGAACATACCTCAACATAATAAAGGCCATATATGAAAGACCCACAGCAAACATGACATTAAATGGTGAAAAACTCAGCCTTTCCCCTAAGGTCAGGAAAAAGATAAAGGTCTCCACTCTCACCACTTTTATTCTACATAGTACTGGAAGTCCTAGCCACAGCAATCAGACAACAAAAAGAAATAAAAAGGCATCCAAATTGGCAAGGAAGAAACAACACTCTCACTATTTTCAGGTAATGTGATAGTACATATAGAAAACTCTAAAGATTCCACCAAAAAACTACTAGAATTGATAAATGAATTCAGTAAAGTTGCCAGATACAAAATCAACATATATGTCTGTTTCATTTGTATACACAATTATAATGAAGTAGCAGAAAGAGTAATTAAGAAAACAATCTCATTTACAGTTGCAACAAAAATAACAAAATACCTAGAAGTAAACTTAACCAAGGAGGTAAAAAACCTGTACTCTGTAAACTATGAAAATTGATAAATGAAATTGAAGATGACACAAATGGAAACACATTCCATGCTCATGGATTGGGAGAACAAATGTTGTTAAAATTTCCATACTGACCAAAGCAATTTACACATTTAATGCAATCTCTATCAAAATGCCAACAGCATTTTTTACAGAACTACTACAAGTAATTGTAAAATTTGTATAGGAACACAAAGGGCCCCCAATAACCAAAGCAATCATGAAAAAGAACAAAACTGAAGGTATCACAATCCCAGATCTTAAGATACACTACAAAGCTGTAGTAATCAAAACAGTATGGTATGGGCATAAAAATAGACACATAGTTTAATGGAACAGAATAGAGAACCCGGAAACAAACCCATAATTATATGGTCAATTAGTCTTCAACAAAGGAGGCGATAGATAGTAGGAAAGAGTCTCTTCAACAGATGGTGCTGGGAAAACTGGGCAGCTACATGCAAAAGACAGAAACTGGATCATTTTCTCACACTACACAAAAAAGTAAACTCAAAATGGATTAAAGACCTAAATGTTAGACCTGAAACCATAAAAATCCTAGAAGAGAGCACTGTTAGTAATTTCTCTGGCATTGGCCATAGCAACATTTTTCTAGATATGTCTCCTGAGGCAAGGGAAACAAAAACAAAAATTAACTACTAGGACTACATTAAAATAAAAGCCCTCTTCATAGCAAAGGAAACAATCAACAAAACTAAAAGGCTACATACCAAATGGGAGAAGATATATAAAGAATTTAAACATCTCAATACAAAAAGAAACACAAATATCCCAATTAAAAATGGGCAGAAGACATGCATAGACATTTCTCCAAAGAAGACATACAAATGGTCAACGGTCACATGAAAAGATGCTCAACACCACTCATCATCAGGGTGGTGAAAATCAAAACCACATGAGGTATATCACCTCACAACCTGTCAGAATGACTAAAATCAAAAACACAAGAAAGAAGTTTTGGAGAAAAAGGAATGCTTGTGCACCATTGGTGGGAATGCAAACTGATGCAGCTACTGTGGAAATAATTATGGAGGTTCCTCAAAAAACTAAAAATAGAATTATCTTATGATCCAGTAATTCCACTGCTGGGTATTTACCAAAAGAAAGTAAAAACATTAATTCAAAAAGATATATGCAACCTTACATTTATTGCAGCATTGTTTATAATAGCCATGTTATAGAAGCAACCCAAGTGTCCACTGACAGATGAATAAAGAAGTAGTGTGTGTGTGTGTGTGTGTGTGTGTGTGTGTGTGTGTGTACACAATGGAATATTACTCAGCCAAAAAAATGAAATCTTGCCATTTGCAACAGTATGGATGGATTAGAGGGTAAAATGCTAATTGAAATAATTCACAGAAAGACAAATACAATATGATTTCACATATATGTGGAATTTAGGGAATAAAAGAAAATAACAAAAGAAAAAGAGACAAACAAAAAAACCCAAAATCTTAAATATAACTAAGTAACTGGTGGTTACCATGGGGGAGGTGTGTATGGGTGAAATAGGTGAAGGGGGTTAAGAGTACATTTATCATGATGAGACCTGAATAACGTACTGTTGAATTACTGTATTGTACACCTAAAACTAATATAACACTGAATATTAATTATACTGAAATTAAAAAAACTAAAAAACAAAAGCAAAAACAAAAACAAATACCATGTGATCCAGAAATTCCACTTCTGGGAATATATCCAAAGGAAATTAAACCATTAACTTGAAAACATACCTGTACCCTATGTTCACTGAAGTATCATTTACAACACTCAGAATATGGAATCAACTTAACAGTCTATCAATGGATGAGTAAATAAAAATCTTGTGTTAACATAAGGGTCTATTTTATTCTTTTACATGTGAATATCCAATTTTCTTATTATGTGAAATATATGACTCATAAGTATATACTTACATAATGGAATATTATTCAGCCATAAAAATGAGGAAATATGCCATTTATAACAACATGGATGGACCTTGAGAGAATATGCTAAGTGAAATAAGTCAGACAGAGAAAGACATTTACTATATAATCTCACTTATATGTGGAACCTAAAAAAGAAAAACCAACTCATAGTAAGAGATCAGATTTGTAGTTACTAGAGGTAGGGATTGGGGTGAGAAAGATTGGAGGCAAATGGTCAAAAGGTACAAACGTCCAGTTATAAGATAAACAAGCACCAGGAGTATAATGTTCAACATGAGGACTATAGTTAACATTGCTGTAGGGAAGCTGTTAAGAGAGTAACACCTAAAAGTTTCTATCACAATGAAAATTTCTTTTTGGGGGGTACCTGGCTGGCTCAGTCAGAAAAGCATGAGACTCGTCATCTCAGGGTCATGAGTTCAAGCCCCACATTAGGTATAGAGATTACAAAAAAAAAATTCTTTTTTTGCTTTTTCTCTTTATTGTATCAATATGAGATGATGAATACTAACTAAACTTACTTCAGTCAATACTTCACAATATATGTAGCTCAAACCTTTATGCTATAAATCTTAAACTTGTACAGTGATATATGCCAATTATATCAATAAAACTGGAAAATAAAAACATAAAGAAATGAAAAGAATCTACTAATCAAAAGATGATTTTTTGAGAAAACTGATTCTGTGAGGTAAATTTCTGAAAGTTTACTAAAGGAGAGGGTGCAGAGAAGAAAGCTAAAAAAAACCAGTAGACTTAAAAAAGGGAAATGTTTAAAAATTTGTAAATACATTCTTACGACTCTAAGTTTTTAATTTTGAGATATTTTGATAACTCATGTGAAATTAACAATAAACACTTGATGGAAAATAAAAGAATGTAAAAGTTGATCTGATATAATAATAGAATAAGTAGGTATAATTCAGAAAAAAAAAAGAAGGCTTACATAAAGATCAGAATCAAGTACAATAACTAGAGTCTAGAACACAAGCAGTTTCAACAAAAGCCACTATTTGTAGAGTAAAATAAAAGATAGCCAGTAGGTCCTTCACACAATTGGAAGTATACTTTAGTTTGCTTACAGCTTGGGGAAAAAAGTCTGTGTTTTTCACAAAGGAAAGATTGCACAGGTAAGGAGCTCAATAGGATGGTGGCAGTCACCAAACATCTCCCTATAAAATAATGTACTGGCCTCTCAAGGGATTAAAGAGCACTGATTTGAGTATTCAAGTGGGCAGCACCTAGGAGGTTATAGAGACCTCCAGTGAGATACCTTGGTGAAACTTGAATAGGGTCAAAATAAAGTTGGAGGAGAAGTGTTTGTAGTTTTGCTCAAATATGTAAAACCAAGCCAGTGTCTGTGAGATGTTCACAGTACTTTATGCTTATACTTTTCCTGCTGGTCAGGCTATTCTACAACCATGTGGCTCAAACCCACATTATCTTGCCTATTCTACTAAAACATCCCATGTTGCATGGAGAAATGGTTGTGCAGGAAAAGGAAGTCTTCAGGTATTACTTGGGACTTCCATGTGCTCAGCCCTCTATAGTTAGATTGCTCTACCAATTACTGGCCATTGGCTTTAAGTTAGAACAGCTTAGTGAGCAAGTGTCAAAGAATAACCCAATACAACTGATAAAAAAGAAAAGAATATCTGAATAAAGCTAAAATTTAAAAATGCACACACATGGACATGCATACTAAACACTCAGGGAACAGAATGTCTCGATCTTACATAGAGTATTTTAGAGAATAATTTTCACTGAGTAGTTTTTTTTCCAATGAGTTTATGTACCTGATAGTAAAACTATACAGGCTCAGTAAACTAGAAATAGAGGGGAACTTTCTTAACTTTATAAAGACTACCTAGAAAGAAACCTAAAACTAATATTGTATTTATTGGTTAAAACAAACAAACAAACAAACAAACAAATTTTAAAAAAACGCTCAAATCTTCCCCCGCTAGGATCAGGAACAAGGCAAGATATTAGATATTCCCTCTTATTACTCATTTTCAACATCATGTTCAAAGTTCTAGCTAATGCAAGAAAACAAGAAAAATGAATTTAAAAATTACACAGATTGAGAAGGAAGATATAAAACTGCCTTTATTTGCACATGATAGGATCTTCTATGTGGAAAAGTGAAATATATATGAAAACCTTCCTGAAACTAATAAGAAATTATAGAAGATTTCCGGATACAATGTTAGTATACAAGTCAACTGTTTGCCCATATACCAACAATGAACAGGTAGGATTTAAAGTTAAAAACAATACTATTTACATTAACACCCCATAAAATTAAGTGTTTAGGTACAAATTGGACAAAATATGTTTAAGAGCTAAATTAGGAAAACTGGAAAACCCCAATGAATGAAATCAAAGAACTAAGTAGATGGAGAGATACTTCATGTTCATGAAGAGGAAGACTCAAAATTGTCAAGATGTCAGGTCTTCCCAACATGGTCTGCAGGTTCAGTGGAATCACATTCAAAATACTTTGCAAATTATTTTGTAGATATCAGCCAACTGATTCTAAATATATACAGAGAGACAAAAGATTCAGAATACCCAAAACAATATTTAATGCAAAGAAATAAGTTGGAGTATTGATTCTACCTGACTTACTATAAAGCAACAGTTATCATGACAGTCTGTAATTGGTATAAGAATAGACAAATAGATCGATGGAACAGAAAAGAGAGCCCAGAATTAGAGCCCCTCAAAATATAGTCAACTGATCTTTGACAAAGGAACAAAGTCAATACAATGGAGCAAATATCGTCTCTTCAACAAATGGTGCTGAAACAATTGGACATTGAAATACAACAACAACACAAAATCCAGACACAGACCTTATACTCTTCACAAAAATGATCTTAAAAATGGTCCCCACCTAAATGTAAAATATAAAGCTTTCAAACTCCTAGAAAATGACATAAGAGAAAACCTAGACGGCCGAAGATATGGCAGTGACATTTTATGTTCAACACCAAGGTCATGATTCATGAAAGAAAGAATTGATAAACAGGACTTCATTAAAATCAGAACTGCAATGTGGAAGACAATATGAAGATAATGAGACAAAAGCCACTTACAAGGAAAAAATACTTTCAAAAGCCACACGTGTAAAGGGTGTTATCTAAATGAAATACACACAGTACTGTTAAAACTCAACAATACAAAAACAAACATGCTTTATAAATGGGACTAAAAGACAATTAGTCAAAGAAGATATACAGATGTATCACATCATATGTCATCAGGGAAATAAAAATTAAAACAACAGGGAGATACCACTACCCACTTATTAAAATGACCAAAATGCAGACACGGACAAATCGAATGATGAAGATGTGGAGTAACAGGAACTCTCTTTACTACTGGCGGGAATGCAAATGGTACGGTCACTTTGGTAGACAGTTTGGTGTTTTCTTATAAAACTAAACAGTCTAATCACATGATCCAGAAAATCACACTCCTTGGTATTTATCCAAAGGAGCTGAAAATTTATGTCCACACAAAAGTCTGCACACAGTTTTTTCTTTTTTTTTTTTTTTAATTTTTAAAATAAATTTTTAAAATAAATTTTTAAAATAAAATTTTTAAATTGTATTTAAATCCAAATTAGTTAACATATAGTGGAATAATGATTTCAGGAGTAGAATTTAGTTATTCATCACTGACATGTAACACCCAGTCCTCATCCCAATAAGTGCCCTCCTTAATGCCTATCACCAATTTAACCCATCCCTCCACCCAACACCCCACCAGTAATCATCAGTTTGTTTTCTGTTTTTAACTGTCTCTTATGCCTTGTCTCCCTCTCCTCTGTTTTTATCTTATTTTTCCTTCCCTTCCCTGATGTTCTGTTTTGTTTCTTAAATTCCCCATATAAGTGAAATCATATATTTATCTTTCTCTGACTTATTTCACTTAGCATAATATACTCTAGTTCCATCCACATTGTTGCAAATGGAAAGATTTCATTCTTTTTGATCGGTAATATTCCATTGTGTGTGTGTGTGTATACACATATATATGTATACGTATACATATGTATGTGTGTATGTATATGTATATGTATATGTATATGTATATGTATATGTATATGTATATGTATATGTCAGCCAATGGACATTTGGGTTCTTTCCATAATTTGGCTAATGTTGATAGTGCTGGTGTAAACTGGGGTGCATGTACCCCTTTGAATCAGTATTTTTGTATTATTTAGATAAATACCTAGTACTGTGATTGCTGGGTCATAGGGTAGCTCTAATTTTAATTTTTTGAGGAACTTCCATACTGTTTTCCAGGGTGGCTGCCCCAGTTTGCATTCCCACCAGCAGTGCATGAGGGGTCACCTTTCTCTGCATCCTCCACCAGTATCTGTTGTTTCCTGCATTGTTAATTTTAGCCATTCTGACAGCTGTGAGGTGGTATCTCATGGTGGTTTTGATTTGTATTTCCCTGATGATGAGTGATGTTGAGCAGTTTTGCATGTACACACAGATTTCAATAGCAACTTTATTCATACCAAAATATAGAAACAACACAATGTCTGTCAGTAGATGAATGGTTAAATAAACTATGCTACATCCAGACACTGAATTGTTACTCAGTGCTAAAAAGAAATGAGTTACCAAGCCATGAAAAGAGAGACAAAGGGGCAGAAATCTTATTTTATGAAATAATGGCTGAAAACTTCCCTAACCTGTGAAAGGAAACAGACATCCAGATCACGGAAGCCCATAGATTTACAAGTAAGATAAATCCAGAGAGACACACAGCAAGACACATTCGAACTGAACTGTCAAAAGTTAAAGACAAAGAGAGAAGCTTAAAAGCAGCAAGAGAAAAACAACATGTTGTGCGCCAGGAAACCCCCATAAGGCTATCAGCAAATCTTTCAGCAGAAACATTGCAGGCTGGAAATGAAGCACATGAAATATTCAAAGTGCTGAAAGAAAAAAAGATTGATCAAGAACACTCTACTGTGTATATGTAAGTGATGAATCACTAAATTCTATCCCTAAAATCATTATTACACTCTATGTTAACTAACTTGGATTTAAGTTAAAAAAAAAAAAAAACTCAAAAAAAAAAAAAAAAAGAACACTCCACTGTGCAAAGTTATCATTCAGAATTGAAGGACAGAATAAAAGTATTATAGACGAACAAAAGTTAAAGGAGTTCATCACCACTAAACCAGCCTTTCAAAAATGTTAAAGAGACTCCTTTAAAGCTGAAAAGAAAAGAAATAATTAGTTAAGAACACATAAGAAATGAATCTAAACTTAAATATATAATAAAGGCAGTAGATTAATCACTTTTAAAGTTAGCATAAAAGTTAAAAGACATAAGTAGTAGAAATAACGATGATTGCAATAATTAGTTTAGAAACACACAATATAAAAAGATGTAACATTAGAAACATAAAAAGTGGGGGAAATGATAAAAATCCTGAACTTTAGAATGGGATCAAACTTGAGTTGTTATCAACTTAATATAGACTGTTGTAAATATGAGTTGTCATATGTAAGCCTCATAGTAATCATACAGATAAAAACATAGTAAATACACACAAGAGAAAGGAATGTAAGCATACCACTAAACAAAGTCATCAAACCACAAAGGAAGAGGGCAAATGAAAAAAGGAACAGAGAGAAACATAAAAACAGCCAGAAAACAATTAATAAAATGAAGAAAAGCGCATACCTATCAAGAATTACTTTAAATATAAATGGATTAGCTTATCCAATCAAAAGACATAACCTGATTTTAAAAATGGATAAAAAAAGACATAACTGGATAAAAAACAAGACTCATCTATATACTGCCTACAAGAGACTTACTAGGATTCAAGGACACAGACTACAAATGATGGGATGGAAATTTTACTTTGAGCAAATGGAAACCATAAGAAAACTGGGGTAGCTATATTTATATCAGATAAAATAGACCTTAAAACAAAGACTGTATAAACATACAAAGAAGAGAATTACATAAAGATAAGAATATCAATCCAGCACTAGAATGTAACACTTGTAAATATTTATGCAGCCCACATACAGCACCTAAATATATAAAGCAAATATTAACAGACCTAATGGAAGAAATAGACAGCAATACAATAATAGTAGGGAACTTTAATACCACACTTACATCATTGGATAGACCATCCAGACAGAAAAGTCTTAAATGACACATTAGACTAGATAGACTAACAGATTCCTACCCAAATAAAACAGGTTTCACATTCTCTAGTGCACATAGAACATTTACAAAGGTAGATCATGTATTAGACCACAAAATAAGTCTTAATAAACTTAAGGCCACTGAAATCAAACCAAGTACCTTTTTTAACCACAATGGTATGAAACTTAGAAAACAATTACAAGAAGAAAATTAGAAAATCCAGAATATATGGAGATTAAAGATGTTACTGATCAATAGGTCAAGAAGTAATCAAAAGAGAAATAAAATACCTGAGACAAACAACATGAAAGCTGAACATGCCAGAATTTGGGAGAAACCGAAAAGAGAAGCTGAGTGGGACACCAGGGTGGCTCAGTTGGTTAAGCTTCTGACTTTGGTTCAGGTCATGATCTTGTGGCTCGTGACCCGAGACCCGAGTCAGGCTCTATGCTGACAGCTCAGAGCCTGGAGTCCGGTTTGGATTCTGTGTCTCCCTCTCTCTCTCTGTCCCTCCCCCACTCACATTCTATCTCCCTCTCCCTTTAAAAACTAAATAATCATTAAAATATGTTTTTAAGCAGTTGTGTAAAGTTCAGAGCAATAAATATCAACTTGAAGAAATAAGAAAAGTCTCAAATGATGACCTAACTTAATACCTCAAGGAACTAGAAAAAAGAACAAAGCTGAAAGTTAGTTCCAGGAAGGAAATAACACAGATTAGAGCAGAGGTAGATGAAATAGAAAATGTTTTAAAAACTATAGAAAAATCTATAAAACTAAAAGCTGGTTCTTTGATAAAACTTTAGTGAGACTCACCAAGAAAAAGGAAAAACAAAAATGAATAAAATTAGAAATAAAATAAGTGTCACAACTGATACCACAAAAAATACAAAGGAATATGGGAGACTACTATAAAAATTATATACCAACATATTGGAGAAGAGAAGAAAGGGATAAATTCCTAGAACCATAATATCTACCAAGATTGAGTCATGATGAAATAGAAACTCCGAACATTCCTATTACGAGTAAGAAGATTGAATTAGTCATAGAAAATCTCCTCTAAAAACAAAATTCCAGAACCAAACTGTTACACTGGTAAATCTTATCAAACATTCAAAGAATTAGCATCCATTCTTTTCAAACTCTACCAAAAAGTAGCAGAGGGAATCATCACATACTCATTTTATAAGGCCAGCATTATCCTGATACCAAAACATTTTAAGGATACAAGAAAATTATAGGCCAATACACCGGAGGAAAGTGGATGCAAAATTCTCAATAAAATATTTAAAAAAACAAATTCAATAATACATTAAAATGTTTATACAACATGATCAAGTGGTATTTTTTATGTGGCTGGAAGGAAGTTTCAACACCTGCAAATCAATCACTGTGATATACCACATTAACAAAATAAAGAAGAAAATTATATTATCATCTCAATAGAAGCAAAAAACACATTTGACAAAATCCAACATTCATTTATAATAAAAACCCTCAAAAAAGTATGTGTGGAGGAAATATACTTTGAAATAATAAAAGCTATATATGATGAGCCCACAGCTAACATCATACAAAAGCAGAAAGCTTTTTCTTTAAGAACAGGAGCAAGAAAAAGATGTTCACTCTTGCAACTTTTATCCAACAAAATATTAGTAATCATAGCCACAGAAATTGGGCAATAAAAAGAAATAAAAGGTATCCAAATCAGAAAGGAAGAAATACAACTGTTACTATTTATGGAAGATGTAATGTTATTTATAGAGAAGCCTAAGGATTTCATCAAAAAACTATTAAAATAAATGGATTTATTCAGTAAAATTGCAGGATATAAAATCAATATGGTTTAAAGATTAAGAAGCATAAAACTCTGAAGAAACACAGGGTGTATACCTCTGGACATTAGTTTTGGCAATGATTTTTTGGATTTAACACCAATGCAATGGAACAAAAGCAAAAATGAGTAAGTAGGACTATATCAGATTAAAAAGCTCCTGCACAGCAAAGGAAACCATCAACAAAGTGAAAAGGCAACCTACTAATGGGAGAACATATTTGCCAATAATATTTCTGATGAGGGGCTAATGTCCAAATATGTAAATAATTTAATTAGATAGCAAAAAAAAAGAAAAGAAAAGAAAAGAAAAGAAAGAAAAGAAAAGAAAAGAAAAGAAAAGAAAAGAAAAGAAAAGAAAAGAAAAGAAAAGAAAAAGAAAAGCCAAACAATTTTATTTCAAAAATGGGAAGATTTGAATAAACATTTTTTTTTAAGGATGACATAACAGGTAGCCAATAAGTACTCAAAAAGATGCTCGACATCATTAATGATCAGGGGAATGCAAACCAAAATGAGGTATCATTTCACACCTGTTAGAATGGCTATTCTTAGAAAGACAAGAAATAACAAGCGAAAAAATGTAGAGAAAAGGGAACCCTTGAGCCACCATTGGTAGTAATGTAAACTGGTGCAGCTAGTATGGAAAACAATATGGAGGTTCCTCGTAAAATTAAAATAGAACTACCATATCACCCAGCAATTCCACTTCTGGGTGTTTCTTTGAAGAAAAAGAACACACTACCTGGAAAGGATAGATGCACCACCATGTTTACTGCAGCATTTTCTACAACAGTCCAGATATGAAAATGACTTAAGTATCCATCAATGTATGCATTATTGAGCAATGAAAAAGAAGAAAATTAGGCCACTGGAACAACACGGATGGATCTCAAGGGCATTATGCTAAGTGAAAAAAATCAGAGAGAGAAGGACAAATCCTACGTGATCTCCATGTGAAATGTTAACAACAACAAAAAAGCCAAACTCGTAGATACAGAGAACAGAATGGTAGTTGCCAAAGGCAGGGGGTGAGAGAAATGTGTCAACTTTTTTCTTAAATACAGTAAAAAATTATTAATAACAAGGTGATTTATGCTATTAGAAGTTAGGATAGTTGCAATTCATGAGAGGGACAGTGAATGAAAGGGTAGTGTGCTGGCAATTCTGCCTCATTATCCAGGTACTGATGACATGGATTTGCTTAGTTTGTGGAAACTTATTAAACTATACATTCATGATATGTGTGCATTATTCTGTATGTATATTAAAATTCAATAAAAGGTTTTTTAGAATGCTAAAAAGAATAATAACAGGGGCTTCCTGGTTGGTGAACATATTAAAGTGCCAAGAGGGTGACACATCTAGAGAGAATGTGCAAGTTACATACTCCTGCCCCAATGCATGTGTTCCATATGGTAGTTCCCAAGTTGTAGCTTTTATATATATATATATATGTATATATTTAAGGGATAGAGAGACAGACAGCCTGAGTGGGGGAGGGGCAGAGAGCGAGGGAGACACAGAATCTGAAACAGGCTCCAGGTTCTGAGCTGTCAGCACAGAGTCTGACGTGGGACTCAAACTCACAAGTCATGAGATCATGACCTGAGCGAAGTCAGACGCTCAACCGGCTGAGCCACCCAGGCGCCCCAATGATTTGTATCTTTTGTATTAAACTAGTAATCTGGCCCAGCTCCGAGGTATGGTAGGTTCAAGATATCAGAAGCCAGGCTACCTCCCCCATGGGGGACAGCATGTGTGTCGTCAGTACAGTGACAGAAACATTAGGGACCTGCCGAGTACTGAAATGGGGAGCCAACATGAAGCCAAGTGGCAAAAAAATTCTTTTTCCCAAAAACCCAATCTAAATGCACTTTGTTGGTAAAGGCAATGCTCTTTCAAGAACCTTCTCCCTCATTCTGGTGCCACCAAAGATATAAGTTAGAAAACTCCAAAGCAGCTAATATGCATTTGATGGTTTATACGTTTAAAGTCTAATTTTAAAAAATCACATCACCTGAAGTTGGGAGACAGACCCAAGTCTGCATCCACGTTCTCACATTGGTGACACTGAGACATGACTTTCAGATGAAAACATAGGTCTGGATGGCATCATCTAATATCCAAAGAAACTATTTCCGTTTCAAGATGGGGATATGGGGATATTCTGAATTCATCTCCTCCTCTGGACACAGAGTGAATCTACAGCTACGTTTGGAACAATTTACTCTGAAAACACCTAGAAAGTAGCTGAATCATGACTACACATCAGGAAAATGAGAAAATACTGCTTTGAAGCTAGTAGATAGGGCTGAAACACAATCTTTCTATAAACCCCACACTGGGTCTGGTGATCCACAAGTGGGAGAGAACCCAGAACCCTGCGCTTCTCCATGTGGAAAATGGGTTTGAACCCCACATCAGGCACCCCAACCTTCAAGACCTGCTGGTAAGGAATGAGCCCCCCCCAAACATCTAGTTTGAAAACCAAAGGGGCTCCTGTCCATAAAACCCACAAAGCTATAAGGATTTAAGCAATGGCTCTTAAATAGATCACTTGCCCAGACCCATTTGCCCCACAGCCCAGCACAGAAGCCAATCACACCCAAACTTTATGTGAAAGAGGACTGTTCACTGATCTTAAACATCCTCACAAGCACAGGCACATCACTTAACAAACAGATAGAGGCCTACTAGGCTACTCACTAGGATAAAGTCTAGTGGGCCCCATCTTCACACGCCATCACCCTTTCCCCAGAACTCTAGGCCTTTATCCCCCTCTCCAGCGGGTGTCGTCTTTATGGTTCCACTCTGTCTTGCCGCAGGTGGTAGGTTCCATCTTCTTTTCCTTTTTCTCCAGTACCCTAGGCTTTTTATCCGCACTGCCCCAGCAGATATCCTCTGTATATTTCCCCCTCTGCATCACACCAGCCAACGGGTGCTATTTTTCTTTCGTTCTAGGACTTTTCTTTCCTTTTTCCCCCCCATGGAAGGTGTCAACTTTAAGGTCCCCATCTTCCTCACTCAAGGTATCAGGAGCCATCTGCTCACTCTCTCTATGCAACACTCCTGAGAGCAAGTATGTCCCAGAGGGGAACTTTCAGTCACATCTGATGCCTCAGATTGTAGGGCTGCCACCCAGGGGACACCCTTGGATTGCCTGGCCCTGGAGGCCTAAGAAACTTGTGTTCCTGGGTCCCATGAGACTGTAACAATTGAAAAGACAGGCTACCATCCCAGTGCACTGTCAAGATAGCAGACTGAAACACACAACCAGTTTTTCTAAGAAGCCTATTTTCTTGTCCAGGAGCTTTGGCCGGAGGGCTAGACGCTTAGTTTGGCATCTATGAGCCCGTGGAGTTGCTCTCAAGAAACAGAGGCTGGTGGATGCAATCTGCGCTCTCCTTCTGTCTCATGCCAGCTTCCTGTTATCCCCCAGAAAAGAGCTTATACCTTTGTGTAGCATCACAATTGTTGCAACTGCCACCAGGAGACACATCTCTATCATCTAGCTCTGGTGGCCAAGAATATTACATTCTCAGATCCCACAGAACTGTAACCCACAGAGAATACTTAAACAGCTACCACACTTGGGACACAGAAAAGGCCACAGACCCAAGAGCTCAATCTTTCTGTGAAAGAGGTCTATTAATTTATCATCAAGTTGAAATTTGAGGGGAAGGATTCTAATTAAACACGTATCTCAGGGAGGACTATAATCCTTTCAAGAGATCTTAGAGGCTGGTCACTATCTTCTCACTTTCCTCTGCTGTGCTCCAGAATGTCAGTATATATTAGAAGAGAGCTCTTTAACATGCCTGATTTCCCAGTTCCTGAAGCAGCTGTCCAGGGGTGCCCCTTGATCACGTGGCTCTAGTGGCCAGGAGGACTCATTCCTGGATCCCACAGGACTGTGACAATTGGAAAGACACAGTTCTTGGCAGGTTACCACCCCCAGGCTGCACAGACAGCAGACTGAAATACAGATCCAATCTTTTTTGGGAAAAAGGCCTATTTGCTTATCCTGGAGCTTCACCCTGAGGAGTAAGCCAGCGGGGCTAATGCTTATGATCCAACAGGACTGTATATATTTGCATAATTAAAAAACTGCTGCCTGAGAGTCTGGTTTCCAGTCATCCTGAAGCTAGGTGCTGACTGAGATCCTGCCCTTTGGAATAGTGACAGATCTCGGTACAACCTCAATAATTGGGAGTTATTAAAAATAAAATAGGTTGCTTTGACAACCAAAATTATTTGAGAGAATTGTTATTTCTTATGTTTTTCATTTCAGCCAGTCTGACAGATGTAAAGTGATAATTCATTGTGGTTTTAATTTTGTATTTACCTGATGATTCGTGATGTGGAGCATCTTTTCATGTGTCTATTGGCCATCTTTTTGTCTTCTTGGGAAAAATGTCCATTCAGGTCCTCTGTCCATTTTAAATTGGATTATTTGGGGTTTTGGTGTTGGTTGTATAAGTTCTTCATACATTTTGGATATTAACCACCTTACTGTATATATCATTTGCAAATATCTTCTCCCATTCAGCAGGTTGCCTTTTTGTTTTGCTGATGGTTTCCTTCACTGTGAAAGAGATTTTTATTTTGGCATAGTCCCAGTAGTTTAATTTTGCTTTTGTTTCCCTTGTCGGAGGAGACATATCTAGAAAAATGTTTCTGTAGCCAATGTCAAAGAAATTACTGCCTATGTTTTCTTCTAGGAATCTTACAGTTTCAGGTCTCACATTTAAGTCAATCCATTTTTAGTTTATTTTTGTGTATGGTGTAAGAAAGTGGTCCAGTTTCATTCTCTTGCATGTAGCTCACGCACTGTTGGTGGGAATGTAAATTCAATGCAGACACTGTGGAAAGCAGTACGAAGGTTCCTCAAAAAATTAAAAATAGAATAGCCATATATTCCAGTAGTTCCAATACTGGCTATTTACCCAAAGGATATAAAAATGCTGATTTGAAATGATATAAGCACTTCTATGTTTATTGAAGCATTATTTATAATTAAATCATGGAAGCAGCTCGAGTGCCCATTGATAGATGAATGGATAAAGAATAATAGTATATAACTCATCCATAAAAGAGAATAAAATATTGTCATTTATAACATAGATGGACTTAGAGGGCATCGTGCTAAGTGAAATAAGTCAGAGAAAGATAAATATCATATGATTTTAAGGTTTATTTACTTTTTGAGAGAGAGACAGAGTGTGAGCTAGGGAGGGGCAGAGAGAAGAGGGAGACACAGAATCTAAAGCAGGCTCCAGGCACTGAGCTGTCAGCAGAGAGCCAGACACGGGGCTCGAACCTACAAACCATGAGATCATGACCTGAGCTGAATTCAGACATCTTAACCAACTGAACCATCCAGAAACCCCAATACCATATGATTTTAATGATGTGTAAAATTTAAGAAACAAAACAAATGGGCAAAAAAAAAAAAAAAAAGAGAGACAAATCAAAAACATATCCTTTTGTAAACATTTTTATTTATTTGAGAGAGAGAGAGAGAGAGAGAGAGAGAACAGGGAAGGGGCAGAGAGAGCAGGAAAGAGAGAGAATCCAAAACAGGCTCCACACTGTCAGTGCACAGCTCAATGTGGGGCTCAAACTCATGAACTGTGAGATCATTACCTGAGCCAAAATCAAGAGTCGGATGCTGAACGAACTTAGCTACTCACCCCGCCCCCCCCCCCAAAAAAAACTTATTCTGAAATCAGAGAAGAAACTAGTGGTTGCTAAAAGGGAGGTGGGGGGATGGGTAAAATAGATAAAGGAGATTAAGAGTCAACTTATCTTGATAAACACTGAGAAATCTACAGAATTGTTGAATTGTTACATTGTACACCTGAAACTCATATAACATTGTCTATTAATTATACTTAAATAAAACAACAAATTTTTTAAAAAAGAAAATCTGAAAAGAAACTGTTTGAGAGACAATCAAGAAAGGGGCAGGGTTGAATAATAAGATTTATCTCCTATATGAAGCCACTCCTTTAAAACTGAGAGAGGTAGATGTTTCATCTAACGCACAGAAGCCAACACAGAGAGTCAAGCATAATACAGAAACAAAGGAACATCTTCCAAATTACAGAACAAAATAAAACCACAGAAAAAAATTCTTAATGAAACGGAGATAAGACTTTTACCTGATAAAGATTTTGATGTAATGGTCCTAAAGGTGCTCAATGAAGTCATAAGAAGAATGGATGAACAGAGTGAGAAATTCAACAGAGATATAATATATAAGAACGTACCAAATAGAAGTCACAGAAGAATACAATAACTGAAATGAAAAATACACTAAAGGAGTTCAATAACAGACTAGATGAAGAGGAAGAAATAAGTCTACTCAAGACATGGCAGTGGAATTAGAGCAACATAAAGAAAAAAGAATGAAAACAAGTGAAGATATGGGACATCAAGTGTATTAATAACCACATTACATAGGTGCCCGGAGAAGTGAGAAAAGGGGTAAAAAATTTTATTTGAAGAAATCATGGCTATAAATTGCCTCACCTGAGAAAAAAGAGTAGATATTCTCAGATCCAGGTATCCCAGTGAGTTCCAAACAAGAGGAACCCAAGGAGACCCACACAAAGACACATTACAGCTAAAATATCAAAAGTTAAATACAAGGAGAGAATATGAAAAGCAGCAAGAGAAAAACAACTTGTTACCTACAAGGATACTCACCTAAGAGTATAAGCAGATTTTCAGCAGCAACACTGCAGGCTGGAAGTGAGTGAAACAATATACTCAAAGTGCTAAAAGAAAAAAATATCCAGCCAAGAATAATATATTATATCCATCAAAATATCATACAAAATGGAAGGAAACATAGTTTTCCAGACAAGTCAAAGTTTAAAAAGTTCAATAGGAGTAGTTTGGCCTTATAAGAAATGTTAAAGGAACCTCTTTAAGCTGAAAAAAAGAGTGAAAATTAGTGAAAAGAAAATATATGAATATATAAATCTCATTAGTAAACTAAAGATATAAATAGGTACTGGATTCATTACTTATAAAGCTAGTAAAAAGGTTAAAAGTAGGAAAATAACTATAATAATTCAGTAATGGATACACAAGCTAAAAAGATGTGAACTGTAATGTCAAAAGTACTGTGTGTGTTGGGGGGGGGTATAAATGCAGAACTTTTAAATATATCCAAACTTATGCTATTATCAATGTAAAATAACTTATAAACATAAGTTGTTATATGTCATTCTTATGTTAACCTCGAAGCAAAAACCTATAGTAAAGATACACATAATAATTAGGAAATTATTTATGCATACTACTAAAGAAAGTAATCAAGTCACAAAGGAAAAATGTAAGAGGAAAAAAAATAATAAAGAGGAATTATTAAAAGCCAGAAAACAATTAAAATGGCAGTATGTGGGACACCTGTGAGGCTGACTCTGATAAGTGTCTGATTCTTGGTTTTGGCTCAGGTCATGATCTCACTGTTCATTAGTTTGAGCCCCATGTCAGGCTCCATGGAGCCTGCTTGGGATTCTCTCTTTCCCTCCCTCTCTCTCTTCCTCCCCTACTCTCTCTCTCTCAAAATAAATAAATAAATCTAAAAAATGGCAGTATGTATTTAACAATAATTGCTTTAAATGTAAATGGAGTATATTCTCCAATTAAAAATTATAGAGTTGGTGGATGGCTAAAAAACAAAACAACAAGAAAAAAACCAAGACATATGCTGTCCACAAGAGACTCACTTAAGATGTAAAACACAAAGACTGGAAGTGAAGGGATGACAAAAGATGTTCCATGCAAATGGAAACTAAAAGAAAGCTGAGATAGCTATGCATATTTATAATAGACTTTAAAACAAAGACTGTAATAGGCAAAAAACATGTCATTACATACTGATAAAAGGTACAATACAAAAGAAGACATAATATTTGTAAATACTTATATACACAACATAGAAGGACATAAACATATAAAGCAAATATGAAACAGATCTAAAGGAATAACACATACAATACTATACAATAGTAGTCAGGGATGTTAATAACCCACATACACCAATGGATAGATCATCCAGACAGAAAACAAATACGAAAATATTGGTCTTCAATGAAACACTAGACCAAATGTAGTTATCACCTATAGACTGAACATCCCAGCCAAAACAAACAACATACATTCTTCTCAAGGCACATGGAACATTCTCCAGGATAGATTATATGTGAGGCCACAAAACAAACGTTAAGAAACCATATCAAGCATCCTTTATGACCACAATGGCATAAAACTAGAAATTAATTACAATAAGAAAACTGGAAAATTCACAAATATGGAGAGATTATACAACATAATATGAATGACCCTCAATGAGGAATCAATGAGGAAAAAAAAGAGAAATTAAAACATACCTTGAATAAAAAAAGAAATAAAACATGTTAAAATTAATGGGATACATCACCTGTAGTTCTAGGAGGGAAGTTCACGGTGATAAATGCCTACCTTAAGAAACAAGAAGTATCACAAAAACAACCAAACCTACAACTCAAGTAACTAGAAAAAGAATAAATAGTCTAAAGTTAGTAGAGGAAAGAAAGAAAGTTTAGAGCATAAATCACTGAAAGAGGGACTAAAAAGACAATATAAAATGTCAATGAAAGTAATAAAAGTAGAGCTGATTTTTCAAAAGATAAACAAAATTGACAAACCTTGAACTAGATTTGCCAAGAAAAAAAAAGAGAGGATTAGAAAAAAATTAGACGTGAAAGGGGATATGTTACACCTAATAACAAAGAAATACAAAGGGTCACGATAGACTAATGTGAGAAATTATTTGGTGACACGTTTGAAAATCTAGAAAAATGGATACATTCCTAGAAACATACAACATACCAGGACTGAATCAGGAAGAAATACAACATCTGAACAGAATGATTACTAGATAGGAGATCCAATCACTATTTAAAAACCTCCAAAGAACCAAAAGTCAAGGACCGGATGACCTCACTGGTGAATTCTACCAAACATTTAAGAAAATAAAAATCTTTTTCAAACTGTTCCAAGAAATTAAAGAGGAGGGAATGCTTCTAAACTCATGTTACGAGGCCAGCATTACCTGATACCAAAAGGACAAGGACACTACAAGAAAGAAAAATTACAGGCCAATATCCATGATGAACACAGAAGCAACGATCATCAACAAAATATTAGTAAACCAAACTTAACAGAACTTAGAACAATCACGCACCATGATTAAATGCAATTTATTCCAGGGATGGAAAAATAAGAATAATTCAACATCTGCACATCAATCAATAGGATACTCCACATTAGCAAAATGAAGTAATAAAACTCATATGATCATCTCAATAGATGGAGAAAAAGCATTTGACAAAATTCAAATAATCATGATAAAAGCTCTCATAGAAAGTGGGTATCGAGGGAAAATACCTCAGTAAAATAAATGTCATACATGACAAGGCCACAGCTAACATCATCCTCAATGGTGAAAAGCTGATAGCTTTCCCTCGAAGATCAGGAACAAGACAAGAAGGTCCACTGTCACCACTTTAATTTGACATAGTCGGGAATCTTAGCTGAAGCAACTAGCCAAGAAATAAAAGGCATTCAAACTGGAAAAAAAGTAAAACTGTCAATATTACGGGGATATCACATTATATACAGAAAATTCTAAGGATCCTGGGGTCCCTGGGTGGCTCAGTCCGTTAAGCATCTGACTTCGGTTCAGGTCGTGATCTCCCAGTTTGTGGGCTCTAGCTGTACTTTGGGCTCTGTGTTGACAACTCAGAGCCTGAAGTCTGCTTGGGATTCTGTGTCTCCCTCTCTCTCTGCCCCTCCCCGCCTTGTGCTCTGCCTCTTTCTCTCAAAGATAAATAAACAGTAAAATTTTTTTTTTATTAAATTGAAGAAAATTCTAAGGATCCTATCAAATAACTGTTAGAGTGAATAAACAAATTCAGTAAAGTTTCAGTATACAAAATCTATACATCTGTCACATTTCTATACACATTTCTAATAACTATCAGAAAGAGTTTAAGAAAGTAATCCCTCTTATAATTGCATCAAAAAGAATAAAATACTCATGAATAAATTTAACTAAGTGGAATACCTATACTTTGATAACTATAAGACATTAATGAAAGTGTTGAGGAAGACAGAAATAAAGGGAAAGATACACCTTACTCATGGCTTTTCAGAATTAATACTGTTAAAATGTTTAAATTATCCCAAACAATAAACAAATATAGTGCCTACTATGTAATTCCTATCAAAATTTCCAAGACATTTTCAAAGAAAGAGAACAGTCCTAAAGTTTGTATGGAATGATAAACAAAAACAAACAAAAACAAAAATGCTGAACAACCAAAACAATCTTGAGAAAGAAGAACAAAGCTGAGAGGCATCACATGCCTCGATTTCAAACCATATCACATAGCTATTATTGGTCAAAATAGTATTATATTGGCAAAAAATTAAAAAACAGATTCCTAGATCAATGGAACAGAATAGAAGGCCCAGAAATAAACTTATGCATATATGGCCAATAAATGTGCAGAGGATCCAAGAATATAAATCCAAGAGTAGAATTTATTCCAGGGTTACAACATCTGCAAATAAATCAATGTGATACACGACATTAACGAAATGAAGGATAAAATATGATCATCTCAATAGATGCAAATAAATCATGTGACAGAATTCAACATTAGCTCATGGTAAAAACTCTCAACAATGAATATGGAAGGATCATACTTCAAATTAATAAAGACCATATATGACAATCCCACAGCTAACATTATACTCAATACTCAAAAGCTCAAAAATTTTTCTCAAAAATCTGGAACAAGATAAGAATGCCAACTCTAGCCACTTTTATTTAACATAGTGTTGGAAAGCCTCACCAGAGCAATTAGGTAAGAAGAGGAAATAAAAGCCATCCTAACTGGAAAGGAAGAAATTTAACAGTCACTGTTTGCAGATGAGATGATATTATATATGGAAAATTCTAAAAACTCTGCCAAAAAACTCTGAGAATAAAGGCATCCAGCAGTTTCAGAATACAAAAATCAATATACAAAAACCACTTGCGTTTCTATATAGTAATAACCGATGATCAAAAAAAAAAAAAAGATTTAAGAATATCCTATTTACAGTTGAACCAAAAAGAATAAAATTCCTGGAAATAAATGTAACCAAAGAGGTGAAAGACCTATACTCTCAAATCTATGACAATGCTGAAAGAAATCAAAGACACAAATAAATGGAAGGATCATCTGTGCTCATGGATTAGAAGAACTAAAATTGTTAAAATGTTTGTGTTACCCAAAGCAATCTACAGATTCAGTGAAGTCGCTATCAACATTACAGTGGCATTTTTCCCAGAAATAGACCAATCCTAAAATTTACATGGAACCATGAATAGCCAAAATAATCTTGAGAAAGAAATACAAAGCTGGAGGGGCATGCAACTCTTCATCTCAGGATCATGAGTTTGAGCCCCATGTGGGGTGTAAAGATTACTTACATAAATAAAACTTAAAAAAAAAAAAGAAATACAAAGCTGGAGTCATCATCCTTCCTGATTTCAAACTATATTACAAAGCTATGCTATTCAAAAGAGTATGGTATTGGTATAAACGCAGATACATATTTATGAAATACAAAGCTAAGAAGTAAACTTATGTGTATATGGTCAACTAATTTACAACAAAGAGCCAAGAATATTCAATGGGGAAAGGACAGTCTGTTCAGTAAATGGTGTTGGGGAAAAAATGACAGCTCTATGTAAAAGAATGAAATGAAATGAAACCAATATCTTACATTATATATGCAATGAATTAAAAACTCAAATATAAGATCCCAAATCACAAAAGCCCTAGAAAAATCAGATAGTACATGCTTGATATCAACCTTCGCAATGATTTTTTTTTAATTTGACATCAAAAACAAAGGCAAGAGAAGCAGAAATAAACAAGAGGGATGACATTCGAGTATAAAGCTGCAAAGAAAAGGAAACCAACAGCAAAATGAAAAGGCAACCTATCGATGTAGAGAAAATATTTGTAAGTCATTTATCTGCTAAGGGATTAATATCCAAAATATCTGAAGAATCCATACAACTTAACTGCAGAAAAGCCCAAACTATCTGATTAATAAATGGGCAGTGTATCTGAATTGATATTTGCTCAAAGAAGAGATGCAAATGGGCAGTAGACACATGAAAAGGTCCTTGATATCACTTATCATCAGGAAAATGTACATAGAGTATTGTTTCACATCTGTTAAAATGACTATTATCAAATTGACAAGAGCTAACAATTTCTGCTGAGGATGTGGAGAAAAGGGAAGCCTTGTGCACTGTTAGTGAAATCCACATTGGTGAGCCATCATTGAAAACAGTATGAAGGTTCCTCAAAAAAATTAAAATTAGAACTACTGTATGATTAAGAAATTCTCCTTCTGGTTATATATCTGAAGAGAATAAAAATACTAACTCAAAAAGGTAGTTGTACCTTCATGTTTCTTGTAGAGTTATTTATAGCAATGCAGACATGGAAACAACCCAGGCATCCATCAACAAATAAATGGGGAAAGAAATGTGTTGTATACACACAATGGAATATTATTTGGCCACAAAAAAGGAAGAAATTCTGACATTTGTAGAAATATGTATCGTACGTGAGGGCATTTTTCTAAATGACATAAGTCTCATAGAGAAGGCCAAGTAGTGTTTAATCTTGCTTACAAAAAAAAAAAAAAAAAAAAAAAAAACCACTCAAACTCAGGAACACAGAGAATAGTGTGATGGTTGCCAGAGGTATGGGGTAGGGTGTTGGCAAAATGGTTGAAGGTGATTAAAGGGTTGAAGGTGGCCAATCCCAATTATAAATTAAGTCCTGGATATAAGGTACAGAATCATACAGCATCATTATTACTATAAGTAATAATATTCTACTGTGTATTTAAAAGTTGCTAAGAGCAAATAAATAAATAAATAGATAAAAAGTTGCTAAGAGCATAGATCTGAAATGTTCTCATCACAAGAAAATAAACAGGTAAATATGTGTGATGATAGATGCGAAGTAGACTTATTGTGGGCATTTTTTTCAAAATATTTACATATATCAAGTCATTGTGTTGTATACCTCCTGAAACTAATATATCAGTTATATCACAATGTAAAAAAGAAAAAAAAAATGAAAGGAAAAAGAAATTCCTAGTATCCCTCCCTCACAAAAAAATGGACAATATAAAGCAAATTTTGTTCAGTAGTGTAATATTGTACAATATAGTACAAGAAAATATACTCTATGTGTACCCATGATGACCAATCCAAGAATTGCAATATGGATACATTGATAAATTAAAGGACGAAATAATGTGTGATTATCTCTAAATTTAAAAAATGAAGCCAATACTTAGTAATGATATAAACTCTTAGGGCTATCATGTGATGGATGTTTTCTGAGACCTACAGCAAATGTAGTTAATGGTGAATATTAGACACTTTTTATTTTAACAGTCAAGAACGAGACAAAGATACTAATTCTCATTGTTCTTATTCAACACTACTAGGGGTTCTGGCCAAGTGGCAAAACAAAAGAAATAAAATATCTAATGATTATGAAGAAGAAGATCAAAGCTGTTCTACCTCGCAAAATGTAGAATTCTGTAAACAGAAAAAGCCAGGAATATTTTCCAATAAATTATTAGAGTGAATAAAAGAACTCCAAAAAGATTTGGATACAAAATCAATATAAAAAAACAATGTATTCCTAGAGAGTATTATGCCAAGTCAGTCAGAGAAGACACACATCATATGTTTTCACTCATATGTGGAATTAGGAAACAAAACAAATGAAAACAAAAAGAGAGGCAAACCAAGAAATAGACTCTTAACTATAGAACAAACTGACAGTTACCCGAGGGGAAGTGGGTGGGGGAGGGTTCAACAGGTGATGGGCAGTAAGGAGGGCACTTGTGGGCACGAGCACCAGGTGTTACGTGTAAGTGAGGAATCCCGAAATTCTACTCCTGAAACCAGTATTACACTACATGTCAACGAACCAGAATTTAAACCAAAACTTGAAAATCCACAAAGCAAAAAATGAAACTGTATAAATTTCAGCAAGTAGTGTATTAAAATTTAACACCTGTGAAGAATAGTACCATAAACAAAGTTAAGATGCTCACCACATAAGCAAAACACATAGAATGTGAGAGGACCTTTCCCCAATGTTTACATATTAAACATTAGAGGAAAAAAACCCACATAAAATATATCCAAATATTGGAAGCTATTTTCCATAGTTCAAACCTTAATATCAGATCACTCACATTGAAGAACTAAATGTATTTCCTACCCTTGTCTCACCAAAGACTCAAAGTTTTCCTCATTTGAAATATAACTCCAGAAACTTGACGTGTGGTAAAAATCATTTTTCATGGCTCAAAATCTAATAAGAAGCAATGTATTTATAATGGGAAAAAATCCCAAGTATAAAGAAAATTCTGGGGCGCCTGGGTGGCTCAGTCAGTTAAGCGTCCGACTTTGGCTCAGGTCATGATCTTGCGGTCTGTGAGTTCGAGCCCCACATTGGACTCTGTGCTGACAGCTCAGAGTCTGGAGCCTGCTTCGGATTCTGCGTCTCCCGCTCTCTCTCTGCCCCTCCCCTGCTCACGCTGTGTGTGTGTGTGTGTGTGTGTGTGTGTGTGTGTGTGTGTGTGTGTGTCTCAAAAATAAATAAACATTAAAAATTTTTTTTAAAAAGACAGAAAATTTTAATATGCAGGTATCCAAGCAGAGGAAATGTGAAACAATGTATTTGTCTATTCTAAACACATTGATTTAACTGTCTTGTTTGAAGTTAGAGTCATTCTTTGGGAGGTAGCAAACCCCACTGCTTCTTTTCAGCTCAGTCCTAATCACCAACATATTCCTCAGTAAATGCCCCTCTTCCCATGAGCCTGAGAAAATAAGTAGGAGAAGGAAGGGTGAGAGAGAGAGAGAGAAAGAGAGGGAGAGAGAGATTTTTTTTAATACCTCTCACACCCCTGAGCTTGGGAAACATGGTGTTAGGGGAAGGGGTTGGCAAGGGGTATCTAGGAAAAGACTGGAGAGAAAGGGCAGAGGGTCCAGGTGGGTAAACAGGAAGTCACAGAGGAGAAGACTGAATAGTAGAACATACCTGTCTAAGCCTGCCCTAAAAAGTGAGCAATTCTGGACAAAATAAATAAATAAATGAAATGAAATGAAAATCTGTTATTTGCCGCAGGGAAGTAGCTTGTCAGCCATCTGGCCAACCTGTTAATGAAAAACAGAGTCCTGGCTTTGGGATTCGGTAGCAGTAGCAGTTGGTTAGAGCAGGGTGGGTGGGGGTTATCTGTGTGGAAAGCAGCGTTTGAGGCAAAGGAAAACCTTACAGTATGGAACACTGAGTGTTTCCCTTCACCTAAGAGCAGCCAAGACAAGCACCTAACAAAGGAGATCCCTGAGATTAGCATTAGTTACAGGCCTATTCATCTTGAGGGAGGGGGAGCTTGGGCGGTGGGAGGGGGGTGGAATCCTTTTTGTGGCCTGCCCTATATCCCAACTGCTCACTATCAAATGATTCATTTACTTGACAAATGTTTACTAAGCATCTATTGTGTGCTAGGCCCCAGGGGAAAAACACGGTGAACAAGACAGCAACTGTCCCTGCTCTCTTAAAGTAAACTGGTTTTACAGGGAAGTCAGGTTAAAATATCTATGTTTCAGTAAGTAACAAAAGAAAGAAGAATGGAGATCAGAACTGCAGAGAGAGGAATTACTTTAGATAGGGGGGGGTCAGCAAAGCCTTGTAAGAAGAGGACATTTCAGCTCAGAAAGAAAGAATTCGCCATTCACGGACTAAGAGGAAAAGCTTTCTAGATGGAAGAAATAACACACACAAAGATCCCAAGGTAGGAGAAAGATGAATGGGTCTGAAGGACAAAAGAAGGCTGCTGTATCTGGAATGAGACAAGCAAGCAAGAAACTGGGATGTGGGGAGGTTAGAAACAAGCAAGGTACAGATTAGGCACCACTTGTAGGTAATGAAGAGAGTTGGATGTCAGGCTGAAGCTAAACCCCAGGGAGGGTTTTAAGTGGAAAAAAAAAAAAAAAAAAAACAATTCCATGACCCAATTCATCTTTTATGATGACTTTTTCAGCTTTTTAGAGAATGAATGGGAAGGGGACGAAACAGAAGCGGGGGACGAGTTAGGAGAGTTTGGCAGTCATCTAGGGAATGTAGGCAAGAGGTGACCACCACAGTAAAGATTTTGAGTGTATTCGTGATATGTTTTGGTACTAGAACTGAGAGAATTTTCCAAAAGATGGGCTCAATGTGTAGAGGGAGGGAAATAGACTCAAGAGTTAATCCTAGATTCTGGCTGAGTGACTAGGTAGATGATAATGCCATTTGATGGCTTCATGGATAAGGAAGTAAAGGAAACAATTTGGAGGGATACATATGTCAGCTTCTGTTATGTTATCCTCTTGCAACAAACAACTCCCAAATCCCAACAGTGACTAACAATGTTTTATTATAGATAGTTTATTATAACTGTATTCCCCAGCCCCACCCCACCCCCCGCCCCCACAGCCAACTTATGCCCAAAGGTGTAACCCAGTTACAGCTCTATGCCATGTTTTTTGCTTCAGGACCCAGGCTAAAGGAACAGTTTCCATCTGGGCAGAGAAACAGAACTAAAACTAGAAACATACTGTCTTTTACAACCTCTGCTCTGCTACCTCTTGCATTTTATTTCACTCATAGAAGTGAGTCTCATGGTATTTATTGTTTCAATTCCAATGGTGTAGACTGAAACCCACTTCTGACCTTACCTACTCAGAGTTCACATCAGACTCCAGAGTGTTAAGGACTCAAAACAATTCTACCCTTACTTCAGACACCAGCCATATTTCAGTGGGGGTTGAGGTCACCTGTGCTTGCAAACAACTGGCTACAAATCTGGGTGGCTCTGACAAATTCTTTATATTCAATACCTTGCTAAAATGACCCACAGAAGTTTAAAAAAGGTGCTTTGCTTACAATCACAGGTCTCTTCTAGAGGATATAGATCAGAACTATCCAAATGAAAAAGGATGAGGTCTGTAATGCAACAGAGTATCCATGTTCCCCATCCGTAGAATCAAGGCACATCTCCCTCCAGGCACATTAATGTATGCAGCAACCAGGAAGCTCAACCAGTCCTCAGTACACAGAATATTTATTAGGGTGTCATTATGTAGGCATGACTGATTAAATCTTTGGCCACATGATTCAACTCAAAATCCTCCCTAAAGATTGAACTCTCCTGCAGTCCCAACCCTCCAATCACCTGGTTGGCCTTTCTGGTGAACACCTTCCATCTATAAGTTATCTAGAGGTAGGAGATATCTCACTAACAACAACAACACTCCTATTAACTCTATGAGTTTTGTTTTTTTTTTTTTTCTGCAAGGAACTGGGGACACAGACCATATATGTGTTTTATTGTACGACACATGTCAACCTTATGCATGCATATATACATACCTATGCAGGTAAATTGACAAGGGGTGGGGATATTTTACTCTCTTTCAGGAAGGGATGATGAATAATCAAAAACTATTTTACATACCACCTGTATTAGGTGTCTCCTGAGAAACAGAACCAATAGGATATATACAGATATGTTTTCTTTTTTTTTTTTTTCAGGGATAGGAAACATCTTTCCAATTATTCCACAAAACCATCAACTATAAAAAGACAGTCATTTAAAAGTATGCAGAAAAAAATTAATAAGCAAATAAAAACCACCATGGGCAAAAGAAAAGCAAGAAACTGGGGGATATAAAACTCATATTACCAAAGGTATGTTTCCCTTACTATACTTACAGCTTCTACAAACCGAAGGAAAGACTAGTCAACATATTTGAAGATACAATGCACTAAAAGGAAGATTCAGTGGCTCTTACATTTATGAAATGGCTCGGCTTCCAGCATACAAAAATGCACAAAACAAGTAGGAGTTTCCTCTTTTCCCTTTTCAAGTTGGTGAAGACTGAAAAATCTGATAACCCTTCATAACATACCAGTGAAGATGCAGAAAACAGATACCCTCATATTTCATTATTGGGAATGTACATTTCCAACTTTTGGAAGGTAATTTAATAATGTCTTTAACATCATGAATGTGCCTACCTTTGGCCCAGCAAATCACACTTCTATTAATTTATCCTACAAATAGACTCGCATAGGCATAAATTTAAGTTTTGTGGGGCCTGAAGCTTATTCACTTCTCACGGCCATCTTTAAGAAAAAGGATGCGAAACCATAAACACTAAAGTGCCTGTCACAGCCTCACAGGGACAGGGAATGAAGCAAACAGTCCTATCCAGCTATTGTCAGCCAGGGTCATAGCCCCACACCCCTTAACTCAGAACTCAAACAGCTGCCTCACTCCAATGTGGACCCTGCTGGCAGACCCAGCAGACCCAAGGATGCTACCAGTACATGTGTCCAGAAACACAAAATGAGCTGACTGCGGAACTGTCTGTGCTAAGGTGAAGCCACAACGTCTGGCAGGGAACACCACCTACTCATTTATAGAGGCCAATATGAAAAACAACTGATCATGAAAAAATGACAACACCAAAGGAAGTTAACAAAGCTCTAACAGGGGCTCCTGGGTGGCTCAGTCAGTTAAGCATCAGACTTCTTTTTAATGTTTATTTATTTTGAGAGACAGAGAGAAAGACACACAGAGAGAGAGAGAGAGAGAGAGAGCGAGAGAGAGAGAGAGAGAGAGAGAGCGCATGTAGGGACAAAGAGAAACCAAGAGAGAGAATCCCCAGGAGGCTCTGATCTGTCAGCAGATCTCACAAATTGTGAGATCGCGACCTGAGCCAAAATCAAGAGTCACGCTCAGCCGACTGCACTACCCAGGTAACCCTAAGTGTCCAGTTCTTGATTTTGGCTCAGGACAGGATCTTGGGGTTCGTGAGTTTGAGCCCCACATCTGGATCCATGCTGAAAGTGCAGAGCCTGCTTGGGATTCTCTCTCTCCCTCTCTCTGCTCCTCCCCGCCCCCCACTCTCTCACTCTTTCTCAAAACAAAGGAACCTAAAAAAATAAATAAAGCTCTAATAATTGACCCAAAAGTATGCAGATCTATGAAATGTTAAAAAATTCAGAATAATTTTCTTAAAGAAGTTTAGAGAACTATAAGAACACACAGATAGCTACACAAAATTAAGAATACAATGCATGGAAAAAATGCCAATTCAACAAAGAGATAGAAAACCTCAAGAAATCAAACAAATTCTACAAATTCTACAGCCAAAAAACACAGTAACTTCATAAAATAATTCAATAGAGAGCTTCAAAAGAATCAACCTTACAGAAGAAAGGATAAGGAACATGGAAGATAGGATATTTGTTATAAGTCTTCAAAGGTGAATGTCACCAAACATTTAAGAATAATGAAACCAATATTACACTGTCTGCTGACTAGAATTTATATAAAAATTTGAAAAGAACAACAACAACAAGAAAGAACAACGCAGCTCAGTCAAAATGGCAGAGTAGGAACATCCTGAGCTCACTTTCACCCACATATAGAAGTCTCTCTGAAAACAACGTGAAACCTAGCATCACAGTCTATCTACAGCTCAAGATATAAAGAAAAAGCCACATCAAGAAGGATCGAAGTGACAGAGAACGGATCTGGTTGGGATTCTGACTGACCAGTGAAGAAATCTGCAAATAGGAAGGATATCACAAGGTACAGATGTCCTCTCTGAGAAAAAAAGGGATTCAAGCCACATATGGGGAAATCCCCAGCCTGGGCCCTTCACCAGGAAGAAGTGCCTCCAAAATGTCTGGCCTTGAAGATCAATCAGCAGGACTTAACTCTAGGAGGGCTGAAGGCTATAGGAAACGGAGACTGTTTTTAACAGGTCCACATACAAACTCACAGCCCCCAAGATCGAGCACTAAGGTGGAAGTTTAAAATCACATAGACAGAAAGGAGAAGGGAGGTTGCCAGGGGCTGGGAGGAGAGGATCAGAGGAGTTGTTATTTTCTAGGTATAGTCTCAGTTTTGCAAGATGAGGAGTTCTGGAAATGGAAGATGGTGACGGTGTTAGAACAATATGAAAGTACTTAAAACCACTAATCTATACACTTAAAAATAGCTCAAATATTAAACTTTATGTTGCATGCATTTTACTATAATTTAAAAAATGTAACAAAAAAAAAGCACCTGGGTCATACCTGAAGGTGACATATTGACTAATTTTATGGAGGGTGCCTGAGGGGCAGAGTCTGTAGAAACTTTCTCTAGGGAAAAAAATGCTTGGTGGGGGCCATTTTTCTTGCTTTCTTTCTACCTAGCTGCTCTGATGCTGGCAGGTGCCTGACACTCTCTGTCTACCCTACTACCAATAGTCATCCTGCCCTGGTGTCCCCCTGCAGACTGCTGTGTCCAAATGGCTCATCCAAAGAGGTTGATTTGGAGAGGCCTTCAAAGAGGCTCTCACCCCACCACATTGAGATGATGGCCTCTACTAGGACTGGTACCCCAACGAAATGGCTCCTACCCTGATGGAGGTAAGCTGCCCCTACCCACCAGCACAGCCACAACATACCTGGCTGGGCCTAACATCCAGTCACACTGGGAACGAGCTCTACCCAACTGCATGCACCAGTATACGCAGCTGGGCCTCTGATCCAGCCACATGAAGGGCCAGCACCTCCCACCATTTGCTTACAGCAATCATGGACAGTCATTTCCGCCAGTCAGGCCAGGGTTCTGCACCCTTCCACTAGTCTGCATGCAGCACTCACGGCCCAGACACAAGAGCAGGGCATATGCAACCTCACAGGGCATAGCCCAGGAGCACCTGGTTTTGATAATCAGAGAGACTGTACCTCTGGAAAACTCCTTACGGTCTAGTAGACCTGCATGACCTACCTGATACATAGAAGCAAACACAAAGACTCAGGCAAAATGAGGAGACACAGGGACATTCCTTCAAAAAGAAGGAATAGAACAAAACCTCAGAAAGAGGAGTAAATGAAATAGAGGTAAGCAATGTGCCCGACAAAGAGTTCAAATGAATCATCGTAAAATGCTCACCAAAGTTGGGAAAAGAATGAACATAGTGAGAACTTCAACTAAGAGAAAATTTAAAAAGTGGAGCGTAGTTTGAGTCTCAGGCCCCTTGCAGTGGGTACCTGGCCAGCCTGGGTGGGGCTGTGCTTGCCCCATGCCCCCCTTTAACTTCGCCTGCTCAGAGCTCCTCTACTTTTGGCAGCCAGAATGGAAAGGTAAGGACAGCACTCCCAGACCAGGCATGGAAAGGCAGCTGAACCCATCCCCTGGCTACGTTAGGTGCAAATGGCGCATGGAACCACCAGGACAGTTCTTGCCCAGGCATGGAAACAACTTTGCACTCTTCTTCAGGACTCAGCACCAGCTACTTTGTAGTAGGTTTGGGGATAGGTCACCTCACATGGCAAGAGCCCATCCAGGACCAACCTCAGGCTTGGAGAGTTTATTCTGTGGAGCTACAGCTAAGTACAGGAGATGGAGTACATAAAACATCAAAGGTTTTGTAAGAAAAGATGTACTATGGCAGTGGGAAAGGCCTTAGGAAGTACGGCTAACCGTCTACGTTGTCATCGAAATAAAAATCTTCCTGCACTGACATGAGACACACTGAGCTGGATCCAATTCATCACCCGTATGACAATCAGAAGACCACCTCTGGGAGTGACTTCAAATTGAGGATCTTTCAGAGCCCACTCAGGCTCTAGGAGTGAATGACATCATGCAGTAGATAGCTTTGTCCAACATCTCGAATCAAGAACTTTGTCTCCATTTATCTTCTCTTAAAACTTCCTCTCTCTCTCCCTGACCTGGCAATTCTCTGATCCAGAAATTTAAACTTTTTTTTTTTTACACAAAGATGGGCAAGAAATTGCTTATCTTGACTTGTTCTTCCTTTGTTCTTCCACTATAGGCTGTTTCAAACTGTGTCTTATTTTAACTAAAACTCACTGCTTTTTCAACAACTCCAGCACAACCTAAATACCCACTCACACCAGTCTTCCAAACCCTGGCCACCTTAACTAACCTATCTGAGTGCTAGCTAGGTCAACATCTAGATAACACAAGTGAACCTGAGGTAGTTTTTGTTCCTGCCAGTGTAAGTACCTGGTGGGCCCATTCTGGACAATGGATGTAAAAAAGGGAATGATATCCACCAACAAGTGGACAAAATCACACTACGTCCTCCTATGATAGAGCAGTTTGGTATTGGGACACCTTCTTGGAAGCTCAGGATTTATTCTTTACCCAAATAAGGCTACTGGAGGGAAAACTTTCTCTTCATATTGAAAATAAAAATGTCACTGAATCCTTCTGAGGTAACATACCAAAAAATACTATAACCAAACACTATGGTTTGATTCCATGAATACACCTTCAAACCTACTAGAGATGTTATAAATCAGTCCAGGACTAATTATCTTGATACAAATGTTTGTTTAGTCACTGAACAATATTTCTTTGCAGGCTGCACAAGTGACCCTGGAAACAGTCTGCCCAATACCCAAGACTATATACGTATATTCCATGCAAATAGAAACAAAAGGAAAACTAGAGTAGCAATACTTCTTTCAGACAAATAGACTTTAAAATAAAGACTATAACAAGAGACAGATAAGCACATTATATATTAATAAAGGTATCAATATAACAAAAGGATATAACAATTATAAGTTTTTATGCAGCCAACATAGGAGCATCAAAATATATGAAACAAAGATTAACAGACATAAAAGGAAAAGTTGACAGTAATACAATAACGGTAGGGGACTCTAACATCCCACTTGCCTCAATGGATGGATTATCCAAGCAGAAAATCAAGAAGAAAACAGTGGCTTTGAAGGATGCACAAGACTACACGGAGTTAGCAGATACATACAGAACATTCTATCCCCAAACAGCAGAATATAAATTCTTTTCAAGTGCACATAGAACATTTCCAGGATAGATCACCTGTTAGGTTATTAGACCGCAAGAAAAATCTCAATAAATTTAAGAACACTGAAATCATATCAAGCATGTTTTCTCATCAAATAGGTATGAAATTAGAAATTAATTACAGGGAAACAAACAGGAAAAAAACACAAACACATGGAGACTAAGCAACATTCTATTAAACATCCAATGGCTCAACAAAAAAATGAAAGAATGAAAGAATATGCTGAAACAAGTGAAAATTTTCAAAATTTCACACATTTCAAAGCCTACAGGACACAGCATAAATAATTCTAAGAGGAAAGTTTATAGTAATATAGACCTACCTCAAGAAAAAATCCCAAAGAAATAATTTAACCTTACACCTAAAGTCACTAAAGAAGAAAGAACAAAATCCAAATTTAGTAGAAGGAAGGAAATAATAATGATCAGAGCATAAATAAAGGAAATAGAGGCTGTAAAAAAAAAAAACAACTAAGACCTGGTCCTTTGTAAAGATAAAATTAATAAACTTTTATCCAGATCATCAAGAAAGAATACTCACCTATATAAAATCAGAAATAAAGTTAAAACTAACACCACAGTAATACCAAGGATTATAAGATACTATTACACACAGTTATATGCCAACAAATTGGAAAACCTAAAGTATGAATAAATTCCTAGAATCATTCAACCTTCTAAGACTGAACCAGAAGGAAATAGAAAATCTGAACAGATGTATTACTAGTAATTAAATTAAATTAGTGATAAAAATATTTCTAACAAACAAAAGTCCAAAACTAGACAGCTTTGGAAGTGAATTCTAACATTTTAAAAAAGAGTTAATACCTACCCTTTTCAAACGATTCCAAAACTTGAACAGAAATTTAGTCTCATGCCTGTTAGAAGATCCATCATCAAGAAGACAAGAGATAAATGCTGGAGAGGATGTGGAGAAAAGGGAATACTTGTGCACTGTTGGTTGGATTGTAAACTGGTACAGCCACCATGGAAAACAGTATGGAGGATCCTCAAAAAAATAAAAATAGAACTATGTATAATCCAGGAATTTCACTTCTGGGAATATATCCATAGGAAACAAAGTAGTAACTTGAAAAGATAACTGCACCCCCGATTTACTACACCCCCGACATATATTTATATAATATATATTATATTATATAAATATATATCTTTATAATATATTTATTATATTATAAAATATATACATTTATATATATTTTATAATATAAAATATAAGTTTTATATTATAAAGTATATATATTTATATATATTTAGTATAATGCACTGAAGCTTCATCAATGTTGTCACAAATGGCAAAATTTCCTCATTTTTTATGACTGAATATTTCCTTGTATGTATGTGTGTATATATATATATAAAGCTTCTTCATATATATATACATACATTTATATTTTTATTTATATAAAGCTCCTATATATATACATACATATATATATACACATACATGCACACACACACACACATAAAAGGAAATATTCATTCATAAAAAATGAGGAAATTTTGCCATTTGTGACAACATTGATGAAGCTTCAGTGCATTATAGTAAGTGAAATGAGTCAGAGAAAAATACTGTATGATTTCACTTACATGTGGAATCTAAAAAAAAAATCATAGAGAAAGAGAGATTTGTGGTTACAGCCAGGGGTTGGAGGAAGGGGGAGTTGGAAGTTGGTAAAAAGTTACAAACTTCCAGTTAGAAGAAATAAGGACAACATGAGACTATAATTAACACTGCTGTATGATATATATGAAAACTGTTAAAGGAGCATATTCGAAGAATTCTCATTACATGTGGAAATTTTTTTTTATTGTCTGTTTAGGAGATGATGGATGTTAACCAAACCGATAGTGGTAATCGTTTACAATGTATGCAAGTTAAACCATTTTTCTGTACACCTTAAACTTACACAGTGTTACATGGAAAACATATATTAAAGTTAGACAGTAAAAATATATAAAAACAAAAAATTAGGTACGAAAGTGAATATTCGAAACCCATGGAAGTGAGGACTATGAAGTTTAAGTTTCATTAACTTTATGGATCATGTGCCTCTGCCCTCGCATAAGTGCAAATAATTAATTAACATCATTTCCGTTTGTTGGTAGGAATAAAAGATTATAAATTACTTAAACGTCCACCAATAAAGACTGGTTACCTAAACTAGGGTTCATTTACACAAGGGATGACCATGCAGTGATTTTAGAATTTTGGAAGCCCTGGATGTAATAAAATCAAAGAGGCCTCAAAAGAGATGGTCAAAACAAACACAAACTCAAGGCACACAAGAACATATAGAACATATGATTTGTGTCAAAGAAAGGGTGAGGAGTCAGCTCCAACCAGCCTCACTGGTGTTCTGTTTCTAGTGGATGGTGGGGTTATGACGTAGAAGTCTGCCTGGGCAGAGGGGTGGACCACAATACAGAGGCAGCAAGGCTCTCTCAGGTCTCAAATCAGGAAGACCTGCACCCCATGGCGTTCTCGTGAAACTGTGCCACTGTCTTGACTGCACGTGAGAAAGACTGCTGGTTAGAACGACTATCTATGTGCTTCAAATAGGAATTTGATTTGCCAAGGTCTGAGTACTGGTAGCTGCAAAGTCCTCCCTTCTCTGTCACAGTCTGATTCCCAGTGGTCAAGCCCCACAGATTCCCCCACAATCCCTGAGGGGCAAGCCTGGAGTGGCCCACCCCCAAGAAGTGACCCATGATGCTGGGGAGTTCTCTTTTCCCGCTGGAGGAACCACAGGCTCAGGCGAGTACTCCTGGTATACTGCTGCACTGACCTGAGCGGGGCACTGTGGTCGGCATGTAGCTACTCCTTTTACCCTTATAATGTGGTCTCATTCTCTGTGATGAAGGGGGGATATGAAGAACGAATTCATAACCCCATTCACTGCTGAGGGTGGCTCCTGGCCTTGCCTGGCGAGAAAGCTTAGCCTGAGCACCTAGACAACTACTTTTCCCAGCAGCACTTGAATAAAGCACCTGCCTAGTGGCTCTGCCATCTACAGAGCCAACCCGGTGACACAGTCTAGCCTAAGAGTTTGGTGTATAGGTATGCCTGATTAGTTTGTCAGTGTTGGCGTCTGTTGTATGCCTTCCCCCAACCCAGGCAAAGAAGCTAATCCGTAGTTTTGCCCACTGCACCAACCCTGCTAACTGTGACCCATACTCAGAGTTTCCAGGAATCTTAATGTCTCCCACCTTACAGCTCTGACTAAAGTAGAACTTGAGTGGAGAACCCAGACAACAGCTCTGTGCATTCAGAGCCAAGATCGTAGCCCCGTCTATCGAGGGAGCATAGCACACAGGTCTCTCTGATTTGATAATTAAACAATAAACCTTGTCAGTCCTGGAGCCTTTTCTGCAGTCTCAAGTTGGCAGAAAATCTAGTTTACAGCTCTGGCCAAAGCTAAACACAGTTTCCAGCCTGACCAGACCAGAAAAGCTAACCAGAGCTCCTTGAAATCTGTGTAACTTATTTTGGAACTTTGATTATAGCAGCACATGAGCAGAGAGCCTGGCAAGTGTCACTACGCCCATGCAGTCCAAGGAACTCGGTGCCCATCAGTCCAAGGCACTCGGTGACCATCAGTCCAGGGATCTTGGTGCATAGTCCTCCATAATTTTATCCCACAATAAAAGCCTTGCCAGCCTTAAGGCCTGAACAAGGGCCCTACTAGAAAGGAAAATTAATTGTAGCCCCACTGATTTATACATTTCACCCCACCCAACCATGGAACCTAACGAGAGCACACAGGAGTTGAATAGTGCATCTCATAGCTGTGCTTACAGTGGCACTTAAGGAGAGAACACAGCCTGTGACTTTATCTGCGTGCAAAACAAAACCAGTGACCCCATCTGGCCAGGAAATTCAGTGCAAAATCTTGCCTGATTTGGGTACCCAAACACTGAGATGTGCAGGCATTCAGGCCCATTCTGCTTCCCTGCCAGGGTAGGAGAGTTAATTCATAGCCCCACCTGCTATTAATTATTGACCCAATGCCAACGGTCTAGGAAGCCTGACCAGAGAATGCAGGCAACTGCATAATTCTTCAACGGTCATGCTTGGGCAGGGAATAAAGCCATCAGGACTGTACAAATGTTATCTTTCAGTGGCATCAGCCCCAAATCAAAAGCTCAGGCAGTGGCTTCACCCCAAAATGGACCCAATACAAGTCGCAAATGTCTACAGATGTTACCAGCAGAAAAATCCAGAAACCCAAGCTTAGCAGACTAGTGAAGAATGCCAAAGTGAAACTGTAAATTCTCAAAGAAGAGACTTCTTACTGAAGTATGCAGACACAAAAGTAAGCAATCAAAGATCATGGAAAATTGGGTTAACATTACATCCCCAAAGGAAACTAGTAAAGCACCAATGGCTGACCCTAAAGAAATACAGATCTATGAACTGACAAAGAATTCAGAATAAATCCCTTCTAGAAGTCTAGTAACCTACAAGAACACACAGACAACTAAATGAAATTAGGAAAACAATGCATGAACAAAATGAGAAATTCAACAAAGAAATAAAAGTCTCTCTCTCTCTCTCTCTCACACACACACACACACCAGAAATCCTAGAGCTTAAGAATATGAGTCAACTAAAGAATGCAAGAGACTATCAATAGCAAAGTTGACGATGAAGAAGAATTAGTAATCTAGAAGACAGGACATTGAAAAATTATCCAGAGGAACAAAAAGAAAAAAAAATTAAGTAAATAAAGTCTACAAAATTTATGAGACAAAATACAAAGATATAATATATGCACTATGAGTATCACACAAGGAGAAGAGAAAGAAAAATAGCCAAACTATATTTAAAGCAATAATTGCTGATAATTCTCTAATCCTGAAGAGAGAAATGAGCATGCAGATACATAAAGCCCAAAAATTCCTAATAAGTTGAACCTGAATAAGGCTACAGGGGGAAAACAATGTAAATTGCAAAAAAAAAAAAAAAAGTCAAACACAAAGAGAAAATTAAAAAAGCAGCAAAAGAAAAATGTCACTTACATACAAGGGAAACCCCGTAAGAACATGCATGGATTTCTCAACAGAAACTTTTCAGGCCAAGAGAATATGGGATGATATATTCAAAATAATAAAAGAATAAAAAAAACCTGTCAACCAAGAATACCAAACCTGGCAAAGTTGCCTTTCAGAAATAAAGAGAAATAAGGACTTTTCCAAACAAACAGAAACTTATGGAGTTAATTACTAAGACACCTGCCTTCGAAGTATGTTAAAGGGAGTTATTCGAATGAAACTAAAAGGATACTAATTGTTCTCATTAAAATATATAAAGGTGGTATAAATCTCACTGTTCATGGTCGATATATTGTCAAAGACAAATTCTCAAATAGGTAATGGTGGTATGTAATTCATTTAAAACTTTAAAATTAAAAAACATATTAAAAATAACCATCACTACAATAATTTGTTATGGGATACATATTTTTTAATATGTAAACTACAGTATTATAACCTAAAATGTGAGAAGAGGGAGAAGCAAAAGTATAAAATTTCTATTAAAGTTAAGTTGTTATCAATTTAAAACAAAATGCTATAATTTTTAAATATCTGGGGCACCTGGGTAGCTCAGTAAGTTGAGCGTCTGACTTCAGCTCAGGTCATGATCTTACAGCTCATGAGTTTGAGCCCCGTGTCAAGCTCTGTGCTGACAGCTCTAAGCCTGGAGCCTGCTTCAGATTCTGTATCTCCCTCTCTCTCTCTGCTCCCAACCCACTTGCATTCTCTGCCTCTCTCAAAAATAAATAAACATTAAAAAATATATATCTTATGTAAACCTCATGATAACCACAAGAGAATTATACGAAAGAACATGGTAAAGAAGTCAAATCATACTGATACCAAAAACCATCAAATTACAAAAGACAGCAAGATAAGAAGGAACAATTAATATACAAAACAGGCAGAAAACATTAAAAAGTGACAATACTAAGTCCTTACATATTAATAATTTTTAAATATAAACGGATTAAATTCTCCAATCAAAAGTCATTGAATAGCTGACAGAATTTTAAAAAGATAGATATGCTGTCTACAAGAGACCAAACTTATACTTAAAGAAACACAGTCCAAGAGTGAATAGATAGGAAAAAAAAAACATTTCAACGAAATGGTAACAACAGCAAAAAAGATAGACATACTCATACTTTTTTCAGACAAAATAGAATTTAAATTAAAAATGGTAAAAAGGTGGGGCGCCTGGGTCGCTCAGTCGGTTAAGCGTCCAACTTTGGCCTAGGTCATGATCTCGCTGTTCCCAAGTTCGAGCCCCGTGTTGGGGATCTGTGCTGACAGCTCAGAGCCTGGAGCCTGCTTCAGATTCTGTGTGTGTGTGTGTGTGTGTGTGTGTGTGTGTGTGTGTGTGTGTGTCTGCCCCTCCCCCGCTCATGCTCGCTCTCGTGCTCTCTCTCTCTCTCTCTCAAAACTAAATAAACATTTTAAAAAATGGTAAAAAGATACAAGAGAAGTTCTAAGAATACCAACATAGTTCATTTATACTGTTTTATGTATGAAAAATAGAGATTTATGATAAAGGTATTTTTCTGAATAAATATTAGAGGGTTTTTCTAAAAAGAGACAAAGAGGTCATTATGAAGTTATAAAGGGGTCAATCCACTCATAAGATGTAACAATTGTAAATGTTGATGTTCCCAACATCAGAGCACCTAAATTGATAAAGCAACACTAACAGATCTAAAAGGAGAAATAGACAGCAATACAATAACAGCTAAGGAATAAAATGCCCCATTTACAAAACATGCATAATCATCCAGACAGATAATCAGCTGTGAAAAGAGGATTTGAATAACACTATAAACCAAATAGGCCTAACACACACATACAGAACATTCTATCCAACAACAGAATATACATTCTTCTCAAATACATATGGAACATTTTTTTAGGATAGACCATATGCTAGGCCACATAACAATTAGTAGCAAACTCAAGAAGTTAAAATTATACCAAATATGGACCATACTAGACCATACCAAGCATAGTGATTATAAACCAGAAATCAATAACAAGAGAAAATCAAAACAAGAGAAAACTCATGAATACATGTAAATTAGCAGTTTCCTGCACAACCACTGGATCAAGTAAGCTGAAAGGGAAATAAAAAACATTTGAAACAAATAAAAATGGAAACATCCCAAAACTTATGGGATGCAGCAAACATAGTTCTAAGAAGGAGGTTTATAGCTATGAACACATACATCAAGAAAATGGAACGATCTTAAACAATAAACCTAATTATACACCAAAAGGAACTAGAAGAATAACAACAAAATAGGCCCAAATTAGGAGAAGGAAGGAAATGATCGTGATTAGATCAGAAATAAATAAAATTCAGAACAGAAAAATTTAAAAAAAAATTAACAATTGGTTCCTTTAACAATTGTAAAGATAAACAAAATTTGCAAACCTTTATCTAGATTAACCAAGGAAAAAAGAGAGAGGATCCAAATCAACAAAGTTATAAATGGAGAAGAAGACGTTACAACTGATACCACCAAAGAGTCTAAAGAAGCTACTATGGACAACTATATGCCAACAACTGAATAACCAAAAAGAAATGGAAACATTTTAGAACCATATAACCTATCAAGACTTATTCAGGAAGAAATATAAAATCTGCATACAACAATTACTAGTAAGGAGATTGAATCTGTAATAAAAAATTTTCCAGTGAAGAAAGCCCAGAACCAGATAGGTTCACTGGTGAATTTTAACAACTATTTAAAGAAGATTTAACACCAATCTTTCTCAACTTTTTCCAAAAAATTGGAGAGAATTGGAGTTTGAAACTCATTTTTTGAGGCCAGCATTACCCAGATACCAATGCCAGAAAAGGACACTATCCAAAAACTTCAGGCCTAATTAATATAAATGCAAAGATTTTCAAAAAATACTGGCAAACCTAATTTAGTAGCTTGAAAAGGATCATTCACCACGGCCAACTGCTATTTATCTATTGGATACAAGCATGGCTTAATATGTAAATCAATGGAGTATATTACATTAAGGGAATGAAAGAAAAAAACTCCTATGGTCACCTCAATAGACATGGAAAAAGCATATGACAACATTCAACATCCACTCATGTTAAAAAGTCTCAACAGACTAGAGCTGGAATGTATATTACTATGATAAACGCTGTGCAAGACAAGCCCACAGCTGAAATTATACCTAATGGTGAAAGGCTGAAAGCTTCTGCTATAAGATCAGGAGCAAGACAAGGGTGCTCACTCTTGCCACTTCCTTTTTTTTATTAAAAAAAATTTTTTTTAATGTTTATTTATTCTTGAGACAGAGACAGAGCATGAATAGGGGAGGGGCAGAGAGAGAGGGAGACACAGAATCTGAAACAGGCTTCAGGCTCTGAGCTATCAGCACAGAGCCCAATGCAGGGCTGAAACTCACAAACTGTGAGATCATGACCTGAGCTGAAGTCAGTTGCCACCTCTATTCAACACTTAAAACTCTGGCTAAAACAATCTGACAAGGAAATTAAAGTCATCAAATTAAAGTCATCAAAATTAATAAAGAATAAGTAAAATTGTTTCTACTTTACTGTATTCTACTGACATGATTTTATATATAAAATGTCCTATATTCCAATTAAAAACTTAGATATAATTGGGGCACCTGGGTGGCTCAGTCAGTTAAACATCTGACTTCAGCTCGGATCATGATCTTGCAGTTCATGGGTTCAAGCTCCGTGTTGGGCTCTGTGCTGACAGCTCAGAGCCTGGAGCCTGCTTCAGATTCTGTGTCTCCCTCTCTCTCTGCCCCTTCCCTGCTCTCTCTCTCTCTCTCTCTCTCTCAAAAATAAACATTAAAAAGAAAACGCTTAGATATAATCAATAAATTAAGTAAAGTTGCAGGATACAAAATTAACATACAATAATCAAGACTGTAGGGGTGCCTGGGTGGCTCAGTCCATTAAGCATCCGACTTTGGCTCAGGTCATGATCTCATGGTTCATGTGTTCGAGTCCCACATCAGGCTCTGTACTGATGGCTCAGAGCCTGGAGTCTACTTTGGATTCTGTGCCTCCCTCTCTCTATCCCCTTTCCCTGCTTACTCACTCTCTCTCTCTCTCTCTCTCTCTCTCTCTTTCTCTCTCTCTTTCAAAAATAAATAAGCATTAAAAATTTCTTTTTAAATGTCAGGAGTGTACACAGGTGTCTTCGTGAGTCAGCTGGTTAAGCATCCAACTCTTGATTTCATCTCAGGACATGATCTCACGATCATGAGATCAAGCCCCCACATCAGGCTCTGAACTGACAGGGCAGAGCCTGGTTGGGATTCTCTGTCTGTCTCTCTCTCTCAATACATACATACACACACACACACACACACACACACACATACAAACTTTGAAAAATTCTAGGAGTGTTTCCATACACTGATGAAGAATAATCTTATAAAAAAGATAAGAAAAGATCCAATTTACAATAGCAATAAAAATAATAAAATGTTTAGAATAAATTTAACCAAGGACGTCAAAGTTTTCCTTTGAATATCACAAAACATTAATGAAAAAATCAAAGATACAAATAAGCAGAAAGGTATCCAGTGTTTTTGGTTGGAACAATTAATATTGTCAATATGTCCACACTACCCAAAGCCATGTATAGACAAAATGCAGTCTTTATTAAGAATCCAATGCCATTTTTTTACAGAAATAGAAAAAAAATCCTAAAATTTGTGCAAAACCACAAAAGACCCTGGATAGCCAAAACAATACTCAGAAAGAAAAACAAATCATGAGGCATAACACTTACTGATTTCAAACTGTTTTATAAAGCTTTGGTAATCAAAACAGTATGCCATTGGCATAAAAACAGACACACCAATGGAACAGAATTGAGGGCCCAGAAATAAACCTATGCATGTATGTCAAGTAATATTTGACAAGGGTATCAAGATTTCTTAACAGAGAAAAGAGAGTCATTTCAATAAACGGTGCTGAGAAAATTAGATATTCACATATGAAAGAATGAAATTATACCCCTTTTTTGCACCACTAAAATAAACTCAAGATCTGGCACAAGAATAGACACTCAGATCAATGGAACAGAATAGAGAACCCAGAAATGGACCCACAAATGTATGGGCAACTAATCTTTGACAAAGCAGGAAAAAATAACCAAAGGAATAAAGACAATCTCTTCAGCAGTGTTGCTGGGAAAACTGGACAGCGACATGCAGAAGAATGAACCTGGAACACTTTCTTCCACCACACACAAAAATAAACTCAAAGTGGATGAAAGACCTCAATGTAAGACAGGAAGCCATCACAATCCTCGAGGAGAAAGCAGGAAAAAACCTCTTTGATCTTGCCCACAGCAACTTCTTACTCAACACATCTCCAGAGGCAAGGGAAACAAAAACAAAAATGAACTACTGGGACCTCATCAAAATAAAAAGCTTCTGCACAGCGAAGGAAACAATCAGCAAAACTAAAAGGCAACCGACAGAATGGGAGAAGATATTTGCAAATGACATATCAGATAAAGGGTTAGTATCCAAAATCTACAAAGAACTTATCAAACCCCACACCCAAAAAACAAATAATCCAGTGAAGAAATGGGCAAAAGACATGAATAGACACTTCTCCACGGAGGACATCCAGATGGCCAATTGACACATGAAAAAATGCTCCACATCACTCATCATCAGGGAAATACAAATCAAAACCACAATGAGATACCATCTGACACTTGTCAGAATGGCTAACATTAACAACTCAGGCAACAACAGATGTTGGCGAGGATGCAGAGAAAGAGGATCTCTTTTGCATTGTTGGTGGCAATGTAAGCTGGTGCGGCCACTCTGGAAAACAGTATGGAGGTTCCTCGAAAAACTTAAACTAGAACTACGCTACGACCCAGCAATTGCACTACTAGGCATTTATCCAAGGGATACAGGTGTGGTGTTTTGAAGGGACACATGCACCCCCATGTTTATAGCAGCACTATCAATGATAGCCAAAGTATGAAAGAGCCCAAATGTCCATTGATGGATGAATGGATAAAGAAGATGTGGTGTATATATACAACGGAGTATCACTCGGCAATCAAAAAGAATGAAATCTTGCCATTTGCAACTACATGGATGGAACTGGAGGGTATTATGCTAAGTGAAATGAGTTAGTCAGAGAAAGACAAAAATCATATGACTTCACTCATATGAGGACTTTAAGAGACAAAACAGATGAACATAAGGGAAGGGAAACAAAAATAATATAAATACAGGGAGGGAGACAAAACAAAACAGACTCATAAATATGGAGAACAAACTGAGGGTTGCTGGAGGGGTTGTGGAAGGGGGGATGGGCTAAATGGGTAAGGGGCATTAAGGAATTTACTCCTGAAGTCATTGCTTCACTACATACTAACCAATTTGGATGTAAATCTTAAAAAATAAAAAAACAAAGTTAAATTATATAAATAAATAAACTCAAGATGAATTAAAGACTCAAACTATAAAACACCTAGAAGACAATATAGGAAAAAAGTTCCTTGACATGGGCCTTGGCAATGTATCTTTTTTTTTTTTATTGACATAACACAAACAACAAAATAAAAAATAACATAGTGTACTATATCAAACTAAAAAGCTTCTGAGAAGCAGAAGAAATAATCAACAAAATGAAAACACAATCTACAACATGAGGAAAAAATTGCAAGCCATGTGATGTTGTTAAAATTTAAAATACATAAAGAATGCATACATTTCAACCTCAGAAAAATAAATAAAAGAATTAAAATATGGGCAAAGAACCTGAATAGACAATTTTCAAAAGAAGATATTCAAATGGTCAATAAGTACATAAATAGGTTCAAGGTCACGAATCATTGGGGAAATGCAAATCAAAACCACAACGAGGAATCACCTCATGCCTGTCAGCATGACTATTATTAAAAAGAGAACAGGGGCATCTGTGTCGCTCAGTTGGTTAAGTGTCCAACTTTGGCTCAGTTCATGATCTCACCATTCATGAGTTTGAGCCCCACATAGGGCTCACTGCTGTCAGCACAGAGCCCACTTCACATCCTCTGTACCCATCTCTATCTGCTCCTCCCCCGCTCACACATGCTCTCTCTCAAAAATAAACATTAAAAGGAAAAAGACAATTTGAGCCCTGTGTCGGGCTCTGTGCTGACAGCTCAGAGCCTGGAGCCTGCTTCAGATTCTGTCTCCCCTCTCTCTCTCTGCCCTCCCCCACTCGTGCTCTGTCACTGTCTCTCTCTCAAAAACTAAATAAACATAAAAAATTTGTTTTAAAAAGGCAAGACAACAAATGCTGGTGAGAATATGGACAAAAGGGAATCCTTAGGCATTGGTGCTGGGATTATAAATGGAGGCTACTAAAAACATTTAAAATAAAATTATTGTATGATCCAGGATATAAATTGGGGCTATATCTGAAGGAAAAACATCACTACGGTGAAGAGATATTTGTACCCCCTACTCTGACTGCAGCATTATTTACAGTAGCCAAAACATGGAAACAACCTAAGTGTTCATCAACAGATGAAAGGATAAAGAAATTGTCGTGTACACACACACAACGGAATACTATTCGGCCGTGAAAGGTGCAGAAACCCTCCCAATTGTGACAACATGGCTGGAACCTTGACAGTATTCTGCTAAGCCAAATAGGTGGAACAGAGAAAGAAAAACACCATATGATCTCGCTTTCATGTGAAATCTAAAAGCCACCATAAAACAACAAACAAAACTCAAACTGATATCTGACTTCCAAAAAAGATGGCCAAGTAAAAGGATCCTAAGCTCACTTCCTCCCACAGATACACCTACCCAACACCCACATCAGTGTAAATAAGCCAGAGAATGACCCAAGGCCTGGCAGAGAAGACTCTTCACAGCTAAAGAAAGAGAAGAGGCCGCATCAAAAAAACGGTAGAAAGAGCGAGAAGGGGTCAGGAACCAAACTGATCCCTGAGGCTGTCTGCAGGAGGGAGGGATACTGCAAGGACAGAGAAGGGAGAGGATCAGACCCTGAACCAGACACTCCAGGCAAGGGGGCCTACACTGGAAGACAAATTCCCATAATATTTGGTTTTGAAAACCGAAGGGATTTGACTTCATGAGTTCTTACAATTAGTGGGGCTTTAATGCCAGGGACTTTAAAAATCAGCAGACTGGGCTACGGGAGAGCAGGAAGTGATAGGAAACTGAGTCCCCGCCCTTAAACAGACAGCGTAACAAACAACCCCGCTGAGATAACAACATAGAAGCAGCAGTAAGAAAATTGCCTGGGCTATAAGGGAAAGAGATTTATTTACTAACCTAGAATATGTGCTGGAGGAGCAGGGATCTTTAGGAGACTTCTCTAAGAACAAAAGAACTGGCAAGCACTATTTTCCTCCCTGCCCCCCAGCCTAGATACATGGGCACCAGTGGGAACCAGCGTCAAGACATTCCATCTCGCTTGCCAAAAGCATGCTCTGCCGGTGTGCTCCCGTGGGCCCACCTCCTCTAACCTGCACTCAGCAGTTCAATGTGGGGAAGGAAACAGAAATCCATACCCAGGAGGCACAGAGAACCTCCAAGAAAATCAACCCAAGGAGGTCTACGCCAAGACACAATGTGATTAAAATGGCAAAAAGTAGTGATAAAAGAGAATTTTTTAAATGGCGAGAGACAACAAAACAGTTACATGCAAGAGAAACTCCATAAGGCTATCAGTTGAGTTTTCAGCAGAAACTTTGCAGGCCAAAAGAGAACAGCATGATATATTCAAAGCACTGAAATGAAAAAACCTGCAACAAAGAATATCCTATCCAGCAAAGCTATCATTCAGAATAGAGAGATACAGAGTTTCCCAAACAAAAGTTAGAGGCCTTATGAATAATAAAGTAGCCTTATAAGAAATGTTAAATGGGATTCTGAGTGGAAAGGAACGACAATAAGACCAAGAAAAACAGGAAGCACAAAGCACTAAAATTAAGTACATCTACAACAATCACTCAAGGGAGTCACAAAATAAAAGAAGGCAAAGTATGACCACAGATGCCTAAACTATGTACGGCAGAGGAGTAAAAATGTAATGCTTTAATTTTTTAAGTTTTTATTTAAATTAGTTAACATATAGTGTATTCTTAGTTTCAGGTGTACAATATAGTGATTCAACACTTCCATACAATACCCGGTGATCACAACAAGTGTACTCCTTAATCCCCATCATCTATTTAATCCACCCGTCACCCTCTCATAACCATCAGTTTATTCTCTATATAGTTAGGAGTCTGTTTAGTGGTTTGCCTCTCTTTTTCCCTTTACTCATTTGTTTTATTTCTTCAACTCCACATGAGTGAAATCATATGGTATTTGTCTTTCTTTGACTGACTTACTTTGCTTACCATTACACTCTCTACCTCCATTCATGTTGTTGCAAATGGCAAGATTTCATTCCTTTTTCTGGCTGCATAATATTCCATTGTGTATATATAGCACTTCTTTATTCATTCATTAGTTGACTGACATTTGGGCTATTTCCATTATTTGGCTATTGCTATAAATATCAGGGTGCATGTGTCCCTTTGAATCATTATTTTTGTATCCTTTTGGTAAATATCTGGTACTGCAATTATTGAATCATAGGATAGTTCTATTTTTAACTTTGTGAGAAACCTCCATACTGTTTTCCAGAGTGGCTGCACCAGTTTGCATTCTCACCAACTCATAAGGGTTCACCTTTCTCCACATCCTTATCAATACCTTATGTTGTTAATTTTACCCATTCTGACAGATGTGAGACGGTATCTCAATGTAGTTTTGATTTGTATTTCCCTGGTGATCAGTGACATTGAGCATCTTTTCATATGGCAGTTGGCCATCTGTATGTCTTCTTTAGAAAAATGTCTATTCATGTTTTCCGCCCATTTTTTAGTTAAATTATTTGGTTTTCGGGTGTTGAGTTTTATAAGTTCATTATATATTTTGGATACTAATCCTTTATCAGACATATCATTTGCAAATATCTCCTTGTATTCTGTAGGTTGTCTTTTAGTTTTGTAGAAACTATGCAGAGCTTTTCATCTTGATGAAGTGCCAAAAGTTTAATTTTGCTTTTGTTTCCCTTGCCTCAGGAGACATATCTAGAAACAAGTTGCTAAGCCGATGTCAAAGAAGTTACTGCCTGTGTTCTCTTCCAGGATTTTTATGGACCCAGGTTTCACATTTAGGTCTTTAATCCATTTTGAATTTATTTTTTGCATGGTGTAATAAAGTAGTCCAGTTTCATTCATTTGTATGTTGCTGTCCAATTTTCCCAACACTATCTGTTGAAGACACTGTCTTCTTCCCATTGGATACTCTTTCCTGCTTTGTCAAAGATTAATTGACCATATAGTTTTGGGGTTTATTTCTGGGTTTTCTATTCTGTTCCATTGATCTATGTGTCTTTTTTTGTGCATGTATCATGCTGATCACTACAGCTTTATAATATAACTTGAAGTCCAGAATTGTGATGCCTCCAGCTTTACTTTTATTTTTCAAGGTTGCACTGGCAATTTGGTGTCACTTGTGGTTCCATACAAATTTTAGGGTTGTTTGCTCTATTTCTGTGAAAAATGCTTTTGGTGTGTTGATAGGGATTGCATTAAATGTGTGGATCGATTTGGGTAGTATAGATATTTTAACAATATTTGTCCTTCGAATCTATGATCATGGAGTATCTTGCCATTTCTTTTTGCCATCTTCAATTTCTTTTATTAGTGTTTTATAGTTTTTGGAATACAGGTCTTTCACCTCTTTGGTTAGGTTTATTCCAAGATATCTTATTATTTTGGGTGCAATTATAAATTAGATTGATTCCAAAAGTTCTCTTTATGCTACTTCATTATTGGCGTATAGAAACGCAACAGATTTCTGCACGTTGATTTTGTATCCTGAATTTGTTGTCTGATCGCTGAGGCTAGAACTTCCAGGACTATGTTAAATAACAGTGGTGAGAGTGGAACATCTCTGCCTTGTTCGTGACTATACAGGAAAAGCTCTCCATTTTTCACTACTGAGGATAATGTTAGCTGTGGGTTTTTCATATATGGCCTTTATTATGTTGAGGTATGTTCCCTCTAACCTACTTTGTTGAGGTTTTATCATGAATCAGTGTTGTACTTTGTCCAATGCTTTTTCTGCATCTATTGAAAGCATCATATGATTCTTATACCTTCTTTTATTAATGTGGTGTATCATGTTGATTGATTTGTGAATAGTGAACCACACTTACAATCCTGGAATAAATCCCACTTGATTGTGGTGAATAATTTTTTTAATGTATCGTTGGATTCCATTTGCTAGTGTTTTATTGAGAATTTTTATATCCACACGCATCAGGGATATCGGCCTGAAGTTCTCTTTTTTAGTGGAGTCTTTATCTGGTTTTGGTATCAGGGTGATGCTAGCCACATAGAATGAATTTGGAAGTTTTCCTTTCTTTTCTATTTTTTTTGGAATAGTTCTAGAAGAATAGGTATTAACTCTTTAAATCTAGCAGAAATTGCCTGTGAAGCTATCTAACCCTGTTCTAACCCTGACTTCCGTTTGTGGTGTTTTTTGATTACTGATTCAATTTTTTTTTTTTTTTTTTTTTTTTTTTTTGCTGCTATTGGTCTGTTCACATTTTCTATTTCTTCCTGTTTCAGTTTTGGTAGTTGACATGTTTCTAGGAATTTATCCATTTCTTCCAGGTTGTCCAAATTGTTGGTATATATTTTCTCTTAAGATTCCCTTTTAATTGTATTTCCATGGTGTTTGTTATTGCTCTGTTCTCATTTGTGAATTTTATTTGGATCCTTTCTCTTTTTGATGTGTCTTGCTAGAGGTTTATCAATTTTACTAATTTTTTCAAAGAATACCTTCTGGTTTCATTGATGTGTTATATTGTTTTGTTAGTTTCTATATCATTTATTTTTGCTCTATTGTTTACCATTTCCTTCCTTCTGCTGGCTTTAGTCTTCATTTGTTGTTCTTTTTTAACTCCTTCAGGTGTAAAGTTAGGTTGTTTGAGATTTTTCTTGTTTCTTGAGGTCGATCTGTATTGCTACATACTTCCTTCTTGGGACTGCTTTTGCTGCATCCCAAAGGTTTTGGACCATTGTGTTTTCATTTTCATTTGTTTCCATGTATCTTTTAATTTTCCTTGATTTCCTGGTTGACCCATTCATAGTTTCATAGCATTGTGATCAGAAAATATGCATAGTATGACTGCAATCTTCTTGTATTTGTTGAGGCCTGATTGGAGACCAGATATGTGACCTATTCTGGAGAATGTTCCGTGTACACTTGAAAAGAATGTGTATTCTGTTTTAGGATGAAATTTTCTGAATATATTTGTTAAGTCTATCTGGTCCAGGGTGGCATTCAAAGGCACTGTTTCCTTGTTGATTATCTGCTTAGATGATCTGTCATTGATGTAAGTGGGGAGTTTAAGTCCCTTAATATTTTTTGGACTGTTACCAATTAGTTCCTTTATGATTATTATTGTTTCATATATTTGGAACCTCCTGTATTTGATGCAGAGATATCTACAATTCTTAGATCTGTCTTGTTCAATTGTCCCCTTTATTATTAGATAGTGCCCTTCTTTGTCTCTTGTACTGTTTTGTTTAAATATGAAATTTATTGTCAAATTGGTTTTCATACAACACCCAGTGCTCATCCCAACAGGTGCCCTCTTCAATGCCCATCACCCACCATCCCCTCCCTCCCACCCCCCATCAACCCTCAGTTTGTTCTCAGTTTTTAAGAGTCTCTTATGGTTTGCCTCCCTCCCTGTAACTTTTTTTTTCTCTTCCCCTCTCCCATGGTCGTCTGCTAAATTTCTCAGGATCCACATAAGAGTGAAAACATATGGTATCTGTCTTTCTCTGTATGACTTATTTCACTTAGCATAACATTCTCCAGTTCCATCCACGTTACTACATAAGGCCACATTTCATTCTTTCTCATTGCCAAGTAGTATTCCATTGTGTATATAACCACCGTTTCTTTATCCATTCATCAGTTGATGGACATTTAGGCCCTTTCCATAATTTGGCTATTGTTGAAAGTGCTGCTATAAACATTGGGTACTCTGTTTTAAAGTTTAGTTTGTCCAATGTAAGTATTGCTACTCTGGCTTTCTTTTGACATCAATTTGTGTGATAAATGTTTCTCTATTCCCTTTCAATCTGCATATGTCTATGGGTCTAAAATAAGTCTCTTCTAGGCAGAATATGGATGAATTTTTTAAATCCATTCTGACATCCTATGTGTTTTGATTGGAGTATTTAGTCCAATTACATTCAAAGTAATTATTGATAAATATATGTTTAGTGCCATTTCATTACATGTCTTGTAGTTTTTGTTTATAAAGATTTTCTCAGACCTTTTCTTGTCTTTGTCCATTTTGGTCTCTCCTTTTCACTCAGAAACTCCCCTTTATGGTTTCTTGCAGGGCAGGTTTGGTGATCACAAACTCCTTTAGTTTTTCTTGGTCTGGAAAACTCTCTCTCTCCTTGCATTCTGAATGATAACTTTGCTGCATAGAGTATTCTTGGCTGCAGATTTTTTCCATTCACCACTTTGAATATATCACACCACTCCCTTCTGGCTTGCCAAGTTTCTGTTGAGAAATCTCCAGCTACCTTTATGGATTTCCCTTTTAAATTAAGGACTTTTTTTGCCTTCTTGCTTTTAATATTTTTTCTTCATCATTATATTTTGCAAATGTAATTATAAAAGCATTTCTTGGCCTGCTTTTGTTGATTTTGATGGAAATTTCCTGTGCCTTCTGGATCTGGATGTCTGTTTCCCTCCCCAGACTAGGGAAGTTTTCAACTATTATTTACTCAAATAAATTGTCTTCCCCCTTTTCTCTCTTTTCTTCTGGGTCTTATAATAAGAATGTTATTACGTTTGATGGAGTCACTGAGTTCCTGCATGTATTCTCGTGTTGCCTGATCCTTTCTTTCTTGTTCAGCTTCATTACTTTCCATTATTTTGTCTTCTAGGTCACTAATTCATTTCTCTGCTTCTTCCAGCCTGCTGTTCATTGCATCAAGCCTCTTTCCAATTCTCATTTATTGCACTCTTCATCTCTGAGTCTATTTTAACTCATCTGTCTTTGTGATAAGGATCTCACCAATATCTTCTGTTCCTTTCTTGAGCCTAGTGAGTATCCTTATGATTGTTGTTGCTTTAGATTCTCCATTAGTCACGCTACTTACATCTGTTTTGCTCAGATCTCTGGACACTGTCTTAACCTATTCTTTCATTTGTGATAGATTCCTCCATCTTGGCATTTTGTCTAAGTCTCTGCTTTCTTCTCTACGTTAAAAAAAAGCCAGTTATGTGTTCTGCTCCTGAGAAAAATGGCCTTATGAAGAAGAGACCATGTGGTACCTAGGGCCTGGTGCTTCAGGGAGTTCCTCTAGTGTGTGCTGTGTGCACTTTGCTGTCGTCTTTTGGCGGCTCTATCCTTCAGGCCAGTTCTCTGCAGAGGCTCTCCTTACACGCAGTGGCCAGTGTGTTGGGTCCTTGGCTTGAATGTGGTGAGTTTTCGCTAGGTGTGCTCTAGTCTTGTGAAAGGAGACCTGATACCACTTCAGCAGAACTGAAATCCTGCAGAATTCTCTGGTCAGGAGACATGGTATGAGCAGGGCTTTGTGCTGGTCTTCTGGGGGAGTAGCCCACAGAACTGGGACTGAGGCAAACTTGACTAAGAAGGGAAGTCCTGCCAGAGTTCAGGTGAGTGGGGCTTGGTATAAGCAAGTTAGGCAGCCAGTGTCAGCACTACACTGCTTCCGGCAGGTGGCCCTGTCTTTATGCTTTGGGGAGGGAGAGGGAAATGGAGCTAGCCAGCTCCTTTGATCTGGAAGGCATCTCCTTGAGTGCTGCCTCTCATGGAAACTCTGAGGAGAGTGTACAGTCTCCCCGTGTTGCCCTAGGCATTCTTCAGAATGCTGTTGCCATGCTGTCCGTTCCCAGGTTGCTTGCCTGCCTTCTTTCCAGGAGCAGCCCAGAGCCCTCTCCAGTTCTATACCAGCCACGCCTGCTGACTTTTAAAACTCTAGGTTTTCAGCCTTGCTGATTGCCAGAAATCATACAATTCAGCCCTTCTCAATTTCCAACCTTTGTAAAAAATATTCTCTTTGTGTGTTCCACATGTACTCCTCACTTTCACCCTCTCTATGACCACAGCTACCTCCTCTCTGCAGCAGCTGCGATCTGCTTTTTCCCTAAACTATGTCTCTGAACTTCCTACTTTCTTTGATGTGTCCTCTTCTCTCACTTTATTTGTGGCATTTGTTGTGTCAGTCTCAGGCTGACTTTTTACAATATTTACTTGTTTTAGAAATGGGTTCAAACTTAAGTGACAATCAACTTAATAGACTACTATATGCATAAGATGTTATATGGAGCCTAATAGTAACCACAAGTAAAAAACTAGTAATAGATAAAGCAAAAAAGAGAAAGGAATCCAAATACATCATTAAAGAAAGCCAGCAAACCATGAGAGAAAAGGGCATAAGAAAAGAACAGAGAACTACAAAATTAACCATAAAACGAGTAACAAATGGCAGTAAGTACATCCCTATCAATAATTACTTTGAGTGCAAATGGATTCAACACTCCAATCACAAGACCTACAGTGACAGGTTGGATACAAGTCAGACCCATCTATATGCTTCGTACAAGAGATTCCTCTCAGACCTAAAGACACATGCAGATTCAAAGTGAAGGGATGGAAAATATTCATTATACAAATGGAAATTCAAAGAAAGCTGGGGTAGCAATACCTATATTAGAGAAAATAGACTTTATAACCATCTGTAACAAGAGACAAAGGAGGACATGACATAATCATACAGGGAATAATCCAACAAGGAGACTTAATAACTGTAAATATTTATGCACTCAATGTGAGTACCCAAATACATACAGTAACAAACATAAAGGAGGTAATCCATAGTGATACAGTAACAATAGGGAAAATTAACACCCCACTGACATGAGTGGTTGGATCATCCAAACAGAAAATCAAAAAGGAAATAGTGGCTTTGAATGACCAATTGGACAAGATAGATCGGATATATATATATATATATATATATTCAAAACATTCCATCTTAAAATATCAAAATACACATTCTTTTCAAGTGCACATGGAACATTCTCCAAAACAGATCATATCCTAGCCCACAAAACAGGTCTCAACAAATTAAAAAAGACTGAAGTCACAGCACGCATCTTGTCTGACCACAATACTATGAAACTAGAAATCAACCACAAGAAACAAATCTGGAAAGAACACAAATGCATGAAGGTTAAATAATATGCTATTAGACGATGAATGGGTCAATCAAGAAAAAAAAATACATGGAGAGAAATGAAAATGAAAACGCAATAGTCCAAAATCTTTGGGATGCAGCAAAAGCAGTTCTAAGAGGGAAGGTTATAGCAGTGCAGGTCTACCTCAAGAAACAAGAACATTCTCCAATAAACAGCCTAAACTTATAACTTACGACATTAGAAAAGCTGAACATACAAAAAACAAAACTAATAGAAGGAAAAATAAAGATTAGAGCAGGAATAAACAAAAGAAAAACTTAAAAAAAGAAAAAAAGAAAGAAAAAAGAGAAAACAAAGGATCAATAAATCCAGGAGTTGTCTCTTTGAAAAGATCAATAAAATTAATAATTTTTTCCAGATTCAATTTAAAAAAAGGAAAAAAATGAGAAAGGACTCAAACAAAATAAAAAGAAAATAACCAACACCACAGAAATACAAAGGATTATTACTACAAATTATAAGCCATAGCATTGGACAACCTGGAAGAAATGGATAAATTTCCAGAAACTTATAACCTCTCAAAACTGAATCAGGAAGAAATAGATAGTTGGAGCAGATAATTAGCAATGAGTTTAAATAAGTAATCTAAAATCACCCAACAAAAAAAAAGTCCAGGACCAGATGGCTTTGCAAATAAATTTCACCAAACCCTTAAAGAAGGTTTAATGCTATTCTCAAACTATTCCAAAAAAAATAGAAGGAAATTTTCCAAATTCATATTGTGAGTCCAGCATTACCAAAACAAGAAAGAGACACTACAAAAAATAAGAACTACAGGCCAATATCTCTGACAAACACAGATGCAAAAATCCTCACCAGAATATTAGCAAACCAAACCCAACAATACTTTAAAAAAATTATTCACCACTATCAAGTAGGATTTATTCCTGAGATGCCAGGGTGGTCAATATTTGCAAAGCAATCAATGTGATACATCACATCAACAAAGGAAAGGATAAAAATCATATGATCATTTTAATAGATGTGGAAAAGACATTTGACAAAGCATAACATTCACTTATGATAAAGACCCTCAATAAAGTAGGTTTAGAGGGAACATACCTCAATATAATAAAGGCCATATATGAAAAACCCATAGATATTATCATTTTCAATGAGGAAAAACAGGTATTTTCCCCTAAGATCAGTAATAAGACAAAGATGTCCATTCTCACCACTTTTATTCAACTGAAAGTTCTGGCTACAGTAATCAGATAAGAAAAGGAATAAAAGGCATCCCAATTGGTAAGGAAGAAGTAAAATTCACTATTTGCAGATAACATGATACTATATATAGAAAACCTTAAAGATTCCACCAAGAAACTACTAGAACTGATAAATGAATTCATTAACATCACAAAATCAATGTACAGAAATTCATTGCACTTGTATATGCCAATAGTGAAGTAGCAGAAAGAGATATTAAGAAAACAATCCCTTTTATAATTGCACCAAAATAAAATACCTAGAAGTAAACTTCACCAAGGAGGTAAAATACCTTTACTCTGAAAACTATAAAACAATGATGAAAGTAATTGAAGACAACACAAACAAATGGAAAGACATCCATGCTCATGGATTGGAAAAACAAATATTGTTAAAATTTCCATACTACCCAAAGCAGTCTACAGATTTAGTACAATCCATATCAAAATACCAGTGGCATTTTTTCAGAGAACTAGAACAAACAATCTGAAAATTTGTATGGAACCACAAAAGACCCAAATAGCCAAAACAATCTTGGAAGGAAGGAAGGAAGGAAGGAAGGAAGGAAGGAAGGAAGGAAGGAAGGAAGGAAGGAAACAAAACCAAAGCTGGAAGTATCACAATGCCAGATTTTAAGTTTTATGATGAAGCTTTAATAATCAACAGCCTGGTACTGGCACAAAAAATAGACACTTAGATCAATGGACAGAATAGAGAGCCTAGGAATAAACGCACAATGTTATAGTCAATTAATCTTCAACAAAGTGGGCAAGAATATGCAATGGGAAAACAGTAGTCTCTTCAGTAAGTAGTGCTGGGAAAAATGGGCTACATGCAAAAGAATGAAACTGGAATACTTTCTCACACCATACAAAAAAGTGAACTCAAAATGGGTTAAAGATGTGAATGTGAGACCTGACATCATAAAAATCCAGAAGAGAGCACAGGCAGTAATCTCTCTGGCATTGGCATGTCTTCTAAGTCAAGGGAAACAAAGGCAAAAATAAATTATTGTAACTCTATCAAAATAAAAAACTTCTGCACAGCAAAGTAAACAATCAACAAAACTAAAAGACAATCTACTGAATATGAGAAGGCCTTTACAAATGATATATGTGATAAGGGTATTCAAAATATATATAAAGAACTTCTACAACTCAACACCAAAAAAACAGTTCAATTAAAACACGGGCAGAAGACATGAACAGACATTTCTGCAAAGAAGACATACAAATGGCCAGCAGACAAATGAAAAGATGCTCAACATTATTCATTACTATGGGAATGCAAATCAAAACCACAATGAGCTATTACCTCACACCTGTCAGAATGGCTAAAATGAAACAAGTGTTGGCAAGGATGTAGGGAAAAAGAATGCTCTTACACTGTGGGTGGGAAGGCAAATGGTGCAGCCATTCTGGAAAACAGTATGGAGTTTCCTCAAAAAATTAAAAATTAGAAATTACCATATGACCCCATAATTCCACTAGTAGGTATTTACCCAAAGAAAGCACAAACACTAATTCAAAAAGATATATGAACCACATTTAATTGTATCATTTGTTAGAAGAGGCAAAATACAGGGGCAAGCCAAGTATCCATGGTTAGATGGATAAAGATGTGGTATATATACACCAAGGAATATTACTTAGCCATAAAAACAAATGAAGCCTTATCGTTTGCAACAACTAGGTAGATCTAGAGGGTACAATGCTAACTGAAGTAAGTCAGTCAGCATAAGATAAATAGCACATGATTTCACTCACGTGGCATTTAAGATACAAAATAAACGAACCAAGGAAAAAAAAGAGACCAAAAAAACCCCGGACTCTTCAATATATAGAAGAAACTGGGGGGGCACCAGAGGAGAGGTGGTTGAGGAGATGGGTGAAATAGGTAAAGGAAATGTAGAGTATGAGCACTGAGTAATGTAAAAGATTACTGAATCAGGATATCGTGTCTTTAACTAATATAACACTGTACGTTAATTATACTGGAAATAAATAATATTTTATAAAAGAGTTAACTTTACTCAGCACAAGAAAACTCATGCTGTAGAGGAATACTCTGCATGTTATTAATGTGGAAAATATTTCATAAAATTGTAATAATGTTGTATGGTGACAGATGATGACTATACTTATAGTGGTGAGCATTAAGTAATGGACAGAGTTGTGGGATCACTATGTTGTACTCCCGAAACTAATATGCATATTCAGTTGTACACTTCAATAATAAATTTTAAAAATGTTAAAAAACATCATGCAAGAAACTCAAATTTAATCGTGGATGTTTGGGGCACCTGGGTGGCTCAGTCTGTTGAGTGTCCGAGTTCGGCTCAGGTCGTGATCTCACAGTTCATGGGTTTGAGCCTTGCATCGGGCTCACTGCTGTCAGCACACAGCCCAAATTAGATCCTCTGTCCCCCTCTCTCTCTGCCCCTCCCCTACTCATGCTCTGTCAAAAATAAATAAAAAACAGTGAATATTTAATATTAAAAAAAAAAAGAAAAAGGGGTGCCTGGGTGGCTCAGTCGGTTAAGCGTCCAACTCTCGGTTTCAGCTCAGGTCCTGTGAGTTCAAGCCCTGCATCAGACTCTGTGCTGACAGTGCGGAGTCTGCTTGGGATTCTCTTTCTCCAGCTGTCTCTGCCCCTCCCCTGCTCATGCTGTCTCTCTCAAAATAAACAGACATTAAAGATATATATTAAAAAAAAAAAAAAAAAAAGGAAAAAGAGATCTGATTGGTGGTTGCCAAAGGTGGGTGTTTGAGGGTGAGGGAACTGGATGAAGGTGGTAAAAAAGTAGTCACAGTTACAGTAAAGTTATCAATTGCAGGATAAATAAATACTGGGGATGTATATACCACATGATAACTGCAGTTAATCCTCCCGTACGGTATATTTGAACGTTTCTAAGAGTAGAACCTGAAAATTCTCATCACAAAGAACGTTTCTTTTCCTTTGGTTTTTATACAAGATGATGGATTTTATCTAAACTTAATGTGCTAATCATTTCATAATACATTTAAATCTTTACGCTGTGCATACACCTTTCCCATACAGTTCTGTATGTTAATTTTATCTAACAAAAAAAAAAAAAAAAGAAAAAACAAAGTGAGTGGTTGCTACCTGTGTAGAGTTGCTCATATAGACATCAAATACCTCTAGACCAATACACGAGAAATCAGTTGCATTCATTGCGCCCTGGGAGGGAGGAAACCCGAGTACAGATTTAGAGGGAACTCTCTCATGTATTTCCTCGGTCCTTTAGAATTGTAAATCACGTGCATCTAAAATCATACTCCTTTGAAACATTTCTTCTGATATAGTAATTAATGCTATGATCTTCCCGCGGGGGTGAGAGCAGCCACACAGAGCTGGGCCTGTGGAGACTGCTGAGGAGAAGTCTCCCTGTTCCTGTGGACCCCACAGGCATGCCTCATCTGGGCTGACTTCTCCCAGGCCCTCCATGTAGCTGTTAATTCCCATTCCAGGGCTGCTTACCTATATTAGTCACAGAATTATAAAAAGCACAAAGAGAAAATAGGTAAGTTACGTCCAAAAGAACCCCCACGTGACTACTAGCAAATCTTCTCAACAGAAACTTTTCAGGCCAGGAGATAATGTAATAACATATTCAAAATATTGGGGAAAAAAAGATGTTTACAAGAATATTATACCCACTGAAGTGGTGTTTCAGATAGGAGGAAGGGGTAAAGCCTTTCTTGAACAAACAAAATTAAAGGAATTCATCATATTAGACATGCCTTATCAGAAATGATAAAGGGAATTCTTTGAGTGTAAATAAAAGGACGCTAATTAACATTATAAAGACAGGAAGGCGGTGTAAAACTGCTAAGTATATAGTCAGAGTTGGATTTTGTATATGGCAATGGTGGTGCACAGTTTACTTACATCTCTGGTTTAAACGTTTAAAAAAATGAAGTCGAACAACCATATCTACAATAATATGCCATTAGTTACACAATATGAAAATATGTAAACTGTGACACTGATAATTCAAAATGTGAGGGAAAGGAAAAGGTATGAAGAGAAATTCTTTTAGAGTTTGTTACTAGCTTAAAATAGTGTTGTAATTTTAAGATATTTTATGTAGTCCTCATGAAACCACAAGGGAAAACTCTATACTAATGCCACAAAAGAACATGATAAAGTAAAAGCATGCTGATATCACAAGACGTCAACACACACACACACACACAAGGAACAATGGACCTACAAAACAACCAGAAAACTAACAAAATAGGAAAAATGAGTCCTCGCTTATAAGTATTTTCAACACCAGCAGATAAAATTCTCCCACTGAAAGACAATAGCTGACTGAATAAAAAGATCAAGGGATATACTCCCTGAAAGAGATCCACTTTAACCTTAAGGACACACACAGACCCAGAGTGAAGGATTGTGAAAGGTATTTCAAGCAAATGGTAACCATAAAAAAAAAGGGGAGGGGTAGCTAGCCTTATTTCAGACAAAATAGACTTTGAACTAAAAATGATCAAGGTCGGGGCGCCTGGGTGGCGCAGTCGGTTAAGCGTTCGACTTCAGCCAGGTCACGATCTCGCGGTCCGTGAGTTCGAGCCCCGCATCGGGCTCTGGGCTGATGGCTCAGAGCCTGGAGCCTGTTTCCGATTCTGTGTCTCCCTCTCTCTCTGCTCCTCCCCCGTTCATGCTCTGTCTCTCTCTGTCCCAAAATTAAATAAACGTTGAAAAAAAAAATTTTTTTTTAAAAAATGATCAAGGTCATTATAGAATGATAAAGGTGTCAAAACATCAAAGAGATATAACAACCATAAATATTTGCGTGCCCATCAATGGAGCACCTGAATACAGAAAGCAAAAACTAACAGAGGTTAAAAGAGAGATAAGTTGTAACACAATAATAGAGGCTAATATTCCACTCTCAGCAATAGATGGATGATCTAAACAAATATTCAGTAAGGAAATATTTGACTTGAACCATGCTATAGACAAAATGACCTGGGAGACATGCAACAAATGTTCTGACAACAGCAGAATACGTATTCCTCTCAACTATACATGGAACATTTTATAGAACAGATCATGTGTTAATGCTCAAAACAAGTCTTACAAGCTAAAGATTGAAATTGTACTAAGTATCTTTTCTGACCACAATGCTATGAAACTAGAAATCAATAACAAGAAGAAAAATGAAAAATAGATAAATACATGGAAATGAGCCAGTGCTTTTGTGATCAATAAATCAAAGAAGAAATTAATGGAGAAATTAAGTATCTTGATACAAACAAAAAATGAAAACAGAGCATACCAAAACTTATGGGATATGGCAAAAGCAGTTTTAAAAGGGAGGTTCACAGCAATAAACATCTATATTAAGAAGAAAAATCTCAAACAATCTAGCTCTATACCTTAGGGAACTAGAAAAAAAAAGAACGGAAACCAATGATAGTAGAAGGAAGGAAATAATAAAGATTAGAGGAGAAATAAGTGAAATACAAAAAAAAAATCCTTAAAAGGTACTCAGAACACCTATATGCTGTCAGAAGTTCAAAATATCAAGTACAACCAAGAAATCATTAATGTAGTCATCAATTAAAATTTATTGTGCATACACCAAAAAGACATCTTGTAAAGTGGTAGCTTTCAAACCAAAACACGGAATGAGATTCATTGGTAAATTGATCGTAGCAGTTTATAGAGTGAGAAATCAATGACTTTTTGTTTTTCATAGTGATTGGTTACCATATTTCAATTTTCAGTGGTTAACTCATATCAGTCATTGAAAGAGTTTAAGTTTTGCTTATCATTTCCAGAGGCACAAGCAAGGAGTGCTCCAAATTAAGTTAGCTTTGCAAAATAAGCTAAATTAATTTTTCTATATATGACAAAATTGATTTTGTATAGTCAGGGAATTTTCAAGATTGGTCTTCATTCATTTCTGATTTCAACAATGGCAACAAGTTGGATATCTAGAAATAAAAGGGAAAATTCTTAGAAATATACAAACTACCAAGAATGAGCAAGGAAGAAATAGAAAGTCTGAAAAGACCAACTATGGGGAAGGAGATTGAATCATTAACGAAAAATATCCCAACACAGAAAAGCCCAGGGGCAGATGGATTCACTGGCAAGTTTTACAACTATTTAAAGAAGTATAAGCCAATGTTTCGTAAGCTCTTTCAAAAACTCCAAGAGGAAGGAACATTGCTAAAGTGATTTTAGGAGGCCAAGAGCACTCTGATATTAAAGCTAGAAAAAAAACTCTATTAGAAATAAAACTACATTGGGGGCATCTGGGTGGCTCAGTCAATTGAGCGTCCGACTTTGGCTCAGGTCATGATCTCGCAGTCTGTGAGTTTGAGCCCCGTGTTGGGCTCTGTGCTGACAGCTCAGAGTCTGGAGCCTGTTTCAGACTCCGTGTCTCCCTCTCACTCTGACCCTCCCCCATTCATGCTCTGTCTCTCTCTCTTTGTCAAAAATAAATAAACATTAAACAAAATTAAGAAAAAAAAAAAGGAAACTATAGACTAATAATCCTGATGGACATAGATGCAAAAATTCTCAATAAAACACTCAATTTAGCAGTACTTTATTTTTTTTATTTTATTTTTTATTTTTTAAAATTTACATCCAAATGAGTTAGCATATAGTGCAACAATGATTTCAGGAGTAGATTCCTTAATGCCCCTTACCCATTTTGCGCATCCCTGCTCCCACAACCCCTCCAGCAACCCTCAGTTTGTTCTCCATATTTATGGGTCTCTTCTGTTTTGTCCTCCTCCCTGTTTTTATATTTTGTTTCCCTTCCCTTATGTTCATCTGTTTTGTCTCTTAAAGTCCTCATCTGAGTGAAGACATATGATTTTTGTCTTTTTCTGACTCATTTCACTTAGCATAATACCCTCTAGTTCCATCCACGTAGTTGCAAATGGCAAGATTTCATTCTTTTTGATTGCTGAGCAATACTCCCTTGTATATATATACCACATCTTCTTTATCCACTCATCCAGTGATGGACATTTGGGCTCTTTCCATACTTTGACTATTGTCAATAGTGCTGCTTTAAACATGGGGGTGCATGTGTCCCTTCAAAACACCACACCTGTATCCCTTGGATAAATGCCTAGTAGTGCACTGCTGGGTCACAGGGTAGTTCTAGTTTAGTTTTTTGAGGAACTTCCATACTGTTTTCCAGAGTGGCTGCACCAACTTACATTGCCACCAACAATGCAAAAGAGATCCTCTTTCTCTGCATCCTCGCCAACATCTGTTGTTGCCTGAGTTGTTGATGTTAGCCATTCTGACAGGTGTCAGGTGGTATCTCATTGTGGTTTTGATTTGTATTTCCCTGATGATGAGTGATGTGGAGCATTTTTTCATGTGTCAGTTGGCCATCTGGATGTCTTTCTTGGAGAAGTATCTATTCATGTCTTCCATTCATTTCTTCACTGGATTATTTGGTTTTTCGGTGTTGACTTTGATAAGTTCTTTGTAGATTTTGGATACTAACCCTTTATCTGATATGTCATTTGCAAATATCTTCTCCCATTCTGTCGGTTGCCTTTTAGTTTTGCTGATTGTTTTCTTTGCTGTGCAGAAGCTTTTTATTTTGATGAGGTCCCAGTAGTTCATTTTTGCTTTTGTTTCCCTTGTCTCCAGAGATGTGTTGAGTAAAAAGTTGCTGCAGGCAAGATCAAAGAGGTTTTTGCCTGCTTTCTCCTTGAGGATTTTGATGGCTTCCTGTCTGACATTGAGGTCTTTTGTCCATTTTGAGTTTATTTTTGTGTATGATGTAAGAAAGTGGTCCGGGTTCATTCTGCGTGTCGCTGTCCAGTTTTCCCAGCACCACTTGCTGAAGAGACTGTCTTTATTCCATTGGATATTCTTTCCTGCTTTGTCAAAGATGAGTTGGCCATACGTTTGTGGGTCCATTTCTGGGTTCTCTATTCTGTTCCATTGATCTGAGTGTCTTTTCTCGTGCCAGTACCATACTGTCTTGATGATGACAGCTTTGTAGTATAGCTTGAAGTCTGGAATTCAGCAGTACTTTAAAAGGATTACGTACCATGATCAACTGGGATTTCTATGTAGTATGCAAGGATAGTTCAACATACATACAAAAATCAATCAATGTGATACATTATGTTGAAGGAAAATATATATATATAATCTCAATAGATGTAGAAAAAGCATTTGACAAAATTCAGCATCTGTTAATGATGAAAACTCTTAAAAAATTAGGTATAGAAAAAATGTGCATCAAAAAACATAGGGCATATATGCTAAGTCCACAGCTAATAACATACTCTGTGGTGAAGGGCTGAAAGATTTTCCTCCAAGAACAGGAACAAAAGTACCCACTCTCACCATTCAGCATACTACTATAAGTCCTTGCCAGAACAGACAGGAAAGAAAAAGGAAATAAAAGGCATAAAAATAGGAAAGGAAGAAGTAAAATTGTCTCTATTTCAGATGGCGTGATTTTACATATAGAAAAATCCCCAAAATTCCACCCAAAACTATTACATCTAATAAAAAAATCAGTAAAATTGCAGGACACAAAATTAACATATAAAACTCAGCCATGCTTTTATATACTAAGAAAAAAACTATCTGAAAAAAGAGATAACATTCCATTTATAACAGCAAGAAAACTATAAAATATTTGGAAATAATCTTAACAAGGAATGTTAAAGATATTTATTCTAAAAACTACAAGACATTGATAAAAAAAATAGAAGACACAAATAAAATGTAATCCCATGTTTCTGGATTGGAAAACTAAAATTGTTAAAATGTTAATACTACTAAAAGCCATCTACAGATTCAATGCAATCTCTATCAAGGTTGCAAGAACTTTTTCTTAAAGAGTAGTATAAAAAAACTTCTAAAATATCTATGAAACTATAAAGCATTCGAATAACCAAAGCAATCCTAACAAAGAAGAACAAAGCAAAAGGTATTACAGCGTCTGATTTCCAGCTACACCACAAAGCTATAGTAATCAAAATCGTATGGTATTGGTTTAAAAACAGATAAACAAATCCATGGAATAGAACCTAAAGCCCAGGAATAAGCCCAAGAAAATATGATTAGCTAATATTCAACAAGTGGTCCAAAAAAACTCAATAGAAAAGAGATAATCTCTTTAATGTATGGTTCTGGGAAAATTGCATATTCACATGTAAAAGAATGAAACCAAACCCCTATCTTACATTCTCACAAAAATTAACTCTAAATGGATAAGAGACTTAAATATAAGACCTGAAACCATCATAAGAAAGAATATCCTTGACATTGGTCTTGGCAATGATTTTTTGGGTATGACAACTGAAGCACAAGCAACAAAATCAGATATAAATAAGTGGGACTACATTAAGCCAAAGAGCTCCTGCACATCAAAAGTAACAATCAACAAAGAAAAGACAATCAATAGAATGGGAAAAAATATTTGCAAACCATTTATGAGATAAGAGCTTAATATCCAAATTATGGAACTCAATAGCAAAACCCCAAATAATTTGATTAATAAAGGGCAAAAGACCTAAATAGTCATTTCTCAACGACAACATAGAGATGGCCAACAGGTACATGAAAAAGTGTTCAATATCAGTAGTCACTAGGGAAATTGAAATCTAAAACTATGAGATGTCACCTTACATCTATTAAAATGGCTATCATCTAAAAGATATAACACATGCTGGAGAGGATGTGGACAAAGGGAAACCTCATACTATTGCTGGGACTGTAAACTGGTACAGCCACTATGGAAAACAGTGTGGAGGTCACTTAAATAATTAAAAATAGAACTACCATATGACCCAGCAGTATCACTTCTGGGAAGATATCCAAAGGAAATGAAAACACTAATTTGGAGGGATACCTGCACCATCTTGTTCATTGCAGGATTATTTACAGTCTCTAAGACATGGAAACTGCTTAAGTTTCGACCAATCAATGGATGAATGGATAAAGAATTATCTATTGTTGTGTGTATGCACAACGGTGTGTGTGTGTGTGTGTGTGTGTGTGTGTGTGTGTGTGTGTGTGTTAGATGATGAAATACTCAGCCATACAAAACATAGAAAAGGAGGATATCTTGTCACTGACAACAGTATGGATGGACTTGGAGAGGATTATGTGAAGTCAGACAGAAAAAGACTATTTGATGATCTCACATGCATGTGGGATTAAATGCAAAACAGAACAATACAAAAATCATAGTAAAAGGAATCATATTTGTGGTAAACAACGGTAAGGGTTGAGGAGAAGGGAAGAGGAGAAAGGTGATCAAAAATGCTCAAACTTCCAGTTACAACATATGTAAGTACTAAGGATGTACTGTACAGCATGATGACTATAGTTAACTATTTTAGATGTTGTATGATATGTATAAATATTATTAAAGTTCTCATTATAAGGAAATGTTTTTATCTATTTCCTCTTTTTATTATATCTTTATGAGACAATGGACACCAACTAAACTTACAGCAATAATTATTTCACAATATATGCCAAGCCCTTTTGCTGTATGCCTTAAACTTATACAGAGATATATGTCAATTATATCTCATTAAACCTAGAAATAAAATGCTTCCCCAGCTCATGTACCAAGAGAGAGTTTCAATATAAAGATAAATGTAAGAATGTTCCACATAGAAGTCCTTGGCCTGAAGGACACAGTAACTGAAATGAAAAATACAGGGTTCAGCAACAGACTAGATGAAGTGAAAGAAACAATCAGTGAACTTGATGACAGGGTGGTAGAACTCTTCCAATCAGAGAAGCAAAAAAAATAATAAATAGTGAAAATAGGGGTGCCTGAGCGGCTCAGTCACTTGAGCACACAACTCTTGGTTTTGGCTCAAGTCTTGATCTCACAGTTCATGGGTTCAAGCCCCACATCGGGCTCCACATCTGGCAGTGCAGAGCCTGTTTGGGATTCTGTCTCTCTCTCCCTGTCTCCCTCTGTCTCTCCCCTGTTCGCATTGCCTCTGTATCTCTCAAAATAAAATTAAAAATAAATTAAAAATAAAAAAGTAGTGAAAATAATTTAAGGGACTTATGTGACAATATCAAACATACTGACATTCACATTTCGGGGTCCCAGAAGAAGACAGGATGGGCAAGAAAAATTATTTGAAGACATAATGGTTGAAACTTTCCTAACCTGGGAGAAAGAGACATCTAAATCCAAGAAGCTGAAGGAGTTCAAAATTAAGATAAACCCTTTTTCTAGATCTGTCTCCTGAGGCAAGGGAAATAAAAACAAAAATAGACTATCAGGGGTATCTGTACAGCAAAGAAAACAATCAACAAAACTAAAAGGCAGCCTAATGAATGGTAGAAGATATTTGCAAATAACATATATATATTTATTTTTTTTTAATTTTTATTTCTTTTTAAGAGACAGAGAGACACAGAGTGTGAGTTGGGGAGAGTCAGAGAGAAAGGGACACAAAGAATCTAAAACAGGATCCAGGCTCTGAGCTGTCAGCACAGAGCCCGACATGGGGCTCAAATTCACAAGTGGTGACATCATACCTGAGCCGAAGTCAGACACTTAACCAACTGAGCCACCCAGGCACCCCTGCAAATGACACTTCTGATAAATGCTTGGTATCCAAAATATGGAAAGAGCTCACATAATTCAATACCCCAAAAATAAATAATTTAATTTAAAAAATGGGCAGAAAACATGAAAAGACATTTTTCTAAAGAAGACATCCAAGTGTCCAACAGACACAGGAAAAAGTGCTCAACATCACCATTAGGGAAATGCATATCAAAACTCCAATGAAGTATCACCTCACACCTGTCACAATGGCTAAAATCAAAAACATAAAAAAGAAAAGTGTTGGTAAGGACATGCAGAGAAGGAACACTGTTGCACGTTGGTGGAAATGCAAACTGGGGTAGTCACTCTTGAAAACAGGATGGAGTTTCCTCAAAAAGTTAAAAAAGTTAAAAATAGAACTACTCTATGATCCAGTAATCACGCTACTGGGTATTTACTCCCAAAATACACAAATACAAATTCAAAGGGACACTTGCACCTCTATGTTTATAGCAACACTAATTACAATAGCCAAATTATGGAAAAAGCCCAATTGTCCATGCATTGATAAATGGATAAAAAAAGCAGTGACACACACACACACACACACACACACACACACACACTGGAATATTACTCAGCCATAAAAAAAAAGAATGAAATCTTGCCATTTGCAATGACATGGATGGAAGGAACTAAAGGATATAATGCTAAGGGAAATAGGTTAGAGAAAGATAAATATGATTTCACTCATATGTGGAATTTAAGAAACAAAAGAAATGAGCAAAAGAATAAAAAAAAGAAAAAAAAAAAGAAAGAGCACATTGTATTAAAAGTGCTGAAAAAAAAAACTGCCAAATAAGAATATTCTACTAAGAAAAGTTGTCCTTCAGAATGGAAGGAGAAATAAAAGATTTCTCTAGATAAGAAAACCCTGAAGGAGATCATCAACTCTAAACCAGTTTTATAGGAATGGTTTAAGGGACTTTTCTAGGCTGAAATATAAAAAATGCTATTTATAGGAAAACATGAAAATATAAATCACACTGTGAAAGGTAAATGCGTATACTAAAATTCAGAATAATCTGATGCTATAAATATAATTAGATAATCAATTAAAATGAAATATCATTTATAAAGCTAGTATGATGGTTAAGGGACAAAAGCAGTACAGATAATTGTAATTATAAAAATCTATTAATGGACACACAATATATTCAGATGTAAGCTGTAAAATAAGAACATAAAATGTGGGGAGAGGGAGTTAAAATATAGAGCTTTAGAATACATTGAAACTTAAATTGATAGAATTTAAAATAGTTTTATATATATATACAAACCACATGAGCAGAAACCTCTTGTAAATACACAAATGATAAAGGAAAAGGAACATAAGCCTACTGTTACAGAAAATCATAAAAATCACAAAAAGAATTACAAAAGAGCCGAACAATGATAAGCACAATGGTGAGAATGTAAATTGGCATAGTCACTACAGAAAATAGTATGGAGTTTCCTCAAGAAATTATATAGAACTACCACATGATCAAGTAATGTCACTTCCGGGTATCTCTCTGAAGAATAAGAAGACGCTATCTTCAAAGGATACATGCACCTCCACGTTCACCGTAGCATTGTTTACAACGGCCAAGGCGTGGAACCAACCTCACTGCCATCAATAGTCGAGTGGATAGCATCCGACTTTGGCTCAGGTCATGATCTCACAGCTTGTGAGTTCGAGCCCCGCGTCAGGCTCTGTGCCGACAGCTCAGAGCCTGGAGCCTGCTTCGGATTCTGTGTCTCCCTCTCTCTTTGCCCCTAACCCACTTGCATTCTTTGTCTCTCTCAAAAATAAACATTAAAAAAAATTTTTTTTAATTAAATAAAAAAAATAGTTGAGTGGACAAAGAAGATGTGGAGTGTGTGTGTGTGTGTGTGAATGTGTGATTTAACTTGAAGGTGAAATCAGTAACCAAAGGGTTCATGGGATTACTAAGTCCAGCTGCAACTTTTTACCCAGACCTTTTAGTTTGCCTTTAAATTTCCCTGATTCTCCTATTTGGGGGAGGCAGATTTGAGATTTGCTCACCCTTCTCATTGAGCTGCCTTTCCAACTCTCCCCTTGATGGATACTCCATGTCTCAGTGATTGGTTCTGTTACCTGTCAGACAGCTGAGCTGGGGTTTGGCTACAGATACAGTGGACCAGGCAAGACATCTTTGCTTGTGGTTTGTCAGCCCCTGACCAGTAACGGGAGTCCTGTGATGTGTCCCAACAGCTGCCCTGGCTCTTTATTCTAGGGACTGTTCTCTAAGGCCCTGCACCAACTGGAACCTTCAACACTTAATTTCACTGTTGCAGCAAGGAAATGGTTTTTGCTTTGGTTTTGGACAGATGTTTCTTGCAGAGTACTTTGTGTGCGAAGGCACATGAGCTTTTCTTCTTTTCTTCCCTTGTTTGGTTTGAATCTTTTTGCCTTCTTTTTCACTTGCTTGGAAAGCAATGACCAGGAAGCTATTTGGTGCAGTTAGTGAAGCCCCGACTTTAGGACAGGAACTGACGCTCACAGAGGTACTCTGGGCTCCATTTGGCTTACTGACTGCTTCAGTTGATACCTTTGGATAAAGATAGCTGTGTTCTAACTGGAAAAAAGCGAAATAATAATTCAATTCCTGAACGCGGCCCTCTAGGCTGTATTCTCCCAAACTGGGCAATGGTTAGTTATGAACCCATGAAAAGGAAAAAAAAAATTTTTTTTTCTAAGTCTGCTTGGCCACAATCGTTATTAGGCTCCAGGGAAAAAGGACTAATGGATCCATGAATTGAAATACCATTTTAAGATTATTTGCATCTTGTTTGTGTATTTGTCTGTGTATGTGTTAAATGTGAGATATTTTCTGTGCCTTTGCATGGTACCTTTGCTAACACTGGGAAAAACCCTGGTTGGTTTAAAAGCACATGCTTGTGAGAACTGGCCATTCTAAACATCAGAAAATGCAATCTAACCCAAACATTTTTCAGGTTCATTTGATCTGGGAAAATATTTGGTATTAAAGCTAATTTAAGGTTGTTGGTTTTATTAAAATGGACATGTCTTTAGAGTTACCAGCATTAGAACTTTTTTTTTGTTTTCTTTTTGAGGGAGAACACAAGCAGGGGAGGGACAAATAGAGGAGGACAGAGGATCTGAAGCAGGCTCTGTGCTGACAGCAGTGAGCTTAATGTGGGACTCGAACCCACAAACCATGAGATCGTGACCAGAGCTGAAGTTCAACTGACTGAGCCACCCACCCAGGGCCCCAGCATTAGAGCTTCTGTCTGTATTTACTGAAAGGTAGGTTTACATGATCTCTGTTGCAAAACTTGTCAGAAAAGAAAAAGCATATAGTATGTCTTTCTACCACCAGTTTGTTCTTAGCATTTTATTTTGTTCTTTCCATTTGTTGGTTTTAGAGGAAAACCTTAAAGTTCTAATAAATATAATAAAGACTACTGGAAACAACTCTGTATGCAATGAAACAGACTGGTTATTCAAAGAGGGAAAACTTAGGACAAAATCTGAATGTAAAGAAGAAAGTAGTAGAAGGTTTGTGAGAAGGAAATCTTTGGAAGCAGATGTTATGCATGGTTGGGAATAGGATTATTGAGATCAATATGTGGAATAAAATTTATTAGAAAGTGATCAACACCTGGCAAAGAGAAAGGAGAGTAAGAAAAGATCAGGCAGAGGTTGAGCACTGACAAAATATCAACAGCCTCCTTAGCTGACTCTCAAAGGAGTTACAAAAGTTGGATTATCTTTCAGAATCATTCTAATTTTGGGCAAAAGGGCTGCACTTTTATACGCTCATATTGAACAGTCATTGGATGTGACCACCCGGGAAGAGGGTATGACCTTGGCAAGGCAGGTGTCTGCATTCGAGGCAATTCCTGATGGCATCTGAGAGTTGAGGACTGTTAGGGTTAGGGTCAGGGCAGCATTCCTAGAGTGGAGAGTCTGTCACTCCTGATGGAGATTCTTATCAGCACATGACCGCATCCACCAGAACTGAAATCCACGCAGTGCCCTCTGTGTCCATGTTTCAATCAGTATATATCAATATGGGTGATAAAGGAGGAAAAAAGAGGGACTGCACAATTTTTTTTTTAAATTCTCTTGTGGGGCGCCTGGGGGGCTCAGTCGGTTAAGCGTCTGCCTTTGGCTCAGCTCATACTGTCACCATTCGTGAGTTCGAGCCCCGCATCAGGCTCTGTGCTGACAGCTCGGAGTCTGGAGCCTGTTTCGGATTCTATGTCTCTCTCTTTCTCTCTGCCCCTCCCTTGCTTGTGCTCAGTCTCTGTCTCTCTCAAAAATAAACATACATTAAAAAAATTTTTTTAATCGTCTTGTTGCAATAAATGTCTTTACACCAGTATAAGATTGGAATTGATTTTTCTGTTAAAATGAGAGTCTTAGATTATTGGTCTATGTTTTGTCTTTATTAAGTCTTCGGTCACTTAAGTAGTTTATTTGGTACGTCAAATTACATGAGAATCATTGTCAAGTAAGTGATAATAACCCTTCTTAAGTTGTATCGTATGGCTGAATGCAAATAACTGTTCCAAAATATATAAAATTCCTAAGGTTTTGATATGTCCTGGTATAACATCATCACTCATAATTCTAATTATTAAAGTGCTGTGTGTCACAGAGTTTTCTTGTCAAGATAAATGCAGGTCTCTGGTATCTTTAAGATCCTAAACCTAAACTGAGTAAGAATTTCTGGAACTAATAAAAAAAACTACATTCAGACAGATGAAGAATAACATGGGGCTGAATAAGTTGAAGAAAATTATATTTTTTATGCCTCTTGTTTGAAAGATGGCTGATTCTCTAATGTTTCCTCTTCCAGTTTTAAGGAAACTTTTTCTCTTAAGCTATGTCTGACTTACAAAAAATTGGTTAAAAACACAGGTTTATCTTTTCTCCCTACCTTATCACTCCAGAATTCCAACTCTCAGTGACTATTTTTATATCTTCAAGGCAGTGTATTTATTTGCATAAGTTGAGTAAGAATCTATTCTCCTTATGATAGGACACAATTGGTTATATTGCCAAGGCTTTGACTGGAATATCGTATTTGAGAGGGGCATGCAAAGACTAAGATATGACCAGACGGCTTTAAGGAACTAGGGTTGACTTCATGGAGCCAATATAGCCCCTTGAAAAATCAGCCTGGTACCTTATTTAAGGGTTCCCAGCAACCTTGCTAGGTGAGTAAAAAGGGTCACTTCCTGGCAGATGCAGGAACCAGAGTATTTTGGGAACTTTGACAAGAGAAGAATTCACCCAAATCCATAGATATTGCAGGTGGAGTCTGATGGCAAGTGTTTGGCTTAGGTTCTTAGCCTTGAAAGGCTGTTAAAAGTTCAATCTGAAATTCTTTATAAAAAGCTCCAGTAATGCAGATTTTAAAAACCCCAAAACTATATGCCCAATCGCTAGTCTCACTGTGCTTATGTAAATAATTAGGCCAAATTGGTTAAAACTTATCTTACAAACAAATTAGTCTTAATTTGCCTATCTTTGGTGGAAATGAAGGTGATTTGGGAGAGAAATTATGTTTAAGTGACACCTTTGTGGATGTTATGTTCTTGAGTTCTGATTAACTGTCTTTGAGTGTTGTTATTTGCCCATAAAACTGGGTTGGATCCTGAAATTCTTCTGGTTTCCTTGAATAGAACTAACATTTTGCTGTTTTCTGGAAACCTTGCAAACTGAAGCTAGACAACTTGAAGTAAACATCACAGAAAATTGCCACAACAGCCCCATGTTTTCCTGGTACTGTATGGGCCGCTCAGAAAGATCACCAGAACAAGTTGTTCCAATAGTCTCTATTTGACAAATCTACCATTGGAAAATCCAAATTGAGAGTCTACAGACAAGAGCAGTTTTATGGATTAAGAACTACGAAGAGCTGGAGGCAGTGATTTTCGGCTGCCAAGGACACCATAAATTGAACTGTTTGATTGCCCAAGGGAACAATGAGGCAGATTGACCCACCAAGCTGGCAGCACAAAGACTCCAAAGCCCAGTATAATGGCTTTAATATCAGACACTAAGAAGAGGTAAAGAGTAAGGAATCAGACAGCTGGCACTAAAGGCAGCTGGAAACGGAATGAGCAAGAGATCATCCTTATTCCAGAACATATTGTGCAAAAAATAAGTAGTCATGTTTATCAACGCACCTGTTATAGGTGAGATGCCATATTTCAATGGATCCAGAAACAGTTGGCAGGTCCTCATCTTCAGAGACTGATGAAATTACAGTCCAAAACGTGACATTTGTGCTACACCTAAGACTCGGATTCCATCAGTTCTCAAAGGTATGCAACTTAGAGGCACTCAATCTGGAGAATACTGGTAGATAGACTTTACCATGATGCGAAAACAAGAGCGGGTTGATTGATGTATTCCACTGATGTGCCCTCATACTACTTGAATCCTGGAGACTTAGTGTTATTAAAGACCTGGAAGATGGGTATCTGAGTAGCTCAGTCGGTTGAGCATCTGACTCTCGATTTTGGCTCAGGTCATGACCTCCGGGTTGTGGGACTGAGCCCTATATCAGACTCCACACTGAGCTTGAAGCCTGCTGAAGAGTTTCTCTCTCTCTCCAAAAGAAAATAAGACCTGGAAAAGCAAGTACCCAAAGGACCAACCTCCTGGGGCAGAACCTTATGAGGTGCTAATGAGCAACATTCTTCAATGAAACTAAAAGGAACGGAGCTGTGGATTTAACATACTCTAATTAAACTGGTTCCACAAGAAACTACAGGTCCTATATACCCTGCCAGCAAGGAGAACACGAAAAAAAAAAACCTGCTTGGATCAACAAGCCTCTGATAGACATGAAATTACTATTTAGGAGGGCTAGTTGAGAGAAATCAATAAGTCTGCAAAATAAAAGTATTGATCCCCATGAATTAACAGAAGTGCTATGTGTACCCCCAGGTTACATTTTTGTCCGTGGATATAAATATTTCTCTTGGCGATATAAATATTTAAATAGCTGGAGTACAATAAAAGGCCTTAGACTTTTTGGCCAAGTAATTCTAGGTAATAGAATTATTTTAGATTATGTTTTGACAGAACAAGGAGGTGTTTGTACAGTAGCTAATTCATCATATTACAAGCTACTTGGTTACAACAAATGTACCCTAAGGCCCTAGAATCAGATCTGGAAATGGTTTTCAGGATTCCCCAAGGAATTAGGTCAAACTTACTAGAATTACTCAAATGTGAAATGTCTATATTCTTAATTCTCCTTTGCTACTTAGTCATAAAATATAGTATAAAATGTTGTACAAGAACTATCAGCCAAAAAACAAAAATGTTGGTAATGCAGAATGTTGGATTTCAACCTGGAACTGAAGAATATTTCTAAATGAGTATATTCCTCTAACCTTGATCTTCATTCACCCCATTTCAGCAAGAAGAAATTAGAGCCATCATTGTCCCAATTCCCTCAAGAATAAAGAATCGTCAAAGATAATGAGGATTGAAACTTTGTAATCAAAGCACTAATGGGACCAATAACCAGAACGGCAACTTTTTGATTATTTTAAATTTCCCTGACTTGCCTCCTTCGGGAGAGGGATTTAAGACCTGCTCTCCTGTCTTTTCATTTAGCTGCTTCTCAAATAAACCATTTCCTTGGTGCATAGTCTAATGTCTCAGTGATTAGCTTTGATGTGTGTCCAGCAGATGAACTTGGGTTTTGTTACAAGGGCATTATATTAAATGAAGTAAGTTAGACAGGGAAAGACAAATACCATATGACCTTACTTATATGTGGAACATAAGCACAAAAACAGTCAATTCTTAGATATAGAAAACAGATTGGTGGTTGCCAGAAGCATGGGTTGGGGAGTGGTGAAATTGGTAAAGGGAGCCAAAAGGTACAAACTTCAAGTATAAAATAAACACTAGCAATATAATGTACAGCATGGTGACTACACAACTGTTTTCGCATACTTGAAAGCCACTGAGAGACTAGATCTTACTGACCACAAGAAGAAATTTTCTAACTATGTGTGGTGTTGAATGTTAATTATTATTGTGATCATTCCACAAGTTATACAAAGATGTAATCATTATGTTTTACACCTGAAACTAATATTATATGCCAACTATACCTCAATAAAAATAATAGCAACTCGGTAAAAGCAAGAGGGAAGGGCATTTCATTGCTATTCTTCCCTGAACTCCTCTGGCAAAACAAAGGCGTGAACACAGTTTAACCAGGAGACCAGGGCAAAAAAGACAAGCATCTCAGGAGTGATTCAAGATGGTGGATGAAAAAAGACTCTGAACTCCTTTCAGGGGCACAACAAACTTACAGCTACCTATGGATTAATTTTCCTCTAAAAGGGATCTGAGAACAGGAAGAACAATGCCTCCATAACTAAAGATAAAAGCAACGCATCAAGGAGGGTAGGAGAGTCAAAAATACAGCCTAACACTAGACCCCACCCCAGTCGTAGTGATCCCATAATCACAGAAGGAATGCCCCACATATGGAGCACTATCTCAAGGGATTACACCCTACATCAAGCACCCCTGTTCTGGTGGCCAGCACCAAAAAGACAAGCCTCCAGCATAACTGGTTTTGGAAGTCAATGGGTATTAAGACCAGGATAATCATGTAATTATAGGGAATGGAGATCATGCTCTTAAAAGGCTCATGCACAAATGCATTTGCCTTAAAATCCAGTGCAAAAGCAACAAATAAACTTAGACTAATTTTCAAGTGGCTGCAGGATAGGCAAGAATCTGCAGGGACTTTACCCAAGGACAGAAGCACTGGCAATGTCATTTTTGCCATCTCGTGCTCAATGGCTGGTGATGGAGCAGACAGAAACCATTATTGATGTCCTCTCTCTAGCCTACTAGCACTAGAAAGCAATCTCTGCCCTCCACATTCCCTATCCACAGCATGCAGTACCTGAGCCACAACAGGGTTAGGTGAGTGCCCCAAACCATGCCTTACATGTACAATGGGTGAACAGAAACTGGACTAACCAAGTGGCATGAGCCCTGAATTCTCAAGGAAGTAGTCATGGCCTGATCACAGCCAGCAGGCACACAACCCCACTTCATGGATGCCCATAGAGTGCCTGGCTCTTGTCGACAGGGAAGATTGCATTTTGGAGCCACCCAGAACAGCTCCTACACAATATAGTTCCTTCAAGACTAATGATAGTAGCCATTTCTTCCAATACATATAGACAAACCCAGACAACAGGCAAAAATGAGGAGACAGAGGGCTATATTCCAATACAAATAATAAGGCAAAATCCTAGAAAAAGATCTTAACAAAAATGAAATAAGCAACTTATTTGATAAAGAGTTCAAAGTAATGGTCATAAAGATGTTCACCAAACTCAGGAGAAAAATGAGTGAACACAGCAAGAACCTCAACAAAGAGACAAGAAATGTAAGAAGTATGAAACAGAAATTATAACTGAACTGAGAAAACTAGAGCAGTTCAATACCAGAATAGATAAAATAGAAGCATGAATCAGTAAGCTAGAAGACAAAGCAATGGAAAATATCTACACAGAGTGGCAGAATGAAAGAGAATTTAAAAAAGTGGTGACACCTTAAGAGACCTCTGGGACTATATTAAGTGGAATAATGTTCACATAGGGATCTGGGGAAGGATAAAGATACATAGATCTGGGAGACTTCCAGGGAATGTGGAGGAGTAAGAGGACTAGATAACACCCACATCAGTGCTAATAACCCAGAAAATGACCTGAAGACCAGCAGAACAGATGTTCCACAGCTAAATGTAGAGAAGAGCCCACACTGAAGAAGGTAAGAAGGCAGAGAGGTGATTGGAAGCCAAACAGACCCACAGGACTGTTCATGGGAGGGAGAAATGCCACAGGCATAGAAAGAAGAGAGGACCAGACCCTCATACCAAGCATCCCAAATATAAGTAGCTGGTTTGAAAACCAGAGAGGCATAATGTCACAAGTTCTTATAGTCTATGGGGCTCAAACCTAGAACTTTAAAAATCAGTGGGCTCAGCAGGAAGCAATAGGAAACTAAGTCCATGCCCTTAAAAAGCCAGCACAACAAACAGCTACTGAGAAATACCAGCATAAGAGCAGCAGTTTGAAAAATACTGCAGTATACAGGAGGGAGATTTGTTTACTAATCTCATAAAACATGCTGGAGGGGCAGGAACTTTGGGGGACCTCCTGGGACAAAGGAGCTGGTGGCACCATTTCCTTCCCCTGCCCCCCAGAAGAGACACAGGAAACCTGCAGAAAGCAGCACAGTGCCAACATTATGTAACTTGCTAACAGTGTGCCCTGCCCTGCATTGTCCTGTGGACATGCCCACTCCAGTCAAGCCTCCGCTCCAGCCAGGCCTCTGTTCTGTGTCCTCACACACAGGAGACCCACACACACATTGCTAACACCGTGTACCTCATCCCCGTTCTCTTGCAGACCTGACCCCTCCAGTAGACCCTTGGCTGGAGCCCATTGAAAGAGGTGCCACAAGCCTGGCATTGCGCAAGCAGCCCCAACAGAGACTAGTGCCACTCCAGAGTGATGTCTGCCTCAGATAGAGAGGAAGGTAAACACACACACACACACACACACACACACACACTTGCCAGTTTGGCTGCAACCCCAGTAGTGGGCTGGAGGCAGGTATCTGGTTTAACTATAGGCCCCACCCACAAATGAAAGTTTCTCTGGGGACAACAAAAGGAAAGCACCCTTCAGTTTTGTGCTACTGCATCTCTGGCAAATGCCTAGTGTGACTCAACTCAAGCCCACAATGGCCCCAGACTGGCCCACTTACACAACACAGGCACCAAACCCTGCTCACAAGACTCAAAGAGAACCATGGCAAATAACTGGACTGAAGGCGAAAGTGGCCCAGCCACAATGGTAGGGTGAATTCAAACCCCATAAAAACACCCCCTGAAGCACCAGGTTCTGACGAACAGGGGTCACCGCACTGTAAGTCACCACAGTACCTCTCCTTCATAAGACCACTGCTTTCAAGAGCAGTAGCCATATGTGACTTTGCTAACACATAGAAAGAGACACAGAGTTCCACAAAGTGAGTAGATAGATATTTTGGATCTAACATATGTTCCAAATGAAAGAACAGAAGTTCACAGAAAGTGGGCTAAACAAAGCAGAGAATTTGCCTGATGGAGAATTTGAAATAATTTTGGACTTGAGAAAAGAGGGAAGGGCCCAGTGGGACCCTTAATAAAGAGAGAAGAACATAAAAAAGAACCAGTCAGGGTGAAGAACTCAATAACTGAAATTAAAAACATACTACATGGAATAAATAGTGGACTACAGAATCGGTCAGGGACCTGGAGGACAGAGTAATGGAAAACAATCAATCTGAATAGGAGAGAGAAAAAATATATTAAAAAAATGAAAACACACATAGGGAACTCAACAACACCAACAAGTTTAATAACATACATATTATAGGTATCCTAGAAAAAGAATAAGAAAAGGGGGCAGAAATCTTAAGAAATAATAGCTGAAAACTTTCTGACTCTAGAGAAGGAAACAGAAACCCATAACCAGGAGAAATAGAAAGCCCCAACAAAATCAACCCAAGGAAGTGCACACCAAGACGCATAGTAATTAAAATGGCAAAAATTGGTAATAAAGAGAAAACATTTTTTAAGGCAAGAGAAAAGAAAGCAGTTACATACAAGGGAAACTCCATAAGGTGATCAGCTGATTTCTCAGCAGAAATGGCAGGCAAGAAGGGAGTGGCATGATATATTCAAAGTGTTGAAAGAGAAAAACTTGCAGCCAAGAATATCCTATCCAGCAATGCAGCATTCAGAATAGAAGGAGAAGCAAATGTTCCCAAACGAAAGTTAAAAGACTTAATGACCACTAAACCAGCCCTACAATATATGTTAAAGAGTACTCTTTGAGTGGAAAGGAAAGACCATAAGGAGGAGTAAGAAAAGTAGGAAGCACAGAAGAAGTCAAATTAAGTATATCTATAAAAATTAATCACGGGATTCACAAAATTAAAAGGATGTAATGATAACATAATATATCTAGACATGGTAAGGAAACGAGTAAAGAAGATGGTCAAATTTAAGCCACCATCAACTTAATAAAGACTGTTATGTGCATAAGATGTCATACAAACATGTAATGGTAACCACAGATAAAAAATCAGTAATAGATACACAAAAAATAAAGAGAAAGGAACCTAAATATACCACTAAAGAAAGCCAGCAAACCATGAGGAAGAGAGCAACAGAATAAACCAACAGAGAAGAACTACAAAAAATAAAAAATAACTAAAGAAAAAAAAGTAACACAGTGGAAGTACATAATTATCAAAAATTGCTTTGAATGTAAATGTACTAAATACTGCAATCAAAAGACATAGGGTGATGAAATGGATAAAAATGAATGACCCAGTGCTGCCTACATGAAACTCATTTCAGACCTAAAAACACATGCAGAATCAGAGTGAAGGTATGGAAAAGCACTTGTCATGAAAAAGGAATTTAAAAGTAAAGGTATTAACACTTATATGCGATAAAATATTGTCTTTATAATAAAGACTATAACAAGAAACAAGGAAGGATACTACATCATAAAAAGGACAATCTAACAAGAAGATATAGAAATTATTAATATTTATGCACCCATCATGACAGCACCCAAATACATATGGCAACTCAAGATAATAACAGAAGCATTCAAGAGTACTACACTAATGCTAGGGGATTTAAAATCCCACTTATATCAATGGATAGAAAATCCAAAAAGGAAGAGAGGAAACAGTGGCTTTGAATGACATATTGGATGGGGTAGATCTAACAAATACATTCAAAATATTCCATCTCAAAGCAGAATACACATTCTTTTCAAGTACATATGGAACATATTCCAGACTAGATTACATAATATGCCACAAAACAAGTCACAACAAATTTAAAAAGATTAACGTCATACCATACATCTTTTCTGACCTCAACACTATGAAACTAGAAATCAGCCACAAGAAAAAACTGGACAAAACACAAATACATAGAGGTTAAATAACATGCTACTAAATAATTAATGGGTCAATCAAAAAATCAGAGGAAATCCAAAAACTCACAGAGACAAGTGAAAATGAAAACACAAAAGTGAAAAATCATTTATTTTTTTATTGTTTTTAATATATGAAATTTATTGTCAAATTGGTTTCCATACAACACCGAGTGCTCATCCCAAAAGATGCCCTCTTCAATACCCATCACCTGCCCTCCCCGCCCTCCCACCCCCCATCAACCCTCAGTTTGTTCTCAGTTTTTAAGAGTCTCTTATGCTTTGGCTCTCTCCCACTCTAACCTCTTTTTTTTTCCTTCCCCTCCCCCATGGGTTTCTGTTAAGTTTCTCAGGATCCACATAAGAGTGAAACCATATGGTATCTGTCTTTCTCTGTAGGGTTTATTTCACTTAGCATCACACTCTCCAGTTCCATCCACGTTGCTACCAAGGGCCATGTTTCATTCTTTCTCACTGCCATGTAGTACTCCATTGTGTATATAAACCACAATTTCTTTATCCATTCATCAGTTGATGGACATTGAGGCTCTTCCCATAATTTGGCTATTGTTGAGAGTGCTGCTATAAACATTGGGGTACAAGTGCCCCTATGCATCAGTACTCCTGTATCCCTTGGGTAAATTCCTAGCAGTGCTACTGCTGGGTCATAGGGTAGGTCTATTTTTAATTTTTTGAGGAACCTCCACACTGTTTTCCAGAGTGGCTGCACCAGTTTGCATTCCCACCAACAGTGCAAGAGGGTTCCCGTTTCTCCACATCCTCTCCAGCATCTATAGTCTCCTGATTTGTTCATTTTGGCCTCTCTGACTGGCGTGAGGTGATATCTGAGTGTGTTTTTGATTTGTATTTCCCTGATGAGGAGCAATGTTGAGCATCTTTTCATGTGCCTGTTGGCCATCTGGATGTCTTCTTTAGAGAAGTGTCTATTCATGTTTTCTGCTCATTTCTTCACTGGATTATTTGTTTTTTGGGTGTGGAGTTTGGTGAGCTCTTTATAGATTTTGGATACTAGCCCTTTGTCCGATATGTCATTTGCAAATATCTTTTCCCCATTCCGTTGCTTGTCTTTTAGTTTTGTTGGTTGTTTCCTTTGCTGTGCAGAAGCTTTTTATCTTCATGAGGTCCCAATAGTTCATTTCTGCTTTTAATTCCCTTGCCTTTGGGGATGTGTCAAGTAAGAAATTGCTGCAGCTGAGGTCAGAGAGGTCTTTTCCTGCTTTCTCCTCTAGGGTTTTGATGGTTTCCTGTCTCACATTCAGGTCCTTTATCCATTTTGAGTTTATTTTTATGAATGGTGTAAGAAAGTGGTCTAGTTTCATTCTTCTGCATGTTGCTGTCCAGTTCTCCCAGCACCATTTGTTAAAGAGACTGTCTTTTTTCCATTGGATATTCTTTCCTGCTTTGTCAAAGATTAGTTGTATATACTTTTGTGGGTCTAGTTCTGGGGTTTCTATTCTATTCCATTGGTCTATGTGTCTGTGTTTGTGCCAATACCACGCTGTCTTGATGATGACAGCTTTGTAGTAGAGGCTAAAGTCTGGGATTGTGATGCCTCCTGCTTTGGTCTTCTTCAAAATTACTTTGGCTCTTCGGGGCCTTTTGTGGTTCCATAGGAATTTTAGGATTGCTTGTTCTAGCTTCGAGAAGAATGCTGGTGCAATTTTTATTGGGATTGCATTGAATGTATAGATAGCTTTGGGTAGTATTGACATTTTGACAATATTTATTCTTCCAATCCATGAGCAGGGAATGTTTTTCCATTTCTTTATATCTTCTTCAATTTCCTTCATAAGCTTTCTATAGTTTTCAGCATACAGATCTTTTACATCTTTGGTTAGGCTTATTCCTAGTTATTTTATGCTTCTTGGTGCAATTGTGAATGGGATCAGTTTCTTTATTTGTCTTTCTGTTGCTTCATTATTAGTGTATAAGAGTGCAACTGATTTCTGTACATTGATTTTGTATCCTGCAACTTTGCTGAATTCACATAACAGTTCTAGCAGACTTTTGGTGGAGTCTATCCAATTTACCATGTATAATATCATGTCATCTGCAAAAAGTGAAAGCTTGACTTCATCTTTGCCAATTTGGATGCCTTTGATTTCCTTTTGTTGTCTGATTGCTGATGCTAGCACTTCCAACACTATGTTAAACAACAGTGGTGAGAGTGGACATCCCTTTCGTGTTCCTGATCTCAGGGGGAAAGCTCTCAATTTTTCCCCATTTAGGATGATATTAGCTGTGGGCTTTTCATAAATGGCTTTTATGATGTTTAAGTATGTTCCTTCTATCCCGACTGTCTCGAGGGTTTTTATTAAGAAAGGATGCTGAATTTTGTCAAATACTTTTTCTGCATCGATTGACAGGATCATATGGTTCTTATCTTCTCTTTTATTAATGTGATGTATCACGTTGATTGATTTGCGAATGTTGAACCAGCCCTGCATCCCAGGAATGAATCCCACTTGATCATGGTGGATAATTCTTTTTATAAGCTGTTGAATTCGATTTGCTAGTATCTTATTGAGAATTTTTGCATCTATATTCATCAGGGATATTGGCCTGTAGTTCTCTTTTTTTACTGGGTCTCTGTCTGGTTTAGGAATCAAAGCAATACTGGCTTCATAGAATGAGTCTGGAAGTTTTCCTTCCCTTTCTATTTTTTGGAATAGCTTGAGAAGGATAGGTATTATCTCTGCTTTAAATGTCTGGTAGAATTCCCCAGGGAAGCCATCTGGTCCTGGACTCTTATTTGTTGGGAGATTTTTGATAACCGATTCAATTTCTTCAATAGTTATGGGCCTGTTCAAGCTTTCTATTTTTTCCTGTTTGAGTTTTGGAAGTGTGCGGGTGTTTAGGAATTTGTCCATTTCTTCCAGGTTGTCCAGTTTGTTGGCATGTAATTTTTCATAGTATTCCCTGATAATTGCTTGTATTTCTGAGAGATTGGTTGTAATAATTCCATTTTCATTCATGATTTTATCTATTTGGGTCCTCTCCCTTTTCTTTTTGAGAAGCCTAGCTAGAGGTTTATCAATTTTGTTTATTTTTTCAAAAAACCAACTCTTGGTTTCATTGATCTGCTCTACAGTTTTTTAGATTCTATATTGTTTATTTCTGCTGTGATCTTTATTATTTCTCTTCTTCTTCTGGGTTTGGGGTGTCTTTGCTGTTCTGCTTCTATTTCCTTTAGGTGTGCTGTTAGATTTTGTATTTGGGATTTTTCTTGTTTCTTGAGATAGGCCTGGATTGCAATATTTTCCTCTCAGGACTGCCTTCACTGCATCCCAAAGCGTCTGGATTGTTGTATTTTCATTTTCGTTTGTTTCCATATATTTTTTAATTTCTTCTCTAATTGCCTGGTTGACCCATTCATTCTTTAGTAGGGTGTTCTTTAACCTCCATGCTTTTGGAGGTTTTCCAGACTTTTTCCTGTGGTTGATTTCAAGTTTCATAGAACTGTCGTCCCAAAGTATGCATGTTATGATCTCAATTCTTGTATACTTATGTAGGGCTGTTTTGTGACCCAATATGTGATCTATCTTGAAGAATGTTCCATGTGCACTTGAGAAGAAAGTATATTCTGTTGCTTTGGGATGCAGAGTTCTAAATATATCTGTCAAGTCCATCTGATCCAATGTATCATTCAGGGCCCTTGTTTCTTTATTGACCGTGTGTCTAGATGATCTATCCATTGTTGTAAGTGGGGTATTAAAGTCCCCTGCAATTACCACATTCTTGTCAATAAGGTTGCTTATGTTTGTGAGTAATTGTTTTATATATTTGGGGGCTCCTGTATTTGGTGCATAGACATTTATAATTGTTAGTTCTTCTTGATGGATAGATCCTGTAATTATTATATAATGCCCTTCTTCATCTCTTGTTACAGCCTTTAATTTAAAGTCTAGTTTGTCTGATATAAGTATGGCTACTCCTGCTTTCTTTTGACTTCCAGTAGCATGATAAATAGTTCTCCATCCCCTCACTCTCAATCTGAAGGTGTCCTCAGGTCTAAAATGAGTCTCTTGTAGACAGCAAATAGATGGGTCTTGTTTTGTTATCCATTCTGATACCCTATGTCTTTTGGTTGGCACATTTAGTCCATTTACGTTCAGTGTTATTATAGAAAGATATGGGTTTAGAGTCATTGTGATGTCTGTAGGTTTCACACTTGTAGTGATGTCTCTGGTACTTTGTCTCACAGGATCCCCCTTAGGATCTCTTGTAGGGCTGGTTTAGTAGTGATGAATTCCTTCAGTTTTTGTTTGTTTGGGAAGACCTTTATCTCTCCTTCTATTCTAAATGACAGGTTTGCTGGATAGAGGATTCTCAGCTGCATATTTTTTCTGTTCATCACATGGAAGATTTCCTGCCATTCCTTTCTGGCCTGCCAAGTTTCAGTAGAGAGATTGGTCACGAGTCTTATAGGTCTCCCTTTATATGTTAGAGCACATTTATCTCTAGCTGCTTTCAGAATTTTCTCTTTATCCTTGTATTTTGCCAGTTTCACTATGATATGTCATGCAGAAGATCGATTCAAGTTACATCTGAAGGGAGTTCTCTGTGCCTCTTGGATTTCAATGCCTTTTTCCTTCCCCAGATCAGGGAAGTTCTCAGCTATGATTTCTTCAAGTACCCCTTCAGCACCTTTCCCTCTCTCTTCCTCCTCTGGGATACCAATTATGCATGTGTTATTTCTTTTTAGTGTGTCACTTAGTTCTCTAATTTTCCCCTCATACTCCTGGATTTTTTTCTCTCTCTTTTTCTCAGCTTCTTCTTTTTCCATAATTTTATCTTCTAGTTCACCTATTCTCTCCTCTGCCTCTTTGAGCCGTGGACATTTCCATTTTATTTTGCATCTCGTTTAAAGCGGTTTTCAGCTCCTCCTGACTGTTCCTTAGTCCCTTGATCTTTGTAGCAATAGATTCTCTGCTGTCCTCTATACTGTTTTCAAGCCCAGTGATTAATTTTATGACTACTATTCTAAATTCACTTTCTGTTATATTGTTTAAATCGTTTTTGATCAGTTCCTTAGCTGCCATTGTTTTCTGGAGGTTTTTTTGAGGGGAATTCTTCCGTTTCTTCATTTTGGATAGTCCCTGGAGTGGTGCAGAACTGCGGGGCACTTCCCCTGTGCTGTCTTGAATAACTTGCATTGGTGGGCGGGGCCGCAGTCAGACCTGATGTCTGCCCCCAGCCCACTGCTGGGGCCATAGTCAGACTGGTGTGTACCTTCTCTTCCCCTCTCCTAGGGATGGGAATCACTGCGGGGTGGCGTGGCCGGTCTGGGTTACTTGCACACTGCCAGGCTTGTGGTGCTGGGGATCTGGCATATTAGCTGGGGTGGATAGGCAAGGTGCATAGGGGCGGGAGGGGCAGGCTCAGCTTGCTTTTCCTTCGGTGATCCGTTTCAGGAGGGGTCCTGTGGCACCAGGAGGGAGTCAGACCCGCCACTGGAGGGATGGATCCGCAGAAGCACAGCGTTGGGTGTTTGCATGGTGCAAGCAAATTCCCTGACAGGAACTGATTCCCTTTGGGATTTTGGCTGGAGGATGGGCGAGGGAGATAGCACTGGCGAGTGCCTTTGTTCCCCACCAAGCTGCGCTCTGTTGTCTGGGGCTCAACAACTCTCCCTCCTGTTGTCCTCCTGCCCTCCCACTCTCCAAGCAGAGCTGTTAATTTATAACCTTCCAGATGTTAAGCCCCACTTGCTGTCCAAACACACTCCACCCAGCCCCTGCTTTTGCAAGCCAGACTCGGGGGCTCTGCTTTGCCAGCGGGCTGCCCCTCCACCCTGGCTCCCTCCCGCCAGTCCATTTAGCGCACACTGCCTCTCCACCCTTCCTACCCTCTTCCGTGGGCTTCTTGTCTACACTTGGCTCCAGAGAATCCATTCTGCTAGTCTTCTGGTGGTTTTCTTTGTTATTTAGGCAGGTGTGGGTGGACTCCAAGTGATCCGCAGGATGCGGTAAGCCCAGCGTCCTCCTACGCCGCCATATTCAAGCCATCACTCCTCAAAAATCCTTTAAAAGGCAACCAACGGAATGGGAAAGGTATTTGCAAATGACATATCAGACAAAGGGCTAGTATCCAAAATCTATAAAGAGCTCACCAAACTCCACACCCAAAAAACAAATAATCCAGTGAAGAAATGGGCAGAAAACATGAATAGACACTTCTCTAAAGAAGACATCCAGATGGCCAACAGGCATGTGAAAAGATGTTCAACATCGCTCCTCATCAGGGAAATACAAATCAAAAACACACTCAGATATCACCTCACGCCAGTCAGAGAGGCCAAAATGAACAAATCAGGAGACTATAGATGCTGGAGAGGATGTGGAGAAACAGGAACCCTCTTGGACTGTTGGTGGGAATGCAAACTGGTGCAGCCACTCTGGAAAACAGTGTGGAGGTTCCTCAAAAAATTAAAAATAGACCTACCCTATGACTCAGCAGTAGCACTGCTAGGAATTTACCCAAGGGATACAGGAGTACTGATGCATAGGGGCACTTGTACCCCAATGTTTATAGCAGCACTCTCAACAATAGCCAAATTGTGGAAAGAGACTAAATGTCCATCAACTGATGAATGGATAGATGCAGCAGAAGTGGTTCTAAGAGGAAAGATTATAACAATACAGGCCTACATCAATAAGCAAGAAATATCTCAAACAACCCAACCTTAACACCTACAGGAGCTGGAAAAAAGAAGAACAAGAAAAACCCCCAAACAGCAGAAGGAAGGAAATAATAAAGATTAGAGCAGTTATAATCAAATAAAAACAAACAAAAAGTAGAAGAGATCAATGACACGAGGAGCTGGTTCTTTGAAAGATCAACAATATTGTTAAAACTTTAGCCCAGACTCATCAGAAAAAAAGAAAAGAAAAGAAAAGGAAAGGAAAGAAAAAAATAGAGGATGTAAAATCAGAAATCAAAAGAACTAACAACTGACACCACAAATACAAAGATTATGAATGTTACACAAATAATATGCCAACAAATTGGACAATTTAGAAGAAATGGATAAATTCCTAGAAACACATAACCTCCCAAAACTGAATCAGGAAGAAATAGAAAATTTGAACAAACTGATTACCAGAAATAAAATTGAATCAGTAATCTAAAAAATAGAAGAGGAAAGAAATCTTCCAAATTCATTCTATGAGGCCAGCATTACACTCATACCAAAACCAGGAAAACTACAAAAAAAGAATCACAGGCCGATATCTCTGATGAACATACATGCAAAAAGCCTCAACAAATAGCAGCAAACAATATCTAAAAGTACATTAAAAAAATCATTTATCACAATCAGGTAGGATTTATTCCTGGGATGCTAGGATGGTTCAATATTTGCAAGTCAATCAATGTAATACATCACATCAACAAGGGAAAGGATATGATCCTTTCAGTAGATGCAGAAAAAGCACTTGACAAGTATAATATTTATTCATGATAAAAAAACTCAAAAAAGTAGGTGTAAAGGAAGCATACGCAACATAATAAAAAGCATATATGAAAAATGCACAGCTAACACCATACGCAATGATGAAAAACTCAGCTCTTTCCCTAAGGTCAGAAACAAGACAAGCATGTCCATTTTCACTGCTTTTATTCAACATAGTACTGGAAGTCCTAGCCACAGCAGTCAGACAACAAAAAGAAATTATAGCATCCGAAAAGGGAAGAAGTAAAACTTTCACAATAATGACATAAAGTATATCTAGGAAACCTGAAAGACTCCACCAAAAAACTACTAGAGGTGATACATGAATTCAGTAAGGTCATAGGATACAAAATCAATGTACAGAAATCAATTGCATTTGTATACTCGGATAATGAAGCAACATGAAGTAAAATGAAGAAAAAAAATCTCATTTACAATTGCACCAAAAAGAATAAAATACCTAGGGATAAAGTAATCAAAGAGGCAAAGACCTGTACTCTGAAAATTGATGAAAGAAATTGAAGACAACATGAAGAAATGAAAGACATTTCGTGCTCATGGATCAGAAGAACAAATATTGTTATACTGTCCACATTACTCAGAGCAATCTACATATTTAATGCAATCCCTATCAAAATACCAATAGCATTTTTCACAGACATAGAACAAATTATTCTAAAATGTGTATGAAACCACAAAAGACCCCAAAAAGCCAAAGCGATCTTGAAAAAGAACAAAATTGGATGTATCACCATTCCAGATTTGAAGATATACTGCATAGCTGTAGTAATCAAAACACTATAGCATTGGCACAAAAATAGACATATGGATCCATGGAACAGAATAAACCTACGATTATATGGTCAATTAATCTTCAACAAAAAAAGGAAAGATTACGCAATGGGAAAAAGTCTCTTTAACAAATGGTGTTGGGAAAACTGGACAGTAACACACAAAAGAATGGAACTGGACCACTTTCTCACACCATATAAATAAAAATAAACTCAAATGGATTGAGGACCTAAATGTGTGATCTGAGACCATAAAAATCCTAGAAGAGAGCACAGGCAGTAATTTCTCTGATACTGGTCACAGTAACATTTTCCTAGACATGTCTCCTGAGGCAAGAGAAGCAAAAACAAAGATAAACTATAGGACTACATCAAAATGAAAACTTGTGCATGTCAAAGGAAACCGTCAACAAAACTAAAAGACAACCTACTGAGCCAGATTTGCAAATGACAAATCTGATAAAGGGTTAATATCCAAAATATATTAAGAACTTATACAACTCAACACCACAAAAACAATCCAACTAAAAACTGGACAGAAGACATGAACGGATATTTCTCCAAAGACACACAGATGGCCAGCAGACACATGAAAAAATGCTCATTATCAGGGAAAAAAGTCACTCATTATCAGGGAAAAACAAATCAAAACTACAGTGAGATATCACCTCACACCTGTCTGAATGACTATAATAAAAAACCCAAGAAACAACAAGTGTTGGCAAGGATGTGGAGAAAAAGGAAGCCTTATGCACTATTGGTGGAAATGCAAACTGGTGCAGCCACTCTGGAAAACGGTGTGGGGGTTCCTCAAAAATTAAAAATAGAATTACCACACAATCTGGTAATCATACTACTGGGTATTTACCCCCAAAATACAAAAACACTGACTCAAAGGGATAATGCACCCCTGTATATTGCAGCATTATTTACAATAGCCAAATTATGGAAGCAGCCTTTGATAAATGAATGGATAAAGATGATGTGGTACATATACACAATGGAATATTATTCAGGCATAAAAAAGAATGAAATCTTGCCATTTGTAACAACATGGGTAGAGTTAAAAGGTATAATGCTAAGTGACATAAGTCAGAGAGAGACAAATACCATATGATTTCACTCATACATGGAATTGAAAAACAAAACAAACGAGCAAAGGAAAAAAGAAAAGAGAGAGAAAAAGAGATAAACCAAGAAACCAACTCTTAACTACAGAGAACAAACGATGGTTAGCAGAGGGGAGGAGGGAGGGAAATGGGGGAAGTAGGTGAAGGAGTATACTTATCATGATGAGCACTGCATAATGTATTGAATTGTTGAATCACTCTATTGTATGCCTGAAACTAACATAACACCTTAAGTTAGCTATACCTGAATTAAAAAACTTCATTAAAAAACTTTGATTTCTAGGTCCTGGTTGGTGTCATAGGCTGCTGCCCAGGCTCTGAGAAGTTCTGGATTGTTCAACAACCATGGACTCCACATACAGCAGTAACAACAAAGGAATCTCTCACTGCATCGACACATGAATACGGATACAAGAAGCTGGTGTCTCTATTCCCAAAGGACATGTGGCAGAATCACCAGATGGAGTTTATGCAATTGCCAAAAAATTAGATTCAAAAGATTTTATGAAAAAGGCACATGTTTTAGCTGGTGGTAGAGGAAGAGAAACATTTGACAGTGGCTTCAAAGGGGGAGTGGAGACAGTTTTCTCTCGACAAGAAGCAAAAACGTTTCCTCAGAAGGGACTGGGGAGGAGTTGTTTACCAAGAAAACAGCAAAAAAGGGGAGAATATGCAATCAAGTATTTGGTTGGTGAGCAAAGATATGCTAGAAAGATATTGCAAAGAATACTACTTTGCAATAACAATGGAAAGGTCATTTCAAGGTCCTGTATTAACAGGAAGTTCGCAAGGTGGTGTCAACACTGATGATGTTGCTACTGAGACTAAGGCCACAGTTGAAGAACCTATTGATAATTTAGAAGGCATCAAAAAGGAACAGGCTGTCTGGCCCAAACAGAAGATGGGATTTCCACCTAATATTGTGAATTCTGTGGCAGAAAATGTGATCAAGCTTTATAACCCTTTCCGGAAATATGATGCAACCACGGAAGAAATAAACCCAATGGTAGAGGATTCAGATGGAGTTGTGCTGTGCATGGATGCAAAGATCAATTTTGATTCTAATTCAGCTTATCTCCAGACAAAAATCTTTGACTTACTGAATGAGACCCAGGAAAATCAAAGGGACAGAGATTCACTGAGGTGGATCTCAACTACATTGGCCCAGGTGGAAATATAGGCTGTCTAGTAAATGGTGCTGGATTGGCTGGCCACAAGGGCTGGAATAAAACGTCACGGAGGACTCCAGAAAACCTTCTTGATGGTGGTGGTGATGCCACAGTCCATCAAGTAACAGAGGCATTTAAGCTTATCACTTCAGATAAACAGGTCCTGGCTATTCTGGTCAGCATTTTTGGAGGAATCATACGACATGATGTTATTGCACAGGGTATAGTCATCGCCGTACATGACTTAGAAATTAAAATATCTATTGTAGTACAGTTACAATGTAGAAGAGCTGATGATGCTAAGGCACTGATAACAGACAATGGACTTAAAATTCTTGCTTGTGATGACTTGGATGAAGCTGCTAAAATGGTTGTAAAGTTCTCTGAAATAGGGACCTTAACGAAGCAAGCCCAGGAGGATGTCAAATTTTAGTTGCCAATGTGATCTGACAACCCAGTGGATGGCTGAAGGGTTTAAATGAGCTACAGTCATCTAAAACACTGTTCTGTATTATTATTATTCCTTTTATCTTTAGTGTGTGGATATTGCAATGGCCAGCAAGGCACAAAAGTTTTTAAAAGCATTTGGTCTGCATTTAATTCTGTTCAGAGTGGGTTTGTATAAAGGATACATACTACACTTTTCTAGTTTCTTCCACTGCAGGCTTCTTTTTCACTTCTACAGAATATCACTCACAATATGCTGCTTTATTGTTGGCTACAACATTCTTCATTGGTAAGAGTTCTATGAATAAAATAAATGTGAATATAAAGCTTTATCCTTTAGTGTTGGAAATATACTAGTTAATAACTAGCCTCCTTAGTAGAGCAATGTATTACCAATGTTTTTTGTAAGTACTTATCTTCAATACCAAATACCTATCTAAATATTACTATTTAGAAACAGAGCTTTCAAACACTCCCCCGGATATTCTTTTCAGTATTTCAGTTAAGTAACTTGTTATTTTAACGTTGTTTTAACTATTACAAATCACTGATAACTATAAGTCTTCATAATCCCGGGTTATTGATAAAAACCTGTAGGTCTGTAGCAAACAAAGATACATTCAGCAAGGACTTGGCAGACAAAATTAACAATGTCAATCTAAGTTAATAAAAATCTCCCAATGTGAAAAAAATTCAATTTTTTACAGCCTCTTAAAGTGTTTATTTTTGTTAGACCAGCTGATGATTTTCTGTGAAGTTTTTTGGTTCATTAAGTTATAACTAGTATTTCCCCCTTTAAAAATCCAACCCAAATATTTCAATCCTTAAGGTAAAGAAGTTACCTAAAAAACAAACAAACAAAAAACTAAAGCAACCATTCTTATTTTAAGAAAAAAGTTCTTAAAATTCCTTTAGCTTGTTAAATAGAAATAATCTCTTTTTGTTCTACTCTGGTGAATAAAAATGTACTTTATGCAGCAAAGTATCCAGTCACTTATTGGCAAACTGACACTAAGAACCTACACTTTTACACATTGTACTCAAACACGTGCAATACGTCCATGTTCATATAGACTTAAAAAAAAAAAAAAAAAAAAGGGGCGCCTGGGTGGCGCAGTCGGTTAAGCGTCCGACTTCAGCCAGGTCACGATCTCGCGGTCCGTGAGTTCAAGCCCCGCGTCGGGCTCTGGGCTGATGGCTCAGAGCCTGGAGCCTGTTTCCGATTCTGTGTCTCCCTCTCTCTCTGCCCCTCCCCCATTCATGCTCTGTCTCTCTCTGTCCCAAAAATAAATAAAAAAAAAAAAAAAAAAAAAGAAAAAAAAAAAAAAAAAAAAAAAAACAGTTACCAGCACCCTTCTGGCAAGGATAAAGGTTTTAGAATGGAAAAGCAACAAAAGTTTTAGATCTCAAATCTCCAGAAGGGAATAAATCCGAGACTTCATCATCAAGATACTCCTTGGCATTGCTTAATATTTGAACAGTATCTGTTCCCGGTTTCATTTTTAGGAGACATGCACAGGCAGCATTAGGAGTCACATCCAGGACATGCTTTTTCTCATGGTTTCTTAAGTCTGTTCTTGTACTTTTTCCAGAAGCAACTGGACATTATCTGCAGAACCCTTCCAGGTAGCAGCCTGCAAAGCTGTGTCTCCCAACTTGTTCTGTTGGTTCAATTCAATCTTTGGTTGAGGAAACAGCATTCCCCCTGTTATCTTTGTGCCCTCTGTGGCATGCCCAGTATAGGGCAGTGCTTCCAGCTTTGTCTAAGCCATTGACACCAACCCAGTTGTCCAAATACTCTTTCAAACAGCTCAAGTTGCCTCTTTTTTGCAATTTCATACAGTGGACTGTCAATGGATTCTGTGAGCTTGGCCACATAGTTGCCTGGGATTAGCCTAGTCCTGCCTTTGGAGGTGCCTTTCCACCAATTGGTACCACGTCAGTAAGGTAGGTAATATCACCTTCCTCAAAGCACAATTCATCTGGAGTTCATGGTTCTAATGCATAAAGGGGTCTCAATGCTTTAACTTGCCCTGGTTTGACGGGTTTAGGAAGTGGTTTCAAAATGGCGTTTCCTGGAGACGCTGAGCCTCAAGACCACGCCCCAAAAGCCAACCTAGTCCCCCGCTAGACAGCATTCTGGCGGCCTGAAAGTTTCTTTTTGTGTGCCTTCAAGGACCTGCACCCACCCTTGGGACCAGTGAACACAGGCTGAGCTACAGGGTATAGTGCCCTACCCTGCTGTCTGGCCACCCAGTCTCCTGAAGGCCCGGCTGAAGAAAAATTCAATTTGTTATCAAAACACACACACATTAGACCAGATGAACTTTAGACAGAACATTCCATTCAAAACCTTCAGAATAAATACTCTTATCAAGTGCACATGAAACATTCTCCAAGATAGATCACATGGTAGGCCACAAAACAAGTCGCAATAAATTTAAGAAGGTTGAAATCAAATCACCTGTCTTTTCTGACTATGATGGTCTGAAACCAGAAATTTACTACAAGAAGAAAATTGGAAAAGAAATACAGAGATTCAACATGTTATTTAACAGCCAATGCGCACATGGGAAAAACAGAAAGGAAATCAAAAACTACCTTGAGACAAATGAAAATGGAAGCACAATGTGCCAGAATCTTTGGGATGCAGTAAAAGCAGTTGTAAGAAGGAATTTCATAGCACTGCAGGGTACTTTATGAAACAAGAAAAAAAAATAACTAAAAACAGAACAAAAAAAAAATCTAACTTTACCATAAAGGAAAAAAAAAAAAAAAAGACTAAACCCTTATGTTAGTAGAAAAAAAGAAAGTAATAAAGATCAGAGCACAAATACATGAAATAAACACTAAAGAAGTCAAATTTTAGAAACTAAGAGCTTGTTCTTTGTAAAGATAAACAAAATCAACAAACCTTTAGCTAGATTCACCAAGGAAATAAATAAAATTAGAATTTATAATCTATACCACAGAAATACGATGGATAAGAAAATATTATAAACATTAGACATCAGAAAATTAGACAACCCAGAATGGAAAAGTTTCTATAAATATAATTTTATGGGGTTTTTTTTTACTAATAATAAAATTGAATCAGTAATTAAAAAAAAATTCCCAACAAGAAAATCTAGGACCAGACAGCTTAATAGGTGAATTCTGCAAACATTTCAAGAAGAGTTCGTACCTACCCTCCTCAAATTATCCCAAATAATTAAAAAGATAAGAACATTTCCAAACTCATTATAAAAGGTCAGCATTACCCAGATACCAAAACCAGACAAAGACACTACATAAAGAAAAAAACTACAGGCCAGTCAATACCCCTGATGAACATAGATGTAAGATACTCAATGCAATATTAATAGCCTGCTTTCAAGAGTAATAAAAGTATAATACATCATGACCAAGTGGGATTTATTTCAGGGATGCAAGGATGATTCAACATCTGCAAATCAGTCAATATGATATACCACATTAATAAAAAAGGAAGATAAAAATCATACAATCATCTCAATAGATGCAGACAAGGCATGTGACAAAATTCACCGTCTGTTTATGATAAAACTCTCAACAGAGTGAGTATAGAGGGAATATACCTGAACGTAATAAAAGCCATATAATGACAAGCCCAGCACTAACATTACAATCAGTAGTCAAAAGCTGAAAGCTTTTCCTGTAACACCAGCAACAAGACAAGGATGCACTCTCACCAGTTTTAGTCCACATAGTATTGGAAGTCATAGTCCCAGCAATGAGGCAAGAAATACGATGCATCCACTTAGAAGAGAAAACTAAAACTGTCACTATTTACAGCTGACATGATACTACACATAGAAACCCTAAAGACTCTACCAAAAAACTTTTAGAAAAATGAATTCAGCAGAATTGTAGGATTTGAAATTAATATACAGAAATCTGTGGTTTCTATACACTAATAGCTATCAAAAGGAGAAATAAGAGAACCACCCCATTTACAACCGCATCAAAAAGAATAAAATACATAGGAATAAGTTTAACTAATAGGTAGAAGACCTGTACATTGATAACTCTAAGACATTAATTAAAGACATTGAAAAAAGACACAAATAAATGGTGAAATAGTCCATGTTCTTGGATCAGGTGGATATAAAATGCAATCTACAGATTCAATGAAATCTCTATCAAAAAACAAAGGCATTTTTTTTTACAGAACTAGAATAATCATGAAATTCATATGGAACCGCACAAGACCCCGAAGAGCCAAAGCTATCTAGAGCAAGAATAAAGTTGGAGGTATCACCCTCCCTGATTTCAAACTACAGTAAAAAGTTACAGCAATCAAAGCAATATGATGATGGTGCAAATACAAACATAGATCAACCGAACAGAATATAGAGCATAGAAACAACCCCATACTTAGTGGTCTGTTAACTTATGACAAAGGAAATGAGAACATACAATGGGGCAAAAACTGTCCCTTTAATAAATGGTGTTGGGAAAACTGGAAAAATACATGCAAAAGGATGAAACTAGACAGCTTTCTTATACTACACACAAGAATAAACTCAATATGGACTTAAGACCTAAATGTGTGTGTCCATTGATAGATGAATGGATAAAAAGATGTGCTTGTACACACACACACATACACAATGTAGTATTACTCAGCCATCAAAAAAATGATGAGGTCTTGACATTTACAAGAACAAGAATGGACCTAGAGTGTGTTATGCAAAGTGAAATAAGAGAAAGACAAATGCCCTATTATTTGACTTAATCATAGAATCTAAAACAAACAAACAAACAAACAAAACAGAAACATATTCATAGATACCTGAAACAAACTGGTGGTTGGCAGAGGGGAAGGGAGTTGGGAGGGCGGGCGAAACAGGTGAAGGTAAGAGGTTCAAACTTCCAGCTATAAAATAAATAATTGAGAATGTAATGTAAAGCAAGGGGAATATAGTTAATAATGTAACAATTTTGTGGGGGGATAGATGGTAACTAGACCTATTGAGGTGATCATTTCATACTGTATAAAAATACTGAATCAAGGGGCGCCTGGGTGGCTCAGTCGGTTGAGCGTCCGACTTCGGCTCAGGTCATGATCTCGCGGTCTGTGAGTTTGAGCCCCGCGTCGGGCTCTGTGCTGACAGCTCAGAGCCTGGAGCCTGTTTCGGATTCTGTGTCTCCCTCTCTCTCTACCCCTCCCCTGCTCATGCTCCAACTCTCTCTTTCCCTGTCAAAAATAAATAAACATTAAAAAATTTAAAAAAATACTGAATCAATATGGTTTACCCTTAAAATATGGTACATTACTTATAACAAAACTTGTTTTATCTAAAAAAAAAAAAACAGGGGTGCCTGGATGGCTCAATCAGCTGAGCCTCCAACTTCAGCTCAGGTCAGGACCTCACAGTTCATGGGTTTGAGCCCCTCATCAGGCTCTCTGTTCTCAGTGCGGAGTCTGCTTCAGATCCTCTGCCCCCCATCCTCCACTCTCTTTCTCAAAAATAAATAAACTTGGGGCGCCTGGGTGGCGCAGTCGGTTAAGCGTCCGACTTCAGCCAGGTCACGATCTCGCGGTCCGTGAGTTCGAGCCCCGCGTCAGGCTCTGGGCTGATGGCTCAGAGCCTGGAGCCTGTTTCCGATTCTGTGTCTCCCTCTCTCTCTGCCCCTCCCCCGTTCATGCTCTCTCTCTGTCCCAAAAAATAAATAAACGTTGAAAAAAAATTAAAAATAAATAAATAAATAAATAAACTTAAAAAAAATTAAAAGAAAATGACAGGCATCTCAGTATTGCTAGACAACCTAAGAACAATTCTGCATGGTCTTTAACCACAGAACTTTTTACTGGGAAGCTGTCCTTGGCCTTAGTCACTGTTTCTAAATATTGCCACCAAGCAGTCTTGAGACTTGAAGTGTCTGTGGCCACGAGTTCAGACAGCGTGCCTCCCAGTTCTCCTATTGTCCTCCTAAGTGACTTCACTCGTAGGCATTCTCCACAGTTAGAGTTTATTAAATTGGGATAAAGCAAGTCATTGGTAACCCCCTTTTTTCTCTAGCATTTCTAGGACTAATTGTTGATTTCGGTGAAATTTATATTTTTCCTTAATACCCCTTGATATTCTGAAATGCAAATAAAGACAAATTACTTAATTCAGCAAATCAATATAAAAGCATGCACAGAGGGGTCTTCTACCCTTTTGCTCACCAGTAGTATATACTAGCTAATCTGAGGTCCTAAAGACAAATAAAGGCTTTAAAAACTAGAGGGGGAAAAAGTTTAACTCCCAAGACTGCCCAGGTTTGGTAAACTTGTGCCTCCATGCAGCATAAATCGGTACAATGGCTTTGGGAGTGATTTGTCAATAAATATGGAATAATGAGAATATCCATACCCACAGTCCCAGTAATTAACCTTAAAATTTTTTTAATATTTATTCATTTTTGAGACAGAGAGAGAGACAGACAGACAGAGCATGAGCCAGAGAGGGGCAGAGAGAGGGAGACACAGAATCCAAAGCAGGCTCCAGGCTCCGAGCTGTCAGCACAGAGCCTGACGCGGGGCTCGAACCCACACACCGTGAGATCATGACCTGAACCGAAGTCAGAAGCCCAACCAACTGAGCCACCCAGGCACCCCCAAGTAATTTATCTTAAATATTCTTTAAAAAAAAAAAAAGGAAAATTCTCATAGGGTAGTTCTTTTTTTAACTTTTTGAGGAACCTCCCTACTGTTGTCCAGAGAGGTTGCACTTGTTTGCATTGCCACCAGCCGAGGGTTCCACTTTCTCCACGCTCTCCCCAACATCTGTTGTTTCTTGTGTTGCTGATTCTAGCCATTCTGACAGGTGTGAGGCCATATCTCATTTTAATTTTGATTTGCATTCCCCTGATGATGAGGGATGTTGAGCATCTTTTCATGGGTCTGTTAGGTATCTGTAGGTCTTCTTTGGAAAAATATCTATTCATGTCTTCTGGCCATTTTTAAGTGGATTATTTGTTTTGGGGGTGTGCAACTTTGTAAGTTTTTTCTATATTTTGGGTACTACCCTACGGTCCAGCAATTGCACTACTAGGTATTTATGCAAGGGATGCAAAAATACTAATTCAAAGGGATACAAGCACTCCAATGTTTACAGCAGCACTATCAACAATAGCCGGATTATGGAACCAGCCCAAACGTCCATCGACCGATGAATGGATAAAGAAGGTGTGGTGGATATATACCATGGAATATTATTCAACCATAAAAAGAATGAAATCTTGCCATTTGCAATGACATGAATAGAGCTAGAGAGTATTATGCTGAGCAAAATAAGTCAGTCAGAGAAAGACAGATACTGTATGATTTCACTCATATGTGAAATTTGTGAAACAAAACCAATGAGCACAGGGGAAACGAGAGAGAAAGAGAGACAAACCAAGAAACAGACTCTTCACTGTAGAGAATAAACTGATGGGTGGGGGAAATGGGTGGGGGGGAGAGGGGTAAAACAGGTGTAGGAGATTCAAGAGTACGCTTGCCATGATGAACACTAAGTAATGCATAGAATTATTGAATCACTATATTGTACACCTGAAACTAATATTTCACTGCATGTTAACTAATTGAAATTTAAATAAAAAATTTACTGAAAAAAAAAATTAAAAAAAAAAAAAGGGGCGCCTGGCTGGCGCAGTCGGTTAGGCGTCCGACTTCAGCCAGGTCACGATCTCGCGGTCCGTGAGTTCGAGCCCCGCGTCAGGCTCTGGGCTGATGGCTCAGAGCCTGGAGCCTGTTTCCGATTCTGTGTCTTCCTCTTTCTCTGCCCCTCCCCTGTTCATGCTCTGTCTCTCTCTGTCCCAAAAATAAATAAACGCTGAAAAAAAAAAAATTTAAAAAAAGGAAAATGGTATGTATCTAAAGATGTTCATTGCACCCTTATTTAGATCAAGAAACTGAACCAAAGTCCAACAATATGGAAATTTCTTGTTATTATACATCAGTATGATGAAATGTCAAACAGCCATTATGAATTAAAATTATGAAGACTGACACAATATAGGAATTATTTATGATACAAAGGAAAAAAATTATATTTATACTATAATCAGAACCATGCAAAATTGTGTATGTATCATGAAAATATAAGAAGGTAACATAAAGACATAATTTGCATGGGTTAGCCGGGCCAGGATTTTTTAATTTAAATTTGGTGTTACAAAGTTTGTTTATTAATATTGCTAATAATTTTGAAAAGAAAAAAATCAGGAACCTACCTGCTTAATGTCAATTGCACTCAAAGCTTTACGCACTTGATAGTTTGCATGTCGAATTCTGGCTACCTCCTGTTTCTCTGCCTACATGTCCGTCCAAGTTACTTTGGTTGAGTCAAACACTCAAAGCCTGACTTTCCTCATCTCTAAAATGGGGGTATTAGCACCTACTCAGAACCCCCTTTTAGGGGGTCAAGTTGCTCAGATCATAAAGCTCTTTGCAAAGTGAACTTGAAAACCCCTGATCTCTGTTGCCTTCCCTCCAACTTCATCATTCTCTTAACCTTCTTCACATCTCTTTGTCCTTCATCTTTCTACATTCAACTCAACTCTTTTGCCTTCTCTTCTACCTCCTTACTTTTCCCTTCCTTTCTGGAGGTCAGATAGGAGTTTCACAGGCTTCAAATTAAGGTGTGGGCAGGGCTGCTGTCCTTAATGGAGGCTGCAGGGGGGACTCCCTTGTCTTGCCTTTTCCAGCTTCTAGAGGCAGCTGCCTTCCTTGGCTGGTGGACACTTCCTCCATCTGCAAAACCAGCAGCACGGTGGGGATAGCATCACAGTGCTTCACCGTGGCCCTAACTGCTCTGCCCTCCTCTTCCTTAATTTGGGACCCCATGATACTTTGATTACCTTGAACTCACCCAGAGGATCCAGGAAAATCTCTTTATTTTAATGTCAGCTGATTATCATTCTTACTATCTGCAACCTTAGTTCCCCCGTGCCAACAGAGTCACAAGCCAGGGGCCATTCTGCCTACCACACTGTCTGCCCCTTTTATCCTATGAAATCCACAGTCGACTTACTAGTCCCCCATTTCAGTGCAATCCAGCCCAAGGGCCTTGGACAAGCCATTTGCCTTCTCAGAGCTGTAGTTTCTTCAACTGGCAAAATTATTAGAGGAAAAAAAAACACACACACAGATTCGTGATTCTTGTTAAGGGGGCCATGATAATAGTTGTGGGAAGCACTGCAAAATGGGATCTTGCAGTGGGTTGGAGAGAGGAGGCTCATCTCCAAACAGCATGGGATAATGGGAATCTATGGCCAAGGAGCAGGGTGGGGCCAGTGGATGGGATAAGGGAGTTACCAGCTAAACTGACCTAATGGGATGCTTGCAGGCCAGGGGATGGGACCTCACCAGAGAGATGGTGGGGGATGAAAAACACCATCAGATATAAAGGGTGGCCAGAAATCAATAGTCGAGGTTCTGATTAAAAGGACTTATCAGGGCTCTTTCTAAAACTGGAGTTTATAAGGAGGTAAAACTGGATTTTACAAGGAGGTCCATAGATGTGCCTAAGAGAAGATTCAGGAGCCTGACTAAAGTGTGGTTCAGTGAAGAATCTTCTTCAGTACTCACAACAATACCTGTCCAGATAGCTCAGAGTGCAGCATGAAGTCCAGACGACACGACAGGGCACCTCTTAAAAAATGTGGCAGCAAGCAAAGCCCAGTTTGCATTGTTCAGGGAATCGTCATCTACCCCAAAACAAGTCACCAACAGCCGATCGATAGGAATTTCCAGCAAAGACTAAGGAATGCAAAGCAAACAGGCCCACTGCAAATAATTGAAACAGCCAAAAAAAGGGTAGAAAACGTTTTGTACTTACAATATCATGTTTAGCAATTATTATTGATCATACCCTAAGGTGGAAATGTATATATTTTAAAGGGATCTGTGGTTATAACTGAAGTTTTATGTTCCCTGTTCTCAATTTTGCTTCATCTTTCACCTAATTTAAAAACTATAAAGTCTAGGGGCACCTGGGTGGCTCAGCCAGTTAAGTGTCTGAGTTAGGCTCAGGTCATGATCTCATGGTTCGTGGGTTCAAGCCTGCTGTCAGCACAGAGCCTGCTTCAGATCCTTTGCCCCCCTCTCTCTCTGCCCCTCCCCTACTTGTGTGTTCTCTCTCCCAAAAATAAACATTTAAAAAAAAAAAACTATAAAGTCTAACCAAGGACAACTCTATACTTCCTATTATTTTGAAATGCTACATTGTTACAGGGGCGCCTGGGTGGCTCAGTCGGTTGAGCATCCGACTTCGGCTCAGGTCACGATCTCGCGGTCCGTGAGTTCGAGCCCCATGTCGGGCTCTGTGCTGACTGCTCAGAGCCTGGAGCCTGTTTCACATTCTGTGTCTCCCTCTCTCTCTGCCCCTCCCCCGTTCATGCTCTGTCTCTCTCTATCTCAAAAATAAATAAACGTTAAAAAAATATATAAAAAAAAGAAAAAGAAATGCTACATTGTTACATACAATATTTTATACATCTCAAAAGTCTATGGTAGTATATGTACAATTTATTGAGTCATCAATTCTTTTGTTGTAAGATTTTTTTTTTTATTTATATATGAAATTTATTGTCAAATTGGTTTCCATACAACACCCAGTGCTCATCCCAAAAGGTGCCCTCCTCAATACCCATCACCCACCCTCTCCTCCCTCCCACCCCCCATCAATGTTGTAAGATTTTTAAGCCAGTTTCTTTATGTTCATTAGTGCTTTTATTAAAAATAAGCATTTCTAAATTAATGCTCACCAAGCATGAAATTATAAAGTCTATTTGCTGTGCCAGCAAAACAATATCTATTTTTATATTCATAATATTTCTACTGTTCACTAAAACAGTAATCAAAGTAATTGCACTGAAGCTAAACAAACACATGCAAAAGTTGATTACACTAAACTAGTATCTTGCTCGGTGTGCATTAATATTTTCCCAAAGCCTTGGAGCCTTCCAAGTCCTTAGCTCCACTTAGAACTCTAAGATACTGGCCCTACTAAATACCTTTATTAATCTGGCTTCAGTGTTGGAAGTGTTTGGATTCACAGTTTATCAATGGGAACAAACAGTTTTCCACCTTTAGCAATCCAGAGATGTACTAGAAAAGGTAATTTAGTATTCCCTCCTGCAAGCTAGCAGATGAAATCTCAGCCAACCCTGAGGAGAAGGAAATTGTCAGGGGGGAAACCCATCCTGGGGATCGCCCAACCGTCTGTCTGTCCACCCGTCTGTCGTCCACCCGTCTGTCAACATGAATGCAGGAAGGAGGCACTTTAGCAGTTCTATCAACTGGTGGCCACCACAGAGGCCCAGGGAGGGTGGGAAAAGAAGAGGTTGCCAAACCCCAAAGCTTGGCATGAAGAAGCAGCTGTCAGCCAGTTAATGTGCTCAGCTAGCGGCGAGAAACCCAATCATTAAGTTGTTGGGGACTGGTCAGAGGAGAGAGAAGGCTTCTTTGTCCTAAGTGTGCCGAGCTACTGATGGCTGTGAGTCACGATCCCACAAGATTTCTTCCAAAAACAGAAATGGGGACATGATGTGGGGATAGGACCGATGGCACAGCAGGAGGTAGAGGGCTCAAGCTAGACCTCATTGCAGAGGGGTGACGAAAGAATGTCGCCTCGTTTTTGCAGCAGCAGAGCCCAGCAGAGATGGTGGGGGTGGCCCTCCCACGTGGTTAGGGACTGACAGAGGAATGTGATTATTTCCAACTCTGGCATTTTGCTTTTCCTGAGCAATTCCCATCCCACCCCCTTTTATGATTTATTGGATTCAGGGTCACCGTATACTACCCCTTTGAGCCTGAATCAGACTTTAGACCTAAGGTGTGTCTATGCTTGAGGGGTTAAGGACTCACTTCCTGCACAAAGGGAACAAAGAGATTGGACCTTCTGACCCTGAACGTTGATGGATGGACCCAAGTGAAGCAAGCTCCTCACCAGTAGCCAAGGGTTCCCATTTTTAAGACGTGGGAATCTGTCCCGTATGTCATTTAAGGCAACAATCTGGCAGTTTTGTCTACTTACAGGGTGTCTACACCTGGTCTTCCCACCTTGAAGTCACAGTGTTTTTGCTGTTGTTTTTCCAATCAATATTCACCTTCTAGCTCATATCCCTGGTTTATTCCTATCAAACAGGAGCAGCCCAAATTCCTAAGACATTTACTGAGCACCTATCCTACATCAGGTATAGACCTACACCTGGCTCCAGGGACCAGAAAAAACTAAGACAGAGCAGCTGACCCCAGAGCTGACAGGCTTGAAGGGAGTCAGGATGAAGACGTATTACAATGCAGTGTGATAAGCTCACAGAGACCAGGCAAAGAGACACGTCTGAGAAAGGGTGGTAAGTTCTAGAGGGTAAGGGAATGCTTCCAGGAGAAAGTGACGCCTAAGCTGGGCTTCAAAGGAAGCTGAAATGTTCACTGTGGGCAACACAGCAAAGAGGAGGCCGTGGAGGTGTGGGGCTTCAGAAGTTCTGGGGCTTTGAGTGGACAGAGCCCAGGCTACCTATGAGCATCAGCTAGTTAGGAGAGGCACCTAGAATTTTCCAAAAAGAACTGTTGGGGTGCTGGATTTATGCTAATGGATGAAAAGAAGGAGATGGGCTTGAGGGTATTCAGGACATAGAATTAATACAACTTGCTAATTGAGTAGCCATGTAGCACAAGCAAGAAGACAGAGCTGAGTGAGCATAGTCTCTGGATTCAGACACACAGTATTGGAACCCTCCGAACCATCTCCATTTCAAAAGAACCAGATCCAATAAGCTAAAGGGAAAAACATATCAGAGTACTTCAGCCATTAAAGGAACACAGAGTCTGGTGGGTATAAAGAAGCCAAGCTCTTACTGTTGAAGACATTTGTCAGAAAGATACGGTGGGTGGATGGAATTAGAAGTGAAACTGCTTATAACTCTATTGTAGGTGTGTTAGATAATCTAAAAAGTAGTTGTCGGATTTCTAAACCTAGCCAATTGTGTTACCCAAGGACGTAACTAGGTGACTTCCATTTTCATCAAGTTAATGATTATAATGAATATCTAAAAACGCAGAATGATTTCGACAAACTTATGCATTATGTTACGCTCACCACGAGGAAGCTACCACATGTCACTGTGCAATGTTAGTAGAATACCACTGATACCCACCTACGCAGTACCTTTTATTCCTGTGACTTACCCATTCTGCAGTTCAAAGCCTATATCTCCCTCTCCCCTTCATCCATTTTGCTCATCCCCCCTACATGCCTCCTTTGGCAACCATCAGTTTGTTCTCTGTATTTATGGGTCCAATTCTGGTTTTTGTTTATTCATTTTCTTTTTAGTTTCTACATATGAATGAGATCATATGGTATAAACTTGTCAAATCACTGTTATACACCTGAAATTAACGTAATAACACTGAGGGTCAAGTACACTCAAAAAACTTTAAAAAATAATTTTAAAAATTTAAATTAAAAAAATTTTTAAATAATTATATGTAAAATTTGCAAAAACATTAAATAATTTAAAAATGCAGAGCGAGGGGCGCCTGGGTGGCGCAGTCGGTTAAGCGTCCGACTTCAGCCAGGTCACAATCTCGCGGTCCGTGAGTTCCAGCCCCGCGTCAGGCTCTGGGCTGATGGCTCAGAGACTGGAGCCTGTTTCCGATTCTGTGTCTCCCTCTCTCTCTGCCCCTCCCCCGTTCATGCTCTGTCTCTCTCTGTCCCAAAAATAAATAAACATTGAAAAAAAAATTAAAAAAAATAAATAAATAAAATAAAAATGCAGAGTGAAACATTGAATATTGAATACTGGATTAACCCATAAACTCTAGGGCTGGAAATAACATGGAAAGGTGGGTCAGTATAGAGGTTGGCAAGATCCACTGACCTAGAACTGTGTGTGTGTGTGTGTGTGTGTGTGTGTGTGTGTGTGTGTACATACAGGGTGAGGGGAAATTGGAATGAAGGGAACCCTGATAAAGCTAGAACTCAGGAAGGGTCATGGTCCCAAGGAAGAGTTAAGGAGAGGGAACGATGGCCTCTCTACAAAGGCAAACAACAAAGAAATTTGTATCCACAATATCCTTAGGCACTTGGAAAAAGCAGCAGGTATCTTCCAAAAACTATGTCCCTTAAACTGGGCTTCTGATAATTCTCACAGATAAAATGCCAATAAATTTGAATGCAAACTTTAGGAAAAGCAAACAATGGAAACAGACCAACCAAGACCTCATTACACAAAATCATCAGATACAGATTATAAATTAAGAGTGTTCTGAGGCGCCTGGATGGCTCCCTCGTTAAGCATCCGACTTCGGCTCAGGTCATGACCTTGCAATTTGTGAGTTTCAGCCCCCCTCCCCCCCACCTTGGGCTCTGTGCTGACAGCTTAGAGCCTGGAGCCTGCTTCCGATTCTGTGTCTCCCTCTCCCTCTGCTCTTCCCCTGCTCACGATCTCTCTCTCAAAAATAAACATGTTTTAAAAATTTTAAAGGGGTGCCTGAGTGGCTCAGTGAGTTGAGAGTCTGACTTTAGCTCAGGTCATGATCTCACGGTTTGTGGGTTCGAACCCCCTGAGTCAGGCTGTCTGCTGACAGCTCAGAGCCTGGAGCCTGCTTTAGATTCTGTGTCTCCCTCTTCTCTCTCTCTCTCTCTCAAAAATAAACATTAAATAAATAATTAATAAAACATATTTAAATTTTTTTTAATGTTCAACATGTTAAAAGAAATAGAAGACATAAAAACAAGGGGAAAGAAGCAAAAAATGTCCCCAAATGATAAGGTAAGTTGAAAAAGAACCAAATAGAACTTAGAGAAAAAATTTTTTAAAAATTTTAACAGTGTTTAAATCTTTCTGAATCTCTACATACAAACAGACATCCTGGATAGCAAAATGAAACCAAGGTATTCTGATGAGCTCCAAAATACAGGCATGTGGAGATAAATCGCTACCAGCCATAAGATCTCTGTAGTGCCAATGTCTATGAAGGAGGAAGATAGAGGAGGTTATGGGGCAGCAGTAGAGACCTGAGAAGAGTAGAATCCCCCAGTACTTAAGTTATTACTAGAAAGCAAAGTGGGGCCAATTTGAGAAGAGCCCCTGGATTTTGCCCAATTCAGTAGCATGGTACCCTATGAATTCTCATAACTCACCCACCTGTACCCTTTGAGTGCTAGTGTAGCTCAGGTCCCACACTGAAGAGACATTCCTGGGAGTGTAATCAAAAATGATCAAGACAGACATGACAGAGACAAAAGAAAGAGAAGATAAAGATCACGGGGGGAAGGGGGGTGCATTTTGTTTTGTAATGGACCAAACGGTAAATATCGTAGGCTTTGAGGACCAGGCTTGGGTGCGATATACGGCCCTGCAGTTGTAGTGTGAACTCAGCCTTAGGCAGTAGGAAAAGGAATGGATGGGGCTGTGTTCCGATAACTTTATGTACAGACACTAAAATATGAACTTCATATAATTTTCATGTGTCACAAAATATTCTTCTTTTTGTTTTGTTGCTGTTGTTTAAACCGTTTAAAAGTATATGAGCCATTCTTTTTTTTTTTTTTTTTCAACGTTTATTTATTTTTGGGACAGAGAGAGACAGAGCATGAACGGGGGAGGCAGAGAGAGAGGGAGACACAGAATTGGAAACAGGCTCCAGTCTCTGAGCCATCAGCCCAGAGCCTGACGCGGGGCTGGAACTCACGCACCGCGAGATCGTGACCTGGCTGAAGTCGGACGCTTAACCGACTGCGCCACCCAGGCGCCCCTAGCCATTCTTAATTCGTAGGACATACAAAACTTATGTGAGTGAGAGTTAGCTTTGCAAGCCCTGGTGTCAATGTAGGGGAAAAGACAGGACAAGAAAGTTCAAATCAATACAAAACTCTTGCATTTCCAGACACTGATAATGAAGCAGCATAAAGAGAAATGAAGAAGACAATTCCATCTATAATTACACCAAAAATAATAAAATACCTAGTAATAAATTTAACCAAGGAGGTGAAAGATCCGTACTCTGTACACTATAAAACACTGATGAAAGACATTGAAGGGGACACAAACAAATGGAAAGATACTTCATGCTTCTGAAGTGAAAGAAAAAATATTGCTAAAATGTTTATACTACCCAAAGCAACCTACAGATTTAATGCAATTCCTCTCAAAATACCAACAACATTTTTCACAGAAACAAACAATCCTAAAATTTGTACAGAACCACATAAGTCTTTGAACAGCCAAAGCAATCTTGAAAAAGAACAAAACTGGAGGTACCACAACCCCAGATTTCATGATATGCTACAAAGCTGTGGTAAACAAAACAGTATAGTACTCACACAAAAACACACATAGGTCAACAGAACAGAATAGAGTGCCCAAAAATAAACCTGCAATTATACGGTTATTAATCTTTGACAGAAGAGTTATGATTACATAATGGGAAAAAGATAGTTTCTTCAACAAATAGTGTTGGCCAAACTGGAAAATTACATGTAAGAGAATGAAACTGGACCACTTTCTTACACCATACACAAAAATAAAATCAATATGGATTAAAGGCCTAAATGTGAGGCGTGAAACCATAAAAATCCTAGAAGAGAACACAGGCAATAATTTCTCTAACATCAGCCAGTAAAACACTTTTCTGGATCTGTCTCCTGAGGCAAAGGAAGCAAGGGCAAAAATAAACTATTGGAACTACATCAAAATGAAAAGCTTCTGCACAGCAAAGGAAACAATCAGCAAAACTAAAAGCCTACAGAGTGAGAGAAGGTATTTGCAAATGGAATACCTAATAAAGGGTTAATATCCAAAATATATAAAGTACTTATACAACTCAATACAAAAAAAAAAAAACCTAAATAATCCAATTAAAAACTGGACAGTAGACATGAACAGACATGTCCCCCAAAGACACATACAGAGGACCAGCAGACACAAGAAAAGACGCTCACTCAGCATCAGAGAAATACAAATCAAAACTATAATGACCCTATCAAAATAACACCTGCACTCTTCACAGAGCTAGAACAAAAAATCCTAAAATTTGTATGGAACCAGAAAAGACACCAAATAGCTAAAGCAATCTTGAAAAAGAAAACCAAAGCTGGAGGCATCACAATTCCGGACTTCAAGCTATACTCCAAAGCTGTAATCATCAAGACAGTATGGTACTGGCACAAGAACAGACACTCAGATCAATGCAACAGAATAGAGAACCCAGAAATGGACACACAAACATATGGCCAACTAATCTTTGACAAAACTATCTTATACCACACACAAAAATAAACTCAAAATGGATGAAAGACCTAAATGTACAACAGGAAGCCATCAAAATCCTAGAGGAGAAAGCAGGGAAAAACCTCTTTGACCTCAGCTGCAGCAACTTCTTACTCAAGATGTCTTTGGAGGCAAAGGAAACAAAAGCAAAAATGAACTATTGCTTGTGATTAAAAGCTCTGCACGGTGAAGGAAATAATCAGCAAAACTAAAAGGCAACCAATGAAATGGGAGAAGATATTTGCAAATGACATATCAGATAAAGGGTTAGTATCCAGAATCTATAAAGAACTTATCAAACTCAACACCCAAAAAACAAATAATCCAAAGAAGAAATGGGCAAAAGACATGAAAAGACACTTTTCCAATGAAGACATCCAAATGGCTAACAGACACATGAAGAAATGCTCAACATCACTCATCATCAGGGAAATACAAATCAAAACCACAATGAGATACCACCTCACACTGATCAGAATGGATAACATTAACAACTCAGGCAAAAACAGATGTTGGCAAGGATGCAAAGAAAGAGGATCTCTTTTGCACTGCTGGTGAGAATGCAAACTGGGTCAGCCACTCTGGAAAACAGTATGGAGGCTCCTCAAAAAATTGAAAAGACCCTACAATGCAGCAAATGCACTACTAGGTATTTATCCAAAGTGTGGTGTTTCAAAGGGGCACATGCAGCCCAATGTTTATAGCAGCGCTATTGACAATAGCCAAAGCATGGAAAGAGCCAAATGCCCATCAACAGATGAATGGATAAAGAAGATGTGGTATATATACACAAAGGATTATTGCTTAACAATCAAGAAGAATGAAATCTTGCCACTTGCAATAACATGGATGAAACTAGAATGCATTATGCTAAGTGAAATTAGTCAGAGAAAGACAAATATTATATGACTTCACTCATATGTGGAATTTAAGATACAAAACAGACGAACATAAGGGGATGGGAAGCAAAAATAATATAAAAACAGGGAGGGGGACAAAACTTAAGAGACTCTTAAATACAGAGAACAAACTGAGGGTTGCTGGAGGGGTTTTGGGTGGGGGAGGATGGGGCTAAAGGGGCAAGGGGCATTAGGGAAGACACTTGTTGGGATGAATCACTGGATTCTACTCCTGAAATCACTATCGCACTATATGCTAACTTGGATATAAATTTTTTAATTAATTAATTACAAAAAACTATAATGAGATATCAACCCACACCTGTCAGAATGGCTAAAATTAAAAAACAAAAAACAAGTGTTGGTGAAGATGTAGAGAAAAAGCAACCCTTATACTTTGTTGATGGGAATGCAAACTGGTGCAGCCACTGTGAAAAGTGGTATGAAGGTTTCTCAAAAAATCAAAATTAGAATCACATATGATTTAGTAACTCCTCTCCTGTCTATCTACCCAAGGTAAATAATTCAAATATATGTATGCATCCCTGTATTTATTGCAGCACTATTTACCATAGCCAAGTTATAGAAGCAGCCCAAGTGTCCATCGATAGATGAATGAAAAAAAAAGATTCACTATATATGACACAATATTATTCAGCCATAAAAAAGAATGAAATCTTGTCATGTGCAACCACATAGATGGATAGAGAGAGTGTAATGCTAAGTGAAATAAGTCAGAGCAGGGCAAATACTGTATTATTTCACTCATATGTGAAATTTAAGGAACAAGACTAAGGAAAAGGAGACCAACCAAAAAAACAGATTCTTAACTACAGAAAACAAACAGGTCTACCAGAGGGTAGGTTAGTGGGGGGACTGGCAAAATAGGCGAAGGGGATTAAGAGTGCACCTATCTTCATGCATACTGAGTAATATATAGAATTGTTGAGACGCTATTGTATACCTGAACCTAATATAACACTGTATGTTGACTCTACTGGGATTAAAGAAGGAAAGAAAAAACAAAACAAAAAGTTATAATGGTAAATCATTAAGCCATGAGAAAGAATGAAATCCTACCATTTGCAACAACATGGATGGACTTTAAAGGCATTATAATAAGTGTAATAAGTCAGAAAAAGACAAACACTACCTGATGACATTGATACGCAAAATTTTAAAAACAGAGAGTGGAAAGATGCTTACCAGGGGCTGAGAGGACTAGGGAGATGTTTAAGGGTATGAACTTGCAATTAGTAAATATGGCCTGACAATCTAATGTACAGCATAATGGTTACAGTCCACAATGATGTATTATAAACATCAAAGTTTCTAAGAGACTACATCTTGTTTTCGCCACAAAAAATAAATGATAATTTTTTTTAACGTTTATTTATTTTTGAGACAGAGAGAGACAGAGCATGAACGGGGGAGGGGCAGAGAGAGAGGGAGACACAGAATCGGAAGCAGGCTCCAGGCTCTGAGCCATCAGCCCAGAGCCCGACGCGGGGCTCGAGCTCACAGACCGCGAGATCGTGACCTGAGCTGAAGTCGGACGCTTAACCGACTGAGCCACCCAGGCACCCCACAAAAGGTAAATGATAAAACAGGTGACATGATAGCAGTGTTAAGGAACACTACACTGGCAACCATACTGCAATGTAGAAATGTATCAAACACGTGTACATGTTAAACTTACCCAATGTTATGTCAATTATAGCTCCATAAATAAATTTTTTAAAATCCCAGAAAACAAATTACTTTATTTTTTAACATTACCAAAAGGGAGTAAAAAAGAGAGTTGGGTGGAATTAGAAAAGCCACCCTCAACCATGCTTTATCCTAAAAGTTCAGGCAAAGTAATTTCACATAAAAATAAGCAACAGAAAATTATCAAGGTCAACCCCATACAAAGATATTGTAAAAAAAGAGTAAAGAGTAGATTATTATTGTACAGACATAAAAACATGGCCACAAAACGTATCACCAACTATTTTAAAACAAGCTATGACTTTAAGAAAATTATACAAGACATGAAATAACAAGAAAAGTTAGAAAAACTCACCAAGAGGCTACAGAATTCAGGCAAGAATTAAAAAGAAAAGAAAAATTAATTTCAGAAACAAAGACCAAAATAGAAAGAACAATAAACATACATAGTCCTTTAAAATTACAGAAATTGAAAATGAGAAAGTTTTTAAAAATAAAAATAAAGCAAGACTTGAAAAAGATGTCAGAGAAAGTGGCAAATATTAAAGATAGGCAAAGGAGATGCGAATAGGAGTTCTGGAAAAAGAAACCAAATCATAGAGGTAAAGACCCCGAATGCTAAAAACTACAGTTCAAGAACCTTTTCCGAATAACAATAAAAAAGACTGATATATTGAAGAGGTTCCTGAGAATATCAAAACGGGGTGATAAAAGTACTAAACTTAAAAAAAAAAAAAAAAAAAAAAAGGAAAAAACTCTTTGGACATCCAGGAAGAAATTTAAAAAGAAGGAGGAGGAGGAGGAGGAGGAGAGGATATGATTCTTAAGGGAAAAAAAATTATCTATTTGAAAGGGAAAAAGTATAGTTATCTAAGTTCTTCACAGCAATGCTTCATGAAAAATAATGAAGTAACATATTTAAGATAGGAAATTTGTGAGATGAGAATTCTATCGCCAGCAAAATCGAACTGACTTTTAAGTATAAACAGCACAAGCTGTTATCAACATGCTAGAACGTAGAAAATATTATTCCCGTGAGCTCAGATAGTAGATCTGAGCACTTGGCTAGAGATGAAGCTTCAGATAACCAAGATGACTAAGGAGCTATCGACTTACACATTGCTGGTGAGGTCTACATATATTATGTACACACAAACGAGGATTAAGAGTGAGTATGTAATGGCTATAGGGCTCTGACAATGTAGATATTGTACAGCTGTTCAAAGTATGGTGGGGGAAGAAAAAGTAAAGGGAGAATGGGAGAATAAATGCCCCCAAAATGTAATGCTTTGAGGAAATATAGGGAATGGGTATTATTATTATGAGATGGCTGTATATGTAAGATTGCATAAAACCAATGAGTTTTTACGGGATATTATCATTCTAATTTCTCCTGTGTCTTTGAGAACTAGGTTCTCAGTTATGGAAGAAAAAATAAAGAGGTAATTGCAACTAGGTTAAGCTCTATAGATTCTAATTTGAACTCATGAGGTATTTTACTATACATATGTATCTATATACATATATATAGTTATATATATATTTAGTTATATATATAGTAAAATACCTCATGTATTTTATACATGTATAGTAAAACACCTCATATACCTCATAAAAAATATATATTTATGTGTGTGTGTGTGTGTGTGTGTGTATTATTCACTCTGTCCACTAAGTATCTCTTAGTGAAAAAACTTGTGATACCTTTTCTCACTGAAAGAAATCAAGGCTTTCTAGAGGAATGGTTGATTTCATGTCTGCCAAAACCAAAGAATGACAGGATTATGGGACATCTTGCCATACCAAATAGCAATCACATCATCAAAGACTATTAAGGTGCTTGAGGAAGATGGCGGCGTAGGAGGACGCTGGGCTCACCGCGCGTCCTGCTGATCACTTAGATTCCACCTACACCTGCCTAAATAACCCAGAAAACCACCAGAGGACTAGCAGAACGGAGTCGCCGGAGCCAAGCACAGACGAGAGGCCCACGGAAGAGGGTAGGAAGGGCGGCGAGGCGGTGCGCGCTCCACGGACTGGCGGGAGGGAGCCGGGGCGGAGGGGCGGCTCGCCGGCCAAGCAGAGCCCCCGAGTCTGGCTTGCAAAAAGCGGAGGGGCCTGAAGGACTGTGTTCCGACAGCAAGCGCGACTTAGCGTCTGGGAAGTCATAAGTTAACAGCTCTGCTCAGAAAGCGGGAAGGCTGGAGGACAAAGGGAAGGAGAGCTGCTGAGCCCCCGGACGACAGAGCTCAGTTTGGTGGGGAACAAAGGCGCTCGCCAGCGCCATCTTCCCCGCCCATCCCCCAGCCAAAATCCCAAAGAGAACCAGTTCCTGCCAGGGAACTTGCTCGCTCCGCGCAAACACCCAACTCTGCGCTTCTGCGGAGCCAAACCTCCGGCAGCGGATCTGACTCCCTCTTGCTGCCACAGGGCCCCTCCTGAAGTGGATCACCTAAGGAGAAGCAAGCTAAGCCTGCCCCTCCTGCCCCTGTGCACCTTGCCTACCCACCCCAGCTAAGACGCCAGATCCCCAGCATCACAAGCCTGGCAGTGTGCAAGTAGCCCAGACAGACCACCCCACCCCACAGTAAATCCCGCCCCTAGGAGAGGGGAAGAGAAGGCACGCACCAGTCTGACTGTGGCCCCAGCGGTGGGCTGGGGGCAGACATCAGGTCTGACTGCGGCTCTGCCCACCAACTCCAGTTATACACCACAGCACAGGGGAAGTGCCCTGCAGGTCCTCACCACGCCAGGGACTATCCAAAATGACCAAGCGGAAGAATTCCCCTCAGAAGAATCTCCAGGAAATAACAACAGCTAATGAGCTGATCAAAAAGGATTTAAATAATATAACAGAAAGTGAATTTAGAATAATAGTCATAAAATTAATCGCTGGGCTTGAAAACAGTATAGCTGACAGCAGAGAATCTCTTGCTACAGAGATCAAGGGACTAAGGAACAGTCACGAGGAGCTGAAAAACGCTTTAAACGAAATGCATAACAAAATGGAAACCACCACGGCTCGGATTGAAGAGGCAGAGGAGAGAATAGGTGAACTAGAAGATAAAGTTATGGAAAAAGAGGAAGCTGAGAAAAAGAGGGATAAAAAAATCCAGGAATATGAGGGGAAAATTAGAGAACTAAGTGATACACTAAAAAGAAATAATATACGCATCATTGGTATCCCAGAGGAGGAAGAGAGAGGGAAAGGTGCTGAAGGGGAACTTGAAGAAATAATAGCTGAGAACTTCCCTGAACTGGGGAAGGAAAAAGGCATTGAAATCCAAGAGGCACAGAGAACTCCCTTCAGACGTAACTTGAATCGATCTTCTGCACGACATATCATAGTGAAACTGGCAAAATACAAGGATAAAGAGAAAATTCTGAAAGCAGCAAGGGGTAAACGTGCCCTCACATATAAAGGGAGACCTATAAGACTCGTGACTGATCTCTCTTTTGAAACTTGGCAGGCCAGAAAGAATTGGCACGAGATTTTCAGTGTGCTAGACAGAAAACATATGCAGCCGAGAATCCTTTATCCAGCAAGTCTGTCATTTAGAATAGAAGGAGAGATAAAGGTCTTCCCAAACAAACAAAAACTGAAGGAATTTGTCACCACTAAACCAGCCCTCCAAGAGATCCTAAGGGGGACCCTGTGAGACAAAGTACCAGAGACATCACTACAAGCATAAAACATACAGACATCACAATGACTCTAAACCCATATCTTTCTATAATAACACTGAATGTAAATGGACTAAATGCGCCAACCAAAAGACATAGGGTATCAGAATGGATAAAAAAACAAGACCCATCTATTTGCTGTCTACAAGAGACTCATTTTAGACCTGAGGACACCTTTAGATTGAGAGTGAGGGGATGGAGAACTATTTATCATGCTACTGGAAGCCAAAAGAAAGCTGGAGTAGCCATCCTTATATCAGACAAACTAGACTTTAAATTAAAGGCTGTAACAAGAGATGAAGAAGGACATTATATAATAGTGACAGGGTCTATGCATCAGGAAGAGCTAACAATTATAAATGTCTATGCGCCGAATACCGGAGCGCCCAAATATATAAAACAATTACTCATAAACATAAGCAACCTTATTGAGAAGAATGTGGTAATTGCAGGGGACTTTAACACCCCACTTACAGAAATGGATAGATCATCTAGACACACGGTCAATAAAGAAACAAGGGCCCTGAATGAGACATTGGATCAGATGGACTTGACAGATATATTTAGAACTCTGCATCCCAAAGCAACAGAATATACTTTCTTCTCGAGTGCACATGGAACATTCTCCAAGATAGATCATATACTGGGTCACAAAACAGCCCTTCATAAGTTTACAAGAATTGAAATCATACCATGCATACTTTCAGACCACAATGCTATGAAGCTTGAAATCAACCACAGGAAAACGTCTGGAAAACCTCCAAAAGCATGGAGGTTAAAGAACACCCTACTAACGAATGAGTGGGTCAACCAGGCAATTAGAGAAGAAATTAAAAAATATATGGAAACAAACGAAAATGAAAATACAACAATCCAAACGCTTTGGGACGCAGCGAAGGCAGTCCTGAGAGGAAAATACATTGCAATCCAGGCCTATCTCAAGAAACAAGAAAAATCCCAAATACAAAATCTAACAGCACACCTAAAGGAAATAGAAGCAGAACAGCAAAGGCAGCCTAAACCCAGCAGAAGAAGAGAAATAATAAAGATCAGAGCAGAAATAAACAATATAGAATCTAAAAAAACTGTAGAGCAGATCAATGAAACCAAGAGTTGGTTTTTTGAAAAAATAAACAAAATTGACAAACCTCTAGCCAGGCTTCTCAAAAAGAAAAGGGAGATGACCCAAATAGATAAAATCATGAATGAAAATGGAATTATTACAACCAATCCCTCAGAGATACAAACAATTATCAGGGAATACTATGAAAAATTATATGCCAACAAATTGGACAACCTAGAAGAAATGGACAAATTCCTGAACTCCCACACTCTTCCAAAACTCAATCAGGAGGAAATAGAAAGCTTGAACAGACCCATCACCAGCGAAGAAATTGAATCGGTTATCAAAAATCTCCCAACAAATAAGAGTCCAGGACCAGATGGCTTCCCAGGGGAGTTCTACCAGACGTTTAAAGCAGAGATAATACCTATCCTTCTCAAGCTATTCCAAGAAATAGAAAGGGAAGGAAAACTTCCAGACTCATTCTATGAAGCCAGTATTACTTTGATTCCTAAACCAGACAGAGACCCAGTAAAAAAAGAGAACTACCGGCCAATATCCCTGATGAATATGGATGCAAAAATTCTCAATAAGATACTAGCAAATCGAATTCAACGGCATATAAAAAGAATTATTCACCATGATCAAGTGGGATTCATTCCTGGGATGCAGGGCTGGTTCAACATTCGCAAATCAATCAACGTGATACATCACATTAACAAAAAAAAAGAGAAGAACCATATGATCCTGTCAATCGATGCAGAAAAGGCCTTTGACAAAATCCAGCACCCTTTCTTAATAAAAACCCTTGAGAAAGTCGGGATAGAAGGAACATACTTAAAGATCATAAAAGCCATTTATGAAAAGCCCACAGCTAACATCATCCTCAACGGGGAAAAACTGAGAGCTTTTTCCCTGAGATCAGGAACACGACAGGGATGCCCACTCTCACCGCTGTTGTTTAACATAGTGCTGGAAGTTCTAGCATCAGCAATCAGACAACAAAAGGAAATCAAAGGCGTCAAAATTGGCAAAGATGAAGTCAAGCTTTCGCTCTTTGCAGATGACATGATATTATACATGGAAAATCCGATAGACTCCACCAAAAGTCTGCTAGAACTGATACATGAATTCAGTAAAGTTGCAGGATACAAAATCAATGTACAGAAATCAGTTGCATTCTTATACACTAACAATGAAGCAACAGAAAGACAAATAAAGAAACTGATCCCATTCACAATTGCACCAAGAAGCATAAAATACCTAGGAATCAATCTAACCAAAGATGTAAAGGATCTGTATGCTGAAAACTATAGAAAGCTTATGAAGGTAATTGAAGAAGATTTAAAGAAATGGAAAGACATTCCCTGCTCATGGATTGGAAGAATAAATATTGTCAAAATGGCAATACTACCCAAAGCTATCTACACATTCAATGCAATCCCAATCAAAATTGCACCAGCATTCTTCTCGAAACTAGAACAAGCAATCCTAAAATTCATATGGAACCACAAAAGGCCCCGAATAGCCAAAGTAATTTTGAAGAAGAAGACCAAAGCAGGAGGCATCACAATCCCAGACTTTAGCCTCTACTACAAAGCTGTCATCATCAAGACAGCATGGTATTGGCACCAAAACAGACACATAGACCAATGGAATAGAATAGAAACCCCGGAACTAGACCCACAAACGTACGGCCAACTCATCTTTGACAAAGCAGGAAAGAACATCCAATGGAAAAAAGACAGTCTCTTCAACAAATGGTGCTGGGAGAACTGGACAGCAACATGCAGAAGGTTGAAACTAGACCACTTTCTCACACCATTCACAAAAATAAACTCAAAATGGATAAAGGACCTGAATGTGAGACAGGAAACCATCAAAACCTTAGAGGAGAAAGCAGGAAAAGACCTCTCTGACCTCAGCCGTAGCAATCTCTTACTCGACACATCCCCAAAGGCAAGGGAATTAAAAGCAAAAGTGAATTACTGGGACCTTATGAAGATAAAAAGCTTCTGCACGGCAAAGGAAACAACCAACAAAACTAAAAGGCAACCAACGGAATGGGAAAAGATATTTGCAAATGACATATCGGACAAAGGGCTAGTATCCAAAATCTATAAAGAGCTCACCAAACTCCACACCCGAAAAGCAAATAACCCAGTGAAGAAATGGGCAGAAAACATGAATAGACACTTCTCTAAAGAAGACATCCGGATGGCCAACAGGCACATGAAAAGATGTTCAGCGTCGCTCCTTATCAGGGAAATACAAATCAAAACCACACTCAGATATCACCTCACGCCAGTCAGAGTGGCCAAAATGAACAAATCAGGAGACTATAGATGCTGGAGAGGATGTGGAGAAACGGGAACCCTCTTGCACTGTTGGTGGGAATGCAAATTGGTGCAGCCGCTCTGGAAAGCAGTGTGGAGGTTCCTCAGAAAATTAAAAATAGACCTACCCTATGACCCAGCAATAGCACTGCTAGGAATTTATCCAAGGGACACAGGAGTACTGATGCATAGGGGCACTTGTACCCCAATGTTCATAGCAGCACTCTCAACAATAGCCAAATTATGGAAAGAGCCTAAATGTCCATCAACTGATGAATGGATAAAGAAATTGTGGTTTATATACACAATGGAGTACTACGTGGCAATGAGAAAAAATGAAATATGGCCTTTTGTAGCAACGTGGATGGAACTGGAGAGTGTGATGCTAAGTGAAATAAGCCATACAGAGAAAGACAGATACCATATGGTTTCACTCTTATGTGGACCCTGAGAAACTTAAGAAAAACCCATGGGGGAGGGGAACAAAAAAAAAAAAAAAAAAGAGGTTAGAGTGGGAGAGAGCCAAAGCATAAGAGACTGTTGAGAACTGAGAACAAACTAAGGGTCGATGGGGGGTGGGAGGGAGGAGAGGGTGGGTGATGGGTACTGAGGAGGGCACCTTTTGGGATGAGCACTGGGTGTTGTATGGAAACCAATTTGACAATAAATTTCATATATAAATAAAAAAAATAAATAAATAAAATAAAAAAAAATAATAAAAATAAAAAAAAATAATAAACAAAGACTATTAAGGTGATATCAAGAGAACCTAGAAGTCAACTAGACGAGGCCTCTACTAGACACAGTGAGAAACTTCAATAGTAATATTTGCAGTGGATTAAAACCCCTCAAAGATGTTTAAATCCATGAGTTCCTAATGCTATTGAAAATGGCAGGAATAAAAAGAAATCAATTCATTACCTTGAAAACTCATTAACAAACGGGAGCAATCAAGCATTTATCCTGCCTCTCCTTTATAAACTGTGCCACTTGATAAACAAGGAGGAGATGAGGGCAAGTGTATCTTTATAAAAGTATTCCAACCAATAAGTGGAAAAGAAATGATAGAAGACTGTCCTTTGCAACCTTCCATGAATGGAAATACGCATTGTCAGTATCAGGGACTCCAAAGGTAACAAAGAGACAACCCGGCATTATACTCTTCCAACAGGCTTGATAAAGGCATCCAGCGAGAACACGATTCAATCAGTGGTTTCAGCCACCAATGATCAGAAAATACAGAGGACAAAGGAACATGCTGAATTGTACCATGAGAATGCAATCACCAAACTCTACATGGTAGGAAAATGTACAGATCAAATCACTAGTGTTCTTCAAGAGACAAAAAAAGGAAGTGAAGGGGTAGAGGAGGAACACAAAGATTTTTACAAGATTTAAAAGCACATCCCAAAATAATTAAATGCCTATGGGTAAGAAAAAAATATTTAGGGGCGCCTGGGTGGCTCAGTCGGTTGAGTGTCCAACTTTGACTCAGGTCATGATTTCACGGTTCATGAGTTCGAGCCCCACGTCAGGCTCTGTGCTGATGGCTCGGAGCCTGGAGCCTACTTTGGATTCTCTGTCTCCCTCTCTCTCTGCCCTACCTCCGCTCACACTCTCTGTTTCAAAAATAAATAAACATTAAAATTTTTTTTAATTTAATGGAAATATAATGTACAGATTAAACATAGCTTAAAAGAGAATTAGTAAACTGGAAAATATGTCCAAAGAAATTGCTCAGAATCCACTCTTAATCCACTCACCTATCAGTGGACACTTGGCTTGTTTCCATACCTTGGTCAGGGTAAATAGTGCTGCAATGAACTTAGGGATGCAGCTGTCTCTTCAAACTAGTATTTTTGTTTCCTCTGAATAAATACTCAGAAGTGGAATTGCTGGATCAGGTGGTAGTTCTTTTGTAATTTTTTGAGCAAACTGCATACTGTTTTCCATAGTGGCTTCACCAATTTACATTTACACCAACACCCTCATGAATACCTGTTATTTCCTGTGTGTTTGTTTTTTTTTTTATACTAGCCCTTCTGACTGGTACAGGGTGATATCTTATTGTGGTTTTAATTTGCATTTCCCTGATGATTAGTGATGTTGAGCACCTTTTCATGTGTCTTTTGGCCATCATCATGCATCACAAAATATGAAAGTGAAGTAAAAAATAAGTGCAGTAGGCCAATATACGTCCATTTCAAATTTCAGAAGAAAGCAGAATAATGGGAGGACAAAGATATCTAAACAATGCTTAAAAGATTCTGGACTTTCCTCAGCTTACAATGGGGTCATGTCCTGATAAACCCCTAAGTTGAAAACATATTTAATATGCCTAACCTACCAAACATCATAGCTGAGCCTAGCCTACCTTACACATTCTCAGAACACTTCCATTAGTGTATAGTTGGACAATGTCATCTAACACAAAGCCTGTTTTATAATAAAGGATTGAATATCTCATGTAATTTATTGACTACTGCAGTGGAAATGAAAAACACAATGGTTGTACAGGTGCATGGTGGTTGGGATGTTCTTTACCATTGTAAGTGCATGGCTGACTGGAAGCTGTGACTTTGTTCCACTGACCAGCAGCAGGAAAGAATATTATGTTGCATATTGCTAGCCCATGAAAAGATCTAAATTCCAAGTATGGTTTCTACTGAATGCATATATATCACTTTCGTACTATCATTAAGTCAAAAAATTGTAAGTTGACCATGATAAGTCGGGGATGGCCTGTACTTCAAAGATAATGACCAAGAATTTTTCACAATTGAAAAAAGTGCTGTAATATACAAACCCCATAAATACAAATGTATGCATCGATACCTCTTCGTTGTGCCAGGTACCAAAGACGAAATTGTAAAAGCAACCCGATTATTTATAAAAACATCAATTAGAGGGAATATAGTCTTAATAGCAACAACGAAAGCCAGAAGACATTGGAATATCCGTCACGTGCTGGAAAATAATTATCGATCTAGAATTGTAAATCCAGTGAAATTAACTTCCGAAAATGCGGTGAAATAAAGACACTTCCAGGTAGACAGAAATCAAGACCATTTAACCACCAAAAACTCAGCAAAGGCATATGCTTCAGGAAAAAGGAGACAATCCCAGAAAGCCTGAAATACTTGGTAAACAAAATGGTAAATGCATATGGATAAGCTTAAATACACACAAAATTAATAATAACAGTAACACTATCTGTGAGGTTAAAAACAGAAATGTGAAAACATTCAAAGTATGGTTATCCCAGTAGCCTGTAAGCTGGAAGGAGGGGTAAATGAAGCCAAAGGCATCCTAAAGTCTTTGTATCATTGAGGAGAATGGTAAAACAGACATTAACTTTAGATCATGACGTGCGTGTAAATAATTTCAAAGGTACCCACTAATAGAAACGCATACATCTATTAAACCTGCAAAGTGGACTGCAGCGTCAGATGAAAAGCTAAAGCTGAAAACCGCTTTGAGCAGAGAGAGTTCAGAATTAGTCAATCAGCAAGCCTCTTGAGTTTTCCTACGGGAATTTAGGAGAGCATCAGACCATTAAGAGAAAGCAAGCAGCCACCTTTTTGACAGGCTAAGATAGAAATGAAGGAGTAATTCCTGATGCTTTCCTACTTGGCTGTATAATTTATGAACACTGGGTACACCCATTAATTATCACGATGTTGTAATTTTTAAATCTACACCCAATTTAAAAGTTCCAGGGGTAGCAGCCACTCGATGGTAGTCTTCTTAGAAGAACAGGTGTTCCTCCCTCCTCTCCATACCCACTGCCCCCCTAACTACCTGAGCAATGCCCCTGAGGACCTGGTGGCTACTTATGGTGTCTTGGGCTGGGGAACAGGGGCTGCTTGTGTGTCCCAGCTCTGGCATTCACTTCAGATACTACAGGGAGACTACTTAGACCTTGCAACAGCGAGAAAAGATATTTAGTGATCGGGATTCAAGGAAGATGATGCCAGAAATGCTTTCCTTCCTCTGGGTCATAGCACGGGCTCTCACAATCAATCTGCTATTCCGATGGGAAACTTTCACCAACGGTTTTCTTCCCATCCATGGCACTGGTTCCTTTGTAGCTTTTCCTTTTTTCTTTTTTAAACTTCAGCCAAATTATCTGTTGTTTTGTTCAGTTTTACATTGTAATTTTGGTAACAATTTGTTTTTTTAACTCCTGGACCAGTGGGTTTTACCCAGGGGTTCTTATTTCTTGAGTTCTACAGAGCAACCATAAAATATTATTATAAATCTTTGACTCTTTCTGACCAGTGGGATGTTACAGTTGATAGTGCCTTTGGGTGCCTTCTAGGAGTAAAAGTAATTCAGGGGCGCCTGGGTGGCTCAGTGAGTTAAGCGTCCAACTTCAGCTCAGGTCATGATCTCATGGTTTGTGAGTTTGAGCCCGGGGTCAGGCTCTGTGATGACAGCTCAGAGCCTGCTTTGGATTCTGTGTCTCCTCTCTCTGCCCCTCCCCAACTTGTGCTCTATGTCTCTCAAAAATAAGTAAATAGGGGCGCCTGGGTGGCGCAGTCGGTTAAGCGTCTGACTTCAGCCAGGTCACGATCTCGCGGTCCGTGAGTTCGAGCCCCGCGTCAGGCTCTGGGCTGATGGCTCGGAGCCTGGAGCCTGTTTCCGATTCTGTGTCTCCCTCTCTCTCTGCCCCTCCCCCGTTCATGCTCTGTCTCTCTCTGTCCCAAAAATAAATAAAAACAAAAAAACAAAAAAAGTTGGAAAAAAAATAAGTAAATAAATAAATGTAAAAAAAAAATTTTTTTAAGTAATTCAGAAGAAGTCACTTGTATCTGCATCTTATTAGTTACCAACTATCCCCAGTTTATATTGTGTAGATAAATTTGTTAGCCAGGTGTTTGGAACTCTACAGAAACACAGTCTTACCTGGCACTTGCTTCCTGATCTGACCTTTATGTAACTATTATCCATATAACTATTATTAAATTATTATACATTTGAGATAAATAGAAAATAATGCTATAGATTATCCATTTTTTTCAAATATCTTTAATACAGGCATGGTCCTCAGTGCCCTGGACAACGAACCTGGTCATAGGCTCTGTCTCCTCCAATTTTCTTCTTTTTTGCCAGGCTGTTTGCACTTTGTCCTAACCTGACCACTGGCCCAAGGGAAGGGTGTGGGAATGGTAGGACCTGCTCCGAAGGAGGTGGACACTGTCCACAGTGGGAAGGAGGTGTGTGGTCTCCACCCAAGGAAAGGGAGCTTATCTCTGGAGTTCTGCCCCACCCTTTACAAGGAGTGGGAAAAGGAGAAAGACAAGGGCAAGGGGAACCCCATTGGCCTGCTGGGCAGACAGCCAGTGGGCAGACAAAGAGAGCTGCAGTGGGCCAGGACCCCCACTTCCTGGATCAGGAAGGAGCAAAGTCAATTCCCACAGGACAACTCCAAGGATCGAAAGATTGGGAGTAACCAAACATTTCAGCCAATCCAATCACTCTTGCCTCCCTGTCTAGGGTCCAAAGTCCTTGTATTCAGTTTTAGCTTAACCACTTCCTATGTCAGGGGGACTCCTCTCTGTGGCATCAGTCACGTGGCATGGCTTGAGGGGACTAAGACTTGGGGGGCAACCATTATGAAATGGAGTCAGGCGATGACAATTGTGCGAAAACGAGCGGACAGAGGGACACACATGTGGAGGAATCAGGGCTCCTCCAGCCATGTAAGTAGGGAAGCATTTCAGACCTGGGGTGTCCCCGGTGCTTAGGTGACAATAGGTAGGCTGTGGACAATGAGGCTGAGGTCAGCTGGGGAGAGGGGTGGGTCTCCGGATCCCAGGTCTACTGTATGGATTTCAGGACATCTTCACAGTGTTTTTCAGGCTGGAGCATAAGTACCTCAGGGTCTCTCCATCCCTGCCATAGATCAGATAAGGCTCACACGGCAGCTGCACTGTGCCTGGGCTGACAGTGCCAAGGAACCGTGTGGCTGTGATGGGGGGCTGCCAGGCTCACCTCTTGCAGGACACCCCCTCCACAGCTGGCCATCTGAGGCTTCACAGAAGGTTCCCAGAGGGGCCCTAGTACTTCAGGCCTGGGAAGACCCAAGCCCGTCAGGTTGTTGATCCAGAGCCTCTAAGAATGCCCACTGCTGGGCCAATGATGGTCCATGATAAATCTCCGGTCCACTTATCTTTGAGATCCCAACTCCCGGCTCCATCAACAAGACTTCTGGGTTGGCCCAAAGTGGGTGGAGGAGGCAAAGAAGGAAAAGGAGTCTGCTGCTTCCAACGAGTCCCGGAAAAGGAGAGGGGCCTGTCAATTATGCCCCCAACGCTGTGATTCCGGGACTACGGTCTGAACATCCAACTGGGGCCCCTCTCATTTTCTGGGCATATGTGTTTGTGCATGCAGTCAAGGTGCTAACGTGCATTTGCTTAGTTATTTTTACCCAATTTGCCAATGCTTAAGTAGTCTAAGATAGTGGCAAGAGGCTCCACGTCAGCTCAGACTAATATTCATCGCCCTTTTTCTTTTTGAGGCTTACGCTAAGGAGGTCACAGGGCAAGCGACTGTGTTTTTCATACAGTGTTCTTTCTCAGTCCAGCATCCTAGCTTTCTACGAGCATTTGTCAGAGAAACAGGCAAATCCTGCGTGCCTGGCACTGTATAGAAATGCACTGTACAGATAAAATGGGGAGGAGGGCGCTGCGAGAAAAAAACTTGCTCTCTCCTTCTCATCTCCTTCCTCCAGTGGAAGAAAAGTAAGGCTTAGAACAAGAGGATCAGAACAATCTGGAAAGGCAATCAGCTGCATGGGGACGTTTGGTCTTCCCACCGTACTGGCAGCCTTGAGTACTTGCTTCACCCAGCGAGGCTACCTGGGAGGAGGTGGCCAGTGGAAAAGGCAAAGTCAGCATCGTTTTCCGGCTCTGCCCTTTCATGTCCCTTTGCGGCCCTCCACCTGCCACCATTCCTGGGCAGCCCTGTGGAGCTCTCTGGGGTCTAAAGTTACCACCCTACTTAGCTCAGCACCATAAAGAAGCGCTCAGATTTCTATCCCCTGGTCAGAACCTGCATTCTTTGACCACCTGCGTCAAAGATCCGAGCAAGGCTGAAAAGTCAGCTCCTTTTTAAGACATTGATAATACAGGGAAAACGGACGAATGTGCTGAAGACACGGCTACTGCTGAGTGTTAAGCAACCTGCCTCAGTGGCAAGACGGAGAGTCAGATTCCAACGGTCCGATTCCAAAACCTAGCTTTTTTCCACATCAACGTACAGAAGACTGAAAATGTGAGGAAACCTTTGCCTTAAAGATGAAAAGGCTCTTTATGCATCAGTTCCTCTGGGTTTATAGTGCTCTGCTTTCTCCTCCTCCTCCTCTCCAGTGAAAGAAGTGCATGGGGTTTTTCTTGCAGCCACATAGGACTCCCTCACACCCCAGGAAAACTTCTAGAACAGAGGCATTACTGGAGGAGGGAACATGGGTTGGCACAGGCACAAATGTGCCAGCCCCGAGGGGGGGGGCTGCATCAAGCATGGCATGCTATGTCCCTTTTGGAGTTCCTACTTACCAGCAGGTACGGATTAAGCCATAATAACTAACAACAGCCACTAAAGGAAAAAGGGGGGAAACGGGAGGATTTCAGTCCAATACATTCAGTTGTTACCATGTGAATGTTCTCAAACCAAAACGCTAATTTTTAGATGACTTAGAATTAACTAGTAAGATAATGCTACCTCCACCCAACAAGATAAATTATCCCTTGGGGATAAAAATAGCCAATGAGTTCAGTACAATGGCTGCATGCTTCTCATGCAGTGGAGGAGATTCTCAAAGTCACGAGTACACACAATAACAAAAAAGTCATAGATAAGTTAAAATGACGTCAGGAATCAAATATGCCATCTAATTGAATTATGTTAATACAGTCAAACTGAGCTGTGGGGATTTGGGGAGGCAACTGGGGTGAGGCCCTTAGGTTCACAAATGGAACTTTTACAGCTTGCTAAAAAATATGTCACATTATTTACTTCTTTCAAATTTAATAAGCCTTCAGCTAATCATGATATTCAGAGACAGAAATGTCATATTTCTCTGAATTTCCTGGTTAGTATGGTTAACCAGAAACCCTTTTTGAGTTCACTATTTCTTTCTGAAAATCTTTCAAAAATGTTTTCTTGTCCTAGTAAGTACAACATACTCAACCAGAGAATCTTTATTCCAGTACCTCAGAATTACTGACCGTGTTAGGTTTGTGGAAAGTCTAAGAGATTGGGCTGAATTTGTAACAACCCTGGAAAACAGTCTGTTGCTTTTTAGAGAGTCTAACAGGAATTCATTGAGTTGTAAGTAAATTCTTCCAAGTGAAAGAGTGGGAAGTAAAGCCAAGGGCTCTATTTGAAATTTCAGGGGGTTCTATTCTCCATAAATAAAGTCATTTCCAGTTTCCCAGCTTGATCAAACACATGCTAAATACCTGTTTGACATGGAGGTTTCAAAAAATAAATATATCTGGAAAGCTCATTGACTACGATAAAGAGCTATAATTGAGTCTATCACATAGAGGCGTATTTACACCACAGTGAGGATAAGAATTAAATTGGCTGAGGGATGCAGAGGGAAGGAGGAGGGAGATTGGTAGGGGAGATGGCACTTGAATTGGCCTTGAAAAATGTGTATGGGATTTCTGGACAGAGGGATGCTGGTAAAGAGGCCATTCAGGAAGGAAACAGTACTGATAAAGACAGATAGATGTAACCATATGGCACTTACGCAAAGTAGTAATTTACCCATTTATGGAGACTAGAACATATGGTTTGAGATGGGGAGAGGATGGTTATGATGCCAGAAACAGAGACTGGAACAAGCCAGTGAAAAGCAGGGAGTTACATGCTAACACAGTTTTCCTTAATTTAGAAAGCACTGGAAAGCCACCAGAAGATTTTAGGGAGGAAAATAGTGTGGTTGAATTTGTGCTTGGGGAAGGTCCTTCTGATGGGAGTGTAGTGGATGGCTTGGGTGGGCAAGACTGGACATAAAAAGACCTGTAGGTTTATTGCAGGAGATGGTTGAAAGGTTATGAGGATCTGGGCTAGGGCTGTGACAGAGAGGATAGAAAGTAAGGGAGAGATTTGGGAGTCTTCTCAAGTAGAATCAGTAGGACCTGTTGATTGCCTTAGATTATAGGGAATATAGGTGGATAGGAGGATAGTTTACTTCCATCAACTACAGATAATAGAAGGACAAAGAGCCTTAGAAGAATGAACATAGATTTGAATACATAAGGGGTAAATCTGGGGAGCTTGTAGGATGTCCAAACGAAAATCTCTAAGGACCAGTTGGATGGATCCTTGAATGACTGGATCCCAGAAAGAGCATTTTAATCCATGCAGCCTAATGTATGGAGAGTACTAAACAACACAAATGTTTAAGATTTAAGCCGTAGTCTATGAGTAAACATTGAAAGGCCACAAAAGCCACTTGTCACACCCAATGAGAAGTCTGAAGATGAGTGCTATGTTGTGTTTGTAATTCAGTCCCAGTTTTCCCACTATCTTAGGGCTCTACTGAACCTCTAAGTTGGCTGCAGAACTCCCTAAATCAACTAACATGGGTGGCTCCCACGGACTTCCCAGTGGATGCTCAAATTTGTTGATTCCTCAACAGGGTGTCCTTTCTGATTCAACGAAAAATATGGTGGATGAGGTATCTTGTTCTTTTTAGCGGATGTCACCTTTCTTTCCTCCTCTATGCTCTTGTGCTGACCATGTAGTTTCTCAGGCAATTCTTCAAAGTCTCTAGCTACACAGCCTTCAACCACATTCCTTTTTACAATACGTGCTGTAATACAGGAAGATGCCGTGTGCCATGCAAATCACCCACTGTATGAGCTAAGAGTTCAATTCCAACTCCATACCAGGTTTCTACTGTTACTACCAATGACCACGTAGCGGTCATGGCTGTTTGTTGGCTCAAGCAAAATGGCCACTTTCTTATCTGAGCACATGAAAGAGTTTTATCACAAAAATATAGGCACAATGTATAGTTAATTTTCCCATATACAATTGGGAAGTTAGTTTCATGATTGCTTTGATTGTAGTGTTCAATTACTCTGATGTGAGGTATAGTAAGCAATGGGATTGCTTCAAAGATTCTGCCAAAGTAGCTACCAGGGTAGGACACATAAAAAATCGATCCAATGTGAAACAAGATCTGTGGGGAGATTGAATACAAATGAGGCCAAAGACAGAAGGCAGAGAGTTGAATCATTTGTTTTCTTGTCATGATTCTAATGCAGTGAATTTCAACCCTGACTGTGGATGAGAGCCACATGAATGGATTATTTTCTCCACACACACAAAAGTACTGTGCCTAGGCCCTAGGCCCAGAGATTCAGTACAGCCCTCCATGTACACTTCTAAATGATTCATTCTTCTCTTGTGTCTTTTAGTCATAACACATAAAAACTAATGACCTTTCATAAGAAACTAAAAATGGCCATCAGTGTCATTGATTTAGCCAAAGTACTGCATACCTAGAGTACACCAGGATTGGAGGGAGTGGAATAAGGCCTGTACAAGAAGGTATGTACTTAGGGTATCTACCAGCATGTTTCTGAGAGACAACACATACTCCCCAAGATGTCCTGGGTGTTTCTGAACCTACATTTGGGATCAACCTCAGTTTATATAAGTTAAACACACATTAGCCCATCCTTCCCTCTCTCCAACAGCAACAACAACGAAAAATCGCCAGATCTGCTCAAAGACACTAGTCAGCCTGGAAAAAGGGAGGTGGGAGGTGTATATGTCCAACCCTGAGCTATTAGAGAGTCACCATAGTAGGTTAGGGGAGGGGGCAACGATGCCAGAAAGGATTAACAGGAACAACGGGTCTGTGTCTCTTTCCTCATTCAAGGTTCTGTCATGGTAAATAGGTAACGATGACCTCGGCTGGCAAGGTCTTGCAGCTGGGTGCTGTGACTCCTAGGCCATTACCAGTGAGCACAGCTGGGATCTAGGAGGAAAAGGAAGCAGCACTTGGATCTCATCTCTGACGATCCCAGATCCTGGCCTGTCTGTGGCTAGTCTGCCTCCAATCCAGCTCCATTTTCAATTCCTGCCAATTGGCAATGTGGACTCAGTCCCACTGAGAACCATCTCACCAGCAGCCCTGCAGAAGGGTATCTTGCATCCTGACAGGACGAGGCAAAGTCAAGCAGACATGAGTGGCCAAGATTCAAAGACTCGACTCAGAGAAGTAGAGGCCACATGGTCATTATCACAGCTCTACTAACTGAGGGCCTGCCTGGTGACACCCTCAGGCTAAGTGCTTTATGTCCATTTTCTCATGCAAATATGAAAAGCAGTACTTGGGTTCAATATACAGCCAGGGCATGTCCACTGTGGGAGAGTCCGTTTCTGTAAAGTCTCAGTAAGTAGCCATCTCTTCCTTAACCTGGAAGACCTTGGACTTCCCTCACAATACTGTTAGATTTTGGTGGGGGGAGGGGAGGGTTGTACATGTTGCCTACAAGTCTGACAGGCAGGTTGGGTGACAGGTTGGTTTTTTTCATAAATTTTTTAACGTTTATTTATCATTGAGAGACAGACACAGAGCATGAGCAGGGAAGGGGCAGAAAGAGGGGGAGCCTGGAAGCAGGCTCCAGGCTCTGAGCTGTCAGCACAGAGCCCGACGTGGGGCTCTAACTCACAAACCGTGAGATTATGACCTGAGCTGAAGTAGGACGCTTAACCGACTGAGCCACCCAGGTGGCCCTGGTGACAGGTTTTAAGTGGGATGACCTACAGGTCCTCGGCATTTAGTAGAGTCCAGTGAGGGGCTAGCCAGAAGGTGCAGGAATGAAGCTATGTAGAGCCAGAAAGACTTAGAGATGATCTGGCCCAATCTTTCATTTCAGACCAGAGGAATTAGAGCCTTAGGTTAGGTGGTTGTCCAGAATTACTCAAAATGTTGATGGCAGGGATGGGGTGAGAGCTCCAGGGTGCTAACTTGTCACTCCAGGCTTCCTCTGGTGAAGGCAGCACGCATGGTTTCCAAGGAAATCAGCCAGGTCCTCAATAAGAGAAAACCAGGGGGTTCAGGAGAGGTTCCAGTGATGCATTCAGACAAAAATGCCACAGGAAACAAGTGCTCAAGTGGGGCAGTGACAGGAACAAATAGAAAGGACAATGGCGTCAGAGGTGGCGTAAGGCAGCATGTAATTAAGTGACAAATGCACGCCTCCAGCAACTGGTGCTTTGGAAATTGTAAAAAGATCACTGGCATAGATGGATGGAAAGGAAGTCATTGGGTAAATTTTATCCTTCAGCTTAAAAGCCATGAACATGTCAGGTTCATGAGGAGAGTCAGGTTATGCTCTTAGGGAGGACTAGGATAGGCTACCCATGCAACAGAATGGGATTTAATTTTTAAAAATGGCAATGGTGGACAGTACTTCAGGGCATTGTGCATACACAATTGCATGTGGAGGCCTGATTTTTCTGTCCTAGCTGATTGACACCAAAGCATGTTGGATTCGCATTAGTGATGATTATTCACTTCTAGTTAGGTGGGATTTAGTGTGAGATGTATGCAAAGGAAGTTAAGGAAGCAACGTGAGATTTTTGCCTAGCCATCATTATTTATTCATTCTTAAGTATCTCTACATTTTTATACATAGCCAAAGGTAACATTACACCTGAAGCAAAATTTTCCCTTTGGTTGAAAGAGTTCATTCTTAACACTTTATCACCTCAACAAGGCCAACTGAATTTAGTCCTAAAGACTCACGGCCATGTCTTCCCTCCAGGATCATGACCACCTTCCCTAAAACAAACTTGTTTAAGCTCTGAACTTCCATTGCAATAACCTAACTTGTCTTTTTTCCTCCAGGAAAATATAGTAAGAAAATAACACAAATAACTAAGCGTCAATAGGTTATACGGTCCATACATCTTAAGTGCAAATCCTGTGTTATGTGTTAAAGGCCATCTGAAAATTTCCGCTATAGTCTGGTGGAATTTTCAGAAATTGATATTCCTCAGTGGGATGTTTCAAGTTTGCTCTTTAGAAGCCTGGTAATTCTACCTGGCTTTCTTTCTATTCAGATTCATCAACCAGTTAGCTCAACCAGAAATTTTTGCAAGCACAGGCTCTTTCCCACTTTTCGTTAGATAGCTTATATGCTTCACACAGAATCTAACTTGCAGCTAACCTGAAAACCTCAGAAAACTAGGTAAGAATCACTTTATCAAGAAAAATACTGCTCTTTTAGACCTAATTGGTTTTTTCCCCCTTAGCCAAGATATATTTATTGTAACTTCCAGAATTATTCTATAAGTATCTGGTTATCATAACCACAAAAAGACAGCTTATTAGTTTCAACTGCTGGGTAAAAGCACACAGCATTTTCAAGATTTCTGGTTTCACCCTTTTAACCCAAAGAATAACTATAAATAGATGGTGAGTCTGGGATTTCCACAGCTAAGTGCTGCTATAAATAGTTTTAAACATTTTCCCACTTCATGCTTTCTAAAAGAACATTCTTCACTTCCTTTCTTGGATAACCTCTGGGAATAAAGCACAATCGCATTCAGAATTTTATTGAAGGAGTTTAATGAAACTCCTTAGGAACCTATTAGCAACTCAAAACATTCCTCGGATACTGAAAAATCTGAAAATAAGATGATTTCACAAATTAATTTAAATAGATATTTCGAGAAATGGATTTTTAATGAAGTTTTTAGTATCTTTATGCTCTTCATTACTGGAAATTTTCTTTCAAAAAAACAAGATTAAGCCAAAACCTGAAGCACTTACTTAACAGTTGTTATTTAAATGAGTTTGTTCTAATTTTTTTGAGACCTTAGCTAGATTCAGAACTCTGATGGCTACAAAGTGAAATAAATGTATTTCTTTCAACCTTCCTTATACATTAACATCCAGAAAAAGAGATAAGAATCCACTCCAGCGGTCAGGTGTCCAGACTATTTGTCTTTTGTCTTTAAGAGTGTATACAAATCATCCTGTAGAATACACACAAACATTCAACATTCTCTGAAAAATCCCTACCATTAAATGCTTTCCCATGGCACATGCCTGGGACAGTTAGAGCAAAGACAGAGCAGTGCAGAATTCCCTCATTTCTCTAGAGAGGGATGCCTGCATTCTAGCAACCTCTGCTGGTGGTTATTTTGACTAGGGAGAAAGTAAAATAGTCAGTCTTCTAAATGACAGAAAAATTAAGCGAAGTAAGAACAATAAAAATTTATGTTCCTGTTTTATATTTTGGTGAAAATGGGGGGCAGGGTGGGGGGGGGGCAATGAGAGGTTATCAAAAAATTTTAATTAAGGTTTTATACAAACAGGAAATTAAAAAAATACATGGAGACAAATAAATATGGAAACACAATGGTCCAAAGCCTTTGGGACACAGCAAAAGCAATTCTAGGATGGAAGTTTATGGTGTTACAGGCTTATCTTAAGAAACAAGAAAAATTAAAAGAACAAAGCCCAGAGTTAGAAGAAAAAAATAATAAAGATCAGAGCAAAAATAAAGGAAATAGAGACAAAAAAAGGAAAGATCAATGAAAACAAGTGTTGGTTCTTTGAAAAGGTAAAATTGATAAAACTTTCACCAAATTTATCAGAAAAAAAGGACTCAAGGTCTCAAAATCAGATATGAAAGAAAACAACTGACACCACAGTACACAAATGATTATAAAAGAACAGTATAAAAAATTATATGCCAAACAATTTGTCAACATAGAAAACATAGAAAAAATAAATTTCTCCCAGCATACAATCTTCCAAAATTGAGTCAGGAAGAAGTAGAAAATCTGGACTGATTACTAGTAATGAAATTGAATTGGTAATCAAAAATTTCCCTACAAAACAAAAGTCTAGGACCAAATGACACAGGTAAATTCTACCAAGCATTTAAAGAAGAGTTAATACCTGTTCTCCTAAACTATTCCAAAACACAGAAGAGGAAGATAAAAGAAAGAGGCAAACTTCCAAATTCATTTTACAAGACCAGCATTACCTGGATGACAATTCCAGACAAAAACAATACAACAAAAGGAAAACTACACTATTCCTGGTGAGCATAAATGAAAAAAAAAAGCCTCCAAAATATTGGCAAACCAATTCAATAATACATTAGGAAGATCATTCACTATAATTAAGTGCAATTTATTCCAAGGGTGCAAAGATGGTTCAATATTCACAAGTCAACGTGATGTACCACATTAACAAGAAGGATTAAAATTACATGATCACCTTAATAGATGCAGAAAAAGCATTTGGCAAAATGCAACATTTTTTTATAACAACTCTCAACAAAGTGGGTTTAAAGGAGACACACCTTGGGGCACCTGGGTGGTTCAGCTGGTTAAGCGTCTGACTCTTGGTTTCACATCAGATCTTGATCTCACAGTTCACAGGTTTGAGCCCCGTATCCGGCTCCATGATGACAGTGTGGAGACTGCTTAGTATTCTCTTTCTCTCTCGCTCTCTGACCCTCCTCTACTCAGGCTCTCTACGTAAATAAACAAAACTTTTTTGAAAATAAATGAAACATATTTCAAAATAATAAAAGCTATATGTGGGAAAACCCACAGTTAACATCATGCTCAATAGTGAAAAACATAAAACCTTTTCCTCTAAGATCAAAATCAAGATAAGAACATACACTCTCTTCAGTTTTATTCAACATAGTACTGGATGTCCTAGCTGAAGTAACTAGACAAGAAATAAAAGGCATCCAAACTGTTAAGCAAGTAGTAAAACTGTCACTATTTGCAGAGTACATGATACTATATGTAGAAAACTTTAAACATTCCATACACACACACACACACACACACACACACACACACACACACACACAAAATTAGAATGCATAAATGAATTCAGTAAAGTTGTAGGATACAAAAATCTGAATTTCTATACATTCATAATGAAGTAGCAAAAGGAGAAATTAGGGAAACAATCCCTTTTACAATTTTATCAAAAAGAATAAAATACACAGAAGTAAATTGAACCAAGGAAGTGAAAGACATATACTCTGTAAACCACAGGACATCGATAAAGAAATTAAAGATGACAAAAATGAAAAGATATACCATGCTCATGGATTGGAAGGATATTATTAAAATGTCCATACTACCTAAAGCTATCCACAGATTCAATACAATCCCTATCAAATACCAACAGCATTTTCCCCAGAACTAGCAAATAATTCTAAAAGTTGTATGGCACCACAAAAGACCCTGAATAAGTAAAGCAATCTTGAGAAAGAAGAACAAAACTGGACTATCACAATCCCAGATCTCATGATTTAATACAGAGCTAGAGTAATTAAAACAGTATGGTACAGGCACAAAAACAGACATACAGACCAATGGAACAGGACAGAGAGGTCAGACATAAACCCACACCTACGTGGTAAAATAATCTACAACAAAGGAGGCAAAAATATAAAATGGGAAAAGACAGGATAGCAATATGCAAAAGAATGAAACTAGACCACTTACAATGTACACAAAAATAAACTCAAAATGGATTAAAGACCTAAATGTGAGACTTGAAACCATAAAACTCAAAGAAGAAAGCATATGCAGTAATTTCTTGACATCATGTTTAGCAACTTACTTATGAATATGTCTGGCAAGAAAAACAGGAGCAAAAGTAAACTATTGGGACTATACCAAAATGAAAAGAGTTTTCATAGCAAAGGAAACCATCAACATACCAAAATGGCAACCCAGTGGATGGGAGAAGATATTTGCAAAGATCATATCTGATAAGTGGTTAATACCCAAAACATATAAAGAACATTAACAACTCAACACCAAAAAAGCCAATCTGATGAAAAAAAAAATGGACAGAGCATCTGAGTAGAGACGTTTTTTCAGAGACCTATACATGGCCAACAAACACATCACTAATCAACAGGGAAATGCAAATCAAGACCACAATGAGAGATCACCACACACCTGTCAGAATGGCTATCATCAAAAAGATGAGAAATAACAAGTCTTGATGAGGATGTGGAGAAACAGGAACCCTGGTCCACTGTTGATGGAAATGTAAATTCGTGTGACTATTGTAGAAAACAGTGTGGAAGTTCATAAAAAAATTAAAAATAGAACTACTCTATGATGCAGCAATTCCACTACTGGGAATTTACCCAAAGAAAATGAAAACACCGTGAAAAGATATATGCACTCCTATGTTTGCTGCAGCATTATTTACAATGACCAAGATATGTAAATAGTTCAAGTAACTATAGATAGATGAGTGGATAAAATGTGTTTTATACATATACATGTGAATATTAGCCATAAAAAGGAACAAGATCTTGCCACTTGTGGGGCACCTGGATGGCTCAGTTGGTTAAGCAACTGACTCTTGATTTCAGCTCAGGTCATGATCTCACAGTGGTGAGAGTGAGCCCCACATGAGGCTCAGCACTGGTAGTGTGGAGCCTGCTTTGGATTCTCTCTCTTCATCTCTCTCTCTCTTTCAAAGATAGACAAACAAAGATCTTGCCATTTGGACAACAGGGATGGTCCTAGAGGGTACTAGGAGAAGAGAAATAAGTCAGACAGAAAGACAGATACTATAGGATTTCACTTAAATGTGGAATCTAAAAACCAAAACAAATGAACAAAATTTACACCTAGGTCTTTGACCCATTTTGAGTTTATATTTGTATATAGTGTAAGGGAAGGGTCCAACTTCATTTTTTTTTTTTGCATAAGGATATCCAGTTTTACCAGCACTGTTAATGAAAAGACTGTCCTTTGCCTGTTAAATAATTTGGACACCCTTGTCAAAAGTCAACTCTCCATATACACAACAGCTTATTTTGGGGATTTCCGTTGTTTCCATTTATTTAAATGTCTGTCCTCATGCCAGTACCACACTGTTCTAGTTACTGGAGCTTTGAAATCCGTAAATGTAACTCTTCCAACTTTGTTCGTTTTTGAAACTGTTTTGGCTATTCGGGGTCCTTGAGATTCCCCATAAATTTTATGATGGGCTTTTCTGGGTTTTTTTTTTTTTTTAGAGGTCATTGGATTTTGAGAAATGTTGCAGTGAATACACAGATCACTTTGGGAAGTACTGTCATCTCAGCAATATTCAGAATATTTAGAAGCAATATTCAGTCTTCTAATTCATAAACATGTGCTCACTTGTGTCTTTAACTTCCTTTTTAGTTTCAGTGTACAAGTCCTTTGCTTTACTGCCTAAATTTATTCAGTATTTTTATTCTATCATAAATGGAATTGGTTTCTTAATTTTTTTCATTTTTAGTGTATAGAAATGCAACAGGTTTTTTTTTTTTTTTACATGTTGTTGATGTATCCTGCTACTTTGCTGAATTTATTAGCTCTCAGAAATTTTTGTTGCCTCTTGAGTGTAATTCTATCAGATTTTGCTCCACTTTGATCTTCTGTTAGGTCTTGAATTAACCATTTATCATTATATAATTCATCTTCCTTTGCAGTAAGTTTTCCCCTTCTGGAATGTATGTTGTATAGAAGAATAAGGCCCCTCAAGCTTTGGTGTTTGCATATGACATTTCCCATACTTTTAACTTAACACTACCACTACATTTAAAGTGAGTTTCTTGTAGACAGCAAATAATAATAAAGTCTTATTTTCAAATCAAGTCTGAATATTTGCCTTTTGCTGGGTATGCCCTGACTATTCACATTTAATGCTATTGATATGTTGGTTTTAGGTCTACCACATTTTGTTTTCTATCTGCCCCATTATTTTCAATCTTGTTTTTCCTGCCTTTTAAAATTGATTTACTTGAATATTCATTACTATTCTAATTTTTTTAATGTTTATTTTTGAGAGAGAGACAGCGTGAGCAGAAGAGGGGGAGACACAGAGGGCGACACAGAATCCGAAGCAGGCTCCAGGCTCTGAGCTGTCAGCACAGACACAGGGCTCGACATAGGGCTCGAACTCACGAACTGCGAGATTATGACCTGAGCTGAAATCGGATGCTACAAGGACTGAGCCACCCAGGCGCCCCCATTACTATTCTATTTAAATTCTTTTTTATTTTTTTAACTATCTTTCATTGCATTTTTTTTTTACTGGTAGCTCTAAGTATTACAATATGTATTCCTTTATAGTCTAGTCACAGTTAATTTCTCCTTTTAAGCAAAACGTGAAAGCCTTACAACCATTCCGTTTCTTTACCCTCCCTGTTTATTGTTATATTATCCTATCTATTACAACCACATACATATTGATAACCTCACTATACAATATAAATTGTTTGCTTTCAACCATATGGATTTTCAGCAGCTAAAAGGAGAAAAGTAGTTTATATTTATCCAGATATTTATAATTTCTCCTGCTCTTCATTTCTAAATTTCCAAGTTTCTCTTGGCCTGGACAAGCTCTCTTAGCATATCTTCGAGAGAACGCATGTTGGTGTCCAATTTTGTTTCTTTCATTTTAAAATATATTTTGTCTTTATTTCTGAAGGACATTTTTGATGCATATATAATTCTGTGTTGATATGTTTTCTTTCAATACTTTAAAGATGTTCCACTGTCTTCTGGCCAATTATGGTTTCAGCTGGGAAATCCTCACAAATTCAAATTTTTCTTCTTGTATAATGTGTTACTTTTATTTACTTCTTTCATGGTTTTTATTTTCTTCCTCAGTCTGTTTTTTATCTTTCTCTTTTCTTTTTTCCCCTCCCCACTTTGCCTCTCCCCAAACCCTTCTTCCCTTTGCAGTTTGATTTTGCACCTTGGCATGGTTTTCTTTGAATTGATCCTGATTCCATTTTGCTGAGGTTTATGTTTTCCCCCAGTTGGCAAGTTTTAAGCATGCTTTTTTTCTTTTCTTTTCTTTTTTTTTCAAATAGTTTTTCTGCACTAATCGTTCTCTTCTTCTGGAACTCAAATGACATAACGGTTAGAACATCTGACATCATCCCATAGGTCCCTGAGGCTCTGTTACTTTTGTTTGAAATCTTTATTCTTTCTCAAATTCAGATTGGATAACTTACATGGATCATTTTCTGTAGTCTTTTCTTGCTCTCTCCATTCTGGTATTGAGCCCATCCAATTCATTCTTTAAAAAAAAATTTTTTTTTTGTATTACGTTGTATTTTTCAGTCCTAAAGTATTTTGTTCAGTTTTAAAACAGAAACAATTTCTCTGTGGAGACTTATTTCCTTTTGTGTATCTCAAGCATAGTTCTAAAAGCTCCTTAAAGATCTTGCCTCCTAATGCCAATATATGAGTCATCTCATTGTTGCCTTTTGTTGATTGACCTTCCCTTGAGAAATGGTCATATTTTCCCGGTTCTTTTAGTATCAAGTAATTCTTTATTATACTCTGGACATATTAAGAATTGTGTTGTGAAGCTCTGGGTACTGGTTAGGTCTTTTAGGATGCTGAATTCTTGTTGTGGGTTTCAGCAGGCAATCATACTGATTCGGATGAGACTTCAAGTTGCTTTTTGCCTTCTGTAGGGGCCGTTTCCTAACCACCACAGAGTTCAGTTTTCCAAGCCTTTTCTGTTCTTCTTAGGGCCTGTTTTGTGCATTCACGGATCTGGATGAACTTGGTACTTGTGCAGATTCGTACACAGATTTAAGAGAAGCCTCTTTCCAGTCTCTTGTCTCTTGGATTTTTCGGAGGTTTTCAGCCTCCCCAGGGGTTTTTCTCCCCCACTTCTGCAGACAACAAAGAGGATTCCTCTTGGATTTCAGGTGTGTATGTCACCACCAAAGGACAGTAGATCTGTAAGGTGACTTTCCTACACGCATGGGCCAGGAGAGAAAAAAAATCTAAGAAAATAACCGACAGGCACTCCCCTGAACTCTTTTGCTCACAGTGGCATCTGTTCTTGGTTCTCTGGCCAGAAAAGAAGCGTCCCTCAGGGAGGGTTTGCTTTTTTGCATCCCCTACGTGGTTCTGCAACACAGGTTTCCAGGGTACCCTCGGGTGAAAATCAGGAGATTTAAAAAAATGCCAGGATGTTGGTCACTTGTCCTGGTCATGTCTGAAGTTTTTGTTTCTCTCCCCACTTGCCCACTGTTGTTTACTTTTCAGTCGTCGGTTAGTTGCTATTTGTTTTCGATTCAGAGATGTTAACTGTTATCAATGAGAGAGTTAGTACTAACAAATGAAATTTTACTGAATGAAAAACTAAATCTGGTCTGTCCCTCTCACTGGGCTGTTAGCCCCACGAAGACATGGGTTGGGTCTGTCTTCTCCCATGTGATGTTACTGGTATCTGGTCCGGTGTGGTACATGAGAAGGTCAAAATAATTATTGAATGCAATGATAATGGCCAAAGAATGAACAATAGAATATCGAAATATTAAGAAGAAAGAGAATTTAACCTAGAATATTTATAGGAAATTTAAATGTGAGATGTTCTGAGAACGATGTGTCTTCTGCCTCAAAGATGAGATTAATGACAAAACTCTGTAGAAACACCAGATTTTGGAAGATGTGAGGGGAAGGACTTTGCAGTTGTAACATCAAATAATAAATAAAGCAATAAAGTTCTTGGCAGAGAGAACAAGCCAGAAAGTAATATACTATTCAGAAAACAATAGAAATTGGCATGGATTTCAAAAATAGAAAAAAACAATCATTTAACAATCTAGGCTTTGTGTTTTGATAAGAAAAATAGTAATGCTCTGTGGTATAGAACATGACGGAAGAGAGGAAGCTTATTGTTCTCTCTGGACAACACACAATGAAAGGCTTGAAAGCCAGAGACAATGGGAACTATCCTTTCTAACTGTTCCAGAAGGGATCAGTATTTGGCCAAATGAAGCTATCAGACACTCAGAAGCCAGATAATAAAATGGTCACAGGTCAAAGCAAGTGACACTTATCTAGGGTCATCAGGACAGAAGGAATGGCATTATATAGAATGGCTGTTGACATCTCTTGGCAGATAACAAGGGGAATTATAATGGCGACTCTCTAGAACAGAAGAGTGATTGATGTTCTGTCACAAAGAGCCACAGCCCATCCAAATGATCGGTCTCCAATGACAGTGTCTTCATTACAGGAAAGAAACGAACACTTCCAAAATGCCTATCATTTGACGGAAAAAGAACAATGTGTTTAAATGACAGAAAGTACTGGAGTACAGATTAGAGAATGGTATGGTTGAATATGAACAGTCTTATTTCAGAACTTTCAAAGTGACTTACAAGGAAAGACTTCTGAAAACTATTTTTAGCATTTGTTTTCAAGAATGAAAGTCCTCAAACACTGAATGTAACAATACTGCCTCCAATTCTGGCAAATTTGAGTGTCACTGGGCTGTAGACATCAAGGACAATAGGTCCTGAGTGGGTGAGGCGAAGAGGAAAATGTGACACTGGTGACCGCAGTAATCAACTGTGAAAGATTACCTGTTACGCCTAAAGAAAGCTGGGAAAAAACTTCCCGCAGTCTAGTGACCTAGCTGACCTACTGAAAAAATCTTAAAGCCTATACTTTTTGTTTGCAAATTAATAGCTTGTAATCAAGTCTTTAAATGTGATTTTTGTCCTACTGGGTGTGCTATAGTAAAATTGAAGTTAAGAGGCAGAGAAAGAAATCAGAATGCTCGCTTTAACGTCTGTTTCATCTGTCAAGATTGAACAGAGTCATATGAAGCCAAATTTAAATCAGCATGTAAAATATTATTGATTTATCACACACATAAACACATAAGGCCAAGTGTAGATGGAGTTTAAGAGTGGAAGTAACAGGGGCTCCTGGGTGGCTCAGTTGATTACGCGTCGGACTCTTGATTTCAGCTCAGGTCACGATCTCATGGTTTGTGAGTTCGAGCCCCACATTGGACTCTGTGTGGATGGTGAGGAGCCTACTTGGGATTCTCTGTCTCCCTCTCTCTTTGCCCCTCACCCCACTTGTGCATGCTTGCTCACATGCTCTCTCTCTCTCAAAATAAAGAAATCAACTTTAAAAAAAAAGTGTGGAAGGGACAGTGACAGCAGACTGGACGACAGGTTGTGTAGCTCGATGCCAGCATTACCATCTCCTAGCTGTATCACCTGGGCAGACTCAGGATTTGGGGGCCCAGTTTCCTCATCTTTAAGATAACAGGCTAGCTCAACATTCCGACAGTCCTTCTTGGCTCCTCTTACGGTAACTTGTCGAAAGTGGGGCATTTTTCCTTCTACCATAAAAAATAGAGGATGCATTTTCTCACCTATGCAGATGACACAGATTTCATCACACACTAGGAGATTCCAGACAGATAACTGGCCCTGTAACCTAACTGCCAATCGAAAGAGCCAGAGATATGGGGCATCTGGCTGGCTCAGTCGGTTAAGCGTCTGACTCTTGATTTTGGCTCAGTCATGATCTCGTGAGATCAAGCCCCGCATCGGGCTCCGCACTGACAGTGAGGAGCCTGCTTAAGATTCTGTCTCTCCCTCTTTCTCTGTCCCTCCCCAAGTTGGGATTCTCTCTTTCCCTCTCTATCCCTTCCCAATTCATGCTCTTGCTTTCTCTCAAAATAAATAAACAAAGAGCTACAGATCCATTATCCTAAAACAAAAGTTGTCATTGTTAATAGGTACCTCCCAACTTCTAACAGATTTTAGGTAACAATCACAGAAAGTGACTCAGTTTAGTATGTTAACCAAGTATAAAGAACCGGCTTATTCCAGAAAGCATGAGAAGTTTCTCTGTTCAAAGCTGAACATTCAGAGATAATTAGACCATATAACTAAAAGCTAATAGAAGAGAAGAAATGGAAAAAATCGGTTAATGACAAAACCCAAATATGGCAGGCAAAATGTAATGTGGTACTCTGGATCCGATCCTGAAGCAGAAAAAGGACATTAGTGGGAAAATGGGTGAAATCCAAATAAAGTCTAGATTTTAGTTAATAGTAATGCACTCATGTTCATTTCTTAGTTTTGACGACTGTACCATGACTATAAAAGGTGAAAGTTGGTCAAGTGTATACAAAGGTCATTTGTATTATGTTTACAATTTGAAAAGTCTAAAGTTATACCAAAATGAAAGCATTTATTTTTAAAGAGTCTTTCTTCAAAGAAAATTTACAAAAAAGTCCATCTTGGAGGCAGTCCAACATGCTGACGACGTAAGGATATCCTGAAACTCCTTCTCCCATGAGCACATCAAATCTACAGCTACATAGGGAACAATTTCACCCAAAAAACACTTGAAAACTAGCTGAGCAGCTCCTTCACACTGGCAATCACCAAAAGGTCCACATCATGGCGGTAGAGGAGGCCGAGACTTTAAACCCCACCGTAAACCCCACTCTGGTATTGTGATCCATGACCGGGAGGGAACTCACAAACCCAGAGCTTCTCCCTAAGGAGACAAATGTTGTACCGCACATCAGTTATCTCAGCTTATAAGCCTTGCCCCTGACAGCAGAGTCCCTATCACATCGGCCTTGGAAAACCAATGGGACTTCCATCCACAAAACTCAAAGGGCTCTAACAAATTAAGAAACTGCTTTTCAGGGGCTTGTTCTCAGATTCACTTCTTTCCTGGCCTCAGCACAAAAGAAGACATTGGAAAAGCCCTCAGAAAACAGGTGGAAGAAATTATTTTGCTAAACTTAAAGCATCAGCCAGAGGATCAGGGGCCTGTTAGGACACTCTCCAGAGATGAAGGTGGTGGCCGGCACTATTTTTGCTCTCTCCCTTGCTACAGCCATGGGCACCCCTTTGTTTGTTTTTCCCTGGCAGGGACCATTTCTACTTCCCCACCGAAGGGCACCATATTTATGCTCTCCCTCTGTCTTGCTAATGCTGGCAGGCGTGATGTTACCAGGTGACATCTTCTACTTCTGTTGCCATTATTACAACAGCTGCCACCCAGGAGACACTCACGGATTACCTGGCTCTGGAGCCCAAGAGGGGGGTTGTGCTCCCGAGACACGTGGAACTCTAATAATCAGAGACAGTTCTTGGCAGTTCACACCAAGGACGCTACAGAGATGACAGATGGAAACACAGCCCCGTCTTTCTTAGAAAGAGTTGCTTGTCCAGGAGATTCGGCCTGAAGGGTAGGCTTCCAGTCTGGAACACATCTCAGGGCCCACAGAGTCACTCTCAAGAAACGGAGGCTGGTAGACACTCTCTTTGTGACCTCTCTCTGCCTTCCTCCAACTTGAAAATATCTCCCAGAAAGGAGTTGATATCCTAACTTTCGCAGCTGCTGCAAATCACCGGGCTCCGGTGGCATTATGCTCACAGGTCCCATAGGACCAGAACCAATACAGAAAGAAGCATTAAATATCAACCACACTCAAGAGTGTGTCGAGAGGCAAAAAAAAAAAAAAAAAAAAAAACTTAAAAAACAAAAAACAAAAACAAAAAACCAGGAACTCAATCTTCCTCCAAAAGAGGCCTATCAGCTTATCAAACAGAAGACAAGGGGCAGGTTGCTAATTAAACTCCCATTTAGTTCTCACCGTAAACCTTTCCAGAGAACTCAGAAGGTGGGCATTATTTTCTCACTCTAGGCCACACCAGTATCAATTCAAGGAGAACTCTTCTACATGTCTGTTCCCCTAGTTTTTATGCCTGGTGCCGCTGGTGCATCTGCGACCCAGGGGATGCTCTTTGACTGCCTGGGTCTGGAGCCAGGGTAGCTGGTATTCCTGGGTCCCTGGTGACTGTAGCAAACGAAGAGACCATTCTTGGATGGCTCACCCCCGGAGAGTACCACACAGAGAGTGGCTAGGACACCCTCCTACCCCCATCCAGACTTTTTGTGAAGGAGACCTCTTTGCTTATCCTGGAACTTCAGCTAAAGGGGCAAACTTCAGGTTTGCCGTATATCTAGAGTCTACAGTTCTTATCAGCGGGCATAAGCTATGGGGATACCATGTCTCTACCATGTCTCTGGGGGGAGAGAGAGGGGATACCATCTTTGTGCCCTCTCTCTACCTCACCGCATTTTTCTGCTATCTCCCTGAAGGGAGCTTATACACTCGACCAGAGCCCCAACTTTTGCAACATTTACCAGTGGATACGTCTAAATCTTCTGTCTTCTAGGCCAGAAGGTTTTTTCAGTTGTAGTCCAAAGAACTGTATATATTTTCATATTTTAAAACCTGTTGCCTGTACTATGTTAAATAACAGTGATAAGAGTGGATTACTGTGTCTTGTTCCTGACTATAGAGGAAAAGCTCTCAGTTTTTCCCCATTGAGAATATTAGCTGTGGGTTTTTCATATATGGTCTTTTTTTTTTTTTTAATTTTCTTTTAATATTTATTTATTTTTGGGAGACAGAGAGACAGGGTGCAAGCAGGGGAGGGGCAGAGAGAGAGGGAGACACAGACTCCGAAGCAGGCTCCGGGCTCCGAGCGGTCAGCACAGAGCCCGATGCGGGGCTCGAACCCACGAAGCGTGGGATCATGACCTGGGCTGAAGTCGGACGCCTAACCGACTGAGCCACCCAGGCGTCCCACATATATGGTCTTTAATTATGTTAGGTGTGCTCCCTCTAAACCTACCTTATTGAGGTTTTTATCATAAATGGACGTTGTACTTTGTTAATTGCTTTTTCTGCATCTATTGAAATAATCTTATGGTCCCTAACCTTTCTTTTACTAATGTGGTGTAGCACATTGATTGATTTCCAAATACTGAAAAAGCCTTGCAACCCAGGAGTAAAACCCCCACTTGATTGTGGCAAATGATTTTTTTAAACGTATTGTTGGATTCGGTTTGCTAGTATTTATTGAGAATTTTTGCATCCTGTTCATCGGGGATATTGACCCATAGTTCTTTTTTTTTAGTGACGTTTTTATTTGGCTTTGGTATCAGGAAATGCTGGCCTCATAGAATGAATTTGGAAGTTTTCCTTCATTTCTATTTTATGGAATAGTTTGAGAAGAGTATGTATTAACTCTTCTTTAAACGTCTGGTAGAATTCACCTGTGAAGCCATCTAGTCTTGGACTTTTGTTTGTCGGGGGTTTTTTGATAACTGATTCAATGTCTTTGCTGGTTATCAGTCTGTTCAAGTTTTCTATTTCTTCCTGTTTGAGTTTTGGTCGCTTATGTGTTTCTAAGAATTTATCCATTTCTTCAATGTTGTTCAATTTGTTGACATAGTTTTTCATATCAGACAACAAAAAGAAATAAAAGGCATCCAAATTGGCAAGGAGGAAGTCAAACTTTGACTATTTGCAGATGACATGATACTCTTTATGTAAAACTGAAAAAGACTCCACCAAAAAACTGCAGGACTGATAAACAAGTTCAGTCAAGTTGTAGGATACAAAATCAATGTACAAAAATCTGTTGTATTTCTATACACCAATAATGGAGCAGCAGAAAGAGAAACAGGAATCAATCCCGTTTACAACTGCACCAAAAACAGTAAGACACCTTGGAACAAACCTAACCAAAGAGGTGAAAGATCTGTACTCTGAAAACTATGAAACCCTGATGACAGAAACTGAAGATGACACAAAGAAATGGAAAGATATTCCATGACCATGGATTGCAAGAATATTGTTAAAATACTTACACTGTGCAAAATAACCTACAAATTTAATGCAGTCCCTATCAAAACACCAACAACAATTTTTATAGAGCTAGGCAAAGAATCCTAAAATTTCTATGGAACCATAAAAGACCCTGGATAGCCAAATCAATCTTAAAGAAAAGCAAAGCTGAAGGCATCACAATTCTGGACTTAAATTACAAAGTCGTAGTGATCAAAACATTGTGGTACTGGCACACAAATAGACACATAGATCAATAGAGCAAAACAGAAAATCCAGAAATGAACCCAAAACTGTACAGTCAACTAATCTCCAACAAAGTAAGAATGAATAGCCAGTGGGAAAAAGAATCTCTTTAATGGTGTTGGGAAAACTGGCCAGCTACATGCAAAAGAATGAAACTGGACCACTTTCTTATGTGATAAACAAAAATAAATTCAACATGGATAAAAGACCTAAATGTGAGCCCTGAAACCATAAAAATCCTAGAGAAGAACACAGGCGGTAGTGTCTTTGACATTGGCCATATCGAGTTCATTCTAGATATATCTCCTAAGGCAAGGGAAACAAAACACTCTTGGGACTATATCAAAATGAAAAGCATCTGTACAGCAAAAGAAACCAATGCACAAAACTAAAAGATAACCTACAGAATGGAAGAAGATATTTGCAAATAACATATCTGATAAAGGGTTAGTATCGCTTTAAAATATATAGAACATTTATAGAGACCATTTATAAAACTCAACACGCAAAAGTGAACAATCCACTTTAAAAAAGGGCAGCAGACGTGAATAGAAATTTCTCCAAAGAAGACAAAGAGATGGCCAATAGATACATGAAAAGATGCTCAATAGCACTCTTCATCAAGGAAATACAAATCAAAACCACAAGGAGTCATCACCTCACACCTGTCAGAGTGGCTAAAATCAACCGAAAAAACCCAACAGGTGCTGGCAAAGATGTGGAGAAAGGGGAACCCTCTTACACTGCTGGTGGGAATGAAAACTGTAGCAGATACTGTGGAAAACAGTGTGGAGGTTCCGCAAAAAGTTAAAAATGGAACTACCTATGACCAACAATTGCACTACAAGGCATTTACCCAAAGAATACAAAAATACGAATTCAAGGGGATACATGTACCTCAATGTTTCTAGCAGCATTATCAACAATAGCCAAAGTATGGCAATAGCCCAAATGTCCACGGACTGATAAATGGATAAAGAAAAGGTGGTGTACGTGTACACACACACACACACACACACACACACACACACACACACACTGTATGAAAAGAGAGAAGGTTAGCACTGCCCTTGACAAGGATGGAAGAGGCCCCTGGGCCTGACAACACGCATACAGTTAAGGCATTACCACCTACTTTGTGGCATCTACACATATAATGGAATATTACTCAGCCATAAAAAAGAATGAAATCTTGCCATTTGCAACAACATGGATGGAGCTAGGGAGTATTGTGCTAAGTGAAGTCAGCCAGAGAAAGACAAATACCATATGATGTAACTCATATAGGGAATTTGAGAAACAAATGAGCAAAGGGAAAAAGAGGGAGAGAAGAAAACCAAGAAACAGACTCTTAACAATAGGGAACAAACTGATGGTTACCAAAGGGGAGGTCGGTGGGGGGGGTGGGAAGGGGAAAATAGGTCATGGGGATTAAGGAGCACACTTGTGATGAGCACCGAGTGAGGTATGGAAGGGTTGAATCACTATACTATACACCTGAAACTAATATTACACTGTATGGCAACTGAAATTTAAATAAAAACTTTAAAAAAGGAAGTAAGGGGTGCCTGGGTGGCTCAGTCAGTTGGACGTCCGACTTCGGCTCAGGTCATGATCTCATGGTTCGTGAGTTCAAGCCCCACGTCGAGCTCTGTGCTGACAGCTCAGAGCCTGGAGCCTGCTTCTGATTCTGTCTCTCCCTCTCTCTCTGCCCCTCCCCCACTTGCACTCTGTCTCCCTCTCTCTCAAAAACAAATTAACATTAAAAAAATTTTTTAAAAAGTAAAAACAATAGATGTACAATATAAAAAGATAGAAAATGTGACATCAAAAACCAACTATGGTGAAGGGAGTATAAATATAGAACTTTAGAATACATTTAAACTTAAGTTGTTATCAAAATGACTGTTACAAACCTAAGTTGTTATATGTAAGTCTCCTGGTAAGCACATAACAAGCTTATAGTAAAGAAAAGATTAAAGTGTGTATTCATACTGCTGGAGAAAGTCAGCAAACCACAAATTAAGGGAATAAGACAATAAGAAATAGAGAAGAATTACAAAACAGTCAGGAAATAATTCAAATTGTAATAAGTAATTCAAATGGTAATAAGTAATTCAAATTGTAAATGGAGTACATTTTCCATTCATAAGACACTGTGCTTAAATGGTTTAAAAAAAAAAAACCTAAGTATATGCTACCTTCGAAGACATATTTCAGCTTTAAGCACACACACAAATCAAAGGGATGGAAAATGATATTTCATGGAAATGGAAATGAAAAGAAAGTTGGGGTAGCTACACTTATATCAGACAAAATGGACTTTATTTTTAATTTTTTAAATGTTTATTTATTTTTGAGAGAGACAGACAGACTGTGAGTGGGGGAGGGGTGGAGAGAGAGAAGGAGGCACAGAATCTGAAGCAGGCTCCAGGCTCCAAGCTGTCAGCACAGAGCCCAACGCGGGGCTCATGAGATCATGACCCAAGCTGAAGTCAGATGGTTAACCGACTGAGCCACCCAGGTGCCCCCAAACAAAATGGACTTTAAATCAAAGACTGCAATAGCAGACAAAGAAGGTCATTATACAATGATGAATGGGTCAATTCAACATGTACATATAAAATTTGTAAATATTTATGCAACCAACACGGTAGCACCTAAATATGTAAAGGAAATATTAAATTTAAAAGGGAGAGACAGAGAGGGGTGTCTGGGTGGCTCAGTTGGTTTAGCGTCCGACTTCAACTCAGGGCATGATCTCACAGTCCATGGGTTCCAGCCCCACGTCAGGCTCTGTGCTGACAGCTCAGAGCCTGGAGCCTGCTTCGGATTCTGTGTCTCCTCTTTCTGCCCCTCCCCTGCTCGTGCTCTCTCTCTCGCTCTTGCTCTGTCTCTCAAAAATAAACAAACATTTAAAAAAATGTAAAGGGAGAAACAGAATGCTGCATAACAATAGTCAAGAACGTGCATATCCGATATACATCAATGGATAGATCATAAAGACAGAAAATAAATAAGGATACACTGGCCTTAACACATTAGACCAGACTTCTTAAATATATAGGGAACATTCTATCCAAAAGCAACAACATTAACATTCACTTAAGGGCACATGGAACATTCTTCAGGATACATCCATGTCAGGCCACAAAGCAAGTCTTAATAAATTTAAGAAGATTGAAATCATAACCAGGACCTTTTCTCACCACAGCATTATGAAACTAGAAATTGATGTCAATACGAAAACTAGAAAGTTCACTAACATGTGGAGATTATACAATATACTGTGAACATATGGGTCAATGAAGAAACAAAATAGAAATTAAAACACAGCTTGAACAAATAAAAGTGGGAATAAATTATACCAAAACCTATAGGATATAGCAAAAGCAGGAAAGTTCATAGCAAGAGGAAAGTTCATAGCAAGAAAGTTCATAGCAAAAGTTCTAAGAGGAAAGTTCATAGCAAGAAAGGCCTACGTCAGGAAATAAGAAGTATCTCAATTAACAACCTAATCTTACAACTCAGGGAACTAGAAAAATAAAATAGTAGAAAGAAGGAAAAACTACTAGAGTAGAAATAAATAGAGATTAAAAAGACAGTAGGGGGAAAAAATCAATAAACTAAGAGCTGATTCTTTGACAGAATAAAATTTGACAAACCTCTAACTAGATTCTCCAGGAAAAAAAAGGAGAACTCAAATTCAGACATGAAAAAAGAGACGTTACAACTGATACCACAGAAATATGAAGGATCAAAAAGGACTAATATGAACTATTATAAACCAACGCATTTGACAATCTAGAAGAAATGGGTAAATTCCTAAAAATATAAAATCTACCTAGAATGAATCAGGAAGAAATATAAAATCTGAACAGACCAACTACTAATGAAGAGATTCAATCAGTAATGAAAACCCTTCCAACAACAACAACAAAAAACTTAAGGATCACACAGTTTTACTGGTGAATTTTACGCAACTTAAAAAAATTTTTTTTTAATGTTTATTTTTCAAGGAGAGAGAGACAGAGTACGAGCAGGGGAGGGGCAGAGAGAGAGGGAGACACAGAATCTGAAGCAGGCTCCAGGCTCCGAGCTGTCAGCACAGAGCCCGACACAGGACACAAACTCACAATCTGTGAGATCATGACCTGATCCGAAGTCAGACACTTAACCAATTGAGCCACCCAAGCACCCCAATGCAACTTTTAAAGAAGAAATACCAATCTTTTTCAAATACTTTTTAAAAGTTAAAGAAAAGGGGATTTTTCCAAACTGTTTTGTAAGGCCTGTGTTACCCCGATAGCAAAACCAGAGGACACGATCAAAAAATAAAGAAAAAATGACAGGCGATATCCATGATGAATATAGGTTGAAAAATCGCCCATGGAATATTAACAAAACAAATTCAATAACGCATTAAAAGACCTAAATGATGGTCAAATGAGATTTATTCCGGAACACAAGAATGTTCAATATCTGCAGATCCATCCATGTGATACCACAAAATAAAATGAAGGATAAAAACTATATCATTAGAGGCTCTCACTCAACATGGCATACACGCCAAGATCCTGTGCTCACCCCTTCCCATGGACATACCAAGGTCTGAGAAGACCTAATGACTAGCATAACAGCTGTTCCACAGCTAAAGATATAAGGAAAAAGCCACATCAAGATGGGGAGATGAGGCAGAAATACATTCAGTTCAGGACCCACATCCCTGGCATGGTGACCCACATCCCTGGCATGGTGACCCACAAAGAGAAGGATCACAGACTTGGAGGTCCTTCCTCAGGAGCAAAGGCTTCAAGCCCCACCCCAGACAATATCCCCCCTACCATAGGTACCACTGGTAAGATCAACTCCCATAAAATCTGGCTTTAAAAATCAGTTGTACTCACCTCAAGGATCTTCAAAAACCAACCAGAATCACCACCAGGAGAGCCAGAGGGCTCTAGAAAGCGGAGGCTCTGCTGTTAAAGCGCAAGTACATGAACTCACTTGCTCCCAGACTTAGCACAGAGGCAGCAGTCTGAAACACGCTGCCTGGGACATTACGTGAAGATTACCGACTAATTTTAGGTTGTATGCTGGAGGAACAGAATTCTGTAGGAACTTTATCCAGGGATCAAAGTGCAGGCAGGTGCCATTTTTCTTGACCTCCTTCTGCCTTGCAGGCCTGACGCTGGTGAGTGCCAGTTCTGACACCTTCATATACATTGCTAGCAACTCCTACCCTTCCACTATCTTTCCCTGCAGACACACTCCTCCCCATCTGCCCACTCTGGAGCTCTCCCAAAGCAGCTCCCAACCCACCAAACCTGATGGTGGCCTCAGCCAGCACTGTTGTCCCCTTTCCCCTCCTGTGGAACCTCACTGCCAAACCTGATGCATGGACTCAGATGGGACCAGCACCCCACAGAGTGGCTACTGTTCTGCCACATCCAGTAGGCAGTCTCAGCTGTAAACTGGGTTGCTTAAAAGGGGCCCCTGCATTAGTCAGGGCAAACCTCACCTACCAGCACACCTGCAATATTCATAACTGGGCCTAACAGCCAGCCAAACCTGGGGCCAGCCCTGCCCACCAGGGCACCCCCAGCAGGTGTTGCCGGTCCTCTCAGCCAGCCAATCCAGGGGCCAGCTCCACCCACCATCTTGCTGGAGCTGTCACACTGCAGCCACAAGAGAAGGCTGCCTGCAAGGGATACTGGTGGAGGGCTCCGTTCTGGTAACCAGGGAGGATTGTGCTTCTGAGAGCCACAGGATGCATTTAACATAAGACCACTCTTTCAAGAATGGTAAGACAGCTGATCTAAATAATACATAGAAAACAATACAGAGGGGCGCCTGGGTGGCGCAGTCGGTTAAGCGTCCGACTTCAGCCAGGTCACGATCTCGCGGTCCGTGAGTTCGAGCCCCGCGTCGGGCTCTGGGCTGATGGCTCAGAGCCTGGAGCCTGTTTCCGATTCTGTGTCTCCCTCTCTCTCTGCCCCTCCCCCGTTCATGCTCTGTCTCTCTCTGTCCCAAAAATGAATAAACGTTGAAAAAAAAAAAGAAAAAGAAAACAATACAGATAAGCCAAATGAGGAGACAGAGAAATATATTCCACAGGAAAGAATAAGACCAAACCTCAGATAAAGAACTAAATGAAATGGAGATAAACAATGGACCTGATAAAGAGTTCAAGGTAAAAGTCACAAAGATGCTCACTGAACCGAGAGAATGGATCAACACGGTAAGAACTTCAACAAAGAGATAAAATATAAATATATATGTTTCGGTGCTGAAGAATAACTGAAAAGCACACTAGAAGAAATGAACAGATTTCTGAGGCTAAGAAAAGCCAATCAGCAATCTCAAAGACATGGTAGTAGAAACATCCAACCCAAACAGCAAAAAGAAAAAAACAAATTAAACGCTAACAATTTAAGGACCCCCTGGGATAACATCAAGCATACTAATACTTACATTATAGGAATCTCAGAAGGACAAGAGAGAAAAACTTAAAGAAATAATTTCTGAAAACTTCACTAACTTGGGGAAGGACACAGACATCCAGGTCCAGAAAGGTGAGAGATCCCCCAACAAAATAAACCCAAAGAAGTCCACACTAAGACATATAGCAACTCATATTTCAAAAATTAGAGAATTTTAAAAGCAGCAGAAGAAAAACAATTAGGTACATACAAGGTAACACCCATAAGACTTCACGTCAGAACGGAGTGGCAAAATATATTCAAAGAGCTGAAAAGAAAATGCCTAGAACCAAGAATACTCTACTTGGCAAGGTTGTCATTGAGAAGTGAAGGAAAGAGACAGATTTTTCAAGCAAACAAAAGTTAAATGAGTTTATCATCACTAAAGTGATCTTACAAGAAATACTCAAGAGTCTTCTGTACTAGAAACGCCCTAAGTAGAAGCAAATTATTAAAGAAAAAAAATCTTTTATTGGTATGTAAAACAGATAACAAATCACAAAATATACGGGAAGTTAGATAAAGACAGTTCTTTTAGAATGTGTTTGACATTAAGCACTTTTCAGCTTAAAATAGACTGCTATATACACAGGGTGTTATATATAACCCTCATGTTAACTATAAACCATAAGCTTGTAACAGATATTCAAAAATAAAGAAAAAGGAATACTAACACTAAATTTCTCAAATCACAAGAGAGCAAGACAAAAAAGGAATAGAGAAGAACTACAAATAAATAATTACTTTAAAGGTAAATCATCTAAATGCTCCAATCAAAAGAAAGATATAAGGTCACTGAATAGGTAAAAAAAAAAAAAAAAAATAAGTCCCATTTATATGCCATCTACAAGAAACTCATTTAAGAACTAAAAACACATCTAACTTTGAAGTGAAAAATAGGACAAGAGTCCATGCAAATGAAATGTTTAAAAGCTGGGGCAGCAACACTTACATCAGGTGGGGAAAAGACTTTAAAACAGAGTATAGCAAGAGACCAAAAAAAAAAAGCATTACATAATAAAAGGATCAATTCCACAATATATATCAATTATAAATATCTATATGCCCAACATAGAAACACCTAAATACGTAAAGCAAATATTAAGAAAGAAATTCACAGTAATTTCAAAATAGTAGGGAACTTTAACATTCCACTTACTTCAATGGATAGTTGATCCACAAAAAAAAAAAAAAAATCAGTAAGAAAGCATTGGCCTTACACAGTACATTAGACCAGATGGAGTTAACAGATACACACAGAACATTCCATCCAAACAACACAGAACAGATATACATTTCAAGTATATATAGAACGTTCTCCAGGATAGACCACATATTAGGCCACCAAACAGGTCTCAGTAAATTAAAGAAATTGAAATGATACCAACCGTCTTTTCTGACCACAATAGTATGAAACTAGAAATTACTTACTGGGGGAAGAAACTGGAAAAATATTAACAGACTACTTAACAGCATGCTACTAAACAACCGTTATGTCAATTAAAAAAAAAAATCAAAGAAAAATCAAAAAATACCTTCAGACAAATAAAACGGAAACATTATTCTAAAATTTATGGAACACAGGGGCACCTGGGTGGCTCAGTCAGTTAAGCGTCCGACTTCAGCTCAGGTCACGATCTCGCGGTCCGTGAGTTCCAGCCCCTTGTGGAGCCCCTCGTCGGGCTCTGTGTTGACAGCTCGGAGCCTGGAGTCTGCTTCCGATTCTGTGTCTCCCTCTCTCTACCCCTCCCCCGTTCATGCTCTGTCTCTCTCTGTCTCAAAAATTAAACGTTAGGGGCGCCTGGGTGGCGCAGTCGGTTAAGCGTCCGACTTCAGCCAGGTCACGATCTCGTGGTCCGGGAGTTCGAGCCCCGCGTCAGGCTCTGGGCTGATGGCTCAGAGCCTGGAGCCTGTTTCCGATTCTGTGTCTCCCTCTCTCTCTCTGCCTCTCCCCCGTTCATGCTCTGTCTCTCTCTGTCGCAAAAATAAATAAACGTTGAAAAAAAAATTAAAAAAAAAAATTAAACGTTAAAAAATAAAAATAAAAATAAAAAAAATAAAATCTATGGAACACAGTAAAGCAGTTATAAGAATGAATTATACAAGCAATACAGCCCTACGTAAGAAGAAGAAAAAAAAAAAATCTCCAACAATCTAACCTTATACTAAAGGAACTAGAAAAACCCGACAAAGCCCAAAGTTAGTAGAAGGAAATAAATAATAAAGACCAGAGTGGGAATAAGTAACAGTGTATAAAAAGACAACATAAAAGATTACAGAAACTAAGCTAGTTCTTTGAAAGATAAACAAAACTGATAAAACTTTACCTCGACTCATTTAAAAAAAAAAAATCTGAATCAGAAATAAAAGAAGTTACAACACCAAGAAAATACAAAGGATTGTAAGAAACTACAACAAATGATTAAATAATAAATCATTCCACAAAAAAATAATTGGATACATTTCTACAAACATATAATCTTCCAAGATTGAATTGGGGGGAAAAAAATCTAAACAGGCTGATTACTTATAATAAAGTTGAATCAGGAATCAAAAAGCTCCCAACAAACCAAAGTCTAGGACCAGCCATCTTAATAGATAAATTATACTAAACATTTTAAGATGAGTTAATACCTATTCTCAAATTATTACATAAAAGTTTGAAAAAGAACACTTTCCAATTTCTGTAAGGCCAGCATTATTCTGCTAACAAAACCAGCCATAAAAACTACAAAAAGGGGCGCCTGGGTGCCTCAGTTAAGCAGCAGACTTTGGCTCAGGTCATGATCACATGGCTCATGGGTTCAAGCCTTGCATCGGGCTCTGTGCTAACAGCTCAGAATGCCTACTTGGGATTCTGGGTCTCCTCTCTCTTCCCCTCCCCCACTCGCGCCCTGTCTGTCTCTCTCTCAAAAAATAAACATTAAAAAAAAAAAAAAACTACAAAAGGGGTGCCTGGGTGGCTCAGTCGGTTGAGCGTCTGACTTCAGCTCAGGTCATGATCTCGCAGTTCCTGAGTTCAAGCCCCACGTCAGGCTCTGTGCTGACAGCTCAGAGCCTGGAGCCTGCTTCAGATTCTGTGTCTCCCTCTCTCTCTCTCTGCCCCTCCCCCGTTCATGCTCTGTCTCTGTCTCAAAAATAAATAAACATTTTAAAAAATTTACAAATAAATAAATAAACCAGAAAAAAGTTACAGCCCAATATTCATGATGAACATCGATGCAAAAATTCTTACAAAATATTAGCAAACTGAATTCAACAATACATTAAAAAGATCACATACCACAAACAAGTGATATTTAGTCCAGGGAAAGTCCAGGGATATTTAGTCCATGGTTCAAGATCCACAAATCAACATCATACACTGGATTAACAAAATGAAGGATAAAATCCTATGATTATTTCAATAGATGCAGAAAAATCATTTGACAAAATTCAGAATCCATACATGATAAAACTCTCAACAAAGTGTATATAGAGGGAACATACTTCAACATAATAAGGCAACATGTAACAAACCCACCGCTAATATAATACTTTCATAATGAAGAGTTGAAAGCTTTTCCTCTAATATCTGGTAGAAAACAAGAATGCCCACTCTTGCCACTTTTATTCAGTGTAGTACTAGAAGTCTTACCAGCAGCAATCAGGCCAGAATAATACATAAATGCATCCAAACTGGTGAGGAAGAAGTCAATTCGTCACTGTTTGCAGATGACATGAAACTCTACATAAAAAATCCTAAAGATTCCACACACACACACACACACACACAAAAAAAAACCTCTCAAAATAAATAAGTAAATTTTCAGGATTCGAAATTAATATACAAAAACCCGTTGTGTTTCTGTACACTAATAATAAACTATCAAAAAGAGAAATTAAATAAATAATCCCATTTACAACTGCATTAAAAAGAATAAAATACCTAGAAATAAATTTCACCAGGGAGGTTAAAGACCTGTATACCAAAAATTACAACACATGGATGAAGTAAAGATAATACAAATAAATGGAAAATGTGTCATGTTTATTGATCGCAAGAATTAATGTTGTTAAAAAGTCCGTGTTACCCAAAGCAATCTACAGATTATGCAATCTCTATAAAATACCAATAGCATTTTTTACAAAAGTGGAACTAACAATTTAAAAATTTGTGTGGACCTACAAAAGACCCTGAATATAGCCAAAGCAATCTTAAGAATAACAAAGCTCGAGGTATCATGGTCCAGATTTCAAACTATACTACCAAGCTATAGTGATCAAAACAGATATATTGGCACAAAAACAGGAACATCAATTAATGGAACAGAATTGACAGTCAGGAAGTAACTCACACTTGTATAGCCAATCTACAATGAAGAAGGTAATAATATATAATGGGAAAAGACAGACTCCTCAATAAATGGTACAGGGACGCCTGGACAGCTACATGTGAAAGAATGAAGCTGGACCACTTTCTTATACCACACACAAAAATGAAATCATAATGGATTGAAGACCTAAACATAAGACCTGAGTCCACAGAACTCCCCAAAGAAAACACAGGCAGTAAACTCATGGACTTCTGTCTTAGCAATTTTTTGGATGTCTCCTGAGGCAAAGACAACAAAGACAAAAATAAGTGATTTGTACTACAAAAGATGGAAAAGCTTTTGCAGAGAGGAAACCATTAACCGAATGAAAAGGCAAGCTACTGAATAAAAGAATGTATTTGCAAATGATATATCCAGTAAGAGATTAATATGAAAACGACACAAAGGACTCATACAAGTCAACACCAAAAGAGCTAGCAATCCAATTTAAAAAATGGACAGAAATCTTTTTAGTTTTTTTTTCTTAATGTTTTTATTTATTTTTGAGAGAGAGAGAGACACAGAGCATGAGCAGGGAAGGGGCAGAGAGAGAGGGAGACACAGAATCGGAAGCAGGCTCCAGGCTCTGAGCCATCAGCACAGAGCCCGATGCGGGGCTCGAACTCACAGACTGTGAGATCAGAACCTGAGCCGAAGTCGGACGCTCAACCGACTGAGCCACCCAGGCACCCCTGGAAAGAAATCTTGAATAGACATTTCTCTAAAGATGACACACAGAGGGCAAACAGGCATGTAAAAAGATGCCCAACATCACTCAACACCAAGGAAATGCAAATCGAAACCACAATAAGGTGTCACCTCACACTTTCACAATGACTAGTATCAAAGTGATAAGAATTAACAAATGTTGGCCAGGATGTGGAGAAAAGAAAAACATCATGCACTGTTGATGGGATTGTAAATTGGTGCAGACATACAGTATGGAAAACAGTATCACTGTTCCTCAAAAAATTAAAAATAGAAATACCACCCCACCCAGAAATTCTACTTCCAGATACATATTTGAAGAAAATGAAAAACACGAATTATAAGAGATACATATGCCCCTATGTTCATTGCTCATATTTTACAATAACCAAAATATGAAAGCAACCTAAGTATCCATCGATAGATGAATGTATAAAGATGTGGCATATACATACAATAGAATTTTACTCAGCCATGGGGCACCTGGGTGGCTCAGTCGGTTGAGCGTCCGGCTTCGGCTCAGGTCATGATTTCACAGCTTGCAAGTTCTAGCCCTGCATAGGGCTCTGTGCTGACAGCTCAGAGCCTGGAGCCTGCTTCCGATTCTGTGTCTCCCTCTCTCTCTGCTCCTCCCCCACTCATGCTCTTTCTCTCTCTCTCTCTCAAAAATAAACATTAAAAAAAATTTTTTTTAAAGAATTTTACTCAGCCATAAAAAGAATGTAATCTTGTTATTTGCAGCAACGTGGATGGACCTAGAATGTATTATTTAAGGGAAATAAGTCAAATACCTTGTGATTTCACTTATATGTGGAATCTAAAAAACAAAACAAATGAATAAAACAAAAGCAGAAAAAGACTCATAAGTACAGAGAAAAAAAACTTGTGGTTGCCAAAGGGATGGGGGCAGGAGCTTGGTCAAAATATTTCAAGGGGATTGAGAGGTACAAACTTTTAGTTTTAAAATAAGCCTCAGAGATGTAAGTACAGCATAGACAATATAGTCAATAGGATTCTAATAGCTATGTATGGTAGACAGATGGTAACCAGACATATTGTGTTCATTTCATAAGGTATATAAATGTCAAATCACTGTGTGGTACACCTGAAATTAATATATCACATCTCAAATATACTTCAATAAAATATCATATTATCATCTCAATATCTGCAGAAAGAGAATTTTAACAATTCAACACCCATTCACAATAAAGCTCTCAACAGAGTAGGTATCAAGGGGACATAACTCAACATGACAGAAAGGTCACATATGACAAGCACTTAGCTAACATTACACTGAATGGTGAAAAGCTGAAAGCTTTCCTCCAAAATCACTTATAAGACAAGGATGCCCACCTCTTGCTATTTTTATTCATCACAGTACTAGAAGTCATAACCAGAGGAATTAGTCAAAATAATAATAAATTAAACACATTCAAATTAGAATGGAAGCAAAACTGTCACCATTTTCAGATGATATATATAGCAAACCCTAAGTACTCCACCAAATAACTGTTCGAATGAATAAAACTCAGGACAGTTGCAGGATACTAATCAATAAATAAAAATCCTGTGTATTTATATGCACTAATAACAAACTATCAGAAAGAAACTAAGAAAACCTATTTCTAAGTGCATAAAGAAGAATCAATTATCTACTAATAAATTTAATCAAGGAAGCAAAAGACCTGTACCTTGATAACTATGCAATATTAATCATGCACTATACAATGATATAACTATAAAATATTAATGAAAGAAATTAAAGACATAAATAAATGTAATGAATTCTTAATCATGAATTAGAAGAATTAACAATCAACAGACATATGCCTATATAATTCCTATCAAAATCCTATTTAATTTTTTTAATTTTTATTCATTTTTAAGAGAGAAAGAGACAGATCACGAATGGGGGAGGGTTAGAGAGAGAAGGAGACACAGAATCGGAAGCAGGCTCCAGGCTCCCAACTGTCAGCACAGAACCTGACGTGGGGCTCACACCCATGAACCACAAGTTCATGACCTGAGCTGAAGTCAGACACTCAACTGACTGAGCAACCCAGGTTGCCCCCCGCTATCAAAATTCTAAAGGCAATTTTTACAAAGTAGCAAAAAAAATCCTAAAATTTGTATGAAATCACAAACAACCCCAAACAGTGAAAACAACCTTGAGAAAGAACAAAGCTGGGGGAATTACATGCCCTGATTTCAAACACTATTATAAAGCCACGGTAATCAAAACAGTATGGTGTTGGCAAAAGAAGAGACACAAAGATCAATGAAACAGAATTGAGATCCCAGAAACAAACTCACACATGTGCAGTCATTTAGCTTATAAAACAGAGCCAAAAATATAAATGGGAAAACAATCTCTTCAATAAATGGTTCTGGAAAAACTTGACAGCCACATGCAAAAGAATGAAACTGGACCACTATAGTGAAACTGGATACACTATAGTGTACTTTTTATACACAAAAGAGTAAAAATGGATTAATAGCTTGAATGCAAGACTTCCAACTATAAAACTCCTAGAACAAAACATGGCAGGGGGAGCTCCTTGATATCATTCTTAGCAATGATTTTTTTGGAGTTGACACCAAAAGCAAGGCAACAAAAGCAAAAACAAACAAGGACTATAGCAAACTAAAAACCTTCTGCACAGGAAACCATCAACAAAGCATAAAAGCACTCTACAGAATGAGCAAAATATTTGCAAGTCATATCTCATAAGGGGTTAGTATTTAAGATAAAGAAGTTATACAATTTAATAGGGAAAAAAATCAAACAATATGATTAAGAAAATGTGCAGAGGACCTAAATAGATATTTCCTAAAGATATACAGATGGCCAACAAACACATAAAAAGATGCTCAACATCACTAACCATCAGGGAAATGCAAACCCAAACCATGATGAGCTATCATCTCACGCCTGTAAGGATATTACTAAAAACAAATAAACAAGAGATAACAAGCATAGGCAAGGATGTTGAGTAAAGAGAATATTTTGTGCTGTTGGCAGAAACATAAATTGGTGTAGCCACTATGAAAAACAGTTTAGAAATTTCTGAAAAAATTACAAATTGAACTACAATATGGTCCAGCCACTCCAACTGTGGGTATTTACTAAAAAAAAAAAAAAAAAAAAAAAAAAAAAAAAAAATGAATAGACTAACGAAAAGATACATACACTCTCATGTTCATTGCAGCATTTATATAATAGCCATGATATGGGGGCAAAGACTGTATCCCCTGACAGATGAATGGACAAATAAAATGTGGGGTGTGTGTAATGGATATTATTCAGCCATAGAAAAGAATAAAATCTTGCCTTATGTGAAAACATGAATGAACTTAAGGGCATTATGCTAAATGAAATAAGTCAGAGACAAATTCTTATGGGTTCACTTATATGTGGTATCTACAAACACAAAACATTCAACTCAGAGAAAAGACTGGTGGTTGTCAGAAATGGAGGAGAGAGAGGAGTTAAGACAGCAGAGTATTATGGGGACCCTGAGCTTGTCGCATCTCTGAAACACAGCTAGATCAGCACCAAACCATTTTGGACACCTAGAAAATTGATTCGAGGATTAATGCAACGATCTACATAATTGGAGCTGGAGAACTTGGCAAGTATGTGGTGCAGAGAGGTGAACTGGGGGAAAGAAAAGCCGTGGAACTGCAGAGGGGAGGAAGTGATTCTCACGGAGAAAGGAGAAGGAGAGGAGAAAGGGGGAGAGTGTGGCACATTGGGATCCTGCAAGAAAAGCACTCCCCTGAAAGTAGCTGGAGATAAAAAGAGTGAAAACACTTGCAAGGGACTGAACAAGAAATCTGTTCTCCAAGAACAATGATAGGGGGAAAGGAGAGGGTTTCAATACCACCAGCATTCTATAAACAGTGAAGCACAGAGTCTGAAGTTTTGGAGCTCAGTGACTGGCGGTGCTCTGGTGAGGAAGCAGGTCAAATCCCAGGAGCAGACAGCAGGGTCCAATGGGTCAATGTGCCATGCTGGGAGAAGTGGTTCCCCTGCTTGGAGTGCATTTGGTAGAGATCATAAGCCTCCCTGCAGGCACAGGTCCCAGTAGAGACAGAATAGCCACATTTACTGATACTGGAACAAAGATGCCAAGGGCAGCAAAACCTGGAGCTGGCTGTTGCTCAGCCAGACCCTCCACCAGAGAATTGGTGGGAGTCTGAGCCATGGGGGTCTCTGAAGTGTGGGGTTTGAAACACAACCCCAGCTGAGATAAAACTCTGAAGGGAGGTGCCACCTGGCAGCTTAGACACAGACAAGTTGGAGGTAGGAAGCTGACAGGGGCCTGAGACAAAAGAAGGCTGCTTGATCATGGGTTGGTAAGGATGTATCACTCCTGAGGCAGAGACTAGGGAGCTGGGTGAAGCCATTTCCACTTCTAGCCCATGTGCACACATGCGTGCACCATATGGATCGACCCCAATAAGTTAAGCAGCGCTACCAAGGGGAGAACAGCGGCATTACACCAAGTCCTGCCCAACTGCACCCTCCAGGCACATCTCCCAGAAGAATACCACAAATTCCTTCCACCTGCTTAATAGTCTACAGACTATAGTACACTGCAAGGTTTCAGTTCTAGGGGAAACAGGATGTAACTTCATTCAAGTTTCATTCTGGTTGCTGGTTCATTTATTTGTTTGTTTTCTTTGCTTCTGTTTTTGCTGAAGTTGTTTTCTTTTTTCTTTCTTTTCTTTCTCTTTCTTGGACACAAAAAGAGCACATTCTTTTTTGTTTTTTATTTTTTAATTCTATTTTATATTTATTTTATTCTATTATTTAAATTTTGTTAAACTTTTTTTTCCCTCTTTTTTCTCTATTCTATCAAGCTTCTCTCAACAAACAGACAAAAACACCTAGGATCTAGCTTCCTTTATTTGGTTTGTTCTGTTTTTAGTTTTTTAATTATAATTTTTTATTGTATTAATATTTTTCTTCCTCCAAAAATGACAAAATGGATCAATTCACCCCAAAAACACAGGAGGAAATTACAGCCAGGGATTTATCAACACAGATATAAGATGTCTGATCTAGAATTAAAACCAAGATTATAAGAATACAAGCTAGGGTTGAAAAAGCATAGAAGACACCTGAGAATTCCTTTCTGTGGAGATAAAAGAACTAAAATCTAGTCAGGCCAAAATTAAAAATGCTTTAAACAAGATGCAATCTCAAAGGATGCTGTGACAGCAAGGATGGAGGAAGCAGAGTAGTGAAGAAGTTAGATAGTAATGAAGCAGAAAAAAAGAGGGAAACAAAGGCAAAAGATCACAATACAAGACTTAAAGAACTCTATTAAAAAGGACTAATATTGGGCTCAGTCTGTTAAGCGGATGACTCCTAATTTCAGCTCAGGTCATGATCTCACGGTTCATGGGTTCAAGCCCCCCATCGAGCTCTGCATTGACAGTGTGGAGTCTGCTTGGGATTTTTGTATTCTTTCTGCCCCTGCCCCACTTGTGCACTCTGAATCTCTCTCTCAAAGCAAATAAATAAACTTAAAAAATACTTTTTAAAAAAGGATTAACATTTGAATCATAGGAGTCCCAGAAGAAGAAGAGAGAGAAAAAGGGGCAGAGGTTCATATGAGCAAACTGTAGCTGAAAACTTTCCCAATCTGGGGAAGGACACAGACATCAAAATCCCAGAAGCACAGAGAACTCCCATTACATTCAACAAAAAACAACCATCACCAAGGCATATCCTAGTCAAATTCACAAAATACACAGACAAGGAAAGAATTATAAAAGCAGCACAGGAGATAAAGTCCTTGCCTAAAAAGAAGACAGATCAGGTTCATAGTCGACTTGTCCACAGAAATTTGATAGGCTAGAAAGGAATGGCATGGTATATTCAACAGGCTGAATTAGAAAAAATATGCAGCCAACAATTCTTTATCCAGCAATGCTGGCATTCCAAATAGAAGGAGAGATAAACAGTTTCCCATACAAACAAAAACTAAAGGAGTTTGAGACTGTTAAATGAGGTCTGCAAGAAATTTTAAGGAGGATTCCTTTGAGTGGAGAAAAAACAAAACAAAATTAAAAAGACCAAAACCAACAAAGATTAGAAATGACCAGAGAACATCACCAGAAACACCAACTCTACATGCAACACAATGGCACTAAATTCATACCTTTCAATAACCACTCTAAATGTAAATGGACTAAACACTCCAATCAAAAGATATAGAGTATCAGAATGTATTTTTTAAAAAAAAACCATTCATATGATGCCTCTAAGACACTCATTTTAGAGCTAAAGTCACCTGCAGATTGAAAGTGAGGGGATAGAGAACCATCTCTCATGCTGATGGACATCAAAAGAAAGCCAGAATAGCCATATTCATATCACACTAGATTTTAAAACAAAGACTGTAGTAAGAGATAAAGAAGGGCATTATATCATAATTAAGGGGTCTATCCACCAAGCAGATCTAACAAATGTAAATATTTATGTCTCCAACTTGAAGGAACCCAAATATATCAATCACAAACATAAACAAATGCATTGGTAATAATGCCATAATAGTAGGAGTCTTTAACACCCCACTTAGCAATGGACAGGTCACCTAAACAGAAAATCAACAAGGAAACAATGGCTTTGAATGACACACTGGACCAAATGGACTTAACAGATATATTCAGAACATTTCATCCTAAAGCACCAGAATATACATTCTTCTCATGTGCACATGGGACATTCTCCAGAATAAGTCACATAAAGGTCACAAATCGGGGCGCCTGGGTGGCGCAGTCGGTTAAGCGTCCGACTTCAGCCAGGTCACGATCTCGCGGTCCGTGAGTTCGAGCCCCGCGTCGGGCTCTGGGCTGATGGCTCAGAGCCTGGAGCCTGTTTCCGATTCTGTGTCTCCCTCTCTCTCTGCCCCTCCCCCGTTCATGCTCTGTCTCTCTCTGTCCCAAAAATAAATAAACGTTGAAAAAAAAAAAAAAAGTCACAAATCAGCCCTGAACAAGTACAAGAAGATCGAGATCATACCATGCCTATTTTTAGACCACAACATTATGAAACTTGAAAACAACAACAAGAAAAAAACTGGAAAGACCACAAATACTTGGAGATTAAAGAACATCCTACTAAAGAATAAATGGGTTAATCAAGAAACTAAAGGGGAAATTAAAAAGTACATGGAAGCCAGTGAAAATGAAAACACAACAGTCCACAACAGTCTGGGATGCAGTAAAGATGGTCATAAGAGAGAAATAAATAGCAGTCCAGGCCTTCCTAAAGAAGAAAGAAATGTCTCAAATACACAACATAACCTTACACCTAAAGGAACTGGAAAAAAGAATAGCAGATAAAGTCCAAAACAAGCAGAAGAAGGGAAATAATAAAGGTTAGAGCAGAAATCAATGATATCAAAATTTAAAAACAAAACAGATCAACAAAACCATGAGCTTGTTCTTTGAAAGAATAAGCAAAACTGATAAACCCCCAGCCAAATTTATCAAAAAAAAAGGAAATGACACAAATAAAATCACCAATGAAAGAGGAGAGATCAAAGAAACACACAAAAAGAAAACAACACCACAGAAATTCAACAATAAGAGAATAGTATTAGCAATTTGAGCAATCTGGAAGAAATAGACAAATTCCTAGAAACATATAAACCACCAAAACTGAAACAGGAAGAAGTAGAAAATTTTAACAGACCCATATCCAGTAAAGAAATTGAATCAGTAATCAAAAATCTCCCAACAAGCAAGGCCAGATGGTTTTCCAGGGGGAATTCTACCAGACATTTAAAGAAGAGTTAATACCTATTCTTCTGAAGCTGTTCCATAAAATAGAAATGGAAGGAAAACTTCAAATGCATTCAATGAGGCCAGCATTACATTGATTCCAAAACCAGATAAAGACCCCACTAAAGAGGAGAATTATAGACCTATCTTCCTGGTAAACATGAATGCAAAAATTCTCAAAAAGATACTAGCAAACCAAATCCAACAATACATTAAAAGAATTATTCACCACGATGAAGTCGGATTTATTCCTGGGATGTAAGACTGGTTCCATATCCACAAATCTATCAATGTGATACATCACATGAATAAAAGGACAAGAACCACATGACCCTCTCAATAGATGCAGAAAAAACCATTTGACAAAATAAAGCATCCTTTTAATCATGGATTGGAAGAACAAATATTGATAAAAACCCTCAAGAAAGTAGGGATAGAAGGAACATGCCTCAAGATCATTAAGGCCATATATGAAAGACCCACTGCTAATATCATCCTCAATGGGGGAAAAACTGAGAGCCTTCCCCCTTAATGTCAGGAACACGACAAGGATGTCCACTCTTACCACTGTTGTTGAACACAGCATTGGAAGTCCTAGCCTCGGCAATGAGACAACAAAAAGAAACAAAAGGCATCCAAATCAGCCAGGAGGAAGTCAAACTTTCACTCTTTGCAGATGACATGATACTCTACATGGAAGACCTGAAAGACCACCAAAAAACTGCTAGAGTTGATACGAGAATTCAGCAAAATCACAGGATATAAAATCAACATACAGAATTTGGTTGCATTTCTATACACCAATAATGAAGCAGCAGTAAGAGGAATGAAGGAATTGATCCCATTTACAATTGCACCAAAAACCATAAAATACCTAGGAATAAACCTAACCAAAGAGGTAAAAGATCTGTATGCTGGAAACTATAGAAAGCTTATGAAAGAAATTGAAGAAGACATAAAGAAATGGAAAAGCATTCCATGGTCATGGATTAGAAGAACAAATATTGTTTAAATGTCAATACTACCCAAAGCAATCCACATATTCAATGCAGTCCCTATCAAAATAACATGCACTCTTCACAGAGCTGGAACAAACAATTCTAAAATTTGTATGGAACCAGAAAAGACACCAAAAGAGCCAAAGCAATCCTGAAAAAGAAAAACCAAAACTGGAGGCATCACAATTCTGGACTTCAAGCTGTATTACAAAGCTGTAATCGTCAAGACAGTATGGTACTGGCACAAAAACAGACACTCAGATCAATGAAACAGGATAAAGAGCCAAGAAATGGACCCACAAATGTATGGCCAACTAATCTTCAACAAAGCATGAAAGAATATCCAATGGAAAAATGGCAATTTCTTCAGCAAACGGTGTTGGGAAAACTGGACAGCAACATGCAGAAGAATGAACCTGGACCACTTTATTACTCCATACACAAAAATAAACTCAAAATGGATGAAAGACCTAAACATAAGATAGGAAACCATCAAAATCCCAGAGGACAAAACAACCAACAGCCTTTTTAACCTCAGCTGCAGCAACTTGCTTACTAGACATGTCTCTAGAGGCAAAGCAAAAACAAACTATTGGGACCTCATCAAGATAAAAAGCTTCTGCACAGCAAAGGAAACAATCAACAAACTAAAAGGCCACTGATGGAATGGGAGAAGATATTTGCAAATGACATACCAGATAAAGGGTTAGTATCCAAAATCTATAAAGAAGTGATCAAACTCACACTCAAAAAACAAATAATCCAGTGAAAAAATGGGCAAATGACATGAACACTTTCCAAAGACATCCAGGTGTCTAATAGGCACATGAAAAAATGCTCAACATCATTCATCATCAGGGAAATACAAATCAAAACTACAATGAGATACCACCTCACCCCTGTCAAAATGGTTAAAATTAACAACTCAGGGAACAAAAAATGTCAGCGAGGATGCAGAGAAAGGGGAGCACTTTTACACTGTGGAAATGCAAACTGGTGCAGCCACTCCGGAAAACAGTATGGAGGTTCCTCAAAAAATTAAAAATAGAACTACCCTATGACCTAGAAATTGCATTACTAGGTATTTATCCAAAGGATACAAAAATGCTGATTCAAAGGGTCACACGCACCCCAATGTTTGCAGCAGCAAAATCAACAATAGCCAAAATATGGAAGGATCCCAAATGTCCATTGACTTGATGAATGGATAAAGAAGATGTGGTGTGTATATAAATATATATACAACTATATATCTATTTATAATTATAATTATGCCCATATTTATTATGCCCATGATTATAATTATTATATATAATTATAATATATATTATAAATTATATACGTGTATATATATATATAAACAACTATACACACACACACACACACACACACACACACTGGAATATTACTTGGCAATCAAAAAGAATGATATCTTGCCATTTGCAACAATGTAGATGGAACTCGAGTGTATTATGCTATGCAAAATAAGTCAGGCAGAGAAAGACAATTATCATATGATTTCACTCATATGTGTAATTTAAGAAACACCAGATGAATATAGGGGAAGGGAAGGAAAAATAAGATAAAAACAGAGAATGAGGCAAAGCATAAGAGACTCTCAAGTACAGAGAAAAAAACCGAGAGTTGTTGGAGGGGTGTTGGGTGGATAGGCTAAATGGGTGATGGGAATTAGGGATGAGCCCTGGGTGTTATATATATGTGATGAATCACTGGGTTCTATTCCTGAAAGCAATACTACACTGTATGTTAGTGTACTTGGATTTAAATAAAATTTTTAACCTAAATACACATTTTTTCCAAAGAATATATATGGTTGGCCAACAGTTATGTGAAACAATGCTCAATATTACTAATCAGAAAAATGTAAATCAAAACCACATTGAGATATCACCTCACCCCTTTTAGAATGGCTGTAATCAAGAAGACAAGGGACAATAAAAGTTGGTGGTCTGTTGTGGAAATGTAAATTGGTTCAACTACTGTGGATAACAATATGGAAGTTCCCCAAAATACTAAAGAGAAATATCGTGTGATCCAGCAATTCCACTTCTGGGTATATGCCAAGGGAAATGAATACAGGACTTCAATGAGATATGTACACTCCCATGTTTATTGCAGTATTATTTACAATAGCCAAGAGGGGAAACAACTTAAGTTCCCATCAAGGGATTAAAGGCTAAACAAGAGGAAGTGTGTGTGTGTGTGTGTGTGTGTGTGTGTGTGTGTGTGTGTGTGTGTGTATAAAACAATTATCATTCAGACATGAGAGAGGATGACATCCTGCCATTTGTGACAGCATGGATGGACCTCAAGCACATTATGATAAAGGAGAAAAGACAGACAAGTACTCTATGATGTCATTTATATGTGGAAACTAAGACAAACTTACAAAAATAGAAAAATGGTGGTTACCAAGAGATCGGGGCTTAGGGAACAGGACAGTTGTTGCTTAAGGGAACAATTTATTTTTAAGTTTATTTATTTATTTTTGAAAGAGAGTGACTGGGGGAGGGACAGAGAGAGAGGGCAAAGAGAATCCCAAGCATGCTCCGCACTCTCAGTGTGGAACCCGACACAGGGCTGGAACTCACGAACCTTGAGATATGACCTGAGCCGAAACCAAGAGTTGGATGCTTATCCTACTGAGCTACCCAGGCACCCTGGGACCAAATAATAAGTAGTAAAAATGCTCTAGAGATATAAAGCATAGTAATAAACATAGAAAATACTGTATTATGGGGGCGCCTGGGTAGCTCAGTCGGTTGAGTGACTGACTTCGGCTCAGGTCATGATCTCACGGTTTGTGAGTTCGAGCCCCACATCAGGCTCTGTGCTGACGGCTCGGAGCCCGGAGCCTGCTTCGGATTCTGTGTCTCTGTCTCTCTGTCTCTCTCTCTCTCTCTCTCTCTCTCTCTCTCTCTCTGCCCCTCCCCCACTCATGCTCTGTCTCTGTCTCAGAAATAAACATTAAAAAAAAAATACTGTATTATAATCAAACTTGCTCAAAGTCTAGAACTTAATTATTCCAACCAGAACATTGGAATCAAAATAAGGAACTATGAAATATGTAAGTACTATCATTACAATGGTAATCATATTGCAATATATAATATCTAATTACCATGTTATATACCTTTAATTTACATATTTTCTAGCTCAAATATATTTTAATGAAAAATTATGGGAGAAATCAAAGACAATTGTAAATGAAAGTCATTTCAACTGATAACACAGAAATACAAAGGAGTATGAGAGACTACTATGAACAACTTTACACCAACAAAATGGACAACCTAGAAGACATAGAAAAATTCCTAGGAATATACAAACTGCCAAGCATGAATCAGGAAAAAAAAAAATTGACAATCTGAATGAATGACAAGGTCATTGACACAGTAATCAAAAATCACTGAACACAAAATGTGCTAGACCAGATGGCTTTACTCATGAATTCTGCAAAACATTCAAAGAAGAATTAGTACCAATCTTTTCAAAAAAAATAAAAAAGAGGTAACACTTTCAAATTTACCTTACTAAGTCAACATTACTCTGATACCAAAGCCAGATAAGGGCACCACAAGAAAAGCCAACTACAATCCAATATCCTTGCTGAATACAAAAATATCTCAGTAAAATACTAGCAAACCAAACTCAGCAGCATATTAAAAGGATCATATACCATGAACAGGGAATTTGTGTCCCTGGGGTACAAGAATAGCTCCGTATACACAAAAAAGTAAGCATGATATATCACATTAATAAATTACATGAACACCTTATTCAAAAAAACGATTTGACAAAGTTTGACATCCACTCATGATAAAAACCCAACAAATTATATATAGAAGGAACGTATTCCAATATAACAAAGGCTATATATGATACACACACAGCTAACACCATTCTTGATGGTAAAAGATTGCATGGTAAAAGATTTCCTCTAAGATCTGGAACAACACAAGGATGCCCACTTTCATACCTCCTATTCACTATAGTACTAGAAATCCTAACCAGAGTGATGAGGTAAGGAATAAAAGGCATCAGAATTGCAAAGAAATAAAATTTTCTCTATTTGATGATGATATGATTTTATATAGAAAACCCTACAGAGCCCACAAAAAAAAACAAGTTTATCTACTCAACAAATTCAGGAATTTGCAGGATACAAAAATCAGTAGTACTTCTATACACAAGCAATAAACTATCTTAAAAAGAAATCAAACAATCCTATTTATAATAGCATAAAAAAACAAAATACTTAGGAATAAATTTAACCAAGTTGGTGAAAGGGCTCTATGCTGAAAAGTAGAAGATGCTGATGAAAGAAATCAGAGATGACACAAATAAATGGAAAGACATTTGTGCTCATGGATTAGACATATTATTGAAATGTCCATACGACTTAACACATGTATAGATTTAATGCCATCTCTGTCAGGATTCCAATGGCTTTTTTTTTTTTTTTTACAGAAATAGAACAATCCTAAAATTCATATAGAACCACCAAAGACCCCAAATAACCGAAGCAATGCTAGGAAAGCACAACACAGCTAGGGGCATCACACTTCCTGACTTCAAACAATATTAAACGTTAAGTTATCAAAACAGTATGGAAATGGCATAAAAACAGATACACCAATGGAACTTAATTGACAGCCCAAAGTAAACCCTTGTATGTATGGTTAAATATTTCACAAGGGGGCCAAGAATACCCAATGGTCTCTTCAATACCTGGTGCTGGGAGAACTAGATGCTCAAATGCAACACAGTGAAACTAAAACTCTTATACTACTCAAAAAATTAAGTCCAATTGGATTAAAAACATAAATATATGACCTGAGACCATAAAACTCATAGAGGAATACATAGAGGAAAACGTCTTAAGGTGGGTCTTGGCAATGACTTTTTGGATAGGACAACTAAAGCACAGCAACAAGATAAAAAACAAGTGAAAATACATCAACCAAAAAGATTCTGCACAAGAAGAAAAAAGAAAAAAAAGGTTTCCTATAGAATGGGATGAAATATTTGCAAACCACCCAACTGATTTTAGTATCAAAAATACATAAGGACTCTGACAACTCAATAGAAAATAAAATCCAATTAAAAACTTGGCAAAGAACCTGAACATTTTTCCAAAGAAAATATTTAAGTGGCCAGGAGGTACATGAAAGGTACTCGATACCACTAATTATTGAAACTGAAATGAAAACCAGAATAAGAGTTCACCTCAGACCTGTTGAAGGATGATCTTCAAAGTACAACAGATGAACACTGATGAGGATGCGGAGACATGCAGGCTTGTGCACCATTCATGGGAATTTAAATTGGCACAGCCACTACAGGATACTTAAGAAATTAAAACTAGGTGGGTTCTGCCTCAAGGTGCCACATAGGAGGTTCCTGGACTCACCTCCTCCCATTCGCATGCAGAATCTACAGCTACAAATGGAAAACAATTCCTTCTGAAAGAAGCCCAGAAACTAGCTGAGGATCTCCTATACGTGGGGAGATGAGAAAAACACATCAAAATGGGTAGAAGAATCTGAGAACATTCTGGACATAAATCTCACCCTTGGCACAGCCACACACATTTAGGAGGTAACTCAGAACTCTCACCTTCTCCCTAAGGAGTGGAAGGTGTGAACTCCACACCTACTAGCACCCCCACTTTTAAGACTTCCACCTGAGAGGCCCCCAAAGCTACCAGCTTTGAAAGTCAATAGGGCTTGCATCCATGAGACCCATGAGGCTCTAGGAAACACGTGAGCTCATGGGAATCTCGGTAGTGCCCCCCCACTCCAGGGCTCAGCGTAGCAGACTGAGATGGTCATCTTGCAGCCTTTGATGAAACAGGCTTATTTCTATACCTTAGAAGCTGCAGCCTAATGGTCAGGCTTCTTTTTTTTTAATGTTTATTTTTGAGACAGAGAGAGACAGAGCATGAACGGGGGAGGGTCAGAGAGAGAGGGAAACACAGAATCGGAAACAGGCTCCAGGCTACGAGCTTTCAGCACAGAGCCCGATGCGGGACTGGAACTCACGGACCGCGAGATCAGGGCCTGAGCCAAAGTCGGATGTTTAACCGACTGAGCCACCCAGGCGCCCCATAATGGTCAGGCTTCTAATTTAACATACATCTAGGCGCTGACTAGAATCCTCCCTGGAGATCAGCAAGGTGGTGGGTGCCATCATGCTCTTTTTCTGCGATATGCTAGGTCACCAGTATCTCCCTGAAAGGAACTTGTACAGGTCTGACAACTGGGCTTCTGCAGCTGCCATGGAGGGCACACACCCCTTAATCGCCTGGTTGTGGTAACCAACAGAGCTTACATTTACCAGTCCCGTAGGACTGTAGCAAATAAAAGAATTCTTAACTGGCTATTCACCCGGGGTTCAGTACAAGGGGAGCAGACAGAAATGCCCACCTCCTGGTCTTTCCCTAAAAAAGTTCTATTTGCCTACTTTAAAAAGGTACTGTCTTCAGGTCTGATTTTAATTACCCTATACCTAGCCGCTGACATCCTCCCCATTGGGACACTTACAGATTTTCATACACCCTCAACAACTGGGGGCCAGTAAAAACAAAGGAGGACACTTGGTCAATCAAAAGGTTTGAAAGACAACCAAGAGCTAGGGTCAGGCTGAAAGGGAAGTTTCAACTTTTACATGAGACCCCACTTTCAAGATGGGAGGAGGTGGCCATCTCATCTAACGCAGAGAACCCAAAGCACATAGTCAAGGAAAATGAAACAAACAAACGTAGGAATATGTTCCAAACAAAATAAGATAAATCTCCAGACCTAAAACCTTAATGAAACACAGATAAGTGATTTACCTGATAAAAAGTTCAAAATTATTGTCAGAAAGATGGTCATTGAGGTCATGAGAAAAATCCATGCAGAAAATGAGAATTTGAACAAAGTCCTTAATATATACAACTTTTATTCGTCAAAAATAAATTAACCTTGTTGAAAGAACAGATCACAATGGATGTAGGAGAAACTTTTAACTGAATGATAAAAATATGTCAAATTTTGTGGGATTTAGTTAATGGAGTACTTAGAAAGAAATATATAGCTTTAAGTCAATTTATCAGAGTTGATGAAGTGGGTATATATGCCCACCATAGAAGAAGCAGAAGAAAGTTCAACCATATTCATCCTAGCCCAAATCTGGACTGAGTCCAAATGTCCATCAACAGAATAGGTAAATTGTAGTCCATTCTACACAATATTACTATACAAGAAAAACCATGCTACACAATAAAGAAGAATTACCGATTTGTAGAATGAGAATGTTTCGAACAGGAAAGCAATCATATCCATATAAGGGCTACTTGCTCTGGCCACTCCCAATCCGATCGTTTGGAGAAGGTGTGCAAAGGAGGGTTCTCTCCTAAATCTTTGGCACCATCTCTCAAGAAACAAACAACCTCTGATTTTGCCTAAACTTCCATACATTCGCTTATTAAAATGGTTCTTTTAGCTTCTGAAAGATGCTGAGGACTCAACTTACTCCAAAATGCCAGATGGCACACAGATGTTAAACACTTCCTCCATCATCCTTGATCTTCTCACACTTACCCACTGAAAGACCATGGACGCTTACTTCCAAACACTGTCCTTTTCTCTCAGGATTAACTTTACCTAAAATTTTCATACACAATCACATCCCCCTGGCAACAGCCCTAGACACTCCAAAGTACCAGCTTCGTCCGGCTTCCTCCCCTGACACATGGCTCAAAAGAGCTCATCAAGCTTTAGCTGTCACTTTTGTATCTCACCACCCAGAAGATATAAGTAGGAACAAAGGAAGTACCCCTTCTTTTTAAGAGGTTTCCCAGAGGTCTCAGACAAAACCCCTGGTCACATCCCATTAACTGTAGTCAGTGTGGTCACATGGCCACACTTTGCTATAGAGGAAGTTAGGGAAAGCCTTTACTTACAAGGCAGTCTTCCCAACTTCAATTCTGGGTTCTTACCACAAAGAACAGTAGAATGGGTACTAGGAATTTCTGCTACCACCTCCATTCCAAAAAATAAGCTTCCACGCTTCTCAGTAGATGCCAGCAATTGTCTTTGCAGCTCTGTGTTTTCCTCTTCCAGGGTGTGCAAGAAGAAAAACAGTTGTCTACTTTATCAGAGTGTAAGTCACAGTTCAGCTGGCTCAGATGCCCAGTTAGACCTGGATCTGGCAAGACCAATACAGAGCCTCTACTCAGCCAGCATCCCATGCTGTGCATGGTAACCTTGAGCCGTGAATATTAAAGGCAATTGTTGATGATTTTATTATCCTCTGATATTGAATACAAATATTTCTTGTACTTCTCTTGAGCAATATTTTTGGGCACTTGGCTCCAAAAGTGGAAGGTCTCCAGAAAGCCAGGGTGGCTTAGTTGGTTGAGGGTGTGACTCTTAATTTTAGCTCAGGTCATGATCCCAGGGTAGTGGGATTGAGCCCCACATCGGGCTCTGTGGAGCCTGCTTAAGATTCTCTCTTCTCTCTTCTCTCTCTCTCTCTCTCTCTCTCTCTCTGTCTCTGTCTCTGTCTCTTTCTCTCTCCTCCTCCTCTGCAACTTATGTTCTCTTGCTCTCTAAAAAAAACAAAAACAAAAACAAAAAGTGGAAAGCCTCTTTCAGGATAAAGCTATGGCCTCACCAGGGAGCTCATCAAGATAAAAATCTTCTGCACAGTGAAGGAAATTTTCAGCAAAACTAAAAGGCAACCAACAGAATGGGAGAAGGTATTTGCAAACAACATATCAGATTGTTGCAGGGAGTATGGCCGGAGTCGCAAAAGATGAGTCTGCAAACAAAGCGCAGTTAAGTGAAGGTCCTCATACTCCAGTCGGAATGAGTCCCCGACTCCAGAATGAAGCCCTTTTTATTAGGATAATTGTTTAAGACTACGTGCATAAAATCAGCTAAGCAAGTGTCAATCTAATCAATCTAATGGTTTACCTTTTCAAAGTTGAATTTTGAGTTAATTGGCTTCTATAACACTAGGAAGGGTCAGGTGTGAAGGAGGAACTGACCCTGGACAATGTTAATGGCTCTAGGCGTTCCTTACAAGCAAGCCACATTTCAGCTGTGTAAACATGTCCTAAGGCCTTGCACCTTCTCCAGCCCTTCCCTTTTGAAGTCTTTTCCTTTGGTGCTTCTCTCCTGCATCTCCCACATCAAATGAAGGGTTAGTATCCAAATCTATAAAGAACTTATCAAACTCAACACCCAAAAAACAAATAATCCAGTGAAGAAATGGGCAAAAGACATGAATGGACACTTTTCCAAAGGAGACATCCAGATGGCTAACAGACACATGAAAAAAATGCTCAACATCACTTATCAGGGAAACACAAATCAAAATCACAATGAGATACCACCTCACACCAGTCAGAATGGCTAATATTAACAACTCAGGCAACAACAGACGTTGACAAGGATGCAGAGAAAGAGGATCTTTTTGCACTGCTGGTGGGAATGCAAACCGCTCCGTCACTCTGGCAAAACAGTGTGGAGTTTCCTCTAAAAGTTAAAAATAGAACTATCCTACAACCCAGCAATTGCACTACTAGGTATTTATCCAAGGGATACAGGTATGCTGTTTCGAAGGGGCACGTGCACCCCAATGTTTATAGCAGCACTATCGACAATAGTCAAAGTATGGAAAGAGCCCAAATGCCCATCGACGGATGAATGGATAAAGAAGATGTAGTATATATAGACAGTATTACTCAGTAATTAGAAAGAATGAAATCTTGCCATTTGCAACAACGCGGATGGAACTAGAGGGTATTATGCTAAGTGAAATTGGTCAGAGAACGACAAATATGACTTCACTCATATGTGGAATTTAAGATACAAAACAGATGAACCTAAGGGAAGGGGAGCAAAAATAATATAAAAACAGGGAGGGGGACAAAACATGACACTTAAATATAGAGAACTGAGGGTTGCTGGAGAGGTGGTAGGTGGGGGGATGGGCCAAATGACTAAGGGACATTAAGGAAGGCACTTGTTGGGATGAGCACTGGGTGTTATACATAGGGGATGAATCACTGGATTCTACTCCTGAAATCATTTTTGTACTATATGCTAACTAACTTGGATGTAAATTTAAAAATTAAAAAATTTTTAAAAAGAAAAAAAAAAAGCTACAGCCTTACCAAAGAGGTCTGCATGGCACTGACCTCATGCTCCATTTGAGTAACCACCTATCCTCAATTTTCTTTACTCATTTTATTATTTGTTTTATTCTGCATGCATCATTGAAAGTTGCCGTAGGGTTTATTGGTAGCAAAGTGAAATCCACACACACTACCACGTGTCAAGCTTGAGTATTTTGGAGAGAGACAAAATTAGAAAGGAAGAGTCTCATCTGAAGCATCAGGCCAACGATGAGTCATATCTAACACAGGAGGCCAGGAGAAACAGGTGGCTGGATGTTACAAGTTGCCACTTTTAAGACAGGATGAAAAGTGGATGTAGGTCAGGACAGCAGTTTGGTACTGAGCCTTCATTGCTCTGCTTGAGTGGGGCCAGCCACAGCTGCAGAGCAGCCTGGGCCAGGTCATAAAAGCCCCTGGAAGTCATAAAGAGGTGTGACTTCGTCCTTAGAAAAGAGAGGTCATTGAAGAGTTTTCAGAGGGAGAAGGGCAAGGTCAGGTTTGTTTCAGAAAGGTGGTGCTGGTGAGCTACAGTACCAGAACTGTATTCTAGCAGAAATAACATCCAGGGGCCAGTGGCAAAGACAGGGCAAGTCAAAAGGGATCTGGTAAAAGAAGGAATTCGAATAATGGAAGCCCAATGAAGAAACTGGCCAGTTGTAGAAGACACAGGGTGGGGTGTGCCTGGATGAAGTTGCGGGGGGGCGGGGGGGGGGGAAGTGGAGGGCTATTTCGAGTCCTTTAGCATCAAACTGAGTCAGGGGAGAGCAGGGTGGTAATGGCGCAGGCATGTTCTGCTGAGAACACTTAAAATTCTTGTAGCATTCCCAAGCTCAGATGTCAACAAGGCAGATAAAAAAAAAAAAAAAGTCTGCAGCTCAGAAGTAATCTGTAGATTTGAGGGCCATTAGCCAAACACAGAGAGGAAATGGAGTCACTCAAGGACATCTAGACTGGCCAAGGCATGTAGGAGAGGCAAAGGCTGATCATAGCCAGCTTTCAAAAATGTTCCGTGAAGGACGGAACATCCTCAGAGGAGAGATGGCTTCAGAGCACATTCTCTGCTAAGACAAACACCAACAAGCATTTCAACCAACTGCAACGACTTGCAATAAATCCTGTAAGCAATGTGTGCTCAAGGGACTGTTGATGGATAAGCTGTCTGGGGAAGGAGGAGGAGAGGACAAAGGCTGGGGGATACTTTAGGCAGGGAGAAAACTGGAGCAAGTTCCCAATGGATGAGTTAGGGGGGAGAACATTCTAGCAGACGTGAGAACACTTCGAAAATACTAAAGGAGCACACAGCAGAGCTGTGTTGTGTTGAACGGAGAGAGAGCTGAACGGAGCTTAGGTTAGGAGGTGTCCGAAACGTAGGCCAGGACCAGACTGGAAAGAGCTTCAGCCTTGTCCCAAAGCGCATGTACCCCAAAGAGACCTAAGGGTGTCTTAGCCAGGATTGTTCCGATACACGGAAGACAAACGTATTTAAAGCACATTAGGTAAAAGGGAGTCTATTACTAAGCATCAAGGATTCTTCCCTTTTCACTCGCTTTCTTGGGGTGCACGTGGCTGTAGGCCTGCAGCATTATCATCCCTGCAGGGTTTTTTTTTTTATCTAGTTCTCCCAAAGCATCAACATGTGTGCCATTTGGGTTTTCTGAGACACCAATTAGGTCTGCGATTTGCCATGACTTCCATGCTCTGCTGCTCAGTTCTGTTTGGCTCACAATCTCGGTCTCTGATGGTCTGGGACATAGGTACCACGGGTCCCACACCAGGCGCTGAAGAGAGAGATTCCCTTTTACACACCTCATTCTACAGCTCTCACTTAGCAGGGACTCTGGGGAGTGCAGCCAAAGAAGGGCCCATGGATTAGGAGAGCACCCTTTACATATCAACACGGTGACAGCACGACAGGGGTATTCAATATGCCGTAGGAAGAAAACATGGTACATCTCGCCGGAGTGCAAATCTCTCTAATTCAGGAAGCTTTTACCGATTTCTTGTTTGCTAGGCGTTGGTGCAGGCTGTCAAAATACAGCAAAGACCAAACAAAGTCTCACCTCTCAAGGAGCCTACATTCTAGTTAGGGCAAGACAGAAAATACAGGTCACATAGAAATACATGTGACATAGAGCAGCATGTGGGGGATTGTTAGGATTAGGTTTGGCTTCAAACGACAAGAAAACGGACACCTGGGTGGCTCAGTCGGTTAAGTGTCCAACTCTTAGTCTTGGCCCAGGTCGTGGTCTCATGCTTCAGAAATTCAAGTCCCGCATCGGGCTGTGCAGGGACAGTGCTGAGCCTTTTTGCGACGCTCTCTTTCCCTCTCTCTCTGCCCGTCCCCCATGCATGCTGTCTCTGTCGCTCTCAAAATAAATCAACTTAAAAAAAATTAAAATTAAATAACAGAAAAAAAAAAACTAAAACCAGCTTACACGGAGTTAAAGTTCCTTTTTTGCTTTCATAACACCTGGAGGACGTTAAGTCCCAGGCTGGTATGAAGGGTCGGGAATTCACGTTCCTTTCAGGATTGCTCTGCCTTGTGTGCCCATCAGTTTGGCTGCTGGAGCACCAGCCATGACCTATCACTTCACCTAAAAGGAGAAGGCTACCTAAACTCATCCCATCCCACCCATATGCCACTTCCTTTTACACCTCACCGGGTAAATCGAGCTGCAGGAAAAGCTGGGAAGCTTTTACGTGCGCCTAGGTAAACATTAGGGATGTAACTATTATGGAAGAAGGGGAGCGTGAATATTGGAGGAAACTAGCATCTGTTACAGGTCAGGAAAGGCACAAAGGGGGCGCAGGGGTCACGCAGGATGGTTACGGGAGGGCCGGTCAGGCAACGGTCGACAGAGCCTGGGGAACAAACAGTCAAACACGCTCGCAGATGAAGGGAGAACAGGACAAATTCGGGGAAGGCCCTCGTGCTCCACGCACGGGAAGGACAGCGAAAGGTCAGGATGGCGGACTCCGCAAAAAGGCCAGAGTAACTTACCGATCAAGTGACACGGGTTGCTCACTTCCCGCAGTAAGCAGGATCATCACCTAGAGTCTTAGGGTCCCAGAAGGGAGAAGAGAGTGCATTTATGGGGTTTTAGGGTCTGGGCCTGAGTAGATTTACGAGGCTCTTTCAATGTGGGGCCCTAACTGGGTTTGGACGAAGGGTGTGATGTGACAGCTGACGACTGGTAGGCACAGCTAGGCGAGGGCTTCGGAACCTGTCTGACATGCAAACAGCTCTTTGCTGAGCACCCCAGGGAGCGGTGTGTCCAGAGAAGGCAGTTTGCCCGGATGAGCTACCCCGAGCCACCGGCTGTCTTGAGAATAGTGTGGTAAGCAGCCCATGGTCTGCATCGAAGGAGTGCAGAGATTCACGAAGAAAACAACCACTGCGGTACTTACTGGTTTCTGGCCTTATCTTCCCGGCGAGAATTTCCTGGAGCAAAGACCAAGGTCGTGTTGAGGGAGGGCTAGTTAGGTTGCCGCGGAGCTCCGAGTTTTCTATGTGTCCTCAGGAGGCGGCTCGTGCGGGCTGGTGGGCCCCAGGCAGGACTTAATTTGGATTTTACTCTAAGATGAGAGTGTCTCGAGCAGAGAAGGAAAAAAAGGATCACCTGCCTGCTGTATTCATTATTAGGGCCGTCCTAACAAAGCATCACAGGCTAGGTAGCTTCTACAGAAATTTGTTAGGTCACACTTCTGGAGCCTGAGGCGTGTGGGCAACATGGTAGTGACATTGGTTCCTACACGGGGCTGTAAGGGGGGATCCGACCCAGGCCGCTGTCCTTTGCACAGAGGGCGTCTTTATCCTATGTGTCTCTTCGCGTCACATTCCCTCTGTACATGGATCTCAATCCCAACCCCCCCCTTTTTAAAGTTTTTGTTAATGTTTATTTTTGAGAAAGAGAGAGACAGAGAGTGCAAGAGGGGGAGGGACAGAGAGTCGGAAACACAGAATTTGAAGCAGACTCCAAACTCTGAGCTGTCAGCACACAGCCCAACACGGGGCTTGAATCCACGAGCCATGAGATCATGACGTGAGCCGAAGTCGGATGCTTAACTGACTGAGCCACCCAGGTGCCCCTCATTTTCCCCTTCTCATATGGACACCAGTCCTAATGAATTAAGGCCCCCAAAGCGCCTCATTTAAACTTGATTACCTCTGTACCTCTCCAAATGTCATATTCTGAGATTCTGAGGGTTAGGACTTCATCATATGAATTTCAAGGACACAATTCAAATATGATAAATAGGATTGTGAGGGATGAGAGTATTGGTAGAGAGATAAAATGGAGGCTATTACAGTTGCATAGCTAAGAAGGTGGCACCTGGGAGGAAGGTGGTCACTGAGAGGTAGAAAGGGAATGGGTTCTGGGTGTATTTTGATGCTGAAGCCAAGAGTTGACTGATGGATTGCATGCAGGATGGGGAAGAAGAATCAAGAAGGATTATGAAGAGTTAGCCAGTGATAAATTAAAACTGCGACATACTCAGCTCCTTGCTGCCCCAGGATCTTTGCACTTACTATTCCCTCAGCCTGAAATACTCTCATCTTAGATCTTCTCATCATTCCAATTTTAATTTAAATGTCTCCTCCTTGGAGAGGCATTTCTGGACCTTACCATGTACAATGATCACATCACGTTGTCTTAGCTCACTGCTTGCCCTTAGAATTCATTGATACACTATTCTTCATCTCTCACCACAGACCTGGAAGTAACACCTACACAGGGATCTTACCTGCTTTGGTCAAGGCTGTGTTAGCAGTTCCTACATCAGAGCCTTGCAAATAAGCCTTCACTAACAGATTGAATCGGCGAATGGATAAGGACCTAGTGCCAACAGGTGAGCAACAGATAAATATAGAGTAACCCGTACGTTTCTAGAGTGGAGGACTGGGCAGACAGCAAAAAAGAGGAGAACCCACATCAACCTGGCTTTCACAGAGATTGGCTTGCTCCTGCAACCACGGGGTTGAGAGTGGGTTTCATTTGATTCGGTAGCTGGAGGTTTTCATCAAAGACTTGTCTATTTCTCTGCTGGGCGTCAGCAACATCCCCAAACTGACTTTCCTTAACGTGGCAAAGGGATTATGTAGATGCAGGTGTCCCCCCAGTCAAATCACTAACTGGAAGAGAGAGAGGGGCATCTCTTCTGGCAGCTCCTTTAGCAGAGTGGACAGGATTGCTTTCCACATTCCCCCAGTTGTCTTTGGGTCTCAGAAGCCCTCACAGGTTCATTCCTAAACCAATTTTTGTGGCCACACAAGTGGGGCTACTTTGTAATAGACCAATGGTTCATGAAACCTGTAGACAACACTTAAAAAAAATCAGTTCGGGGCACGTGGGTGGCTCCGTCGGTTGAGCGTCTTGACTTCAGCTCAGGTCATGACTCAGGGTTCCTGAGTTGGAGCCCCACAAGCAGCTTACTGCTATCAGCACAGAGTTGGCTTTGGATCCTCTGCCCACAGAGTTGGCTTTTGGACCCCCCATCTCCTGCTTGCATGTTCTCTTTCTCTCAAAAGATAAACCACTAAAAAATAAAAATAAATAGATCAGTTATGCCTATTGATATTTACCGTATTGGAAATTTAAAACAAGAAACTTAAAAATATCTAGTTCCTTTAAAAACACTTTTAAACCTGTTACATTTTAACGATATTTTCATGAAAAAGGATAGACTTTGAAAAGGAGATTTAGTAAGAACAGTGGCCACAGTTTTACATGGTCTTTCAAGTCTCTTTGATGTCTGGCTTAGTTGCATACACCCGGCTTGTCTCCATTCACTCTGTTGCCATGTTTTTTTTGGTGGAGGCAAATGAAAAATATCCAGCCTCCACCAGATATGCGATTGGAAAAAGGACGGTTTGTATTGGCCTTTCCAGATAAGAAAGAATAGCCACATTATTACAGGAAAACCCAGCAACTGGTAGTTTCTTAGAGGTTACTAGCCACGTGGAGCTTACTATAGGACGTTTTTGTACCCTATAATATTAAAATCCTTTGCTCTGTCTTGCGCTCTGAAAGAACCCTTTACCCATGCAATGGCTTGGACACCAAACACTGGCTTACAAATTATTGGTTCACCGACGTTTGCCTATCTTCCAGATAGGGACATAAAATACTGAAAAAGTCACTGTGGTGATTATCGCAGAATTTTTAAAAGTCTTAAGTATTGGGAACACGACAAACTCATGGGAGCAAACTTGAGCTTCCCAAAATTCTAATTTCATTTGAAAGCTCAAGTTTTATTATCAGCCATATCATCAGTTTTCCTTGAAGTGACACTTGGTTCATTTTTGAGAAAGTATCTTCCAGAATAATCATAGCTTATGTTATTCTTCTGAGTTAAAAAAAAAAAAAAAAAAGATGTTCCATTAAAAAAAAAAAAGTGGCTAGTTCAGTTCGAAAAAAAAGGGGTTTTTTTCCCATCCAGAGAACTATTGTACTTTAGTGAAATCACATGTGCTTCATAAATAACTCTCCATTTACTCACAGTGTTAAAGTGTAAGGATTTAATAAGCTTGGTATTTTTTTTAAATCTTTATTCACTTTTGAGAGACAGAGACAGAGCATGAGTGGGGGAGGGGCATAGAGAAAGGGGGGACACAGAATCTGAAGCAGGTTCCAGGGCTCTGAGCTGTCAGCACAGAGCCCAATGCAGGGCTCAAACCCACGAACCGCGAGATCACGACCTGAGCCAAAGTCAGACGCTCAACTGACTGAGCCACCCAGGCACCCCAATAAGCTTGGGATTTTTTTTTTTTTGCTTCATCAAGGACATTAAGTGAAATGAGTGTGTTTCTGCTGCGAGTCCGTGGTGATGGGCACCTGGCCACTCGCGTGCTTTGGTACCTTGGCTTGGATGCGTGCTAAGGTGCTACCAGGTTCACCTGAAGTCGTCCCTGAAAAGTCAACACAGTAAGAAAGGCAAATCAGGATACAGTACCATCATGAAACATTTCCCCTGGATGCGTCCTGGGGGAGCTTCAGGGGTTCAAGGTCCACACTTCAGACACCACTTCCTGACACCTGCTAATTTTGGCCCATCCCCAGAGCACAGGTGGGGTCAACTTCCCCCCAAATGGCACCTTCGTTGGAGATTGGATCTGCTCAAAAATCTTCATGTGAAGGGGCGCCTGGGTGGCGCAGTCGGTTAAGCGTCCGACTTCAGCCAGGTCACGATCTCGCGGTCTGTGAGTTCGAGCCCCGCGTCGGGCTCTGGGCTGATGGCTCAGAGCCTGGAGCCTGTTTCCGATTCTGTGTCTCCCTCTCCCTCTGCCCCTCGCCCGTTCATGCTCTGTCTCTCTCTGTCCCAAAAATAAATAAACGTTGAAAAAAAAATTAAAAAAAAAATCTTCATGTGAAGAGGGGAACAGGGCCATGGACGGACAAACATCCACTAAGAGGCAGAGGTAAACAACTAGAAAGTTTCTATAGCTCTAACTTCTAGGTGAGAAGTCAGAACTTGGGACAGCGGCGAAAGAGATTTCCAGATTTCATCTAACATTAAAAAAAGAAAAAAGTACTGTGTAAGTCTTTTGGAACAAGGATGCCTTGTTTTAGTTTTACAAGTAAAAACACAGGGTTGCATGGTAGCTGACTAATAGAGACCAAGTGTTGGGCTAACAAGTTTAGGTTGTTCGTGAATAGAAGGTATTCTCGTTGGAGATCTTCTATCACTCACGCGGAGATCTTCTATCCCTTTCTAAGGGCACTACACCCAGATCAGCACCCTCTGTTACCACCTAGGAGGGTCTATTTACAGTATAACCGATTCGGTTACAGCTTTCATGACACTCCACACCTGAGCTCATGTGGATTCAATTTGGGTGTTCCTCAAGGCCCTCAGTGACACTCTAACATCTCACGGCATTCAGGGTGAATATTCTGTAGTTTGTAGCATAAATATAATTGCTTACTTAACTCTGCTGTCAGATTACTTTGTGGAGATTCTAAGATCTCTTGAGAATCTATACTTAAGGAGGATTGTCTTAGGATCATCCCAGATAAAATCTCCTCTATCTGAATATTATAAACATATTGTCTTTTATTTTTTCTAGTATGCTTCTGTTTTTAATTTTTTTGTTAACGTTTTTATGTTTAAATCCCGTCTGGTTTTTATTTTGGTGTTAGCTGTCATGCTTGTTTACATTTTTCCAAAACATGAACACTAGTATCAACATTTTTTGACTAATTCTTTGTTTCAAAACCCACTTTCAAAAAATTCAAAATACACAGTACATGGGTTTCTCAACTCTTCATTTTGCTCACCTGAACCTTCTATTTCTTCACTAGTAAGATACTATGACTGTATTTTAGAGCGCGTTTTGGTACCTACTGGAGAAATCCACCCTAGCGTGTTTCTATTGCTGCTATAGCAAATTACCATAGTAGCTGAAGTAATGTCTTACCTTGGCGATCAGAAGTCCAAAATTCGGCCTCACTGGATTAAAGTCAAGGTGTCAGCAGGCCTGGTTCCTTCTGGTTTCTGGGAAGGGATCTGTTCTGCAGCCTTCCTCCATCTTCAAAGCCAGCCAACAGGCTGAATCAGCCTGAGCTCCTTGTCTGCCTCCCTCTTTCCCTTTGTAAGGGCCCTGGTGATTACGTGGAACCCACCTGGATAGGTAGCCCAGGACTCTCTCAAGGTTAGCTGATTGGTAATCCTAACTCCAATGGAGTCCCAAATTCTCTTTTGCCATGTGAATTAACTTACTCACTAGTTCAAGTTGGGATCTTTGGATAGCCATCATTCTGTCTGCCATTCAGTATTCCTCCTTTAAAAAAATTTCTCGAGTTGTTTTCCTTCATGAGTTTTTGAATGGATTTGCCAAGGTCCCACTATACTCTATTTTGCTCCTTCACACCTCCTCTCAAAACAACAACAAAAAATCTAGAGTTTTAGTGAACATATATTAAAGTCAAGGTGTGAGGTTGAGCATTTTATTCATCGTAACGATGATGATAACCCCACTTCCATTTATGTCAGAGGAGCGACTATTCTCTTGCTGTATGTAAAAAATACGGTTTTCATAATCGAAAGGTATACTCTATTTGCAGATACATGATACAGTTACATAATGTTACTTTTCTGGATATTTTATTTTTGTGACCCGCCGGCTATTTTTGTGGGTTTTTTTCACTCTAAACAAATATCCATGTTCAAATCTAATTTTGTTTTTGTAACCTGTGTTTTTTTAAAAGGCTCCCACACCACCAGCTAAGTTCCACGCCCCACGGGACTGTTTCCATCTGTAGGCGAAATGAAATTCCACCTGGCTACACAAGCCTGAAACTTGGAAGGCATCGTTCACTCCTCCCTTTCTCATTTATCACCACCAGTCAATTAACTCCTGTGGATCACACCTCTTAGCTACCTCTTACAAAAGGTCACCTCTTGGCTTTTTATTTGCCCACGTAATAAGGAAATCCCAGCTCCTCCCCTGCCCCAACACACACCTCACAAGGGTCACAACCTCAGGGCCTTTACCTATTCTCCATCTTTACCTCTGAAACCCAGCAGAGTGGGTGGGATATACAATTAGCAGTGGCTACGTATGTGTGGAATCAATATTTCTTTGTAAAAACTTGCAACAATCAAGTCCAGTTGAACTTCATCTGTGCTTGTTTCCCTGCCCCAGAGATAATCACGGCCATCAGTAGTTTCTAGACATTTGCATGTAGAAATATATGGTTTTAGTTTTTACTGAAATGGGATAATAACTGCACATGTTATTCAGCAGCTAGTTTTCCCACCTAATGTCTTGGAGATCTAGGACAGTTCATTTGGATCTCTTTGTTCTTTTTATCTACAGCATAGTATTCTACTTGGTCGTCTCTGTGAATTCATGTAATCATTCTACTATGGACATTCATTTAATTAGATGTGTTGACTCAAAGGGTATCTGTCCAGGTTTACTAGATACTGTCAAATTTCCAACAATGCTGTACCTGAGGAATTAGCTTCTTGTTCTCCATACATGGTCACTAACAAAGTCTAAGCCCACACTATTTCTAGCTAGGAGTCTAGCACATCTCCCAACTGCTTCCAATCTACTTTCCACACTTCCTAGAACAACTTTTTTTTTTTAAATCAAGTCTAATGTCACTTCCCTCTTTAAAACCTTTTAATAGCTTTCCAGATCCTTTAGGATAACGTCTAGAATCCTTTACATCTCCTAAGTTCTGCTGTCATGTGGTTCTTGCCTATCCGTCCTTTCCAGACTCAACCGCTATCATGTCTCCTTCCCTCGCCCACTTTCTCCACCAACAGTTCTCAAACTATTCCACGGGATGACCCTGAGAGTCTGTAAAGATGTGTTCATGAGTAGTTTTAAAGGAATGTGACTTTCGGATGCTTAACTTTCCTAAAGCTGGTCTATGAAGACTCCTGGAAGGCCAGACCCACCCCTTGCGTGTCATGATGGCTCCACCCACCTGGCCCACCTCCAATCTTACTATACGGTGCTACAGGGAGGTGGAAAGGTGTAACTTGAGGATGGCAAAAGACAATTTAAACTTTCTTTTAATGAAGGCATTAAGGCACGCATTGCCAATAAAACTTTACTTTTATTTGCAATAATTACCAGATTTTGTGACACACACTGATTACACTGTATGATGTTAACAAAAGTAAGAGCTCAATCCAGAAGGAATTTTTACTCTTAGATACCTGAGATAAGACTGGTAAAAGACTTTGAGTCTTAAGAAGATATTCCATAAAGTCAAATTCTGTGATAGAAGTGGAATGAAATTATGTTTTCAAGGAGAAAAAGAAAGGATCAATATAAAATCCTAATGAGTAAAAATCTTAAGTATTTAAATAAATGATAATGGATAATAAATCCCCATGGTATTCATAATCCACTCAGACCATTTAAAAGATTTGGGGTGCCTGGGTGGCTCAGTCGGTTAAGCATCCGACTTCGGCTCAGGTCATGACCTCGCGGTTCCTGAGTTCAAGCCCCGCGTCAGGCTCTGTGCTGCAGCTGGGAGCCTGGAGCCTGCTTGGGATTCTGTGTCTCCCTCTCTCTCTGCCCCTCCCCCGCTCATGCTCTGTCTCTGTCTCAAAAATAAATAAACGTTAAAAGATTTCTGTAATCACTTTAAAATGTTGGGGGCTCCTGGGTGGCCCTGTCAGTTAAAGGTTGGCCTCCTGGTTTGGGTTCAGGTCATGATCTCGCGGTCCATGAGGACAAGTCCCAAGTCAGGCCATGTGGTGGCTGCATGGAGCCTGCTTGGGATTCTCATCCTTCCTCTCCCTGTGCCCCTCCCCCACATGCAGGTGCACTCCCTCAAAATAAATGTTTATAGAAATAAAGTGTAACTCATCAGAACTTATTTTGTAACTAATTAAACCTATGACAAAAACAACTTTAGCTATTAACTTTAAAATGTGTGAGGGAAATACATTTCTTTTAGGGGGCATCCAGACAATTTTTTAAAAGTGTGGCCCATTCCATTGCTCCACCCGGGGCTTTTCAGAGCTTGAGGGCACTGCACACTCTTTTTGGGGGGACAGGGAGGGGCAGAAGGAGAGAAATCTTTTTTTTTTTTTTTAAGTTTATTTATTTTTGAGAGAGAGCACACATGTGCAGAGTGGGGGGACAGAGGATCCCAAGCGGGCTCCATGCTGACTGCAGAGAGCCTCATGGGAGCCTTGAACCCACCAACCATGGGATCGTGACCTGAGCTGAAGTCGGACGCTTAGCCAAGTGAGCCACCCAAGGGCCCCAGACACTGCACGCTCTTATTTCAGCCCTTCAGGTACAGCCTGCTCACTCGGGAGGCTCCTCCTCTCCAGCTGCAGCCTAGCTAACTCCACTGTTCAGCTTCATCATAAGCGTCACTGTTCGCGAAGGCTTCTTTGTCCCCAGACTAAATAAAATCTCCTTAATATCTTGCCCTATCCCAATATCCTGTTTGCATACACCTGGTCCCACACGTAAGCCCTCACTCAACCTCGGCACCAGGAAGGCCTACACAGAACGGTCTTTTCACTGTTGTTTGTATCCCAGGGGCAATGTCTGCAGGCTAGGGTAGCTATGCTTCTCTAAAAAAAACCGTTTTTCTAGAGTGGTACAAGAGGAAGTCAGATTGCAAGGAATTAAAAAAAAAAAAATGTACAGGGGCGCCTGGGTGGCTGTGTGAGTTCAGAGTCCGACTTCAGCTCAGGTCACGATCTCCCCGGTTTGTGAGTTCCGGGCCTGCAAAGGGTTCTGTGCTGACAACTCGGAGCCTGGAGCCTGCTTTGGATTCTGTGTCGCCTTCTCTCTCTGCCCCTCCCACAAATAAAAAAAAATGTACAAAGTGAGAAGCAGAAGCAGAGGATGTGGGTTGATTACAGCTTGGGGGGGGGGGGGGGGGTTGCTAGTAGCCAAAAGGGAAAGTGAATCTGCCACTGTTAGAAGAACACACCGGCCGTCACCAGGTAGGGAGGGGCTGGGTTTCGACACCAACGGGGAAAGAGAGGCTCAGCTCTCAAAAGTCTCCATGCCAAGGGGCGCCTGGGTGGCTCAGTCGGTTAAGCGTCCGACTTCAGCTCAGGTCACGATCTCACGGTCCGTGAGTTCGAGCCCCGCGTCGGGCTCTGGGCTGATGATGGCCCAGAGCCTGGAGCCTGCTTCCGGTTCTGTGTCTCCCTCTCTCTCTGACCCTCCCCCGTTCATGCTCTGCCTCTGTCTCAAAAATAAATAAACGTTAAAAAAATTAAAAAAAAAAAAAAAGTCTCCATGCCAAAACACTGCACAGAGCTTTATGACGGGTGACCAACAGTAACTGGGGCGTAATTCACAGAAATAACGCATTTACATACGTCGCACGTAATTACTGACTCCATACACACAGATTGTAATGTGAACGCCGAGACTGTTTTATCTCTTCATACATTTTTCTAATTGTAGGGATGTCTGGTCTCCATCAAAGGAAGCAGGAGCGGCACTGGGTTTGCACATTATCCATGCCCATGACTCTTTCCCTCCAAAAAGAAATCTAGTTCCTCTCACAGTACAAGCCATTACTTTCCATAGAAAGAGAGGGGAAACCCTGCAAAGTCTTCCTTTTGTGGAACGCTTCCTGTTGGCGGTATACTTGTCCAAATACTTGGTGCCTTGAGAACTCTCTGCCCACCTGGCTTCCTCTCCTAAGATAACCATCTACCAATCATCGTACAGATGATTGTCAATCATGTACAGATAGTCAGAGAAAGGAGCCACTGTCCTGGCCCGGATTCCAATTTTCCATTAAAATGCCTCCCTGCATAAAGGTACCTCACTGGCTTCCAAGAAGAGAAAAACAAAACAAAATTTTATCATTGAAAGCCCTTGGCATTCTTTTGAAGTGCAACTCTCCCCGGAAAGAGTTACATTTTAAACCTTTTGTAGAGAAGCCAAAGGCAGTAGGAGGATCCAGAAGTTCTCTGGATCTGTTTTTACATGAATAAAAATGCCCTGCCTCCGCAGGCTTTTGTGAAGGTCACCCAAGTAGGTCAGTACTTTACATATTCTTTGTGCACAGTCCTGGTACTTTTTAAGTACTACACACAAAATGAGGCCATATATATATATATATATATATATATATATATATATATATATACACACACCTGTGTGTGTATACACACACACACACATATATATACCCTGGCCCTGGGGGGGGGGGGGGGTGTGAAGCAAGCGTGAATTGGAAAGGTCTGATCCAAGTGTGGTAAGAACCTCCCGAAGCGGCCGGCCAGCGGTGCGTTAACGCGTAATTATCATCATTATTGTGATGGAAGGAGGAGGCCTGACTCCCCACCACCCCAGCAGAAGGAAGGGAGTCCTGTGCACTTGCTGGGGAGAAGGGGAAGCAGCAGAGAAGGCGGAGGGTGTGGGAGCCGCCCCGAGACTGAAGCCATCTCGCTAAGCCTAGCCGGGGACAGATAACCCCGGGCGGAGCTTTGATGGCGCTAACCGCTCCAGTTCCGTCTTTCTGGCCTTCCCAAACCACGCTTGACAAATATTTGCTGAAGGCATGAGTCCTCTTGACTGGAGACCGCAGAGTCTGCAACACATGAGATACACAGCGCGTCATCTGTGCACCCCGAGTAAGGGGACGGACGTCTCGGCTTAACGGGCGCATCCCCGGGACCTAGGGGCCCTCAGAGCATGCGAGCTGCAGGTGGGGCATGCCCTCAAAGCAACCCGGGCCCAGAATCCAACGGAGGGCGCACACGACCGCCCGGGTCCCGTCTCCTGGCCGCACCCACCTTCACCCCACGGGCCTGGCAACCGCCACCTTCCTTCCCGCTTCTGCAGCGAGGCCGAGCTTCGAGGCATGCGCGGCGGCACAACCTGACGGTTTGCGCGTCCGGTCGGCAGAAGCGCTTCAACCGTCAGCGCGCTCGACCAATCAGAGCATGTGTTAATTTCACGGAATCCCGCCCCCTGGGGGGGACTATGGCAACCGGAGACCAATCAGGCGGCGTGTTGTTGCCGCGGAGCCCCGCCCCCAATAGGGGTACTGGGTGACGGGCGAGGGTCATGGGGTGTAAACGCTTCTGAGCTGCTGAACCTCGGAGGGCCGCCGCATCCCCTTGCCCCGCGGCGGCCATCAGCGCGCGCGGCCCCCGCACTCGGCCGCTCACCCACCGTCCCGCGGCGGCGCGGCCCATGCGGCTGGGGGCGGAGGCCGGCGCGGGCGCGGGCTGGACGTCTCAGGTGCGGCCGGCGGCCGGGAGAGGTGAGGGGGCGGCGGCGGGGCCCGCCCCGGCCCGGTGATTGGCCGCTGGCCGAGGGCAGCTGGGCGGCCTGGAGGCGCCCCGGGCGGGGAGCAGCCGGCAAAGCCTTCGGCGCGCGGAGCCGGGAAGATGCTGCTGTCCCTGGTGCTCCACATGTACTCGATGCGCTGCGTGCTGCCGGCCGCGGTGCTCCTGGGCACGGCCCCCACCTACGTGCTGGCCTGGGGGGCCTGGCGGCTGCTCTCCGCCTTCCTGCCCTCCCACTTCTACCAGGCGGTGGACGATCGGCTCTACTGCGTCTATCAGAGCATGGTGCTCTTCTTCTTCGAGAACTACACCGGCGTGCAGGTGAGGCTCTGCCCGCGCTCGGCGCCCGTCGGCCGCACCTGCCTCCTCCCGCCTCTCCACCTGCGTTCTCGGCTTGGAACCTTCCAACCGGCGCCCCGCCCCCCACCCGGGGGACTTTAGGATCGTTCGGGTCTGCCCGGCAGATCCGGCGCCAGAAACACGTGCCGTCACCTCGTCCTCCCACCGCGAGGGGAGTCTCACGGTCTTATGTAGGCTTTGGCCCCATGCTTCTTTGCAGATACCCCAAGATCACTAGGATCTTGGAGTGATTGTAGTTCTGTTGTTCGCAGGCTACAAGTGGCACCCCCGGGTTTTGTAACTGTCTGTCTCGGGGCTTCGCGGAGTCGGTGCAGATGGACGTTTAAGTAGGGCAAGCAGTTGACAGTTTTTGGCGTTTGGTCCAAGAAGGTTGGTAATGTTTGAGGTCAAAAGTGCGCTGTGAAAAGCCGGAGACATTGTGTTGAAACGGATTGGTGTTACTATCTGGACAGCAAGTACAACTTTTTTTTTTTTTCTTTTTTTGCGTTCTTCCAGTGTGAATGAAAGCTGGACGAGGAAATTAATAATTTGTTACTGTAGAAGCCCTACGGTACTTAAAATTCTGGCCAACTTACACTAGGTTTAAATGTGCGGCTCATTTTTTTTCTCTGATAGACTTCGCTTCTGTTACTTGGTGGAGATTGGATCTTTATATTAAAATTTGTGGGGGGGAATGGGTAAGACCCTCTTTGGTTTTATTTCAAGCCTCTTTTACAAAAATAACATCTGCGAGTTTTCCTTTTATTTCCCAGTTGGGACAAAAGAGCTTGATTCTTGGTTATGCCTTATGTCCATCCCGTTCTTCCTCTCCACCCCTCCCTCCCGTGGTCAGGCTTGGGGTGGAGGGAATGCCCTGGTATGGTTTTGTCTTTTATGCCGTTTCCCCACCCTCCCCCCCAGAGCAGCTGTTTTCACCCCGCTGTCGACCAGCTCCTATTTTCAGTTTGCAGTTGCACTGCTGTGGATCCCTGATGACTGGGAGTTTGCCCCAGTTGGAGGTTGTTTGGGGGAAGGGAAGTAGGAGAAGCCGGGGCCTACATTTAAACCAGTGTCTGTAAGTGCTTCCTAGGAGAGAAAGATCGCTCTTCCAGATCATGGCTTCCTCTTCGTTGACTTTTAAAGTGGGCTTCATTTAACATTTTCAGGAGTTCGGGTCAATCATTAACCCCCTGTGCTCTTACTTCGCCACATTGGTTTAAACGGGTAGCTTCATCATGATTAAATCTTTAACTTCACATCACTTGACAGCCGGCCTGGGCTAGGACGAAGACAGAACCTAGGACAAAGTGCCTTACCTTTTAGAAAAATGGTGCTTCCTCTGGTGGATTATTGTGATTTTGTTCAGAGAATACAGCATGCAGTGCAATGTGTAATATACCAGTGACATACTGCGTGCTTAGCAAGGTTTCCCATTTTATTTTATTTTTTTAAATTTTTTTTTTCAACGTTTATTTATTTTTGGGATAGAGAGAGACAGAGCATGAACGGGGGAGGGGCAGAGAGAGAGGGAGACACAGAATCGGAAACAGGCTCCAGGCTCTGAGCCATCAGCCCAGAGCCTGACGCGGGGCTCGAACTCACGGACCGTGAGATCGTGACCTGGCTGAAGTCGGACGCTTAACCGACTGCGCCACCCAGGCGCCCCAGGTTTCCCATTTTAAAAATGGTTGCAAAATTTCAGAGTTCCTAAATTGTGTGGCTCACCTCATACCTTGTTCAGTGTGGGCTTCCAGTTTAAGGTTTTTTGTTTTTTTTTAAATGTTTATTTATCTAGAGAGAGACAGAAAGAGAGATGACGAGTGGGGGAGGGGGGAGAGAATCCCGAGCGGGCTCCACGCTGTCAGCACAGAGCCCGACTCGGCCTCAAACTCACCAACCACCGTGAGATCATGACCTGAGCTGAAACCAAGATTCAAATATTTAACCGACTGAGCCACCCAGGCGCCCCTGGCAATCAGCAGTTTGATCTCTGTATTTATGGGTCTGTTTCTTTTGTGTTTTGTTTTTTAGATGACACATGTAAAGTGAAGCCATTTGGCATTTTTCTTTATGTGATTTATTTCATTTTGTGTAAAACCCTTTGCATCTATCCATGTTGTCCCAAATGCCAAGATCATTCCTTTTTATGGCTGAGTAATACTCCAGTGTGTGTATGTGTGTGTGGCACATCTTTACACATTTGTCTATGAATGCTTCCATATCTTGGCTGTTATAAACAAAGCTAGAATAAACATCAGGGTGCATATCGTGTCTTTGTGATTAGTGTTTTCGTTTTCTTTGGGTAAATATCCAGTAGCGGAATGACTGGATCAGATCGTATTTGTGTTTTTAACTTTTGGAGGAATCCCCAATACTGTTTTCCACGGTGGCTGCACCACTTTGCATTCCCACCAACAGCGTGTGAGGGTTCCCTTTTCTCCACATCCTCGCCAAAACTTTTTATTGTCTTTTTGATACTAGCCGTTCTGACAGATGTAATGTGATATCTCATTATGGTTTTGATTTGCATTTGCATGTTAATTAGCGGTGTTGAGCATAAATTAGAATGTTTTTAAATGGCACTTTAATGCTTTTTATTCTGGATTTAAAAAAGAAATGGTTCATGGTAGCGTAACAATATTTTTTTATGCATAGGAGTTTTAGGCTGAAGGAACAGAAGTCCATGAAATTCATGATTTGTGCTTGGCAGGTAAACCTATTTCAGCAGGTATACTTGAACGTTCCATTGGATTCTAGGTAAATGTCTGTTCTTCCTATTTCTACTACTTTCTTTTCATATGCATTTTTTTTTTAATTTCTTTTTTGACAGAGGGAGTGCATGAGCAGGGGAGGGGGCAGAGGGGGAGGAGGAGAATCTTACGGAGGCTCTACGCTCAGTGCAGAGCCTGACACCGGGGCTTGATCCCATGACCCTGGGATCATATCTGAGCCAAAATCAGGAGTTGGACGCTCAACTGCCTGAGCCACCCAGACACCCCTCCCGTGCGGTTTTGACACAGGAGAACATTTATGTTGCTAAAGTTACTGTTTATAACTATTTATCCTTTTAGGTTCTCCTAGAATCTTTTTAGTACTGAGATTCAACTGGGTACCTTCACCATTTACTTTGCAATAAGCAGTAGGGTTTTTAAAGTTTCAGGGCACCTGGGTGACTCAGTTGGTTAAACATCTTGACTTCAGCTCAGGTCATGATCTCACAATCCGTGGGTTTGAGCTCTGTGTCAGGGTCTGTGCTGACAACTCAGAGCCTGGAGCCTGCTTCAGATTCTGTCTCTCTGTGTCTCTGTCTGTGTCCCTGCTCGCTCGCTCTCTCTCTCTCTCTCAAAAAAATTCAAAGAAAGGATTTTAAAAGTTTCATATATCTCTCAATTTGAGACTCACTGAAAATCAATACACACTTCTGTATCATTTTGAGGGGCACTGATTCAAATAATTATATTTCTTTTCTGTTGCTGCCATAACAAATGACCTCAAATTTAGTGGCTTAAAACAAGAGAAATTTAATCTCACAGTTCTAGAGGCCAAGTGTCTGAAATCGGAGTGTTTGCTGGTTTACGCTCCCTCCTGAAGCTCTGTGGCAGCGTCATTTCTTTGGCTGTTCCAGATTCGGTGGCTGTTGGCGTTCCTTGACTTGCGGCCATGTAAGTCCACAGTCTGCCTCCTCTTCTGTCTCAAATGTCCCTCTGCCTTCTCTTCTAAGGACACTTGTCATGGGTTTAGGGCCCACGCAGATAATCCAGGATGAGCCCCTCAGCTCAGATCCATTGACTTAATCGCAAATGCAAAGACCGTTTTCCTGAGTAAGGTCACGCTCACAGGTTACAGGCGTAAGACACGGACAGTCTTTTGTGGGGTCAGCATTCAGCCCGCTAAGTAACTCAATTCTGCTCATTCTTAGAGCTGGAGTTCGAGGGCAAGTTGGGAAGCTAAAAAGAAAGTGGGGAATACTGGCAGAGGCAGTGGTGAGGACTCAGGAGTTGGAAGGTGATGTGATTACTGTAGTCTGGAGTTTCTGTCCTAGGGTGCTGTCCTGAATGTTGAGATTCCTGCATAAACAGTAATTGTGATAGTTATGGCAGATGATGAAAAATGCAAACATGTTGTTTTGGAAGCTGTTAAAAGTTCATGTACTTTTTTTCTAAATGTCAGAATTCTCTTGTCATTATTTTCAAAAACAATTCTACTCTTTCCCCTCCTTCCAGTGGAATGCACTAAACACTGATCATTGATATTGGCAGGACAAAAATATCTAGAGATACAATACACGTCTCCTAATCAACATCTAATAAACAGTTGAGTCAAATTTTTTTCCTGCTTAAATCATTTTGTACCACTCAGAATTTACTTTAAAATGTTTTACATTAATAGCCCTATCTTCTAATTTGCTCTTCCTCAAATGCTAACGTGATCTATTGTAACAACAAAATGTGGACTTTGAGATACAAAAAATTTTGTTTTTCAACTGACCTACTTCAAGTACAAAATGGTCCAAAAACCACTGGAAAGAAGATAGAGACTTTATGCCTAAGATTTTGATGTTTTTTTAAAATGTGCTCAGTTAGAATACTCTTAAATAAATCTCTGATAATGCATACCTTTAATGAAAACATTATTTTGAGTTCCTCAGGAACAACCAAAGCTTTCCTATTCTAGGTATGGTCTCTAAGACCATTTATAACTGGTTCTCTCTGTAGCTAATCTATTAGAATGAAACATGTTTATTTAGAACAAGAGAAGGGCCTTTATGAGTCGGCCTCCTTTTTATTGCATCTGGATGCTGTCTGCATTTCTGCTAAAACATTGCCCAGAGACGTCTTGAATATCAGTCGTCCTAAAGAGGATATAAATATTTTGTATCCTTGATTTCCTTTTTCTCTATTTATTCAGCATCCACGTGAAGACCTTAAAAGACCTTAGATTACTTCCTTCAGTGTAGCGGGTGTAAGGGAGCTGGCCAGATGGGCTTGTGCTTAGGCATTTGCTTGTTCAAGAATGACACCGGCCTTTCAGAGAGGAAATTAAACATTGCCCAAATCAAATATGATGTTAGTCTAACACATTTGAAGTCTGGCTAAGGAATAGACTTCTAAGAAAATCTTAGAGAAATGTAATTAGAGCCGTGCTTTTATACTTCCTATAAATAAAGCCCCCCCCATTGAGCAAACAAGTTATTTTAGGTTGCATTGGTGTAAGATTTCTTTTAATGTCTTTTTTCTATTTTAAATCACAGATACAATAAAATACTGAATGATACAATAGTTTGAGAAAGTTAAAGTTCCCTCCACCCACACACACCTTTCCCAAGTATGCAACAATTTGGTGTGTAACTTTAGATTTCTTCTCATTAAATAAATGTACATTGTGGGAAGACTCCCCCAATGAATTAACCTTTTGGATGTTTTTGTTTGTTTTGTTTTGTAGTGTTTAGTTATTTTAGAGACAGAAAGAGAGGGCAGGGGAGGGGCAGAGAGAGAGGGAGACCGAGCATCTGAAGCAGACTCCGCACTGTCAGCACAGAGCCCCACACCGAGCTCGAACTGGCAAACCATGAGATCATGATCTGACCCAAAGTTGGGCGCTTAATGACTGAGCCACCCAGGCACCCTTGGATAGGTTTTGTAGTAGCGCTGTATATGCCTGTGACCCCTGGGGACACCTCTGTGCTGTTAGGATGAGGAAAAGAAAAGTATGAATCTAAAGATCAGTTTACTTTCCCTCTTTTGTGAATTTGTCTGAATTTGTGGAGCTGAATGAACTGAAGGCTGACTCTTCCAAAATGAAATCACAAGTTTATTTTTACTTTGATATTTTCTCTTTTTTTTTTTATTTAAATTTTTTTTAATGTTCATTTTTGAGAGAGAGCGTGAGAAGGGGAGGAGCAGAGAGAGAGGGAGACACAGAATCCGAAAACAGGCTCCAGGCTCTGAGCCGTCAGCATAGAGCCCCACGCGGGGCTCGAACCCACGACCCGCAAGACCATGACCTAAGCTGAAGTCGGACACTTAATCAACTGAGCCACCCAGGCGCCCCGATATTTTCTCATTTTATTATGGTTTCTTAAACACAGGTTTAATACAACCCCAAAATAGGTAGTAACTTCTAAGGAGTCCCCAGAAACTATCCATCCTTCCTTCCTTCCTTCCCTCATACATACAGTACTGGAGTGTGTACCCTGTTCCAGTCCTGTGCTGGGTGCTAAGGGGCAGGTGGGGAAACCGGAGACAAGATCCCTCCCCTCATGGAGCTCACCCTCTGGTGGGACACAAGCAGTAGCAACAGAATTACAACGTACCGTGCTCTGTGAGATTGAGACTAGTGGGTGGAGGGCAGGGGGCTGGGGAAGTTTGCCCAAGCAAGTGACATTTGCACGGAGCTCTGACAAAGGGCTGGTGTGGGAAGGTTTGTAGTAATCCCGGCAAGAGATGGGGGTCAGAGTAATGGGCAGAGTGGACATGGAAAGAATGGAAAGAACCCTGGATCCATCTTCAAGGTAGCTGGGCCTGGTGACTGGAGGTGGAGGAGAAAGGAGAGGAAGGGGTTCCTAGCAAACTTGGCATTTCGTGAGTGCTGACTGTGTGTCTGGTGTTGTCCTACCATCGGCCTGTCACCCTTACAAGGTAGGCGCCTTCTTCCCCTTTACCCTGGGGAACAGAGGCACAAAGAGTTCACATGTGTGGTAGCTGAGGCAGGATTCCGTATATGGCGCTCTGGCTTCAGGACCCATTTTCCGAAGATGCTTTGCCAGGTGGTGTGGTTATGTTGCTTGGAACGAGATCCAACTCTCGATTTATTCATGCCAGGAAAAGCGTGCATGAACAATCCCAGTAGAGGCTGACCCTGAGATGGGAGTGTCCGTGTTTGTCAGCTTGGTGACACGAAGGTGAGACAGCTGCCTGGATTTTTCAGGAAGGCTGTGTCACTTATCCTGAACTGCTTTGAATCCTATTTCAAACAGGAGTTAAGTATCACGGCATGCTTAGGAGAAAGAGGCCCTCAATTGATAACTGAACGAAAATGAAGATTCCTAAGGGTGGCCTTCAAAGCCGTCTAAATTCTGCCCTGGCCAGTTTTTCCTTTCACTGGTTTCACTGTAGGCCAACCACTGCTTCCTCCCCAGGCCCCAGAGGCCCCGGTGTGTTTTCAGCCACGTGCCTTTGGACCACTCTTCTGTAGCTACTTTCTTCCAACTCAGGCCCCAGCTCTTCCTCACCCCCTCTTGGTGTCAGGATCACATACGTGATATTAACATAACATTAGCATATTTTAACGTCTGTATTGCCCTCTCCACAAGGTTGTAACCTTTTGGAGATGGCAATAAAGGGGAGAATAGTTTGACTTGATTTTTGCCTTTAACCAAAGGGCGGAAGTACTTGGGATGCTGGTCTGGTTGGGTTTCTGTGGAAGTGTGGATCCACTGTTAATGGGGATGGATTCTTGAAGGACCTTACTGGTTGACAGGTTTTGATTTAACAGGGACAGCAGGTCTAGTGAGTCTGATTGCATTCTTAAGTAGGTAAAGGGGAAAGAGAAAAGAACAGTACCCTCAGAGGTACCACTGAGAAAGAATAACGTCAGACACTTTGTAGAAGAGGGAGTTCTAAGGGTGCCCAGGTGGCTCAGTCGGTTGTGTCGGACTCTTGGTTTTGGTTCAGGTCATGATCTCATGGTTCCCGGGATCGAGGAAGTCTGCCTTGTCGCTGACAGCACGGAGCCTGCTTGGGATTCTCTCCCTCTCCCTCTGTCTCTCTCTCACAAAAGAAAGAAAGAAATGTAAAAAATAAATAAAAGCGGGCCTTCTGGAACAGCCAGCAACATAGAGAAACCTTTATTGACTTCTCAGTAAACACCTGTACTTTTTGCTGCTTTTGAACCTATGCGGTTCTCTACGGTTTGTTCCTCTTTCTCTGTGGGAACCAGCGATGCGCTTGGGTGTCTTAGAGGGTGTTGTAAGTGGTATCTTAAGACAGCCTTACTCTGCCTGGTCTCCGGGCGGGAATTTCAAGAGCACAAAGAAATGAGGGGGTTGACACCTGGAAAGGAGCATCACCTTAACTGCTAACCACATGCCAGGCTCTCAGGTTTTAGATTAAGAAAGTCTCTACTCTCCAGTGACACACAATTCGGCAGTGTAGGAGGAAGTCACTTTAAAAAAGTGTATATGAGATAAGTTATTTATAAAGGAAAGAAGTGAATAAAGAGCTGAGGAAATTGAGGAGTCATGCGTGTGAATCCCAGCACTTGCTTCGCTGTAGGGAGCATCGTGCATAAGCAGGTGGTTCCGGAAGTTGGGTCCTGCAGAATGGATGCCAGCGCTTAGCAGCTCACAGATTGCTGTGCTCCCATCCTTAACTTGTATTTCTGGAGGAAAAACATTTTTTTAATTTATTATTTGAGAGAGAGAGAGAGTGAGCAAGCGAGCACACACACAGGAGGGGCAGAGAGGGGGAGAGAGAGAATCCCAAGCAGGTGCTGAGCTGTCAGCCCAGAGCCCGATGCAGGGCTCTGTCCCACCACGGTGGTGTCATGACCAGAGTGGGAACCAGGAGTCCCACACTTAACTTAACCCACTGAGCCACCCAGGTGCTGAGGAAAATTTTTTATGTCTTATTTTTTTCTCATGAGTATCTTATCTCCTTAGAATTCAGATTGAAAAAATCACATAAGCTCCTAGTATTTGGAATTTTTGCAGAGAATAGTTTTGTGCCCGTCAAAACAGTTTTGGATCTTGGTGTGAGAAACGGGAGCGTGATTCCTCGTTCTCTGCCACCGTGTGTGTCGACTTGAGTAAGTCAGTGTCTCAACTCCATATTCTCATCCTTAAGTGGACTACTGACTGTCATTTTATTTTCAAGAGTAAATGAGATAATATGTGAAACTGCCCTCAATGAGTGGTGTATTGTAGATGCTCAGAAAAACACACCCTAGAGAGTAAGGACAATACCAAGAGATTTACATGAGGAATGTACAAGAAAGCTTTGTGATTCGTAAGGTTCCTTTTTAAATGTTGCTCGATCATTATCTTCACATACTGGTTATTAGACAAATGGCTATGTGTATAATTTGATCTTGGTTCTGAGGGGCATCAGACTTCCTGTTCAGTGAAGTGTTGTTTCAGATTGAGCAGAAAAAGACCAGTGTTTTTGTTCGCATTACAGTAAAAATCTTGCACTGGTTAACCGGTAGTATATTCCATTGGCATAAAAAAAATACCGTTGAAAATTCATTTTAAATGATTATAAACAGTGTAGATTATACATGTAATCTTATTAGAACACATTCTTTATATACATTTCTGTGTAATCAGAGACTTTTTTCTCTTATTCATCACTTAACACAGTTTTGAATAAAAAACTTCACTATTGGACAGTGGTAAGAACAACAGTTAGCTTTTGGAGGGATAGTTAACTATATTCAAAGCATGGCACGACTAGTGTCGTAAATTTCACCACAACCGCATGAGGAGTGGTGGCTGTTATTACAATCATTTTACTTGTAAAGAAATAGATGAGAGAGGTAAGGTACTTTTACTCAAGTTCACATAGTAAGGTGATAGACTAGGATTCAAATCGAAGTCGTTTTTTTTTTTTTCCTTAATGTTTATTTTTGAGAGTGCTAGTGGGGGAGGGAGGATCCTCGTGCAGAGAGAGGAGGGGACAGAGGATCCCCAGTGGGCTACACGCTGTGGGGCTCGTACTCCGGAACCATGAGATCGTGACCTGAGCCGGAGTGGAGTCCGATGCCCAGCCGACTGAGCCCCCCAGGTGCCCTTCACATCCGAATCTTAATTCAAATCAAATACTTTAGCCTGGGCTCTTAGTGACTGTTATGTTGCACTGCAGAGGAGGAAAAGCTCTTCCTCCGCTTTGTTAGGTTTATAGCTGAGGTCTGCGCATCAAACTGATAAAAGCCAGATTAACGGGCGAAAAGACATTTTCTGATGTTAATGTTTTTACATGCATTGGTGCCTCACAGAAAAGAAGTGGAGACCAAAAGAACTGAATAGACTCGGCTTAGGGGTTTATATGTCATGTTAACAAAGGGCAGTAACTTGTGGAAACATGGCTAGGTAGAACAAGGGCTTCGGACCTTTTTTGGGCTGGTAAATGTGGGAAGGTCCCTGGGGAATGTGTGCTAGAAAAGGGTGGTTTAGTAAGCTTTGCTCTGCAGACTCATCGGCTGCCTCTGGTCTTCCTGGCACTTTAGAAGGGAACACCTTTAGGAAGGGGTATTAATGTCACCTGGACAAACGGAAGTTTATGCCTCAGGCAGGCAGAAGGGGTGTCTGCTATTCCTTACTTGCCTTCAGCTCAAAGTAATGCCGTGGCAAAGGGGCATATTTGGGGGTAGCATGCTCTGACCCCCCTCAACAGACTCTATACTTAAGGGCAGTGAGAAAGTTTAAAAGTTCACTTTGCTTGCTGAAAAAAAAATGGGTATTATTGGGATAAATGAAGAATCTTGTTTGTTTTTTTTTTTTCCCACAAAGAAAGAATGCTGTACATCCGTGTCCTGGTGGTGTCATCAGTTGGGTATTCTACTGTCTACTGTGTTAAACGTGATTGCTTTCGATTCCATTTCACTACCTCTTTTCAGGATACAGAGAGTCTTCAGGTTGTTTACATATCATGGAGAAGAGTAAACAATGTAAAGATGATGGTGAGGGAAAGAAGTCCAGCTCAGTCCATGCCTTCTTCTGATAGCCCTTTGGGCAGGTTTGTGTGACTAAAGCAGAATAGTCACCAGAGTGTTGCCATGAAGATAATTATTCATGGAGCATTTTTATCGTCCCCTTCTAATAAAATGAAAAGGAAAAAGGACTCCAGATGAGCTTTTAAGAAATGGGTGAGCCTAAAATCGAACAATTATGATGAATCTAAAATTAAAGAGTTAGGAATAACAAAAAAGCAGTATGTTTTTCATCTGCCTGATTTTGAAGGAACAAATTACCTGCGAAAAAACCTGATTAATGTGATTCGAAATACGTGTACTAGAAGATTCCCAGAATGGATGCCTTAAAAAGTCACTGGTGCACTTAAAGCATTTTACTTTGTTTATTCCAAAACCTCTTACTGCTGAAAATGAGATGCAGCTTTATCTACTTGTGAAAAATAGAAGTGCAACTTAATGATTCAGTAAACTTGTGCTCAAAACCACCTGAGTGCTAAGCCCTGGGGTAGAAAAATGAAGAAGACCCTGCCACGGAAGAGCTTATGAGCTCTAAGGGGTAGGATACGCACACATGCACACAGCGTGTGGATGCTCCCATAGGAGCGAGAACAGGGTTCGTCCTGGTGCAAAAGGGAGTGTGATTAATCCTGGGCCCTGGGTTAGAATGAGAGGGCGCAGGTAGGCTTATGGGTCGTCAATAGAATTGTCGGGGAGGAAGAACTTCCTCTGCCCTGCGGTCCTTCCAGCTGGACTTAGACTCAAGTTGCCATGAGACAGATGAACAGGAGAAAATCAAATTTAATAGGCATATGTATGGGACGCCACACAGGCGGATTGCGAAGATAGTGAGGCCCTGTGGTGCTTACAGGAGCCAAGGACAAGGGAAGGGTCTGCAGATCCAAAGTGGAGAAGGCCTTTAGCAGGAAGCTAAAGGAGATGATTTGAAAAACAAAGGCTGCTCTATTATGCAAATAAGTTTCTTAGGTAGAGAGGAGTCTCTGTTAATTGCTCTCTTCCTCGTACAGGCTCCCCTTTTCAATGCAAATTTAGGCAGTTGAGAGGAGGGGAGAGAGAGAGGCAAGCAGGTATCTTTTCCTGCATCTGCTGGGTTTTGATTACTTTGAACTTGAAATAATCTTTTTGCCAAAGTGGACTATCTTGGGGCAGCTTGCCCTTTTGTGTTTATATTTATGTGTATGGGTATGTTGTAAATTCTTAGAAACTTTTTTTTTTTACATTTAGTGATCACTACACCTGTCTGTCTCGTTGTATACTTAGTAAGGTAGTAATCGCTGTTAAGTATTTTGAGATTCTGCATTCTTAAAAAATGAAAATTTTTTCTTCCTCTCCATGTTAGTAAATTGAAAAACGAACTTTCCACCTAATGAAAGAAATTTGACAATTTCAAATTAGAATGAAAAATTTTTTCTTTGAAATCTGGTAAATCAAGTGAAGGACCTTAAAACTTCATATATATGATACCTAACATTGTAATTCTGTGTTCCTTTCTTTGGTTAGTCAACATTTTTTCAAAGTACTTAAGAATGATATGCAACTATTACAATAAGATTTGCAGTTCATAATTTCATTTACTTTGCTTTTAGATATTTTCAAGTTTTAATTAGGAAGACTACTCTTTTCTAACTTATTTCTGTTGAATTTACAGTGGCAAATGAAAAAACTTAAATAGGCAATCATCCAAATGCCTACTTTAAGATATTATGTTTTGTGAAAGGCTTACCCTTTTTTGTACCATCCTGCATTTCATTTGGAAATAGCTTTTATTTCATATCAAACAGTATTGATATCATATCAATCAATTAATATCATATCATATCAGTTTGATATTCATATCAAACAGTAATCTTTAAAAGTATGATTGATGTATTATGTATTTTCCCTTAAGTGGCTATGAATTCGTTGTTGTGGTTTTTTTCCCCCTTCTGAGTGGTGTAGCTGTAGAACTACATTTTCTCTATCTGTTTTGCCCAATTAAATTCATTGCTTATCTGGGGCGCTTGGGTGGCTCCGTTGGTTGAGCGTCCGACTTTGGCTCAGGTCACGATCTCACGGCCCGTGAGTTCGAGCCCCGCGTTGGGCTCTGTGCTGACAGCTCAAAGCTTGGAGCCTGCTTCATGTTCTGGGTCTCCCTCTCTCTCTCAAAAATAAATAAACATTAAAAAAAGTTTTAAAAAATTCATTGCTTATCTTACTGTCTCTAGCTACTGTAGAGGCCACTTTTAGGCAGCAGGCTTGAGCAATGGAAACTCAAGGCAAAGGGGGGGCCCAGAGCGACCACAAGCTGAACGCAAAGAGGCTCATTAAGTGACCCACCAGGAATGGCCGTAGGCACTAACTAACCAACGGGCTACTGACAGCCAGGCACAGCTACCAAAAACGGGAAAATTCCATACGTTCCCATCCTTCCTCACTCCACCCTGTAACTAAAGCCCCTCACCATCACCTCCTGGAAGAGTGTCTCCTCTGCTGTCCCGCCTGCTGCTTTCTGCAGTGTATTCAGTAAACTTCCATCTCCTTTGCTCCGCCTGGGGTGAATCCTTTCACTGCCTGCGCCACCGGCCCCCATCTAATCAGCACACACCGGAATTACCACAGTCAATCTAAAATAACACCTTTTCATAACTCGTCTGTTATCTGCCCTTCAGAGGCTACAGCCTAGCAGTCTGTTACCCAAGCCCAGAGCAGGATAGCAAAAGGAGGGTCTCTTCTTGTATGGTTCAAGTGCTGACTTCAGCTTGAGGGCAGGCAGGTCTCCAAAGAGTAGTAACCTTTAAATGTGAGTGTGTCATCCAAGGAACTTAAGCCAAAAAACAGTCGCATCGCTGCAGTACCATAAACCCAGTGCATTGTAGCCAATGGACTCGAAGCAGTTCTGGCTTTTTGGTGAGAGAACGGGGATTGCTCACAAACAAGAACTCCCTTTTAACCCTGCGTAGATCAAACTATTGGTTTAGGGTTTTGTTTTGTTTGGTTGGCACTGATTTACTTTATTAATAAAAATTTAAGCAAATATCTAAACAATTATGTATTATAAATTACATGTATAGCACTGAATAGTTTTCTGAGGAAGATACTAGAAATCTCAGTCTGAGTTCCTGACGTCCAGACCTCTATGCCCTCTATTTCCATTTTTCTACAGAGATGCTGGGTTAATGTCATTTTCTTTCTTCTGTTGTTAAGATAGTAATGAAGAGTGTTGCCACCAATATATCTGTGTGGATATCTAAAAAGCCTTGGTTGATTCATAATCTTGCATAATCCATGATCACAAGGTACAGAAACAAAAATGCCCTGAGTAAAAAAATACCACTGTTAGCAGTCCTTTCCTTTAAAGTCTTTAAAAATATACTTTTAACTTCTTTAAATAATTATGAAACATTTACATTTAAGACATGCAGAACTACAGAAAAACTTCTATGAAAACGAACACCTGTGTTCCCACCATCCGGTTTAAGAAATAAAATATGACATCTAAGAGTTGAAGCCACTGTGTACCCTCCCATGTTGAAGCCTCCCCCCTTGCTGGAAGTCACCTGTATCCTGAACTTTCTTGTTCTCTTGTTTTATTTCTTAGTTTTTAATTTTCTTAACTAAGTTCCATGTCCATCATGGGGCTTGAATTCGTGACTCTGACATCAAGAGTCACATGTTCCACCGACTGAGCCAGCCAGGCACCCCAGCGAGCTTTCTCTGTTCTTCACAGAGCTACCGAGAGTCCTAATCATGAACCGTGTTTCCCTGTTACTCACAAAATCACGTTTTAGTCTTGAGTGCGGTATTCAGAAGACTTTCCCATTCTGATTCGGGTCTCCCTGCCCCACCTCACCAGCCCTGCAGGTAGCTTGGTCTGACTGCGATACCGCTAAGATGCCTCAACAGGTCTCAGACACTACCGATTCCATTTCTTCGTCCGCCTTTTCATGAACGTCCTTCCTTCGTCTCATTTGCTGAAATCACACCTAATGGATGCTGCTTCTGCTCCACAGTTGACAGTTCTTTAATATAAAATGTGCCATATTTTCATCAAGTTTGCATTACGTCTCATTACAGTTGTATGTATCCATGGCTGTCTCGGTACACAGTAGGCTTTTTGAAGGGAGGCGTATCTTACAAAAAGGGTTCCGGAGATTGTAAGCGGTCAGTAAATGCTTCTGCTTTTCTCATGAGGATGTTGATCATTCTGTTCCACTCTATGACCTGCTCTGCACTAACTACGATAAACCTGTGCCACTTACGGTCTCTGATGCTTCTGAGAGAAATCTAATCTTTGTTCATCCTGGATGGAGATATTCATGACGTTGCCGATTCTTTGACCTGTTTTGTTACAGTGGTGCATGTTTTGAGATGTTAAAGTAACGTTTCTTTCTGTTTTATCTTTCAGATATTGCTATATGGAGATTTGCCAAAAAATAAAGAAAACATAATATATTTAGCAAATCATCAAAGCACAGGTTTGTATTTCATTTGCATGAAATGTAGGTTTTCTACAGAAAGTAGATGGGCTTTCAAAGTGATGTTTTTATTCCTCTAAATGAATTTTTGTTGCTGTTAAAACATGAATTTTCAATGCAGACATTATATCATGATCTTATATTTTTATGATTTTACTTTTTTGGAAAGTCAGGAATATGAAAACTGGATTTTCCTAAACTTACCCTTCTCCCTTGAATGGGTGTAAATAAGCCATTTTCTTTCATGTATTCTGTTTCTTTGAATAGTTCTTTAAATAATTTATGCCTTCTTTTTTAAGTTATGTTTCTGGAAGTAAAATTGGGTCAAAGGGTATACACATCTTACATATTTGACTGTTAAGTTGCAGAAAGGTTGTGCTAGTAAGTGACTATTCCTTCCCTAAAGACAGTACTGTATTAATTTCTAATATCTGCAGTTCCTTTTGCCTCATCAAATGTTTTGCTTTAATTATAGCTTGCTGTTCTGTCCGAAGAAACACAGAAGACTCTGGTCTTCGATTATAGTGCAGTGTATACTTTAAGGCACTTTAAAAAAAAACTTCTTATTTTGAAATAATTATAGATTCTCAAGAAATTGCGAAAATAGTATATGGAGTCCATGACCTCTTAATCAATTTCCCCAGGGATGGCGTGTTATGTAGCTGTTGTACAGTATCGAAACCCAAGAAACTGGTCCTGGTTCAGGTACTTTTTAGTTCAACAAATAATTCAGTCCAGAGGAAATCCCACTTCTTTTTATCAAACCCGTAACTGCTTCTGATGCGCACTCGCCAAAGTCCATTTTTATTACTTTAAAAAATGTAGTACCCAGGAGTTCAAAGCCATACCAGCCTGATGGACGATTGTACCGTAATGGAAAATCACTTCAGCCTTGGCTGTTTATCTTCCTCCTGTCAACGGTGTACCTTCACGATTATGATTTGGTTGCTTTTATCACTGCCTGTGCCCTAGGTAAGGTAGAGGAAGGAGGCAGAGGTTGAAATGCATTTTTCTCAGTTTTGCTCATTGGTGATTATGCTCTGCTTTATGGGACAAGAGTTGATTTTATGGGACAAGGGTTGATAGGAGTTTTGAGGCAGCCGAGCCACAAGATGACAGTCAGTGTCTGCTTCTAACTCTGGCCTGTAGGGCAGGCCAGGGATTTCAGTGTTTCTCCGGTCGTGCTGGGCTTCCCTACCACCAGCGTCCTGCTCCTGCTGTCTGCTGCCGATGACGCATTTCTCCCGGGCTTCTAATCTCTGAATGTGAAGGACTCAGGGGTCCAGGGTAGGGAGCGGCTCATGCTAGCCCAGATTTCCTTTGCATTGACCCACTGGTTAATTTCATTAAAGTTTTTTTTGGCCTAAGAGGATTCTGTCTTCAGATTCCTTGTTCAGGTTCCCTGCCCCCCCCCCCCCCCCCCCCCCCCCCCCCCCCCCGTTTTCCAGGTTTCAGTGTGGAAATAGTTGATGAATGGCACCGTGGAGCTAGCGTGAACACATGCCTGGAGGCGGTGGGGACAAATGGTAACAATAAGATGAGAACCGCTACTGTCATGCCAGTGTGGGTGCTTCCTACGCGCTGGCCTTTATATACGTTACTTCAGAGGGAGGGCTTTTGGAAGAGAGCGGTTTTGTTTTGTTTCCTGCTTGTGTTTGGAGCTAGAAAGCAATATGGGAAGTATGAGCTCCACAGTCAGCCCACAACTGGCCTGAAGAAAGGTCTCACTTCCCAGGTTGGAGAGCCATGCCCTCGTCCCCTTAACCTGACCCCGAGGGCCTCAGACTTCCTGGTAGTGGGTCCTATACCAGTCAGCCTTCAGGATTGGAGAAAGGCGCTTTTCTGAATGCCTGTTTAAAAACCCACAGCTTGGGAACGTAACCAGATAGTGATTTTAAATTACGTTAGAATTGCCGGTTTTAGTCAGAATATGAAGGAATATGCCCAGAAAAATGAGCACATACAAATTTGTGTGTAGTTCCCGGTTCCAGAGGCCCCCAAGGCTTATGCATGTCCACGGGTCATTGGCCGGTGGTGTCTGGGTGCCCTTTTTGAAACCCCTCTGAGATTATTAACCGCAAATGAGTATCTAAAAACGTAACTAGCAGAAAGAATATTTCCGTGTTCACCTTAGACTTTCCAGCCCACCATCTGCAAGGCCTGCCCGAATCTGAATCTCTTCTCGGCCTGACCTTCCAGACAACTGACATTTTAATTAGTTTGTCTTCTCTGTTGTTTTCACTTGATGTGTCCTTCTTAGTCTCTTGTAACTTCTCTGCTGTGAGGATATAGGGGCCATTCTTCCTTCCCCTCAGCCTGTTTAAAGATCTGCTTTTGACACTGTTTGCCTCAATCTCATGAAATGCACCCTTTTCTTGGTTTAAGTGACATTTGTCTTGACTGACCGCATATGTGGTGAGTAGATGATCATAAAAAGACACGGGCTTTGCAGTCAGACCCTCGTTCATAAGCTGTTCCGCAACAGGCTGTGTGACAGTGGGCAGATTATCTAGCTTCTCAGCCTTCCCCGTAGGCAGTGAGTGATGTCTACTGCTCAGGGTTTGGGGGCAATTTCCATAGGCTAGCTTCTGGTTTCTCAGCCCGCCTGGCTTATTGGGGCCATTTCGCGGGCGGGCGGGGGGTGGTGGTGATGATGGTGGTGATGATGATGATGATGATGATGATGATGATGATGACGATGGTGGTGGTGGTGGTGGTGGCGGCTGAGGAGCAGTGCAGTGCTGAATACACCCTACGCAAGTGCGTCCTGCCTGGTGTGTCTGACTTTGGGCCTCTTGTTACATAATAACGTAGGTGAGAAAAGCCTGGCTGTTCTTGCTATCCCTCCTCACTGCCCTCTCTTTTAACAAGTTGATGGGAATGATGACACTGCCTTGGCTGGATCGCTGTTGAGGAATTCTTATGTAGCCACATTTCTTGATCTCTTCATTAGCGTATTCTTGCCGGAAAATAAATGGTGAATAGTTACTGTAAAGGTACCTATTACCATCGCTGCTTTCAGTAACTCCGCTGTCGTCTAGAAACCCTATCAGAAACCTAGTTGAGAACAGTCAGGAGAAGTAAAGGTCATCGAGTAGCAAAAATTGATGGCACAAAGTGTGTGTGTTTTGACTACTAAAGCTTTTCCACTAAAACTTGCAAAAGTTTAAAGTCCTAGCCTAGGAGAGTTAGTACCGACACGACGGATTTCACACTTCGTCTTCAGAGTCCTCGGGAGATGCTTTCTTGGCCCTGTATACCATGCTTATTTCAATATAAAAATGTGTCACGAAAACCCCTCCAAACTTTAAAAAGAAATTGTTCCAGGAAAAGATACCCTGTCTTCTTTTTAGCCTTTGATTTAGAATCCCAAATATGTCCCAGGATGTATTACAGCCTTGGAACCATGCATTTAGTTCTCAGAATTTATTTACATCAGGTACCATTATAACAAGCTGGTTCATTTGGTTTCCGGGACATAATCAGAAAGAGAGGTGTTTATCAGTGTTGTTTAGGTGATTTTAATTGGAAGGAAGGGGGTTGGCCGTTGGCCTCCATAGGAAGTTACGTGCTGGACAGTAGGTGGTAGTTGATGGTTCTTTAGCATAGGGACGTCCAGCCGACGTGGCTCCTAGGGTCCCTGCTCGGAGGGGAGCGTCTGCATCACTCTCTCTGTCCAAGGAGAGCCTTAATAGAATTCATGCGTGTAATTTTAACTTAGATCCTTGAGAAAGAACTTGTGAATGAGAAAAAAGATTAAAAAGAGATTTATAATCATGGAATGTTTTTCCACAAGAATAATTTTTGGAGTTCCAGTGGCTAAGTCTTCAGGGTATTCTCCCCGGTATGACGTGTTGCCCAAAGGATTCGCACAGCCGTGACTCTGCGAAGGTCTGTCCTTTTTGGTTTAAACTAACACTAGCTCCTTTAATTCCCAGGCTTTTATTTGCCCCAGATTTTAACATTTTTTCTCTAATTCAGTCCTTTTGTTCCGGCTTCTCAGGCCCTGGATACGCCTGTGGTAGTAGGACTGTATATTTTTCAGAGATTCTTACCGATTTGTTTTTCCACATAGCCCATTCTCTGCTTCAGTTTTCATTCTTCTTGAAGAGATGGGGTAGTTCATAGCCCTTGGCTTTCCAAGCAGAATCTTTGGGCTTCAAGACTTCCTACCGTTTGCCCCCTTCGTGTCATTTCCTCTGACTCTTTGCACCGTGTCCTCAGTTTACCACCTTCTGCACACGCTTGCCCGGTTCCGATTCTTTGCTTCGGCCGGGGCTGGTCTTTCTACTGGGAATTTCTTCTATCTTCCTAGAAGTTGTGTTATTATTAACACACTCATGTCTTCTTATTTTTATTTTTGTGACCCCTTAGTAGTAAGTTACCTGCGTAATGACACTAGCAGCCTGGGTCCGTGTCCTGTGGTTCTGTAAGGACCACTCACCTGCCCAGCACAGCCGTGAACTTCAAGTGGGTGTTCATTCTGACATTACAGCCTAGGATCGGGTCCCGAAATTCTTCAGTCAGGACAGTGTCCTTGCCTTTTGTCGTGCATGTTAGTACATACACAATATTTAGTTGCACCTCACCGTTTCACTGAACCACTTTTTGCTGATAATTTCGTCCTGTTTTTTAGACTAAGAATTAGAGGAGCTTTATTCCTTGTTCACGCCGCTTTTGTGTCACTCGTAGTGGTTTGTGACTTTTTTGCATTTTATCTGTGGAATAAAAAGCCTTTCAAGTAATGCGGGGAAAAAAAAAACACCAACAAAAAAAAATTAAAAAATGGAATTTGTAATTTTTTAAAAGTCTGCATTTGTTACAAAGTAACTTTAAAATTCTAATCATACTTTCCAAGTACATTCCTAGTATACTCTTGGGAAGAGGCTTTTTCTGTCTCTGTGAAGGGAATGCTGGAGTTTACATATGGATCGTTCACGCATTCGTTTGTGTCTTTGCAGTGGACTGGATTATTGCGGATATTTTGGCCATCAGGCAGAATGCTCTTGGACATGTACGTTATGTGCTGAAAGATGGGTTAAAGTGGCTTCCACTGTATGGGTGTTATTTTTCTCAGGTAACTTTTCCCATACTTTTTCATATATCTCTACCTGATAAAAATTTTAGATTTAGAACGCTAACATGCACTTAAAAAAAATGTATAGGTTGTTTTGTTTATTTTTTAGGTTCAATAACTTACTCCAAATGGAAGTCATTTCATTTGGCATTTTTAATGGTGGGTATCTGTATACATATCTGATCACCTAGGTGGGTACATAACATAAATACAAATGTACAAAAATCAAACAACTAGGAAAAATTAAAGGCATAGAATTTGAAGGACGATTACCTTAAGAAGCTAATAGTAAAAATTAATCATGATCAGTAACACACTAAAAAACAGCGAGCTGTATATGCGAAGTGCTTAGCATGAGTGTCAGACACATGATGAATATTTAATAAATGAAATTTTCCAAAATGCCTTTTATTTACTTCTCAAGCCATAAATTTGGTCAAGCCACTTGTCTGCTCAAAAATGTGTGTTTCTCAGCTGCATCAGGTCCTGGTTGCTATGCAGGCATTCACGGTCCACCGTGACCTATCTCCCTGGAACCCACTTTCCTTTTGTGAGCCTGAATTGGTTTCTCCCTCCCTATCCTTCTTCAGGCTGTCCCTTCAGTTCAAGGTAATAGGCTCTCCTCTGCCTCCAAGGCCCAGTTTAGATGCTATTACGAAACCTTTCCTGCGCCTGGAAGTTTCCTCCTCCCTGCTTTTATCTTAGGCTGTCTTTATTATTACACTCCTCAGGTTCTCCCATTATCATTCTTGCATATGTATTTTACTGCACCAATAATTTTTTTAAGTTCCTTAAGGAAATATACCTGTTTCTCACTTTTGTAGCTTTCATATACCTGGGAAAGAACCCAGATGTTTTTGAAATAAAATAGACTGTAATAAGCAAGTTAAACAACAGGAGAGAAATAGTATGTAAAGAATAGACATAAGGTCTCTCCCAACTCGGAGAAATTTTACTTGCGGTTTATGCATCCCGTGGCTTTTAATTCTAACGAGTTGGTGAAGAAGGAGTTTCTTCTTCGCAGTCCTCTCTGGGTGAATAATGGCATGCATTGTGTAGAGCACGTGGAGTTCTTCCTGTGCACCCAGGCAAAGTCAAATTCAGCCAGCTGGTTTATTTTACAGCCGTGTTCGAATTAGCACAAGCAGGTACAGATAATATGGTGACCTGATGCAAAGTTTTGATGAAGTACACTCACGAAGTTTAAATAAGGATGCCTTCATGTGCATGAAAGTGCCTGTGTCAGTCAGCCAGGGCTGCCCTGACAAAGTACCACAGACTGTCTCAAATGACAGACATTTATCGCCCCACAGTTCGAGAGGCTGGGGGTTCCAGATGCATGTGTCATCAGGATCACTTTTTCCTCCGTGTCTCTTCTTTGCTTGCAGTTGGCTGCTCTGTGTCCTCCCTGTGCACGTACCTGTTGGTGACCTAATCTCTCCCTATAAGCCACAGCCCTACTGGATTGGGGCCTACCCTTAGGACCTCATTTAACCTTCTTAAATGCCCCATCTCCATAGACCATCACTTTGAGGGTTAGGGCTTCAACATACAAGTTTTGGAGGAACACAATTTGCGTTCATAACAGTGTTACAATAAACATCTGTAGCTGGGTCGGTTTTAAAAATCCCTAAAGATCCGGGTGCCTGGGTGGCTCAGTTGACTTTGGCTCAGGTCATGATCTCGTGGTTTGTTAGTTTGAGCCCCACGTCAGGCTCTATGCTGACAGCTCAGAGCCTGGAGCCTGCTTCAGATTCTGTGTCTCCCTCTCTCTCTGCCCCTCCCCTGCTCATGCTCTGTCTTTCTCTCTCTCTCTCTCTCTCTCTCTCTCTCTCTCTCTCTCTCTGTCTCTCAAAGATAAATGAACATTTATTAAAAAATCCCTAAAGATCATGAGTATTGACATTTTATGGACACTTTGAGTGATTCTGCGTCATTGGAAAAATTGAAAGCTAAGAATTATGTTACTGATCGACTTTTTTATTTTAAAAATATATTTTTGAGAAAGAAAGTATTTTTGTTTTAACTGTCAACAAAACTGTATGTTCCTGTATTTTCTGGGACTGTGTAGCACACAGTTTTTATTTCAATTATGTTGAAACCTAGGGGCAATTTCAGCTAAATGTTCGTTAGATGGTAATATTTCAGTGTATTAGGAACAGTTCAATTCCTAGGATGTAATTTTATTCTTTACTTTTGGGGAGTCAAGTTACCTTTTGGATGGCTGGCCGCTGGATATTTTAATAGTAAATACCCCCGTTTTTTTCCACGTGGCAGCATGGAGGGATCTACGTAAAGCGCAGTGCCAAGTTTAACGAAACGGAGATGAGAAAGAAGCTGCGGAGGTACATGAACGCAGAGACTCCAGTAAGATTATACTTGTTTTTCTTTTCCTTTTCAAGTCCAGTGTTTAATTTAAGAACTACATTACAAGTTAAGAATTGTTTAGTCCGCGGGTCATAAACCACTGAGCTTTGTTTAGGCAATAAGAAGCCTCGGGATACAGGTGAGATCTTGGCGGGCCGAGGCGAAGAGGCGGCAGACGAGTCCGTGCTTGCGGGAGACCGTGGGTCCCGGCTCCGAGGCGCGGCAGGAACGCGGGTGTCTGGGCCGTGAGCGGAAGCCTGGGCCGCACGCGGGACCTTGCCCTTGGGCTGCTCACTCCTCGTCGTCAGTATCGCCTGTGGTCTCAGAGGAAGCAGCTTTCCTGTGCGTGCGCATAAACAGTGATTGCTTGTGCATAGTGAGTTATTTGACAAGTCAAAAGGGTGTGAGGAGCTGCAAGTGAAGAATCATTCAGTGTAAGTGCAATTTGGGAAACCTTTGCTCCCTAAAAAAGGAATCTCCATATTCTCCCCGAAGAATGCTACTTGCGGCCCGGTGACACCTTGACCTGTAGTCCCCGGCGCTTGGGAGCCTAGCACGTGTCCCCCGTCAGGTCTCGTGTTCTCTCCGCCTTCCTTCCTCGGCAGGGCTCGTGGGTGGCAGGCCAGAGCTCGTATTTAAAGACGAGTTTCCACAGTCAGCTGACGGAGGCCCTGACATTCACAGTTTTTGCCCGTAGACATGTCTGGTTGTTTCGACCGTGTATCCCGGTTCGTCCTCTCTGAACTGGCATTTGTGGCTGGGGGACTGTCACTAATTTTGGAACATTACGGCTCTTAGTTCATTAAATGTTACTCCTGCCCTGTTCTTTCTTCTCCAGTTACATCTGCTTTGGGCCCTCTGTTCCACAGTCCTTGCATGCTGTGTGTTTGTTTGTTTTTCTTCACACTCTTTCCCTGTTGTGTTCCAGCTTAGGTCATCTCTGTTGACCTGTTGTCATGTTCATGGACTGTCCCCTTGGCTTGGCCCCGTCTGCTGATGAGCCAGTGCAAGGCATTCTTCACGTCTGTTCCTGCTTCTCATTCCCAGTGTTTCCCTTTGCTGCTGTGTCACCATGTCTGGGTCCGTGCTAAAGTATCCATCTGACCATGAGGCTCGCCCACCCCATCTACTGGGCCCTTGGTCGTGTCGTTAGTAGTTACTTTAAATCCCCCTTCTGGTAATTACAGCATCTCGACTCTCCCTGAATCTGAAATTTTTGATTGCTCGGTTTCTTCAGACTGTGCATTACCTTGCCTTTGCTTTTTTATACCTTCTGCGATTTTGTGGAAAGTTGGGCCTCTTGAGTAGGACAGTCAAGATAGAAGTAGTTTTGGTACCCGAGAATGGGTACACTTTTCTTTTTTGCTAGGACTTCATGGAGGGCTGGAGTCCATCTAGTCAGTTTTCCTGGATTTGGGTTTTACTATTGCAGTAATGTTTTTCACAGACTTCAATTACTGTAGCATTCGTTACTCTGTGTTTAGGGTGGGAGGTGCTTTGCTGAAGATTTTTCCTTTGCTTTTTTGCACTACACGTAGAGTTGGTGTCCTTTCTGCGTCTGCCCCAACAGAAATCTTCCTAGTTTGGCAGGGGTGGAGGGTGAGGGGGAGAGGGTCTTAGGGGTGGAGCCTTCTCCGATCCTGCCTTGCTCCCAGCTCTGAGTCTGTGCCCAGGATGGGTTCCTGCCCCATCCTCTGTGGAGCGTTTTTCCTTTCTGTTCATTTCCCCCAGCTGCAGGGGATTTTCAGCACTTTGAGAATTTAAGAATGTCGTCCCACGGGAGAGAGAGAGGCGAGGGCTCCGTGCTGGGTGCCGGGCTGTGTGCTTCCCCAGCCCCAGCTGCTGCTTCGGGTCCCCTCAAGCCTGCCTCATCATCTTCATTCAGGGTGATGTTGCCAGATGTTGCCCTGACCCAGGTTTTCTTTCTCTTTCTTTTCTTTTTTGGGGTGTGTGTGTGTGTGTGTGTGTGTGTGTGTGTGTGTGTGTGTGGTCTGTGGAGTAGACCTTGTGAGTTGTGGTAAATCTGTGGTAAATCCTCCTGTGTCTGCAGCCCCCAGGGGTTCTTCTGGAGAACTAGCTCACATTCAGCCTTTTGCAATTTGTTAGAATGTTAACCGAATCTTTTTATTGGCATCTGTTGGCATTTGCCCAAGTCAACGAGCGCACGATCTCGTCTCTCTTTCGAATTGCTTCTTCCCTTAGATCTCCAGGGGGGTTGGTCACTGTGCAACCTCAACTCTCCGGAGGGTTCACTTTGCAGATTGTCCAGTGTTTTGTTGTTCTCCTTTTAATAGTCTTTGTCCTAAGCCTCCTCTTTTTTGTTAATATGTTCTAAAACTTGGGATAATCTTAGATTTACAGAAGTTTTGCATAGATAGTACGGAGTTCCCATTTATTCTTGGCCCAGTTTTAATGTTAACGTTTAATATTAAAATCTTTCCTAACCATGGCACATTGTCAAAACTAAGAAACGTTGGTGTCATCCTGTTAATTGAACTATTCAGTTTCTCCAGTCTTTCCGCTGGTTAGTCCTTTCTTTTGTTCCAAGATGAGTCCACTGTACCCCAGATCCGTTTAACACCTGTGCTTTAAGTTGACTGTACTTTTCATGGCGTGCTGTACTATGCAGTTACTATCAAATCTGCCATTTTTGTTTTAATCGTCAAACTTATTTCTTTAAATGTTGAAGGCATCATTTAAGAGATGTATGGAGTAAATATGTGTTTAGTGATCTCAGTATGTGAAGCCTTGTTACTTTCTCCCAGTTCCTGCTCATGGTACTTTCTTTCCCTGTGTGCTTGGTTATCTTTATTTGCTGCTGATTGTATTTGGAAAATTATTTGTGGAAGTCAGCTCAAAGCTTAGAAAGTGCCTTCCTCCAGAGAATATTTGCATTTGTTTTAGCTGGCCCCCTTAAGGCTTCTCTAGTCTGAGCCCATCCAAACTAGATTGTGAATTTGAGGTTAACTGGACCAAGATTGCAAATCCACGTGAGACTGATTTTGATGTCTGGTTTATTTTTGCCCCGAAAGTGTAGCCAATGATGTTCTCTTCACTTCTTTTCCCTCTTAATAGAAGGTCCGTGCGCTTTGATTTTTATTCCCCTCACTTTTCAGTCTGTTAAAGCAAAAGTTGTGTGGTATGCTTACTTCTGCTTTACTGTGTTTGTGTTAATTTTGGTCTTATTATCTTGTCAGCTCTTTGATAGTTTTAAAATGATGTTATATCTAGCTTTTTAAATTTTCAGTGGGAAGTCCTGTTCACATAACCTAGTTTTTTACTTTGGGAACCTGTCTGTTTTTCAAGGCAAAAGACTAGCTTTTTGATGTTCATGCAACAGTGTTGAACAATAGACTGGCAGTGCGTGAGTGGTTGTCACTTTGAGGCCACTATGGTCTAAGGTGTGGATTCTTAGAATCTGTACAATTGTGTCAGCTTTTCATATTTAAGCACCGTGAAACAGACTTTCTTTGTTATTTAATCTGTTGTTTCTGGAAGTTAATCAAGTAACTGACATGGTAGAATGTATGAAATAAGTCCACTTTCATAGGGCTAAATATCCTCATAGGAATCTTTCCCGATTAAATCAGCTTTTATCATTATTAGTATAATTTGAGAGACTGCAGAATTTTGTTTCCAAAAAATATATCTGCATTATAAATTACTAAGAAATATATCTACTCAGTAATTACAGCTGGGACAATATTTTCATATGGTACTTACCAGTTGTGGGTGCAAATGAAACATTTGTAAAAATCACTACTTCATCTCTAGAAGTCATAGAGTCAACATTTGAGCTAATACAGTTTATGGCACGAATATTAGAGTCTTACACTTTATTGTTGTTTTTCAGACTTTTTTTAAAGTAGTTTTTAAAATTTATTTATTTTGAGAGACAGCGCAAGTGGGGGAGGGGCAGAGACAGAGGGAGAGAGAGAATCCCAAGCAGGCTCCACACTGTCAGTGCAGAGCCTGACACAGGGCTTGAACCCACAAACTGTGAGATCATGACCTGAGCTGAGATCAAGAGTCGGATGCTCAACTGACTGAGCCCCTGGTTTTCCAACTTTTACTCAGGTTCCTTCTTAAAATGGAGGCAGCCTCAGGGATAGGAGTGTTGGCTTCGAAATCACATTTGTTGACTCTCAGATCTGCCATTTAAACTTTGGTACTTTGCACAAGTCACTTAACTTTTCTAAGCTTGTTTTCCTTATATATCCCATCTATTCATAATTACTTAATTTGGTAGCTGGGATTAAGTAACATGTTTGAAAACGATGCTTATCGTATTAGTTTACTATTGCAGCTATAACAAATGACCACAAGCTCACTGGCTTAAGTCACACAAATTTTGGCTGTGGCAGCAGGAGCAAAACTACACAAGTAGGACCACACCACACCACACCAGACTAAGAAGTTTCTGTGCAACAAAGGAAGTAATTCACAAAAGGAAAAAACCTACAGAATGGGAGAAAATACTTGCAAACTGCGTATCTGTTGTTAATTTCCAAAGTTAACCTGTAATTCACTAGCATAAAAGCCAATAACCCAATGAAAAAAATGGGCGAAGAACTTGAATAGACGTTCATCCAAAGAAGGCCTACAAATGGCCGACAGGTGTATGAAAAGGTGTTCCACCTCACTCATTGTCAGGGCAATGCCAGTCCCAGCACACGGACGTTAACACCTAACACCTGTTAGCATGACTGTCCGCTAATGTCAGAAGATCAGGGTTGGAAGGGATTTAGAAAAAAGAGAACCGTTAGATGTTTCTGGTGGGGCTATATATTAGAACAGCCGTTATGAAAAACGGAATGGGGTTTCCTGAGAAGTTTAAAAATAGAAATATCATATGTAGCAATCAACTTCTGGGTGTATATCCAGAGGAAAGAGTATTTCCTGCTCTCTTGTTCACTGCAGCATTATTCACAGTAGCCAAGGTATGGAAACAACCTAAATGTGTATCAACAAATGAGTGAATAAATAGTATATAGTATGTATACACAACGGAACATCTTTCAGTGTTAAAAAGAAGGAAGTCCTGTCACTTACGACAGCACAGATGAACCGTGAGGGCATTACACTAAGCGAAATAAACTGGACACAGAGCGACAAATACTGCATGGTCTCACTATAGGTGGGATTTTAAAAAGTTGAATTCATAGAACGGTGGCTTGGGGGTTGGGGTTCGGGGGAATGGGGAATATGTTAGTCAAAGGGTACAAACTTTCGGTTTTAAGAGGAGTAAGTTCTGGTCACGTAAGGTACAGCGTGGTGACCATAGTTAGTAATGCCGTATTGTATACTTGAAATTTGTTAACAGAGCAGATTTTAAGCACACACAAAAAATGTGGTAACTATGCCACATGGTGGATATCTTAATTACTTTGTGGTGATCATTTCACAGTGTCTATGTGCATTAAAACATCACATTGTGCACCTTAAATGTATACAATTTTTATTGTCAGTCATACCCCAGAAAAGCTAGAAAAAGTGACAACATTATCTTCACCATTCCAGAGATGAGCAGTGCAAACTGGGTCTCACTGGACAGAATCACAGTGTCTTTGGGGCTGAGGTCCTCTGGAGACTCTAAGGGAGAATCCATATTCTTGCCTTTTTTGGATTCTAGAGTTTGCCCTCATTCCTTACCTCATGACTTCTTCTGTCTTCAGAGCCAACAGTGGCCGGGCTGGTCTTTTTTTGCCAGCATTCTGGTTCTGACTCTTTGGTCTCCTTCTTTCCTGTTTAAGAATGCTCATTGTTAACACGGGGCACACCGGGACATTCTAGGCTAATCTCATTGTTGTGCAGTCCACAGTCAGCAGCTCTAAGACCCCTGCCACGTTCCATAATGTCCGCAGATTCTGAGGGTGAGGATGTGGACGTTTTGGGGAGGGGACATTATTCTGCCCGCCACATGCATGTATGCATTTACATGACTTTGTAGTTTTTCTAATCATACATGTAGCACTTTCATGCTTAAATTATAAGCTCTTTGAGAGATTGTTACTTTGTATCCTGCTGCTTTTTTGCATTTTTTTTCTCTGTAAATGTAATGAGTTGAATGTGTCTGGTCGTTATTTTAGAAAAACCTTTTTTAGGGGCGCCTGGGTGGCGCAGTCGGTTAAGCGTCCGACTTCAGCCAGGCCACGATCTCGCGGTCCGTGAGTTCGAGCCCCGCGTCAGGCTCTGGGCTGATGGCTCAGAGCCTGGAGCCTGTTTCCGATTCTGTGTCTTCCTCTCTCTCTGCCCCTCCCCCGTTCATGCTCTGTCTCTCTCTGTCCCAAAAATAAATAAACGTTGAAAAAAAAAAATTAAAAAAAAAATAATAAAACGTTAAAAAAAAAAAAAAAAAAAAAAAGAAAAACCTTTTTTAAAAGTTGTGGTTTGCCAGACTGCATTAATTTTGGGGGAGGAAAGCAGAGATGAACCATCTTGTTTATATTCTGCACATCTCAATCCGAAATGGCTTTTCATTTAAAGAGAGAGAAGTAACTAAAAGATGTCTAGCTAATCAAAGTTTGTTAAGTTCTGAGATACTATTTCCATATAAATATGTCTGCTTTGAAAATACTTAGTGAACTAGATAGAATTTTAAAAACCAGAGGGGAAGGAAACAATATAAAGAGCCTGCCACGTGGTGCTTAATATTCTCACGTGTAGGGGCGCCTGGGTGGCTCAGTCGGTTGAGTGTCTGACTTCGGCTCAGGTCATGATCTCGCGGTCCATGAGTTCGAGCCCCGTGTCAGGCTCTGTGCTGACAGCTCGGAGCCTGCAGCCTGCTTCGGATTCTGCACCTCCCTCTCTCTCTGCCCCAACCCACTGGCATTCTGTCTCTGTCTCTCTCATAAATAAATAAACATTAAAACAATTTTTTTTTAAATTCTCACGTGTTTCCTTTTATCTCTCAGCTATCCTGAGTCTTCATTTGGGAATGAAACTGAAACTCAATTAAAAGTAAATTAACTTATCCAATGCATGGAGGAAAGGCTATTTTTAATAGAAAGTCATCAGTTCCATAACTGGTTGAATATGAGTATATTTTAAACTCTTAAGAAGCTCTTTTCTTTTTGAATGGAATTTTAATATGGAATTGCTCACTGGTTTCCATTAGACGCTGAAGCATCTGTGCTTAGAATGGTTCATCGCATCTTGAATATTGATCTTCTGTGCAAAGTCAGTCCCTGTTAAAGGAAACAGAATCTCTGGTTCCTTCCAAATGAAACTTTAGCAGAGTAAAAGATTTCTGTGCACACTAGCAGTAATCTACATGATTTGGTTTGTTTGGAACTGTCAGTTCTCTGTCATTCCTGGGGCTTCCCTGTCCTTGAGCGGGAATTTTCCTTAACTGAGAAGTGGGTCCAGAAATGTCACACTGCTTCGTGGTAGTTTTTTCATGCCCTGATGCTCCATGTTTAGTCCTTCCTGTCCTCTGTTGCCACCTTCTCCGTTTCCATGGGAACTAAAGAAGACAGCTGCCTTTTTTGTTAGCAGTGTGAACGCAGTGCTAAGGAGGTCATCAGATGCGAACCGCGGAAGGAGGAAGGAAGTTTGACTTGGCGGTCTTGACTCTACGTCTGCTATGTGCCACAGTCTGCTGGTGCTGGAGAGAGCCAGACCTGCCTTGGTCGCACAGCCTCTAGGGGCAGTTGTTCTCGAGAATGAGGTGCTTAGCTGCATCTGGGGTCGCGCTCCCAGCTGCTCCTGTCATGTGCCTTTCTTCAAACCACATACGTCCTCTCCCTGCCATCTCACGTTTCTAAAGCAGATGTGTTTTACTTTTAACAACAGCAAATCGCACTGTTATTTTGTGCCAAGCACTGTGTTAACGTAGATTACACAAGTTATCACCTTTTGTCATTACAGTATGTAAACTGTCATTTCATCTTGTAGACAGGGAAGCTTAAGGCACAGAGGGGATGAGGAGGTCATCCCAGGGATCGGGGCCTGCGAGTGGAGTCTGGGATGTGAAACTGAGCATCCAGACTGTTGTGTTGTGTGTGCTTTGGTTACAGTCTTTGTAGATATGATTTCCTATAGAAGATCGCCCGCTTTGTGGAGTAACGGGCGGGTTTGGGCATTAAAATGTAACTGCTAAGAATTTGCATCTGTGGCTTGCCCTTTCATATCCTAACAGAGTCTTCAAAAAAGTTTTAAGATTTTTGCCTAAGTGCAGTTTATTGATTTTTCTCTCCTAAAATTTTTGCCTTTTCTGCCCTAGTTTAGAAGGTTTATAGTTTGTTTCAGCATGCATTTAGGTCTCTGGCCCGTTTCGAGTGTATATCTGGTGTAAGGCCAAGGCTCCTGTGTCTAAATACGGATATCCGTCACCACTTATTGACAAGGTTATTCTTTTCCCCATTGTTTGAAATAAATTGATTTCATATATACAGGTCTGTTTGTGAACCATTTATTCTGTTGGCACTGATCTATATGTGTATCCCCATGCCCGCACTACACTATCTTGATTACCCTTGCATTACAGTAAGTTTTGAAATCTGGTGTAGTTAAGTCTTCTAAATTTGTTCTTTTTCAAAGGTGCTTGGCTGTTTTCGATCCTTTGCATTTCCATATAAATTCTGAAATCAGTTGTCAATTTCTGCGTAAAAGCTTGCTGGTTTTTTACTTCAATTGCATTAAATCTGTAGATCCATCTGGGAAGAAGTGATATCACAACGATATTAAATGTTTGGATCCAAAAGCACAGTATTTAGGTCTTCTTTAATGTCTCCCAGCAGTGTTTCATGGTTTTAGAGCATACAAATTTACACACATTTTGCAAAAGTTAACCACATTTGCCAAAATAAATTCTTAGTTTCCTGTCTTTTGACACTATTGTAGATGGCATTTTTAAAAATTTTATTACATGCTGATAGCGTGCAAACATACGGTTGATTTTTGTATATTGATATTTTCTTCTGTAACCTTGCTAAACTTATTTATTTTCTAGTAACATCTAAAAATAGTGACGTTTCTTAGGATTTCCTACATGGAGAGTCATGTCATTTGTGTATAAGTACAGTTTTATTTCTTTCTTTTAATCTGGATGCCTTTTGTTTTTTTTGTTTTTTTTGTTTTGTTTTTGTCTTGCCTGGAGTGCCCTGGCCAGAACCTCTAGTCTAGCTTTGACCAGAACTGGTGAGAGTGGGTGTTCCTGCCTTGTTCTGCATCTATGGCACAAGCACTCATTCTTTCCCCATTCCTTAGGTCTCAGACCCACCATGCATTCAGTCACCCTCTTGTTACTCTCCTTCATAGCATCTTGCTCTTTTTCTACACGGTCCTAGAAGTGTAATTACATTTTTATCTTATTTCGTTTAAGTTTATTTCCAGTGAGACAGAGACAGTGCAAGTTGGGGAGGGGCAGAGAGAAGGAGAAACCCAAGCAGGCTCCGCACTGCCAGCACAGAGCCTGATGTGGGGCTCACACTCACGAACTGAGATCATGACCTGAGCCGAAACCAAGTGTCAGACACTTAACCCACTGAGCCACCCAGGCACTCCTGTGTAATTATATTTTTAAAACTTATTTGTTTAATGTACTTTTTTCTCACTTGTCTCCAAAACCATATCGATTTCATTACCCTCTATAGTACCTGGCACATAATAATAGGTGTATAAGAAATATTTCTTGAATGAATTGTTCATTCTTGCCTTCTTGCTGACCATCAGTTCTCTTTTTAATTAAACATGTAAAGAGACAGAAAATAATAACCACTTGAATTATTAATCATTCAAATCATGAATCATTTTTATTAAAAAAAATTTTTTTTAACATTTATTTATTATTGAGAGACAGAGAGAGACAGAGCATGAGCATGGGAGGGGGAGAGAGAGGGGGAGACACAGAATCTGAAGCAGGCTCCAGGCTCTGAGCCCCAACACGGGGCTCGAACTCACAAACCGCAAGATTATGACCTGAGCGGAAGTCGGATGCTTTACCAACTGAGCCACCCAGGTGCCCTGAATCATTTTATTTTTGAATGCTTGAACTGAAAGCTAAAATCCATCAGTAATTGCTTTCATGGTGTTGAATACAAACTTCACTTATTTAAAATGTATTCTCCTGATAGTGAATTTGTGGTTTTTGGAACTAATTTTAATTTTTTTCCTGTTTTTCCTTCTACTTACTGGAATATAATAAGGAATTCTTAACTTTTTTTCTTAATTTTATCCATTTTTCTACATTTTCTTGGTAGCTCTGGTTAATCTTTATTATCCAATATTAAGGTACATAGAAATCTATTAATTTCTATGTTTGGCAAAAATAGTGGGCTCCAAAGACAATTTATGTAGATAAATGAAAAGTTAATCTATTTTCAGGGAAGCTGAAAATGCAGAATTGTAGAGCCACCATTAATTCAAGTTTTTCACCTAGAAGATTGAAAGAGAGTAATCATAAGCTTGTCTAATGAAAAAATTTGAACTGTCACAAAGGTTCATTAGGTAGGAGTTTTACAATCAGAAATCATTCAGATAAGGGAATGCTTCTGTACTAGACATCTAGACAGACAGCATTACCTACGATCTGATGAGGGTGGATTAAATGAACAGAATGTTCTTTCCTTCTCTCCCACTATCCTTTTGTTTCCTGTATTCTGTTTGTACTGGAAAAGATTTTTTTTTTTTTAATTTTTTTTCAACGTTTTTATTTATTTTTGGGACAGAGAGAGACAGAGCATGAATGGGGGAGGGGCAGAGAGAGAGGGAGACACAGAATCGGAAACAGGCTCCAGGCTCCGAGCCATCAGCCCAGAGCCTGACGCGGGGCTCGAACTCACGGACCGCGAGATGGTGACCTGGCTGAAGCCGGACGCTTAACCGACTGCGCCACCCAGGCGCCCCTGTACTGGAAAAGATTTGATATGAATGCCTTACTTTTGTCTTTTGGCTGTCACTTAACCATGTTGGTGTAGTTTTGGTAACTCAGTTCTAAAGTTAGGAGTTTCTCCCAATATTGTATTGTATGTTAACTAATTAGATTTTTTTTTTTTTAATTTTGAAAAGAAAGAAAAAATCAAGTTAGGAGTTTCTCATTGTATATTTTTATGGTTTCTGTCTGTATTTTTCCAAGCAGATAGAAGTAAAAGCTCAGATGAATTGATTACTTAGTAAACATTCACCTTCCTTTTTTACTTATACATGCATTATTTCAGTTTATGAAACTGCTAATAAATTGAATTATTTAAAATGCAGTAAGGGAGCTCCGTAAAATAAGAACACTGTGGGAATCTTTTACAATATGAATACTTAAGTATATTTTATACTGTGGAAATTTAGATATTGCCTCAAATGAGATGTGCTTTTCTTATCGATACTTAGGGACACTGATGTGTGACATTTGCAACTTTTAAAAAAGTCGTTTTTCAGAATCTTAGGGCAAAAAAGCTCTTTATGAGTCAGCATTTCATGGGCAAATTTTTAATTAAGGAATATTAGTGTGTAATTAGAAACATTGTTAGATTCTTAATGATTGACCTACCAGTGTATGTAGGACTGCATTTTAAATATAATCCGTTTTAAGACTTAAGTGCATTTTTTTTTTTTTTTTTTTTTGCATTTCGGTTGCTCTGCTAGAAATGAATCATGTGTAAAATGAATATACATTTTTCCCACCATAGAATCTACTCCCTTCACATTGGCATTAAGTTAACAAGAACCACAAAAAAAGCTCACACGAAACAAACCATATTTCTTTCTGCTTCACAGATGTATCTTGTGATTTTTCCAGAAGGAACAAGGTATAATCCAGAACTAACAAAAGTTATTTCAGCTAGTCAAACATTTGCTGCTAAAGAAGGTAAGTAAAACTTTGACAGTATTTGAAAAAATAATTTTTAAATACCTTTGCAGTTTTTCTTCCTGGAGAAGATATTTATTTATGTTTTACAACAATGGAAATGAATTCACTGATTCATTTCTTTGGTGAGTGCATATTTTAATTACCTCTTAGGAAATGAAGTTTCTCAATTAATTCATATGCGTGTTATTATATATGTCTGAAAGATTAAATTCAAGTGCTTGCTAAATACGTATTTCAGCGCCATGGGTTTATTTAAAATCTGTCTAGGTACCTGACTGTGCAGATGGAGGCTTTTTCTTCGTTGTGGCTTCTGTGTGGTGGAAAGGATTTGTGTTCTGTGGGCTCACAGACCTGGGTTGGAATCCAGACTCTGACGTCTGCTAGCTATGTGGCTGCAAGTTGCCTCATGTTACAGACCTTGTTTTCTCGTCTCTTAAGAAACACGTACCTCATAGGTATACCTAACTGGGTGTAAGAATGAAGCTAGAAGATATGTGAAGTTCCTGTTGGAGCATGTTACACAAAGTACTTGGAAATTATTAATGTCCCCCAAGACAGGAATGTTTCCAGTGTCCTTATTTTAGAATGTCAGACAACTAATACACCTATAAGCTGTTCACTGTAACCAAACTGGGATGTCAACAGAAAACAGTGGCCATGCCGTGTTTTCAAAGTTGTCCTTGAAGATTGAGTTAGTATACGATCTCCGTACATGGATCACCAGACACTCACTGAGCAGATGTCTTGTTGATGGCGTTCTGCCAGGGTCTGTGCAGTGCTGTCTGGAAGGATTGGCTGCAGCAATGGTAGTGTTTTCTCTGTCTGCTCTCCCCAGCGTGGTAGCTCCTGCCCACATGAGGTGGTGTATCGGGGAAATGAAGTTTTAATTTTGTTAGATTTTTTTTTAATATGAAATTTATTGTCAAATTGGTTTCCATACAACACCCAGTGCTCATTCCAACTAACTTTGTTAATTTTAATTAATTCATTGTGATCTGAAACAGAATTCTTGATACTTGTCCTTATTGAAATTCTTTCCCTAGACTTCTGTAGGGCTTGTCTCCGTTTCCTTCTCCCTGTCGGGTGATTCCTGCTCAGTCTCCTTTCCAGCCTTCTCTTCTGCTTCACTCTCTCCCGTTTCATATGTTGTGTCTGTTGTTGGCTGGTCTCCCATTCATTGCATTTTCGTGTTTCCCTGTGGGCTTCATCCACATCCCTAGCGTTGGCCTCCATTGATTTGGTTGCTGATGACTCACAAAAACCTTTCTCCCATCCATATCTCTGACTTTAGACCTAGAGGTTTGGTTGCCCAGTAGACAACCTCCCCCAACCAGCCCAAAGGCCAGTGATGCTCAGCATCACTCGTCAGGGAAACACAAACCAAAACCACAAGGAAACATCACCTCACAACTGTCAGAATGGCTAAAATCAACAACACAGGAAACAGCAGGATGTCTTTGGTGAGGATGTGGAGAAGGAGGAACCCTCGTGCACTGCTGGTGGGAATGCAGGTTGGTGCAGCCGCTCTGGAGAACAGTGTGGAGGTTCCTCAAAAAGTTAAAAATAGAACTAGAACTACCCTGTGGTCCAGCCATTGCACTACTAGGTATTTACCCAAAGGATACAAAAATACTGACTCAGAGGGACACATGCACCCCAATGTTCATAGCAGCACTATCAACAACAGCCAAAGTATGGAAAGAGCCCAAATGTCCATTGACTGATGATTGGATAAAGATGTGGTATATGTGTGCATATAAATACATAAATAAATACACACTCAGCCATCAAAAAGAATGAAATCTTGCCTTTTTCAACGATATGGGTAGAGCCAGAGAGTATAATGCTAAGCAAAATCAGTCAGTCAGAGAAAGACCTGCATCATGTGGTTTCACTTATATGTGGAATTTAAGAAACAAAACAAATGAACATGGTGGGGGAAAAAGAGAGACAAACCAAGAAACAGACTCTTAGCTATAGAGAACAAATTGATGGTACAGAGGGAGGTGGGCAGGGGGGGTGGGTTAAAGAGATGATGGAGATAATGGAGTACGCTTGTCATAATGAGCACCAGGTGAGGTGTGGAAATGTAGAATCACTATAATATACACCTGAAACTAATATAACACTGCGTGTTAACCTACGGAAATTAAAATAAAAGCCTAAAAATAACCTATCTCAAGGGAGAACTAAAAGTTAAAAATCAAAAAAATAATAAAAGCATATCTTACAACAGAAGTCATAGGTACATGGCTTTTTTAAAAAAGGGTTTTATGTCCAAAAGTGTTAGAGAATGTTGCATTTTCTATCCTTCCCTTGGGGAGGTACAGTTCACATTTATGTATTAGTCTCAGAAAAGTGCTGTTGTAAAGATGTCTGATTTTGTGTATTGAGCTGGGGTTTTTTTAATGTTTGTTTATTTTTGAGAAAGAGAGCGTGAGCGAGCATGAGTGGTGGAGGGGCAGAGAGAGGAAGACCCAGAATCCAAAGCAGGCTGAGAGGTCAGCACAGAGCCTGATGCGGGGCTCGAACCCATGAACCACCAGATCATGACCTGAGCTGAAGTCGGACAAACAACCGACTGAACCACCCAGGTGTCCCTATTGAGCTGCTCTCTAATTTTCATATTTTAGAAAGGAAACAGTGATCTAAAATTAACTAAAATTTGGAACTTTTGTGGGGTAAATGTATAGAGTTGCAGAAAATTCTGTCTCTAAGATTATTCCTTCTCTAAAGATTCTAGAGGGCTGAGTTGTGACTTCAACAAAATGTATATTTTACTCTGAAACTTAAAATAGCTTATAGATGAGTCAGTTGTGGGATTCTTTTTATGTGTGGGGTGGGGAGGGGGGATTCTTGATAAACTTGAATATAGACCTTACACTATATAAATTTTCAACTACTCTTATGTGTCGTCTCGTGTAGCCATGTTAATTCTGTTCCAGAGTTATAGTTTTGGATTAGATAAGGTGAAAGGGAAATAATAGACATGTGGGGAATTTTTTTTCTTGCTGCTTTTCACGTGTATTGTAAAATTTGACACATTTCGTTGTTACTGTGTGATCGATTTCATCTTGAAACACTTGTGTTTTTTATGAGTTGAACAGAGTTGGCCTTGAGAGAAGTTTCCTGGAGTGCATTAGATGCTCAGAGTCTGCTGATTTTGTTTTTAAAACAGTACAGTATTCTACCTTTAAATATTAACAAATCTTTATTAAATTTTGAATATGTAAAACGTTCCACTAAGGTGGTGGAACTAACTCTGATGTTTTCCAGGAGGTTATAATTAAATAGCAGAAATGAAACAGAGTTGTATTCATCATCTGTTGATGTGTAACAAATTATCCCAAGCCCTCGCCGTGGCCTCAAACAGTAAACATGTGTTATCTCCCAGTTGATGTGGGCCAGGAGTCCCGGTGTGGTTTAGCTGGCGGCTTCTTGCTCCGGGACTGTCACTGGCTGCAGTCATTTCAGGCCCCCCCCAGGGAGGATCTGGTAAACGCCCTCTCCCATGGCTGTCGACAGGCCTCAGGTCCTCCCTGGCCGTTTCTTGCCACTTGGGTCTCTCCACTGAGCTCTTCAGGACATGACCACTCACTCCCCTCGATCACCAGAGCAGAGAGGGGTGGGGAGGGACCGTGGAGGACTTAGTGGAACGGTGAGAGAGCATAGAGTAGGGTGAGCAAGACAGAAGTCACGGTCTTCCTGTAGCCTAATTCTGGAAGTGACGTCTCGTCTTTTCGCCATATTTTATGTGTTAGAAGCACATCACTAGGTCCAGCCACGCTCAAGGGCAGAGTACATGGGAGTGTGAACACATGGGGGCAGTGGGGGACCAGTTTAGAGGCTGCCTACCTCAGCGATGTTGAAATCCGATTTCTACGCAGTTACGTCAAGCTAGAATAAGGTAGGGATAAGCAGAGTATGCTTTAGGTTAGATTACCTGCAGATGTGGGCTCAGCTGGGCTGTGTGGAGGGGGAAACACTCGGGCTGGGCTGGGAAGAATCTCAGCAGGTGGAGGTGAGGAAGGGCTGCGTTTCCGTGGGAAGGAATGGGTGAGAGGCGGGGAAGGGGAACCGTGAGAGCCGTCCTCTCGAAGGGGCAGCGAGTACGGGGAGAGGGCAGACGAGCGAGAAGCTGGAGTGTTCTTGCTTACGTGGGAGGTCCTGCCCCGGACTCTGCAGGAGAAGTCCAACTGATGGAGCGGTGATCCACTTTCCGAAGACCCCGGCGTGCCGTTTTCCAGCAGTTTTGCCTCTTGGAATGTGTGATGCCCTGCTTCATTCATTTTAAATGTGTTAACACAGACGTGTTATTATATCTTGTCGCTGGGCAGATCGCCACTTGTTGACGTATGATGAGTTTGCATGACAGAATGGGTATAATCCGGGATTACTGTGTTTGTGTGAAAAGTGACGTAGAATTCTTGTGTGTTTTGGTATTCGAGGAGTCCTGACTTCTTTTGTAAAATTTACCTGAGTGTGTGTGTGTGTTCCTATTTGAATATTGCCATACTGCTTTCAGTTGGGCAAAACAAATGTTTATGTGGAAATAGATTTATTTGCTGTGTAATAATTACTCAGCGTTGTGATCTCAGTCTGGGTTTTCGGGCCTGTGCTAATCCCCTTGGCCGCCGTGATGAGACAGCACGCTGGGGGCTTAAACAGACGCTGATTTTCTCACAGCCCTGAAGCCGGAGAGTTCAAGATCAAGGTGCCCACGGGGTTGGTTTTGGTGAGACTTCCCTTCCTACCTCATAGCTTGGTCTCCCTTCTGGCCGTGCCTTCACGTGGCCTGCTTTCCGTGTGCTCGCACACAGAGGTCTCTTTCTCTGAGGAGACTGGTCCTGTCGGACCAGGGCCCCCACGCTTAGGACCTCATTTCACCTTAATTACCTCCTTAAGGCCCCGTGTCCAGCTACAGTCACGTTGGGGGCGGGGAGTGGCTGAGACACACACAGGGTCTTCACTTATCTTTCTCTCTGGAATTATATTTAATACTAATGTTTCTTTTTTTTTTTTTTTAAATTTTTTTTTTTTTTTTTTTTTCAACGTTTATTTATTTTTGGGACAGAGAGAGACAGAGCATGAACGCGGTAGGGGCAGAGAGAGAGGGAGACACAGAATCGGAAACAGGCTCCAGGCTCTGAGCCATCAGCCCAGAGCCCGACGCGGGGCTCGAACTCACGGACCGCGAGATCGTGACCTGGATGAAGTCGGACGCTTAACCGACTGCGCCACCCAGGCGCCCCAATACTAATGTTTCTTAACTTAGTATTTTTAAAACAAGTTAAGATGAATATTTACCTTATGTCTTACAATCTTACTGAGATGACTGTTTAATATAGCTCCCAGAAGTTACTTATCTCTTAAAAATCCACACTAATTTTGTAATGCCAGATCAAGTGTTTTTAAGTAATTCTCAAAATGGCATAATAATGACATACACTCTTTTTGATCTGATAACACCGCCACTCACCTCTAATCGATCAATTATTGGTCTGTCATTTTTCCCTGAGTTGTAGATCTTTCTCAAAGTTACCACAAGGGGGGAAATGAATAATTTGTCCTGTAGATAATAATTTTTCATTGCTGACTGTTCTTTCTTTAAATTCTTCAACTGGGAAAACTCGGCATCTATTAGAACTATGTTTTCTTGTGACTGTAGAGGTAATTATTTCCCACCGTGTACAAAAGAAATTGATTTGTGAACTGCATACCTAAAGGAAAGAGAAGAGGGAACCACTTCCTGTTTTCTTTCCCCTTAGGTCACAACTAATTGAGATTACTTAAAGATAAAAATGAGGGGCGCCTGGGTGGCTCGGTAGGTTGAGCATCTAGCTCCTGATGTTTGGCTTAGGTCGTGATCTCACAGTTTGCGGGTTCAAGCCCCACTCCACGCTGTGTGCTGATAGCACAGAGCCTGCTTGGGATTCTGTCTTTGCCTCTCTCTCTGCCTTTCCCTGTTCGTGCTCTCAGTAAATAAATTACTTAATTTTTAAAAAATGAAACAACTTGTTTATCTGTTAAGCTAATTTTTCTTCAAGAAAGATGAATCTTAGCACTTGTCAGTGTATAATATTTAAAACATTATTATTATTCTGAAAGTAACTTCCTTTGAACATGACAAAAAATAAATAGAAAAACCAAAGCCAACCTTTTTAATTTGGATTTTTAAACGTGTTTAAATAATTATACCTTGTTTTCCTCTCCAGTTTTCTGTCAGCAGTTACATTGACTGGCCTCAAAAGTATGGGTGATGGGTATGGTTTGTCTGTCTTAACTCTAAATATTTGAAGGTTCTGGTTATTGCTATTTCCTAGAAGTGTTTTCCTCCGAAAATGTGTTTGCCACACACTCTGTCCATGCGATATCAGGGGTGTTACTGAAGATGATGTCTGTGTTACCGTGTCATGAATTCTTAATGTTTACTTCACAGTTTGTCATGACAATGCTTTCTAAATTTCTCACTGAAAACTGAATGTTAGTTATTTCTTTAAAGCAGACATTCATATTTTTAAATAAATTAGTCAAGATTTTGTTTTTAGTTACAGTCTCTCCAAGACAAAAATTGAGATCTGGAGAGTTCTGAAATATAGGTAGAGTCTCCAAGCAACTACTAAACGTCAAGTAAGCGAGGTGTATATTGAGGGCTGCTCAATTTTGTAACAGTAAGTTAGGGAAAAGAGAATTTTATTTTCAGAATGGCTGACATGGAACTTGTCATTTAAAAAATCAATGGTGAAACATTTAGTAAGAAAAGCTTCAACATGTCAATAAGACAGTATTATGTAATTGTATTATAAATATAAGTGAAATGGTATGATAGGTAAAAATGATCATCCTATATGTTAGTAAGATGTTTTGCTAAGTGATTAGATGAATGTAAGTCCAACAAACTGGTCACAGAGTGACCTCTTCCTCTGACCTCCCCAGCCAGCTCGTTTCCGCGGCAGGTTTCAGCTCTTATCGCCGTGTTGTGTGGTCGGCTCTCCATTCGTTCGTCTGTGTGGTGATTTGTGGGTGCAGAATGCTGCCTGCTCCCAGAAGGGCCACAAAATGAATGTCAGGGGCCTCGATTACTATTGAATGAAGGATCATAGATGGCTCAGGAGATAAAAAACAGAAAAGAAGCACATTGGAAAACCACGCTCAAGAAGACCACATTGGGACTTTCATGCCCAGTGTAGAATTATTTATTCTTAGATGCTAGGCATTTTTGAAAAAGAGTAGGGATGAGGAAAGGGAGTGAGAAAGCCTTCAAATTTATAGTGATCCTCAAAATGAATCCGCAAGTTTCCCTTTGCATATCAACTTCGCCATCAACAGATTTCACTTTGTGTAACAGCTTCTCCTTCCAGGTCTGAATTGCAACTGTATTTCATTCCTAGCCTTTGGCCCTACTCTCCTTCCCTGTTTCTATAGCATGGTTCCAACTGGCGCCTGGGTCAGGGCACAGCCTTAGGGGTGACAGCAGCAGGGAGCGTTGCCGGTAACCCCGCGTGTTCCGAGGGGGGACCACGTCACCCCCATAACGCTCTCAGGTGTGACTTGGGACATCGCGAACGTTCCAGTGGCTTGGAGAGTTCGGTTTTCCCTCTTTGAGGCCATCTCCATACCACTGACTTACAATTTTTTACCAAAACAGATGTTACCCCTTATTCCTCCAGCCTTCCCACTGCTTCAGCGGCCCGTTGATATGCTCAAGCCGCAGTCTCAGTTCTGAGTCAGTGGTGCAGGAAGCGGTGCAGCCCTGAAGGTTGCCTGTCACGCAGCTTGTCCGTACCACTCAGACCCCCTCCATCAGCTGTTCCAGGTAGAGTTCTGCCTTCCGCGCGGTTCTCACGCACCCTAAAGTTTGAGAACCGCTCGTTTCAATGAGATTAGTCATGTGCTCCGCAGGTTAGTGGAGTCAGACTTTTTTGTGTTTTCCAGAACATGCAGATCTGATATTTATTGGTGAGCCTTCATTTTGTACTTAGGTTTCATTCAGAGACAGGGAAGTTTGGTAGCAGTTACCCACCCAGTGTAGGGGACTTGGAGGCGGGCAGGGAGGCTCCACGTAAACATCCAGGCACTGGTGGAATAACTTACACCCCTCTCACTTACATGAAGTCTTTCATTTCAACTAAGTTTCCTTAGAGTCATTTTAGATATTTTGCTTTTCATTGGTTACTGAGGGATTTGGAAGCTGATGTATCTTAATCTTCTTCCTGAACCTATTAACATGAGCCCCATGGTGGCTTTCTTTTACTATAGCAGCTAGCAAATTATATATTTAGACTTAATTGTCCTCGTAATAGAAGAGAGGAATTTAGCAACACATCTGTAATGGCAAACCAAATCTTCATATTATTGAGCAAGTAAAAAGATCCTTGTAGTTTTTAAACTCTTTAGAATTTATGGAATTTGGCTTTTACTATGTGAATAACACTGGCTATTATGTAGGCTTAATTGTCCTTTTAAAATATAAAAACAAAAGGTTTTTTCTCCTTTGTAGACTTAATTAAAATTATTGTTATATCTGTGATGCCATATTAACAAATTTAGGTGGCAAATGGCAAGCTAATGATAATTGTAATAGACGGCTTATTAATAAACTTCATATAAAAATCTCTTGCTGGTTAAGAAAAAGACATGAAGTAGAAAACTGGGAAAACCACATGAATGGGAAATTCAAGAGGTATGGCTGACCCACGCACATGAACCTGGCAAACATTAAAAAAGGAAGTTAGTGTCCCGTGTTGGCCCAGCTTTTGTGGAACAGACGCACTTCATGCGGGAGCCAAGATGGCACGTTTGCTCCCCGTGGCTGCAGCCCGTTAAGAGACGTGGTGTCTTAAGACAGTGCAGATGTGTTCTTTCACACTTCAGGAGGCGGGAGGTCTGACACGGGTCTCACGGGGCTGAAGTCGTGTGTGGGGAGGGCTGTGCTACTTTTGGAGGTGGGGAGAACCCGTTCTCTTGCCCAGGATCCCGTGCTTCGTTGAATGCTCTGCTTTCACGGTCTTAAGATTGCTTGCACTGGGTTGTGCACTTGATGTCCACGACGGTTCTGCTTTGACCTCTTCCTCGCTCTTTCTTCCCCTGAGCCTGGCTTTTGGCTTAATTCTGACCTCTTTTCCCTGGCCCCCAGGCTTTCCAGGCCTGGAGTGGTCCTGGTCTGCCCCCTGCCCCGCGGCCCCACCCTGCGGTTGACAGTCAACGTGCGCGTGTGCGCGTGTGCGTGTGCGTGTGTGTGTGTGTGTGTGTGTGTGTGTGTGTGTGTGTGTTGCGGCCTCCCCCATTCTCAGCGGTTCTCAGCCACAGGGAACCTGCTTTGTCTGCTCCCTTCTTTCTGGCTGGGGAAGTGAAAGTGTGTGTCGATCGCCAGTCTGTACCGTCTGGTCTCAGAGCCCGCTAGTGTTGTTTGGCACTTCTCTTTTTCCTTGTGGACCATGGCTTCTAGTTTTTGGACTTCTTCTCCTTGCATCTCAGAGTGCCTTTACCTGAATTGGAGAAGTTTTCTCTGACTTCTGCCTCAGGCAGTCACGCCTTCCCTTCTTTACTTCAAACTTCTTATGTGATTGCTCCAATAATTTCCTTTTGCGTACCTCACCGCCACGCTCCTGTCTGCTGGGTTTCCCCCGGTTTACGAGCACAGTCTGGTTCTCATACAAAGGAATCTGTGTGTTCATATGGCCCCATATGGCCCCCCTGTGGCTTTGCTGTTTTCTTCTCCCGCTCTCTTCCCGCTGACGGAGGAGTTTGGGCCCCTCGCCTTCTCCCAGCTGACTCCGTCCAGTCTCCAGAAGCGTATCCCACTGCCAGCTTACTGGTGACCTGTTAGTGACCCCACTCGCCAGAGAAGCTTCCTTTTATCGGTCCTCCTGTCTGTCGGGGCTTCTGGCAGTGCCTGGGCTGCCTCATCCCCCACCGTCTGACTCTCTCAGGGCGGCCAGTACGGCCAGTACCTCAGCGGTCCTGTCTGTTCGGGTGATCCCAAGTGTTTGTGGCTGCTGGTTGCCACTTTACAGACCCTGGTTCTCACCACTTCTGGAGTGTTCCAGCCAACAGTGCCAAAGTTGAACACACGTTTTCTTTCTTCTGCTGCCTCCCGCCCTCACCTGTGCTCTCGGACCATGGGCGTCCGCACACGTGTGCATGCGTGTGCACACGCACACCCCCAGCTCTCCTGCCTGGCCGCGCTCCGTGTGTTTATGGTACAGCCTCGTGTCTTCAGGGGCAGAAGTCTGGTTATGTTTTACTCCTTTTCCTTTTTTACCTGTTTGATAAGCTGCTGGATCAATGTGTGTTTGGTTCTTGTAACATCACTTGACTGCATTTTCCCTGTCCGTTTTGGTTCGGTCCTAACTCAGTACCTTGTTGCCTGTGACTTATGCCCTAAAGTATTTCGGAAACCTAATGGTTCTCTTGGCACCTAGATTACGTCTCTCCTTTGGCCTAAGATCCGTGGAGTCCCACAGTACCAGCCTGTCACTGTGCAGCTCTTCTCATGGGATGCCAGTGCCCTCCTCAGTCCTGCCGCTCACACGCTGGGGACCTGTGCTCCCCAGGCCTTCCGGACCCTGACTTCTTACCTTGTTCATAGGTCTGCCTCTCCCCGCTTCGTATGCCCCATGCCTCCCTCTTGGCCTCTCTCCAGGCTCCTCTTTAGCCTGAAACTTGCACCAGTCAGATATGACTGGTTGAAAAAATCTTTAGTATGAGGAACATTTTTGTATTCTGGGGAATATTTTGTATCTCTTCTAGGACATTCTACCACGTTATAGCTACTTATGTTTATTTTATTGGCTCATTAATCTTTAACCTACATGCTTAGAGTATTAGATTAGTATCTTGGTTATAGACACGAAATAGAAACTAAGTACTAAACGGGACAGTATAAGGTCTTGTTAGCTAGCTATGTGACTTTGAGCAAGTCACTTTACCTCTCTGAGCCTTAGTTAAATTAATTTCCGGGAGTCAAGTCAGGTGGTGAGAGATATATCATCTAGAGGTTGTAGACCATTCCCTGCGTGGACCGGAGAGGGTCATGGGCTCGGACTTAGGGTTGTGAAGTGACTTCTGGTCTTCAGAGAAGGGCCGCTGTCTGTTGGTTGTCGTGGTAAGGGCGTCCGTGTAATTCTAAGCCTTAGAAAGTCTGTCGACTGTGCGCTAGTAAGTCCGTACGGGAGAATTGGCAGCTGCTGTGTCCTTACCTCACTTCACCCACTCTTGGAGCTTCCGTTCCTGCCGCTGCACGGAAAGTGCTAGTCCCATAACACATAGCCTTTGTTTGGCCACACAGCCCCTTCTCCATTCCAGATGTCTCGGTGGCCTTCTGGAGATGTTCTCTTCTCAGGGCCCCTGTGTCAGCTCAGTCTCCTTGTTCTCCTTCCTCGTTGGCTGTTCTGTCTTAAGAGCTGGAAGATAAAAGCTGGAATATTCAGGATGTAGACTGGACTAGAAAATGTGTCTAGTGCATTCCTCAGTAAGAAGGTTATTTTCCTTAGTCTTTTTTTTTTCTTTTTTTTTTTTTTTTTTTACACACAGTAGTAATGGGCATTTCTAACTCATCTGTCACAAAGCTGATATTTTTAGGCCTTCCTATAACTTTTTTTTTTTTTTTTTGAAATACTATTTTTCTGTCTTCCTATCTTCTTACTGACTTACTGGAGTTTTGTAATTGTTCTCACTGAATAAATACCACAGGGTGATTCTGTGGAACTTTGGACTTAATATTGGATGAGCTCCAGTAGTGAAGAAGGAAGTATTAACTAATTTAATTGACAAATAGATGTTTCCCAGCCTGGTATACTATTCAGATTTTTGTTATAAGTTCGTGAATAAATTAAGCTGCTTCTGCCCTAGGGACTTCAGTCAGATATGTGGTTGTGGGAATCTCTTTCTTTCCCACACTGCTTTGCATGTTAAAAATTCTTCTGCAGGAAGATCCCAACATACTCTAGCCGTTCGTCTTTATGCTGCCTGTCTTCCCTGGAGAGTCGGGAGAAAATCCAAATCACATTTTGTCTAGTCTAGGTTCGTGTCACTTCAGAGAGCCACTATGTTCTGTTAAATGGTCAGTACATATTCTCATTAAGAAAAAGGGAGGCAGTGGGATATACGAAGGGGAAAGAACGAATTCGTAATACTGGTAGAGCACTCACAGATATGATGAATTCTTCTATAGGAACTGCAGTGTTTTCTCTGTTACAGAAACTTCATATATATAAATGTGTGTGTACATATATAATGCGAATGTACCCGAGAGCATTGAAATCCTGTGTCTATACAGAAACTTACTTAGCATTCAGTTTATATCAATGTTCATGGCGGGATTATTTATAACAGCCAAAGGTTGAAAACAACCCAAGTGTCCATCAACTGATTGTCGATAAAATGTGGTATATCCATACAGTGGAGTATTACTCAGCCATAAAAAGTAACGGAGCCCTGATACGTACCTCAACATGGAGAAGCCTCGAAAACAGAATGCTAGGTGAAAGCAGTCAGGCACACAAAAGTCCACAAGGTGTGATTCCGTTTATGCGAAATGTCCGTCATGGGCAAATCCAGAATGTGCAGTGTCTGCAAAAGGTACAGGGTGTCTTTTTGGAAAGAGGAAAGTGGTCTGGAATTTGACAGTGATGATGGTTGCCCAGCTTTGCGAATATTCTAAACACCACTGAATTGTACAATTTAAAATGATGAATCTTATGGCATGTAAATTATACCACAATTTAATAATAATGATAATAATAAAGCATTCCGAGTATCAAGCCTGGTTTTCCACATAATATATATCACTTTGGGTATCATGCAGCAGGGCTCATTGGGGTGATTCCGCACTCCCACATCCCTATTTGAATAGAAATAAAATTAAATCATGGACTAGGAGTTAGAAAGTATGAACTGTATTCCTGAATCTTAAGTGACTGTGGATGTTCTCACCTTTAATTCTATTGCCAGAAACGAGGATGATAATACCTACCCTTGTCAGGGTTTACCAGATTGAAGGGTTTCTGGTTTTCTGACAGCTTTCCAAAGTATCTCATACATGTAGATGTTTCATAAATACATATTAAATGAATGTTTGATTTAAAGAGATCAAGTCATGAGAGTACTTTCTAAAACGTCAAGCCCTGTACCTATGAATGAGAATATGGCTTTAACATATTCTGGTCTGTCTATTCCTGGAAATGTGAAAACAATTTGGATATTCTACTCCTGAGGTGTTTTGTAACTAATGGCCACACTGAATCAACTTCTTTTTTAGGCCTTGCAGTATTAAAACATGTGCTGACACCAAGAATAAAGGCAACTCATGTTGCTTTTGATTCTTTGAAGAATTATTTAGATGCAATTTATGATGTGACAGTGGCTTTCGAAGGGACTATTGATGATAAAGGGCAGCGGAAAGAAGCACCGTCCATGGCTGGTGAGTTTATATTTTCAGTGGAGTCCTATATTTGTGAATGTGTCATTATTCTTTTTAACGGGTAAGTAAATGTGCTTTGTAACATTTACTCCATATATTTTCCGAGGATATACTTGATGTGTTTTTCAAGTACTTTTTATTAATCCGTAACAGTTTGAATTTCATGAGTCCTGCTAAGTTTGGTATCTCCTGGTTGCCATAGGAGTCCTTTGGACTGGCCTGTTATCACTAACTCAGCCTCTTTCTACCCAAAGTTTCACGCGTAAAAATGGAAGGCTGCATAAATCAAAGTGGGGAATAAGGAGGAGAGTGCTAAGCTAGCCACCCAGAGGTGTGCATCGATGGTTAGCATTCATCTTTGTATGTACTTTTATAGAATACTTAGGAAACTCAGTATCATTGGCAAGAAGAAAAACAGTTAAATGTGGCTCCGTTTTTCAAACCTGTGCTAGGTTTTAAAGACCTTTTAGCTACTGTCTATGTGTCCTATCAGATATGACAAGAAAAAATAGAATTTTAAGTGAGTGGAATATTTTAGTTAAACATGAACAGAGACACTCTTGCCTGTTAGAGAAATTGAAATATGGGAATAAGTAAGCATGAAGGGAAGCCTGTGAAGCTGCTGCCTGAGCTCTGAGCCCGAGGTAGAACTCCAGGCTTTTGATTTCACGTTTGTGGCTGTTGAAGGTCGAAGTCCTGGGCCTGGAAGAGTGTGTCAGTGGGTCCTTGTGAAGGCCGATGTCCCCAGTGTGTCCCGGAGACAGCGACCTGGAGGAAGGACGGATGGGCGAGGCACGGGGGGGGGGGGGGGGGGGGGGGGGGCTGAGTGGTGTGGGCGTCGGTCACGGTGGGAGGAAATACAGATGCGAAGTAGTGACCGCGATTGCTGTCACAGTTGCCTTTGACACAGAGCAGTTGTTATGTAGGAAGCTGAAGATTTTTGTCACTTTAATTTTTTGGAATATATTTGGAATTTTTTGGAATATATTATACATCAAACAGTTTAAAAACCAAAACTTAATAAAGTTCACAGTGAAACAGCTTGCTTTCTGCTATGTCCCCTTCCCACTCAGGGTCCACCTTCCCCTGCTCAGAAGCGACCACTTTTCTTAATTTCTTATGTGTCATATGTGCAAATTTGAGTCTGCATTCTTACTCTCCAGTCCCTCCTTCATGAGTCCTTCTTATGAAAAAGGCAGTATATTAATATTTTTCTCTTTTTTTTAACCGTCAAAGGAGTCATTGACCTATTTTTACATTTGGAAACACATGAATTTAGTTGTTCAACGATATTGTCACCAGTTTATCACCATTTAAATAATGAGATTTATTAAACATGTTTTTATTTTAAGTTTCTAAGAAACATATAATTCCCGTAATGACCTCTGCAACATGCTTCCCTTGTGTCGCCGTCCGGACCATAAGAGCTCCTTGGGCCAGGCTCATGTGCCCCGGCACCCCCTCGTTAGCCTGCCCTCTTGGACCATGCACCCTCACTGTCCTGCCTCTCTTCCCCCCACCCCCCTTGCCCTGTGTAGGCCACGCCTCCTTTCCAAGGGAAGCCCCTCCCCTTGCAGCCTCCCCCACTCTGCCCCCACATTGGTCTTCCAGGGGCCCACTAGCTTTCTCCTGCTTCAGCGCCCCTGCCCTCCTGCCCCACGGGGAGTGCTCAGCATGTGGCAGTTCTCTTCCTCCTCTAGGCCGGAGGAGAAGGCCCTGAGGAAGCCGACCAGTTCAGAGTTGCCTTGTCTAGATCCCAGCCCTGCCCCGCTTCTGTCCCGATTCCTCTGTCTCCTACACATTAGCTGACAGAGGTTCTGTGTTTTCCTTACAGATTGTCTCTTCTTGAGAAAGCTGGCTTTTCTATCACACCCAGAAGCCATGTGGCAAATAAATCTGTCATTTCAGTCAATTAAGCGTGAATATTTCTGCAAGGAAAAGTATACCAGAGTAAAATCAAAAGACTGAAGACATACTGGGGAAAATATTTGCAATTTAGATCACAGAAAAAAGGCCTGATTTCCTTAATGTATAAAGTCCTTCTACAAATTGATAAGAAGGTGATCAATAAGTCAGTAGTAATTCACAGGAAAAAAAGTGTTCAGTCTCATTATACTAAAAATGCAAATTGAAATTTACAGCGAGATACCATGTTTTGCTATCATATTAGCAAAAATCCCAGTATCAGGTTTTCTTTTTTTTTTTTTTAATTTTTTTTTTTCAACGTTTATTTATTTTTGGGACAGAGAGAGACAGAGCATGAATGGGGGAGGGGCAGAGAGAGAGGGAGACACAGAATCGGAAACAGGCTCCAGGCTCCGAGCCATCAGCCCAGAGCCCGACGCAGGGCTCGAACTCCCGGACCGCGAGATCGTGACCTGGCTGAAGTCGGACGCTTAACCGACTGCGCCACCCAGGCGCCCCGCAGTATCAGGTTTTCTAACAGGCCCTGTGGGGGAAATACTTTCCTACTTTGCTATTAGGAGTGCAGTGCAATTTAGTCCCCCAAAAGTTTCCTGGCAATATCTATCAGATTTATAAATGTGCTGCTGAGAAATCATTCTACCAGTATACCTGTCCGCACGAGATGGTTTTCCGTGTTACCTGCTGATTTTAATTATGAGTTGGGATCTGTAGCTTGAAAAACCCATCTCTCATTATTATGTAAATTGATTGATACTCTGCTCTACTTATAATCTATTATAGATTAAGATGCACCTTCAATTTATGATGTAAATTGGATTGGATAGAAAAATTCCTTAATTAGATATAAAATTCCAGAATATTGTACATTCTGCGTCTGGGTGGTTGAGTTTAATATTAAGTATAATCCCCACACATAGTGGGCTGTCATTTAATAGTTGTGTTTTGTAGCCCACTTAAAAAACATTTCCGTAGTTGCTAGATTGTTCACGTATAAGCTGTATGCCAGTCATTTCGAGCACTTTAGGAGCATTAGAACTCCATCAGAACCGTCTGGGATGGTTGCTGGCTGTGCGGGCCTCAACACCACCCTAGACCCCCCGACCCAGGCTGGCCGCAGACAAGGGTAGACTGCAGTGTCAATGAACTCTCGGGATCACTAGTGTCACGATTCGGGCCTGAAGGAGGCGTCACGAGAGCTAGGCAGCAGTGGTGTCCCTTGTCCTTCCCATTGTGTGGTGTGTGTCATTACAAGGTGAGTGGGCTTGCACTTGTGATTCATCTGGTCTTGTCAGAGTCAGTCTTCCCTGGACGGCGTCATTGGCCAGAGGTGAGCCGGGCCCGTCTGAGTATAATGGGCTTATTTAAAATCCTGTTTCTACAAGTGGGTGGTATACTGTAATGAATTCATGAAGTTAAGGATAACATTTGATGCTCTGTTTAACCATTTAATATTGTTCTAGGTAACTTTTTTCTATTAGTATTTTCTTATATGAAAATAAAACTTACAGGTAACCCAAAAGAAGAAGGAAAAAAACTCCACAGGCTCACCTGTGCAGATGGAACCCCAGTTAACAGTTTGGATGTTTTCCTCAAAATCTTCCTTTTCATGGTGTCCATATGTTGGAGTATGTTTGTGCCTCTGGATATTTTTTTAAATGAGATCATTTGTGTATATTGTTTTCTTTACATCCTGCTTTTATTTGCTTAATAGGGTGTCATAAACATCTTTACATGTCAGTATATGTACTTCTGTAATTTTTTAAAAATGCTACATAATATCCATTGATGTGGACATTGATGTGACTATGCCACAGTTTATCTACCCAGTTTGCTACTCTTGGATTTAGGTCATTTTTTTTCCCCCAGAGGGAATGGGGGCAGGTAATAAGCCAGTGAGCCAGCGGTGGGGGGGCCAGTTGGGGTCCAGGGCCACATGGGCATTTTCTGCCCTGCTCCCTGAGGTCTGCTTTTCTCTTCTGTCTCCGCCTTGCCTGGCTCCCCAGGCCCAATGCGCATGGGACTCAGTTTCTCCCGAGACCAGACCCTGTGACCTGTGTGAATACTTGGAAGACTTTTGTATTACTCTAGCAGATCAATACACTCTAGGCTCTACTAGGAAAGTTCTAATTAGGAAAAAATTATACCTTAATTAGAATACTTTTTCCCTACATATCCTAAATATTATGGGGCGATTTTTGCTCATGCGATACGAAATAAGCTCCAACTGAAATAGATATTACAAGTATAGATACACGAGCTTTATTAGACATTGAGGAAAAGATCTATGCCACTTCCTTGTCTGCTGAAAGTCATTTAGTGTTTATCTGATGATTGTCTCGTGGTCTACGTTTGGGTCCTCGCGATAGACCCTGGACTGATCGGGCTCCACTGCTGTCGCTCGGGGCCTTATCCTCTCTTGGCCCTACAGGGGTAATAGTACTTGCCTGTGAAGCCTCGTGGACGTCAGATGAAATCAGGCACATGAAAGTACCATGTAAATTTTAGGGGAGGGGGACCCTAAAAGCACCCGTATGAATGTGGGAGGCGATGCCTTTTCCCTTCTCAGCTGATGTCTCATGAAAGACATCACTTCCCAGGCACTGTGGTTACAAGCATCCATCTCTGACTTGGGAGGTACGCTCACTTTTTCCTTACGGTCTGTGGCTCTGCCCCAGTGTGTGCAGTGTGAAGGAGAAATCCAGGTCCCTTGCACTGCTATTTAATTATGGAGATATGGTGGGGGGGGGGATCATTAAATGGAGGTAGGAACATTGGTGTCAGGGTCTGCATTTTTATGTACCAGAAATGCAAATAAGAAGGCCGGCTGAGAAGTCCTTGTCACAAACACATGGAGCATCCCAGGCGCTAGGCACTGCTTCCCGGGCCCCAGCTCTCCTCACCGTGATTCTGCCAGGCAGCTGCTGTCCCGGGGTCTCTGTTTTGCAGACTGGGGAACAGGCCCAGAGAGCTAACACATGTGTTCAGGGCTGACCAGGGATCGAAACCCTGGCTGCCTGCCTCCCTGGTCGTGCTCTTAACCACTGCACAGGTCTGCTCTAAAATACCTCTTAAGCAGTTCTTGGATGATATACATGAAAATGGAACTTGAGGAAAATGAAGACAAAAATATTGAACAGTAAAATCTTCCCTATAGCGGTGCTTTGTGCACATTTATCATCAAAGCCAGTTCACTCCTAATGTATGTAACCATGAGATAATTTTGATGACAGAAATGCGTGTTATTAAGGATAGTGGTGAAAAAAAAACCAACAAAAAAACAACGGTAGAGAATACTTAACAAAACAGAGATGTGTGTGGAGTCAAAAGAATAGAGACTTCTTTAAGCTTCAAGTCTTCTTCAGACTGTAGAATATACGAATCACCTTTTAGAACATGGTCTTTGAACATAACTTGAGGTAACAGGGTCTCCGCCCCCTTCTTGCATACCCACCGAGGGAATGAGGGAATGTAGCCTTCTCTTGGATCTCTTAGGAATGTTCCCTTGTTCTCCAAGGAATTTAAATATGTTAATAATCTCACCTCTTCATCAAAAGCCACCTACAAAAAAGGGAATTTCCCAGCTTAGAGTTCCATTTTGTCTTTAAATAAATTCTGGCCTCCTCCCTTGTGCACCCAGGCCTGAAAAAAGACTGTCTGCTTTGTTCAAAGGAGATGTTTTAGGAATTGTAGTTAAGAGCTCATAGCTATTCCACAGAAAGAATGTTGGTTCCTAAGCCGAATAGAATATGTGAAAATAGGGCAAAGGCAAAAGGAGAGCAGTGAGTACCCGTGAATAGAAACCAAGAGCGAGTCACAGAGGGACAGAGAGCTCGCCACCATGTCTGCAGTGGGAGTGCAGCGGCGAGGACAGGCGTCCGTGCCTCCGTGCCCCCAGTGCTTTGGCAGAGTGAACCTGACAGACCTATCTCCGTCCTTCTGGGTCTCAGGCCAGTGGGAGCAGCAGTGACCATGTGTGGTGCGTGAAAAGCTTGGGGACAGCAGACTGGCGGTTTCCTGCAGATTAGTGAGTCTGGAGGTGGTTGACATTTAGGGGTCCCTTCAGAGGGTGGGTACGAACTTCTAGCTGAGTCCAGCTTCCTATTCCTAGGCCATCTGTAGAACTAGAGGTTATTGTATGAAAAGTAACATTTGGGGGGCGCTTGGGTGGCTCAGTCCGTTAAGCGTCCGACTTTGTCTCAGGCCATGATCTTGCAGTTTGTGAGTCTACGTCGGGCTGTCTACGTCGGGCTCTGTGCCGACAGCTCCGAGCCTGGAGCCTGCTTCGGATTCTGTGTCTCCCCCTCTCTCTGCCCCTCCCCTGCTCATGCTCTGTCTCTGTCTCTTGATAATAAACAAACATTAAAAAAGTTTTTTTTCGAAGGTAACATTTGGCACTATTGATGTAACTTAATGACTTCAGCTAATTGCGGTAGACTCAGAAATTATAACAGGTTCTTCTACTTTAGCTTGAAACCTAAAACCGTCAGTCTGTAATTCTTACTTTTTTTTTTTTTTTCAACGTTTATTTATTTTTGGGACAGAGAGAGACAGAGCGTGAACGGGGGAGGGGCAGAGAGAGAGGGAGACACAGAATCGGAAACAGGCTCCAGGTTCTGAGCCATCAGCCCAGAGCCCGACGCGGGGCTCAAACTCCCGGACCGCGAGATCGTGACCTGGCTGAAGTCGGACGCTCAACCGACTGCGCCACCCAGGCACCCCTGTAATTCTTACTTTTAACTTTTTTTTTGCTAAAGAAAGAATCTGGTTTTTCATCATTTGAATGTTCTTACCTCATTTTTCAATTGTTTTCTATAACCATGAGTTCTAAAACAATAAAAAATGAAATATTTTTGTTTCTTGTTAGAATTTCTCTGCAAAGAATGTCCGAAAATTCACATTCACATTGACCGTATAGACAGAAAAGATGTTCCGGAAGAACAAGCACGTATGAGAAGGTGGCTTCACGAGCGCTTTGAAATAAAAGATAAGTGAGTAACACCAGTTCTTGCGCTTGAAAACCTTGGGTTCGGCTAAATTTCACTATAATACAGTCTTTTTATCTTAAGAATGCTTTTTTATAAACTCAAGTCCAATCTGTCCATGTTTTAAGCCTCACTGTTACAAAGTCCCATGAAAGAACTTATTACAGGAGGCCTCTGTTTCCATTCATGGTATTTCCTAGACACTGTTCTGTGGGGGGATATGAGATTAGATCTCTCTCTCTGCCTCTCTCTCTCTCTCTCTCTCTCTCTCTCTCTCTCTCTCTCTCACACACACACACACACACACACACACACACACACACACACACACACACACCTGCAGTCCCAGGTCAGACGAGGCGATGCTGTGGTTGAGGGCTAGCTGGACTGCCCACGTTCCCGGGAAGCGAGGCTGTGGGATAGAGGCGTTAGTCTGATGTACGTGTGGAAATGACGTGGGTGTACTGGTTGGAAGAGGAAGGGGCGGGTGACATGTTTCTGACCAAAATGTCTTTTTGCTGTTAGTATTTGGGGCCTAAATGGTTTTAGGCTTGACCTTGTGTTTGTCCATGCTAATAACATCACTTGGAGCAAACAGTGTTGACCCTTGCTGAGCGTTACCTGTAAGTAAAGTACAGGTGTGTTTAGATACCTGTCGGGTGAGGCACAGCTTAGCGTCAGGCTGAGGGAGGGGATGTGACGTGCCTGGAAGAAACAGGTGCCCCCGGGAATAGAGTATATCAGAGCCCTTTTGATTCAATATACATTTCTTTTTTTTTTAATGTGTATTTATTTTTGAGAGAGAGAGAGGGAGACACAAATCTGAAGCAGGCTCCAGGCTCCGAGCTGTCAGCACAGAGCCCGGCGCGGGGCTCGAGATCATAACCTGAGCAAAGTCGGACTCTTAACCGACTGAGCCACCCAGGCGCTCCTCCTACAGATTTCTAAAGGAAGAAATTTTAGAATCTTCTTCTGTTTTTAGGAAGATAAAAAGTGCATCTCAGTTTTTATTTAATACTTAAAAATTGAGTTTTCTTGGGGGAAAATTTTAGGATATATTATTTATTTTCTGTTTGTTTGCTGTCAGTGGAGGTTTTTATCCTTTCTGATACATACCCTCTTTTTTGAAAGGTCCGTTTTAAACATCTCTATTTTTTATCCTCCTTTTGAAAAAAATGGGTCCACTAATTACGGGATGCATCATTTACTAAAACCACATTGAGACGTGTGGAGTTCTTACAGACTCAGAAGTAAGACTTCCAAAATTATGTTGAGAAATTTTACTTACTTCCTTCTCCTGACACTCAGCAGATTGCTTCGTGCCCCCTGTCTTGTTGTTTTACAGTAAAATTATCTCCTCATTAGTCCTTCTATGTTAACTCTAAGAAGTGAAAATTACTGAAAGTGTGCTGCATTGAAAATGAAACTTCGTGAAGCTTATAGACAAGTAGCTGGATTCCTGTGTTCTGTTGACTGTCACTTGCATGTGACAGAATTGATTCAGCCAACCATTGATGCCACCCACTTTGGTTGTGGAAGAAATTTCGAAAAGTGAAATACAAGTGTTTTGACATGAAAATCAGTTCTCAGATAAAAAGCCTGAACAATATGTTTAGTATCCAATGTATTTTGTGGTATCGGTGCTTATGTGTACTTAGACTGAGTCTGGACGTTTTGAAACAGTGGTTACTTTAGGGAATGTGTTCTGGTAAAAGAAGCATTTTCCGTTTTTTATTTGTGTTTGAGAGTTTTATGCTGAGTCTGTTCTGCTGTAAGTTTATATTTTTTAAGTAAGATAGGAACATGAGTTAACTAGGCTGTTTTTCTAATTCCATGCAAATAAGGTGTTTGGGGGGAAACTCCATATATGTTATCAGAACTGCTGATCTTTTCCTTGACTTTCTGGTAGAATGGGAGGTTTAGGAGGAAGGAGGAAGGATTCGGGAAGCGAGATGGGTTATTACCATGTGTGAAAAATTATTAAAAACTTAAAGTTAAAAGACCAAAATCATCCCCATAAATTTACTGAAAGCCATCTTTTAAAAAATGTACATATAATTCATCTACACTAATCATGAGCATATTAAATATATTTTTCAGGTCTGGAAACTCCAATTAAATCAAGTCCCTGGGTATTTTCCTTATTCATCTTTAGTTCCCAAGGACCTGTAACTTCTCCAGCATGTAATTATCATCTAGTAGCTATCTGTTAAATTAAAATCTTAAATGACTAAACCTGAAACTTTACATTTCTTTTTTTCCATTCTGACCCTAGGTTGCTTATAGAATTTTATGATTCACTGGATCCAGAAAGAAGAAACAAGTTTCCCGGAGAAAGTGTTAATTCTAAATTAAGTCTCAAGAAGACTTTACCGTCATTACTGATCCTAAGTGGCTTGACTGCTGGTATGCTTATGACCGAGGCTGGAAGGAAACTCTATGTGAAAACGTGGGTTTATGGAACCTTAATCGGCTGCTTGTGGGTTAGTATTAAAGCGTAAACAAGTAGCCGTGTCCAGGCAGTGGAATGTGCTACGCGGTTTACTGTTGGCAGCCACACGGGACATCAGATTGTTGCCTGAATTTAATGAGAAGTGTAAATAAAGCCTTGTTGATTGAACATTGGATAAAATAGAATTTCTGACTAAAGCCGACCTGCAGGTGGTCTTGGGCAAACATACGTGGTTTTGCAACTTTAGAACGAGCTGCTGGAAGGGGAAAGCTAACCTCTGTGCCATCCTTGGTGTTTCCGTGATCTAGCGTCGTCTTCAGAAGATGGTTAGGATTGTATGCTTTGGTATCGGTTCGTGACTCAGATGGCTGCATTCATGAACGTTAATTTGCAGCGTATTTCACCGTACTCGTTATTTTTAGTTTTTTACAACCTGACTAGTCCCAACTCTCATCACCGAAGTATTTAGTATCTTGCAGCTGTGTACTGTTTTGCCTTTTGCTTAATGTCTCCAAGTGGATGAAGGAAATTGTATTTATGTATCAAGAAGGATGCAAGGAAAAGGTCAAGAAATGTCTGCGGGGAAGAAGCTGTGGTTTGCGCATGCTTTGATTGTAGTGTATTATTAGCTGATTTTATTTTCTCTTTGCAGAGTAATTAACATGTCTAATATTTATTGAAGCAGCTTAATTTGCACGCCCTGCATTGTACACAAAAGGATAATGTGTCAGATGTGAGCGTTGAGTTTCGGTTGGAGGCGTGACCCTGGCCCGCTGTCGCGGCACTTGACGCTGCCCAGCGTTCTGAAGAGCAAAGCGGAGCCCTCAGTACGTCCCAGTGTCTGTGCCAGAATTGCTTAAAAGCCTTCAGGCTTCCTGTTATTTTTACATCAAAACAATCAGTGTGAACCTTGGTGGGACCTGAGTCCACAGATGCTTGAGGTGATGGGAGCCTTCAAACGTCCGCCTGGATTTCCGAGCATGTGCCTTTTGCCTATTATTACTCTTGGGTTCGGCGGAAGTCTTTTCTTTTCCTGTCATCACGGTCGATTTCCACTGTGTTTGAATTCTTTTCCTCTGGATTCCTGGCAGCGTGCTGCTCGGTGCCTGGCACAGGACGGGCGCAGGGGAGAAGCATGGAGCCGGCCTCGGTCCTGCTGCGGGTTGAACCTGGTCGGTGAGGCTCTCTTGAGCCCGCCCCAGTGGCTGCGGCTAAGATGCTCGTCTGTCTCCCTCCTCAAGCCAGTGAACCACAGGCTCAGCCCGCGAGGCCCGGATGAACTCGTGGAGTCCCCACTAGTTTTAGTGGGGAGTCCCCACACAGTTCATCCGTGCCCCCTCAGAACAAGAGCCGTTTTCAGTCAGGAAGTAATAACTATGGCCTGTGGCTGACTTAAACTTGATTGTTGCCTACTAGTCCCTTAAGGTAACATTTCTGCCTAATGGATTTTTGTTGTAAACTCGTGCCAGTGCCCCCAGATGAAACACACCAACTGAACCATGATGAGCAAAATGAAAATAATAAGTAAGGGAAATTTTGTGTGACTGACTCTCCAGACCCAGAGAGCAGGCCGTGTGAGACAGCACCTTTGAAGCTCTGGGTAGTCTGAACTGGTGTGTGTGTGTGTGTGTCTGTGTGTGTGTCTGTGTGTGTGTCTGTGTGTGTGGGGGTGGACATGTGCCCGCAGGATATGGTTGGTCTCCTTATGCATGGGGGTGTGGGTAAAACTTCTGAAAAGTGTTCCCATGCCAAATTGTGATTTTCTCTTACCTGTAAAGTGAGATTTAAATCAGTCTCACCGTCTTTGTTAATACTTTTTTTAAACAGTCCTAAAGATTGAACCGATTTCTAATTTATTCAAAGTAAATGTAAGTTGCGTAACTTACTTTGAATATCATGGATATGCTCTAAATTTAAACTTTAAGAAGAAATATCATTGGAATTATGTTGATTATAACTGATCATAAGAAGTTACAGTGAACTGCATAAGATCACTTTGAACATCATGTCTCTTATGACCATACTTATATTCTCACAAGAGTTCTATAAGATATATTTGTTAGTTTAAAAATTTTGTATTAAAATATTTGGAAATTAGAAGCTTCTTTTTAACATGTGTTGATATGACTTGAATTCTTACTTTCTAAAGTTAGGAGCCCTGGATCTCCCTGTAAATCTTTTCACATATCTTTTAAGCCTGTGTTTCTGTTATTATTGTTGATTTGCAGCTTAGTTATTACTTAGTTTTTCTTTATAAGAATGCCATCAATGTGCATGCTTTTATGTTTTCCAGAAAAGGGTGTGTTTGGATGAAAGTAAAAGAAAAAATAAAATCTTTCACTGTCTCTAATGTCTGTGCTATTTAACATTTTGCGACCCAGAAACTCCCCATTGGTCTTCTGTTACGTTGACTAGGCTTCGTGGCTGGTCTTGCATTCTGAATTTATAAAATTATAATATTTTTTCTTAAATATTGAACAAGTATAAAAAATACAGGACTCAAAATTGTGAAGCAATATATTAGTTTTGTTATATAAACTCATATTTTATACAATGAATATAGCAAGTACTAATTGCTTGAGAATTCTGTAATCATTAGGGTATCTCACTGAGACTTGTCCAATGCCTAAATTTAGCCGGGTTGGTAGGGAGAGTAACGATCTGACTGGTCCTTACATCACACATACTGCTGCCTTCTTCCAGGTTGGTAGAGAAAGGGCCATCTGACTGGTCCTTACATCGTACATACTGATGACTTCTTCCATTTATTTCATTTCCATGGGATTTTTTTTCATTTATAGTCATACCAACTTTCCTTCATATCCAGATTATGTAAGCTTTATTTTTCTTTTGTAATGCTGTGTGGTTTGTTTTTACATTCAGTGAATGAATCTTTGTCAGTAAAGTGATCTTTTAAATAGATGGGCCATTATAAAAATACAGTCTATATGAAATTTGTCCTCTCCCAAAATGTGCCATCAGGAATAGATACAAAGGGACTGCCAGATACATATCTGACTCATTTAAGAAGCTCGAGAAATGTCTGTCACGGTGCTATTTCGTGTGCACAATTGTAAATGTATAGTACAAATAGATTTTAACCATAGTAGTATTTGTTCTTGACGTATTAGATGAAAGACAAGATGGCCAACACTCCAGATACCACCGGGTAGTAAGTTACATATCTTTATAAGTAGGTTTTGGGGGGCAGGGGGAGGGGTTAGACCAGTTTTTATTGTGAGTTACACATACCTTCAGATTAAAGACTGGCTGACTTAGAATGTTGCCTTATCAGTTAGTATGCTTGGCATTATACAAATTGTTAATTTGAAAACGTTCAGATATTTGATATTATATAGGTAAAATAACTGTGTAATCAAATTTAAAATTTCCTTCAGATATCTGTACGTGGTAGATCTACAGTTACTGACTTAGTTGAGAGTAGTTAACGGCATGACATTATCCCCAGGATTTCATTTGACACATTTTCCAATTTGTGGGCAATGAAGTAAATCCATAACTTTTACCAACCGGGGAGTCATTCTTGGTGTAGTCGTGCATGAGGTCAAAGAGACAAATACCTTATCCTGAGCAGGAAAAAAACACAAAGTTATTTTTCAGAAAGCCACTCCAGATGGAAAGCTTGAGTTATTTCTGTTGTTAAAGGAAAGTAGGATCCTGTAGGTGATACAAACTCGCAGTGAATGTTTTCTGATGGTCCGTTACTCCATCCAAATTAGTAATGGCTCATGATTTTGTATGTGAATATGTAAGAAAGACCTGTTCTGCAATTTTATTTTTATAAATCATTATGTCCTAAAAAAAAAAAAAAACAACAACAAATGCTACTGATACTCTGTGTGTGTTCAGCAGGAGGGAATATTTGACTAACAGTCTTGGCTCCTTATGATGTGTTCGGAATAAATTGTGATTTCTGTTCTCGAGTTTATTGGTGCTTCATTAATCCAGAAAAGAAAAAGGAAAGTCTAAATCTCAGAAGTTACTTGGTGATACATAATACATCTATTTCACGATAGTCATTTCACGTATATGTGATAATATGTATGTTTTATATACGTATATGTTTTACTGCCAAACAATAGCTACAGAATACATTATTTTAAGATTTTACTTTGTTTTGATACTTGCCAAGATGTGTTGAGTGCTCGCCGTCTGCCGGGCAGGGTGCTAACCTCCTCTGAGGCTCTCTCCCTCCACACACGTGGCCCCCAGGCCGCAGGCCGGCTCAGCCTTGAGGTCAACAGCTACAGGCCGAAGACCAGTTTTGGGTCCTGCTTTGACCACTCGGGATTCAACCTCGGACAGGTTAATGTTTCGGTTTCCACTTCACGTTTCTGTTGAAAGTTTCCCAATTTTCTCTTCTGTCAAATAGTGATAATAATTAATATATTTACCTCAAAGGGTTGCTGATGATGCAGTAAGTTACCAAACCTCTGGATGTAGGTAGGGCATGAAATGTGGCAGGTGCTAATTAAATCTTGTCCTGCAACTACTCTTGCTCCCAATTTTACAGCCGAGAAAACGGAGACTTGGAGTTTGAATAAAATACCTGAAGTCACACTAATATTTCTAGTAGAAAAATGTCTGCCCACTCTTTCCTGCTTAACAAAGATGTATTTCATACCACCTAAATGCCTTTAGAAGTAGATAGTCATGGGGCACCTGGGTGGCGCAGTCGGTTAAGCGTCCGACTTCAGCCAGGTCACGATCTCGCGGTCCGTGAGTTCGAGCCCCGCGTCGGGCTCTGGGCTGATGGCTCAGAGCCTGGAGCCTGGAGCCTGTTTCTGATTCTGTGTCTCCCTCTCTCTCTGCCCTTCCCCCGTTCATGCTCTGTCTCTCTCTGTCCCAAAAATAAATAAACGTTGAAAAAAAAAAAAAGAAGTAGATAGTCATGGGACACCTGGGTGGTCGGTTGAGTGTCCAGCTCTTAATTTTGGCTCAGTTCATGGTTCCAGAGTCATGGGATCAAGCCCCGTGTCAGGGTCTGTGCTGAGCACGGAGCCTGCTTAAGATTCTCTCTGTGTCTCTCTCTCCCCTGCTTGTGCTCTCCCTCTCTCTCTAAAAATAAAATTTGAAAAGTAGATGGTCATAACTGTAATCTTAGTCGCTTAAAGATATTTTGCTTAAAGTCTAAATCAAACAATACAGAGATTACAAACGGAAAGATTCTCTATCTTTCATGAGAAAATTTCATGGTCTCCAAACCAACTCCATGTTGGGCTTGAGGGCTGGGGTGGGGGTGGGGGGTTGTTGCCTGTCCCCTGTGTTGGTAGCACAGCCCTCACGATGGCAAAAGATGATATGAAATGGCAAATAGATTCAAAGATCTTTCCTGATAGTGGCACAGAGAACAGTAATATTTGAAATTGTTCCCTTGAAGGTCATTCACTATGGGAAATCCCAAACTCCAAAATGGTCTGTGTTGCATCACTACATGTATATAACCTTAAACAAACTACCTTCCCTGTTTGAGCCCTTGTTTTTTTTTTTTGTTGTTGTTGTTTTTTTTTTGAGAGAGAGAGAGACAAAGTGTGAATGGGGGAGGGGCAGAGAGGGAGGCCCAGAATCCCAAGCAGGCTCTGGGCTGTATCAATAAAATAAGGAGATTACTTATTTGCCTCCTAGAGTTTACTGCGAGTCAAAGGAGATAATAGTAAAAATGCATTTTTATATAAAGTTCAACATAAATGTGAGACGTTACTATAATTCTTCCTAAATCATTTCGGCTTTACTTTCTACAGTGTGTGAATAAGTCCATTCTTCTCTGATGCATTTTGGAATTCAAACACATGATCGTTAACACTTGTTATTTTGAAATGTTTTCAGTCATTCAGTGGTCTGTCCATGCACACTTGAGTTATTGTCTATTTGGGTCAGGTCAGTTTATAATTTCTTTTTATTTTTTTAATGTTTATTTTTGAGAGAGAGCACAAGCAGAGGAGGGGCAGAGGGACAGGGAGACACAGAATCCGAGGCTGGCTCCGGGCTCTGAGCTGTCAGCACAGAGTCTGACATGGGGCTTGAACCCACGAACTGTGAGATCACGACCTGAGCCGAAGTCCGATGCCTAACGGACTGAGCCACCCAGGCGCCCCTCTTTACAATGTACGGACAGTTCATTGCTCGTGACCCCTGGGTCTTCTCCCTCCCCAGTGCCCTCCTTGTGTAAGGCCCCTGGAAGGGTGTGGAGGGGAGATGACAGAGATCTGTTCTCCCCGTCCCAGTGTCTTGTCGCGGCCGCCGTGGGAGGTGAGTTCTCATCCGTGCAGTGGAGACAAGGATGGAGCGAGAAGGCGGTTTGGAAGGAAGAGCGCTTGGAACAAAGTGTGCATGGAACAGACTTGGAACCAAGGAGGACATGGGGAGTCAGGGCGTAGGGCCGCGGGAGAGGAGAGCGTGTCCGCCTGGAGAACACCTGCGGGGGGTGTGTGTGCTTGCTTCGGCTGGTTTGATTTTATTCCAAATGGTGGGAGTTGAAGTTTGGCCTTTGAGTAGAAAGCCTGGCAGAACTGTGAGCATCACAGCCCTCGTCTCCCCCCATCCAACCCCCCCACCCCCCACCAAGCCAGGGCAACATGTGGCTACGTGTTGTGCCCCCTCCTGTCCCCACAGTGTTGTCACCGCACCAGCGTCATGGTTCGCAGACCCCGGTCCAACCGGGGCGCTGCTCTCCAGCCGAGTCCGCGGACTCAGGGGGCGACAGGAAGGCCCAGTCGCTCCGCACGCTGGACTCGGCCCTCCCTGCAGTCTGACCATCAGCGGGCTGTCCGCGGGGGTCCTCCTTCCTAGGAGGGGGCTCCCCTGAACCCAGGGAGGGTGCTGCTGTGCTCCGGGCGAGCCAGAGGGCGAGGGCACCCCCGAGTCAACCTGGACCCCGCCGTCGGTTACACATTCGTGCGTCTCTCAAAATCGTGGCTTTCTGTTGTTCACGTGGTGGAAACAAGGGTCTTTAGAATTCATTTTATCTTTTATGTCTCTTTGTGAAGGAGATTGGGGGAGGAGTGGCGGGGGGGAGCACGGGTTCTGGGGCTTGAAGCCCAGACCTGCCCCTCGCTCGCTGTGGGAACTTGATCTCCTTCCCGGTCTCTGATGCCTTCATTGTAAGCTAGAGACTCTGATGGTGGGACCTGCCCCCTAGGCGGGCGTGAGGACTAAATGCCGTCACCTCCGTAAAGTACCTGCATTCGTTTCTGTCGCATCCTCTGGATAGCGCTGGTTCTCGGCCAGCTCTGTGTCCCAGTGATGGCACCGACCCCCCTGCCCGACGTCCCAGTGCTGGGTAGTGGGCTGCAAGTTCTGTTATCCTTGTGCCTTTTGCTGAAACCCCCTCAAATACTCTGCCCACATGTACGTCCGTCTGCAAGTGGGTTCTGCCGTATACTAGAACTCGCAACGTTTTGCTTTTAGGTTATGGGTACGTTGGTCCGCTTCGGCGTGTGACAAACAGACTTGACCTTGTGACGTGAAATAAAGTATATTAAAAACAGCCCAAACAAGGTATCCTCTGTTCTCGTGTGCTAATGTCTTTGTTTTTGTCTCTGTATTTCCTCCCCTCTCTCTGTTTCTAGAAGTTGAGATTTAAAAAAAAAAAAAAAGGAGGGGAGGTGCATTTGGGGTGAGAAATAAATCCACTACAGAGCATCCCGCCATGTGTCTTGCTCTCTGGTAGTTCCTGGCTCTGGTTGTCTTCACCAGGCTCTAATTCCTGGTCGTCTGCCGGCTTTCTAACCTGCCCTATCGTGTCGCTATTGTATTACTGACCCCAAGCTCCAATAAAACATAAAGCAGCAAAGGCCCAAACTGAGGTTGGCTTCAAGGTGGTGCAGGGCACAGAAATGTTCGTCTGCAGTGGGTCACGTCCATCTGGACCGCCGCGTGTTCTGTGACACGGACGGAGTCTCATTGCCGGAGACTTTGACCTTCCCATCTGTCATTCCCTGCTGCACAAGTGGCCTCCAGGCCCACGGGCCTCACGCGGGGGCACCTCCCACCTGTGTCCTCAGGCAAATCTACTGGATGGTTTCTTCTGCTTCCAGCGGCTTCCCCTTCCCTCACCCCCCAACCCTCCACAGCCCCTCACCCAGCAAACCCCCTGGCCAGTACGGTTTCCCAACTTCCCTCTCAGAATGCGGGAGCCACACCTGCACTTGCCCGTGTGGTGACCCTGATCCCGTGTGCCACAGAGCCCCAAAGTGTGCGAGATGTGCTGTAAGTGTAGAATGCACTTGCTTATAATTAGATTGCTTGTAATTAGTTAAAAAAAAAATGAAGTTCAGTAGTATTTATATTGATTACATATTGTAATAACATTGGATATATTGTGTTCAGTAAAATCCGTTAAAATTTCACCCGTTGTTTTTAAATTTGGCTACTGGAAGATTAGGAATTGTGTGTATGTCTGACATTGGATTCCTTGCTAGACTTTTCTATCCTGAGAGTCTACCACAACTGTCAGCTTTTATTAGGCACTGAGCACGGTTTGTCTATTCAGTAGATAGAAATCTGAGGCCAGACGTTTTGCGATTCGATCAATTGCATTGTCAGATGACGACAAGTTGAAGCTTTTCTAAAGCAGTCATGTTTCTACAGTCTGAGGCCAACAGGTTGCTTTTAAAAGTCAGTGGCACACTCAACAAATACTTCATAAGTGATACGGAAGTTACGATTTGGAAGGATCAGCAAGGAATTCTCGGCGTTTGGGATAATAAAGCACAGCCAAGAAACAAAATCTGAAGAAATATGGCAACACGGAACTGTGTCATTCTTGGGCTTACAGTGGGTACTGTATCATCCTATTCTTGGTGGTTTTTTTTTTTTTTTCAATCTTTACATGTTACCAAATTTTAAAAATGTTAAATATAGGCACATAGGTTATTTTGTTTAAGCCGTGTTATGTGAGGATGATTCCATATCATATCGTCATCACTAGTTAAAGAAGTCACCACTTTTCCTTGATCACTAGTCCAAGTGTGCAGGGCATCAGTAAACTCTCATCATCTGCCAGTAAGTGAAGAGTCTAAATGTATCTAAATGAATGTAATCAGTTAACGGTACCTGGTACTACGATGCCAAGTAATTAGTGGAAGTATTTCTTTACTGGTGCATCTGCTTATAATAAAGAACTAAAATCTTGTTACTTCTGTCTATTTCTTTTATTCTTCCCACAGGAACTTAGTTGGCATGAATTGTGTTGGAAACCAGTGTCTACAGTGGCCTCAGAAGACACATTAAAAATGGCAACAGCAGAAGAATGAGTTTTCACAAGGCAGCAGCTAATAACCCTGAGAGGTGTGTAGGAAACCAGAGGATTCCGCTTGCATTGCTGAAAGAATGTTCTTTTTATCTAGTAAATAATGTGGGCACTGTAGGTTAAGGCTGATGGTTACCTATAAGATCGATTTCTAAGTAGCTCAATGCAGTGATGCCGTTGGGAAACCTGAGAGCTGTGGGAGCGAACGTAGAGGAGGAATCAAGCCCACTGTCTCACCTTCCGGATACAGAACCGACCGTCCGGACACAAGGGAATGCGGGGACCTGATTAAGATCTCCCGGGCAGAGAGAGCGAGTGGTAGAGATGGAACGAGAGCCTGGTCTTCCTGGCCTTCGCCTGTTTGAACCGTAATCACCAGGTATTGATGTGACTTTATTATAAGGAATATAATACGTACAAAAGAACATATATGATATGTAAATCTACTTTCAAATATACGAAAATATGTACAAATATATGAAATACATATGTACAAAAGAACATACAATACGTACAAAAGAACATATGATATGTAAATCTACTTTCAAATATACGAAATACATACATACATATACACACATACACATATGTATGGAACACATTTCCCACCGATGATAAGGATTCTCCAGGCTGCTGAGTCGCCTGTCTTCTCATTTTTGATGTTTAATTCAGGGTCTAGGCGACCTCGCCAGAGTCCCTCCACGCTTCGTAGGTGAGCAAGCAGCTTGCTGTTCAAGGGCACAGTGAAGGCTTTAGCCCATCTCCGCCTTGAAGCCTCAGTCAGTTTGCAGACAGCCGACTTAGACATAAGTGACTTATCCATGTGTTCCTTAGTGTCCACACATGCCCAATGACCATGTCTCTTAGCACCTGGTGGAAATCTTCACTTTCTAAAACGGATTGCCTTTATATGCATAATCATGCCATGTTCATCTGTCCCCACTGAATAATGTCAAGTTTTGCAGTTGACAGATTCTCAAAGTATCAGCCATACCCAAATTCAGACGGATGGTCCGTCGTAACAGAAGAGCCATCCTGGATCACTTACCATCTAATGGGCAGGGTGCAAACCGCTTCACGTATTCTTTTCCTTGATAACCTTGTGACATAGAGGAGGGTCCCCAAGTATCCTGCAGGGACTTACCTATTTCGTTTTAAAACTATCATCCCGGGGCACTTGGGTGGCTCAGTGGGTTAAGCATCTGATTCTCGGTTTTGGCTCAGGTCATGAGCTCATGGTTTGTGAGTTCAGGCCCCACACTGGGCTCTGTGCTGACAGTGTGAAGCCTGCTTGGGATTTTCTCTCTCTCTCCCTCTCTCTCTCTCTCAAAAAAAAAAAAAAAACAAACAAATAAACAAACTTAAAAAAATAAGTAAATAAAAATATCATCCCAAAGCAGAGCTGAGTCCTTAGAGATGCCTGACATTTGCTCTAGAACACGACACATGTCTGCTGAGGCTGGGGACAGGACAAGGTCTCCCCCATAGGACTATGAAGAGAAAGCTGCCACTGAAACCATAAACCTTTGACGCTATGAACACACAAACGCCGAGGACACCTGGTTAATAGACGGGATCAAACACACTGTGGGTTTTCACACTTCAAAGCCTCTCTGGACCGGCCGCGTGGGGAGTGGTGTGGCCGCTGTGCATTCACGGACCTGGGACTCAAGTCAGGTGTGTATCCAAGTCTTTGCCACAATTGTCTGCCACCCCCTGGTGGCCACTTAATGGCAGCAAAGTGCTTCAGGAAGGGGGACAAAGACCTCTGGGGAGAAGTCACGCTCGCCAGGTGGACAGCCTCACATCCTGCACCGCCCAAAGACAGGGGAAGCCACAGGGAGTGTCACTGGCATCTTCTCTCCCTGCTCCCAACCTGAAGGACCTCATCTCAGCCTCTTCCACGGCCACGCGTGCCAGAAAAGGAGCCCACAGGGCAGGCTGTGTTGTCCTGCAGGCCAAGTGCAAACCCACAGCGTCTACCCAGCGCCGGGCCCGCCCACTCTTGTCCGGCCCGTCTCCCCCTCTCGGGCTGCATTCTCTTCGAGGTCACGAGGCCCGGGGACCCTCGGAGCCCTTGGGAACAGCATCTGCAATGTCCTAAGTGGCTCCGACAGGTCAGTGAACCGGCAAGAGGGGCTCTGGATCGGTGCCTTGGTCAGATGGGCTCTCAGTCCCCCACTCGGTTGAGGCCGCCACCCCAGGCCGTTGCACACATGCAAGGCAGACAGGCCTCCGGGTGTTCCTGCGGGCCTGAAAAACCTGTTCTTCCCTGCCCACCACCCGGCCGCGCCCACACGACAGGCAGGCCCTGCTCCAGAGGCCGGAGCCCCACATCTGGGAGCTAGGCAGTGACATTGAGATGAGGAGGCTGAGGCCAGAGTGGAGAGTCACCTCCTCTGAGGGGACGGGACCAGGGTCCCCTGACTGTTAGTCCCACATGACAAGGTGTCTGCCATCCCCGGAGCAGCGGGGACCCTGACCTTGGCGACCGAAGCTTGGACTCTAGCTTGGAGCTAGAGGGCTCCCAGCAGCCGAGTGCCAGCAGGAATGTTCCGGAAGGCAGGCTGCAGAGGGCACCGGTCTGTGCAGGCCCCAGGCCTCATGGGCACAGCCACAGCTGCCCTCCCCACCTCCAGGCTGGTTTCCCTCAGGGCCTATGTGGATATTTGTGTTAACCTTGAGAGGAAGGCACAGGGACATTACCATGCTATGCTTAATCCTTGACATCTGGAGCTTTGGGCCTTGTCCCTGTCCCTCCCCGAGGGACAACCTCAGCCAGACTCCTGCCAGTTTGAAGGTGAGTGTCTGGCATCTTCCCGAGTCACAGGACGAACAGCGCTGATGCGTCCTCACCAGACTGTAAGCCGCTGGAAAGGGTAGCGAAGCTTCATCGGGCGCCGCTCTGGCTGCCGTGACAAGTGACAGCCCAGCCACCGAGCACTGTCGTGAATCCTGCCTGCCGTGACCCAGAGGAGCAGTGTCCTCCCGCTTGCAAAGTGCGGCCACCTGTACCGGCTGGGCACCGTCTCTGCACCTAGAGCACAGCCCAGCGGGGGCGGGGGGGGGGCCCGTGACCAGCCCAGGAAATGACCGGACACCTGCTAAGGGTCCAAGTGCGTCTAACGGCTTCTAATTTCCAGGGGGAAATCAGGGTTCATAGAACAGATGGACCCTGAGCTGCACTTGAGTAGTAACACCACCAAATGTCAGTTATCGTATCTCGGGCACCCACTGCACAGGTGTTTTATTTTTAAGTTTATTTATTTTTATGATTTGAGAGAGACAGAGAGCATGGGTGGAGGAGGGGCAGGGAGATGGAGGAGAGAGAGAATCCCAAGCAGGCTCCCTGCTGTCAGCGCAGAGCCCGACGTGGGGCTCGAACTCGTGAAACTTTGAGATGGTGACCTGAGCCAAAACCAAGAGGCAGGCGCTTTACCAACTGAGCCACCCAGGCGCCCCTGCACGGTAGGTGTTTACACGTTTTCTGCCTCCTCACAGCGGGAGCTCACAGCCAAGGAGGCCTCGGAGCTGGGAGGAGACATGCCCTTCGCCACAGAACTGTCACAAAGAGCTGCCGACACTTGACCCCATGAGCCTTAGAGGGCAGATAACCGGTGGGGGGGTGGTTCAGGCAAGCAGAATACGTGAGGAAAGGCTTGGCATCTGTGGATGGACAGAACATGCAAGGGACAATAACGCCAGCAGGGGCGTGGGGAGGGGAGGGACACCTGGAGAACAGGACAGAGAAAACCTAAGGAGATGACTCCACACCAGACCACGCCCACACCTGCCAGCCCTGGGCTGGCATTTGGGGGTCTCATCCTGCTCGCTCCTTACAAAACCCTTAGGACACAGAAGTTCATCCCGCTTCCACCGCTGAGGTGAACGAAGCCACAGGCTACATAATGCATCCAAAGTTACTGGAAGAGCGAGCGGCTGGGCCAGGACCCCACAACCAGGGCTTTCCCCACACTCCCCAGGGCCTCAGAGGAGGCCTCAAGAAACACCACCGCCTGGAAGTGAGGAGAGGCGGGCCTGCCCCCATCTTCATGCAGCCGGGCAAGGCATCTACTGCGCTGGGTCATTTCTCGCGTCTGTGCAAAAGTACAGTTAATCCACAAGCTCGCTCTCAGCTACGGAACTACCGACAGCTAACTGAGAAGCTGTTTGCACATGTGGGTTTGTACTCTGCCCGCAGAGCAGGCGCGGGCGAGGTGATCTGCATTATAACCCGTATGCAGCTGGCGGAGAAACACGGGCCCACCTTCTCCTGCCCGCAGAGTGCACCTGCCGGGCAGGACTGAACTTGGCCCCGGAGAACAGCTGATGCTTCCTGGTGCCGGTTCTTCCTGCTTTCTACTTGTTCTTCTGCTTGCACAACATCTTCCTTCGGGGGAGTTGTGGCTTGGACAAGCACGACCTCGCTGTCCCAACTCAACCAGAAAGGATGGGCTGTGCCGTCCACATTGTCTTTCAGTGCCTCTCTGCTTTTCATGGCTTCGGTCCCTTCAGGCAGGCTCCTGCGGTGGGGGTGTTGCACGGGCGACGAAGAAAGCAAGTGTGGTCAGTGAGCAAGCAGTTGGCTCTGTCTGTTTTTGCCACCGGTGGCACCAGGGCCAAGATTGGTTGGTGGCGATGGCAGGGGGAGACAGTGAGTCTGTCCCTACCCACTCTGGCTGGGGCATCTGTCTGCAGGGCGGTGTTATTCTGTGCGGACGGTCAGGGTGAAACCCAGGGGATGAGCAGCAGGTGGGACGCCAGACAGGCATTTCCCCAGGAGGGAGCTGTGCACAGAGGAGCTCCTGACCACCTCCTTCCGGAGCACTCGGACACGCTCAAATGCCCAGCCCAGCCCAGTTCATGGATCCTTTTCTGCCCTCGAAGTGCCTGTTGATGTTTAGTCTATGTAAATCCACTGTTGACAAGTTAGCCCATTTTTCTAGGGCCGACGGGAGTGCCGTGGACGCAAAAGGACGTTGGGTTGAGTGAATGAATATGTGTCAACACTCCCCTCTGCAACGTGCCAGGTGGGTCTGGAATCATGGAGCTGTTATGGACTGAACTGTGTCCTCCCAAAGCCATATGTTGAAGTCTTGACCCCAGGACCTCAGAGTGTTACTGTGTTTGCAGATACGGTCTTGAAAGAGATGAGGGAGGTAAAATGAGGTCGTTAGAATTGGGCCTTAATCAAATCTGACCAGGGTCCTTATAAGAATTGAAAGAGAGGGGCGCCTGGGTGGCTCAGTCGGTTAAGCGTCCGACTTTGGCTCAGGTCATGATCTCACGGTTTGTGGGTTCGAGCCCCCCGAGTCGGGCTCTCTGCTGACAGCTCAGAGCCTGGAGCTGCTTCAGATTCTGTGTCTCCCTCTCTTTATGCCCCTCCCCCACTCATGCTCTGGCTTTCTCTCTCAAAAAATAAACATTTAAAAAATTTTTTAAAAAAAAGAATTGAAAGAGAGCCCAGGGATGTGTGTGTGCACAGAGGGGGGACCATGTGAGGACACAGCAAGAAGATGGCATCTACACACCAGCTTTCAGGACTGTGAGCAAGTAAATTCCTGTTGGTTAAGCCCCCAGTCAGTGGTCTTTGTTACGGCAGCCGGAGCTGACTGATACAGAGTTCAATGAGAGATCCTCTCCACCTCGGAGGCCTCACTGTCTACAGGTGGCGCTCACACCTACAATGTATGTGTGGTAGCAGAAAAGGAACATTAGGGCACCTGGGTGGCTCAGTCGGTTAAGCAACTGTCTTCAGCTCAGGTCATGATCTCGCAGTTCATGAGTTCAAGCCCCACCTCGGCCTCTGTGCTGTCAGCTCTCTCCCCCCTCTGTCTGCCTCTCCCCTGCTCACATTCTCTCTTTCTCTCTTAATAGTAAATAAAAACATTTAAAAAAAAAAGAAGAGAAAAGAAAAGCAGCATGCTTTCCCTCTGGCCTGCCTCTCGGTGTCCCCCTCCACACCTGTATTTAATTACCAGTTCAGGCTAGCTCTCCAGGCACATCCCGTATACAGTGAACCTGCACCAGACAGAGGCAAGTTGAGATGGCCTTGACCGAGGCTTTTATATCTCCCTGCCATCCCAAATCACTGAGATCTAAATACCTCTTATTGTTGACGTTCTGAAAGTAACTCAATACTTGTCCATCTGTCTGGAGATCTCTTAAGGTCCATTACAGTGGAATGGTCGCTCTGGAGATTCTATACGGACTCACTTCTCAATGCTGTTCACGAGGGACACCCCTTTGTGGAGGAGTGATTTATTGGATGGATTTGTCCATTGTTTTACTCTTTGAACAATTAAGAAAAATTGCTACCGCCTAAATCCTTGGCTGGGATTCCCTTTCCCTTGGTCTGCTACTTACTTCATCCTTGACAAACTCCTACACATCTCTCAAAACCCAACTCAGGGGTTTGTCTTCCCTAAGCTGAGCTGACTAGCCCCTCTTTAACACTATCACTCCTTGTTAAACCCCATGACCAGTTTGCTATGGACTGAATGTGTCCCCCCTAAATTTAATGTTAATGCCCTAACCCCCAATGTGATGGCATTTGGAGGTGGTCCCCTTGAAAGGTGATTAGGTTAGAAGAAGTCATGAGGATGGGGTCAAGGGATGGAATTGGCAACCTGGTAAACAGAGGAAGAGACCAGAGCTGGCTTTCTCCATCATGTGAGGACACAGCAAGAAGACACTGCCTGTGAACCAGGCTGCAGGACTTCCCCAGACACCTGACCTGCTGGCACCTTGACCTCAGACTTGCAGCCTCCACAGCTGAGAAACACGTCTGCTGTTCAGGCCTCCAGTCTGAAGCATTTTGTTACAGCAGCAGAGCGGGCGGACGGAGACACGGTCTGTGTGGCTTCTAGGTGGGGTGGGGACCCCTGGAGGGGAGCGGGGCTTTGGCGCCGCTCTCTGGAAGCATCTGGCCACAGCTCTGCGCATAGGAGGATGCCCCCCAACGAGGAGGCGAATGAATGAGCTGCCACCTCAGGGATCCAACCACCCCGCAGGCCCCAAGCAACCTCGCAGGTTGTTGCTTAACCTTAGGGTGTGATGGTTTCGACACGTTCTACTCTGGAGGCAGCCCAGAACAAACCGGTGGTATTTTAGGGGGCGAGGAAAAGCCTCTTCCTTTATGTGATAAGAAAACCACTATCAAAAGGCGATCAAAGTGAAGTGCAGAGCAGCTGAAACGTGCTTTCTTGATCGTGGACTCCAGGCCTTGCTGGTTTTCCCGGTGGGCGGAGCTTGTTAGGGGCACAGCCCGCTGGAGCCCCGCCGCCCGCTCAGCGCGGCCCCGGTGGAAAGTCACAGCAGCGCGCCCGGAAGGACGGTCTGCAAGGTCTGCACGGTTTGCACGAGGAAGGTGGCGACCCCGGGCAGGCTCCGGCTCTGAGGGATTTACAGCTAGCCTCGTAAACACCGCGCCCGAGCCCTCCAGGGACCCCAGAGGCACAAGCAGCTCGGGGCTTCCTGCGGGGGGGCGCTGCGGCCCGAAATGCCCGGGTGCAAAACAAGACCCAGTAGCAACTTCCGATGCCGCCCTGGGACAGATAGCTGCGGGTCTCACGGGCCCCGCTTGGGGCGCCCGGGTTCTCGTGCACTTTGCAGGGTGGGGGTGGAGCTGTGCTGATTTTCACCGAGAACACTCCACTTCCGGTGCCCCACGCATTATTTCGGCGCCATATTGTTTCCCAGACCCGCGTCCAGATTTGGTGCGTTTGTATTTGGCGCGTTTTCTGCAAATCTTTTCTAGATTTGACGGCCCTTCTGGCTTCTCTCCCGCGGCCCTCCCGGGAAGGGGCGGGGGGGGGGGGGGGGGTCGGTCACACACTCCCCTGGGTCGGGCCCCAGCTGGTGCGGCGCAAAGAGGCGTCCCTGTGGCTATCGGCCGCTTGAGGCTGCATATGAGCTGGGAATTAGATAAAGTAGACGTTTATCCACGTCCCTCAGCCAGGAGTTCAAATCCAAAGATGCACAGAGCAAATCGAAGTTACGGGCAGGTGTCTTTGTTAACAGAAACCGGTCCTGCCTCAGCCCCCCACTTGGGTGGGGACAGCACTGTAGACCCAGTGGGCCCGGGTCTTCGGTTCTGCCTTGGGACCTACTTTACAGAGAAGCTGTGGGTGCAAGGCCCGGGCTTGACCTGCGGGGATTTGTGTCTGCCCGCATCCCACATCCCGACGGGTACCCTCCTGCCTCCCAGCTGCTGCCAGAACAGAGCCAGAGTTTTCCATCGGCCTAGCTCTGCGCAGAGCCCTGCACACTGCGGGGAGACGATGGGGTTAGCGTCCCTGATGCTCTGGTCACTAAATCACCCAGGTTCATCCTCCAGAGGCCGGGTCAGCAGGTCTGAGACGATCCCAGAAACTCTGCCTTGAACACCTGCCAGGTGAATCTGAGCCAGGCTGTGTGGACAAGGGGCAATGGCTCCCAGTGGTAAGCAGGAGTTGGCCTGTGTGTGGCCACACCACATTTTCTGCCACAGCCACCCACGTTCATAATCTCGTGCACCAGTGACCTGGGCCAGCTCTTCCTCTGAGGACACAGTGGCTGCCTTGGGGTGGCACAGGCTTTCATCTCTCAGGAGGAGACTGGTTGTTGCAAGGACAACCGGTTTGGGTCCTGCTGACATGTGGTGGACCGTACAAGATACCTAGAAATAGGTATTTCTGCTTTCTCTTTGGACACCAGGGGTAAGATATTCACTGGAAATATAAAGCAAAGGGACAGTTTCAGACAGCTGCAAAGAGGAGAATCACAGAGAGCCTGGCCTTTGAGTCCTGTGATGAATGGGGTTTTCAGAGGCAGGGGACTCGGAGGAGACAAGCCTCAGCCATCCCCCGTGCAGTCGTGCCTTTGTTTTCACAGAACAGTGGAGAATCATGCCCTAGAAAGCACACGGTGAGGTCTGAAGAAGGTCTTGGGAAGAAAAGCATTATGGAATATAACTAAAACAGGGTTAGGGGCCCACATATAATCTGCAACAGATCATAATTCTTAGGGTTGCTATTAAAATGTGCTTATTTCCAGGTTGAATGAAGCTGGCATAGACAGGAAAGTTATGAGGTGTGGAGTTTCGCTCCCGTGTCCTGTGGTGACGTAAGTGTGGACCTCCGGCTCTGGGCAAGAGTGTCTCCAAGTTTTGCTGGCCTCATCAGCAGCAGCATGGGGAAGAGGTAAACAGTTCCCTCCCTGCTGGGTTGTTGGAGGGATCAGGTGAAACGCTGCATTATGTCTGACACATGTAACAAGTGCTTGATAAGTATTTGCTACCTGAAAACAGTATAACTCGTTGAAAGAAGTCCAAAGAAATCAGTGCAAATGTTAAGCTGGTATGTTTTCCTGTGAATGGAAAACCATCGTCTTTAGGCTAAAACCAAACAAAAAAACCCCAAGTTGTATTTTCCTTTTTGGCTGGGTTTTCCATTAAAAAAAATTCTTCCTAAACGTAAACAAGCAAATGAACTAAAGGAAATTTACAATTGTGGGTTGTCATTAAATTGCAAGGCTCCCCCTTGGGACCGGGTAGAAGCCCATTGCTCCATACCTCTGGCCCGCGGAGTCATTCAAGGATGCCCTTCCCGCGACTGGACAAAATGATGCAGGCCGATTTTCCATGTGTGACATCTACCGTGCTCTGGGGATGGTTCCCACTGGCCACTGACCAATCTGAGGTGACTGCTTTCTTTCCACATGGAAAAACTGCATCTACTGGGAGAGATCAGAGTCCCGGAGTCCTTTGCGTCTCATGACGTCAGAAGCATTTCCTAGTCCATTTCCCTAGAGTCTGACCACCAGGAGCACTGACCCTGTTTTAAACGTGAAAGTCCCTCTGACATGACTAGAATTTTCCCCGACCACAGCCATTTGACTCAAGTTGGAACGCACTGGTAGTGTGGGTGTTCCTCATTCGTACCAGGGCCCCTGCTCAGAGGATGAGTAGGAATTAGCCTTTGCACGGACACCAGGCTGCCCTCAAGGGTATTTACCAACTGTATGGTCTTGAGATATTCTTCCTTTCCAGTTTCTGGGTATTCATCTGTAAAATGAGGCAATAGAAGCTAACAGGGTTAGCGTGTGAGGAATAAAACCCCGGAATAGGAAGGTTTGTTATACAACGCTGGATGTGTAAATACTAAGTGAATAGTATTTACATATTCACTCATGTATGTATGAGTATGTAGTAGGGGAAGGGCTGATAGGTTGGTAAGGTTAGGATTGCAAAAGGTTTGTGGAAACTGTGAGAAAAAACTTTCAGTATGTTGGTGAATATATGTCAAATGCTCCCACTTATCTGAAGGAGAGATCCGGCAAATACATCAGTGTGGGTACAGGAGGAATTAGTCTGTTTCCTAAAGACTTCTGGAAAAGTCTCAAAAAACCTTACATGCCTGTTGCTTTTTAAGAATGGTGATGGCAATAGGTTTCCCCCTACAAAGCTGTTGTGGATTGTACTGTGTGTGTTGGGAGTAACAGAAGACCCACAGGGATACCAGGGACACCAGGGGTAAGGGACTAAGGGACGAGGCCAGTGACAATCACACCATGGCACAAACCTAGAAGAAGACCAATTGAGTTCCATTGGGCTTGGTGTGAGTTTCCACCTGATACGGGTCCGCCATGTTGAATGGGAGCAAACAACCCCATCGAATCCTCTTTGTGGATTCCTATAACATGAGGGTGAACCCTGAGAAGCAGGTGCACTTGACTTAGGCTGTATTCCGGATTGTGGGGAATCTCTGCACCACTTCTTCATGCATCTGGCTGTGCTCCCTGGTCTCAGAAAACAAGCAGGAGTGGTGTCCTTGTAAGAAGGGACACGAGAGAGCACACTTTCTCTTTCTCTCTGCCTCTCCACACACAAACACGCATGCACGCACACACCCACGCAGAGAAAGGCCGTGTGAGCACACAGCAAGAAGGCAGCTCTCTGCAAGCCAGGAAGACAGCCTTGCTAGAAACCGAATCAGTCAGAACCTTGATCTTGCACTTGCAGCTTCCAGAACTGTGAGGAATACATTTTCATTGTTTAAGCCCCCAGGCTTCGCCGTGGTATTTTGGTAAGGCAGTCCTAGGAAGCAGTTTAACCGGTCGTATCAATCAGGGACTGCTCCATTGACCTCATTTTAACTTGATCACCTCTGTGAAGACTCTATCGCCAAATCAGGTCACATTCTGAGGGACTAGATGTTGGACTTTGACATACATATTTCAGGGAAATGGTTCAGCCTATAACCTAATATGGGAGCTAAGAATACCTACTTCACTGGCTTGCTTTGAATACTAAACATGTGTATAAAGCACCTGACACAGAGTAGGCCCTCAATGGCGGTGGCTTTTATTATAATGACTGCCAGTCAACATCTTGCTGATACTCTTTTTTTTTTTTAATGTTTATTTATTTTGGAGAGAGAGAGAGAGACAGAGTGTGAGCAGGGAAGGGGCAGAGAGAGAGGGAGACACAGAATCCGAAGCAGGCTCCAGGCTCTGAGCTGTTGGCACAGAGCCTGATGTGGGGCCCAAATTCATGAACTGTGAGATCATGACCTGAGCTGAAGTCAGACCCTTAGCTAACTGAGCCACCCAGGTGCCCCTTGCTGATACTAATAATACTACTAATAAAAAAGACTACTACTACTACTAAATTATAAATAATATGTAATATAATATATAGTTAATAATAATAATAATAAAGCTTCCGGTGCCCTCCTCTTTGCTCCGTTGCCTGGGTTGGGGGGTTTCGAGCCGAGGACCATATGGTCTGCACACCCCTGGAGGAGGCCGTCCAGGGAGTGGGGTGTGTTGAACCTGGGCGGTGGACCCCACGTTGAGCCTGGCACAGGCCTGCTCCCCGTTGTAAATGCTCTGGGAATGTTGGCCTCTGCAAAAGACTGCTAACAACAGCCTACCTCTCTTTTTTTCCTTATTGACTTGTCAAAATTATGGTAAAAAATACACAAATTTACCATCCTAACCATTTTTAAGGGTACAGTTCAGTGGCATTAAGCGCATTCCCATTGTTATTCAGCCATCCAGCCTCCAGAACTTTCTCGTCTTCCCAGACTGAAACTCTGTCCCCGTGAAATCCTAACTCCCCAGGCCCTGGAAGCCTCCGCTCTATTTTCTGTCTCTATCAGTTTGGCTCCTCTAGGGGCCTCACGTGAGTGCGGTCAGGTCACGCGGCTTTTACCCTTAAGTGACTGGCTCGTTTGACCTCGCATAACGTCCCCAGGACTCATCTGTGCTGTTGGCGGTGTCAGGATCCCATTCCTTGTTTGGAGACTCAGTGATATTCCCTGGTATGGGGTATGGCCGCACCACATTCCCCTGCACCGCCTTGGTGGTTTCTACCTCTTGGCTGTCTTTATCTGTCCTAAGACCTCGCTCTTCCCCACGCCCGCATGCCCTAGGGCACTTCCTCCTTGTCATTCATCATCATGTGTGGTTACTACTCTAGAGTTGCCATTTATAAATCATGCCTTTTCCCCTAAAACTTACTTTGGCTCATGGAACCGAAAAAGGACAAAAAACACAGGCAGGGTCACCACGGCCGTCGTAAGCAGAGTTCTCTGTCCGGGAGATGGCAGCTGGGTGCAGGTTCATGGGATGACCAGCCTCTCCGGCATCCCCTGTCCAGTTTTATATATCAAATCTGAAAGCTTCACTACGGGAAAGTTTTCTGCAGCCTAGTAGTTTTCCACATTGGCGCTGAGGCCAGCTGCAAGGGGTAGGAATTACCGGCTGACTTGGCTCAGTTCACCTGGTTTTGTTTCAGGAAATGACCCTGTTTTTTTTCAAGAGGTCAAGAGCCACCCACCCGGTGCTCGCTGGCAGGCGGGAGGTGAGCAGGGCGGGCCACAGGGACTCCCCTTCCAGGTTCAGGGTGCAGCCCGCAGGCGGGGACCCCGGGGTCACCCTCTGTCCGTGCACTGGCAGGTGATCACCTCCCTGAGCACCTGCCTGGCGTTGCCCCCACTCCGGCATCTGGGCCGTGCCCACCATGTCCCCCCACCCCCCCCCCCCCCCGGGGCTCTGGCCCTTCCCACCTCGCGGGGCCCCAGGAGGGCAGCTCTAGACCAGCCACGGTGTCCCGAGTCCACAGTGTGATGCCACCGGGAAGTCTTCCCGATGGGCCACTGCATTTCCTCTTCCTAATCACACCCCCTACTCGCGCTTCCCTCTCCACCTGCTGGCAAAGTCAGTTCCTTTCCTGCTGTTGATGCCTCTTGGATGTTTGTGGGCCGTGGGGGCATTCCCTTCCCTCTTGTCCGTCCGCTCTAGTGACATTCCACACTTGGGCTGGCCCTGCCCTTCTTCCTCCATCAGTCCCTCCTCCCTCACCACCACTGCCCTTTGACCCGTCCCTGTGGCGCACGCTCGCTCACACCACAACACACACTCACACGTGCGCACTCGCACCCCCGAACACACTCATACCGACACAACCAGCAAACACACGCTCACACGCAAACACATTCATACCCCCAGCACACAACCAACACAGGCAAACGCACGCGCTCGCACCCGAACATACTCACACTCAAACACGCGCGCTTACAACTGAGCACGCTCACAATCCTAATGACTCAAACACGTGTTCACACCCGAACACACGTGTTCACGCTTGAACACACATGCCCCAGCACACATCTAACACTCAAACACACGCAGTCACACCTGAACACATCCATGCGCACTCACACGAGCTCCCTCTCTCATACCAGCTCACACTTACACCCCACAGGGGTCTGCACTTCCCTGCTCTCTCCCTCCATGACACACACTTCACTCTGTGTTTCTGTCTGTTCACCTGCCCCTGACCAGGCCGCGGAAAGCCAGGGAGAAGAGTGGTGTGGCCCAGCCAGCTGGGAGCCATCTTGTCCAACAGACAGATTTTTGAAAGCAGCCTTCCTCCCGATGTCTTAACTCACCCCCAGCATGAAATAACTATTCTTATGGCTCTGCAATGGGAGAAGCACTATGCATGGGTAGTTCGCTCTGGAACAACCATGAGAAGCCAGTGCCTGCCCACCATCTGGCTTTTTGTTTAACTGAGCTCAGTCAACAACTTAGCCAACTCCTCCTACATCTCAGAAGCCGACCTAGTTTACTACCAGTCAGACAGCCTTTCTCCGCCCTGGAGGGGCTAACAGTCTAGTTATACACAGTATAGGAGTCGGAGTCCACAGATGAATGACTACACTGTTACCCACTGTAGTGAGTGCTCCTCAAGGAGAACTCCCGGCCCCTCACCTCTTTCTTCTCAATGGTGTCTGCCTTCCAGCTCAGACATTCATGCCGGTCACACCCTCAGAGCCATCCCTCCAGAATCTCAATGCCCACTACTGCACATTTCAGCCATCACGTTCTTGCTCTGGGGCTTGCTTGCTCCAGTGCCCCCATTCCTGCCGTCTCCTGACGCTGGGGACCTGGGGACCTGCAGTCCTTCCCTGGAGTGCCTTTCCTCGCTTTCCTCCCCACCACCCAGCAGAGATGCACCATTGATCACTGCGTGGCTGCCTCCCAGGCATCTCCAGCTCCCCTGTCACACTCTGCTTTGTCCCTCTTGGCAAAGTCAAGGTCCTGAGTCAATGCACCTTGCACTTGGCTGCAGGAAACTGCATTGTATGATGACTATCCTCCTCGAGGTCTTGGTCATACTCCTTAAATGTGCCCTGAAGGCGGCCCAGATCCGTTTTTTTGTTGTGTTGTGTCCTCTGAACGTGCTGTCAGTACATTCAAATGGCTCCCCTCCGTCCCCACTGAGATGCGTAATAAACAAGACACTGGGAAACCAGATGGAGGTTTGATGCAGAGACAGGTGATGTCAATGAATACTTAGGTGTGCACCTTTCTTTAAATCTTAACCGTGTATTATGTGTGTAGAGTGTAGGATACAGTTCTCTTGACTGATCATTTGTATTTATGTATTTAGCATTATATCCTTGTTGTTGCAAACGGCAGGATCTCTTTTGTTGTATGGCTGATTAATATTTGGATAAATACCCAGAAGTGGATTACTGGATCATAGGGTAGTTCTATTTTTAATGTTTTGAGGAACCTCCAGACTGTGTTCCAGGGTGGCTACACCAGTTTGCATTCCCACCAGCAGGGCACACGGGTTCTCTTTTCTCCACACCCTCACCAATACTTGTGATTTCTTGTCTTTTTGATCCTAGCCATTCTGACTGCTGTGGGGGGCTGTTGAGCGTCTTTTCACGTGCTTGTTGGCCATCTATATGTCTTCTTTGGAAAAAATGTCTATTCAGATCTCTGCCCATTTTTATTTAACTTTTTAAAGTTTATTTATTTTGAAAGAGAGACAGTGCACACACAGGAGGGGCAGAGAGAGAGAGAGAGGGAGAGAGAGAATCACAAGCAGTCTCTGTGCTGACACCATGAGCCTGACATGGGGCTTGGTCTTACACACTGTGAGATCATGACCTGAGCCAAAATCAAGAGTCAGGCGCTTAACCGACTGAGCTGCCCAGGTACCCCTGCCCATGTTTAAATCAGATTTTTTCTTTGCTATTGAGTTGCATGAGTTCCCTTTAGACCGCGTCTAACCATGTAGTTCAGCGGCATTAAATACATTCTGTGTCAACATCACTATTTTCCCCTTTTAAATAGAACTTGTTTTCCCCTTTTCAATAGACATTATGTTTTAGAGCAGTTTTAGGTTCACAGCAAAATTGAGCGGAGGGCACTAAACTCCCATGTACCCTCTGCCCTGCCACATGCACTGCCTCCCCCATTACCATCACCCCCCACCAGAGTGGGGCATTGGCTACAACTGATGGACCTACAGTGACATGTCCCAATCACGGCGAGTCCACAGTTTACGTTGGAGTTCACTCTGGCCGTTGCACACTTTATGGGTTTGGACAAAGGCATAATGATATGTATCCATCATTATAATATCACACAGGGTGTTTCTACTGGTCTAAGACTCCCCTGTGTTGCACCTATTCATTCCTCCTTCTACCCCTGGAAACCTCTGACCTTCTCACTCTCTCCATAGTTTTCCTTTTACAGAATGTTATATAGTTGGAATCATTCAGTATGTAGTCTTTCCAGATTGACTTCTTTCCCTTGGTGATATGCATTTAAGATTCCCCGAGGTCTTCCCATGGCTTGATAGCCCTCTCCAGAAGTTTTTCATCATCCAGAATTGAAAATCTGTACAGCTTAAGTTTCTTAACTGACATAAATTTGATCAAGAAATAACCTCTGCAAAGCTCTGCTGCCCAGTGCTACATTGAGGTGTCATTACGGACCAAATGACATGGATCTTTAATTTTATTTTACTTTTTATGTTTTTTAAGTTTATTTATTTATTTTGAGAGAGAGGGTGTGTGGGAGCTGGGGAGGAGCAGAGAGAGGGAGAGAGAGAATCCCAAGCAGGCTCCATGTTGTTAGCACAGAGCCCAATGTAGGGATTGAACTCACGAACCCTGAGATCATGAACTGAGCGGAAATCAAGAGTTGGACACTTAAATGACTGAGCCACCCAGGTGCCCCTGGATCCTTTGTTTTAATACCCCAAGTAGCTCTTATGTTTTACTGACTCACTTACAACAGAGAACATGACATGTGATGTCAGGAGTGCCCTCCTCCCTCTCAAGGTGCCCTCTCTACCTCCTGTCCCCCCTCTTTCCTCCTCCTCTCTGCCATCCCACTTCCTGGCTCCTTCTTTTATGAAAAGTGCTGATAGGATGGTATTAGTCAGGCGGGCTAGGTTATTATGGTAACAGACAACAACGAAAGACAAAAACTCTCAGAACTTAGGACTAAAAGTTTTTTCTTGCTCAGTCTGCCTGTCTGGCCGGACTGGCAGGTGTCCCTGCTTTTGGAAATTCCTTAGGGGTCTGGACTTATGGGGGCCCCATTGGAACACGTGTTCCCATGATCGCTGCACCAGGAAAGGGAAAGTAGCTGGAGACACGGCAACTTGAAACTCCCACCTAGAAGTGACACACATCAGATGCTTTCGCATTTCACGGGGCAGAGCACGTACATGGCCATGCTTTACGTCAAAAGGGACATAGTTCCATGTGACCGAAAGGAGAGGAGAACCAGAACATTTGTACAAAGCCCTAATGACTATCATAAGGAGAATAGATTGCATTAAAACCACTTTGTATCTAAGCATTTTTTGGGGATGCAGATGACCGAATCTTTGTCTAAAATCTCAACTTTCCAATTTCCCAAATATTTACACATCTAATACAGCCTTTGTTTGAAGCATAGCCTTGTGACAGGCTGGGTCTAACGCTCTTTGCCAGTGTAAGCAGCATCATCGGAAGCCAATGCTTGCAGGTGAGCTGGTCCATTTGTGGGCACCAGGCGGCTTCAGCCGGGGCTGGCAGGATCCCTCAGAGTGTTTTAAAGAATCAGTACGGCATGATAAGTAAAGCCAAGAGGAGGTGCAGGCCATCTGGGACCTTGTGCAGGGAAGTGAATGTGTGCATCGTCAGTGGGTGATGAGGCTTTGCAGAGGGCCGTGCGTGTGTCTGGGGAAAATGGGGTGACAGGGGGCCATGAGGAGGTGCGTGGGGTTGGTGAGGAAAGAGGGGCAAATGGTCAGACGGAGCTAGGTTCTGTTTGTGACTCTGACAACTACCAGTTTAGGACATTGGATGAATCCCTTGTTTTCCCTAAACAGCAGTTTCATTATCTCGAAAATGAGGACACTACGATGAACTGAAGTAAATTGAGACGAGGCATGTATGTGCTTAGCACAGTGCTTGGGTCAGTAAACTATAGCTGCGATTATGATTTAATGTCACAGACAGCCACGACCTGATTCTAGGTGGTTCTAGTCCCTATAGCCTGTATAAGGTAGCCCTCTGCCACACCCCCACCGCCTCCCAAAAGACCCCATAACTGAGGGAGAAGTTCTGATTGCCCCAGTCTCCTCTTCCCGTCCCCCAGGGAGATTCATGAACGCTCCCCTTGAGTTCAAGCCAAGAACCACCCCCATCTTGGCCATGCGAAGTTTTTCCTTGTACACCAGCCCCATGCCCCACCAGGGGCCATGTGATGGGGTTCCACTGCTCCAGCTTTCCATTTTCCGGGCCAAGATGAATTGACAAGAACTCCCAAGACACTGCGAAAAGAGCGGCCACACAGCACTACACCTAAGAGCTTTGGTGGCCACAGGGCAGGATGCACATTGAGGGGCTGTTGGAAAGGCGCGAGGAAAGGGTCCACACCTGCACTAACACTTACTTGAGATGCCTCCTGCGTCCGTGGAGCTCAGAGTAATTGCTTCCTGGCCGCTCCCGCCACCTGCTTTGGGCGGGCTCCTCGACAGCCTCTCCTCCAGGGCTCCCAGCTGATACCGTTCTTCCTGAGGTGCTCCCTCCCAGCCAGCCTGTTCCAGCGGAAGCCCACGCCTCTGCCAGGGGCATGTCTGCCTTGGATTTTGTGAGAAGGAGTCCAAGGTGCATGTGTGTGGATGTCTGGCTGAGGTTCCGGGCCCCACAGGGGCTTTTAAACTGGGGCGTGGAGGAAAATGGGGCTCCACCTGCCCAGAGTGAGACCGGTTGATGGGAGAACTGAGCATCCAGATCCATTGAGGGCGCTGAGGAGGCATGGACACCGGTCTTGTGTGTAACAAAGCGGGGTTGTGGTGGGAAGGTCACCGGGCACGGCTGTGTGAGTGGTATTTCGCAGCAGGCGTCTGGGAAAGAGGGAGTCCAACCCAACCCAGATCGGGGAGCCCTTTCTTGACCTGTATGAGGGGGGCCATGAGGGCTGGTGGTGTTTGGAACTGGAGCCCGCCATGCTGTGGGGGCAGGGGGCCGTGGAAGGGGAGAAGCTGATGTGCAGCACGAGGTTCACTGCCACAGTAGTTCAACCAAGTTTCTTTCTTTTGTTCTTTGTGTTGTTTTGTTTTGTTTTTGTCACTGGCATTTATTATGAGTCTAAAATGCCAGACACCACGGTAGGCACTTTACTTCCATGATGTCCCTGCACAGCAGCTGTTAGGTTAGACCCACTCGACGGATGAGGAGACTGAGGCCCCAGGTCGGTGACCTGGCCACAGCCATCAGCAGGATGGCTTGAGTTGAGAGCTAAGAACTTTGCTTTGCATTTGTCTGCTCCTCCCCACCCCCACGTGGAGGCCTCCAGATCAATGATGTATTTTATTTTCCTCCCCACCTTTGTAGTAGACATTACATCAATTTTCAAATAAAAATAGCATCTTTCTGTGGGATGGGAAAAGCACAGAGCGTATCTTGAAAATTGCTAAGTGTCCCAGAGACAGTATTGCAAACAGCCTTGTTATACGGTGTGGCACAAAGTGTTGTGGTTTCTCTTATTAGGATGCTGTAAACATGTCCTAGAGTTGGCGTTTCCTTTTACTGCCTAAGGACTGACCCGGAGATGGGTGGGAAAGGAAAGGAAGAAAGGACTTCTCTGACTAGCTCTCCAGACAGAGGCTATCCAAGGTGTCTGCATGGGTGTCAGTGCTGCATCCAGACAGAAATCAACCTCACTGAAAGAGAATTGGTTAAATAACTAAAGGAAAAATGAAGAGTGAATGAGTGAATGAATGAAAAGGTGGTAAGGACCAGAGTAATTGCTTCTGGAAGAATCTTTTTTTTTTTTTTTTTTTTTACTTTTTTAAAAGTTTATTTATTTATTTTAGAGGGGTGGGGGAAAAAGAGAGAGGGAGAATCCCAAGCAGGTTCCACACCGCTAGTGCAGAGCCCAGTGCGGGGCTTGAACTCACAAATTGCAAGATCGTGACCTGAGCTGGAGTCAAGAGTCTGACGCTTAACCGGCCCAGCCGCCCAGGCGCCCTGCTTCTGGAGGAATCTTGACCCTAACTGTCAACTGGATTCTAGTTCATCTGTTACCTTTTCTACGGGACAAATCTATAGGGCCTCTTTAACTTTAGAAGGGAGTCAGAACGATGGAATTGATAGGCTTACTGACCGGCCCTCCCGAAGGAAAACTGTATGCTGTTTAAAGAACGCTATGAATATGAACAAACCAATGACTGGATGCTAAGTTATTTCAAAATGTCTTTTGCCTCAGCCCTTTTCCGCACTGTTGGAGACACACCGGGGAGGTCTGTGTGCACTGCTTTCACGATTCCTGCAGGAAGGACTCCCCATTTCAAAAGCAAGCCCCCAAAGTGGAAGCAGGGAGCCTGTGCCCTTCACTGCATTGTGGCAGAGAAGGGGCCAGGGCGGCACGTCCAGGGATGAAGCGAAGGGGCGGGAGGCACTGAGCCAGGGCGGCTTGTGGGGAGTGAAGAAGTGTCCCAGCTCGCAGGGCAGCCCTGGGGCCGGTGCAGAAAATCAGCCCAAGTGGGAGCGGAAGGAGGGGGACCAGCCGAGCTGTGGGTGAGGGGGAGAGCGCGTTGTTAGGTGGTCCTGGGGTGGGGAGGGGCGTGGGAGAGGGGAGGTCCGAATGGGAAGGTAGTTCAGGGCTCTGATCCCGAGCCGCCTTCACTCCTGTGACTCTGGGAGGAGAGTGTCACCTGTACTCACCCTTCAGCCTAGCAAGGGGAGCTGAGATCTCGTCTAGATGAGACACAGCCTGTGTGCTGGCGGTGGCTGCCACGGTCTGGGAGAGCGCTGGCAATGGACGCAGAGGCTGGGGTTGAGCCCCAGGGGGTGAGGCATGGGGGTGGAGAAGGGGGGAGTCGAGGAGGGAGTGGGGCGAGAGAAGGGTGTAGGGCAGTCCTTCTCAGTGGAGAACACTCAGATGCGCTTGGGACCTTAGGGGAGGAGGCATCTAGAGAGAGAGAAGCAGGTCACTTGTGGAGGAAGGGCAGGAGGAAGCAGGAGGGGGTGAAGCACCAGAGGGGGAGACGGGTTTTTGTAAGGAGGGGGGACAATTCAAACCCTTTATGGTGGGAAGACCTGGGACTCAAGGGGGTTCCTCACACGGACACGTTCTGTGTTCCCTCCAGAGGAAGGTGTTGGGGTAAATGGCGTGGCCAGCGTCACAGGGACTGAGGGGCGGGGAGTCCAGCCTTTTCAAGAAAGCACAAAGATCCTCACTTGGAATCAAGAGGGTGAATTTATAGTGAAGTTGGTTGCCTGCTCTGCTGCTTTTCTCCAGGAGGCCTGGAGAATGGTTGCTAGGGCTCCAGGATAAGGTTCACAGTCGCCCTTCCCTGTCCGGCACTTCCCAGTCCGTGTCAGCGGGCTGTGATGGCCGGATGAGGAGGGAGGGGCCCGGTGCCCTCGGCAGCAGGTGCACACTCCCTCGAGCCACGGGGACCTGCAGTCAGTGTCAGCGGCTTTCTCCCCGGGGTCTGGAGGCCTCCCTCATTTTGGGTTCATCATGAAAAAGAGGAATAGCCTAGGTCTCATCACCATTTCACTGCAGAGTCGAAGGCACTAAAAAAGTCGATCTGTTTAGGAAACATGTATTGAGCACCTAGGGTATTCCGGGCATGGTTCTAAGCCCTGGGGATTAGAAGCGGGTGCTGTCAGTGCAGAGCCCGATGCAGGCTCGTCTCACAGACCTTAAGATCATGACCTGAGCCAAAATCAAGAGTCGGATGCCTAACCGACTGAGCCGCCCGGGTTCCCCTGTGGATGCTTCCGAAACCCGCTCCTCTGAGTGCGCAACAGGGGTCCCTCGCGGAACAGAAACACATTTAAGAAGTTCGCTTCATTTTCAGTCGGGAGCGTGTCATCACCGCTGGCCTCTGGCCAGTGTTTCTGCCCCCGCTCAGTGAGGAAGCTGCTTTCTGTGTGATCCGAATCGGTCCGTGCAGTGGCTTTGACCCGCGTCCTGCCTTCAGCTCAACCTTCTGGATGGAAAGGGGAGAGACCGGTGGGGTCATTGCTGTGTGGGAGAAACCAGCCATCCTATGCTGAGTCAGCACCTGTTGCTGAAGACACTGCAAGACCAGTGCTCAACCTCTGTAACCTTTTGCCGCTTGTTGAGCCAGAGCCTTTTCAAATGTTCCAGAACTCTCTCTAGGCAGAAAGAATGTGCCCGCAGCCCTCATCAGGGCAGCCCCCAACAGGACAGTTGGCTGAAAGCAGGAATCCGTGGAAATGGGGTCACCTTCCCAGTGCACGTGGTAACGGGGCCCGTGGGGGGCCGTCTGCAGTGAGGGTACCCGTGGGGAGCCTGTCTGGATGTGAGGTGTAACGCGAGCGTCCAGGTCTCGGCCGGAGCAGCGGTCTGCCCGGCTGGGGGTGAGGATGTGGAGGAGGCTGGGGCAGCAGTCAGGGCCCCGGGGATACACCACGCTGCCCGCTGGCCCCCCCTGCAGCGCCCGCCCTGGACTGCCTCTAATCTGGGGGGTGTGCCCCCTGGAGCTCCTCCCGGGGCTGACGTTTCTCCCGGGGCTGGAAGACTTCCCTCGGTGTGCCTGTGTGACGCTGAAAACGTCCCGGGTCCCAAACGAGGCGAAAGGGAAGCAGGCCCAGCCGAGACCTGTTAGTCCTTCTTGCGGCCCCGCCTCTGCGGGCCACCTGCAGCACAATGTCCCCTGGGCCTCCGACCCCTGGGAGGGCCCGGGGAGTCTGCTTCTGTGGGCGCTGGCTGAAGACAAATGGTCGCCCGTGGCACTTTCCTGGGCGCCCTCGGTGAGACACCGGTTTCTATTCAGTGGGTGTTTTCCTTGGTCCTTCGCCAAAGACGGCTTTCCCGAAGGTGGAGCAAACCAATTTGTTAACAATTGTCATAAAATGAGGCCGGAGGAGGGGAGGGAGAGGAATCTAGAGGCAAAACCCTCAAGGCAAGGACCACAGGCGGAGTGAGAGGCTCTGGTCCAGGCACTCCCTTTGCCTCCGTGCCTGGCCCTCAGTCCGACACACCCTCCTGCCCCTCGGGGCCTCCTCCACCAGGAAGTCTCCCTGCTGTTCTCCATTGTATTACCCGCTCTCTTTATTACCCAGTAGGACATGACCTCCATATCATTGTCATTTTGATTTGTTTTTATGTTTCTTCGTGTGGTGCAGCCCTGCTTCAAAGTGCCCTGCTCCTGAGCCACCAGGACATTTTTGTTTCCTTGTTTTATTTTTTTTAATGGAGTTCATTTTTTTAGAGCAATGAGACATTGCTTGATTCCATTCAATCATAGCAAAATTGAATGGAAGGTGGAGAGATTTCCCACGTAGCCTCTGTCCCCCTCACTCGGCCTCCCCCCAATATCCACATCCTGAACCACAGTGGTACAGTTGTTGTGATCGATGAACTTCCATTGATTGGCGCGTCATTATCACCCAGAATCCGTAGTCCATATCAGCATTCATTCTTGGTGTTGTGCATTCTGTGGGTTTGCACAAGTGCCAAACAACACGTATACACCGTTGTGATATCACACAGAGCCTTTTCACTGCCCTAAAAAGCCCTCTGTGCTCGTCTATGCCTCCCTTCCCTCAGCTGCAAATCTTCTTACTGTCTCCATAGTTTTGCCTTTTCTAGAATGTCAGATAGTTGGAATGATACAGTGTGTAGCCTTTTCACATTGGCTTCTTTCACTTAGTAACACGTCTTTAAGTTTCCTCCGTGTTCTCATGCTTTGGGAGCTCGTTTCTTTTCAGCACTTAATGCTGTTTCATTGTCTGGATGGACCTGTTTATCCATCACCTACTAACGGGTATCTTGATTGCATCCAAGTTTTGGCAGTTATAAGGCTCCTGTCCACCTCCATGTGCGGAGGTATGCGTGGACATAAGTTTTTAAGTCCTTTGGGTAAATACCCATTGCCGGGTCACATGGTAAGAGCATGTTTAATGTGTAAGAAATTGCCAAACTGTCTTCCAAAGGGGCTGCGCAGTTTGCATCCCCACCGGCTGTGAGCTAGAGTTCCTGTTTCTCCACGTCGTCCCCGGCATTTGGTGTTCTCAGTGCTTCCAGATTCTGGCCGTTCTCACAGGTGTGCAGTGGGGTGTTCATAGTCGCATTTCCCTGATGACAGACGATGTGGAGGGTCTTGTCCTGTGCTCACTGGCCATCAGGGCATCTTTTCCCCAACGCAGTGACAGACACACGACAGCCACCACCAGAACTGAGTATGGGCCTCGTTCCCGAGTTCCTTATTTCTGAAATGAGGATGAGAGCTTCCCGCAGGCAGAGCACGTCTGTCCTGTCTGCTACAGTGGGCTCAGTGGGGTAAGTAAGAGCCATACCTGTTCGTGTGATCACGGAGAGACTGCTTCACCAACCTGAGCCTCAAGCTCTTCGTCTGGGAAATGGGAGATTAATAGGACCTACTTTGAGAGAGTTTCCAGCGGTAAATGTGCTAATACATGTAATGTAGCTCAGAGCCTCTCACACGGGCAGCGCTCAGGAAAGATTAGCTGTCGACAATGATTAATTGCTTTTTGGAAGCACGACGACGTTCCATTAGTCCAAAGAAGGCCTGAGCTGGGACAGACCAGCTGGTATTCTCTGACACCAAGGAACATGAAGGCAAGCAAGCAGAGTGGTTTCTTGCATTGTTTCCTTGTGGATATTTTTTCTAAAATAGGTGCCTAGGAGCTTTTGGGTAATGGATAGGTAGAAAAGGTTAAAACAAAACAACCATGCCATGGAGACAGCTCAGTAAACTTTAAGTCCCCAAGCAAGTGTCTGCTGGGAAAACACAGTTACGATTTAAGAATTAAATTTAGAGATTAAGAGGAATTAGCTAGTTTTGGGATGTCACCCAGGAGTCAGGCTCAAATGTCAGCAAAGGGGTCAGCTGGTTAACGGAAGACTGTTCTCTATGCCACTCAGTCATTTTCGCGACTCTGCTCAAGGTCAGTGCTGGCCTGGCCTCCTTCCTCACACCATTAACACGACAATTAATGAAATACTGGAACAGGGCCCAGACGAAACACTTGTTTAGAACACTTCCTCTCCACTTCACCGGCACAAACATCTATTCTGGGTTTGGGCTATTTTCCAACATGGGTTACATGATGATAAACAAGTTGTTTTACTTTAATTAATTAATTATTTATTATTATTATTTTTTTTGGTAAGTGAAACTTTAACTGGGTACTTTGCAAAACACAATTAAAAAAAAAGTTATTTGAAGAAACTATTGAGCGGAAAAGTTAGAGACGTAAAGAATTGCATGTGGCTATAAAAATGTTTTCCACTAAGCTCTGTTTATTCCTTGGCATTTGAAAAGACCTGCTTGGACACGTTTCTGACCAGAAGTATGCATTTCCCACAGATTTGGGGGTTTTCTTATGTAGACGGTCAATAATTATCCATCTTGTTTTAAGGACAAAAATGGAAAGTGAAAAGTTCAAGAAATCAATTAGCTGGCTTGAATTTGCTGAGGAATTCAGAACAACGTTCATGGCTGAAATTTACAAAGTAAATCAACATAATATGAAGAAGTAAATTAACCCAGAATGACACAATGCAAGGATGGTTCCCATGTAACCTCATAAATTTCCTGCTTGATGGATTTCAAGTCTCTGATTTCTAATAAAATTCTCATGAGAATGTGGTATTGCTCCATAAAAACTCCTGAACTCTCCCCATGAGAAACGGCTAGTTTATAAGGGCACATGGGTTCACGGCTGTGGTTTATTTATTAAAAATTTCTCAGTAAATATATCACGGTCCAGTGGATAGCGCCCCGTGATTGTGGAGAGGCTGTGTGTCATTTCTGCTGCTCCCAAAGTATGAAGAAAAACAAGAAGAAGCATGTCAGGAACTCTCTGAACCAGAAAAAAAGAAAAAGAAAAAACCCACAGCACTGTAACCTTTTTTTTTTTTCCAGGAGAAAGTTCTATGAGATCTGCTCCTTGACTTTACCTTGGGTCCACAAAGACCCCGTAGGATTTTCACATTTGTCTTAGGAAAGTCTGAACACGCCTGCCAGATGGTTGACAGTGAGCCCCCACAAGACACAGAATGGAGGCTTGGTGTGGTCCCCGTCCCTGCACGGGGCACACAAAAGTTGCCAAGTGGGTATTGCAAGTTTTGAGGGACTTCAAATATCTCAGAGAAAAGATGTGTAACTACACATAGTCACGAAGATAATGAGTTCATGGCTTACTCACTTCTCTTCACCCGGAAAAATAATGTACGCTAAATGCTGTGTTTTTAATCTGGGCCAAATACTTGGCTGAAAGCTCTCTGGGTCTTATCCTACTTGATTCTACACACAGTCCTAATATGTAGGCTGTTACTGGCACCCTTGTTTTAGAGAGAGGGATGCTTTCCACAGAAAGGGGAAGCTGCTGGCGTCATGGACCTCACGAGGAAGGGAGCAGGGATTCAAACCCAGGGAGATCGACTGAATGCCGATATACTAACGACCAGACTAGACTTTGAGGGATTTGCCCCCTTCCCCCCAGGGAGGGTGGTGTGGGTCTTGAGGACCTTTCAGGATTGCACCCTACTCATCCAGGATTCTCCTCAAACAATCCACAGGTTCCAAGCTCCCACTGGCAAAGCACCAGGAACGAGTTACAAAGTGTGCTGAACTACCTACCCATGGAGGGGCCACATCTGATCTTCAGAGCAAGCCTCTGCCCCTTCCTCCCACGGGGTTCCAATATCCAAGAGTCAGACCTTATGTTTCCAGCCCCTGGTGCGTAGAGGTGCTTGATTAAATCTTTTGATAAGAATTTAAGTTTTGGTCCATCACTGAGAAGAGAGCATAATTAACAGGCTTTAAAAAAAAAAAAATAGGCTGCTTGTTAGAGCAGTTTTAGATTCACAGTAACATTGAGGGGACAGTACAGAGTGCTCCCTCACCCTTGCACCGGTTATGGTTGATGAACCTGCACGGATCCACCATCATCACCCAGAGTCCATAGTTCACGCCAGGGCTCACTCTTGGTGTTGCGCATTCCGTGGGGTTCGACAACTGTAGAAGGACATGCATGCACCAGACGGTATCATTCAGAATAGTCCCACTGCCCTACCGGTTCTCTGTGCTCTGCCTTCTAACGCTTCCCTACCCAGCCCCTGGCAACCACTGCTCTTACTGTCTCCGTTCTTTCGCCTTTTCTAGAAGGTCATATAGTTGGAATCATTCAGTACATAGCCTTTTCAGATTGGCTTCTTTCGCTTAGTGATTTGCGCTTAAGGTTCCTCCTTGTCTGGTCACGGCTTGATAGGTCATTTCCCTTCAGTGCTGAGTATTAGTCCATTGTCTAAGGAGAGCATAATTTTCATCTCATAGAAATGAGAAGCACTCCCTAGATCCATGGAATTTGTACTGAACGTCAGAGCCAGAACCAGCACAGAACTGCTGGCACATCCAGGATCCACTGTCCCTAAAGAGACACGGAAAATATTTTTTTCCCCCTGAATGGCAGTAGCGATGGGATCCTGACCCATAGGTCCCCATGATAAAAAGCAGCCCATGTGGCCCTGTCATCTGAAGTGCGAACAGCTATTATGTATACGGTCCAGTCTCAAGGACCGGCATGCTTAGCTTCATGAATAAAGTGCTTGCTGGAAATTGCACTTCTAGGTATTTATCCAAAGGATGCAGGTGTGCTGATTCAAGGGGCACATGCACCCCAATGTTTATAGCAGCGCTATCGACAATAACGAAAGTATGGAAAGAGCCCAAATATCCATCGACAGACGAATGGATAAAGAAGATGTGGTGCATACACACGATGGGATACTACTCGACGATCAAAAAGGATGAAGTCCTGCCATTTGGAATAACGTGGATGGAACTAGAGTGTATTATATGCTAAGCGAAAGAAGTCAGAGAAAGAGAAGTAACATAGGATTCACTCATATGTGGAATTTAAGGAAAACGGATGAACACAGGGGAAGGAAAAATAAAATAAGATAACGGAGAGGAAGGCAAAGCATAAGAGACTCAAATATAGAGAACAAATAGGGTTGCTGGAGGGGAGGTGGGGGGTGGGGAAGGTCTGAATGGGTAATGGACACTGAGAAGGGCACTAGTTGGGATGAGCACTGGATGTTATATGTGAGCAAGGAGTCACTGGATTCTACTCCTGAAATCATTATTACACTGTATGTTAAATAACTTGGATTTAAAAAAAATAAAAAGACACTTGCTGGATATCTCACGAATGCTGACTTCCAAGTTAAGGGCACTTGCTATTGAAATTGGAGAGTCGTCATATTCCTTTAAGGGGAATGTATAACCGCATTTGAACACGTCCCTATCTCAATAAACCCTTAAGCACACGACTTGAACCAGGACAGGTCCCCAGCTTGCTGAGAAAATGCAGAAGGCGCTGTCTGTGCCAAGCGTTCACAAGCTCGGGGTACAGTCCCCGTGGGGTGTTTGTGTGTGTGACCGAGAGTAACGAACTGATAAATCAACCACCCAAGCTTACACCTGAAATAGGACAGGAGGTGGAGAACTTGGATACGACACCGGGGCCCCCGGGCTGGACTACCGGGACGCCGAGTCCCCGTCGGGATGGAGGGGCAACAGCGCCACCTGCCGGGCCCACGCGGCCCTGCGCCACACGGCGAGCGCGCCTGCAGCTGGGGGCTCAGGGGGCCGCTTGAAATCCCAGCTTCAAATACTCTCAGTTTCTCTACGCTCTGCCCACAGCTGGGAATTAGGCGACATTACAATGGCATCAGGTGCTCAATTAAAACATGAGTGTGAAGTGTGCTCCGCTCATAATATCGGCCTATTCAAATTGCCCCCGGGGAATGTCTCCATCGGGAACGCCAGCCAGGTCCCCAGCCGCTCAGGGCCTTAACCTGTCAGCGAGCTGTTCATTCCTACCCAGGACCGGCTCCTTGGAACTCGTGGGTGTGGGTGAGTGTTGTCATAAGTGAGAGACGAAGGCATTTGGCCATTTATTTCAAAGCCAGGTCAAAAGTAAGCCACATTGAGCTTTTAGCTGACAGGTGTTTAAAATGAATGACTCAAAACGCTGAAAGTTTTCGTAGCCTGACAAAATTCAACCTGGACCCTTGCCCACCTAACTCCATTACTCAAATTAATCACATTACTTCTTGGCCGCTGGGGAAAAATATATATTGACCTCCAAATTCTTCAGACATTTGAGAATGGTGAGTGGGGTCCTAATACAAGTAAAACTTTCTTTTTATCGTCCACTTCAAAATGGCTGTGATTTAAATTTTTTTTAATGCTTATTTATTTTTGAGAGAGAGAGCATGAGCCGGGGAGGGGCACAGAAAGAGGGAGACACAGACCTGAAGCAGGCTCCAGGCTCCGAGCTGTCAGCACAAAATTCAAGAACCATGAGATCATGGGCCGGAGTCGGACGCTTAACCGACGGAGCCACCCACGTGCCCCTTCACGGTGGCTGTGATTAAAGCAAACAGATGCACGATCAACGACTAGAATTGGTTCCCTTCACGATTCCCAGAAGTCCTGGTGATGAGAGGGAACGCAGCGATCTGACACTTTGGGGGATTCCCATTTTGTGCCCTGGTCATTTCACCAGGGCCATGTTGTCACCCTGTGAACCCACAGGGCCTGAGAAGGGTCTCTCTGCTCCACTCTTCAACCACAGATGAGATTTTTGCCTCTCACGTCAAACAAGGTCAGAAGACCATAGGAAGTTGACCCCAAACAATTTTATGGCTTTGGAGTCATTACTGTGAAACTTTTTAGAGAAAACAAGCTTCACTCTTCTTCACGATCCAGGACACATTTGCTTTGGGATGAGTCAATATTCAGAACAGGGGGTGAAGGTGCCTCCATCGGCCATGGTCTCAGGAAACAGTGGACCCCTGGCTGCACAGGATGCCTCTCGGACTGCGGCTCTTCAGAGGCCATCAGCATGAGGAATGGAAAAGAACAGAAGGCTACGGTCACTTGGGCACGACGCTTCACCCTTGCCTTGGTGGGTGTGAGTAAGAATCCTATAACCGAGCCAGGCCAACTTACAGCACCCTTACAGGACAGGAACCTGAGGCTCAGGGAGATCGAGTGGTTTACAAACAGTCAGAGAATGGGCTAGAAAAAGAATCCAGAGAGAACCCGGATGGAATCTCCCACAAGGTCTCCCCGTCACGTGGCTTCCCTCAAGGCAGAGAGAGCCAAAGCTCCTATCTGCGGTTGACTAAGCTTCAGGTACAAGAAAAAAAAAAATCTCTGTTCTTTTATCAAACACTCCATCTTTTAAAGTTAAAGACAAAGGGTTGCCTTTAAAGCCAAAAGTATCAGGTCTAAATGACATCCTTAACTGACCTCGGTTGGTTGGTTTTTGTGTTTTCTTAGTTTCAGTTTAAAGAATACACTAAGAACGAAAGTCCATAGTGTTATTCCGTTCCCAGCCTCATCCTCCTGCTCTTCCCTGCACCACCACCCCCAGCCTTGCCAATTTGTAAACAAATCAAAAAAATCCCCAATGGGCCGAAAACCTGTCCATGGTTTACTCCAGCTGGAAAGAATTGTGCTCCACCAAGATTCAGACCCTGTTGATAATGGAAACCCTGGCGGGCAAAGTTGTGATTATAGTCTTGCCGTAATGAATGTATCTGTGTGGTCAAAGTCACGGATTTTTCCATGGTATTTTTCCATGGGAGATTTCCTCCCTGAGGGACGTTAACTTAAAATCTGGATTATAGCTTTGACTTTACAGCAGGATCTCTAACATTGATATAGCTGACATCGCTATAGCTTGAAGCTAGTGATTGTATTGACTGTGGCAGTCATGATTGGCAAGGGGGGGGCATTAGATTGATTTTTGCAAGACTGATGAGGGCAGGGGATAGAGTTTTAGTGGGTATAGAAACTTACGTCAGGAAACTTAGACAATTTCCTAGATTTTTAACCAGGGAGTATTTTCTCTCCTCTCTGAATTTGTGGTTACAATAAAGTACAAAAAGTGAACAGGGCTGACAGGTATTAGGGTGACCAGCCATCCCCACCGGCCTGGGACAATTTGGTGTTAGCCCTAAATAAAATCCCTCCGGCCCTAGGGGAACCAGGATACTTGGTCATCCTAAATGGTGTGAAAACTTTAATTAAATTCAGGAGAAAAGAAAAGTAATAGCCTATTTTAAAGAGAGCAGCCAGACTGAGGTTTCAAGGAAAATCCTTTCTTGATGCTTAAAATGCCTCAGTATAATCAGCATTTAGCTTGAGAATGTGTTCAGGAAACAGCTCAAAAGGAATGTAGAAATGTCATGGCTGGGGTGGCAGAATGTCACATGAAAAACGAAGCAAACTGCTCTTCTGGCTCACAGTTTCAGAGGTGAACCTATGCTCTGGTCTTCTGGAGGCATAAGCAGAGCGAGGGATTTCACGGGTGTTTAGGCCCCCCAGGAGGCTGCTGCCCAGGGTCCCCCCGCCGCAAGCCTGTCCACAGGCTCTAGATGGGCCTGCAAACACTTCTTCTCTCTGTTGGAAGAGGAAAAGGACACAGGAGAGAAGGAACTGGGAGGCCATCTGGGGAGCTGGGGTTCCCTAACTGAGCCCCTCCCCAAGGGCCTCTCTTTCTGGATCTTCTCTCAGGTGGCTCTGGTTGCCTTTCCAAGGGCCGTGAAAACCGCTATTAGGAACTGGTAAGCGGGGCTCCTGGGGGGCTCAATCAGTTAAGTGTCTGACTCTTGATTTCTGCTCAGGTCATGACCTCACAGTTCGTGAGTTCTAGCCTCGCATTGGGCTCTGTGCTGACAGTATGGAGGCTGCATGGGATGGGATTTTCTCTCTCTCTCTCTCTGCCCCTCCCTCGCTCATGGTCTCTGTCTCAGAAATAAATAAATAAGCATTTAAAACAACAACAACTGGGGCGCCTGGGTGGCGCAGTCGGTTAAGCGTCCGACTTCAGCCAGGTCACGATCTCGTGGTCCGTGAGTTCGAGCCCCGCATCGGGCTCTGGGCTGATGGCTCGGAGCCTGGAGCCTGTTTCTGATTCTGTGTCTCCCCCTCACCCGTTCATGCTCTGTCTCTCTCTGTCCCAAAAATAAATAAACGTTGAAAAAAAAATTTTTTTAAATAAAACAACAACAACAACAAAAAGGAACTGGTCAGCGGTCTGGGGTCAAAAGGAAGGAATACAGAATCAAAACTAAGGCAAAAGTGGCCAACGCAAGAGCCAGAACCATCGGTCAAGGAACCCCACTGACGAGTCTGTAGTTGAAAGGAAGCATCAAACCTCTCTCTTGACTTAGAGAAAGGTACGTCAAGACATGACATCAGCCCTCTGTCTGCAGTCATAAACGCTGAGGCTTCGGGACATGATAATGTTTCTGGATGTGTAAGTTCAGAGCCTTGTTAGATGCGCACTAACCCTTCCTGCTGTGGTAAAGCCCGCAGCCCTGACGTCAGGGGCCGTGGGACGGAGGGACAGGGTGCCAGTGAGGGGAGGGCAGCGGCCTGCGGCAGTGATGGACTTTCGTGGTACCCCTGCCCCACGGAAGTAGGTCATGGCCACGTGACTTGTTGAGGCCACAGAGCGTGGACGGACTGGCCCATGGCACGTGTCCACCAGCTTCTATGGAAATTTTGCACGTCCGCTGCTCCTGTCCCCTGGGATGCGGAGCACGTGTCACTTTGACCGGCAGCCTGAAGCAGAACCCCGTGGATGACCGCAGACCCCCGAGTGAAAAGTGTTTGCGGTCTCTGGCCCCTGAGCTGTTCCTTTGGCCCTGCTTTGAAAGAAGGAACTTCACCTAATCTCATCACATCTGATTCTACTCCAGTGGTGCAGTTCCGTGCAAGTCACAAAGCAGCTGTGACATATCCAGGAATTTTCTTGGTTCTAGGCTCCCTTCTGATCTCATAGGAGCGCAGGAGATGTAAGACTTTCACTCTAACTTTTATGCCTTTTTCTTTTAAGTTGAGGTATAGCTGACGTACATTAGTTTCAGGTGTACATCATAATGATTTGATGTTTGCATATATTACAAAATGATCACTGTGAGTCTAGTTGACATCTGTTACAACTTTTTTCTTTTTTTTTTTTTTAAGTTTATTTATTCTGAGAGAGAGAAAGAGAATCCCAAGCAGGCTCTGCATCGACAGAGCAAAGCCCAACGGGGGGCTTGAACCCACGAACCGTGAGATCATGACCAGAGCTGAAACCGAATGTTCATCGCTTACCCGACTCAGCCACTCAGGTGCCCCAATTTTTTTCTCCTTTGTAATAGAAGTACCTTCAGAGAATTAACTTTATGCCAGCAAAGATCACAGAGAGATAGTAACCATCAGCCCAGAATCTAAGCAACTAGGTAGATAGAAATAATTGTTTTCTTCTCCTCTCATATGAGGGTGAGGAAGACACGGAGAGGAGACGTATTTACAACGGCCGTAGCTTGTAACTAGGGGAGCGACAAAAATTCAACTTCTGTAGACGGCATCAGCACAGGTCTGACCAAGGCAGTGGGGGTAGGAGAGCCAGGCCCAGGCACCCCCTTCCTCCCAGTCACCACGGCACAGAGCCCACGGTGCGGACCAGACAGACTGGCTGAAGCTGGAGTGCTCGCCTGGGTGTCCCCTCGGGCAGAAGCAGCAAGCCGGGCTGCTCCCCCATTCCTCCTCGGTTTCTGGAACTCTAGCCCACATCGCTGCAAACAGTCCCATTGCTGGACTCCCCATTACCCCACGCGAGCATAAGAGAGGCCGTCAGTTTCTGAGAAGGTCTGGGTCTTCTGCTAACGAGGCAGGGGGTGGGCAACGGTTTTACAAACACCCACGTCCAAAGTGGCTATTCAGTGGGCACCTGGCTGGCTCAGTCGGTAGAGCATGTAGGCCTTGAGCTCGGGGTCGTGAGTTCGAGGACCACGCTGGGTATAAAGACTACTTTAAAAGTAAAATAATAGAAAAGCAAAACCAAAATGGCTACTCAGAGGCTATGTTCATGAGAAGTAAAACCCTTAGTCGTCCCGGAAAAACCTAGAAATTCAATTCCCCTTCACAGGTGTTTACGAGTGCTTGCTGGGAACCACTCATCCCGCCGGGCCTCACCAGGGCCAACAGGTGAATTAGAGAGGCTACTGCAAGCAGCTGACAATCACTGTAGAAACGTGGGAATCCTCCCCAGTTTCCAGCAGGTCCTGGATGGCTCAGGCTTTCCCTGCTTTTTAGAAACAGCAGTGAAGGTAGTGTTTGTCTGGTCCGTGGTGTTTACGGATCCTATGTGGTTTGTCGCATCCGGTGTGGTTTCATGCGATAAGAAGGAAGAAATCCAGAAAGCCAGCCGGGCGGGTGCAACTGCCGACATAAATGCTCTTGGAGCAAATATTATGGGAGGGACACACACGAGTTTTGATGTTCTGGATGATGGCCGTTTACGGAGGCAGTGGTGTGGATAGAACAGATCCAGTATATAATGCTTAGCTTAGCAAGCAGCTGTAAAGCTACTACTAATATTCCAGTGAGAAAAGGTCAGCCTCTGGCATCCGGGAGCCCGTCTGGCGCCCACAGTCAGGCCACGTGTTCTGCTGGAAACCAACGATCTCGTACAAGATTAGCCTCAGACAAGGCCATGTGCGGACGGTGGCGGGAGACAAAAGCCCCCGTCCCCTGGGCCCCTTCTCCCACCTCTTCCTGAGCCGCCCCCATAGGGTGCACTCCCCCTCGATGTGAGGGGTCGTGAGCCCAGCTGGTTCAATTCCAGGTGGCCCCTGACGCCCTTGACCTGAAGGGCTTGGGCCCTTCCCTCTGAAAGTGTCACACTTGTGCCGAACACAAAGACGAGAAGTGCAGTGAAGCAGACCCCTGTGCCTCGTAACCACGTCTGCAAGGTAGTGTGGGCACCCGGTCCTGGGCGAGACCTTGGCACGGGAGGGGGAGGCCAGAGTCCCGGCTCGGAAAGCGCCTTTTATCGTCCTGAGCAGTCGCCGATGCTGCAATGCACACCGTCCTTGACCAAACCCTACTCAGCTTCCCGTCAGCCTTTCACCTAGGCCTGCCTGCGTGTTTCTCTCTGCTGTGTCTGGTTTTAGCAAGAATCCTCCAAATGCTCCATGTCTGACCACCTTCTGTATGTAGATGGTCAGATTCCGCAGACCCTGCCACCCCCAGGCGGAGTCTGACGGCCCGGCCTGCCTCCAATAGGAGGCATGTTTGGCTGCGTGGGTCAGAACCTTCCCTTACGTCTCGGGCTTCCTCAGTACATTTCCGCCCACTGACCTCTCCCCTGCTCCTGGACTCTCGGTTCCCACTTACCTGTGCTGCATCTGGAGCTGAGCCCAGTTGTAGAGTTCTCTCTTTCCCCCATTGCAATGGTCCTCAGCACCACCTGTCTGCGTGGCTGGAGCTACTGTCCAGCTGTGGTGTTCTTGGACACTCTCCCGCCAGGCGGTGGCCTCAGGTCCCTTGTCGTTACCTGTTGTATCAGGAGATCTGAGCCACCGTCTGCTACGTCCCACTGGAATACGCAGTCAGCAACAGGGTCACTGACGGTCCGACAGCTCGCCACACTTCCTCTTTGGGGCTTGAATACTGTCCCTGAACCCAGAGGTGTTTGTGAAGGTAGAAAGGACCACATGCAAACATGTGGGGACAGCCTTCTGCTTCGGTGGCGTATGAATGCACTTAAATTTTTTTTTCAAGTTTTAAACTTGTTTTTTTAATGTTTATTTTATTTTGAGAGAGAGAGAGAGAGAGAGAGAGAGAGAGAGAGAGAAAGCGGTGGAGGGGCAGAGAGAGAGGGAGAGAGAGAATCCCAAGCAGGCTCTGTGCTGTCAGTGCAGAGCCCGACTCGGGGCTCCATCCCACAGACCGTGAGATCACGACCTGAGCTGAAAGCAAGAGTCAGACGCTTAACTGACTGAGTCCCCCAGGGGCCCCTATGCCTGCACTTTTTACACCAGCTCTGAAGGAAGGCTTGCAGAAATGACGTGAATGCCTGTCTACAAAGAGCCCAGTTTAGGGGAAGAAGAGAAAGAAATAGAGAAGGAAATGGACAGCGGCCGCACTTCTCGCCCGGCGAGTCCAGACCACAGGTAGTGTCCCCCGTGGAACGGAGGAGGGAGCAAAGTGTGGGGGTAGAGGAAATGGAGCGTGAGGTCCGGGCTGCTGGCTGGCCGGCCTGCGGGGCGGGGGTCTGCAGGGTCAGCAACGAACGTAGCATTTTTTTTTTCTGCCAAAGGAATCTCAGGATGACATTTGCATTCTTCCGCTATGTTGATGATGAGAAGCACAGCTTTCTCATCTGCTTCCAGAAAGGGCTTGCATTATCTAATCATGGAGGTCCATAAACTGATACAGGGAGAATACATTTTTAAGGGACTGATCATCCCCTCGTGTCAGCAGAGGCAAACTGTAACGAGAACTCACAATGAAACGGAACCCTGGGCTTTCTTTACCTTTGACTTTCGTGGAAGCCACAGCAACAAAACTAAGGTTAAATTAAATTTAAAAATCGGGATCATATTGTTGGTAAAAGGAAGCGGGTGATTTTGACGGGAAGCCCCTTGCCCCGCTCCCACAGCGTGACAAGTTCTGTGCACATGTGTGTACGTGGTGTTTGCGGGGGAGCTTGCCAATAATCTGGTCCAGTTCGTTCATGCTTCAGTTGTGCAAACAGGTCCGGGGGATACACGGAGGGCAGAGGTAGAACTGGGATTCTCCGGTCTCAAATCTCAAAGCCCAGGGACCAGCGTGACTCGGCCGCCTGTCGCCCTGCCCGCCGGGACTGCGGTCACATGGAGAAACTTGGCATGGTCCTTGGCTGGGCCCTCCCGCCGCAGTCCCCGTGGGCAGGCTCACACTTGGGGGTGGATGTGAGGCAAGGCTCGTCTGCGGGCCTCAGACTCACCTCTGGTAATGCCATCCGTGTCCCCGCAATGGTGGGAAGATTCGGGTCCCCCATGTGCTCCTGCTGTCCCCCATGCTCTGAGCCGCCCAGGGCTCTGCCGGGCAAGCCTGTGCTGGGGCGGAAGCTGCCGGTGCGGCCCGGGCCCAGGATCGGGCTAATGCTGGCCATGGTGGCAGGGAAGGGCCGAGTGGCCGGCCGAGGGGAGGGCTCCGAACTCCTCCCAGACAGGGGTGTCTGCGAAGTCGCCTGCCCGGCTTCCCGCTGTGGGGACGTGGCCCCCTCGGCCGTGGCACTAAAGTACAGGGTGGAGCTCTCCTGTCCTGCCCCTCCTCTCCGGTCACCTGCACCCCTGCCCTGCAGCGGAGAAACCGCCTCGGCTCCTTCCCTGGGGCTGCCCTCCCTGGGTGCAGCTGACCACTGCCGGCCAGGAGCTTCGTCTGGATTGTCGCCGGCCAAAGAGACGTAGCTTGAGGTGTCCAGCAGGTCGGCCTCTGCTTTCCGGACAACTTGAGACTCACAGCCCTTGTCTGAGGAGAGGGGGTCGTGGGGTGACGACGCGAGCTCCTTCTGGGAAAACCTGGGCGTCATCTGATGGTTGCGGTGTTGGCTCAGTCCCCACTCAGGGGGACCGAAGAAGCCAGGACCGTCTTTTCTGAAGGCTGCGTTGATCTTAGACACATCTCCTGTTTTGAGGGCAAGTTTCACCAATAGCCAGTGATGGTGACCGAGGAAGGAATCTTCCTGAACGATCTGGCTTTCCAGCCCAGCCTCTGGGGGTCCCCACTGTGGGCTAGGGGCCCTACCCAGATGTGTTAACTCACAACTGTCCCCCGGGCTCCCTGGCCTCTCTCCAGCTGCGGCCGAGGCCCGGGGAGAAGATTCTGTCTCCGCTCCATCACCCACTGCAGTGCCACGGACCTCTGTCACAAAGCCCTGCCAGATGTCTGTGGACTTAGGGTGTAGCAGGCTGTAATAAACTACCAGCGAGATACTGCCTAGAAAAGAAGAAAAAGAGGAACATAAGGTCATGTTCTTTGAAGTCCTGTATCCTCCCCACGGCTTGAGAATTCCAGAGTCTGGAATTCCGGACAGAGGAATATAATTGGGGTCTCAAACGTGATCTCTTGCTGGAGAATCAGATCTGGATATTTTGGGGGCATTTAAGTAGGCTCTGGCTTCCGCAAGCTGCAAATATTCCTAAACCGAAAATCCTAATAGCCAGGTCAATAACCTATTGATTCTATGACTTCTTTCTCGAGGCACCCTAGATGGGGGGGGACACGCGAGTGTGTTATGTGTGTTTGTGCTGCGTGTGAGGTGTCTCGTAGAAATGCTCATTTCACTTTCAAGTGACTGGAACAAATACTCAGAAGGCAAAACCATCCACACGCCGGCTGACGGACTCCAACGCTCGAGGAGGGGGTGGTCAGGATAACCTCAGAAACAAGCCCCAAGGAAAGGCTGACCACAGCCATCAAGGAGCCCGTATCAAGGAATTTCCATGAGCAGCAGCAACACTTCCTCTGTGCACAAACATCTTAATCACACTGTTGTCAGCGCGATTTATTTTGATCAGAAGTGTTGACGACGGCAATAATTTCTTTAGCAGAGCATTCCAGTAGCCTCCCACGTTATTTCCAGTTTCCTGTTGTACTAGATCAAGCGCCCGGTTTCAGGGCACTCATTATAAACAGCAAGAAGTCTGAAGCCGGAGCGGGGGGTCAAAGCCCCGGAGGGGCTGGCGGACGGCAGGGTGATGGAGCTGGGGGTGGAGGTGGGGCTGACACGTGGTCCCGTGGATTCTCCCCGAGGACTTCTGGGGGATGAGGCGTGGGGGGGTAACAAAGCGGGCCTCCTGCGGGGGAACGGAGACAGCATTCCCGTGGGGTGAGTGTTGGCTCTGCCGTGGGCACCCCTCAACCCACTTCTACCCGCTATTCTGAGTTCTCACGATGCTGGTGGGGGAGAGGTCACCCTTCTTTTATGATGAGCCACCCAAGGTCAGAAAGGGGAAGTAAGTCCCCTCATCAGCCAAGTCCAAAGTACACGTTTCATGGGTAGCCTTTTGGCCAGGCCATGTCATGCACAGGGTTCTGGGTTGCGGCCCCAGGTTGGCATACAGTAGGAGCTCAATAAATGTTGGTCAAGGGCGCTCAAGATGTGACCCAGCGCTGCCAGCTTCAAAGCCTGTGTGCCTTTGGCTGGCTCAGTCGGTTGAGCGTCTGACTTCGCCTCAGGTCATGATCTCACAGTTTGTGAGTTCAAGCCCCGCGTCGGGCTCTGTGCTGAGAGCTCAGAGCCTGGAGCCTGCTTGATCTGTGTCTCCCTTGCTTTCTGTCCCTCCCCTGCTCGCACTCTCTCTCTCAAAAATAAATAAATAAATAAACATACGTTAAAAAAAAAAAAAACGGTTTATAAAGCCTGTGTGCCTTTGACTAGAGCTCACTCACCATCTTCCCACTGAGGACGCCCTCTGGGGCCACTTGGGAGTCAGGGGTTCGGGCAGCTCCGGAAAGAGGGGGAGAAGGATCGGCAGGTGTCTCTGTCTGAGCCCCGGGGCTGACCCTTGTCCCCAGCTCCCCAGTCACTGTGCCCTGGGTCACCACGCTGTGAATGAAAACACCTTTCCTCCCTCCCTCCTTTATTTTCACTTCCCAAAAGCAGACAGGAACTCCCTTTCCAGCTCACGGCCATCTGTGAAGCCAGGTTAACGCGGCAGGCACGGCGTGCTCTGAGTCAGACACTCATTCACAAAACCAAGCTGATGATCTGAAACTGCCAGGCACCGTGTAGACGCCAGATGGGAGTAGGGTGTGAGTCCCAGCTCCGCCACCTACACCGTGTCTGATCTTACGGCACATTATTTAACTTCCTCTGTGCCACGCTGCTCAGCTCTGAATTGGGGGTAACTCAGCACCCACGTCCTAGGGTTCCTGTTGGCATACAGCACGGGGCGTCATGTTGGGGATCCCTGCTCTGCTCCCCGATGCTGGGATGCTGAGGTGGAAAGGAGAGGGAAGTCACGTGCTGGACCCCAGCCAGAAGCCTGGGGAGGAGGCCCCGCCCACGAGTCATTTTTGATAGAAGTACACAGTGTGGGTCCGGATTTTCTCGGGTTCTGGATGAAGGCCGCATTCAGTGTCTGGGGCCCTGGTGGGGGCACAACCGGAGGCACAGTGAGCTCCACTCCGTGGTCTCCACCTCACGCTCCTGAGCATCACTTCCTGCCCTTGGAGTCAGTTTATGGTAAAGGAAAAAGTTGGGGGCGGGGAGGGAGGGTACGAGAGGGCAACGTGGGGCCTTACCGATCAGAAATCCAGACAAGACTCCAGCTATGGTCCACAGGCTGGTCCGGGAGGCCCCCTGGAGAAAGTCAGTGGCCAACAGCAAAAGGACGATGTTCTCCAGCAGCATAATCTGTGGGACCGAAAGGTAGAGTCGGCACCGAAAGTCAGGTGCACGTGGCCTCTGGGACGCTCACCCTAAACTCTGCAGCAGTGTCCTTCAGTGTTGGAGCCTCTGTCCTCAATGTCCACTGGGGTCCCCACAGCTGACCAGGCCACCCCCTCCCAACAGAAGCAGGGTCAAGGTCTGAGAGAGCTTCTCTGGCAAAGGGGGAATTCTCCCTGTTTTCAATGCAGCTCATTAAAATGTCTGCAGAATCGTAAGTGCACGTGCAAGGTAAGGGCATAGCCCACGTGGCCACGGTGGCTCCCTCCGCTGAGTCAGGTGGGCTGAGGGAGGAGACTTTTATTTCCAGTTTTATACATTTCATGTTCTTACGCTAAGTGCATGTGTATCTGAGTTTTATCACGCAATAAATAAAAGTATCCGCAGAGGGGCGCCTGGGTGGCGCAGTCGGTTAAGCGTCCGACTTCAGCCAGGTCACGATCTCACGGTCCGTGAGTTCGAGCCCCGCGTCGGGCTCTGGGCTGATGGCTCGGAGCCTGGAGCCTGTTTCCGATTCCGTGTCTCCCTCTCTCTCTGCCCCTCCCCCGTTCATGCTCTGTCTCTCTCTGTCCCAAAAATAAATAAACGTTGAAAAAAAAAAAAATTAAAAAAAAAAAAAATAAAAAGTATCCGCAGAGCTCATAGTGCCATCAAATTCCAGTACGCTAGGTCACAAACTTTGATAAGAGTGTTAGTATTGTTTGTTCAATTATTTGCCTCTTTAGAGGTAAATTTGGCCTGTGGCCCAAGGGAACAGCAAGGAAAGCCTTCCTCCGCGGCCCAAAATGGCGGCCACTCTTGCAGAAGGCTCTTTGTACCCCCCCATCCAGGCTGGCCTCTTAACTTTGGTTGCCAGTTTTTATATATTATATATTATATATTAAATATATTTCTTTATATATTATATATTCTTTATATATTATATATTAAATATATTTATATAATATAAATTTTTTTTTTCAACGTTTATTTATTTTTGGGACAGAGAGAGACAGAGCATGAACGGGGGAGGGGCAGAGAGAGAGGGAGACACAGAATCGGAAACAGGCTCCAGGCTCCGAGCCATCAGCCCAGAGCCCGACGCGGGGCTCGAACTCACGGACCGCGAGATCGTGACCTGGCTGAAGTCGGATGCTTAACTGACTGCGCCACCCAGGCGCCCCTATTTATATAATATATATATTAAATATATTTCTTAAAATAAGTAAACAAACTGGACATAATTAGAAGATGATACATTCCCATACTATACAGGAGGCATTAAGAAATTAAGAAATTCTAATACTGGTAGGCCCAAAAGTCTTAGGAATCTTTGCCATGCTCATTCATGGGCCCCATTTTAACTCCAGGAAAGTCAAATATGGAAAGAACTAAAAATGTTATTAAGAGCTACTTAACAATCCTAAGAATGCCCACTCTCCCCAGGCCTTTAGGCTCTGGGCAGCAGTGTTTCAAAGGTCCAGCAGGCATATTGCAGCATTGAATGACATTACCCACCAGCCCAGTCCACAGACCGTGGGGTCTGTCTCTCTCTGCTCCTTACATTAACCACGTCTCATCAGCTATCTGGTCTGTGGAGCCAAATTCTTATGTCTGTCTCAAATTCATTGCCGTTTTGCCTATCCTCACTGCCACCTTCATAGTTGTGATCCTGTCACTACCTATCCGGGTCCTATGGTTTCCTGTCCGGGTCCTTTGTTCCCTGTCCACAATCACTCCTCCACACCGCTGCCGGGCGATCTGTTTCACCTACAGAGCAGACCTTGTCATCTTCCCCAACACACCTCGAGACAGCCCCATCTCAACCCAGGGCCATCGAGACCCCATTCCCTGACAGTGTGGGCGATTCTGTTTATAGCGCATCCCGAAGTTTCCTTTCCAGAGTAACCCTCCAACATGCGGTTCCCACCACATGGTGGGAGATGTGATGGCCATTACGGGAGACCGTAATGGCAGATGTGATGGGCCAGCCTGCCTGGATGCTGTTTGGATGCCCGGACGGTAAAACAGTATTCCGGAGTGTGTCCGTGAGGGCATTTCCAGAAGAGGTTAGCGTTTGAATCAGTACACTGAGTAAAGACCAGGACCCTCAGCAGTGCAGGTGGGCCCCATGCAATCTGTGTGTGTGGGGGGGGGGTTCCCAATATAAGACAAAGTGGAGGAAGAGTAAATCCTCCATCTTCTTGAGCTGACCTCCTGTCCTGGGACGTGGGAGCTCCCAGTGCTCAGTCCTCTGGACTCAGACTGAATTACACAACATTTTCCTGGTTCTCTGGCTTCTAGAAGGCATACCATGTCCTATCTCAGCCTCCAAAATTGCATACGCCAATCCCCATAATAAATCTCCTCTTATGTGTCTCTGCGTGTCCTCCGGGTTCTGTTTCTCTGGAGAACCCTGACTGATATGATGCCATTCCGCTGACATAGACTCTCTCCTTGACCAAACCTGACGCAGATCCGCATCTCTAAGCCCTCTCCTTGACCAGGCCTCAAGCTGGGCCGATGAAAGTTGCAGACACGTAGAACAAATGCTTCTGTCCATCACTGCTCCCCTCCCCCCGCCCTCCCCCAACACACATGTTGAGAGACCTGAATGAACACTAACACAGTTCCTAGCCCCTCAAGGCTGTGTCCCGAGGGTGAGGACCTTGGCCCTAGTCCCGTTTCTGCCCAAGGAAGCAATGCTGCTTGGAAGACTTCCTCTTCGTTCCAGCTGAAATCTGGTGAAAGGCTGGTAGCCCCTGAACCCCCTCTTGGACCTGTTGCTTTATAAAGCTTGTAAGTGCAGGGGCGCCTGGGTGGCTCAGTCAGTTGAGCATCTGGCTCTTGTTTTCGGCTCCGGTCGTGATCCTACTGTTTTGTGAATTCAAGCCCCGCCTCAGGCTCTGAGCTGACAGTGTGGAGCCTGCTTGGGATTCTCTCTCTCTCTCTCTCTCTCTCTTTCTCTGCCCCTCCCCTGCTCAGGCTGGCTCTGTCTCTCTCAAATTAAAAAAAAAAGCAAGCAAGCAAGCTTCAGCATACAAATCCTTTGTCTGTGTCTCTGAGGTGTAAATCGTCTGCAATCCAGAAGGACGGTTTCTTTGAGCCTTGAACATTCAAGATCACCCTCCAGGCCCCCCAGGGGCATGGGGGCAGGGCGGGGCTCACTCTAACTTGCATGAACTACAGCTTTCTGTCATCCAGATACGAGAAATCGGCGCCTCCGCCAGATAAACGCCAACCAGAAAACCAGATGTCACAGTCCCATTAACCACCTCTCTCCCACCTTTGATAAATTTCCTTTCCCCTGACCCTGCTCAAACGGCCCCTCCGTGTCCCCATCTTCCCTTTAAAATGCGCAGTCGCGTCTGCACAAACGGACTGAGGTGGGTTCATGCTGGACCCTCTTCCCTGTTGCGGTGGACTTCATTAGCTCTATTTTCGTTGCCTTTATTTACTTTTTAATTTTTAAAAATATTGATTTATTTTGGAGAGAGAGAGAGAGCACGAGCAGGGGAGGGGCAGAGAGAGAGGGAGACACAGAATCCAAAGCAGGCTCCAGGCTCCGAGCTGTCCCCACAGAGCCCGACGCAGGGCTCGAACTCACAAACAGTGAGATCATGACCTGAGCCAGAGTCGGACGCTTAACCGACGGAGCCCCCCAGGCGCCCCTCGCTGCATTAACTAGTTTCTTCCACACCACCATACGTATGTCCCTGACACTTTATTTTGCTTCTGTCGCATTTGCCTCAAATGCTCCTGAGCCCTCACTGCCTTTTCTTCAGGCCACGTTCATCTCCCGAGACCCGGCTCGAAGGTCACCTCTTGTACAGCCTCTCTGGCATTCCTCTCTCAGCCTCTGTACTCCTGAGGGGGTCTGGTAACGTCATTTCTCTGGCCCCCGTGGTTGCGTTCACGGGTCTGTGTCTCTGGCCGCGGAGAGTTGACTTTTGCACACCCCGGCATCTGAATCCATTTCTGGCGCACGGAGGAAGCCGCGTGTGCAGGCTCAGGTGAGCGAATCGATGACACATGAACCAGGGCAAACCTGGCTTCCCCATCACATGTCACCCAGGGACTGGCTTCCACCTTGTGAGGGAGAAGTTAAGGTGAATGGTTCTCGATGACACCGAACATCAGCACCACGTGATGCGGCTTCTCAAACGCTGATTCCAGGGCCCCACTCACACCTGTTGGCTGGAATCGCTGACAAGGCACCTGGGAATCTACCTCGAAGAGGCTCCCTGAGTGCATGTGACAATCGCCCAGGCTGAGAACGGGTCGCACAGAGGCCCGAGGCCTTTCCAGCTCAAACGCTCCTGGCTGCCCTGCCCGGCCACAGCTGGCCTTGTAGCAGCAGACCAGCTGGATTTGAATCCTGCCTCTGTCTGACTAGATGCCTGGCCATTCTATGCCTCAGTTTCTGCATCTGTAAAATGGGTTTCGGTTCATCCGGCGTTGTGAGAAATAAAGACAGTTAATGAGCTTAGAACAGTGGCTGGTGCAGGATGATCCTGCCCGAACCGTTAGCTATTCCTAAGGATTCCGTTACGATTCCCAGGGTTGGAAGATGAGAACAGGAGGTCACGGGGACAGGAACACATCGTGGCACAGAACCTACAAGATTACAAATGCTTCGTACTCTTGTTGAGCGAATCAATGAGAGAAGAATTGTAGAAGTTCCTGCCTTGACCTTGGAGACAGCTTTCCATGATTTAAGCAAAGCCATTAGCCATTGAAAACCAGAGCTACCCCAAGCCCCTAGGCCCACCCCCCCTTAGCAAGTGGACTTCCAAGTACTCTGTACTCTTTTGGCTTTTGGAATAACAACAGACGAGGAGGCAGCATTAACATTCTCTTTGCCGACACTGCACTTTACCCCAAAGGAGTGACATTCTGTGGGGGCCAGGACCCACGTCTCTTTCCCAGGAAGGCGCCTGTTGGGGAAGGCGGTCCAAGAAAGGACAGATGGCAGGCCTGACATTTGAGGGGTGTTGGCAGGAGGCTGGGACCAGACGCCCAGGGATCAGGGCGCGGCCTGGGCAACCTCGCTGGCCAGCCTGTGGCCCTGGACGTGCCTGGTCACCTCCGTGGGTGGAGTCCCTAGCTGTGATAAGCCTGCAGAGGTCTGTGAGGCAGAGCAAGAGGGCTGGACAATAAATACATGTGCACCTCAGGACTGTCCACCTTCTGTCTTTCCCGCTTAATTGCCCTTGTCTGCGGGCCCAGTGACGGAGTAAGTAAGTGGGCTGGGAAGGACTGAGTTTTCCTTTCCCTTCCTTACATAGCAGTCTCTCAGACTCCAGGGGCTAGGCTGGCGAAGGTGTGACTGTGACACAGCCACGAAAGTGACCTCTCTCTGGATGCTTCCAGCTTATCGGCCACACCCACAGGGGCATGGACTGCTCTGCACACCCGCCCTCTTCCCGCACAGCGACATGGGTACCGTTATTCCTGGTTCTCAGACGGGGAGGTCGAGGCCTGGAGCGGCTCTGTAACTTGTCCAGCACCACGCATCCTCACCGTCTGTGGACCCCATAGCCTGCAGGGCTGATAAGCCGTGCGGGGCTCCCCTAATAGCAGGAGGTGACCACACCACCGCTGTCTCCTGGACACCTTCTATGTGCTCACAGCTCCGTCCTAGAGGGTCTGCTCCCCTGAAAGTCTCTTTCCCTTTCTATCATCAATAATGGCCACGACGTGTTGGTTATTCGGTGCCAGGTTATGTATTTAATCTTCACTGGGGGCCCTGAGAAGTGGGTGGATCTTATAAAATTATCACAGCCACGCTGAGAGACCTTGCTCCTAATGTGCGATGGAAAAACAGACTCAGGGCGTTTCAATCCTTGGCCAAGTGGGTTGGTGACAGTAAATGGAGAACCACGGTCCCACAGAAAGTGCCTGATTCCAAAACCGGTGCTCTGAGGCGCTGGCCGCATTTTCTCTCCGTTGCTCTTTGCAATGCAGCTAAACTTCCACCTTCTAGAAAGGGCGCCTCTGCTCATCCAACAGGAAGTGATCCCCACCATACTCGTGAGTTCAGACTGCTGGTCTTCCGGGATTTACCCACATTCTGCCTCGTCGTTCAGTTATTTGGGAATGGAGCCCATCCCCCCTACTGGGCTAGAAGCAGCCCAATGACAGGCATTCTGTCACCGTCGTGGTTTTCCCACCGTCCTAGGAACACTCCTGGAACTCAGTAATGACAGAGCTAGTAGGACGCTGTGTATATGACATTGACATAGGTGAGCTGTGATTATAGTTATCAGATATAGACAGTGTCCAAAAAACACAGTTCTTACTACATTAACCACGTAGGAAAAACCGGAGGTCAGATTGCAATTTATAGAGCCTGTCACTGTCACAACAGTGATTCCTTTTAGAATTTTTCCTAAGACCAAGCTATTCTTCCTTCAATAGATGTGCGTGCACAAGTACACACACGCCTGCATGCACACACTTACACCCGCGTGCACTCTATACATATGAAATTTGTAACATTAGCAGTAAAGAAAGCCATCATTGCCCCACTTGCCGTATAGAACATGGCCATCCGGTTTCTGGAAGGGCTGTCCCAGAAGTTGAGGTAGCAGAGGATGTACGCGGCCCCCACGAGCAGGTTGAACAGTCTCCAATGGCAGGTGCTGTCGATGATGTCACTCTGCTGTGCCACAAGCCAGAAGGTCATCACCAGCCAGTGGGCACCTGGAGGGAGGCAGGCCGTGGAAGTCAGGGTCCCGGAGGGGACCTGGGGAGGGGGAGGGGCACGGACATGGAGACCCGGGGCTCGGAGCCATCCTCTCTGTCCTGACCACACCTGACTCAGCATCCCAGAGGAGAGATCAAAACCCAGGAGAGATTCACAGGGCACAGAAAACCAGCAGCTTTTCTCTTTGCCCGTAGTATCTCATCTGATCCTCATAAAAGGTAGTTGAACTAATTTGGGGACAAGCACACAAAGGCTAGCTTCAAGGACACTTCCCAAACACTATGTACTAACTCTCTTCCAGTTCCAGGAGGTGCCTAAGGAGGCTGTTACGAACCTCATGGCTCACAATTTTTTTTTTTTTTTTTGAGAGAGGGTGCAAGTGAGCGAGAGGCAGAGAGAGAGGGAGAGAGAGACAGAAGTGGGTCTCGTGCTCACCTGATGGGGGCTTGAACTCAGGAACTGTGAGATCAGGGCCTGAGCCATAGTTGGCTGCTTAACCAACTGATGAGCCACCCAGGCACCCCTGGCTCACTATTGTTTACTAGTTCAAGAGCTGAAAACATCTGCATCCAAAGGAAAGATCTGTATGTGGTCCAGCTATAATTTTTATTCCCCTATTTTAAGATGAATAATATCTTACTGAAGTTTGAGCTGAATTTGTTTAAAAAAAAATGAATAAAAAAGCTCATCTCTCTTTAGGAGCACAATTTCTTTCAAAAATTTCTCCTTCCTGCCAACAGTGTATTAATGTTTGTTCCAGGCTTCAGTGTAAATATCTGTCAGTGTCTCCTGTTCTCTTAAAACATGAGTACACTGTTCCTTCTTACAGAGTGCATTGCCTGATGGCCAGAAGAGATACCTCTGCTTGGTGGGGACACCGAGATCCCCGCAGGGCTCCCGCAGGGTCAGGCAGACCCCATAGTCACTCTCACATCCACGTACCTAGACTGAGGGCGGGGGGTGACAGGTGGGCTCAGTGGAGATGCCCTATTTGAAACAGAGAAGATGTCCAAAATCAGCATTCAGAAGAAACGGAGGGCTGTCAGAAGCTGGGCACTGTACATTTTTGTGTTAGGTCAGGACAAGCGGGACCCTATGCCTCCCTCCGGTTTTTCTACAGAAAAGATCTCAGGCGTGATACAGGACATGGTCTTTCGAGGAGCTCTCACAGCGGCTGCAGCTGTGGTCTGGAGCTGGCCGGGCTGAAGACTGGGCTATCTAAGCCATGGGAGCGTGTCTCCAGAGAGAAGCGCCATATGCGGCCCCCTCCCCGTACCCTCACGGGGGGTGGAGTCTACTCCTCCGTGCTCTTGACTCTAGGCTGGCCATGACTACTTTGACGGGCAGAATACAGCAGAAGCCGTGCTGATCCAGCGCTCGGCCGGTCTTAAGGGGACTGGCAGCTTCCCTCTGCTTTCTCTTGGAACCGCCACCCTGTCCACAGCCCAGGCCGCTCTGCTGGAGAGAAAGGGCATGCGGGCACCCACCGTGGGAGCGAGACCACCGTCTGTGCGGCCAGCCCAGTGGAGCCTCGTTATGAATCCTACAGCACCCACCTGAGGCCCCCCCCGAGCAAGAACCCCCCAGGTGCCCAGCGGGGCCCCCCAGAACCGGGGATGATGGTCGTGAATGGTTACTTTAAGGCATTAAGTTCTTTATATGTAAGTGATGAATCACGAAATTCTATTCCTGAAATCATTATTACACTACATGTTAACTTGGATTTAAATTAAAATAAATAAATAAACAAACAAATAAATAAATAAATAAAAAATAAATGGTGGGGGATAAAATAAAATGCATCCAAAAAAAATTTAAAAAACCAAAAGGCATTATGTTCCGGGGTGGTCTGTTACACACAGCAACAGCCAGCCACAGCATTCGCCCTGCTTACCTCCAAACACTAAAACCCAGACGCGGTGAGCTCCGAAGAAGAGAACCAGACTCAGGACGCGGGCTCCCACCATGCCCATCCTCCAGAGCTGCTGGCAGAGCAGGGCGGCCCACGATGTGAAGACGTGACCCGGCTTCACGAAGCCCATGAAGCAGGCATAGCACACCAGGGCCCAGGACAGCGCAGACCAGGAGCACAGGGCGCTCACGCCTGGAAGGCAAGCGGACAACAACAGTATTTGTGGGCCGTCTCACGTCCCCATACAGCCCGGCTGCTCACGGGGCATCCCGAACCCAGCACCCGGATGGGCGGGGAGCGCGGCAACTCTGTGCACAGACACGAGCACACACGCCCAGGAAGAAATGAGGACGCGCGGGAGGCGGTTCCTCTGGTTCCTCTGCACAGCCCAGTGCGTGCTCTTTCCTCGGGCCCTTCCTTTCTAAGCCCTTTAAGAAAAGAGCCCGGGCCACTGACCCTTGCAGCCCTCCGTCCAAGCTCTGTTGGTAACGAAGCAGCTGTAGGAGAATTTCTGAGCAGGGAGCTCCATCCCAAACGTACTTTGCTGGGAAAACTCTCTCTGGTCCCAGCTTTTGGCAGCGTGACAGGCGTGCGCAACACGTGTGGGGAGTGTTTTCTTGTAGCCAGTGTTCCTTCATGTGGGGGGTTAGAGAAATAAAGCCAGAACACAACTCGTGCCAGGCCCCACGATAAAGATGGACGGAAGGACGGCACAGTCTTGAGTTTTAGGTACTTCGTATGAGCACATACAAATGTGGGCGCTCGGCAAAGAGGGAGGAGGTGGAGGAGGCTGGCAGAGAATCAAGAAGTGACCAGGAGAAAAAGAGAGAGAGAGAGAGCCGACGCCACAGAAAACGTTAACTGGTGACACTGGTGACGTTTCGTGGGCCAGACTTGTTCTTGGACGGTTAGGCCTCTGGCTGTGTCAAGCTAGGCCAGGGCCTGAGGACACGGGAGACGCTGAGGCACTGATGCCCCTGAGGAGCAGCGTGTGGTTCCTTCCCAAGGCACGTCCGGGTCATGTGACTTCGCGCAATTTCTGCCTTGTGGACTGACCCCACGAAGGAAGCCAACCTCAAACAGACACCTGTTTTAGCTGCCATCTCATGCCAGGGAGCATGGGCGGCCCTAATCCTCCCAAGCAGGGGCCGATCTTGGGTTGCAAGTTTTTTCTAAGTAAGGCGTCCGTTGTAACTCCCCTGGGGAAGTCTCGGGGGGTCTGCGCTCGGGGTTGGACGTGTCTCACCTGGCACAACATCTGTGAAGTCCGAGGCGAGGAAAACATGTGTCTGGAGGAGCAGGTGGGGCCCGGTCTGCAGGAGGGCTTCCAGGAGGCGGAGGGCAGACAGGTCGGCCTCCTGCAGCAGCAGCTGGCCTCGGCTGGAGGCTTCCCGCTCCTTCTGTAGAGCAGTGGACGCGGCGTCCCAGTGCCTAAGGATGAGCGAGGTCTCGGGGTGCAGAGTCAGACTGTGACAGCTTTAACAGGATGCCTCACCCCCTTTTCTGGCCTATCATATACAGCATCCTAAATTTTGTTTTAATACATGTGTATATTTTTTTGAGAGACAGCGAGTGAGCATGAGCAGGGGAGGGGCAGGGAGAGAGGGAGACAGAATCCAAGCAGGTTCGGCACCGTCAGAACAGAGCCCAACGCGGGGCTTGAACTCACAAACCATGACGTGATGACCTCAGCCAAAATCCTGAGTCGGACGCTTGACCGACTGAGCCACGGAGGCGCCCCTCCCATGCGGCATTCTAGAGAACACCACGCTGAAGCGGGCAGGTCTCACTCAGGTGCCACAGTGGGTGATTGCTCTTCACGGGTGGCATGACGGGAGCCTGGACCCGACAGGCTGGCTGGGGACTGCTCAGAGCCCTGCGAGGCGTGGAGCTAACCCCGGCCTGCGTCTTCCACCCCAGGACCTGCTGGGATGGGAATTAATTCATCCAACAAATGCATATTGCAAGACACCATGCTGTCCTTGCTTTAGAGCATAAAGAAATGAGAGAACTCTCGTCCTCGTCCTCACAGAACGTAGAACTTTGTGCGCCTCTGAAACTGAGACAGGCACAGAGCTGAATAAGGAAGGACGGTGTGTGTGGGGGGGTGCTTCGCTGGGGACCGGGCAAGAGAGACGCCTGGAAGGTGACGGGAAGGTGGGGCTCTGGTGGCCCTGCGAGGTAGCTCAGGCCCTGAATTTCAGGTCATGGGGTTTGGATTTTGCCCTGGAAAAAGGACTTGGCAGACCTGTGTGTGTGGTGTTTGGAGTATGGCTGACCGTGTTCCTGTGTGTATGTGATGGACTGAATGTCTGTGTCCTTCCAGAATCCCTAGGCTGAAGTTCTAGCCCCCAGTGTGATGGTTTTAGGAGGCGGGGCCTCCGGGAGGTAATTAGTTTTCAGTGAGGTGCTGAGGTGGCCTCCATGATGGGAGGAGTGCCCTCATGAAAAGAGGAACAGCGACCACTCTCTGAGCCTCTGCTCACATGCACCGGGGCCAGGCCACGTGAGCACACACAGCAAGATGACCGCGAGCCAGGAAGCCGGCCCTCACCACGAGCCGAATGTGCGGACAACTTGATCTTGGGTTTGCAGCCTCCGGGACTGAGGAAACAGGTGTCTGTTGTAAGCCACCCTTCCAGGCCCTTACACGTATGTGTGTAGGTGTCGTGTGAGCTGCAGAAAGAAAGATCAGGAAGACCGCTCGTCTACTAGTCCCAGCAATAACAGCTGCAGGCTTGAGTGAGAACAGAGAACAGGGGTGGGAAGCAGGGAGCAGATGGAGGAGATCTGGGGGGTGGCCGGGGACCTGGTGACGGACAAGGGAGCTGCCGCACGGCGTGTTTCGGACAGAAACAAGCCAGAGTTTCCGGGGGGACGCCCGACAGGCCGGGAGGATATGCCGTCCTCAGACGGGAGGCATCTGAGGACGGGGACACGGCACACGGAGGCACACAGACAGCAGTGGCCCAAGGACAGAACCCTGGGGACCATTCCCACTGAGAGGCCTGCACGAGAAGAAGAAGGCAGGCCAGGCTGGGAGGATAGAAGCAGGAAGCGAGGAGGGCAAGCTTTCGAAAGGAGCGGCCAACATCAAGTGCACAAAGCTAACAGGACGCTGCGGGTCTGGAGACCTCCGACCGCCAACTGCCTGGTCCCAGGAGTCGGGCCTGGCCCAGAGGACAGCAGGAAGGGGAGGCCAGTCTCCAGCGGTCCGCAAGACTCCGCGGTCACAGGCCCTGGGGACACACTGGCTCCCCCAGGCTGGGCGACCTTCCTACGGTGCACGAAAAGCAACCAACACAGAAGAAAATAAATTAGGAAACGCGCCCGTTCCTGTTTTCCATAAACCCGTCCCAGAAACCTCTGCCGACACTGCCCTGTTACGAAAGCTGTCTGCAAGCTGATACGGATCACCATCCTTTACCACCGGGCACTGTGGACTCTGGGCTTCCACACAAGGGTCTCCCTCACGCACCAGTGTCCCTCCCTCATGAGCAGGAACAAGAGACATCACTACACCTGACTGTAGCAGGTGTCCACCAACTCTAGAGGGACGCGAGCCTGTCTTGTCCGAGTTCAGAAAAACCGGAAGTCATTTCAATTTACCTGCTCCTAGCTCAGAGCACGACACACCTTCACATCACCCAAGGAGCTCCCTGGGGCGCTGGCCGCAGGCCACAAGCCTCCCTGTCATCTCTGGCCAACATGTCCACGGTCAGGGCCGATGGGGGTCCTCTTTGAAACAGCCTTATTCACGGTCCTGAGGGCCCAGGAGAGATGCTTAAGGAAAAGTTTTCCTTTTTCACGATTGGGAATCCTGGATCGGACTGATTTCTTACTGCGCCTTTGAAGCTGTGACCTCTGACAGGAACACAATAGTAAGAAAAACAACAACAAAGAAAGCCCCAACTGTAAACATCAGGGGATTATAGCTTCCCTTTCAGTCCTGAATCATCTGTCCCCAAAGCCTTCACTAGTTCAAGGAGCATTTTCATTGGGCTTTCACCACCTGCTGGAGCTAGCAGGAGGCACAAAAGGAAAGGAAAGATGTTCTCTAGAAGCCCAAGGCTCAGCCGGGGAAAGAAGCCACGTGCACCTGGAACGTTTAAGCCAGAAGAAAATCATGTGGAGACGAGCAGTGTGAATGGTGGATCGTGTTGGAACCAGTCCAGGGACCGGGGACGTGGTCAGAGAGGGCTCTCAGGAAAGGAGCGGTGCACGCACCTTGGACAAGCAGCTGGGGAGCGGGGTCTAAGAGAGCGTTTGTGGGGCTGGCGGGCCGGAGAGGGCCCCTGCAAGGGAGGCTGCATGAGGGGAGCAGTGAGGCAGGGGCCAGCCAGCAGGAGCCTCTTCTGGTCTAGCTGAGGGTTTGGGTTTCGTTTCTAAGAAATAAAGAGCAGCCAGGGGGAATGCAGTCCACCTGGTGTTCTGAACGGGGATCTGGATGCCATCACAGAGTCTGGAAGTCAGACTGAGATCACTGGAAAGCCGTCGGGGATGCCCAGGGTCAGAGCTGAGGCCAGGTCGTGGCGGCCGTGGGCAGGAAGAGGACTGGTCAGTAGCTCCCGTCACATTCCGTCCCTGGGGTTGATGCCTCCATCTGGGTCCCCCTCGCTCTTGCCCGGATTTCCCGCAGCCTGCCGGCCTTTGGTCTCTCCCCAGCATGTCCCTTTGCCTTTACTGTCCCCACAGCCATCTCCCTAAGTGCCTCATTTGACCGTGTGTGTCCTTTGCTTACACCTTTCCAATGGGTCTCAGATGCCTGGAGGGTAGAACCCAAATTCCTTCCCTAGTGACAAGTCCCTGCGGGACCCAGCCCAATCGGTCTCCCATCTAGAAAATTCTTGCCTGTGCTCACATTATGGCAAAGTGCTAGTTGACCAAGCACAGCATCTGAGCGAGCCCTTCTGCCTCTCCATGTGCCTTGGAAGCTGTCTGCTGGGTGGGCCGGGCCTCCGCGTCCAGGCGGATTGGGTCGGCCACCTCCTCGGCCCTGACACTAGGGCTCCCTCGCCAGCACCCGGTTCTCAAACTTGAGCTCTAGTCACCTGGAGGCCTGTTTCAGTACAGTTGCTGGGCTCCAGGCTCAGATTTTCTGGCTAAACAGGTGCGTTTGGAGAATCACAGACAGTCTGCTGTCCGGGCACAGAAGGACGACTGGGTTTTTAAGGAGTTCCCGGTGATGATCCGTGGCTGGTGCCCAACCGGCCGACAACCACTGCTACCGCGGGAGCCTCCCCCAGGCTGCCCCCAGGGCTAAAAACACCTTCTCTCTGTTCTTCTGAGTTCCCGGCTTTTGGTTGTGTCCCCAGCCAGGCCTCAGAGACCCCATCTCAATCATGGGTGTCTAAACCCTTTCGTCACACACGTCACCGAGTGTGAACAAATGCATACTGGGCGGGTCGAGCTGTGTTGGTGATGGTGTGAGATTTCTAGTTGCGTTAGGAACAAACGCTTTAAACTGACCTTTGGAAAGACAGTAGTAGTTCAACTAACGCAGGCCTTGGGAATGAAGTTTCGCAGCAAGCTGTGCTCTGTCCTCACTAACAGCTAAAGTAGAAAGTCATACATATCCACCTCATCCAGAATAGTCTGTCACAGGCCTACAAGCTTGAAGAGTACGCACACTTCTCTCCACTTTCACACTTTTTGGCAATGTTAAACCTGAGATAGCGAGCAGCTTGAGGTCATGGCTATGGCTATATTTCTTTTAAATCTTTTTTTAAATTGGGGTAAAATACACATAAAACTTGCCATCTTAACCATTTTAACTGTACAGTTCAGTGGTATTAATAATTAATATATGAGGCGCCTGGTGGCTCAGTCGGTTAAGTGTCTAACTTTGGCTCGGGTCATGATCTCATGGTTCGCGAGTTCAAGCCCCACATCTGGCTCTCTCCTGTCAGCACAGAGACCACTTTGGATCCTCTGTCTCCCCCACTCTCTCTGCCCCTCCCCTGCTTTCATTCTCTCTCTCTCAAAAATAAATAAACATTAAAAAGTTTTTTTAAATGATTAAAGTAATAGAATTTAATACTATAATTTGATAGATCATTAATAATTTGTAGTAATTCATAATGCTGAGCAACCATCACCACCATCCACCCTCAGAACCTTTTTATCTTGTAAAACGGACACTCTGCACCCATTAAACACTAACCTCCCCATGCCCTCCTCTCCCCCGGCCCCTGGCAACACGATTCGACTTTCCGTCTCTATGAGACTGACTACTCTACATGCCTCATATAAGTAGATTACACACTATTTACCCTTTGGGGACTGCCTGATTTTACTTAGCATAAAGTCCTCAAGACCCATCCATGTTGTAGCACTGAAGAATTTCCTTCTTTTTAGGGACTAAATAATACTCCATCAGGTGTGTAAACCACATTCCACTCAGCCATTCATCTGCTGACTTGCTTTGCTTGGTGGTCCTTCCTGTTTTAGCAATTGCGAATAATGTTGCCATGAACACGGGCATGCAAATATCTTTTCCAGACCTTGCTTTCAACTCCTTGGAGTTCAATTTCCTAGGGAAATACCCAGAAGTACAATTGCTGGACCACACGGTAATCCTGTTGAACTTGTTGAGGAAAATCCATCCTGTTCTCCAGAGTGGCCGCTCTGGTCTGCGTTCCCACCAGCAGCGCAAGAGGGTTCTCCTTTCTCCACATCCTCGCCGACACGTGTTGTTTCTTGTGTTAATTTTAGCCATCGTGACAGGTGTGATGCGGTACCTCATGGCGGTTTTGATTCCCATTTCCCTGATGACGAGGGAGGTTGAGCATGGCTGTATTTTACATACTTTTAAATAGACGGCACCTTAAAATTCACCTCAACTTCCCTTTTAAGAACTTGTAGCTTCCGCTAAAGAAAAATTTCTAAGCCAGGACAGGTCCTAAGGTTGGGATGAGTTACACAGTCCTCCATTGTTTCATGCTGAGGTTCCAAATGGATTCACAGGCTTAAACATTTTTTAAAAAAGATGTCCGCAACATGTATCATTATAGTGGAAATGTAAAAGCTAAATGGAGAAAAGTGGCTGATTTTGTTTAAACAAAGGGTCACGAATGTCAGGGTCACTTGAATAGAATCAGACTTCCCATCAATATAGTATATATCATTTGGAATAAAAAAATACATATATGTTTTAAGCTCTTGTATTTTTCATAAGCTACTTTGCTTCAAGAGGTTTGTGTTTTCTTAGTTTTCCTGTTCTTAGCAGATTCTTCTGCATTAGGTTATAAAGTCACTTAAAGTGTGATCCATTCTTAAAGGCCAGTCAGGATTGTGCCAAATGCAATTGTTTTGGCTCCCCCTACAGGTGCTTCGGAAAACTGCACTTTTTCTTGAAAGGCTTCTTCACAGGCTTTAAGACAGTCTTGCAAAATTTAGGGTAGACTTAGAATAAGGACCCCACCTCACCCAGCTTTCTCTCTGGAAACCCAACAGTCCCATCCAGGATGAGATGCAGAATGGCTGCTTTCTACTTCTACTTTTGAAGCTTTCTTCTATGGAGGTGGATTTCTGTTTGTGTTTGGATCTCGGAAATACGGCAAACCTCATAGCTTCTGCTTGCACGGGCTGTTTATAAGACAGGGAGTCAAATTTGTGGCTCACCGTGAACAACTGTCCGTTTTCACTCTGTCATGTTTTCTAGCATTATCGTTCCTCTTCCTGGCTTTTCTCATGTCTTTTTATTTTGTCCTTGTAAATTATGTGGGTTTTTAAAAATTCCCTTTAAACTTACTTTTTTTAAAATAAAAAGAGATACAGATGACAAGTTGTCTCTCCTGAGGTCTCACTTTCATGACTCTCTTCCCTTATCCATTTTAGTGTTTAAAAAAAAAATTTTTTTTTTCCAACGTTTTTTATTTATTTTTGGGACAGAGAGAGACAGAGCATGAATGGGGGAGGGGCAGAGAGAGAGGGAGACACAGAATCAGAAACAGGCTCCAGGCTCTGAGCCATCAGCCCAGAGCCCGACGCGGGGCTCGAACCCACGGACTGCGAGATCGTGACCTGGCTGAAGTCGGACGCTTAACCGACTGCGCCACCCAAGCGCCCTCCATTTTAGTGTTTAAAAACACTAGTGTGTACCAGAAACTCTTAGCACCACTTACGAAATGTTGAGGGAGCATGGGGGAGAAAAGAATCCGGAATCGCAGGCGACACCAGCAGAGTGTCGTGGGCCTGACCCAGCCCCATCCCTGAAGAAAGCACTGGATTGGATGGGCCCAAGGGTCCCCACACAGCCCCAGAAGGCAGATTTATCGGGCAATTATTCTGGAAGCTTCTCTCAAGTGACTGGCATTCACTGAACTCTCCTTTTGAATTATCAAATGTTCAGTTATCTAACCTCAAGGTCACATACGTGAGGACCTACAGGGCACCGCAGCCCTTAACGGGTTTCCTACCAGGCTGGGCTGAGGGGAAGGCGCTGAAAATACCCACTATGGTGGATGGTGCCCAGCACAAAGGCCTTGAACACAAAGGCCCAGCTTTGGGCAAAACTGCTGTGGCCGCAGATGTGCTTCTGGTGCCTTCAGAGACGGAGGGCTCCAGCTGTGAGCAGCCCAGTGAAATTTAGGGCAGTTGCTTAATGTCCTTACTAGAAGCACCCGCTACGTCCTATTTGAGATTCTGCACTGGGTGGAAAGGAGTCATTCCTTTCTGAGACTGATTTCCATATGAGGAATCATTCCCTCTTCAGACTCAGCAGAGAAATCAGAAAACTTATTTCAGCTCCTCCAGAGAAAGCCTTGGGGGAAGGCTGAAGGCATAAACCACCCACAGCCTCCAGAAGCACAGCCCAAGATCTCAAACTCGCACTGACTTCCTGAATACCCTTCCAATCCTTGGTGTCTATAACTTAATGAACACTTGAGCTGCATGGCTTCACTGGTATGATCCCCGAACTTTTCTCTCTTTTTAAAAAAGTTTATTTACGGGGCGCCTGGGTGGCGCAGTTGGTTAAGCGTCCGACTTCAGCCAGGTCACGATCTCGCGGTCCGTGAGTTCGAGCCCCGCGTCAGGCTCTGGGCTGATGGCTCAGAGCCTGGAGCCCGTTTCTGATTCTGTGTCTCCCTCTCTCTCTGCCCCTCCCCTGTTCATGCTCTGTCTCTCTCTGTCCCAAAAATAAATAAACGTTGGAAAAAAAAAAAAAAAAAAAAAGTTTATTTATTTTGGGAGAGAGAAGGAGAGAGAGGAAGGGGCAAAGAGAGGGAAAGACAGAATCCGTGCTGTCAGCATAGAGCCCGATGCTGGGCTTGAACCCACGAACCATGAGATCATAACCTGAGCTGAGATCAAGAGTCAGATGCTTAACCTTCTGAGCCACCCAGGAGCCCCATCTCCCGTTTTTTTTTTTAACATTTATTTATTTTTTTGAGACAGAGAGAGACAGAGCATGAACGGGGAAGGCGCAGATAGAGAGGGAGATACAGAATCGGAAGCAGGCTCCAGGCTCTGAGCCATCAGCCCAGAGCCCGACGCGGGGCTCGAACTCACAGACCGCCGAGATCGTGACCTGAGCTGAAGTCGGATGCTTAACCGACTGAGCCACCCAGGCGCCCCCCATCTCCCGTTTTTAAAAAAATTCCTGGCAGCTATGGGATTATGAGGTGGCTAAGAGCTGAAATTTGCCATTTACCTAAACTCCCTGCCAGATCTCTCCTGACCCTCCAGGTATCGAGGTACTCCCAGGGAAAACAGTATCTTACCTGCAGAGGTGAACCACAGGTAAGGCTATTGGGCACTAACTAGGTCCACTGAGGCTGCTTTTTTGTGTGGGAAAAAACAAAAACAAAAAACTAGCTCCCAAATGGCTTCATCCTGAAATGAAGCCTTGATGCAAACATAACGAGGCCAGTCCTATTGCCTAGTCTGTGGTTAAATCTACATCACCTTCCTCACCTAAGGTAGTAGGGGCTTAAATGCAACTTCCTGAAGCCAGTCACTTTCTATGGCTCCAAAGCCTTGACCAACAAATGGAAACAAGAGCAAGACAGAATTCAGCCAAAGCAAAGAAAAAGCTTTCAAAGAGTCACAGCTGCTTCTGGAAGGAGCCCTCTGATGATAGAGATGCTCAAGGAAGGGCCAGCTGGAAGAGGGGATGCCCGTATCAGAGCAAGGGTTCAAAGCGGTGGCCTTGAGCATTTTCCCAGCCCTGAACTTTTACGACCCTAAGGACAGAAAATGTCCTCTCCTACTGCATGTATGAAATCAGGCTCCAGAGGTGAAAGGAGGCTGCCTGTTCTTACCGCTTCCACACGCCGAGCTGAAGGAGGTGTAGCATGACCAATAAGCAATGACCTTGATGTCCATCTGCTCGGAACCACAGATAGCTCAGGCCCTGGACCAAGAAGCCAGGCAGCAGCACAGAAAGGGCCAGCCACCCCCAGAGGGGCTGTCCCGTGATGAAGTAGTAAACCACGGAGCAGAGGCCTGCAGATGAAAGAGGAAAGACGAGGGTGAATGGAAGGCTCGAGGAAGAACGAATGACCGCCAACCCTGCATCCCCAAAACTCAAAGGGCTCTCCACTTGGCCCAGCCCAGGAGCCCACCAGAGTTCTGGACAGGCGTGAGGTGGAGTGAGGGCACCAGGAAGTTCCAGTGGACCCAAGAGATCAGACACATGGTCATACAGAGGGGCTGTTGGGTTGCATAGGACAGCACACACCAAATACTTGGCCCCTACTATGTGCATTAAAAAGTGCTAATCCTCAGGGCACCTGGGTGGCTCAGTCGTTAAGCATCTTTGACTCAGTCATGATCTCACTGCTCATGAGTTCAAGCCACACCTGGGGCTCTTGACAGCTCAGAGCCTGGAGTCTGCTTGGGATTCTGTGTCTTCCTTGCTCTCTGCCCCTCTTCCATTCATGCTCTCTCTCTCCTTCAAAAATAAACATTAAAAAAAATTTTTTTTCAAATGCGAATCCTCCTCTTTGGGGATTTATTTTTTTTAATATTTGAGGATGCTAGGGTAGAGTAACAGAAGAGAGTTAGACAAATCTAGGTTGCGATCTGCAGTCTCAGTCAATGAAGTTGGGGGGGCGGTGGTGGTGCTTGAAGCTTCCAGGGCTAGTAGATGCACTAATTCACTATAATCATTTTATATGATCATTGCTTGCGTTTTCCAATATTAAAGTTTAAGATGGATTTATGGGCACATAATGCTGTGAACTGTAGTGGAATTGCCCCAGGTCCAGACAGGACCCTGCAGGTCTGGACCGAGGGGGCAGAGCGGCTATTCCCTGCCCCCCCTCCCCCCCAGGCTCTGTCTGGGAGTTGCGACCACCCTGGGCTTCCTGCTCCCCACCCCCTCGTCCCACCGAGGCAAACAGGGTCTCTGGTACAAAGTCTCTGGGTCTCAGGAGGAGTCACCGCCCTGCCTAGGTCCAGCAATGCTGTGGCCCTAGTTTGTTCCTGGCTGGGCGGGAAGGAGGGACCAAGGTCTGCGGGACCACCGAGGGTGGGTACTGACATGGGGGTCCTGTGTCTGATGCCTGCTTGTCGCGGCGCTAGACCCGGGACATTTGCAGCAGCCCTCACTCGGGCTCCTCCCGGGTCTGTGGCCAAGGAGCCTTTGAAACAGCGCAGCGGGGCCGCCACAGAGGGACCCACAGGGACAGCGGTTCAAGCTGAGACCCCGCCGACCCGGAGGCAACAACTCGCTCCCAAGGGGAAGGCCGAGAGCCGGAGCGGGCCGGGGTCACCAAACGCGTGCGTGCTGCGAAGGGCGCGGGGCTCCTGGGGTCTGGAGGCCGGGGCCCCATTAAACCCCACGCCTCCCCGCTGAAGCCTCTGCCCGGAGCCTGGCGGAAGTGGGCGGGGCCTCCTCCGCGGCGCCGAAAGAGTTACAAGTTCAAACTGCAAAGGCGCTAAACGGTGTTGCCATCTTGCGTGGCGGGACCGTCTGCCCCCAGCAGGCCGCGTCTGGCCCGGTCCTGCACCCCGCGGCGGACCCCCTGTCCCCCGGGGCCACGCGGACGCCTCCCCCGCCGCCGAGACCCCCAGGCCGGCCCGGGCCCGGGAGAGTCGGGCGCGATCAGGCCCGCGCACGGCACAGCTCGCGCCTCAGCCCCCGCTGAGTTCAGAAGGGCTTTTGCGGAGGGAAGGGCGGAATGCACGTGCCCAGGCTCCGGCGGGGGGGGGGCGTGCATACGCGGGGTCCCACCTAGGACGGTGACGGGGCGGGGGCGGGGTGCCACCTGCTCGCAGAGCTGAGCGCGGGCCCGGGGCAGGCTGCCCGCCGCGGCAGGGGTGGCGCGGGAGTCCGGAAGGGTCGGGGGGCAGGAGGGGTGCGCGGGGTGGGCACTCACGCGCGCTCTCCTCGGCCGCCTGCAGCAGGGCCGAGAGCCCCAGGGCCCCCGCGTGCATCCTCGGTGTCGCCCGGGCCGCCTCCTGGCCCCCGCCCCTTCCCCTGCCCGCCCCCCGAGCCGGGGAGGCTTCCGGCCCCAGAACCGACGGCGGGGGGCGGGAGGGGCTCGGGGTCCGTGCCAGTTCCTCCCTGGCTGCTAGCCAGGCGCGGCGGCACTGAGTTTTCTGGTGCCTGGGTGGGCAAGCACAAATCAGATCAGGCCTCTCCATAGGGGCAGCAGCGTTTCTCTGCCGTTGCCCAGACTTGGTGAGGGGCCCTGGAGGGTACTTCGTGGTCGATGTGACTGCAGGTAGGCTGGTCACGAGACGGTTAAACTGGTCACGGCCTCCGGGGGCCGCTGAAGGACAGCCCTGTTAACCACTAGTCAGAGTGCGTTTGTGTGGATGGCGTTGGATTGGAGGCGTTAATCGGTCTTTTTGAAATTTCACAGGGGATGTTAACTGGCATCTTCCTCCGCGTCTCGCCCTCAAATTCATCTCTGTCCTCACACTTTTTCCAGATGGGCTTGAGGTTTAGCCAAGATTGCAATGCGCAGGAGGGAAAGCTGCGTCAGTCCACCTATATCCGTGTGCTGTTTACAGTACAATTTATGGAAGAAGTGGTAATTCAGGCATGCTGGTGGTGATGATGAATTTGGGGTCTTTAACGCCTAAAGCAGGCAATTAGCCAAACTATTCCTTCTGTTTATTCTGGGGGGAGTTTTCCAGCCACCATTCTTGAGTCAAGGACACGCTGGCCACTTCCGTAGGATCTTGCTGTACTGATCACACCGGTTGAATTCGACGGACTACTGCCCCCTTCCCTCCAAAAGCCCTGTAGTAGGAAAAGCCACAGTGGAAGAACTTGCCATCTTGAAGGGGAAGCATGGAGTTGGACCACCCAGTGAATCTACAAAGCAAGGAGACCTACAGTGATTACCTACTGTGATACTCATTTGCCAAACTAAAGCCACTGAAGCCACAAAGACATCTTGGGTTCTTCCCTACGGCTCCACTGATTGTCATGAAATGCTTTGTTGCAGTGAAGATCACGCTTGTTTGTCCTAAGAGGCTCCCGGTCCTACCACAGCCGCTTCCATTCACTTGTTAGTGCGTGTCTGGTTTTCTCATCACAACTGCAAATTCTGCCCTCTAGGGGTCTCCCCGCTTCAGAGACTCAGCAGCAGTACCGGAGATCACAACCTCCTGTAAACCTCTTGAACTGTCTTCCCTCGAAGCCGATACAAGGGGGCAATTCTAAAGCCTGGGTTTTCATTCCTTCAGCTTCATTTTCCCCAAAACCTCACTGACAAAAGTCCCTTTTGTCTACTACAGCCTCTCCTTTTATTCACCTCCAGTTCCCAGATCCTCCTTTTTCTGGTTTTCCTGAAAAGGCAGTATGTTGCTATTTGTACACGTTGGAAGCAGGACTGTCCTCTACTAGAAGAGGAATCTAAAATTGAAATCAGGTATAGAAATTAGTGTTGGGGGTAGAGAGTGTTTATGGTTGGGGAGAGATCATTCTGGTATTCCATACTTTCTTCATGTTTAGAAAAAAAATTTTTTTCCTTAATTCCCAGGTATTATTTGAGGGATATACATGTATCCTATATTTTGTACATTACAAAAAGAATCCAATGACTTAGAAGTTTGAAGGAGGGTGTGTCTCCTGGGACAGCAGCAGTTTGAATAAGAGCCACAGTTAATGTGTCCTTCCTTGAAGCTTCGTGGGGGGGGGGGGGGTGTTGAAAGGAAAAGTGGAAAACATCATGGAGAAAAGGTTTATTGTCCCTGGAGGCTAGCCTTCAGTCAGAAAATAGCAGTTCCCACCCCAAATGATAGCGATGGGATGACAGATGGTGAGTGGGCATGGGGTCGTGCAGAAATCTCAGAAACTGGAGGATTGTGTATTGCTGATGTGTAAATGCCCTACCCTGCATCTGACCCTTTTGTGTTAGACTGGAAAAGGCAACCACAGATTCCTTCCATGTTCAGGTGCCCACCTTTCTGCCATATGACTTTGCTACTTTCTCCATGAAGAAGTGGAAGGTAAGCATCCCCAGCACCAGCACATGGCACCGTACGAGGCACCAGAGTGGCAGTGTTGGCCGTGTGGGGCTCTTTATAGTTTCTGAGAGCCCCGAGCTCTCTCTCTTCTCCCAGTCCTTGGGGTGGGAGCTGCTGTGCCTTTTTGGCTTTTCCATTTCTCCCAGTTCATTTAGCCAGTTCCCCACATTAAATTCTCTTTGTTAAAGTACCCAGTGTGGATTCGATAGACACTGTGTTCAAACTCTAATGGCATTAAGACAGCTCCTAGGTTGGTTGCTGCATTGAGCTAACTATGCATAAGAAACTAACCCCATCTGCCTTGCTCTTAAGGGATCTCTTCCTAGGATCCACAGATGGGACAGTCTGGATTGCAGATTTGTAGGAAATCTGATTATATGGTCACAGCAGGAGAGGACATGAAACACCTCAAACCCAGTGGGAGAGAGTAAATGCTGAGAAATGTGCATGGTTTCCACCTTTCTCCACATCACAGAGTTGTGCTTACACACGGTCTCCCTGTAAGTAGAGAAACCCACAGCTCAACTTGGTAAGTGTGTGACACTTAGAACAGAGCATGAGCATGGAGAAAAGCCACCTGTGTCCTAAATGAAGGACCGAGGGGGCGGGGGTGTGCTTTCTCTTCTTTGATCCTGTCTTCTCGAATTTTAGGTCACAAATTGCCACTATGAGCAGAGAAAGGTGTGAGAGGTCACAGAGGCCGGGCCCAAGCTCACGGGTGTGCTTTGCTGTGGGTGAATTTGGAAACACCCCCTCTGGGATCTGCAGGTCTGCAGGGCATGGCGTGTGTTGGGAGCAATGGCCGTGCCCCTCTGTTCTCACACACCAGGCCGTGTCCCCCAGGGGAAGCAGGTGCAGTCTCTTATACCGTGCAGTGAGGTCTGTGGGACCTTGGGAAAGTGAGGGAAGAGTGCATGGCTTGGCCACTGCCCTCGAGGAACCCATAAATGGGCGATTCCATCACTGGTGTCTGTTTCTGGGGTCTAAACAAATTGCCGTGGTCTACTATTTTGTAAGAGCTAGCAAACAAGGTGGTGGAATTCGTAGGTGCAGTTTCCACTGGACGTGTTAATAACAAACTAACATTAACTAACATCTGGGAGGAAAAAAAAGCCAGGGTTTCGCTTGGCTTCTCCGGGTGTCGTGTTGGCCACGGATCCGTTTTTGAGGCGCGTGCCTCACCCTGAATCATTGAGGGGAGTTTAATGCTGTCTGTACTCCCAGACATGGGCCTAAGGACAGCCTGATTCAACAGATGCTCTGGTAGATGAGGTTGTTCCTTGCCTCAAAATACAGTGAATTGATAGAAAATTTGAGATGCAACGAGGCCAACAGATCAGGAGACTGTTGCCATTGAAAAGATAGTTTGTTGTTCACCGATCCCATGAGGAAGGGTATACCACTTGGGAACATCTGGGGTGGGGAGCAGGGCCAGAGAGTGGGCAGAAGGCACAGGGGACTGTGGGCATGGGTCTTTATTGGGGTTTCCACGGGAAGGAGCGGATGAGGCAAGGGATGCAGGTTTAGGACTGGGGAGTCTGAACAACCGGCGGCCTCCCGGGCTTGGGGCCGCCCCTCCTTGTCTGGCCCCTGCCCTGGGGTTGTAGGGCAGGTGGAGAGTGGCCTGGGGTGTGAGAGCCTGATGGAGGAGGTGGTTGGGGTGTGGGATCTGGACTGGGTGGTTTGCACTAGGAAAGTCCACGGGCAATTGTTTGCCGTCCCTAGGAAATGGCCAGCTCTGGGAGAGGGGTCCCTACAGGGTGATCAAGGCCCCAGCATCAAAGCATCTGGGTAGAGAAGATGAAAATCATGGCTAATACATGCTCTAACATGCCTTCTCTTAGCCATGCTCTGCAATGCCTCTCAATCGATGCAGTTTACAATCCCGTCTGCTGACTCAGGGCCTGACCGGATGCCAACGGGGACGAAGTGACTGCGTCATGTCTCAGCTCAGCCCCTCGGCACTCAGCTTCCATGAGGAGAGCGTGCCAGCGGCGGCCACCGGCCGGGACCCGTGCGTCTCAGATGAGAGATGCGTGGAACCAGCCTGCCTCCAGGGGAAGAGGCCGCATAGCCAGGTGCACACAGACCTCTGGCTCCGCTAAGACACTGAGATGTGCAGACGTTTGCTGTTGCAGCCCACGGTGATCAGTACAGTCACCTGGGATTTTTGATGCACAGGAATCTCCAGGAGCTGGTTGGGTCCCCGTTCCTCAAGAGGTGTTTAGATCCGTATGGAAGACATCGTGCCTGAATTCACCTGTCACCTTGAAGGCTCTTCTTCCCAGTCGTTCAGTCTCACCTGTGAAACTTTTAGGTGTACCATGTGTCTTCACCGTAGTAGTTTTGTTGCTATAGTTTCCCCCCAGTCTCTGCTTCATGGTTCATTCAGACACTCACGTGTCTGTTTCCTAGGTCAGTTTGTGATCCTCTCCTTAATGAAGTTCCGGACTCCAGTGCTGTGTGTCTCGTCTGCCTCTGCTCTGCATGTGCTCCCGCTTCTGTTCTTGTGTTCCTGCTAGTGTCTAATCTACCATCCTGTGTCCCCAGTCCTGATCCCTGACCTGTCACCCTACCCCCATCCTAGTCCCTGACCTGTCACCCCACCCCCATCCTAGTCCTTGACCCCTTAGTCCCACTCTTTTTTTTTAATTTTATATTTTATTTTTTAAAATTTACATCCAAATTAGTCAGCATATAGTGTAACAATGATTTCAGGAGCAGATTCCTTAGTGCCCCTTACCCATTTAGCCCATCCCCCCTCCCACAACCCCTCCCATTAACCATCAGTTTGTTCTCCATATTTCTAAGTCTCTTCTGTTTTGTCTCCCTCCCTGTGTTTATATTATTTTTATTTCCCTTCCCTTATGTTCATCTGTTTTGTCTCTTAAAGTCCTCATATGAGTGAAGTCATATGATTTTTGTCTTTCTCTGACTGCCCTTAGTCCCGCTCTTATCCTCCTTTGCCTTGTGGCGAAAGGACTCTGATGAATTGTTCGAGACAATTTAAACTTATGCCAAAACGTGTAATTAGGGGAAATCGTATTCAGCGGATTGGTTTTGGAAATTAGATCATGGAGAGTAGGTTATTCAGAACTTTGGCTTTGAGGCATTGAGAAAATCCCAGCGCCCGGACGATGCTGTTGGAGGGGTAGCCCCCGTTACACTGAGTGCCGCTAGATGGCGCCCAAGAGGGCAAAGTCCTCATCCGGGCCCCTGGGTCCCTTGCAGAAGGAGATCCTGCAGGTTTCTGCTTCCTCTGGTGAGATGCAGGTCCGCCCTCAGAATTGCACGGTGAGTTCATGGGCAGAGCTAGAGACCTACAGCTTCCTGCCTTAAAAATGTGGTGGAAGAGAGAATTGCGAATGAGGCGGCTTCCTCTGGGTGGTCACGCGGGAGGGTTCCGATGGGGCTTTCGGGAAGCCGCTAAAGAGCAGCCGCTGGAGGCGGTCCCGGAGGCGCGGGGATGTCCAGCCTCGCTGAGTGTTTGGCTTCTGCTTCTTTCTTGGCCAGGTGGCGGCAGGGCTGTTCACTGGCGAGCGGAGAGGAAAGGGAAGGTGAGTCCCAACTGCGTCTTACGCAATCACTCTTGCCCTCGGTTTCTCTCCCTGCATCGCCACCGGCCACCGTGTTTTAAGGAAATGCTTAAAACGTTTCTTGCTCTCTTTGGGACGTCCCCGGGGTGAGACTTTGCGGAGCTGCGCTGTCTCACCCTCCCCCATCCCCGGGGTGGGGGAGGGGGGCGCAGACCTCCACCGTGTGCTGCTCCCTTTCGGCAGGTGAGGCAGCGGCGTCCGCAGGTGCAGCGTCCGCAGCTGCGGCGTCACGGAGTTATGCCTGAAGAGGGTGCCCCTGCCAGTGGGGCGTGGAGAGGACACGGGGGACGGACGAGGGAGGGAGCGCGTCGTGCTGTGCTGGCGGGGCGCTCCTCATACCTGCCGTTTACATTCAAGGATCCGGGCGTTTCTGGCAGGGACACTGGAAATGGCTGGACTCAGGTCACCCGGTTGCCTTTCTCTAGCAGGCCACTTACTGGGTGACAAGATAGCAAAGATGGGGGCTGGTGGGGAGAGTTGGAGCCTGAGCCCCATGCCGGGGGGGGGGGGGGGGCGGGGGGGCGTGGGGACAGGGTAGGGGAAGCTCCTTGGGGTCCGCTGGAGAACCAGCAAGTGCAGCCCAGCAGAAGGGGGAAGCCAGACAGCTGTAGCACAGGTGAGCAGCCGGTGTTGGAAGTGGACCAGAAACCCGGCTGATAATCAAGTGTGTTCTTCTGGAAGAGCAAACATAATGCACCCCACCCCCATCCAGGGGACCAAGTATGAGGAAGAAAGGGGCCCAGGTAGGACCCCCTTCCCAGCCCTCACACACCCCACTCCTCAGGTGTAGCCTGTTCCGGGGAAGGAACGTCCAACAGGATGTGAGACTGAAGTTTGAAAATAGATGAGCCTACGCCTTAATAACCAGAGGACATTCTTTAATAACTGGAAGTTTCCCAAACGTGATGGAATGGGACTGAGACACCATTAGCGGCTTTTGGTTTGTGACCTGATACGTTGAGATGTTTCAGTCAAACCAGTGATAGTTTGCTGGGTGAATTTGCATAAGCATTTCATGCTTTAATTAGCATGTTGGGCATGATCTTAAAGGAGGAAGAATAAGGGTCCGGGAGGGGGTGGAGAGGGGCCCAGACCATCGTCTCCTTCCCATTCCCCACCACGAATGGCTTGCGAGGTCTTTTTCACTTTCGACTCCGATGGCTCTAGCTGTGATCTTCTGAGTCTCCCCCTGCGGGAACCTTCTCTCTTCCTGCTCAGATATTCTGATTCAGCCCTGAGTCAGACTCCTTGTCACGGACGGAGGCGCTTGAACCCACACAAGCAGAAAAACCAGCTCGATAGTGACCCAGACGGACGAGGTGACGGAGGGCCACGTGCAGATGGCCAGCCAGGCTCCTCGCCACTGACCCCTGGACAAGATGACGTGTCTCCCTCCTCGAAGCTGCACCTCCAAGAGCAAGACAAGAGGAAACGAGATTTCTGTCGCGCTGAGTCGACGTTATGCACAGCTCTCTCATTGAGTCCTTGTATCTACCCTGGGGGCAAATTTCCTCAGCCAGGAAGACTCTGCAGGTATTCTAGGGGGCGTGGAACGAAATATTCCTTCTCCTTTCCCTTTTTTGTTGAATGCCGAGCCACAGCCCCAAGGGACCCGTGACGGCCCGTGGGATCGGGATACAAAGTGCAGCAGCGACAGGACATGCAGAGGAGAAGGGGCTGCAGCAGCGTCGACCCTCCTGGGGCCCTGCGGGTGGCGGGGCTTCCCTTGAAGGAACACCCCTCACTGGCTGGGAGGAACACGAGGAGGATGAACGTCAACGCGGTGCTCATCCGCTTGAGCAATGTCACGGGCACCCGGCCCTCATCCGCCTACAGATCAGCCCACAGCACCTGACCCCCAGGGAGCCGGCTGGGGAGCCCCTCCCAACGGGGGAGCCTCTGTGATAGTGGTAGCCTGTGGTGCGAGCCTCGTGGGGGAGGGCAGGCGGACCTCTCCTCTCCTGCTGAGCCAGGACTGGCTGGAAGCGGGGCCGAATTCCAGGAGGAGATCCCCGATTTCAGGCCAGAAGCCTTGTCAGTGCCCCAAAGAGGCAGAGCAGAGCAGAGCAGCTCATGGAACACCAGCAGCCACTGAGCCTTCGCAGAGGGCAGAGCCCATTGGGGGTGGCCAGTCAGCCAGCCAGGCCATCGTGGGGCACCTCCTGAGTCCCCTCCGGGCTGTGACTGGATGTGCCGTTCTTGACCCTGAGTGTTTGGTCATCTTCCCCGAGATGATCAGTCAGGTGCAGTCACAGGGAGACTGAGAAGAGGCTCCAGGACACAAGGTTTATGACACTCGCGGGTCCTAGAGATGGAGGCACAGCGCACTGTGCGGCGGCCCGTGGAGATGCCTGCATGGCCAGGAGGCAGAATACAGAAGGGCGGGGAGGGGTTAGGCCCCTGCTTTCACTGGAGTTTCAGAGGGTAAGGCAAAGCAGGGCAGGATTCACCGTTTGGGACTGGCTTGTTTGAATGATTTCGGAAGGCTTCAGGCTGGAGGGGTAGACTCCGGTAGCCTGGGACCTTGCCCTGGGACGACAGAGGTGGAAGAATGTTGCCTCCTTGGGTGCATGGGCCGGACAGAGGAGTGTGGCTCTGGATGGGTTATTTTACACATGGCAGGATGCTCCTGGCTGGGGCTTTGCTCTCTCTAAGAGTCAGCTAGCCCTGGGAGGGGCAGTCTTCCCCACCAGGAAGGTTTTTCTGTTTGTTGTTTTTCATTTTTTATAGATATCAAAACATAATAGGCAGAAAATAACGTATATATAACACATTTAAATCAGTGGACTTTGAGTATAGCAGATTGCCTTCCTTAACGTGGGTGGGCCTCATCCAATCAGGTGAAGGCCTTCCTAAACCAGACTGACCTACCCCAAGAAAGAAGGACCTCTGCCAGCAGACAGCCTTTGGACTTGAACTGAAACTCTTTTCTACATCTCCAGCCTGTTGGCTGGCCCCATTAGATTTGGGGCTTACCAAGTGTCCACAATTGTGCGAGCCAATTCCTTGAAGTAAATCTCACTTCATATTTATACACACATCCTGTTGGTTCTGTTTCTCTGAAGAACCCTGATTGATACAGACACCTTTACTCTGAAGACCCCCATGTGCATGAAGAGTTCCTGTTGTTTCCTGTTCGTTCATTTTTATCAGAGAAAAGCTTGGAGTACTGGACTATTGCAGGAGACCCCTTTCGGGGAAACCTATGACAAAATCATGAATGGCTAACGTGTATTAGTGCCCGTTGAAGCGAGAATGCTTCTTTGGTTCATTCTAATTCCATGACACATCTCTCTGCTGCATTTGGTGACATGCCTTATGGGCCCATGAGCCACAGAAATCACGATGCCACATTGCTTTCTGTATGAGACCATATGATTTTACTATCAAACGCCGAAGCAGGGGCGCCTGGGTGGCTCAGTCGGTGAAGCATCCGACTCTTGATTTCGCCTCAGGTCATGATCTCACGGTTCATGGGATCGAGCCCCGTGTGGGCTCTGCCCTGACAGTGCAGAACCTGCTTGCGATTCTCTGTCTCCCTCTCTCTCGGTGTCTCGAAAATAAGCAAATAAACATTTTTTCAAAAAGCTGAAGCAAAGCTAGGGTGTGTTTTAGATGGTAGGTGACATCCCCCCTTTCTCTGAAATACCTCTGTGACCAAGGTAGATGCTGACAGCTCCCGTGTGTGTCCGGGCTGGTTGACAAGATGCCCTAGTGATACGTTGCACCCTTTTCCCAGGATATGGGTTGCGGTGTCCAGCTTTGCCCAAACACTGCAGAGATGGTAAAGGCCCTCCCCAACTATTTCACGTTGACATGCCAGTCACAGTGCCCTCTGCGTTGTCACCATGGTCTCGTGAGCAGACGCACTGAGCGTAAGCTAGGTTTCTATCTACCACGGCACCCTGAAGGGCAAAAGTAATTAGGAGGTGGGAGAGATTCCTTAGAAGGGTAACTGTGCAAAACCAGTCTAGTTCAGTGGACATGCCCCACTTGGAGTCAGCATGTTGACCGGCTATCAAGGACCATGACTCAGTAATCCCTTAAGGACAGCCACGGTAATAAAGCTGGGCCTGGGACTGTTGTTGAGCTCATTCACATCAATGCTTCCTTTTCATCGACGCAAATGCCATCCTAGGGGCCAGAAATTGGTCCTTGCAACCGTTCAGAAATAAAATGGGTTGTAGACAACCGTACACAGCCCCTTAACTCTAGAACCATCTTCCTTCAAGGATGGCTCAGCCGATATTGTTTGCATTTGAGTCTTATCAGAGGGGGGTGCTGCACCGGTGGGTGTAGTGGTGAGAAGGGCGAGGAGTGTGCATCATTCGTGGGGGGAGACGGAGGGAGAGGCGGGAAGCTTCTGTGGTCCTGCTAAGGTGGGGGAGCTAGAAGCAGCAAGGGCCTCATCGCAGGAGCGCCGGGTCTAGAGGGTTCTGGCCACTCTGTAAGCTCCAAGCCTGCAAATGTCCTGGGCACACGGGGGCAGGTGAGTGCATGTGCTCAGAGGACCTTTGGATGGAGGGGGGAAACGCGGAGTGGAGGGGCGCAGAGAGCAGATGAGAATGTCGTCAGCGTCAGTCTCTTAAAATGTGCAGTCATGGGGTGCCCGGGTGGCTCAGTGGGTTAAGCGTCTGACTCCTGCTTTCGGCTCAGGTCATAATCTCATGGTTCGTGAGTTTGAGCCCCGCAGCAGGCTCTGTGCTGACTGAATGGAGCCTGCTTGGGATTGTCTCTCTCTTCCTCTGTCTCTGCCCTCCCCTACTCATGCTCTCAAAATAAATAAATGAATATATTTTTTAAATGTGCATTCAGGACTGCTACCTGAATAGTTATGGAAGCCCTGGGACCACATGTCTTAGGGGTGGATGGGCTGCAGGAATCCTGTTAGTTTTTCTGGTTTCTGGGGACGGTGGCATCCTCTTGCCCAGGACGGTCCCCTCCCTCTCTGTGGCTGGGGATCCCCAAGCATGTGCTTTTGGTCACTTGAAGAGCTCCTGGCAGGGCAGGCAAAATTACCACAACCTTGTAAACCAAAGAATGTGAGGTAAACCCAGCATGTGGGCTTTTTTTTCCGCCTGAGGACCTGGGTCTTGGGAAACCCAAACATCGGCCGCCCTAAGTGGGAAGGCTCCTCCGGGAATCTGTCTTTGATTTAACACCCAGAGAAATGCTGCTGAGGGGCGGGGGGGCTTCCGTATCTGGAAGAGGGAAGCTGACGGCAGGCCCGAGGTTTCTTTTCAAAATGGAACGCCTCTGGATTATTAGCTTTTCATGAAAGGGAGAGGCCCAGATGTCCTGGGGTCCTTGACCATGTATTGCTTGTGTGTCACAGAGAAGGCCCAGAGGAGGCTAATGTCCACAACACCGGTGAGCCTCCCCTCCTCCTTTCCCTCACAAACAAGGGCTGTTCTGCCGAAACCTGCCTCTGGTTTCATAATGTTTTTACAATGTTTGATTTTCATTTGTGCTTATAACGTTTTGACGTGGAGAATGAGATTGTTGTCAGATAAGGAGACCACAGCACCACGTGCGTTGTCAAGAGTGGTAAAAAATTTATTGGAAAAAAGGGAGAGCGACCCATCTCCCTCACCAACAGGTGTCTACAGGCCAAGGGAGTGAGATGAGACGTTGTGGCCATAAGATGCTCTTGGTGGCAGTGTGCGGCCAGGCGGTGTGGTTGTGGAGCGGGAGTCTGGGCACGAGAGTGGAAATTACGGGAGGAGCTTTGTCCTCATGACACAGGGTCTCCAGTGCTAAGGTGAACCAACCCGCTGCCCCAGGCCCAAGGAGGAGAGAAAGCAGCCATCCGGGCTCTGCACAGGGGCCGTTTCCCTGGCCAGGCTGCTAAGACGTTGAGTTTGGGATGACGTTGAGTTGCTTCTAGGATCAGGGAAGCTTTCCTCTGCAGCATTTCCTCCTCATGTGTCCTGGGTCTCATTGCCCGCCTGTTGGTTTGGTGATAAAATGCTGTGGTCAGCATCTCCCATTCTTGTACTGGGCAGGCTCCGTGGCCCGGCCCAGCTCCGCTCTCCTAACCCCCTTACTTTCTCAACGTCTTCCAGAAGGAGACACAAGATTCATTTTGGTCTGAAGGAGGGATGCTTTAAAAAAAAAAAAAAAAAAAAAAGTCTTCTTTTATTAAAATAGCGGTTACAAAGACTTCACTTGACTTCCGCATGCTTTGTCCATCGCTCCCAGGCCAGAGTCAGCGCATGCAGCACTTGGCCTTTCCACCATAGCAGGTGCCATCGATCCTGGTAAAAAGTGGGCATGGAGAAAAGTTACAGGTTCCTCCTTTCCTGGCACATATGTAGTGGTCAGACCGCTGGCCGAGACCCGTGAGAAAGGCAGCACCTGTAAGAAGGGAGAGAAAACACTTGAGACTCATGGCTTGTGGCCACAGTGACTTCAGAACATTAGGTAAAGCAACTCTTTGCAAAGCAGTTCCACGGGTTCTCTCTTCCAAGAACTTTGCACTCCGTGTGTCTCCGGGGCTGCCCAGGAAATAAGACACCTGCAGAGCGTCGTCCGTCTGAGGTCTGTGCCAGCCGGTGATGAGCAGTAGGGTTCTGAGTAGGGTTTCCTTGAGAGCTTTGAGGTGTGCAAGGGATTCAAGTTAGTCCCCACATAAAGTATTCTACCACGTCATACTGTTGCCCAAATACACGCCTCATGTTTCAGGAACGCTGAAACTCACTTCTAACCCCATGAGCATTCCTGTCTGTGCCCCCATTCCCATGCTGCCTAGTTATACCATCCTCTCCGAACCGATTCCCTGCTCCACCGTCTTTCCTGTCACCATCTCTGCTGAAGTCTGTGGTCCTTCCATGGCAGGTGCCCATGTGCAGAGCCTGGATGGCTGCCCTCTCTCCTCCCTGGGCCTGGGGCAGCAGGTTGGCTCACCTTAGCATCGGAAGTACAGCTGTGCTATAATGCTTTCCCTGTTTTGCCCAGTTGGAATCTATTCTGCCTTCTTCCCAGTATCCCAGAATCTCGTAATCACAAGGTCTCTAGACTAGTCTCATATTCTATCTAACAGAGAACAAAGCCGCCCTACGATATCCCGGATAAGTGACTATCAGGCCATTGTTTTGCATGCCTTCGTTGATAGGTGTTGTGAATTGAATTGTGTCCCCGCCACCAGAATGAGTATGTTGATGTCCTAACTACCCAGTGCCTCAGAATGTGACTGTATTTGGAGGTAGGGCCTTTTGACAGGTAATTAATGTTAGATGAGGTCATAAAAGTAGTTCTAATCCAATATGGCAGGTGTCCTTGTAGGAAGAGGACGTTTGGATATATAAAGGGATATATACTCAAAGAGAAAAGGCCTTGTGAGGACACAAGAGTAGGCGGCCATCTGTGAGCCAAGGAGAGAGGTTTCACCAAACCTGCTGACACCTTGAACTTGAACTTCTAGCCCCCAGAGCTGTGAGGGAATTCATTACCTCTCTTAAAGGAGCCCACACTGTGCTATTTTATTATGGCCACCACTCGAGCTAACACAACAGGCCATCATGACTCTGGGGAACAGTCCATTCTGATGTCATGTGTCTCTGCTTATTGGAAAGATAGTTTTCATACCGGTTGAAATTGCCCTCTTATTTAATCCATATCCCTGTTACAGCTACCTCATCTGGTCTGGAATCATGGTTGTCTGGTGACTGGATATTTGGCAATGTTTGGGGACATTGCTGGTTGTCACACCTGTGGGGGATGCAGGGCGGATGTTTAGGTATCTAGTGGGTGGAGGCCAGAAGTGCTGCCAGATACGTGCGATGCACAGAGCAGCCGTCATAACAGAGAATTCTCAGGCCCAAAATGTCAATAGCACTACGGCTGAGAAATTGTAGCATCAACCAGTGGTTCTCCATGCCGCATACCCATGAAATCAGCTGAGATCTACTTAAAACTATTGACTTAATTGTCCCGGGATGGAGTTTATGTACTGGCATTAAAAGAAGAAATAATTCCTTAGGTGAATTTAATGTTCAGTAAAGAATGAGCATTACTGGACCATTGGTTTTCAAATTTTAGAGCTAACAGGAAAGAATTACCTTGTCAAGATTGGGAGCAGACAGGAGGGAAAGCCAGGGCAACATATTCTATTAACATAAAAAATTAAAAGTAGTATGAGCTTTACAACTTGAATATTTAGTTGAAATAGAAAAATTAGAAATATTTTTCTGTTCATATAGAAAAATGGAATACTAGTTTGAACAAGCTTGAAAATTGAGTTGAAATAGGAAAGTCTTTTTTTCTTGAGATAGAAAGGTTCTTAGAAAAATATAACTTACTGAAATAAATGGGAATTAGAAAATATGAATAGTTTCATAGCTATCAAAGCTGTTGGGTCCATGAATGAGACTCTAGGCCAAAATGGCTTCATTAGCAAATTCTACCAAACAATAAGAATAACATCTACACGACGCACTGTTTTTCAGAATCACGAAAGAGAACATTTGCCATTCCTGATGTGAGGTCAACGTGATCTTAATGCCACTGTCTATAAAGGTCAAGAATTCAGGGAAAGGAAAGGAAAACTATGGTTCAATCTCCCTGATCAGTAGAGAGGCACAGATCCTCTATAAAGTATCAGCAAACAGGATAAAACCAGGCTCAGTTTATTTCACAAATTCAAGCTTTCATTTAACATTTGAAGATCAGTCAATGCCTATTAACAATTAAAGGAGAAAATCACATAATCACCCCAACAGATGCAGAAAGCGTCGGAAAAATTCAACATTGATTTGTGATAAAAATTTTTAACAGGTAACCCTGGAGGGAACTTCCCGAATCTCATTAAGAGTATCTGCAGAAGTCTACAACAAGCAGTACTCTTAACGGTCAAACATTGAAAACTTTTCATGTGAGATGGCCAACAAGGCCAGCATAGTCACTGTCGTCAGTTGCACTGAATGTTGTTGTACTTGAGGTACTCGCCAGGGGACTAACAGAAGAGAAAACAAAAACAAATGGTATAAAGGTTGGGAAAAAAATAAAATTGTCACCATTTGCAGGCATTCTGATTATAGGTAGATAGTCCAAAAGGAATTAACAAGTGTAACTAGTTTGCTTTATATGATATCAATACATACAAAAAAAACCCCAACTTTACTTCTTTGTATTAGCAACCAACAGATTAAATGAAATTAAAATAAATCACTATATTGAAATATCAGGTGGGTAGTTGTAAATCTAAGAAAATGCGGTACTTCTGTATATAAAAAATATAATATTAAAAAAAGAATGCAATATTTTTTTGATAAGTTAAAGAAGAACAGAAGAAGTGGAAATTCTATGTTTAAGCACTGGAAGATTAATTATTTTTCACAGGTTAATTCCCCCAAATTAATCTGCAGATTTTTTTAAATGTTTATTTACTACTTTGAGAGACAGAGACAGAGCGCTAGCAGGGGAGGGGCAGAGAGAGAGGGAGACACAGAATCTGAAGCAGGCTCCAGGCTCCGAGCTGTCAGCACAGAGCCCGACGTGGGGCTGAAACTCGCAAGCTGCGAGATCATGACTGAGCCGAAGTCAGATGTTTAACCGACTGAACCACCCAAGTGCCCCTAATCAGCAGATTTAACTCAATATCATGAAAATCCCAAGAGATTCTTTCAATGAAACTTGACAAACTTACTCAAATTCATGTGGAAATTCAGAGGGACCAAGAATAGCCAAATCACTCTTGGAGAAGGTGGGAGGACTTGCTTTACTGGATTTCAAGACTAATTATAGACCCACTGTAATTAGACTGTGTGGTGGTAACACAAGGACAAACACAAATGGAACAGAATGTAGAGCATAGAGAGGGACCCATGCATATACGGAGGATTGACGTAGACCAACAGTGGCTCAGGAGAACAGTGCGGGGGACATGGTCTCCTTAGAGGTGGTTCCAGGACAATTGGATATTCATACTGAAAAAAAAAAAAACAAAAAACACAACTTTGCCCTTAACTCACACATTAAAACAATTGCCAGATGGGAGCCCTTGGGTGGCTCACTTGGTTAAGTATCCGACTCTTGATTTCAGCTCAGGTCCTGATCTCACGGTAGTGAGACAGGGAGCCCCGTGGGCTCTGAGCCGGGTGTGGAGCCTGCTTGGGATTCTCTCTCCCTCCTTCTGCCCCTCCCCAATTTGTGCATGCATGCACATGCGTGCTTTCTCTCTCTCTCTCTCTCTCTAAAAAAATCAGAATATTAAAAAGATAAAAACCACTGACAGATGGATTAGAAGTCTAAATGAAAAAGGAAAAATAATGAGCCTTCAGAAAACAATGTTGTAGACTTTCTTCATGTTTTGGGGGTAAAGAAAGACTTATTTTTTTCCTTTTTAAATTTTTTATTTTGAGAGAGAGTGAGCATGAGCAGGGGAGGGGCAGAGAGAAAGGGAGAGAGAGAGAATCACAAGGAGGCTCCACACTCAGCACTGAGCCAACGCAGGGCTCAATCCCACGACCCTGGGTTCGTGACCTGAGCCGAAATCAAGAGTCAGGTGCTGAACTGACTGAGCCACCCAGGAGCCCCAAGAAAGATTTCTTAAGATACGGAAAGCATTGGGGCGTCTGGGTGGCTCAGTTGGTTGAGCGTCCGACTTCAGCTCAGGTCATGATCTCGCAGTCTGTGGTTTGAGCCCTGCGTCGGGCTCTGTGCTGACAGCTCAGAGCCTGGAGCCTGCTTTAGATTCTGTCTCCCTCTCTCTCTGCCCCTCCCCCTGCTCATGCTGTGTGTCTTTCTCTCTGTCAAAAATAAGTAAAAATTAAAAAAAAGATACGAAAAGCATTAACCATAAAGGACAAGATATGACACATTTAGCCACATTGTGATAATGATATAAACTTCTATGTAAGGAAAGTTTCCATTAGGAGACAAATCAAAGCACAAGAGAGCAGTAGAGATTTGTAATGCTTACAGCTGACAAAGGGCTCCCATGCAGAATGTACAAAGAACTGCTACAAATCACTAAGAAAGGACAGGTAATCTATAGGAAACATAGACACGTAGTTTCACATATCACAAAAGATATCCACATGGCTATAACTGTATACAAAAGTGCTCAACTTGTTATTTATTGGGAAAATGCAAATTTAAACTCCGAGCTACCACTACAGTCAGCAGACTGTTATAATTTAAAAATGATTGTTGGCGTGGATACGGAGCAGTGGGAACTGTCATTCCCTGGAGAGCAGTGCGGCATCTATCACATCGAATATGTGCACATCCTGTTTTTTTGGAAGATGCTTTTTTTTTTTTAAATTTTTTTTTCAACGTTTTTATTTATTTTTGGGACAGAGAGAGACAGAGCATGAACGGGGGAGGGGCAGAGAGAGAGGGAGACACAGAATCGGAAACAGGCTCCAGGCTCCGAGCCATCAGCCCAGAGCCTGACGCGGGGCTCGAACTCCCGGACTGCGAGATCGTGACCTGGCTGAAGCCGGACGCTTAACAGACTGCGCCACCCAGGCGCCCCTGAAGATGCTTTTTTTTAAAATTTATTTTGAGAGAGAGAGAGAGAGAGAGAGTGTGCATGGGTGCAAGCAGGGGAGAGGCAAAGAGAGAGGGAGAGGGAGAATTCCAAGCAGGCTCCTTGCTCTCAGCACAGAGCCCAACGTGGGGTTCGATCCCACGGACCATGAGATTATAACCTGAGCCGAAATCAAGAGGCAGATGTTTAACCAACTGAGCCCCCCGGGCGCCCCTGTGCATATCCTATGACACACAATGTCCCCTATCTCTTGGCATCTCGCCAATTGAAAGGCAGGCACCACCCAAGCTGTGTTATTCAGCACGGAGTGTTGACAAGGTAAAAGCGTAAGAAATAAAGGAAGTCATTGCCATAAAAGTCAAGCAATGATTACCGCTGGGGGAAGGCGCAAAGGGTGGGTGACCCGGAAGGCTGGAGGGGTATTTCTTGGGCACCGGCCAAGCCCCACTTCTTGACTAAAAGCCTGGTTACAGGCTGCTTGTGTATAATAGTTCATTAGGTTGTACTTCATGCTTTTGCGCTTTTCTGGATGCATGTCCTATTTTGCAGGGAAAAAAGGAAGAGCTGCTTCTGAAGAGGTCTCTGCATACTCTCAGAGCTGCTCACGTCCTGCTCCACATGCAGCCGCCAGTGCCCTCTCCTGTCCCTGCACTGGTCCCCTTCCCTGCCCGTGAGCTCCGCAGATAACTCAGCCTGCTCTTCTCCCCTTCCCCAAGGGCACCAACTCTTCCCTGAACTTGGTGCTCATTCCCACCTGGGTCCTCACGGAGCGGCCTGAGGAATGCAACCCAGCACACCCCGTGGCAGCCCGCTGGAGCGCCCGGAACCAGAGGAATGTGGAAGAGGGACAGCCCCCTTCCAGGTAAGAATGAGGGGTGAGAAGGAGAGAAAGCGGGTTTGCGCCGGCTTCTGCGCTTGAGGCAGAAATGGGGACGCGTTCAGGTGTGCACATGTTTAAGCCAGTTACAGGTGGATCGTCCCTAATCCCACCTAAACGCAACGGCAGCTAGTCAGGGGGGTAATAACAGGCAGGAGACTAACTGGGAAATCTGTGCCCACGCATGGGTCAGGCACGGAAGAAAACAAGAGGGAGGAAGGAACGGTCGGGGCAGGGAGCACCGGAGAGGCTGAAGTTTGAGAGTCATCAGAAAATAAATCTGCCTCAAGCAGGAACCCCAACTTCCCACGCTGCCGACAGGCAGTATAACCTGCGCAGGTGACAGGCTGATGGTTCAAGGGAGAGTAGGCGGGACGGATCATAAAGGAGATAAACGCAGAAGGGGATCTTTAGACCTTGCATAGAAGAGCCATGAAAATAACATTTCCTGAAGAGCCTTTCAGGGAATGCGAGACAGAGAGGGGAGAGAATCCGAGCATGGGAGTGCAGCTGTCAGGCTGCTGAGAACGGAGCTCGCTCTGTGCCCTTCTGCTCTGAAGCAAGGGCACGAAGGTTGCCTTTGTGTTCATTAGAGCCCCAGGTGAGGCTTTGGAACACCGTTGGAAGGCAAAACTGTTGAATAAATAACTATACAATTCTTGGGCTAAAGAACCACCAGGCGGAGGCGAGAGCAAATCGCCAACATGATAAGCGTTTCAGAAAAGACGAGGCCCACGTTTGCCGTGTGCCAGGATCCGCGCCCCCGTCTCGGGCTGGCACCACACTGTGGAATGTGCAGGAAAAGACCAGGCTTGAAGAAAGTCAGGAGCCAGAACACCACCTACGTGACCAATCAGCCTGAGCTGCTTGAGGAGCAAACATACGTACAGATACACGGAGCTAAAGAATGCAGTCTGGATTTTCGCAACACCCGACGGCAGAGCCCTGTGCCTACAGGGAGGCGTACAGGGACACGGTGGTGGGGAGTGAGCGAGACTGGGAGATCGGCTGATAGGAGCCCTCTGGGCCTCAGCAAGTCAGCTTTGGGCCTTCCCCGGTCAGGACAAGGTGGTCGGGTGGGGGTCGTGTCAGGGGGAGGCCTGCCCACGAGCAGGTGGGGCACTGAAAGAGAGGCTGCTTGTCAGCGTAGGAGTCTGGTGCTGTTCAGGGGCTAGAAAGGGTCAGACTTCACTTGCAAGGTATCTGGGGACAAAATGAAATACACAAGCCACTCCTGCAAAACAAATAACAAAACTCCAGAGTGAACTGGAGCATACATAACTGCAGACCAGAGACTGTTGTCTTCAGACAAGTAGCTCATGACCTCCCTGCTCGCCAACTCACACTTTGGAAATCAGCAAAGCCTCTTATAAGTGCGTGAGAAGTTTTAACTCAATTCCTGTCTAAATTTTTCTTTTTTTAAATTTTTTACTTTTTTCATTTTAGACAGAGAGGATGTGAGCAGGGGAGAGAGGCAGAGGGAGAGAGGGAGGGGGGAGAGGCGGGGTGGGGGGGGAGAGAGAGAGAGACAGAATCTTACACAAGTTCCATGTTCAGCACAGAACCCAGCATGGGGCTCGATCTCAAGACTCTGGGATCGTGACCTGAGCTGAAGTCAAGCGTTGGATGCTCAACCAACTGAGCCACCCACGAGCCCTCTGTCTAGATTATTCTTAAGATCGATCCTTGTGGGGCGCGTGGGTGGCTCAGTCACTTGAGCGTCGACTTCGGCTCAGGTCATGATCTCGCAGCTCATGAGTTCGAGCCCCGCGTCGGGCTCTGGGCTGGCAGCTCAGAGCCTGGAGCCTGTTTCAGATTCTGTGTCTCCCTCTCTCTCTGCCCCTCCCCTGCTCATGCTCTGTCTCTCTCTGTCTCAAAAATAAATAAAACGTTAAAATAAAAAAAAAAAAACTTTGAAAAGATCGATCCTTGTGCCTGGTGATGCATCCAGAGGTCTTTGGGAAGCCTGTGGAAAGACTATGGGGTTTGGAGCCACAACTGAAGTCAAATACTTGCTATTTTCTGGCTGGGACATGTGGTGAGATGATATTCGTAGAACTGCATTTTCCAGCTGTGAAGGGCCACGTGTGACATTCTGTGAGGACAGCTCAGTTTCCCGTGCGGCACTGACCAGGTGGCTTCTGCAAAGCCTGGTTTGGAGGCCGCAGGGCCCTTATGTCTGAGGCACTGGGGAGCGTGTTTTTCCGGATAGGACCCAGAGGCCATAGCACTCACATTCCTGGTGGCTGTCGCCAGAGGTCAGACAGGTGGAAGGAATTCGGGCAAGCAGGTTGGGGTGGGGATCACAGAGTGCGATGCTCAGGTGTGGGCAAGGCAGGGCAGAGACCGAGGGTCACGGAATGAGGGAGCTGCGAGTCATTTTGCCTAAACCATCATTTTAAAGATGGTGAAAACCGAGGCCCAGACCTCTGGGGGTGCCAGCCGTGTCTCAGAGGGACAGGAAGGAGGGGCATCGAGGAGTGGCCCGTGCCTCTGTCAGGGGGCTTGGTTAGTGTTGCTATAGTAACGGGCTGACCACCTGGGACAAAGGCGCAGCTAGGAGAGAAGGTCCTGTCTGCATCTCTGTGTGTGTGCGGCTGTCCCGTGACCAGCGTCCACGCTGTGAACACAGCCTCTGAAGACGCCATTTCTGATTCCGTCACTGTCTCGGCTGAAAAGTCTCTGGGGCTCGTCCACACCCAGGTGGTTTCCTGCCATGGAAGGCCTCACTCAATGAGGCCCCAGAGCCTCTTGTCCCTGTGACTCCTCTCTGTGCTGACACCCTGGGCCCCGAGGGCGGGCAGTGCCGATGGCCTGGGTTGTAGTCCTCCCTCGGCCCGTCACCAGCCCTGTGTGAGTCTGGCCAAGCCATGTATCCACAAAACAAGGATAATGATTCTTCCTTCCCCACAGGGGCCTGGGCGAAGCACTAAGTTAAAAGACGGCTTTGGGGTTTCTGTCTCTCTTCCTCTGTGGGCCTTCCCACCTGATTTCCTTTCTGTCCAGCTTGTCCTTAGTCCCACCTGCCCTTTCACCTTTTACCAACGTATTTCCCTCAGGACTGTGGACCCGGACATGCACGGCAGCCAGGCGAGATGCTAGATGTCGGTGCAGTGATCTGAGGGGAGGCGATAGGGGGTAGTAGGGTCTGTGGTGGTGTGGACACAGGTGTCCATCTGGGACAGCAGCCACCACGGCTGCAGCTCCCTGGTGCTATGTGGGAATGTGACCTCATTCTGTGTGCGTGTTTTTAAAGTTTATTTATACACATATTTATATATATATAGAGAGAGAGCAAGCATGAGCGGGGAAGGGCAGAGAGAGAGAGAGAATCCCAAGCAGGCTCTGCACTGTCAGCTCAGAACCCCACTCGGGGCTTGAACTCACGAACCGTGAGATCATGACCTGAGTCAAAGTCGGATGCTTAACTGACTGAGCCACTCAGGCGCCCCTCATTTTTTGTGTGTTTTTAAGAGAAGATAAAAGTCTGAATTTTATGCAACACATCCTGCATTTTTAATGTCTAGAAGGAAGGAAGTTATATATATATATATATATATATATATATATATATATATATTTTTTTTTTTTTTTTTTTTTTTTTTTTTTTAAATACCGTGAACACCAAAGTGACCTCCATCTTTCCTTCCGATCTCTGCTTGCTCAAGAAAGCCTGCCTGGCCCCTCAAGACCAGGTCAGCTCCCACTGTGACGTGTTCTGTTACCACCCTGTACTTAATGGCATTTCACAACACAATGGTGATCAGACAATTAATTATAAAATTGGGTTTCTTGTCATGCTCTGCTTCTACAATGTAAGGCCATGACATCGAGGGCTGTGTTTTCCGGGACAATGCTGGCACACAGTAGCTGTTAACTAAATAGTCACTGAATTGGTGAGCAGACAGCCTCAGACTCCCCTGATTTCTGTACCCCTTGGCTGGGTTCTCGTCCAGCTGATCAGGGACCCGGGTTGCCTTGACATTTTGACATCATTCTGTGCTCCCAGGAATAAGACGTAAGATTTGTAGAAGATAAGAGGAAGAAATGATTTTTTTTTTTTTTCTGATAGAGATTAAAAACTGCCAAAAGAGGGGCGCCTGGGTGGCTCAGTCGGTTAAGCGTCCGACTTCGGCTCAGGTCACGATCTCGCGGTCCTTGAGTTCGAGCCCCGCGTCGGGCTCTGGGCTGATGGCTCGGAGCCTGGAGCCTGTTTCAGATCCTGTGTCTCCCTCTCTCTCTGCCCCTCCCCCATTCATGCTCTGTCTCTCTGTCTCAAAAATAAATAAACGTTAAAAAAAAAAAAAAGAAAAAAAAACTGCTAAAAGAGACTGTCAAGTCATGGTTTCCTGCAGTGACTCCACAACTGTCATTCGCCTCGGGGCACGTGGGCCTCGGTTTCCCCCTGTGTGACTAGATGAACCTACCGGCTTTCCCAGAAAAGGGAGTGAACCGATCCCACGTGAGGGCTCAGGGTGAGTCACTGTGTGAGGCTGGGACCCGAGCAGCACGTTCCAGGAGCTCCACTGAGCAACCTTCAGACAGTAAACTTAGTCCCGTCCCCAGGAATCCATTTCCTGGCAGGGCTGTGCAGACGGGCTTTACGTGCTGTCGGGAGGGCAGCGCGGGGTAGATCCCCCGGGGAGAGTCTGAGTGAATCCTGCATACGCTAAGTGTTCAATGCTCTTCACCACCATTTGTCTAACTGCTAGGTCCGGTTGTTCCTGCACGTCCTTGGAAACACTTTTATATTCTGTACTTTGAATGACATGCTTAAATTGTATTTAGAGGTGACGGAGTGATTGATAACTCTTCGGGTTAACCTAGTGACTTTCCAACTTTTCTGAGTTGGCACTGAACCACAGTAAGCGATTTTGCACGGCCACCGAGAACAAACACACACATTCACACACCCGCGGGAGTAAGAGGACGGCGAAACGGCACGGATGTGCGCTGTGTGGCGTGCACTAGTATTTTCTGTTCTTTTGAAAAAATGTGGTGGCAACTCATTAGGTTGATTTCCCCACCCCTCCGATAGATCCCGGCTGGAAACACTCAAAGTCTGCCTTAGAATATTTTGGACCCAGTTTTCAGATGGGGGACTGAGTCACGCTTGGAGAAGCCACGTCTATGTGATGCCCTGCAGAGAAGCACAATCTGATCTTTGAGAGAATTCCGGAGCTTTGGTGCTCTAAGGGCCACCTGCAGTGGCCCACTCGTTTTGCAGATGGGGAAACTGAGGCCCAGCATGCATGGGTTGCTCAAGGCCACTCAGTGAGGGAGTGGCGGGGCCAGGATAAAACATGTCCCCCAGTTGGCTGCACTGCCTCCTCTTACAGCAGGTGCACTGCTGTTTTGACCCGAAAGAACTGGCATCTTCTGGCCGTGGCATCTGGGAGGCCCTACCCAGTGACCGGGGTGAGCCGGGGTGGCAGCCTGCCCCTCCCTCGGCTGGATAGGGAGCTGGCCCCTCAGTGCGGGGAGCCACGTTGCTGGTGGAGTGGGTGGTCCCCTTCCACACGGCAGACTTCCTAGATGTCCAAGGCAAACACGGGGCTGGGAGATGCTGCAGCTCCCCGAGACCAGCCCCACATCCCTGCCAAGCACCGACAGCAAAGAGCCCCCCGCCCCCAAGCCACAGTCACTGGGGGAGACCTGAGTCTGTCACTCCCGGGGGTGGCCCCCAGCCCCAGGCTCAGCAGGCCTGCCCGTTGCCACCTGCCCAAGCTGGCCGCTCAACCTTGGGGATGCTTTTCCGTCCCTCCATCCCCTGGGACACAAGGACAGCTGTCCTCCAAACTCAGCCCCTGCTTCCTGGCCCAGGGCGAGGGTGTCCCAAAGCTCACCTGGGGCCAGGCGGGAGAGGAGGCACATCGCCAGCAGCAGGAAGCAGAGAGCCTTCATGGCGGCCGGCAGGTTGGGCCCGGATGCCTGGCCAAGGAGGCTCCTCGGAGGCCGAGTTGACAGAGGCTTCCAGAGGCGGGAGTGTCTGTATTTATAGGGCAGAGAGTTGCACAATCACATGGGCGATCTGAAGGGTGGTGTCGCAACCCACAGAGTGAAATTCTAATAAATAACCCCTGGTGCCATTTGCCCCGAGTAGGCTGCGAGTCACGTGGACCCACTTTTCTCCATCTAGCTGCGACCGGATTCAGCCTTCAGCCTGGAAACCTGGGGTTGGCTCCTCTGGCCAGTTCTGTTTGGTTTTGAGGCTGGACAATGCTGATGGAGTTCCCGGAGAAGGCAGCTCAGGCTAGCGGCCCCGCTGGAGCGGCTCCCAGGGCCCGAACAAGCGGCCTCAGGGGACACTAAGCCACCAGCCGGGGCGAGTGTATGTAGCTGAGCTGTGTTCCCTGTCAGACGGCCCCAGACATCACCCTCTTTTCTGATCAAAGCTGAGCTGGTTGCTTTTCATTTAGCCTACAGGGGTGGACTTTCCAACAGGCCAAGGCTGCTTTCTCAATTCTCTGCTTCTGCTGTGAGCGTTCTCCTTAAGTAACCAATGTCTGTCTCCCTTCCTTCTCCCTCCCCTCCCCTCCCCTCCCCTCCCCTCCCCTCCCCTCCCCTCCCCTCCCCTTGTGTCTCTCAAATCTTTTGTAATCTATGGGCCTCTTCTATCACTGAAACAGTATATTTTTATCAAGACTTTATTTTTTTTTAGAGCAGATGTAGGTATACAGCCAAATTTAGGAGAAGGCACAGAGATTTCCCGTATACTCTCTGACCGCTCCCCACAACCTCCCCCCATCAGCATCCTCCACCAGAGGGAACATATGTTACAATTGATGAGCTTAAATCTACATATCATTATCGCCCCAGGTCCGTAGCATTAACGTTCACTGTGGGCGTCATACATTCTGTGGGCTTGGACACATGTATTCACCACTACGGTGTCATGCAGAGCAGTCTCTCTGCCCTAAATGTCCTCCGTGCCCCATCTATTCGTCCCTCCCTCCCCCCTCTCCCCTCTGGCAACCACTGATCTCTTTCCAACCACTGATCACTGTCTCCGTAGTTTTGCCTTTTCCAGAATGTCACAGAGGTGGAAACAGACTGTAGTCTTTTCCGATTGGCCTCTTTCACTTGTGATAGGCATTTAAGGTTCCTCCGTGTCTTCTCATGGCTTCCTAGAGCATGTCTTTTCAGCGCTGAATAATATCCCATTGTCTGGATGAACCACGGTTTCCTTATCCGTTCACTTACTGGAGGACACCTTGATGGCTTCCAAGCTTTGGCAGTTAGGCACAAAACTGCTGTAAACATCTGGGTCAGGTTTTCGTGTGGGGATAAGTCCTCAAATCCTTTGTGCGCATATCAAGGAGTGCAGTTGCCGGGTCACATGGTAAGAGCATGTTTAATGTGTAAGAAATTGCCAAACTGTCTTCCAAAGGGGCTGCGCAGTTTGCATCCCCACCGGCTGTGAGCGAGAGTTCGTGTTTCTCCACGTCGTCCCCAGCATTTGGTGTTCTCAGTGCTTCCAGATTCTGGCCGTTCTCACAGGTGTGCAGTGGGGTGTCCTTGTTTTGATTGGCATTTCCCTGATGACAGACGATGTGGAGCGTCTTATCAAGTCCAGACTTTCCTTTTTCCAACTGGACATATGTTGCCCGGAAGTGCTCGACCACGGCTTCCGAGGAAGTGGTATGGCAGCTTGGGGTCAGAAGGCCTGGTTTCCAGACTGGGCCGAGTCTTCCTGAGCTGCAAGGATTGGAAACCCAGTCTTTCAGCAGTCACACTGGGGGTGTTGTGTCAGCAAATATCGAAGGCTCTCTCGAGTTCTCATCAATTGTAAAGATTTTTTACATGTTTTATTTATTAGGAGTTTTCATAATTCTATAAGCAGCTTTCCTAATGGTCAAAGCTTTTCCTCTCGGTCAATGTTCTTATCTGGGCAACACAATCAGCTTTGGCTGTTTAAGCAAGAGACGAGTTTCTTCTTCTTTTTTTCATGTTTGTTTATTTTTGAGGGAGAGGGGAAGGGCAGAGAGAGAGAGAGGGAGACAGAATCCCAAGCAGGCTCCAGGCTCTGAGCTGTCAGCACAGAACCCAAAGCGGGACTTGAAGTCACAAACTGTGAGATCATGACCTGAGCCAAAGTCGGATGCTCAACCGACTGAGCCACCCAGGCACCCCTAAATAAGAGAGGAGTTTCTTAAGAGGATATTGGGTAGGTCACAGGATCGTCGATGGGGGGTCCTGGAGAACCAGCCTACAGCTCAGCTTCCAGAACACTGTCCAGACTGTGCTGCACAACCAGTCAATGAGGGCCCTGTGCTGTGGCCGCTGTGCATGAGACACCAGGAACTGGCCTTCACTGTGGCTGCCACCGCAGAGCACAGTCTGTACCTAAGCACGACCTTCCAGATACTTCCACGGCAGCCCTGCCAGAGAGAAGGACAGAGAGATACATGCACGCACCGACTGTCAGAGACAGAGACTGAGAGAGACAGAGAAATTAAGAGAGAGAAAAGGAGGGGAGAAACCATGACAGAGAGTTAACATAAAGAGGTAAATAAAAAGGTCAGAAAGAGACAGAGACCAAAAGAGAAGAGAGAAACAGAGAGGCACACAGAAACGGAAGGATGGGCAGATGAGGGTTTGGCAGCAGGAGCCCCCTTCCCTGCCCTTCTCATCCTGAGCCCCACCCTTGGTCCCAGTGTCCCAGCTGCCCCGGGTCCGGGTGGGAGAGCCTCGCTCACAGGGCCAGCTGCAAGGGAGTCTGGGAAAGCAAGATCGTCACACACTCAGCACCTGCCGAGGGGCGTTTTTGCCTCCTATTAAGCTCTGAAGTTAGAGCTCCCTAAACACTCAGATGGGCCAAGGTGTTGGGTGAATAAAAACATACGCAAGTGTTCGTTACACTCAAGTTTATTGATTCTTTCATTGGCTGAGTCAGGTGTATGAACCCAGTTCCCGTGATGCACCAGGCGATGTTCAGGGGGTTGGGGCACAGGGAGGAACAGGTTTTGTGGAGGCTTGCTGCATAAGCCCAGCTGGGAAGACAGGGGAGCAGACAGATGGTGTGACAACCCCGGAGAGGTACTCCGCTGGGGATGCGTTTCAGGCGTGGGATGGGCCAGGACAGCGCTCGAGGTGTGCAGACGCGTATTTCGGTTTTTAAATGTAACACTGAACAGTTTGGGGTTTCTCCTTAGCGAGAGGGAGGCTTTGGAAGATTTGAATCTCTGGAAATGAGTGGAGGAGCTGGCATTCTAGAAACAGCCTGAGGGAAGTGTGGGAGATGGGTGGAGGAGGGCAGGACTGGACTTGGGAAGACGAGAGGCGGGTGGCGGAATTGAGGTCTTCGCTGAGGTCGTGAAGAGGAACGGACAGAAACTTAGATAACAGGTGACGTCATATCCCGAGATGGAGTAAGCAGGAGGTGCAGGAGGTGCAGCTGCTTCGGGGAAAGGGTGGTTGAATAAATGTTGGAGTGTGAGGTTTTCTAGGAGGCATGAGCAAACGTAGTGACTGGGAAATGTCAAGAATATTAGTAAGGTGGGGGAGAAATGATGTGGAGGAGGCAGGACAGCCTCTCAAATGTGTGATATTGAGGCCACAGGGGATGCTCGGAGCTGGATTGTGTAGGCGGTCTCGGGAGGACAAGGCCCAGGGTTCCCAGGCTAGGGGATGTGGGAGCCGGGGTGTTCATACCCCGGCTCCCTCACCCAGGGGTTCAAGGGAGCAATTTCCCAGGCATTCACGGAGGTGAGTAGGCTGTGGTGCCTTGTGGCAAAGAGGCGGGCATGGGGTTTTGGAAGGCGGGTGATTTGCATGGAAATGGTAAAGGTGGCCGTGGTAGTGAATGAAACCTGTAGGGAAAGAAGGCTTTTAACAAATCCCGGAGAAGACTGACATTTAAGGGAGTATGAAAGAAAACCATGAGAGAGGGGGTGGAGGTCAGGGGAGCGATCCTTTCAGAGGAGGGAGGGGGCTGCCTAATGCAGCAAACTTCGTAGGCGAAGCAAGCATCACAGGGCGTCCACTGGGTTTGCCATCCGGCGAGGCTGTGAGAGCAAGCCCCGGACTTGTTCTAGGGGGCTGCAGCCAGGTAGGTATCTGCGACGTCCGTCCTGCCTGATGTGGGCACTGACATTCCTCCAGCCCCCAGGGTCCAATCTGCGTCCGTTATCTGTCTGCTTCCCGCGGAAGCAATGTTCCTTCACCCCTGGCTCAGTTTCTGCTTTATTTCTGGCACCTGAGGGTTGAAGCTCTGTTCTTTTACCCTTGGCCCTGTGTCAACACTGGCTTTCAATGTTTTCGGTCCTTTTTTGTGTTTACGGTGTTCGCCGTTCGGCGGGAAGCCCCCAGCGGCAGGGTCCCAAGTAGCCACGATGAGAAGGCACTGCCACCAGAGAGCCTCAGGTCAGGGGAGAGGGCGTTGGAAATGGGAGAGCTGCTGCACAGCCCCTGGCCCGCGCTAAAAAAATGCAGCAGCAGCAGCAGAAGAAAAAGAAGACGAAGGAGAAAAAGAGGAAGAAGAAGAAGAAAGAAGAGGCAGGAAATTGGAGCGGTCCATCTGTTTGAAAGGATGAGGGGGTCCCAGAGGACAAAATGGGGAGAGAACCTGGCTCCCTGGCTCTGTTTGGCTGGGGGTATGTCGGAGCGTGTGCAGGTGAGATGCAGGTGTCTGTGTTTGCAGTGAGTCTCTGCCTGCCTGTTTCCCATTTCCCGTGACCGTCAGGAAGCTCCAGGCCGGGGGCAAGGCCACCGTTCCTGGTGAGGTCCGGCCCTTCGTGTGTCTCTCCCATCTGTTCTCTGTGTTTAGAGCCAGGTGGGCCTGGCACCTGCCAGCCGGGACGCTCTGTCTTGGCTTGCGTTTCCCCAGTCATGAGCTAGAGAGATTGGAACAGGGCTCCTAGGGGTCAGGTGCGCTGGTGCTTGTGGTGTTTCCACTGGCAGAGGGATGCCCCATACAGGGTGCAAGGAGTGTGAGAACAGCTACATTTAGTGACAAGCTCACAGGCACCGGGCTGATCCACACACTTTATGTGGGTGTCTGGATCATTCCTCATCAAAGATACACTTGGTTGCATTTCAACAGTATTTATTACATAACTATGAGCTGAGCACTGGAGGGGCGAAGATCGTGCCCAGCTCTCTGGGGGCTCCCGTCAGTGAGCTGTGTTCATGTTCCCCGTCACCTCCTCCGAAAAGCCCTCCCTGACTTCTGCTCTTGGCTCTAAACATGGCTGGGGGCCTCTGAGCTGCTCCCTCACACCTCCTTCCCCGTGATGTACTTGACAGACTTGTCACTACCCCCACCCAACTCAGTGAAATCTGGGGGAGGGACTGAGTGGAAACCCCATTACCTGTCCTCCCGGGGGGCTCCGCTATCTATCTGCCATACATACCCAGTCACTGTTTGGAAGAAATGAATGAACATAGTAGTGTTGCTAAGGACTGAATTGTGTCCTCGCCAAATTCCTATGCCGAGGCCCTAACTCCAATGTGGCTGTATTTGGAGAGGGGCCTTTAAGGAGGTGATGAGGGTAGGGGCGCCTGGGTGGCTCAGTCGGTTAAGCGTCTGACTTCGGCTCAGGTCACGATCTCACGGTTCGTGAGTTCGAGCCCCGCGTCGGGCTCTGGGCTGGCGGCTCGGAGCCTGGAGCCTGCTTCCGATTCTGTGTCTCCCTCTCTCTCTGCCCCTCCCCCGTTTGTACTCTGTCTCTCTGTGTCTCAAAAATAAATAAACGTTTAAAAAAAAATTTCAAAAAGGAGGTGATGAGGGTTAATAAAGTCATGAGGGTGGGGCCTGATCCCCTGGGACCGGTGGTCTTATGAGAAGGGCAAGAGGGAGACCTCTCTCTTCTGTCAGCCCCAGGTGAGCACAGAGAAGAAAAGGATCATCCGAAACTGCCTGCACCTTGATCTCGGACGTCCTGCTTCCAGAACTAGGACAGGTGAATGTTTGCTGTTTTAAGCGTCCAGCCTTGGCTGTTTGGTTAACCTTCATTTCCTCCAGGGCCCCATTCCTTCCGTCCCCACCCCCAGCTTGCTCCCTCCTGGCACCTGTATCAGGTTCCCTCTCTGCATCCTAATGGCAGTCCCTTTCCATTCTACTCTGTCCCCAAAACAAACTCAAGGCCTCAGGTTGACAGCCTCAGGCCTCTTCCGGAGGGCACCCTCTCCATTGCTCTTGCTTTCTAGAGAATGGTAATCGTAACGCATTTTAGGACAGAGAAGCATGAGTCAGGTTATTTTCAAGGAGGAGCCTCCGATTTAAGGACCTTTCTGTGGGGAAGAAAGAAAAATCTATGTGTGTGTGTGTGTGTGCGCGTGTGTGTGCACGTGCATGCTTGCACACACACACACTCACATATTTAAATGCAAAGCAAAAAGCCCAGGACCTAAAAAAAAAAAAAGCTCCAGCGTTAATGGTATTTACCTGTGGGGAGGGGAAGGAGGCTTGAAGGGCCAGGCCGTGAGCCAACCCTGCCTGTATTCATTCTGTGCATATTTATTCTCTGTGATTGTTCGGCTAATGTATGCTACCTTCTGCTTTGTGGCTGTGTGCGTCCCAGAAGCAGCGGGCACACTTTCTAGCCCTTTCCCTGGCCCTCTCACGTGGACCAGACCTTGACCATGGTCTGCCGAGGTCACGTCCTTGGCCGCTGGTCTCTAGGACGTGTCTCCTAGGCCGCCTTGCTGGCTGCTGTCCAGAGGCAGGACTCTTTGTGTCAGGTGCTGGTCACACCTTGGGGGCCTGAGACCCGGGTGCAGAGGTGAGGGGAGGCAGGTGGGGAAGGGCGGTGCTGGGTAGCACCTGCCTTGGGGCTCACCTGCCAAGATCAGATGAGACTTGGCCTTTCATCGTGGGGGTGAACTGATTCAGGCCCAGCTCAGCGCTCCTCTGAGGTCGGGTCTCGGCTGAGTATGTGGGGGCTGCTCTGAGTCCGGGGTGGGGGAAGAAGAAGGAGAGAGCCTGACTGAGCAACCCCCCCCCCCCACAGGCCACGTACAGGTGGGGTCTTTCACACCTGAGCAAGTGTCTAGTCTGCAGAGCCACGAGAGGCCACGAAGGGGGTTGAATCAGCCCCTGAGTTAGACAGACCGGATGTCAATTCTGAGCCTCTAGGTGGATGTGGATGTTGCATTTAGCTGTCCCTCTGCACCCTCCTACAGTCAAGGGGAGAAAGTAATGGACAGATTAGGGCGGGGGAGGGGGTGTTCAGTAACTGACGATGTTCGGTAAGTGATATTTCAGACAGCTCTTGCTTTTTCTTTCTTTTTTTTTCCATTTAGCAGTTTTACTTAAGTTCTTTAGAATAAATATACCTACCTATGGTACTAACTGAAATTTGTTATGAAGAATCTTATTTAAAATACGTGCAATTTAAGCAGCCACTCTCTCATTTGAAGGGGAGCATTGATAGATGCTCTAGAATTCAGAATGGCATTTCGAGGGAAATCTGGCCGGATGTCCGATTCTGCAGTACCCTCAGCACAGCTCTGGCTTCTCCTCTTTGTGTTACGAGCACATGGCTGTCCCCATTTCCCTGGATGAGACACCCAGACTGGCACAGAATAATCGACAGTTCATGAGGGATGGGCCCAGGATTGAACCCAGGCGGAGTGGACCGCGTGGGGGGTGCTTGCACAGCCGTCTTCCCTGCTGTTGGCTTCCTTTCCACAAACAATATACGTGCTGTGAAAAGCTAAAACAATACTGACGCGTATCAGCAGAAAATGAAAGTCACCTTGAATTCTACTTCCCACAGATGTTGGAATGGCTCGCCATCAGTGTGGTTTCTCTCAGTCTGTGACATTTTCCTCTGCACCTGTACAGCCATCTATTCACGCACGTCGTCAGACACACGTGTATTTTTAAAGGCACCATGCTGTGATACTGCTTTGCGGCTTGCTTTATTTCCAGTTTTCACTGGGACGTTTTTCAATATCATTGGATCAACTTCATTTTTATAATGCATTTATAATATATCTGTGTTCCATCGATAGTGGAATACTTTTTTTTTTTAATTTATTTTTGAGAGAGAGAGAGAGAACATGAGCAGGGGGAGGACAGAGAAAGAGGGAGGGAGAGAATCCCAAGCAGGCTCCACACTGTCAGCACAGAGCCTGATGCAGTGCTCAAACCCAGCAACCGTGAGATCATGACCTACGCTGAGATCAAGAGTCGGATGCCCAACCAAGTGAGCCCCCCCACCCCGCCAGGCGCCCCTACAGTGGAATACTTTTGAAGAAATACTTACTTCTGAAAGTTGTGGTAAGGTACAAATAATCAACCATTTTTGAATGCACAGCACATTAAGTGTATTCGCACTGTTGTGCAACCACCACCACCATCCGTACCCAGAACTATCCATCTTTCCAAAGTGGAACTCTGTGCCCGTTAAACACTCACTTTCCCTTCTCCCCACCCCAGCCTCCGGAAACTTCCATTCCACGTTCTGTCTCTGTGAGTCAGACCACTCTGTACTACATGTGAGGGCAATCACACGGTGTTTATAACTCCTCAGGGTTCACCCATGCCATGGCGGGTGTCAGAGTCTCCTTTGTAAGGCTGAGTGAAGTTTCAGTGCGCTCTGAAGAAATAAAATCAATACTAGTTCTACAGTCTAGGAAAATCTCTAACTAAGGACCTTCCTCTCTTCTCTCCACTCACACTCTCTTCCCATACTTAGTAGGGCAAGCCTCCGAAGGAATGTCCTTGACCTGCCCCCCAGCTGCCAGTAACCCTCCCCGAACGGGTTACCTCGTCTGTCAGAACTGAAGGTTGGGCAGTGCCCCTCACTAGAATGTAAACACACTTCATGAAGGTAACATTTATGGTCACGGCCAATTGCATCCCCTCAGGCAACTGTAAGCCTGTGCTCGGGCAGGGGACTGAAGGCAGAGCCCTGCGTGGATGCCAGCTTTTCACAGTTATGCCCAGAACCGCCACGTACTGCCAGCGAGAATCGTAGCCCCATGACAGCTGAGGGGGAAGGAACGAGAGCATCGCCTCCGCAGAGTTCACGTGTTCCATGGAGACTTCAGGGCTCTCCCGGAAACCAAGACCTGCACTCTGGACCTTGTGACCACTTCAGCCAGAACAACCCAGATATATCCACTCTCTGTGTCAGGCCTGGGGAATGAGCTTCTGTGTGAAAAAGGGTTTCGGGGAATGAGGAAAGGAGGGACCGAATGAATCCAGCTCAACACAATCCGATGTTTCACACATGCAGAAACTAAGTGCCGAGTGGAGGCGTGTGTTCAGAACCCTAAGACTTTGGTGAAATGGGGACCGTTGGTGGTTTCGCTCGTGTGTCTGTGTCTGGACACCGGGATCTGGCCCCTCTGGCCTGGTTAGGGTGGCTGGTGCTGCCCAGAGGGTCCAGCTAGTCTCTGTTCGCCTTTGCAGGTGGTCTTTGTTTCCAGAATCTCCGAATCTGAACACACGGAGAGATCCTGGGTTTATGGGGACTTGCCTCTGTTTCACACTAAAGCCAGCCACGCCCACCTGTCGCGGAATGCCTGCCGGGCTGATTTTTAGCGTTAGCCTTGTTTGAAAGTGGAGGCAATTGGAGGCATACCGGAAACTCAAGGGGAGTTTATTTTGGTATGTGAAGCAAAAGAGTTACTAGACCCTAAAGGAAGTAAGACCGGTTTTGTGTGTGCAAACTGTCAGTCCCCAACAGAAATCCCCTAGACCATCTCCGGCTGTAGCCAGCTCTTCCCATGGGTGGTTTGTACACAGACTTTCCTTCTTGAGAAAAGATAATGATGCAGAAGTCTGGAACTGTCAGAGTCATCAGGATCTGGGAAAGCCTGAGCTGGAGCCAGAAGGAGGCAGTATGGTCTGGTAGGAAGCCCCGGGGGATAAAGAGGTAGGAGGCCAATCCTGAGTCAGAGCTTAGGTACGACCGACTGACTGTCCGTGTGACCTGGGACAAATTATAGGCTACCTACCATTCTTAGTTTCCTCTCTAGTAAAAGAACGGAGTGGATTTTTATGGGTTTTTTTAGTGACCAGTTCCAAACTGGACACCCCTTCTGAATAACTGGAGCATCTTTATTTTTTTTCAACGTTTTTTTTGTTTTTTTGTTTTTTTGTTTTTATTTTTGGGACAGAGAGAGACAGAGCATGAACGGGGGAGGGGCAGAGAAAGAGGGAGACACCGAATCGGAAGCAGGTTCCAGGCTCTGAGCCATCAGCCCAGAGCCTGACGCGGGGCTCGAACTCACGCACCGCGAGATTGTGACCTGGCTGAAGTCGGACGCTTAACCGACTGCGCCAGCCAGGCGCCCCTGGAGCATCTTTATTTACAAAACAGCCCCTGAATTAGAATTGCCAACAGTAAGTCTAGGATCTGTCTTTTTAATCTGCTCCCCCCAATAACCACCAATCATGCAATGCTGTTTGCTCTGTGTTGTCACACATCTTAATGGATTTCTTAGATTTGTCAATGTACACTTTTTCATTTTAGCATCTTGAAGTTATAGTTAGTATAGTTATTTGAGTTAATAATAATTATGTTGATATAAAATTTCTATGAAATTGTAAAGGGTACTAAATAATAATGATAACAAGGAATGTGGTCTCCCGCCTTCCACTGAAAAGTAGGTAAAGAAATGTGAATCTTACATTTAGTGGCATTTTTTAAGTTGAGGAACACCTAATCTCATTTCCATTTTTATGGGAACTTTATGAAGTAGACCTTGAGGGGACGAACAGTTCCCTTTTCATAGAAAAAGAGGGCTTGAGTAGACTAGACATTATTTGATTTACATATTTAACCAGTATTAACAATCAGCATCTTCCCTAGGAGAGGCTCCAGGCTGGGTCTGAGGTCTCCTACTCATACTGGTTGTATGAATCCAGCATAAGAGGATTAGGTGGTGGTGAGGATGGTAAGAAACGGAAGGCTTAAGAGCTACATAAGAGGAGGAATCAAAAGTTTGTTTGGGTGTGGGGACCAAGGGAGAGAGAGAGTCAGGCAGATATTACCCCAGGTGGATGGGGCTGCCATGTGCAAGGATGAAATGCAGATGAAGACTTAAGCTCTGAATAAGTGGAGTTTGAGAGGCATGGGTGCCATCCAAGCAGGGATATCTAAGTCCAGAGTTCAGGTATAAGCTGGCCACTCCCATGGAGAAGTCATCAGCCCTGAACTGATAATTGAGGTCCAAGGTGTGCACATAATTCCCCAGAGCAAGGGTGCAGAGAGAAAGCAGAGGGGTCCAAAAAAAAAAAAAAAAATCCGTGAGAGACTTCTGTGTTTACGGTCTAGTAGAGTTGGATCAACCAGCCAAAAACAATGAGAGAGAACATTCAGAGAGGACAAAACCAGAGGAGTGTGGTATCATGAAAGCCAAGGGAAGAAGCGCCTTCAGGAAGAAGGTGTTTGGTAAGACTGAAAGAGTGTCCGTTGATTCCAGCAACCCAGGAGTAACTAGTTAACACTGGTAAAGACGATATACAAGGAGCGTGGTGCATACGTCGGGCAAGGGCTGATGGAGAAACAGGAAACTGAGCTAAGGGGCGGTTACCGGCTACGTGTCCTTGGTCTAATTGTTCGAGTTCTCTGAGTCTTTATTTCCAAATCTGCACAATGCTCAAAAGCCATGCGACAACTCACCCCGGCTGTGCATTCAGGTGTGGTAGGTTGAAGGGATATAGCTGTCAACAGAGTTGAGGCAAAGTCCTGTTGGCACAAGGTAGGTTCCTTGACCTTGTGCCTGACTCCCTGCTCTCCCTGCAAGCCAACAACAGGAACAACAGGAATCTTGAGGAGTTGGCCAATATCCTCAACACTTGTGCTCTGGACTTTTAGGGGATGGGAGACTGAGGATTAACATGGGGGGCCAGCCTCTTCTGCTGCAGACAAATACCTCAAGTACTTTTAGTCCCCGTCTGGTGTTCAGTTTTTGGGAGCCAGTGGCAGGAGGGAGGAGACCCTGACTCTGGTCTCGGGTCTGTGGGAGACTGGCCATGTGGCTTGGCAAGCCACTGCTTCCCACCTCTGGAGTTCCTGGTCTGTCAGATGGCATCTTCTCCAGTTAGATAATTCTGGAATGCATTTTCTCACTGCAGGTGTGTTTGTATCGCAAAGAAGTCCCTACCAGAGAAGGAAGGTTGCTGTGATCCCTTGGACAAAAAAGATGCGTCTCCAAGCCAAGGGCTCACATAGCTATTGTCACTGTTAATTCCCAAAACATATGTACGGTCCCGGTTAATCCCGTCAAATAGATGCTGATGCATAGGTTTCAGAGGCCAACGACCTGTTTGAGTGGAAGACAGAGCATCTATAACAGGCAGCAGTAAGTTAGCTTTGGGCAAGGAATCATGAATTTAAGTTTATTTATTTTGAGAGAGAGACAGGAAGAGAGAGAGAGGATGAGCATGGGAGGGGCTGAGAGAGAGGGAGAGAGAGAATCCCAACCAGGCTCTGCACTGTCAGCACAGAGCCCAGTATGGGACTCGAACCCATGAACTGTGAGATCGTGACCTGAGCCGAAACAAAGAGTCGGACACTTAACCAACTGAGCCACCCAGGGGCCCCAAGGAATCGTGAATTTAAGCCATAATTAACTGCTCCTCCTGCAAAAGGAGCCAGTTGAGCAGGTCAATGCCTGGAAGAACCTCATATCCTCTTTCCTGTCCTAAGAGAAAGTCTACAATCCTTAGCAGATATTTGGAGACATCCATTCTTTGGATTGAAGCAGGCTTCCCTGGAGTATCTTTCATTTCTCCCCTGCACTCCCATCCGTGCTACGCTGTCACTGCTCCCCTCCCCACCCTGCTTCCCTTGGGCCTGGGAGACCCTTCCTAGCGACATGGGCTAAAATTCTGTGCATCCTTCGAGGCTCGTGAACCTTTCTCGACCTCCCAATAGCTGTAACACCTTCCTCCTTTTGAAGCTGTTTTTTGCACGTGGGGCCTCCCCCACAGTACTGTTCTTTCTCTGCCTTGAATTAAAGTTGTTTATCCCCTTCATATTAGAACAGTTAGCTTTTGAGTTTCACAGAAACTAAGCCCGCGACAACAGTTGGCACATAATAAAAGCGCAGTGGCCACTTGGCAGTTGGAAATGCATCCATCCTTAACTGGTTCCGGGTTTGCTCTTGTACGCATCCACCTGGCAACTGATCGTCAGGGCCTCGAGTGAGACCTCATGCGGGGTGGAGTGTTACCACAGTGAATGAGGTGTTCCACCGACTCTAGCTTGGGAAAAATATCCCATTGGTAACCACTTGTTTGTTCTGGATGCCTCCTACCCGCCATCAGTCATCCTGGCCTGGTACGTTCGCACAGTGTGTAAAGCTTGTAATGCTTGGCCGACCCCACACTTGTGTGATGATCACGTCAGCCCCGTGAGATGAGTACAGTAGGTCCATTATACCCAAGTCCCCATTTTCTAGATGAGGAAACAGGTTCAACCACGTTAGGCTGACTTACCTGGGACATCACAGTTCCTGGGTCGAATGGCTGCTGAGTCTTCTGGTCCAATGATTCCCAAGGATAGGGAGGGACGGTCAAGAACTACGCAGATCAGGACATGGCAAGTGGGGAAGAGGTGCCCAGGAACAGTGGGGCAAGAAGAAAGAATCCGAGGATGAGAAGGAGTGGTCCTTGTGCAGGATACGTGGCTTCTGGGGCCCCGCCAGGTTGGTGACGTGGAGGCAGAGTATGGCCTCTGCTCACGGACCTCACGCCGCCCAGGCTGGTGTCAGGGCGAGCCCCTCCGAGCTGGGCACCAGCACCCACAGGAGGCAGGTCTCCTTGCACCGTGTCTCTGCACATCTGTTCCACCTGCATCTGTGGACTTCACGATCCACCTTCTTTGCTAAGTGTTCAGAACCAAAGCAGGTTTTACGTTTTAACAGTGTCGAGAGTGCAGTGTTTCAGAGTGGTGACGGAGCAGTTGTCTTAGCAGCACAAATTGGGGGTGCACTACCCCCCCCCAGTACCCCAGCCTGCCCCCACACAAAGCTGCTTCCCTGTCCGGTAGGCTGTGAAAGGCCAGGCTCGGTGCTGAATGTGGGATGTGGGTCCCTGTGACTCAGTACAGCATTGACCCCCGGCTGCGAGCACACTGGCTCCAAGCCAGGCCATCCAGTCATGGCAAACTCTGTTGTCTCCACAGGCGGGTGCTGCTGGGCCCTTACTGCTTTCCAGAAAACCAAGCTGGGTTCCCCAACCAGGATCACACTGAGTCCCTTCCTGGGCCTTGGTGTCCTGCTTATTAAGAGGCGAGTTTGGGGGCGCCTCGGTGGCTCAGTCGATTGAGCGTCCAACTTCAGCTCAGGTCACAATCTCGCAGTTGGTGAGTTCGAGCCCCACATCCGGCTCTGTGCTGACAGCTCGGAGCATTGGAGCCTGCTTCAGATTCTGTGTCTCCCCCGCCCCCCGCCGCCCCCGTCTCTTAGAAATAAATACTATAAAAAGTTCTTTAACAAAGGTGAGTTTGGGTCATTTGATTTCTAAAGTCCTTTACCTCTGCTCTGCTAGGGGTCTGTAATCCGGAATGGGTCACCTTCTTCCGGAGAGTCTGTGCATCACACTCATGTTCTGGTCATGCCTCCTGCCTCCATCCTGGACCCACCAATACAGCACGGCATAGTGCGCCCATAGACTCAGGAGTCCAAACTCCTAATGCCCTCCCAAAGGAACTGGGGGGGGGGGGCCTTCGGGCAACTTACCTTCTATGCCTCAGTTTCCCCATTTGTAAACTGGTGGCAATAACAATACCTACTGCCTCAGATTGTGGTAAGAAATACATGATCTTACAGAATTAGAACAGTGCCTGGCACTCCGGGCCGGTGGGTCTTACTGCTTCTATTCTTTGTGTAGGTATCTTGCCCCCTCACCTTCCTTGAAGGTGGAGACTTAACCTGAATGGAGTTTGGATTTCTATTATCTGCCCAGGGGGTGGCCCCCACCGGGCTCTCTTGAGTTGAGGTTGGTTGGATTCATTGTATCTCAGGCCATCGAGAGCCCCCATTTTGGGGTTCCAAGCACTGGGCTCAGAAGGTCAGGGCACTGGAACTGGAGTGACTTTCAGGAAGCCGTCTGCCCTCATTCTTGGCTTTGGATAATTGTTATTTATCCTCAGTGCACAACAAATGTGCTGATATATCAAATGCAAATACCACATCTACATTGTTTTCGTTTGTGTGTGATCGTAGGATTTGCTAATGTTAATACGTGGTTAAACATAGCTGAACCCAGCCCATAAGAGGTTTTTGTTTTTTTTTAAACATTAAAAATTTTATAATAATCCATGCTGCTGTGCTTGTAAAATAAGCAAACAATAAAAGTGTACAGAATGCATAATGGCAAGATTTATTCACTACCCGCCCTTGCAAGCTTCCTTCTCTTTCCCAGAGATAAATGCTGTGAACGTTCGGTAATTTTCTTTCTTAGGCTCTTGGCTTTTTTCTCTACACTGACTTATGTGTGCACACACACGCAGATTTCCTTTTTGTTCTTTTCCTCACACCAGTGTGATCATGCTACACCTTATTCAGTGAATTGCTTTTGTTACTTGACATGATTATGGAGGGTTTCCGTGGCTGTCCTCACTTTACGATTCACCTATACATTTGCACAGCCTTTCCCGTGACCCTGCAAGCCTCCCCTCTGACTCCTGAGGAAGGAGCCTTGTGAGCCCTTCCAGTACCTTCCACAGCCTCCACCGCTGCAACAAGCCATGGCGGGCACAGGAAGGGCCCATGTTCCCCCGGAGGGAGCCTGGGTCTGGGAGGGTTTTCAAGCAACTAGAAAGCTGGGTGGGTCGATTTGCCTTGTGTAACCCACTGCAACGTTCAAAGGGCTTTCAAATCCGTTTTCGTTCCCATGCTGCACAGACACACTGTTAAATTTCCATTTTCTTATTTTTTTAACGTTTATTTATTTGAGAGAGAGAGAGAGAGAGAGAGAGAGAGAGAGAGAGAGACAACATGAGTGGGGGAGGGGCAGAGAGAGAGGGAGACACAGAAGCTGAAGCGGGCTCCAGGCTCTGAGCTGTCAGCACAGAGCCCGACGTGGGGCTCGAACTTACGGATTGCGAGTTCATGACCTGAGCTGAAGTCGGACACTTAACCGACTGAGCCACCCAGGCGCCCCCTTAATGTTTATTTATTTTTGACAGATAGCGTGAGCAGGGGAGGGGGCAGAGAGAGAAGGGAAGTCGAGAATCCCAAGCAGGTTCTGCGCTATCTGCCCTGATGTGGGGCTCGAACTCACGAACCGCGAGATCACGACCTGAGCCGAAATCAAGAGTCTTAACCGACTGAGCCGCCCAGGTGCCCCTCCACTTTCCGAGTGAGGAAACGGTGGAAGAAGGGGCTGGAGCGACTGCCTCGTGCTGCAGGAGCTGTGTTTTGGCCTGTCTCTGGGAGAAGTGGAGGCTTTTTTCTTCCAGATGAAGGCGGGCAGAGTTGGCTGGGACTTTCCTCCAGTCAGCACTCAAGTTTTCTTTTTGTCCTCAGGGCTTGTGGTCCCAGAAAAAGCTGGCCAGACTGGCTGAACCCCGCTTCCTGCACCGTCCTCCTACCCCTGACCTCCTCACCCCCAACAGGCCAGACCACACCTGCACTGGGCCACGAGTTGGGGGGACCCACAGAGAGGAAGCTGTCCAAAGGTGGGTCTTGGTCTAAGGTCTTGGGCTTGAACCCTTTGCTTTAAGGCAGCATCTCACACCCTCGGCATAGTGGGCATCTCAGGACAGTCCTCTGTCGTGGGGGGGCTGCCCTGTGCATTGTGGGACATTGAGCAGGATCCCTCGCTAGATGCCAGCGGCACCCTTAGGACAGTCAAAATGTCCCCAGGATTGTCCACTGCCTTTCAGGGGGCAGACGACTGCCGGCTGGGAACCTCTGCTCTAAGGAGTAAAGGTATCATTCTGGTTCAGCGCTGTGCTACGAGCATGTCACCTGCCGTCAGCCCCCGGCGTGGCCCTGTGTATTCATTGTACCATCAGTGGAAACAGCTGGGGGTGTCGTGGGCTCGACCTTATCAAGGCTGGTTATAATGGAGCAGACCACGCACAGATTTCTTCCTTTTTACTCACTCAGCCCTTGCGGAGCCCCGGCTCTGTGCTGGCTGCATCTGCGTTCTTAGACTTGCCCTGCAGGCCCCGCCCCGGGGCAGCGGCCCCTGCAGGTGGCCGAGACCGTAAACAAGGTCTGCCCACACACGGTGAGGTAAGGGCTGCGGGAAGTGGATGCAAGACGGTCCTGCTCTAGTTCCCAAGTCATGAGCGACAACCAGCGTCCACAGATAAACGTGGTTACCTGCATTGTGATGTTCTCTGCTGCTCGGAAATGGTGCACACCGAGTTAACAATGAGCTTTCCCGCTTACACGGGTACGCCGTGCGTTGCTCTTAAATAGCCAAACACAGTTTTTGGTTGTTGGAAATCATATTCTTCTAATTTCCCAGTGCCTTTTTTAAAAGTTTATTTACTTTAAGAGATAGAGAGCATGAGAGGAGGAGGGGGAGAGAGAGACAGAATCCCAAGCACTGCCTTTTTAAAGTTTATTTATTTATTTTGAGAGATAGAGAGCATGAGTGGGAGAGGGGCAGAGAGAGAGAGAGAGAGAGAGAGAGAGAGAGAGAGAGCGAATCCCAAGCAGGCTCCATGCTGGCAGTGCAGAGCCTGATGCAGGCCTTGAACCCATGAACCATGACATCGTGACCTGAGCCGCAACCAAGAGTCAGATGCTGAACCCACTGAGCCGGCCAGGTGCCCCCAAGTGCCTTTTAATCAATCTGAGTGTCACTGGTTCCTTATTAGTTGGTCCGTTCATTCAAAGACATTGATGGATCACCCTCATTGTGTCTGAGACCCTCTTTGGCTGGGGCATCAGCGGGGAGCTGGAGGGGCGGGCTGTCTGTGGCTCCTTCGTGGGTGGCCTAGTTCTGGGTTTTTCACTGTGGGGATTGCCTGGAGGCTTGGAGGGGTGAGAGTGACACAGAGGGAGACTGGAGGTTTCTCAGGCTCCCCGTGAGTGTGAGCGTGTCGTCTCCAGCCCCATGGCTCGGGCTGCAGCAGTGACAGAAGTTTCTGTGATGGTGGCTGTGGCCTTGTGGGGACACTGTGCCAGCTCCTCCCCGTTTGTACAAGTGGAGTCCCTGCTGTCTTCTCTTTAGTTATTTATCTACTTATTTATTCATTTATTTATTTTATTTATTTTTAATTCATTTATTTTATTTATTTTTAATTTTTTTCTTTAATGTTTGTTTCTTTTTGAGAGAGAGAGAGACAGAGTCCAAGCGGAGGAGGGGCAGAGAGCGAGGGAGACACAGAATCCGAAGCAGGCTCCAGGCTCCGAGCCGTCAGCATAGAACCCAACGCGGGGCTCGAACTCACAAACCGCGAGATCATGACCTGAGCTGAAGTTGGATGCTCAACCAACTGAGCCACCAGGCGCCCCCCCCCCACTGCTGTCTTTCTTTCTTTTTTGAATTTTATTTTTTTAAATTTCCATCCAAGTTAGTTAGCATATGGTGCAAGAATGATTTCAGCAGTAGATTCCTTAATGCCCCTTACCCATTTAGCCCATCCCCCCTCCCACACCCCCTCCAGTAACCCTCTGTTTGTTCTCCATATGTAAGAGTCTCTTATGTTTTGTCCCTCTCCCTGTTTTTATATTATTTTTGCTTCCCTTCCCTTATGTTCATCTGTTCTGTGTCTTAACGTCCTCATAAGAGTGAAGTCTTACGATATTTGTCTTTCTCTGACTAATTTCACTTAGCACAATACCCTCTAGTTCCATCCACGTGGTTGCAAATGGCAAGATTTCATTCTTTTTGATTGCCGAGTAATACTCTGTTGTATATATAAATCACATCTTCTTTATCCATTCATCCAGCGATGGACATTTGGGCTCTTTCCATACTTTGGCTGTTGTTGATAGTGCTGCTATAAACATTCCCCCCTGCTGTCTCTGATTCAACTCAGATTCCAGGACAACCAGGGTCCCTTGTCCTTTATTTCAGTGGATGAGATCAACTGCGGACAGCAAACACAAATGGGGCGTATGCACCCGTGTGTGTGCATGTGTCTGTGTGAGAGATGTGCAGGTAAGGATCTGTGTGTGAAAGAAATTAAGCAGCATCAGAATGTGGAGGAATTAGTTCAGCGGACTGGCCAGGGAAGGTGTCTCTGAGGAGGCAGCATTTCGGCTGAAACCTGAACAGGATGAGAGAGCTCTTTGAGGGCTTGGAGGAAGGGGTCGCTCGATTACTGGTTAGCAATGTCATACACGTGCACGCACACGCAGGCACGTGCACACAGGCATACACATGAGCACCCACGTGCACATAGGTGAGCACACGTACACACGCATGCACACGTGCACGCCGGTCATTCCCTCTTTCCCCAGCTTTGCCACGCTGTCTGCTTCACCATGTCTGCAGGCCCCCGGTCCTGCACCCCTGCGGTGCCTTGTGCAAAGCCTGGCCTCTGAGCTACAAGGCAGGACGGGACGGGGCCTGGGGCAGATGCTATGGCTGGCTGAGAGGATACCTCCGGAGACGAGACTCGGGCTTGGGCAGGTACGTAGCGGACGCGGAGGGCCTGGGGGAGAGGAAGGATGATTGGATGGAGCCCCACGTTTTTCGGGCCCAGGATACCCCTTCCTTCATCTCCTGCCACCCCCAGTGGGCATCTGCCCTCAAGGACCCTGTGAGTTGAGTGTCCGAGGTGCAGCTGTGGGTGTAAGCAGGGCTAACTCCTGCTGCAGGCGTGCCGAGCATTCCTGGCTTCTGCTCGGCCCCGGTCAAAATTCCCAGAAATGGAACAGAAGGAATCTGACGTCCGTTGGTGGGAGTTTCCAATGTTGTCAGGAGGGTAGAGCTCTTGGGGGTGCGTGGAGGGTGTGGGGGAAGGGGTCGCACATCCTCCCTGGCCTGTGCGACTGAGGGAAGATGGCCCGGCAGGCTGCTGGTTGTGGCATCTGGCCATCGCTGTCCACTTGGCCAGGCTTGAGGTGCCACACGGCAAGAACCCTGGGCTTTGGTGTTCGGGAAAATGAGAGCCAGACCCTGAGTCACTAATTACTAGATGTATGACCTGGTCTATGACTTACATGCCCCACTCTTATTTCCCTTTACCGTAAAACAGTGCCTGTTCTGCCCAAGGGCAGGTGGCAGAAGATAAGGGTAAATGTTTTACTCAATGCAAATTGTGGGCGATCCGCTCCACGGCCTGCACCCAGGGCAGCCGTAATGGGGTGAGTGCCTTTCACATCTCCCCCTTGCAGGAAGCGTGAACTCAGCCAGGAAGCCTCTCTCCTGGTGGAGACAGCAGGCGAGACGCCCGTCTTAAGAGAAAGCTTTCCAGACAGAGGCTGGGGGATACGTGTGGGAGCTCCTGGAAGGCGAGGACCACACCCTATTTCCTTTCTTTTCTTTTTTTAAAAAATTTTTTTTTAACGTTTATTTATTTTTGAGACAGAGAGAGACAGACCATGAATGGGGGAGGGTCAGAGAGAGGGAGACACAGAATCTGAAACGGGCTCTAGGCTCTGAGCTGTCAGCACAGAGCCCGACGCGGGGCTCGAACCCACGGACCGTGAGATCATGACCTGAGCCAAAGTTGGCCGCTTAACCGACTGAGCCACCTCCTTTCTTTTCTTTAAGGGGCATGATGCTGATTTAATACATGTATACACTGTGATCACCACGATCCATGAACACACCTCCATCACCTCACATAGCTACCTTTCTTGAGTGAGGGGAGAACATTTAAGACCCATCCTCTTAGCACATTTCAGCTCTGCAGTACGGTATTAGTAACTGCAGTCACCATGCCTGCATTAGATCTCAGAACTTATTCACCCCGTGAGAGTTTGTACCTGTTGGGTGTTTTTTATATGCTAGGTGCTCAGTAAAGCACTGAATGTGCATGGCTGAGGGTGAGATACGGCTTAGCTGTCAAACAAAAGTAGTTCCTGATCCACAGCTGGACTGAGACACCTGCGCAGCTGGACCCCACTCATTCCATGGCCCTTGCTCCTCCCAGCTGTCCCCCCTCCTGTGGGCACGGTGGCCTCCCAACACCCCCTTCTACTCAGACCTCCATTACCCACACCATCACACACCCTGCGGATCTTTCCAGAATTTGCAAATGGCCAAACCCCCAGGGTACTGGGCTGTATGACACACGCTCCTGAGGGAGTGGTAGAGAGGGTGAAGCCACCACGAGAAGTTACTGCAAAGGGGGGAGGCCACGGGAAAGGGGGGAGGCCACGGGGAAGAGGAGAGGGGTGTCCGGGGTCATTTGTGCCCTGGGTGCTTTGAATATCTTTTTTCATTTGATTTCAGAACACATAATCCAAACAGCACTGAGTAAAAACCAGTTGAAACCATATTGTTTCGGGGCACGTGGGCGGCTCAGTCGGTTGAGTATCTGGCTCTTGGCTTTGACTCAGGTCATGAGCTCCAGGTTCATGAGTGAGAGCCCCGCATTGGGCTCTGTGTGGACAGTGCGGAGCCTGCTTGGGATTCTTTCTCTCTCCCTCTTCTCTGAACTTCCCCTGTTCTCTCTCTCTCTCTCAAAAAAAATAATAATAATAACCATATCATTTCATGAAAGGTAGAAATAAAATTGCCAAGACTGCTATCATTTCAATAGTTCTGGTAGAACTTGAAATAATGTTTTTTAAATCCCTCTGGCATACCTGAGAGCTATTTGCGGATTACCAGTGATCCAGGGAATAGGAACATAGTTTCAAAAACAGCCCACAAAGGACTTGCCAGCAGAATTGGGACTGGCTGAATGCTTGAAAGGCTATGTCGAGGTCACAAGGTGTGGAGCTGTTGAGTCTTCAGTCTTGGCTCGAATTCTGCTGTAAACTCAAGCTATCTTTTTGGTCAAATCGATGGATTCATGAATGTTTACTAGAAACTCCTAGGTACTGCGTCGTCTGTTAGGCACTGTGCGAATTCATAAATCAGTAAAATCGTCAGGGGGATGGACATACGTGCAGCTAATGGTAAGATAAGCCGCCCTGTTAGGTTCCTGCTTCTGCCTCTGGAAGAATGTTTAGATCAAGATGAGTAGAGAGAAAGATATTGCTACGATGCTCATAATGTATCAGCCATATTGCAATACTGTAATATGTGCACATTTTACTGTTAATTTCGAACCATGCGTTAACTTTTTAAAAATAGTGAAAGAGTTGTGTAGAAGCCTATGTTTGAGTCTAATAATCTCTGTTAAAAACTTCAACTTTATCTCTCTTCACCACAAAGACTTCTGGGAACATAGTTTTAAAAATTGCTTTCTTAACCAACCCCCTTCACAGAACAAATTAACCAGAAACAGAATCCGTGAACTTGTTGTTTTGTTACTACAAATCACACCACTTGACCAAAATTCTATAAATTCTGACTTGGGAATAGGACTTGAAAATTTTTAAGAAGACAAACTCTAGTCAGCCCTCTCCAAATCTACCATTAACTCTAGTCAGCCCTCTCCAAATCTACCATTGTTTGTATATTTCTATGAGAGTACGTTTCAGTGATGTCTCTGATTCTCAGTTCACTTTTCTTTTTTTTAAGTTTATATACTTATTTTTAGAGAGAGAGAGAAAGACAAAGTGAGATTGTGTGCACGAGTTAGGGAGGGGCAGAGAGAGAGAGAGAGAGAGAGAGAGAGAGAGAGAATCCCAAGCAGGCTCTGTGGTAGGTTCAAACCCACAAACCATGAAATCATGACCTGAGCTGAAACCGAGAGTCAGATGCTTAACCGACTGAGCCACCCAGGTGCTCCTCAGCTCACTTCTAAGGGTGACACGTGAGCCACTGAACACGGACCACTGAAGCAGACCAGTGAACACGGGCCACTGAATGTGGACCACCAAACATGGACTGCTAAACACAGACCACCAAACACGAGCCCATGAACATGGGACACTGACCGTGGACCATCACACATGGGCCGCAAACATGGGCCACCTAACATAGGCCACTGAACATGGGCCACCAAGTGTGGACCGCTGACTTTCACCTACTCATCTTGAGGTAAAGGCCAGAAAGAGGAAGCTTTGGAAGGGATGGTGTAAAGGGAACATTCTAGAATAAGATCTCTGACCTGGGCCCTGCTGCTCGCTGATGTGTGGTATCATGGCTGTGATTCCCATGCTCGGCAAACATGTCTTCCTGTCTCTGGGGAAGGATCTGGGTACAAGTGTCATCTTCCTGTTGGTCGGCTGCACAGCCTTCTATCTGGTCACCTGCTTCCCTCCTTTCTCTCTTCAACCCCCTCTTCAACCAGCAATCATAGTGATTTTTCTGGGGTGTCAATCAGAGCATGCAATTTCCCTGTTTATGACTCACCAAGGACTTTTCATGATGCCTATAAAAACAGCTTATGGCGGTCAAGACGGTACACGCTCAGGCCCGGCCCTTTGTCTTGGATCCCATCGCCTACCCTTCCCTCTCTCGAGTGGGTTTGCCAAGCCCGTGAGCCACGGCACGTGCCTTAACCTCCATGGTGCTGGTCTGCCCGCACCTCTCTGTGCACCAGCCCCTCCTCACTCGGACATGGGCGCGCCTGTCCTGACCCCCCCCCCGGAACTGATAAAGCGCCCCACGGCCCTGCAGCCCTGCCTGTCCCGACGCGTCACATCAGAAACCTCAGGGATGACTCATCCTCACCACTTTCTGTTCCTTTGACCTGCTTTGGTTTTTTTGGCAGTTTGTGTCTGTACCTACAACTCCATTTTAGTTTGCTTATTTTAGACCTTTCCATGTTTAACTGCTTAACTGCTCATCTCTCCACCTGAGTGTGCATCCCACAGGGCAGAGGCTTCTTGTTCTATTGGTGGCTTCCCCTTCCCGTCAAAAGCGTAAGCTCCCAGAGGGCAGGAAGCTTGACTTTCTTGCCCATCGGGGTATCATCAGTGGCTCAGGCAGTCCCTGGTACAGGATAGATCCTGATACATTTCCCTTTTTTAATCAAAAAGACGGTTTTTTACTGCAGTGGAGAAAATAGGGAAGTAAGGGTTTCAACTCAGCACCCCAGTCCTTGACGGAGAACATCCCTGTTTACTCCATCTGGGCAGTGAGAGGATCTCGGACTTCGGGAAAAACTTCAGCTGATCTCACACACCCCGCCTGTCGCGCCTTCCAAACTGGCCTGCAGCCCCTGTTTATGTGTATAAGGCACACCCCCAACTCAACTCCATATCCTTCAGAATTCAGCCTGCTGTCACTTCTAGGGCGCCGCTCCTAGAAACTTGCCCATACGCCCTTTAAGCACGCACCAGACCGTTCTGGAACCGCTCAAGCTCCTGTGGCCACCTGCAAAAGCTCTCAGGAGACAGGTATTGGCCCCCCCCTCAGGAGCCCCGATTGACCTTGCCCATCCCAGGGGCTCAGCAAACACCTAGGGAATGAGGAAGAAGACAAGTGACTCTGTCAACGAAGCCCCAAACAAACAGAAGGACACAGGATGGAAAGGTAATACAGTGGCCCCCACTGTGAGATTTGAGCTGAGACCGTGTTTACTCAAACTCTAGTGACTACGTTTTCTTACTTCTTGTCTTCTTGATGCTCCAGCGTTCAAGATCCTGATCCTGGAGAGACTCCCAGGGCTAGCCAATTCCTAGAGTGAACAAATGAGTCCCCCAAGTATATGGGTCCTGTACAAACCAACCCATCCAGAGTCCACAGACCCAATTGTCTCTTTATCAAGTATTCCCTGTGCTCTAAATCAGTGCCTGCCAGGGACCAGGCAGCCAAGGAGTTTAGGTTTTGAGAATCTAAAAGATGATTATCAACAACTGTGTGCAAATTACAGCTTTCAAGAGGAAAAGCTCTGCCAAAAACATTGAACCAATGGAACACTTAAATTTTCCGTAGGTGAAAAAATAAATGTAGTCACATTATTTTTTTTAAGTTTTTTTTTAATGTTTATTCATTTTAGAGGGAGAGAGAGAGACAGAGTGCGGGCCAGGGTGGGGGAGGGAGGGGGGAGGGGCAGAGAGACAGGGAGACACAGAATCCGAAGCAGGCTCCAGGCTCCGAGTTGTCAGCACAGAGTTCGACGCAGGGCTTGAACTCACAAGCCGTGATATCATAACCTGAGTCAAAGTCAAAGGCTTAACCGACTGAGCTAGCCAAGCACCCAAGTCACATTATTTTCATACTGCCAGTTGATCAGTCAGAGTTGCTTATTTGCTTGATATATGCAGTGTTTTTTTTTAATCCAGTATAGTTAACATACAACATAATATTAGTTTCAGATGTACGATACAGTGATTCAACACTTCCATACGTCACCCAGTGCTCATCACAGCAAGTGCACTCCTGAATCCCCATCACCTATTTCCCCCATCCCCCTGCCACCTCCCCTCTGGTGACCAGTCTGTTTCTTGGTTTGTCCCTCTCTCTCTTCCTCTCTCTCTGTTTTTCCTTTGTTTGTTTTGTTTCTTAAATTCCACATATGAGTTAGATCATATGATATTTGTGATCTCTGACTGACTTATTTCACTCAGTATTCTACTCTCTAGTTCGGTCCATGTTGTTGGAAATGGCGTGATTTCATTCTATACCACATCTTCTTAATCCATTCATCTACCAATGGACACTTGGGCTGCTTCCGTATCTTGGCTATTGTAAATAGTGCTGCTATAAGCATAGAGGTGCGCGTATCCCTTTGAATTAGTGTTTTGTAGTTTTGGGATAAATACCCAGTAGTGTGATTACTAGATTATGGATAGGGTAGTTCTCTTTTTAACTTTTTGAGGAGCCTCCATACTGTTCTCCAGAGTGGCTGCACCAGTTTGCATTCCCACCAGCAGAGGTATCACCTCTGAGTGATACCTCATTGTGGTTTTGATTTGTATTTCCCTGATGATGAGTGATGTTGAGCATCTTTTCACATGTCTATTGGCCATCTGGATGTCTTCTTTGGAGAAATGTCTGTTCATGTGTTCTTCCCATTTTTTTAAATTTATTTTTAAATTTTATTTTTAAATTTTTAAAATTTACATCCAAATTAGTTAGCATATAGTGAAACAATGATTTCAGAAGTAGATTGTTTAATCCCCCTTACCCATTTAGCCCATCCCCCTCCCACAACCCCTCCAGCAACCCTCAGTTTGTTCCCCATATTTATGAGTCTCTTCTGTTTTGTCCCCCTCCCTGTTTTTATATTATTTTTGTTTCCCTTCCCTTATGTTCATCTGTTTTGTCTCTTAAAGTCCTCATATGAGTGAAGTCATATGACTTTTGTCTTTCTCTGACTGACTCATTTCACTTAGCATAATACCCTCCCATTCTATCCACGTAGTTGCAAATGGCAAGATTTCATTATTTTTGATTGCCGAGTAACACTCCGTTGTATATATATACCACATCTTCTTTATCCATTCATCCATCGGTGGACATTTGGGCTCTTTCCATACTTTGGCTATTGTCAATAGTGCTGCTATAAACATGGGGGTGCATGTATCCCTTGAAACACCTGTATCTCGTGGGTAAATGCCTAGTAGTGCAATTGCTGGGTTGTAGGGTAGTTCTAGTTTTAGTTTTTTGAGGAACCTCCATACTGTTTTCCAGAGTGGCCACACCAGCTTGCATTGCCACCAACAATGCAAAAGAGATCCTCTTTCTCCGCATCCTCGCCAACATGTGTTGTTGCCTGAGTTGTTGATGTTAGCCATTCTGATAGGTGTCAGGTGGAATCTCATGGTGGTTTTGATTTGTATTTCCCTGATGATGAGTGATGTTGAGCATTTTTTCATGTGTTTGTTGGCCATCTGGATGTCTTCCTTGGAGAAGTGTCTATTCATGTCTTTCGCCCATTTCTTCACTGGATTATTTGTTTTTTGGGTGTTGAGTTTGATAAATTCTTTATAGATTTTGGATACTAACCCTTGATCTGATATGCCATTTGCAAAAATCTTCTCCCATTCTGTCGGTTGCCTGTTAGTTTTGCTGATTGTTTCCTTCCTGCACAGAAGCTTTTTATTTTGATGAGGTCCCAGTAGTTCATTTTTGCTTTTGTTTGCTTCCCTTGCCTCCAGAGACGTGTTGAGTAAGAAGTTGCTGTGGGCAAGATCAAAGAGGTTTTTGCCTGCTTTCCCCTTGAGGATTTTGATGGCTTCCTGTCTTACATTGAGGTCTTTCATCCATTTTGAGTTTATTTTTGTGTATGGTGTCAGAAAGTGGTCCAGGTTCATTCTTCTGCAAGTCGCTATCCAGTTTTCCCAGCACCACTTCCTGAACAGACTGTCTTTATTCCATTGGATATTCTTTCCTGCTTTGTCAAAGATTAGTTGGCCATATGCTGGTGGGTCCATTTCTGGGTTCTCTATTCTGTTCCATTGATCTGAGTGTCTGTTCTTGTGCCAGGACCATATTGTCTGGATGATTACAGCTTTGTAGTATAGCTTGAAGTCTGGGATTGTGATGCCTCCTGCTTTGGTTTTCTTTTTCAAGATTGCTTTGGCTATTTGGAGTCTTTTCTGGCTCCATGCCAATTTTAGGATTATTTGTTCTAGCTCTGTGAAGAATGCTGGTGTTACTTTGATAGGGATTGCATTGAATATGTAGATTGCTTTGGGTAGTATTGACATTTTAACAATATTTGTTCTTCCTATCCAGGAGCTTGGAATATTTTTCCATTTCTTTGTGTCTTCTTCAATTTCTTTCATAAGCTTTCTATAGTTTTCAGTGTAGAGATTTTTCACCTTTTTGGTTAGATTTATTCCTAGGTATTTTATGGGTTTTTGTGCAACTGTAAATGGGATCAGTTCCTTGATTTCAATTTCTGTCGCTTCGCTGTTGGTGTATAGGAATGCAACCTATTTCTGTGCATTGATTTTATATCCTGAAACTTTGCTGAATTCATGAATCAGTTCTAGCAGTTTTTTGGTGGAATCTTTTGGGTTTTCCATATAGAGTATCATGTCATCTGTGAAGAGTGAAAGTTTGACCTCCTCCTGGCTGATTTGGATGCCTTTTATTTCTTTGTGTTGTCTGATTGCAGAGGCTAAGCCTTCCAATACTATGTTGAATAAGAGTGGTGAGAGTGGACATCCCTGTCTTGTTCCTGACCTCAGAGGGAAAGCTGTCAGTTTTTCCCCATTGAGGATGATAATAGTGTTGGGTCATTCCTATATGGCTTTTATGATCTCGAGGTATGCTCCTTCTATCCCTACTTTCTTGAGGGTTTTTATCAAGAAAGGATGCTGTATTTTGTCAAATGCTTTCTCTGCATCTATTCAGAGGGTCATGTGGTTCTTGTCCTTTCTTTTATTGATATGATGTATCACATGATTGTTTTCCTGATATTGAATCAGTTCTGTGTGCCATGTATAAATCCCACTTGGTCGTGGTGAATAATTTTTTCAATGTATTGTTGTATCCAGTTGGCTAATATCTTGTTGAGGAGTTTTGCATCCATGTTCATCAGGGAAATTGGTCTATAGTTCTCCTTTTTAGTGGGGTCTCTGTCTGGCTTTGGAATCAAGATCATGCTGGCTTCATAGAAAGAGTTTGGAAGTTTTCCTTCCATTTCTATTTTTTGGAACAGTTTCAAGAGAATAGGTGTTAACTCTTCCTTAAATGTTTGGTAGAATTCCCCTGGAAAGCCATCTGGCCCTGGACTCTTGTTTTTTGGCAGATTTTTCACTACTAATTTGATTTCCTTACTGGTTATGGGTCTGTTCAAATTTTCTATTTCTTCCTGTTTCAGTTTTGGTAGTGCATATGTTTCTAGGAATTTGTCCATTTCTTCCAGATTGTCCATTTTATTGGCATATAATTGCTCATAATATTCTCTTATTATTGTTTTTATTTCTGTTGTGTTGGTTGTGATCTCTCCTCTTTCATTCTTTTTTTTTTTAATTTTTTTTTAGTGTTTATTTATTTTTGAGACAGAGAGAGACAGAGCATGAACGGGGGAGGGTCACAGACAGAAGGAGACACAGAATCTGAAACAGGCTCCAGGCTCTGAGCTGTCAGCACAGAGCCCGACGCGGGGCTCGAACCCACGGACCGTGAGATCATGACCTGAGCCGAAGTCGGACGCTTAACCGACTGAGCCACCCAGACGCCCCACTCCTCCTTCATTCTTGATTTTATTTATTTGGGTCCTTTCCTTTTTCTTCTTGATCAAACTGGCTAGTGGTTTATCAATTTTATCAATTCTTTCAAAGAACCAGCTTCTGGTTTCCTTGATGTGTTCTACTGTTTTGTTTTGTTTTGGTTTGGTTTGGTTTGGTTTTGATAGCATTAATTTCTGCTCTAATCTTTATTATTTCCTGTCTTCTGCTGGTTTTGGGTTTTATTTGCTGTTCTTTTTCCAGCTCCTTAAGGCATAAGGTTAGGTTGTGTATCTGAGATCTTTCTTCCTTCTTTAGGAAGGCCTGGATTGCTATATACTTTCCTCTTATGACCGCCTTTGCTGCATCCCAGAGGCTTAGCGTTGTGGTGTTATCATGTTCATTGACTTCCATATACTTTTTAATTTCCTCTTTAACTGCTTGGTTAGCCCTTTCATTCTTTAGTAGGATGTTCTTCAGTCTCCAAGTATTTGTTACCTTTCCAAATTTTATCTTGTGGTTGATTTTGAGTTTCATAGCGATGTGGTCTGAAATATGCACGGTATGATCTTGATCTTTTTGTACTTACTTAGGGCTGATTTGTGTCCCAGTATATGGTCTATTCTGGAAAACGTTCCATGTGCACTGGAGCAGAATGTATATTCAGCTGCTTTAGGATGAAATGTTCTGAATATATCTATTAAGTCCATCTGGTCCAGTGTGTCATTCAAAGCCATTGTTTTCTTATTGATTTTTGGACTAGATGATCTATCCATTGCTGTGAGTGGGGTGTTGAAGTCTCCTACTATTATGGTATTACTATTGATGAGTTCCTTTATGTTTGTGATTAATTGATTTATATATTTGGGTTCTCCCACATTTGGCACATAAATGTTTATAATTGTTAGGTCTGCTTGGTAGATAGACCCCTTGATTATGATATCATGCCCTTCTGCATCTCTTGATACAGTCTTTATTTTAAAGCCCAGATTGTCTGATATAAGTATGGCTACTCCAGCTTTCTTTTGCTGACCATTAGCATGATAGATGGTTCTCCATCCCCTTGCTTTCAATCTGAAGGTGTCTTTAGGTCTAAAGTGGGTCTCTTGTAACCAGCATATAGATGGATCTTGTTTTCTTATCCATTCTGTTACCCTATGTGTTTTGATTGGAGCATTGCATCCATTGATGTTTAGAGTGAATACTGAAAGATATGAATTTATTGCCATTATGATGCTTGTAGAGTTGGAGTATCTGGCGGTGTTCTCTGGTACTTTCTAATCTTTTGTTGCTTATATATACATACATATATTTCCATCTTTTCTCCCCTCAGAAAGTCCCCCTTAAAATTTCTTGCAGGGCTGGTTTAGTGGTCACAAACTCCTTTAATTTTTGTTTGTCTGGGAAACTTTTTATTTCTTCTTCTATTTTGAATGACAGCCTTGCTGGATAAAGAATTCTTGGCTGCATATTTCTCTGATTCAGCACACTGAATATATCCCACCACTCCTTTGTGGCCTGCCGGGTTTCTGTGGATGGTCTGATGCAAACCTGATCTGTCTTCCCTTGTATGTTAGTGACTTTTTTTTCCCTTGCTGGTTTCATGATTCTTTCCTTGCCTGAGTATTTTGTGAATTTGACTATGATATGCCTTGTTGATGGTTGGTTTTTGTTGAATCTAATGGGGATCCTTTGTGCTTCCTGGATTTTGATGTCTGTGTCTTTCCCCAGGTTAGGAAAGTTTTCTGCTATGGTTTGCTCACATAGCCCTTCTACCCCTATTTCTCTCTCTTCCTCTTCTGGGACCCCTATGATTCTGATGTTCTTCCTTTTTAATGAGTCACTGATTTCCCTAATTCTTAAATCGTGCTCTTTTGCCTTAATCTCCCTCATTTTTTCTGCTTCGTTATTCTCTATAAGTTTGTCCTCTATATTGCTGATTCTCTATTCTGCCTCATCCATCCTTGCCACTACTGCATCCATCCATGATTGCAGCTCAGTTATAGCATTTTTTGTTTCATTCTGGCTAGTTTTTACTTCTTTTATCTCTGCAGAAAGGGATTCTAATCTGTTTTCAACTCCAGCTCGTATTCTTATTATCAATGATTCTAAATTCTGGTTCAGATGTATTACTTGTATCTGTGTTGGTTAAATCCCTGGCTTTCATTTCTTCGTGCTCTTTCTTTTGGGGTGAATTCCTTTGTTTTGTCATTTTGAAGGGAGAACAGGAATTAATCAGGTAGAAAAATTGAAATTAAAAAAATTAAAATAGAAAAATATTAAAATTAAAAATTAAATACACACATACACACACACAAATCGAATAGATGATGCTAGATCCTAGGTGTGTTTTGGTCTGGGTGTTGAAAGTGGTTTGAAAGATTAGAGAAAAAAAAAGGGGGGGAAGGAAAACAAAGGAATTTCTTTGAGAATTTTAAAAAATGAATACACTGAAGTAGACTAAAATAAGATAATGGGGGTAAAATAGAATTTGAAAAAACATACACAAAGTAAAGAATGTAGTAGAAAAAAATTAAGGAAAAATATTTTAAGAAGAATTAAAAATAAATATGAATTTTTCTTTTTCTGTATTTAAAAAAGAAAAGAAATAAAGATAAAAAAGATAAAAAAAGAAAAACAAGGAAATCGTTTGAAAATTTGAGGAAGTGAATACACTGTAGTAGACTAAAATAAAATGATGGAAGCAAAATAGAATTTGAAAACATTTACATAAAAAATATAGTAATAAAAATTAAATAAAAATTTTTAAAAGAAATTGAAATAAAAATGAAGTTTTTCTTTCTGTATTCAAGAAAAAGAATAGAAATGAAAAAGAAAAAGAAAAAAAGAAATTGTTTGAAAATTTGAAAAGGTGAATACCCTGAAGTAGACTAAAATAAAATGATGGAAGTAAAGTAGAATTTGAAAACATTTACAGAAAAGTAAAAATATGGTAATAAAAATTAAAGAAAGATATTTTTAATAAAAATTGAAAATAAAAATGAATTATTTCTCTTTCTGTATTCAAGAAAAAGAAAAGAATTGTAAAAGAGAAAAACGAAAAAGAAAAAAAAGAAAGAAAATTGAATAGATGAAGTAGGACTGCTAATAGATTGAATTAGGACTGAAATTGCTTCATTTTCCCCTAGAAGTCAGTCTATGTAGCTCTTTATAGTCCATAAATTAAGCCAGCGGTGAGACTTGTGTTCTTGAAGAGTGAAGTTGGCCCAATGGGGTGGGGCTCAGTGTAACGTCTCCGCTCTCCACTAGGTGGCGCTGCTAGCCTGCTGGGGTGGATTGTTGCGGAGCTTGTAGGTACGCATGCGCAGGCGCGGGAGCGGTGACCCTGCCTCCACGCAGCTACCCAGTGTGTTCTCCCGGATCAGCAATGGTGCACTGGTCCTCCATCTTCAGCTCTCGTGCACTCCCCGCTTTTCCAGTCTCCGTGACCAGGCCCCAGGCAGTACCTCTCTCCCGAGTTTTGTCTCAGATGCGGCTGTTTTCCCCGGCCCCTTACTTCCGAAGGACTGCGGCTTTGCCCCGTTCCGCCCCTCTGCCGGAGGCTCTCACCGAGCAATGGCCGAATGAGCAATGGCCGAATGTCGGCTGCACCCAGGAACACCCGCTGGACCCTGCTGCTGTTGGTGCCCTGAGACTGCGGCCAGGTGCCAGCCCGTCCCAGAAAATGTTCGCGAGACAGTGTAGCAGCAGCGTCTCAGGGATTATGGAAAATCCCAACACACATCTGGCACCTGGCTTCACCCTTAATGACCTTGACCCAGCACCGGCGAATGTGGCCGCCTTCCGGGGTCTGCTGGGACCAGGTGGCTTAAACAGTCTCTCCCAAATGCCCTTCCAGCAGTGGAACTGCTTTTCCCCGTGTGGCCCGAGAACCTCGCAGACCCCCCTCTGTTCCTGGGGATTCGCCCTTCCCACCAGAGCACTGCCAGGTATGGAGCTGTGGAGCTGCAGCCTTTGCGCTCCCCTTGTTTACAGTCTTAATGGAATTTAAACCCTCTCCTTTCTCCTTTCTCCCTTTTTAGTTTACTCCCTGTGTCTGTTTCCAGTTTTCCACTTTCTCTCTAGCTGCTTTCGGGAAGGGGTGCTTTTCCCGTATTCTCCCCGCCTCCCCAGTCTCTGTCCTCTCTCCGCCCTCAAAAGCGGTTCTCTACCTTTTGCGGCTTCTTGCTCCCCAAATTCACCTGTCTGCGCCGCATACCTGCTGAATTCTGTGGTTCAGGTCGTGCAGATTGTTTGTGTTAATCCTCCAATCGGTTTTCTAGGTATGTAGGATGGTTTAGTGTTGGTCTGGCTGTATTTCACGGGCGTGAGACACACAAAAAGCTTCCATGCTGTTCAGCCATCTTGGATCCTCCCCCTACCTTCTGTTCTGCCCATTTTTTAATTGGATTGTTTTTTCGGTGTTGAGTTGTACAAGTTCTTTATATATTTTGGATACTAACCCTTTATTGGATATGTCATTTGCAAATCTCTCCTCCCATTCAGCAGGTTGTCTTTTAGTTGTGCTGATTGTTTCCTTAATCTTTGACAAAGCAGGAAACAGTGCCCAACATAAAAAGACAGTCTCTTCAAGAAATGGCGTTGGGAAAACTGGCCAGCCACATGCAAAAGAATGTAACTGGACCACTTCCTCTCACTCTACACAAACATAAACTCAAAAATGGATTAAAGACCTGAATGTGAGACCTGAGACCATAAAAACCCTAGAAGAGAGCACAGGCAGTAATGTCTCTGATATTGGTGTTAGCAACATTTTTCTAGATATGTCTCCTGAAGCAGGAGGGAAAAAAATCAAAAATAAACTGTTGGGACTACATCAAAATAACAAGCTTCTGCACCCTAAAGGCAGTGTTTTTTTAATGATCTTAATACTTTCAGACCATGACGGCATGAAAATAAAGGGCAAAAATTAAAGTAAAACGCCTGGAAGAACAGAACAAGTGTTGTGACGTTTTTCATAAATTAACTGCACAACGTCTAAGAGTTATCACTGAACAGCCTATGGTGTAGGTAGAGCATTCTAATTTTAAGTTCCTTCAAATAAGATATGGGCATTGAAAATACAGGTCCAGAATCAATTTATTTCATGGAAAGATAATTCAAATCAAACCTTTAATTGTTGGAAATGCAGAAGGGTTAAAGCCATCTAAAAATACAGAATAACTGTCTTCATTTTGCACAAAGGTTAAGAAAGAAGATTCTGAGGTTGCTGAAGGGCTTGCCAATTTTTGACACCCCTGCTTTCATTCCTGTCAATAATCCCGTGAGACATTTTTTTTAACAGTGTTTTGAGACAAAGCATAAGAATAGTTAGATTCGAGTATTCACTGACAGTAGAACTATTCTCATATTAATGTAAATATTAACCAAAAAAGAGCAAACTTTAACTCCAGATGTGTCCAGACATTTATAGGCCTTTCCTGTGGGTTATCACTGCGTCACTAATAATTTTTGTTTAATCCCAGGTGAGGAAGTACAGAATGTTACAAACAGAACAATGATTGTCTATGTTCAGGGCCTGTAAACTCACTTCTAGCGAACAATGTGTGTGTGGAGACATTCTCTTTCTTGTTATTTCTGTTCTGATTTTTGAAATTATATTTATTGCAATAATAACAATACATGCAAGAAGTTATTACAATACATGTATTGCAAGAACTTACATTTATTGAAATGTTCTTTTATGTCTGTTGGATCTAATAATAGAAATAGGATTGATCATTTGTACGTTTTCAAAGGACATCAAGAGTTGGCACACACACTTCAAAAGAAAGTGTTTTCACCAGGGGGCGACCGGGAAGTGTTGCTCTGAAGGATGTGGTTGCCAGGAGGGAGGTGGAGGGCAGACCCCGGGTTCTGTTGGCAGGTAGGATGGGGTGGATGTCGCCTTGTGTATGTGGTAACATCCTTTCTCCAATGTAAGTTTCCCTCGCGTTTTGGATTCTTCTGTTTTCTCCAAAATCACTTTCTCTTTAGTGGGCACAGTGGTAAACCATCTGGCATCCCTGGCTTGGTGCCCAGAAAGCATCATTCCGAGGAGTAAATGATCCCAGCTTGAGGGACGTGCTGTCGCCCCCTAGTGGCGGGAGACGCACTGCCACTCCATTACCAGGGGGATGGCCTTCCTCTCTCATTGTTCTGCAGCCAGAAAAACTCACGTCCCTTCTGATAAACATGAAAACCCCGCACTCGTATCCTCCCCTCTTCCACCCAAGGATTCTTGGGAATCATTGAATTTGCTCCATATTTTCGTCAGGTGAGATTTGGTCCAAACCTCCTTGAAGGTCGTAATACAAAAACAACAATAAAAATTGTTTTCGTTTGTCAAATACAGATAATACCGGAGCCTTGAGTGTGCTTATGTGAGCAGCTACCTCACTTACAAGAGTCGTATTCCCTTATGGGGACACACCTTCCTGATTGCCCATTGGTATTCCAGGTCACACTGAAGGTCCCTTGAACAATCCTGGGGACTTATTACTTTTAAAAAATGTGTATTTATTTATTTTGAGAGCGAGAGAGAGAACAGGAGTGCGTGTGAGTTAGGGAGGAGCAGAGAGAGAGAGAGAGAGGGAGAGAGAGAATCCCAAGCAGGCTCCGTGCTGCCAGCGTGGGATGGTGACCTGAGCCGAAGCCGAGTGGTTTTCTTATTATTTTACATTGTGGGGTATAAAGTGCAGTGATGTTAGCTTTTCATTGCTCTTGCTTCTCTCCCTTCCCTCCCTCTCTCCCTCCTCTTTCTATAGCTCGCCCTCGACCTGTCTGGTCTTGGGGACGGACCGTGATGTGCATCGTGATCCTGTAGCACCGAGTGCGTACAGGCAAGTCAGGACAGCCACCTGGGTCACCTCCTGTGATCCACGTGCCAGTGGGAGGTGGGAGGTGAGTGCGTGGAGGAGGTGGGTGTGCAGGGAGCAAATGAAGCCCCACAGCTGCTGGCCGCTGGGCTTCAGGGAGACCCCAGTCCTCCCCTGTTACCCTACGGTCTCCTGGGAAGCAGTGCCCGTGGCTCTATTTCCCTCTCCGTTTGTGTAGGGAAGGAAATGAGATGACACAGGGAGGGGCTGTTTGAAATGGGGAGGCACTCGTGGTGTTACTGTCCTGGAATGCTATCTTACCCCGTCCCGTTTGGGGGAGGGCTTTCTCTGTTTGCTTACTGCTGGGGGCTCATCTACAGAAATATCCGGGCAGGGGATATCCGGAGAAGGCACAGCGCGGCTCGGGCAGGAGCAGGTGCCTAGAGCACACCTGTGCTGATTCAGGAGTGTCCGGCTTAGGACAAAGTTGGTGTTGTGAGACTGGGGCTGGGGCTCCTTGGCTTTGACATTGACCTCTGCCCGCCCACTGCAGCTGGGCTGCCCCTGGGGCAGCCCACAGGTCATTACCTTCAGCTATGACTCTGGGCAGGGAAGTCAGGACACAAGACGCCACTTTCCCCTCCACTCCCGTTGGCAGCGTGCGCTTGAGGTCTGGGAGCTGCACGGGGCCGTCTACACGCACGGCTCCACCACCGGTCTGTGTTCCTGCCCCAGGCGGACGGGCTGAGGCATCTGAAGCGAACGTGCCAAGGACCTTGACGAGTTCTGGCTGCACAGACACGTCCTGCCAGGCGGAGCAAAGATAGCAGGAAACTTCGCGGAGAATTTGGCGAGAAGTCCAGTAGAAGTGATCCTTGACGCCCCTCCTCCACCTCTTCCCGGCCTCTTTATTTATCCATTTTTTTTTTCAACGTTTATTTATTTTGGGGACAGAGAGAGACAGAGCATGAACGGGGGAGGGGCAGAGAGAGAGGGAGACACAGAATCGGAAACAGGCTCCAGGCTCTGAGCCATCAGCCCAGAGCCTGACGCGGGGCTCGAACTCACGGACCGCGAGATCGTGACCTGGCTGAAGTCGGACGCTTAACCGACTGCGCCACCCAGGCGCCCCTATTTATCCATTTTTAACTTCTAGACATAACGGACATTTTTACAAAGGCTACACGTTGTATTTGCCAGGTTTTGATTGAAGCATGATTTGCAGGGCATGAAAAGCACAGATCCTGAACGTCCAGTAGGATGAGTTGACAAATGCGTTCACCTCTGTCACCCACATCGCCATAAGATATGGGATGTCTCTATGGAGCCCCGAGCTTCCCCTTCGACTCTCTGCAACTCACTACCCACCCGGCTGGATTCTGCTCATGAGCTGGCGGTGAGGTCAGGACAAGTCCCTAGCAAGGCAAAGACCCTACGTTTCATAATCTGATCAGTGTGTTCCTATATTTTACTACCAGTAGTTCTGAACTGTCAGCTCACACAGCCTTCTATTGTGGTTTCTTTTTCTTTCTTTTTTTTAATTTTTTAAAATGTTTTTATTTATTTTTGAGACAGAGACAGAGCATGAGCAGGAGAGGGGCAGAGAGAGACGGAGACACAGAATCAGAAGCAGGCTCCAGGCTCTGAGCTGTCAGCACAGAGCCCGATGAGGGGCCCGAACTCATAGACCATGAGATCATGACCCGAGCTGAAGTCGGACGCTTAATCGACTGAGCCACCCAGGCGCCCCGGTTTACTTTTCAATAATAGTTCCCTACGACCTTTGGTGCAACAGTGGGCATTAGCCCCCCAGGAAGAGCGAACCCTGTTCCCTGGCTCAAGACAGGGAGGGAGGCACATGTGATCTGTCTTGTGCTTGGCCTAGTTCAGGGACTCCATAAATTTCCTTGAAACAGTGACTAAGAGTCAACGCTGGGAACAAAGAAGGGCTTAATCATTTACTGGGCTCAGACCTTGTGGCTCACCTCCAGAGGTGAGAGGCAGAGAGAGTCAGAGGCATCGCCCGGGCGACAAGCAGGAGTCCCCGCTTGTGCAGCACGAGCATGGAGTCTGGGAAGGGTGAGAAGACTGTGTTTGTCACGTGCTGGTGAGCCGCTGAAGTGAGGCGGGTGGTCTCCTGCCCTCACACAGAGGAGGGTCTGCTGCTTGGACACCTGGGGCCTGGCTGACCCTGGAGGGTCTGTCCCTACTCCAAACGCTTTCGTGTACGAGCCCACCAGACCAGAGCCCACAGCCCGGCCACCTCCACCATCAGACTCATACTTGGGGCCACTGTGCACCTGCTGTATTAACCCCAGGTTACAGGCCAGACAAGGAGGGTCCTGAAGCCCACTGGTTATTCAGACCACCCAGTCCTAAACCTGTGTCGCCCACCTCACCCACTCCTTCCCGTGGGAACCACCACAAAAACCTGTGCCCACAGTCCCCTGCACCTCTGCCCACTGACTGGCCCTGCTCCCCTCATGGCACAAGGGATGCCCTCTTCCTTTTGGGAATAGTAATAAAACTCTATTTACGATGGCACTCATCTCCTGATCAGTTGACCTCATCATTCCTGAATAATAATAAAACCTACCTTTTAAAAACATGGATATAAACCAACTATTCATTTGCCCCTGGTTCCCCCACTTTGGAAGGGCTGGAGCTCAGGGGGAAGCTGTGACTGGTACACATTCTGCTCCAGGGAACAACAGCATAAGGTTTGTGGAGGTGGCCGAAATCGTGGCCAAGGAAAGCCCTGTGCCGGACAAGTAGCTGAGGGCAGCCGTCTCCTGGGACTCTCTCCAGTGGGTGACGGAGGCCGGAGAGACTTTCCCAGGAATGGGCTATTCCCACTTAGCTCTTAAAGGCAGAGACAGCAGAGAAAACCACAGAAGGATGAGTAGTCAAATTCTGGTTAAAACGGCCGTGGGACTTTGTGGGCTTTACACGTTCTTCGAGGAGCTCCGGGTCCGAGCCAATACAGGAGGTGGCAGCAGCCATGATGATGTCATAGTAGTGACAGTAACAAACACTCAACGCAAGCATTCTGCCTGCCCTGTGCCAGACCCGTGCTAACACCACCCCCCTATGGTGGTAACTCGTTACTACTGTTAATAGTAACTAGGTGCTATATGATTCCCTTTTACGAGGAGGGAAACAGAAGCACAGAGATGCAGTGATCTGTTCAAGCGCACGCAATGAAGGAAAAGCTGGGCTCTGAGCCCAGAATGGTGCCATCCGCTTGTCTGCTCTGGAAGATCGGGGCTCCTCACACACAAGGCTTAGTCTGTGCTCACAATTTTAAACATTTGAGTCCAAACTTCAGTGGAATGAATGGAGAATTGCTAAATGGCTTTAATCCTCAAGTTTTTAGACTTGCTTTTATCTTGAAAAGCTTGTGGGGCTGGCCCACGATGCCCGGGGGACATGTTTCAACAGAATTGCAGGGTAGAGCCATGTAATATGAATGTGGAATTTCAACAGGGATGTGGTCCCTTGAGCAGGTAGACGGTCCCAGCTGGGACCGTCTCTGCCCTCACAGAAGTTGGAGGCTGTGGAAGCAGGACTGAACAAGGAGACACATAAACAGGACCATTTCAGATGCCGGCCAAGTGTCCTGAAGGAAACAAGCAGAATGATGTGATAGAGGATCCTGGGTGTGCATGCACATGGCGCTTAAGGTCCCATGAATTTTTTTTTAAAGTTTGTGTATTTTGAGAGCAAGAGAGAGAGAGTGTGTAAGCGGGGGAGGGGCAGAGAGAGAAGGAGGGGGAGAGAATGAATCCCAAGCAGGCTCCATGGTGCTGTCTGCACAGAGCCCGATGTGGGGCTCGAACCCACGAACCGTGAGATCTTGACTTGAGCCGAAATCAAGATCAGACCCTCAAACGACTGAGCCACCCAGGCACCCCAAGGTCCGATGAACTTAAGTCAATATATGGAGAATTCCTCCCTAAATGAATACTTGGCTGCTGGCTGGCAGGCGGGAGAAGGGAAGTCTAGGGGGACCTACTGTGCACACGTGGTCAAGGACGGGAGACTTTCATCCTGCAGCACAAGGTGTGTAAATTTCAGCACCCAGGGTGGTCCAGGAACTCCAGCAAAACCCGGTCCCATCTGGAGGGTCCCAGTCCTTCCTTCCAACATGACTGGTAATTTACACCTTGTCCGCAGGCCGCTCTAACGTAGGATGCCCCAAACGGAGCCAGCACCTTACTTCCCAGATCTCTTGCCAGCTCTTTCCCCAAGCCCCAGGCTTCATGGAGGACGTGACCACACACCTGGGTATGAGTCACCATCGATGCCTTTTTCTCTCTCACCTCCCAGTTCAAGCCATGACTGATTCCTGTTCATCGTGTCTCCTGGTGGTTCTGGGATCTGTCCCAGCCTCCCCATCTATAAGGGACAGACTCTACTACCTAGTTGGGAAGTTTGTCTTGCAAGAACCATTGTACTTTGTAGACTAACTCGGGTATTTCTGGATTAAAGACTTAAATAATGTTTGTCTGTCACTATAGAACTTGTGAAAAGCATTTGGGCGTAAGGAGGACGGAGGCAGGACAGCACTTCCCCGGGAGAATTTTTGGGAGAGTCTGTGGTAGTGGTGTGGGCATGTTTCACGACTCCTGGAAAGGCGGCACCCTTAAGCAGCACCCCTTTCACATTGCACATGCTGTTGGACTATAGACTCTTCCTGAAGAATTTGCTCTTGTCCAAAGCCAAGGCCAGTGCTCTGAATTGAGCGGTGAGGCCCCTGGGTGACGGCATCTGTATTAGCTAGCAGAGCTGCATAACAAAGTCCCAGAGACTGGGGGGCTTAAACAGAAATTTATTTTCTTGAAGTTCTGATGGAGGTCTGGGGTTGCAGTATTGACAGGGCTGTTTCCTTCTGGGAGCATTGAGGGAAGGATCTGCTCCAGGCCTCTCTCCTTGGTTTGTAGGTGACCGTCTTGCCCCCAAGTCTGCACATGCTTTTCCTTCTGGATGTGTCAGTGTCCTAATCTCCTCTTAGAAGGACACCAGCCATATTGGATTAGCACCCACCCTGATGGCCTCATTTTAACTTAATTCCCTCTTCAAAGACTGTAAGTAGTCACATTATGAAGTGTTGGGAGTTAGGACTTCAACATATGAATTTGGGGAGAACACAATGTAGACCACAAGAGTATCCTCGAGGAAACCCTGGTGGCCGGTGTGGCTGGAACAGAGCAACTGAAGTAGAGAGGCGGGAGATGAGGCCAGAGGTAGCTATGAGCCAGTCTCACAGTCCCTACAGCTTGTGGTAATTACTTGAGATGTGAAGAGGGATGGGAAACCATTTTAAAGTTTTGAGGAGGGAAGTGATGTGATCTCACTGTGCCTGCTGTGTGGGAGATGGGCAACAGTGCCCCCCAGTGTCAGCCCGGAGAGCAGTGACGGTAATTACGGCAGCCCAGGTGAGAAGTGATGGCAGTGGCAGGTAAACGTCCAATTCAGGGTTTATCTTGCAGGTAGAGGCAGTGGCACCTGCCGATGGAGAATGTGGGATGAGAGGCATTAGAAAAATATTTTTTGGTCATGCCCAGCTGTGGGAGTGGTGGCTTCATAGCCTGAGATGTGGCCTCCAGGGGAGGGGTGAGCTGGGGAGACGCAGGGCCAGGAGTTTACTTTCAGGCACCAGGAGTGAGATTCTCAGGACTGTAATCAGAAAAGGTGTGCTCGAGACTGGAGTTCAGCGGGGTGGCTGGAGCTGATGATACAAATGTGTAAGTCATTCCAAAATTGACCGTCTGGGGGCACCTGAGTGGCTCAGTTGGTTAAGTGTCTGACTTCAGCTCAGGTCAGGATATCATAGTCTGTGAGTTCGAGCCCTGCGTAGGGCTCTGTGCTGACAGCTCGGAGCCTAAAACCTGCTTCAGATTCTGTGTCTCCTTCTCTCTCTGCCCCTCCTCCACTTGTGCCCTCTCAAAAAATAAATAAATGTAAAAAAAAAATTCAAAATTGACAGTCTTTAGCACCCTAAATTCGAGAAAGGTTATCTAGGCAATGAAACTTGTTAGAAAAGATTGACATTTGAATGACATTTGATCAGTGCCCGAATGTATTGTATGGACTTTGGGGTTCAGAATTTAATAATCAAGGACACTGTGGGGGCTGAGAACTTTTGGCAGGCTGTATAGAAGTCCTCAGTGGTTGTCACCTGCTGCCTGGTGACCTATTCCTACCCAGGGGGAAACTGTATATTAACATCTTGCCAGAACTCCATTTCTGCTCTGTTCCTCCCCTACCCTAGTAACGTCTCATTTAGGTAAACCAAGGGCAACACCCTAATTCTGAGAGTTCTCTGCAGATTAGCAGTTCTGAGAGAGACTAAGTCAGAGCCTGGACAGCCTGCACACTTCCTGCAAGGTGGAAAGCAGGCAATTTTTCTATTTTTTCCCAATCTACTTTGTGAAGTAGCCTCTTTCTGTCTTCAAGCCAAGATGCTATAGCGAGGTGAGTGGTTTGTCCCTGGGTGAATTCAAACTGTCTTTATCTTTCCTAAACATTTTTATTGGGCAAAATAAAAGAGGAACAGTCTTATTTGCATCATAATAAACTCGGTGTAGGTGGCAGGGGACGTTCTCCTTGACACTTCTGGCTTCCTGACTGTTCAGGCTCCACACCAGATCTGCGCCCCATCCCCAGACTTCTGTGGGAAGCCAGATCAGAGTGTGAATCTACTCATGGGGATTGGAGAAGACCCCAGGGGTTGTCCCATAACCCCTGCTGAGGCTCAGAGAAGGGAGCTGACCTGCCAGGTCCCATTATGGGGAGAGGGAGTGTGAGCCACATGATCAGAATCGGTGCTGTCGCGTACTAGCTTTGAGACCCTGGGCAAGCCCCTCAACCTTTCTGTTTCTTGGTTTCCAAATTCTCAAAAGAAGGATACAGACAATAGTGTGTCTATGATAAGGTAGCTCCTTCACAGGATCATTTGAGGATTACAAGAGATAATGGTGGTGAGGTTCTTAGCACAGCTGTGGCATCCTGATGGTAGCCCTGGAGGCTCTGTCATCATTTTAGGAGACTTTTGAGGTCTTTGTTCCCCAGCTGCGATGTTCTTGCACACACCATCCTTCTGTGAGTTGTACTTAGATCTAATCCCTAAAGGCAGGGCTCCCTACAGATGTATTAGGGTGGTGTTCTGGCCACAGGCTATGCAGTCGGCCAGGCCAGTGCTACATTGTATAAATGACACCTGCCCTTGTCACTCTACTGTGTGACAGGATCATAAGCAGTGGGCAGAAGCCTAGCGTGGGCCCTAGATACTGACTTGGGGCTTAGGAAGTTCAACATAATTCACATACCTCCAATGACGCATCTTTATTCAAATGCCAGAATTCTGTGTAACACTAAGAATGATACAACAAAATAAAAGGATGTATGGTCTCTGCTCTTGGTTCATTCACTATTTGTATTTGTTTGACTTCCCAGAAACATTAGGAAATAAATCATTTGGGATGTCAAAGATTTTTGGATAGATGGAAGTCTATCCCTGAGAATTGAATTTCAAAGACTTAGTCGTAACATTTTTGTGTGGAAAACTGGATGGGTTACAGTTTCATTTCAATTTCTTCTTAAATAGACACCACTGTATGTTAATTCAACTTTTTCTTGCACAATTAAATAATTCATTATGATTATACATTATTGTTCTATTGATGTGTAGGGTTCTGTGTCCCTATAAAGATAGTCTCACGGGGCGCCTGAGGGGCTCAGTCCATTGAGTGTCTCACTCTAGATTTAGGCTCAGGTCATGATCCCAGGGTCATGGGACCCAGCCCAAAGGTGAGCATGGAGTCTGGAGCTGAGTAAGATTCACTTTCTCTCTCTCACTCTCAAAAAAAAAAAAAGTCTCACAGCAATCATCTTTCTGAGTTCTTAGGTCTGTTCTGCATATCGTTTGGAAGGAGGCACAGAGAGAGGAAGACAGAGAATCCCAAGCATGCTCCACACTGTCAGCATGGAGTCTGATGTGGGGCTCAAACCCACAAAACCATGAGATCATGACCTGAGCTGAAACCAATAGTTGGATGCTTAACCAACTGAACTACCCAGGCACCCCTATTCTGTATATTGGTCTATTTCCTTCTTCATATCTGTGCTCACAGACACTGCTTGCTTCAGGTAGAACAGCTTAAAATCTGCTTAAATGTGCTTTAAAGAAGTGTTTGAAACTTTATGTTGTCCACCTTCTCTGTCTTTTTCTATGGTTCCTGATATTTGTGACATTCTTAGAACAATCTACCCTATATCAAGATCACAAAGGTATTTTAATTGATTTTTTTCTTTACATTTGAACCTCTGTGATAATTGGAGTCTATTTTGATAGAAGGAATGCATTGGGAATCACGTTTTGTTTTTCTGGTCAGATGTTTACTCGGTTTCCTTAAACTAGTGATTAACATGTCTGAATTTCCCCCTTTGCTTTCAAATGCTGAATTCTCACCTACGTGGCTGAAATTCTATTCCTTTTGTTTTCACTAAAGCACCTCTTTCTTCACTCTTCCTCACTGTTTAACTTCTGTATGGTAGCTATTCTTTTAAAATATATCCGGACAAGCCTCATCACCCTCCTTTTTATTATGCTCCTAGCTAGGGTCATAGTTCTATCTAGTTCCCAATGAACTAAAAGAAATGACACTCAAGCCATTTTCAGAAAACTCATTTGGATTTTGATTGGATTGAATTAAATTTATATATTCATGTAGGGAATAGGTAGTTTATAATATAATGTCTCTTTAACATCGAGGAAATTGTGCCCCTGACGCGTAAGTGTTCTTTATTATCTGCAGGATAGTTATATCCTTTTATCCATCCAAGTTATGCAAATGTATTTTATGCATGTTGTAGGTATTTTATGGATTTTATGGTTGTCGTTAGATGTGGTGGTGTAATTTGGTTTGGGACTTGATTTGCTACTGTGATTGGGACGTTTTGTGTGTATGGGAAGAGGCTATACCCGCAGACACAGAAATTGAAATATTTGATTTATAAAAAATTTTCAGCCTCTGTAGATTTAGACTGGGTAAGTTGGAAAAGCTTGACAAGACCTAATGGCGGTGGGTACATGGAGAAAGACAAACATTAATGCTCTCCCAGTGGGACTGTGAATTCATGCAAATTTTCCTATGGAGCCTTTGACTAGGGGCGCCTGGGTGGCGCAGTCGGTTAAGCAAATTTTCCTATGGAGCCTTTGACTATACACATATTTATAATATGCATACCATTTGACTTAGCAATACTAATTCTAGAAATTCATCCAAAGGAGTATACTGGACAGTTCACAAAAAGTATGTCCAAATATTCATCATGTTATTGCGCATAACAATAGAAAGTTGGAACTAATGTAAATATGTGTCAGGAGATTTATTAAATAAATCATGATATAGTCTTAGGATGCAATTTCTTGCAGCCATAGAAATGGTAATGTATCTAAATGTATATGCATACATTTACATATCTACATGGAGAATTGTCCTGGATTGGTTATTGAATGAATAAAGCAGGTCTTGATCAGCATATATTCTGTGATACCACCCGGAAAATGTGTGTATAAATATGTTCTGTGTCTGGAAAGGTGTTAAACATCTAATTGGGATTTCAGTCCACTTACACTCTCTTTTTCATACTCTCCTAACTTTTATACTTTTTAAAAAAGCTTGAATCATTTTAAACTCTCTTCCACTCCCCCTTCCCCCCCCCCCACCCTATTCCCCCAGAATAGGGGGAATGTCCTAAAGCAAAGTGCTGGAAATAAAGAGTAGCTTGGAATAACTTTTAGGTCAAAATAAATAGTCCCTAGAGGGCACTTTTCTCCCCTAACTCACAATAGCTATTGTTTAAACTTGCGTTCTAGGCAATGGACTGACGACTTTAGATGACTGATGTCATTCAGTCTCAGGACTGGCTGTGTCAGGTGGTATATTGTTTCCCCTTGCAGGAGCTGGAGGGTGCCCACAATTGTGGGGTGCAGCACACAGCAGGTGGGGCAGAGCAAGCTTGCGTGAGGGGAGCCCCACTCAAAATACCAGTGGGGAGTGTGTGGCCTTCCACATCCACTTTTTCTACAACCCAGTTTTCCTGCTTCTCCTGTCTGGAAACAGCCTTCATGTCCAGCAGCACGAGATTTAGAAAGCATTTTTATAGAGGGGATCGTTCAACTCCTGGTTTCAGGGTTGCGAGTTCGAGTCCCACATTGAGAGATTACTTTAAAAAATAAAAATCTTAAAAACACATGTTCTAGAAATTGATAAATTACATGTACAGTTTTCATAGAAAAAGTCCTAGGAATGGATGATGTGAAAATTTATTTTGTTAGTAATTTTCAAAATTGAAAAAGCTATGCAAATACTGCCTGAGTAGGCATAGCGGCCCCAACTGGGCTTAAAATATTAAACATAACGCGAATCGATCTCAGATCCTTCTTTTCATTTTTCTTGTTTGTTTTATTTCTTCCATTTCTTTTCTTATCACAAAAGCAATTCATGCTTAACATAGGAAAGAAATCTGAAAATATATATTGAAGGAGAAACCTGAGAACCACCTGTAACCCAATCCTTCCAGGAGGACTATTATATCATGAATATTCTGTTGGAACCTGTTTTGTATATATTTATTATACTTAAGTAAAAGCGACATCTTACTATTTATGCTCTTTTGTGACCAGTGATGATTTATCTGCTGCATTTTCTTTTATTGGATGTTTGGTTTGTATCTTTAAAAAAAAATTGCTCTGTCAGTTGGTTAAGCATCTGACTCTGGCTCAGGTCATGATCTCACAGTTTGTGGGTTCGAGCCCTGTGTTGAGCTTTCTCCTGTCACCACAGAGTCTGTTTCGGATCCTCTGTCCCCCTCTCTCTCTGCCGCTCCCCTGCTCTCTCTTTCTCTCAAAAATAAACATTAAAAACATAAATTAAAAAATTGCTCTGATTAAAGTTAGCACAGGGAAATGAAAGCAATAAAAGGGCAAAGGGGGAATTAAAAAACAGGAAAAAACTTAAAATTCTGAAAAACTAACGAAAATGGTTATAAAACCCAGGTAAGATGATGACGCTAATTATAAAACTAATCGCTAGCGCACCAAAGTTACCAAGACTGGGCAAACCAGAGACTGGGGAGATTTGTTTCTGACAAATTAATGTTTAAAGCTGCTTGGTTTTGTTCACATTGCTTCTCTCTCTCCCTCTCTCTGTAAAATATATTATATGCTCTGGGGCGCACTCTCTGGCTCCAGAAGGCTCAGAGTCTACCTGGCAGGAAGACTCATTTTCCAGGAGGGGCCCCCCAGCTTCAGAGAGTAGACTCTCCCTCATCTGTAAGAGGCCAAGAGAGTCTCCCTTCTCCCCATCCTCATCCTCTCTCCACTCTGGCGTCACTATAGCAGCCAACGTTGTTTCGTTTGTTTGTTTTTAGCATGACTCTGTTCTGGGGAAGCTCGGCCTTCTCCAAGAAGTGCTCACTGAGTTCAGTGTGGATTGGGGGCTCTGGAGGGAGCCACTCTCCCCTCTCCCCACACAGGCCCAGCCTCTCCCTCCTGGCCCAAGAAGGCCCAGAGGAAGCCTGGAGGCAGGCTGAGGCATCTGGGGAATGCACTGTCCACCCCCACACCCTCGGCCTGCCCACACCAACGAGGTCTTAAAGATGTGCAAACATCAGGGGCACCCTTGAAGGGGAAGATGAGTCATTGCTGGCTCGGGCCCCCAGGTGTGTCTGGGGAGCATCAGGCGCTCCAGCTTGGGTATGACATTGCTTATAGTCCCACTCCTGACACGTCTGCTTCACTTTCTCCCAGCTTCATTATGTCGCTGAAGGAAGCCGATGGTGGTCACGTGTGGCTCTGGAGTTCTCGGGGAGACTGTCAGAAGAAATATCCTGCCTCCACACTCTATCAAGAAGGCTTCTTTTGTTCTGATAACTGTGTGGGCTCCAGCAGCAGGTGTGTGGGTAAAGAGCGTCTCTGGTATCAGACTTGGATATCTGGCAACCGGAGATAGTAGCAGGCCTAGCCAAAGCTAGACTTACAGGTATGCCAAGTAATGGCATCTTCCCAGCTCCAACAGCCCTGGAGAATTCTGGAAAGAGGCAGGCAATCCAGGAAGTCAGTGTCTGGTTTCTCCAGCATACAGGGACCTGGCCACTGCACTGCTGATGGGGCCAGACCCACCATTTCCAGAGATGAACCGGCAGGTGTAAAGAAAGGCTCAGGTTTCAAGACACAGTGGAAAAGATCTGAGAGTGATCTTGAGGCTTGATTTGGCGATCAGCATGGCATGACTCTGAGCCCCAAATTTTGGGGTCTGAGGCTTTTGAAAATAACGTTGAGAGAATATTTTTTTTTATTATAAGGGAAATAAACCAAAGACAGCATATAAAAATGCAAATAAAAAAAGCAGTAACAACTTTAAATCTAACTACATGGCAGCTCTGTGGATGAGTTAAGAAAAAAGGAAAAATGTATTTCTTCAACAAATGTTTATTCAGTTTCTAGTTTCCTCTATATTCCAAACACAGTATTAAGCACTGGGGATACAGCAGAGAACAAAAAGGACAAAAGTGCCTGCCATCACAGAGCTTACATCCCAGTGTGTGGGAGAGAGGGAGACAGGAAGACAAACATGGATGAGGAAATCATCAAATAGTGTTATGAGATGAATGGCATCCCCCAGAATGCTTATGTTGAAATCCTAACCCCCAGGACCTCAGAATGTGACTGTATTTGGAGATGGGGCCTTTAAAAGGTGATTAAGTTAAAATGAGGCCAATAGAGTGGGTCTACCCCATTATGAGTGGTGTCCTCATGAGGAGTGGAAATATGGCCACAGGAAGAGATATGAGCACACAGAGAGAAGGCCATGTGAGGACCCCACAAGAAGGTGACTATCTACAAGACAAAGAGAGTGGTCTCAGGAGAAACCAATCTTACGGCACCTTGGTTTTAGATTTCTAACTTCCGGAACTGTGAGAAATACATCCCTATCGTTGAAGTTACCCAGTCTGTGGGACTTTGTGATGGCGGCTCTAGAAAACGAATGCAAATAGTTTATAAGATGTTAAGTGTAATGGAGAATAGGGAACAAGGTCAGGGGTATGGGGCCATGCACATCTGTGGGGGAAGTATATTCCAGAAGAGGGTGCCAAGGCCCAGGGTGGGAGGGGGCAGGAGGCAGGTGAGGAGGGGGAGAGCAGCCAAGTCAGAGCTGTATGTGCAAAGATTTTGGATTTGCTCTGAGTGAATCCATTTTGGTAATTAATAAAAGTCCTTTTGGTTTTCTTTATTGGGTTTATGAGATAGTAAGTTAACTAGATGGATGATAGATGATAGGTAGATGATAGATTACATCACATTTAAGAAAATTTGACTTAGGGGAGCCTGGGTGGCTCAGTTGGTTAAGCGTCCAACTCTTGATTTTGGCTCAGGTCATGGTTCTTGGGATCGAGCCCTGCATCAGGCTATGTGCTGACAACATGGAGCCTGCTTGATATTCTCTCTCTCTTTCTCTGCCTTTCCGCTGCTCACGTACACCCTCTCTCACTCGAAAGAAAGAAAGAAAGAAAGAGAAAGAAAGAAATTTTGATTTCTATATTGAATTTATAAATCTCTGAATATGCTATTCCTTTGTATTTATAAACACCTTATTTTGTGTCCTCACTAAATTTTAAATTTTATTCATATGCTTCTTACACATCCATTATTAAGTTTCTAAATATTTTCTGTGTTAATATTGTAAATGACCTCTTTTTCCACTGTAATTTTATTTATTTTTTTTTAATTTTTTTTTCAACGTTTTTTACTTTATTTTTGGGACAGAGAGAGACAGAGCATGAACAGGGGAGGGGCAGAGAGAGAGGGAGACACAGAATCGGAAGCAGGCTCCAGGCTCCGAGCCATCAGCCCAGAGCCTGACGCGGGGCTCGAACCCACGGACCGCGAGATCGTGACCTGGCTGAAGTCGGACGCTTAACCGACTGCGCCACCCAGGCGCCCCTCCACTGTAATTTTAAAGAAACCAATTAACCTTCTTCTCTGTTGGTTCCCTATTGTGCACAATGCTCTAATTACCAATTTTCACTATAGCCTTTACTACCCAGTTTTACTTGAGAATATCACTATTCTTTCACTTAGGTGTGTGTTCATTGATTCGTCATGTTTACATGATGTCTCCTGATTTCCAGCTATAAAAGCAGGGAGGTGGGGGAGAGCATCAGCCAACATTTCCTTCCCTTCCTTCTCATCATTCACTAGTTGTAGAATTTCACATTTCATCCTCTGTAACATTTGCAGTGGGTTCTACACCTGTCCTCACTCTGTGTTCTTCTATGGTTCTTCCATTACACCAGCTCACCGTTCACTCCAACACCTGTACCCTACACTGCATCCTTCTTGCCTTTGGCTGAACTCAGTCCTCCAGCACACTTTCCCAAGTGGAGCTTCTCACTGTAGCTATCCTTCTTGAGTCCTTTTGTGTTGAAAAATGCCCACTGCATTTATAATGGAAGGGCAAGTGTTTGAGTAAAAAACCGTATGGGCTCACATCTCCTCTTCTTGAGGACTTTGCTGGAATTGCTCACCATCTTCTAGTGTTGAAGGCTCCTTTGTACAGGTCTGGGCCTTCCTGATAATATTGGCAACTTGATTGTTTCACCTTACTATTCTGAATATTCTTTATATTAAAAATCCAGGAATTGTATGGAGATATTAATTTGTTATTGATTGTTCTGTGTCAGATTTTCTTAGGATACCACTTCAGTTTAGTAGACTGGAGTCTTATCAGCTGAAAATCCTTTTTAAAATCTTATCCTTAAAGTGTTCCCAATTGCTTCTCAGAGGCACTGATTATGTGAATGCCAACTCCCTTTTCTCTTCCATGTCTGTCATTTCTTCCTGCTCATCCACATGAACTCTGATGTATTTCCATAACATTTAACCCATGGTACTCCATCCTGTTCCATCGTCCTCTGCTCTTTTTCCAAAACTATGCTGTCTCTTCTGTGTGCCTCCATTCTACTGTGGTTTTATTTCCTTCTTTCACTTCCTACCTTCGTTCTATAAGCTCAGATTTCTTATCTTATCTCAAAATACCTTTTCTGAGTTAATGTGTCTCTGATATGTGTTCTATCCCTGTTTCAAAACAAGTAATTTCTTCGTCTTCTTTATTAAGTTATGGTGCTCACTAAGTCAGAATTTTTATCCATTTCATGGTGATATTTTCAGTTGGGGGTTACTATTTTAACATTTTTTTCTCCTGTTCCTTCCTCACTTAAAAAAATTTTTTGGGGGGCGCCTGGGTGGCTCAGTCGGTTGAGCATCCGACTTCAGCTCAGGTCATGATCTCGCGGTCCGTGAGTTCGAGCCCCACATCGGGCTCTGTGCTGATGGCTCAGAGCCTGGAGCCTGCTTCGGATTCTGTGTCTCCCTCTCTCTCTGCCCCTCTGCCACTCACACTCTGACTCTCTCTCTCAAAAATAAATAAACATTAAAAAAAATTTTTTTTGGGTAATATCTTTGGAAAGGTTAGGTTTGGTTTCTGTTTGATGGTGACTCATCTTTGTCCAGGTGAAATATTCTTGGACTATCTGTTTTTAAGAGGCTTTTGTAGGGAGTAGACAGAAGTGGGTTTCAGGGCACCAGGAATCCTCCCTATGACACAAGATTATAGAAATGAATACAATCTTTCAATGGCTAATCCACCAGGATGACATACCATGTGCCATCTTATAATCAGACTCATTACTGCTGCCTCATAACCAGACTGCTTCCTACAAATATAGACTCTCATGTGATTCCTTATTCAACATGTTCCTTCCTCCTTTTTGAAGTGTGGTGCCAGTCTGGGTTCAGAGAATCTGCCACTACCTGCCCACTCACCTGATCCCACTGTTTCAGGTAAAGGACTGTTGGTGTGTCTTTTAGGGTAAAGGCATGATTTACAGAACTGTGCTCTGGCAGCATTTTCTGGGGCCTGCATGCACAGGTAGCCTTTCTTGTCTCCCTCTAATCTGGCCACATCATGAATTTGATGACAATTCATTATTATTTATACTATTTTGGAGTAATACATATCTACTAGTTTTGCAGATAATAAAATTTACGTCTCTATTTCTTGTTTACTTTTTATTTTGCTTTTGGGGAGTTCTTGAGAGAGGAAGGGGAGAATCACCATCTTTACTTTCCCACTTTAAAACCAGAAGTTTCGGGGTACCTGGGTGGCTCAGTTGGTTAAGTGTCCAGCTTCGGCTCAGGTCACAATCTTGCCGTTCAGAGTTTGAGTCCTGCATTGAGCTCTGTGCGGACAGCTCAGAGCCTGGAGCCTGCTTCGGATTCTGTGTCTCCCTCTCTCTCTCTGCCCCTCCCCCACTTGTGGTGTTTCTCTCTCTCTTTCTCTCTCTCTCTCAATCTCTCTCAAAAATAAAAATTAAAAAAAAAAAAAAACCACAGAAGTTTCTGGTTGATAATAGTCCTTTACCTGGGCTTCCTGAATCCATCTTACATACTACCACTGAGTTATTTCTAAATTGCATATTTGACAATGTCATCTTGTTTAAAATCCTTCAATGTCTTCTCTTTACATATGGACAAATTCAACCATCCAAGATCTGATTCTATATATCCTACAATATTTTCTTTTTCCTGTACCTCAGCCAAAGGACTCATTTATGATTTCCCAAATTCACATTTAAATCTATGCTTGTAGGGGCGCCTGTGTGGCTCAGTCGGTTAAGCGTCCGACTTTGGCTCAGGTCATGATCTCACAGTCCGTGGGTTTGAGCCCCGCGTCAGGCTCTGTGCTGACAGCTCAGAGCCTGGAGCCTGTTTCAGATCCTGCGTCTCCCTCTTTCTCTGACCCTCCCCTGTTCATGCTCGCTCTCTCTCTGTCTCAAAAATAAATAAATGTTAAAAAAAAATTTTTTAATAAAAAAAAAATAAATCTATGCTTGTAGATCTTTGCCCAGAATCTTGCTTTCTCCTGGATGAGCTTCACCACAGCGCCTGCCTCATAAATGTCAACTCATCTCTTAGGACATAGATCAAGGGTTAACTCCATAGCAAAAGGTTTGCCAATTTCTCCCTTCCACGCCCCTACCCCCACAACATAGAGCAACAACTGTCCTTTCCTGTGAGACCCTTTGGGCTTACTACACTTGACAGTCATGAACTGTGACAGAGTTCATCTGTTTAATCGAGCCCAAGGCCCCTCGTGTTCTGAGATTGTATTTTGTTCATTTTGTACCCTGGTTCTGGATAAGTAACTGGCAAACTGTAGGAGCAGAGGGACTGGTTTTCCTGATGAATGGTGCTGAGTCAAGCATACTGTGTCCTTGGAAATGGGGCCAGGAGAGAGGGAGAAATTGAGAATTGGTGAGGGCTGAGGGTGCTCACCTGACTGACTTCTGTCTCTCTATAATTCCTCTCACTTGATTGCTGTGCTGCTCCTGTGAATCTGCCCAGAAATTCCAATTCAGTGCTCTCATTTTCAAGATGAGACACTAAGGCCCAGAGCTGAGAAGCTACCTGCCCAGGGAGTGTCCCTGGAGCCATAACCCAGGTATTCTGGCTTGTGTTTCTCTTGGTTAATTCAAACTTGACCCATATGTGTGTGTGTGTGTGTGTGTGTGTGTGTGTGTGTGTGTGTGTGTGTGTATGTGTATGTGTGTGTATGTATCTGACTGACTTATTTCACTTAGCATAATATCCTCCAGTTCCATCCATGTTGTTGCAAATGGCCAGATTTCATTCTTTGTCATTACCAAGTAGTATTCCATTGTATATATAAACCACATCTTTTCTATCCATTCATTCATTGATGGACATTTGGGCTCTTTCCATGATTTGGCTATTGTTGAAAGTGCTGCTATAAACATTGGGGTACATGCGCCCCTATGAATCAGCACTCCTGTATCCTTTGGATAAATTCCTAGTAGTGCTGTTGGTGGGTCATAGGGTAGTTCTATTTTTAATCTTTTGAGGAACCTCCCCACAGTTTTCCAGAGTGACTGCACCGGTTTGCATTCCCACCAACAGTGCACGAGGGTTCCCGTTTCTGCACATCCTTGCTGATATCTGTTATTTCCTTAGTTGTTAATTTTAGCCACTCTGACCGGTGTGAGGTGGTATCTCAGTGTGGTTTTGATTTGCATTTCCCTGATGATGAGTGATGTTGAGCATCTTTTCATGTGTATGAGCATTTTCTTTTTAGGTTTACTTATTTTGAGAGAGAGACAGAGAGAGCAAGCATGAGTGGGGGAGGGGCAGAGAGGTTAGGAGAGACAACATTCCAAGCAGGCTCCACCCTATCAGTGCAGAGCCCGATGCAGAGCTCGAACCCACAAACTACAGGATGATAGACCTGAGCCAAAACCAAGAGCTGGAGGCGTAACCAACTGAGCCACCCAAGTACCGCAGTGAGCAGTTTTTAATAATATTCCCAAATGATTTTTGTAGTTTTCAACCCAAACTGTTTTTGTCCACTTATTTCCAGTGTACTCCTGTGGAGCACCTGCCCCACACTGGAACACACAGGAACACACCAAAGGCAGCAAAACTCTTCACTCTTCCCGGGTGGACAACTTTACTGACTTTACAGCTCATTCAATGGCTAAAGCTTTGGTCTAGTCGTGGTTTAATGCCTTGTTTCATTATCTGTCTCCCCTCAACATGTGTCATTTCTTTTTTGCTTCTGCTATGTTTCACTATTTCCTTTTGATTTCCTCCCTTCTGCACAGAGATCTTACTTTTTCCACTTGTTTATCATCTTAGCCCTAACAAAGTCTGACAATTTCATAGAAGTTTGCTCCTCCTTCTTCTCATCTGCTCCATGTCTTCTAGTTCTCACAGCCTCAGTTTCCCCTCTTGCAATATGCTCTCTAAGGCAGCACCCTCCATCGCACCTCACACCTCCTAAAGGAGGGCGCCTGCTCAGCTCTTGGTGGAGGCAAGTGTCTTCCCCGTGGCCTTCCTGAGAAGCAGTGACAGCGCTAAGTTCTCTGTTCCCTAAAACTTTTGCTGGTCAGTCTCCACTGGGGAAACCACATTCACAAATGCTGATAGGAGAACCTGTCGCTAGCCCTTGGGTGACCGCCAAGGGCTAGCTGCTCCTCTGGAAGTTGCCCACTCAACAGTTTCTCTGGTTCACTAGCTCAATGTGATCAGAACGAGGTCAGGCCATTAGGGGCACCTCCAGGAACAGGTGCTGGAGAATGAAGAAGAGGCTGAGGAAGCTGCCCTGCTGCCCACAGGAGGGAGAGGAGGTGAGTGAGTGCTTGGCAGAGAGCAGACTGGGGAGGATCTGGGACAGGGCTGTGTGTTCACGACCAAGTTCCCTCATTATCAGGCAGAAGGTCCCATTAACCTTCCCACTCACACTTGATTCCCTTCCCGTGGGCACACGCACACCTCTCCCAAGTGCCTTAGGACCACCCATCTCAGAGCCAAGGCGGGGGGGACTTTGGGATGTCACCTACCCCAGTTCTGTGATTTTGCAGGTGAGGGATCGATGTGATGTGACTCATAAGTCAGAGGCAGAGCCAGGACTTGAACCTAGCATCCCAAATCTCAACGTACCACTTATTTTTCTGCATCATATTCCTAAGACACCCGGAGCTATTTCTGTGGAAGAATTTAGGCTCCATGAAGTGAATTTGCATGGCGGCTAGGAGCATAGGTTTGACTCAGACTTGAGTTGAGTTCCTGCTTGGCCACTGTGTGGCCCTGTTGCCTCATCTGTAGAACACAGTCATTGTGAGAACCTACCTCTAAGGGTTGTCTTAAGGATGAAATGCAGTGATCACGAAGAGCAGGTAGCATAATGCTTTGCTCTTGGCGAGGGCTTGATGCTTGTCACCGGTTACTGGGCCCATCTGGTGTTCATTTTCATATTTACAGCTCTGCCTCAGAAGACCAAAAGCCACCTATCTACATGTATAAGATGATATAGTTCATTTAAACTGACCTAAAGTAAGATATCGGGGGCTTGAAGGCCACCTGCCTGGATTCTCCCTCGAAGCAGGAATGTACTGAGTGGTGGGCGGCGAGACCCCTGTCTGAGTGAATTAATTCCCCTGTGTGAAGTGTGAGGTTCAGAGGCCCAGAAGGGAAGGCTCAGGAGAGCCTGGGAAGCATCTGGAGAGAGGTGACCCATTAGCACAGGGAAAAGACATGAATTCCAAGTGTCTATGGTTTGGGAAAGGAGTTTCCTACTCCTACTGAGGCTAAAGTTATTGTCTGCCTGGTTCATCCAGAAGGATTAGATACTGAGGAGACAGAGTAAACAGACCCAGTCTGGAATTTTCAAGACTTCATGGTCTCCTAGGTGAAATATGGGGCAACAGGTAATAGGACATCCAGCTGGTTCATGATGGCAAGAAGATAGTTCTTTTTTTTTTTTTTTTTTTTTTCTAGCTAGAGAGAGAAAGAGTTCATTCAGTGAGACCATCTTGTCAGAATGTTGTCAGTAAGCTCAGACCTCCGCAGGCCAGGGAGTGGGCTGAGAACACAGCAGCCAGTATTTTGTTTTCTCATCGTAGAAAAGAGAACAGAAGTGCTGACCTGGGGCCATCTGCTCTGATGCCTGCCCTTCTCGAGGGCGCCTTCCGGGAGAACAGACCTCGGGGCATTTGCTGCCCCAATACTCAGGGAGAATTTTGCTAGAGTCATGTGATCTATCTATCTATCTATCTATCTATCTATCTATCTATCTATCTTTCTCTCTCTTTCTCTGCCACACACACTCATCTCTCTCTCCCTCTCTGCCTGTCTCTCTCCCTCTCTCTCTTTCTGTCTCCTTCTATTCCCCTCCTTCCCTTCATTTCTACTTTCTTTCCTTAAAGATACCAATGACCTTTACTTTGGACAGTTTTTCTCCCATTTCCTACATCCTCCAGAGATTGCTCTCAGGGCTTATAAAGAGTGGTAGCCCAAATTCCTTGACCCAAAGTGGATTTTCTCTGGCTCTCACTAGTCAAATGGAAAACTTGATATAAACTAAATCAGCTCAATTTTGGACACTCAGAGAGTGGTGGACGCAGTCCGGGGGACACGGAAGCACTGGATGATCATGTTGTCATTAAAACACTCTCAGTTCCTTCACTGGACACACACTGGTTTCTGATGCCCAGAAGACATCTGGGCTGAAACCACAGCCTGTGCTTAATGCATGAGTTGAAATTCGTAATCAAGTCCTGGAACAAAAATCAAAGGTTTTCATGGAAGAGGTCACATGTAACAATTAACTACTGAAGCATCCATTTTTTAAAAACTTTTTTTTTAAATCTAGTTTTGAAAAATCTTGTTAGGTTGTTGGGTATTAAGGAAGCTGATCTTTAACACAGGAAGGGAGGAAAAAGAGAACAAGAAAGAAGAAAATGGGGGAAATAGGACAAAGTTTGCATTGTGGTGACCGGGAGGCATCTCCTGCAGGCTTGGCTGTGACACTGTCTTGACCTTCTAGGTTGACCATAGCTCCCCCACTGTGAAGCAAGTAGGTTGGGTGAAGTGATCTCTGAAGGCTTCAGTAATTGTGAGTCTATGCAATTCGATGAGAGGAGAAAATAAGAAATATGTACCTCAGAATCAAAGGGGTTAAATCATAATTATTATAGATGTATGATTTTATGCTTGAGAATCCATTGAGAAATAATCACAAGAAGACCAATACAGTCCAACCGGGGGGCCAGTGACAAAATTATTGTCGATCATCAATAGCATTTTCTATGCAAATAGTAGCCAATTATAAAATACAAAGAGAGAAGATTATAACTCAAATAGAAAGAAAACCCATAAAATATCAAAGATAAAGTCACAAGAAATGTTCTGGATCTAGATGAAGACCTGTATTGAAGGTCTTAAAAAAGTTATGTTGAAGAAAGGCAAAAACTAGTAAGTTGAAACCTTGTTCTTAGAAAGACTCAATTATCCATTTTTTCTTAAATAAAACCTGTCATTTCAATGCAGTGTCAGTTAACAAAGCAATAAAATTATTTTTAACTTGAGTAAGTAGTTGAAAATTTATTTTGTAAGAGTGAATCATTGAGAGTGGCCGTGAATCTTGGCAAGAACTATAAGCGAGGACTTGACTCATTTTTTCTGTTTTTTAATGCTACATTAAAAAAAAAAAATTTATACAGTTGACCCTTGACCCCTGAAAAGAAGCAAATAATTTTTTTTCCTTTTAAGTTTTTATTTAAATTCCAGTTAACATACAATGTAATACTAGTTTCAGGTGTACAATAAAGTGACTCAGCACTTCCATAATCCCCAGTGCTCATCACAAAGGCGTCCCTAATCCCCATCACCTATTTCCCCACCCCCCACCCACCTCCCCTCTGGTGACCATCTGTTTGCTCTCTGTAGTTAAGAGTCTGTTTCTTGGTTTGCCTCTCTTTTCACTTTGCTCATTTATTTTGTTTCTGAAATTCCACGAGTGAAATCATATGGTGTTTCTCTTTCTCTGACTGCCTCATTTTGCTTAGCATTATACTCTCTCGTTCCACCTACATCATCACAAATGGCGAGATTTCATTCTTTTCATGGATGGGTAATATTCCATCGTATGGAATGCTGGTTAACATAGTGCAGCACCTAACAGGAAGAGACACGCAGGAGAGCAGACAAGTCCACCCCACGACGTGAGCCTTTCTGGGCCCTTGATACCTGCCGAAGTTAGGATTTAGGTGCTCTGACTAGTATGCAAAATGCCCCATCTGTTCTCTCCAGGGTGTCCCAAGGTACTGTCACATCAGGGTAGGTCTGGTCATCGTCCGTACCTTCCCATCATATGTGGTTTGGTTTCTCTTCCATGCAAGCCTCCGTGTTCGAAGAGAACAGAGACATGAACTCAAATTCGTGCCTCTTCTCTGAGGCAGCACAGGACTAGAGAGTGGGGGCATCTCTGTGATCTCGGGAAATTCCCATTTCTGAGTGGAGCATGAAAGAGTCTCCATGTCACTGCTGGGAACTCAGGTCTGTCACAGCTTTTCAGAACAGCTTCCACCTCTGCGCCAAAGAATCGAGGACAGACCTGACCAGGAATACAGACATAATTAGGTAAACACACAGACAAAACCTGTCTTTAAGAAAAACCAAACATGAACGAAGTAAAAAGTAATCATTCAAGAGTAGCCATGAATTCTGGCTACTAGATGAGTGGGTACAGGGCAAAAAGGAACCCAGAAACGGTTTTTGTAACACATGTGATAAAGGATGAATGACCTTAAATATTTATAGAGTTGTCTGAAATCAGTAAGAACAGATGAATGGGAAAATAGAAAACCAAGTGAAGTGTATAGACAGGTAACAAGAGACAAAAATAACCGATGAACATTGTTAAAAAATGCTCAACTTTTTCAGAAATAATTTTTTTTTAATTTTTTTTTCAACGTTTATTTATTTTTGGGACAGAGAGAGACAGAGCATGAACAGGGGAGGGGCAGAGAGAGGGACACATAGAATCGGAAACAGGCTCCAGGCTCTGAGCCATCAGCCCAGAGCCTGACGCGGGGCTCGAACTCACGGACCGCGAGATCGTGACCTGGCTGAAGCCGGACGCTTTACCAACTGCGCCACCCAGGCGCCCCATTTTCAGAAATAATTTTAACAAGATATACTAAAGCAAGCAGGAATAATAATAATAATTATTATTATTTTAAGTTTATTTATTTAGAGAGAGAGCACAAGCAGCAAGGGGCAGAGAGAATGGGAGAGAGAGAGAATTCCAAGCAGGATCTATGCAGTCAGCACAGAGCCTGACCTGGGGCTCGAACTCACCAACCATGAGATTATGACCTAGACAAAACCAAGAATCGGACGCTTAACTGACTGAGCCACCAGGTGCCCACAGACAGGAAGGTATTATTATTCACTAATGTGATTTCCAAAGATTGAAAACATTGATAACAACTAGTACCAATAAGAAGATCAAGAGTCCAAAGATATTTTTGCACATTGTCAGTAAGAGGATAAAGTAGTAACAACAGTTTCTGGAGTGGGCACCTGGGCAACACCTATGACACTTGAAATATGCAGGCAGTTGACTGTCCATGTGTAGTCATTTATATAAACGTTGAAAATCCTGTGAATTTCTAAAGATACATGTACAGTCCTCCAAATATGTGAAGCAAATGTATTTGAATAGACATGAAAGAATTTCCAGGATAATATTTACCATGGGGGGAAACCCACCTATATGAAGTATGATTCTATATTTTAAACGTAAAAATTAGTATTTACATCATTTTATTCACAAGGGAAAAGAATAAAAGTACTCTGAATTGTAAATAGCATTTATAATTGAAAGGTAGGGCTATGGGTTGTTTTTTTTTAACCTTCCAGTTTTTTACATTATTATTTGCAATTTTCCAAAGTGTATTTTTTTTAATGTCAGAAAAGTAACTGAAGTGAAAATAAAGAATAAAATTCAAATCCTAGGAATAATTTGGCATATTTCCCCCTATTTTTTAAAGTTTTTAAAAAATCTATTACTTATTTTAAGAGAGAGAGAGAGAGAGAGAGAGAGAGAGAGAACCAGTGGGGGAGGGGCAGAGAGAGAGGGGGACAGACCATCCCAAGCAGGCTCCATGCCGACAGCAGAGAGCCCAATGCAGGGCTTGGACCCACGAACTGTGAAATCATGACCTGAATCGAAGTCAGACGCCCAACTGACTGAGACACCCAGGTGCCCCTTTCCCCTATTTCTTCCTTCAACATGGATTCTCCAGAAAGGTTATAGCCAATCCATTGCCATTCTGAATCTTCTGTAAGGAGCACTGGACCATCCCATCAGCTTGCCTCAATGAACTGTCTTACCTGTGAAGAACTCTCTTCATTCTCCTTTCCTAGCAGCTTGACTGCCGGCCCCTACCACTCACCTGCAGGGGCTATAGCTTCAGTGCTGCCTGCACCCCAGCGTCACTTCATGTGGTCAGATAGCAGTGCCTCTAAAAACAGAACCACCCGACGATCCAGGAATTACACTGCTGGGCATTAATCAAAAATAGAAAAACACTAATTCAAAGGGATACATGCACCCCTATGTTTATAGCAGCACTATTTACATTAGCCAAGATATGGAAGCAGCCCAAGTGTCCATCGAATGGATTTTTAAAGAAGATACGGGGAGTATATATACAATGGAATATTATTCAACCATAAAAAAGAATGAAACCTTGCCATTTGCAGTAACATGGGTGGAACTAGAGTCTGTTATGCTAAGAGAAATAAGTCAGAGAAAGACAAATACCATATGATCTCACTCATAATATAGAATTCAAGAAACAAAACAAACAAGCAAAGGGAAAAAAAGAGAGAGGCAAACCAAGAAAGAAACTCTTAACTCCAGAGAACAAACTGATGGTTACCAGAGAGGAAGTGGGTGGGGGATGGGGGGTATACGGGCTGGGGATTAAGGCTGCACTTGTGATGACCATTGGGTATGGTATGGAATTGCTGGATGAATATATTGTACACCAGAAACTAATCTAGCACACTGTATGTTAACTATACTGGAATTACAATAGAAAACTTAGCAAAAAAGAAAAAAGACATCACTGCCTCAACCTACATGTGGAGAGAAACACGAGGCAAGCAGTGGGGGCTCAGGGACCAAGAAGGGCCAGAGCCGATGGAGGAGTGGGGCCTCGGCAGAGGGAGTTCATCTCGACGCCAACCCCTGGGCTGCCGTGACTTCCTCTGACACAGAACCTTGGGCTTCTGACCTTGTCCTCCTGATTTTCACCATCAGGCCTTTGGGAGCCTCAGCTCCGTCACCATGAGACTTCTCCAGGTGGTCCTCGCTGCTGTGTTTATCATTTTCCAGGTACTGCCCGGTAAATACCAAGCACGATGCCCGTTCTTATCGTCACTTTGTTGTTTCCCTTCCCTCAGTCAACCACAGTTGAAGAGTAAAGCATCAGGGAGCTACTCAGAGGCCATGTCTACACCCCAAAATAACTTTCTGCAAAGTTTAAGAATTCCTTCTGAGGGAATTCCAAACATCCTGTTAAAAGGGCTGGTTAGGTAGCTATCTTCTCCTGCCTCCCCTTCCCTGTGGATGAACCGGATGATTGGAAACAGAATCCGCTGGCTCACCTGTTGGTATCACCTGGTGTGGAGACAGAGATCCTTCACACAGGCTCCGCCTGGGGACCGCTTGACCCTCGTGTCATGGTGGTGGCCTTGAGTTTCTTCTGAAGGGCGAGGCTTCCTTCAGATGGTTCCATGAGGGTGGGGATGGGTGCGGGGTGGCGGGAGGTGGGGGGATCAGTGAGGAACACCAGATGGCACAGGTTACCCTCTGGTTAATGCCCAGTTGTTCCCACCTCAGGAAGAACCATCCATCCAGTGGTTGTCACCAACCATGATGTCTCATGGAAAAATGAGAGGGGAAGGCCTTGGAGCTGAACCACTCATTGTAGATGTCCAGCGGGGAAATCGAGGGCTTCCTCCCACCCCCCCAGGTCCCTGGCATGCCCCCCACCCCTGCCCCAGACCTGCGGCTTCATACAAACACCTTTTCATTTCCAGCTGCCACCAGGGCATTCAACTTTGAAAGACCCTGTTACCTGCGTGGTGGAATCTGCCTGAAGCAAGGGACCCCAAACTGTGAGCCTTTCCGAGGGCCTTGCCGGGCGTTCACCGTTTGCTGCAAAGTGAAGGGCTTATGGGGGCGGGCAGCAGCCAAGAAGCCCTGACCCCCGGGTCCGAAGCAGGGCGCCCCCGTCTGAATAAAAGCAAACAACGTTCAGGTCTAACTAATCAGTCATCTTATCTTTAGGATTGATTAAAGGAAATCGTTGTTTTTTGGGAAGGGGATGTCAGGGAGTGGGAGACAATTTAAGAATAAAATTTTTATTATGCTTTACATTTTGCAAAGCCTTTTCTTTCTTTTTAAGTTCTATTTGTTTATTTTAAGGCAGAGAGAGAGGGTAGGAGAGGGGCAGAGAGAGAGGGAGAACATTGATCAGGCTCTGTGTTGCCAGCGCAGAGCCTGATGCGAGGCTCAAACTCTCACAAAGCTGTGAGATCACGACCTGAGTGGAAACCAAGAGTCGGGTGCTTAACCGACTGAGCCACTCAGGGGCCCCACACAGCCTCTTCATTCACAGAACATATGTCATCCTTAGAGTGTTTCAGTTTGTCAGCCCCACTTTGCTGATGTAGAAACCACACTCAGATGAGTTACATAACTGACCCGAGATGACACCATCGGTAAAAGAACATAATCTAAGATTTTTCTTTTGGCTGGTCTACAGTACTCTGTCTGCTTGGAAGGGAAGTTATGGTTTCCTTAACAATTGCAGGGAGGCTGGATAGGAAAGGATCCCCCATCGTGGGGTGAGGCCATACAAGGACAGAGCTTTGTCCTGGGACCGGTGCAGTGGGCAACCCGCCCAGTGGGAGGACACTGTCAAGGGAGCACAGCGCCCAGCATGTGGTGGTGGTTCATGCAGGTGCTCAGGGAGACCATCCAGAAAGGAGCATCAGGTGCAGGTCAGAAGGCTCTAGTGTGGATTGCTGTGATTATTCTGTGTCTTCCTTGTTCACTTTTCTTGTTCAGGGCATGACGTCTGCTGTAGTATCCTGCGTAAGTCATCTCTCCACGACAGGTGTCACTGTCTTGCCTCTGCAGAGTGGCTTTCTACAATGTACAAAGCAAACCTGGAGGTGGGGGCGTGGGGAGAGGAGGCAGGAAGTAGTGCGAGGTGCCCAGGAGGCTGGAGGACAAAGAGGAGAGGTAAGTTTTACTAGCGTTCTTCCAAAACCGGAAGAGTCACATGGGAAAGAAAAGAGTGTGCCTGGAGCTATGGTCAGTAACAGTGTGGACCATCTACATGACTGGGTCCCTGTCACTGAACAACTAAAGAAAATTCAGTGCAAGTGTGTACATGAACAATAGACTATTATCAGCTGTAAATGAGCGTCTGCAAAGCTATTCGGATCCAGGTACAAATGTTAGCCTGCTGGGTGTTCTCAGTGGGCACTGGCTTCCCACGCAGTCTGCGTACAGGGCTCATAGGACTTGGACATTCCTGGTGTCTGTGACATCAGTCCACAGTGTGCCCCATCAGAATGGTTCTGGGTCCAGTAGTCAAATGGTCTCCCACCACCAGGAGAATTTAGGAACCGACTTGTACCCCAATGTTTATAGCAGCACTCTCAACAATAGCCAAATTATGGAAAGAGCCTAAATGTCCATCAACTGATGAATGGATAAAGAAATTGTGGTTTATATACGCAATGGAGTACTACGTGGCAATGAGAAAGAATGAAATATGGCCCTTGGTAGCAATGTGGATGGAACTGGAGAGTGTGATGCTAAGTGAAACAAGCCATACAGAGAAAGACAGATACCATATGTTTTCACTCTTATGTGGATCCTGAGAAACTTAACAGAAACCCATGGGGGAGGGGAAGGAAAAAAAAAGAGGTTACAGTGGGAGAGAGCCAAAGCATAAGAGACTCTTAAAAACTGAGAACAAATTGAGGGTTGATGGGGGTGGGAGGGAGGGGAGGGTGGGTGATGGGTATTGAGGAGGGCACCTGTTGGGATGAGCACTGGGTGTTGTATGGAAACCAATTTGACAATAAATTTCATATATTAAAAAAATAAATAAATACATAACTCATCTCCTTATTTGTATTTCTTCACCACGAGGTGCAAACCCTCTTTGCTTTCCAGTCTCTCTCTCCCACCATTCATAGGCCCACCGACATCCCTGTCTTACACACTGTCTGGAAAACCCCAGCACGGCCCTGTGCCTCTACTCCATGCTTTTCCATGCCTTTTGCTCTTGGTTCAAGCACGGAGGACTGGCTTGGTAACAGAGGAACTAGAGCCCTGGAGGGGAGGGCAGGGGAGGGGAGGGGAGGGGAGGGGATGGAAGCACCCCCAATGGGGCATGTGGAACTCTTTGTCATGGGGGAAGAGAAAGAAGAGGCGGGAACACCCAACCTGAGTTCTGTTTGTGTTGTTGCATCTCCGACTATCCCTTTCATGGTAAACCGTCTGGTTCTGACTTGGCCGCCAGAATTGCTGGACTACTTGGACAAAATTCACCCATTATGTCAACTTTCATTCATTCATTTTCCTTAACTCGTATTTATTAAGCAGTAAACCAAACAAAAAACATTCCTATCTTTGTGGTGCTTATATTCTAACAGGGGAGATGGAAATAAAAACGTGATACTTTAAATATTTATAAGTGAATTTTTTTGAAAAAAAAATCAGGAAAAGGATATGAAGTCCTGGGTATGTGGGAGGGTGTGCAGGGAAGGCCCCACAGGCAAGTTCATGAGTGGCAAAACAGTCTTTCTGGATCTGTCTGGTGTACAGTTTAGTTGGTTATTCCAAGTCTGAGTTTGTGCTCACTCTTGGGAAATCCCTAGAAATTGTTAGGCCTTGTAATTTTTTTCCTGGGGGCATGGGCAGAAGGAGAGAGAGAACCTTAGGTAGACTCCGTCCAGCACGGAGCCAGATGCAGAGCTCAATCTCACCTGAGATCATGTTTTTAATCTCATCATCTCATCTCATCTCATCTCATCTCATCTCATCTCATCTCATCTCATCTCATCTCATCATCTTACCCATCAATGCCCTTAGCCACTCAGAAGGATCTACAATAAATTTTTCAACACATCAAAGATGATACAGGTGCTACCTCAACAACATCATGCTTTTGGGGCAGACATCTATGTGGAAATACTGGCTTGCTCTTACTCTGGGACACAGACTCAACAATCTATGCCATGCGCTCTAGAATTACAGTAAGAAACTCTTGGAGGAGATAAAGCCATCATTAGTTTTCTGGCCTTCTGGTTCACAGTTATCCACCACTTAAATTATGCTAAGCTAACCTGTGCATTTAGTTGACTCCACTTAACAATACTAGAAATAAGAGTACATGCAAAGAAATTTCTTCCTCAAAGAATGGAAGTTGCTAGTAATTGGGAGACTGAACAGGTAGGACACAGAGAAATATTTATAGGAACCTACCTCTTACCACAGAGATGCTCCAGTTATGTCCCAGGAAACACTCAGGGAAACATTTGCCCCATTTCTACCATGATCAGAGGGATATGGTTAGCAGCATCTAGGCCAGACTGACATTTTTTTTTTAAGATTTTATTTTTAAGTAATCTGAACATCCAATGTGGAGCTCAAAGTCACAACCCCTAGATCAAGAGTCACATGCTCTACCAACTGAGCCAGCCAGGCACCCCAAGATTGACATTCTTAATACGTTTCCTGTCTACCCTAGAGACCACAAATATAACAACAACAGACCATATTAACTATTATTTTGATTCCAAAGATTCCTCCACATTTGCTTTGTCCTCGTCTGTTTTCTCTACAGTTACGTGGCTCTTGAATTCGTGTTCTCAAGATAGATGGTCAGACAATATGAGGGATCAGCTTCTGGGAGAAATGGGGCCAACAGTAGAGTTTTCCAGAGGTGCCAGGTATGAGTGGGGTCCTTAGTCTCCTGCAGAACCCATTGATATCTGGCAAAAACTAATTAGAGGAAAAGGGTTACAGATTCACTGTCACAGGTCAGATTTTAAAGAGTGTCATCAATCATACGTCTATTACATATTTTGTTTTGGTATGTGTCTTAGTTCATTTGGGCTGCTATAAGAATACCATAGACCAAGTGGCTTGTAACCAACAGTGTATGTATTTATTTCTTACCATTCTAGAGGCTGGAAGGCCAAGATCAAGATGCTGGCAGATTCCATGGGCAAGGGGCCACGTCCTGTTCACAGATGGTTGTCTTTTTGCTGTATCCTCACATGGTGGTAGGGACAAGGGAGTTCTCTGGGGTCTCTTCTGTAGACACCTGATCACCTCCCAGAGGCCACCCAAATACCATCACACTGGGGCTTCAGCTTTAACATACGAATTTTAGGGGGACATATTCAGTATGACTCTAAAAACCCTAACATATTTAGTCCTCTGAAATTTTAGGAATTGCAATAATAAATATTAAGACTTTCGATTTTTTTGTTATATAAGCTATGCATACTTTTTCTCTATGAAACGCTGAAAAATCTAAAAATACATACAAAAAAGTTATAATCTGTTTTCATGCTCCACTTAGTTTATCAAATAGTTTTCCTTCAAATGAATAGTTAATCAACTCTGCATGATTTATCCACTGCCCTCTGTCACCATTCACATGAAAGCCACCTTTATTGTGAACTGAATGTCAGTGTCTGCATGGTGGCTTCTCTGTTTGGATGTCTGGGTTGTTTTGTTTTGTTTTGTTTTGTTTTGTTTTTCTGTTTGGGGCCTATGCTTCATATTTCAAGCTTCACCATTATTTATTTATTTATTTATTTATTTGTTTGTTTTTATTTTTTAAGTTTATTGATTTGTTTTGAGAGAGAGTAAGTGCAAATGGGGAAGGCACAGAGAGAGAGAGAGAGAGCACATCCCAAGTAGGCTGCATACTGTGAGCATAGAGCCTGACGAGGGGCTAGATCTCACAACAGTGAGGTCATGACCTGAACCAAAATCAAGGGTCGGACACTCAACCAACTGAGCCACCCAGGTGCCCCCAAGCTTCAGTGTCATTATAAACAATAATAACTGGTAGTGGAAGTCACCATTGTTACTCTTTATAAAAATATCCTTATTTATTCTTGCACATTTCCCCTATACAATGAATTTTTTACATGGGCTGGGTTAAGATCATAAACATCTTTAAGTCCTAATTTCTAAATGATCACTAGTCTATGGAAAGTTACTATTAGCCAATTTATTATCCTTTTAAAATGTATAATTTTTACTGGATTCTAAGAGCCAGTCCTTATGTAAAGAGACTAGTGGACTATCCTGCAGTGGTAAAGAACTCAGAATCTGGAACCAGACTTCTGACTCTCATTTTGATTTCACCACATACAAACTTTATCACTATATACCAAGTATCTCTAAGTATCCTCATGTGTACTTTTAGGGATCATATTAGTACCTGCACAAAGTAAGGCCCCTTTGCTTCTGGCTTCAGGAAGACAATAATAATCCCCTTCATTATGGTCTTATTGATTGGTTTTACTCGATTACATAAATGTAAGATATCAACTATGATCCAGAGAGAAGAGGGAAAGATATGAAAATCTGCCACTTCTGAGGACATTTATTGTAGACAACGGTTCATTCAGAATCAGCAGATCATTGTTTTTTGAGGAATCCAAGATCTTCTGGGTGAAGAAAAACTGAAATGTCATTGTCATGCCCTGCTCCCCGAGATTCTGAGTCAGTGTCAGCTGAGCCAAACCCCAGGAACAGAGAAGATAAACAGCAGGTTAAATAAAATTTGAGAGGTTGGTTACACTAAATCCCCTGCTTCAAGGCAAGGGCCTAATTTGGGAAGAGACCTTGTTTTTCTTTGGTCTGTGGCTAAGAAGGAAAGCCCTTGGCTTTCCCCTACACTGGGACTATGTTTCCTTGGCAGTACAAGAGCCAAGAGCACGAGGTTTTCTCAGTCATGAGACATGACTGTGGCGGGGTCAGGGACCTGAATCAGCAGGGTAATCACTGGGACAGAAGACTTTCACTGGTCAGAGTAGACAGGACCAGTCCTTATTAAGAACACAGGACATGGCTGAGCAGAGCCTAGATTTCAGCTCTTTGGAGAACAGAGGGACCACCTCTCCAGGGAGAACAGAGTCTGGCGACGTAGGTGATGGTTTTCATTCTACTGAGCACTTGAGAGATTAGTGGAAGAATATAAGGACTTTGTGTGACTGTATTTGTACTCGGAGCTGAAGGAGCAGATTATACTAGTTCCATGAGAATAATTGGAGAAAAAAAATTCTACAAACCACCCCAGGTTTTTCATAGAGTAAATTCTCCATCGATCCTAGCCGTTTTGATTTTATGACCACTACCATGACTGTTCTTCCTCAGGCCTTGATTCATCAAGCGCTCACAAAAGAAATTCCCCCAGCTCTGCACCGAACATTGGTAATCATTACCCTTGTTTATTTCACGGGCGTTCATTGTCCAGTGAGTGGACATTGTCAGTGCTCTGATCACAATGGACATTCTCTTCCGTGTTTAGTCACCCTGATCAGACTTATAAATGAGGAGACTTTAAACTACTTTTTATTCAACCTTATTACACCTGCCATTTGTCTTTTCCTTTCCAGGAGCTTCTGAGGAGGCCTCCACTGACTCGGCGCTATGAGACTATTTTCCCTTCTCATCTTCATCATCTTCTTCATCTCGCAAGTAGCTCCAGGTAAACCCTCTTCGGCATCTCCTTAAACTGTGACCTGCTCTCTTGTCCAATCTGATGTCATTCATACAAATAGGCTCTCCTTTCTTGAAGCCTCCACCCACTGAGGTGTGTTTGAACTAGAATTCACCATCCTCATTCTCTGGGTATTGCGTTTAGTGACTGCCTGTGAGGGCTGGCAAAGAGGACCCTTAGAGGTTTTCTAGAAGGAGGCAATTCATGTATTTAGAACCATGGCATTTTGGAAGAAACTTGAAGTGTATTTTGCTTCACACCTTGAGCAAGTGGTGGTAAGAATAAAGAGAGAGGGGGAGAGGGGCACCTCACTTCCTGCCTGGTGTTCATTCCTGACACCACAGAAGTGCTGAGTATCACTGAACAGCTCAGGTGCTTTACAGAGTACTACAGCTACTTGGATTTGGTGGGGGCGGGGGGAGAAGATTGGCCTATGTGGGTGAGCATCATGAGGGTTTGGCAGGTCACTGAGGGTTTGAACTTGCTTCCCCCAGAAAGACAGCCACGTGGTGCTTTGTGCCCCCCCCCCCAAATCCTCTGTCACTACTTTTCTCCTCCTCCTCCAATATTCTATCTTTATATAAATAAATCCACCCAAATATTCCATGTCTGTGTCTTACTGCTCGGGGCTTCTGTGCCTTTCAGAGCACCAGGGGACAGGAACTGTGGAGGGCTGTGTGGCCCCAGCCACTGCCCTCCTTTTGTTTGCTTTGGGTCAACAAAGTCTGTTGACTGTGGACCCACTGGGCATGACGACTGATTTCAGTGCATCACTCAGAGTAGTGACCCAACCTCCGTTTCCTCAATGGGCTGTTTTTTTTTTTTTAAGTGTGTTTATTTTGAGACAGAGAGAGACAGAGACAGAGTGAGTAGGAGAGGGGCAGAGAGAGGGAGAGACAGAATCCCAAGCAGGGCTCTGATGGCACAGAGCCCAATGTGGGGCTCAAACCCATAAACTGTGAGATCATGACCTGAGCTGAGATCACGAATCCAATGCTTAAACAACTGAGCCACCCAGACGCCCATAATCAGAGAAGAGAAAAAATACATTATGGTGGGCTGTGAGGGAATGTCTTTGGGGGAAGAATAAGGAGAGAATTACAGGACTTCTAACAGCATGACTCTTGGTTACAGCACTAGGGTAAAGAGATACAACTGTTTCCAGGGATGGGTGGCCTCAATGTCAGAGCTGCTGTGGTGACAGCTGCTCTGATGAAGACAGGATGGGCAGGGGGCCTTTCGTGATAGCCTCGACCATGTGGCATGAAGTCAGGGTGCAAGAACCCATGATAAGCAGGTTTAGGAAAGCTCTCTGCTGACAGCTCAGTTCTAACTACTGAGTAGAAGGGGATAGGTTGAAGAAAGTAGAAATAGGGCTGAGACCCACAAATGGGGAGAAATCAGGGAGAGAACTTACCACCCACCATCGAGTTTTTCCACAAAGGGTGTGCATGGCCCTGTCACTAGGCCCCATGACATCTGTAGCCTGGGTTCCAAAGTTGCTGACTTCTGCTAGTGACCCATGCTGGGCAGGCTGGACTATAGGGATCATGGGGGCCCTTCTTTCTCAGGGCTGAGTGAAAGCTTTCTCTCTCTCATCTTTTAAGAGGCAGGACAAGAAAACTTCTTCAGGCCTGGCTTTGAGTCAGGGAGGATTTTTTTGTTCCTCTTCTGGAAACCTCTTACCTTAGCCAGTGCCCCCTGATTATTCTGGGTCCTTTCTTATAGGGACTTGAATTTTTAAATCTTTAATTTTAGTTTTAAGACATATCTGATAAAACCTGAACACAGGGATTCTAAGCCTGGGAATTGTGGGTGCACTTGAGGGCTCGTCACATTCCTTAAACACCTTGGAGCATACTGTGTGAGTACATTTTTATATTTGACCAAAGATGTATGTAGATCTTCCTTCTTCAGACTAGGGACTGTAGGATTATCTTATTCTCAGTGAAATCCTGTCCTAGGAAGACAAAAACCAAAGTTTTAGGGGCTCCTGGGCAGCTCAGTCAGTTGCACGTCTGACCTCGGCTCAGGTCATGACCTCCCGGTTCATGAGTTCCAGCCCCACATCGGGGTCTGTGCTGTCAGCGCAGAGCCTGCTTTGGATCCTCTGTTCCCCATCTCTCTCTGCCCTTCCCCGACTTGTGCTCTCTCGAAAATCAAACACTGAAAAAAAATCTTTCGAAAAACCCAAGTATCAAGGTACCGCTTCCAAAGGACATTGACAATCCCATAACAGACCTCTGGGGGGCACCCTTGCTGCTCTGTGGTAATGTCACCCCAGGAGGAGTATTTGAAGTCTTTTATCTCAGCCTCCAAATTACATCGCAAAATTTCTGTTCTTAACAGGCTCTTACAGACTGACATTGTCCTCCTGTGTAACAAGCAAGCCAGAGCCACCAGGCAGACAAGAGACGGTGCAGATGACGATATACATTCTTTAGCAATAAAGTCTGGGGGTCCCTAGGGAATGCTGAATGACTTCTTCCCCTGCATGGGGGGCTTGAGTCTTTCTTCCAAGAATAAGTCATTTCTGCTTTTTCTACAGGCTATAGGCACGGTGAGATGTCTCATTTCTGTGACTCACATACAAGCGTATGCCTGAGGAGGAAAAGAAATTGTATTTTTCGTATGCCAGGGCTCTGCCCTGGAAGGAGCTTCTGTTGTTTAAGAATGAAGTGAATGGAAGGATTCGTGTTTAATGAATCTACCCTGAATTAAGTGACCTGAAGAATTCACGCTGCATGTATCTACCCAGGATTAAACTGAAGGCTGAGGCTTTATGATGCCATTTTCTTCATTCGTGGATTCCTTTATTTTGTTAGTATTTCTCAGCACCTACTCTGTACTGGGAAAGGGACTGGTGTACTGGGGCCTGGGGGTGTGGATTCAAGGCATGTTCTGCTAAGAAAACTCACAGACGTGGAAATCATAGCCGAGTTGGGTGGTTCAAAGATGTCTTCCCAGTGAATGCCATATATGAGCTGGGTCTTAAAAAAATGGGGTAAGAATCAGTGAGGGGAAGTTGAAGGAGAAGTGGTGTGGGTTCCAATGTGCACAGAGCAAGATACTCAAGGTCACTATAGTACAAACATGCCTGGAGTTATATTAGGAGGTGGTTTGAGAGCCAGAATGTGAGGAAATGAAGCTAGAGAATGTACAGCCAATGGATAGAGGGCTTTAGACCCTGAAGAAATTTTATCTTCGAAGCTTTAGGGAAACGTCAAAAAATGTTAAATGGAGGTGGGGAAGAGGGACTGACTCACACCAATATGGTCCTATGGCTATTTGTTTTATGTTTGGGTTATAATTCAACACTTCATTTTTTTTTTTTATGAAGTTGTTTCAGGTTGGCCACCGGGAGCTCTTTCAGGTCTCCCTTGGGTACTCGCCATGTACGTGCACACGGGAGCAGTAGGAGGGGTGCAGAGAGAGAGGGAGAGAGAATCCCAAGCAGATTCCTTGCTGTCAGCACAGAGCCTGACTCGGGGCTTGAACATGAGATCATGGCCTGAGCCAAAATCAAGAGTCAGACGCCTAACTAACTGAGCCACCCAGGTGCCCCTAAAATTGATATATAATAAAAATCAAACTTTGTGGTGTAACATTCTAAGGGATTTTCAAATGCAGAGTCAAGTATCCACTACCTTATGTCTATAGGGAACAGTCTGTCACCCCCAACTCCCTCATACTACCTGATTGTCATCCCCCCTGTAACATCTAACCCTTGGCCACTGCAGATCTGGCTTCTCACCCTATAGTTTTGCTGCTCAAGAGTGCTATATAGATGGAATAAAATAACCTATAGTCTTTCTATCTGGCTTCTCTAACTCAGTAGAAGACCTCATGAATGAGGTTCATTCATGTTTTGCAGGAATCAATCATTTGTTCCCTTCTATTGCTGCATAGTATTCCATTCTGTGATGAACTGCAGTTAATCCACTAGTTGAAGGACATCTGTGTTGTTTCCCATTTTTGGCAAACATAAATTAAGTTGCTATCAACATTTGCATATAGGATTTTAGTAAGAACATACATTTCCATTTCTGCTGGGTAAATACCCAGGAGTGGGATTGAGGAGTGGTATGGCCAGGGTACGTTCAACTTTACAAGAAACCACCAAATGAACTTCCAAAGTAGACTTACAACTTTGTGTCTCCAGCAGCAGTGTCAGAAACTTTGATTTGCTACCAAAAGAAAGTTACTAAGAGAACAAATGACAAATTGTATTCTGTTTTAAAACAGGAGATAGTGACTACTGACGGTGGTATGTCCCCTTCCAATCAGCAGAATTCTGCTACACATTCCAAATCTTCTCTGTGCAGAAAACCATTCCTTGGGTTCTAAGAAAATGAGTCTAAAGGAATCCCACTACTGTATTTGGAAAGGCATCTTTGGAGAGAAGAAAATAATCACTACCTTGCTAAGTCTTGGTTCTCTGTGAAACCATGGGTTGGTTTCTGTAATCTCTGGGTTCCAATTCCATGGCTTGATGCCTGGGTACCAACTTTGATCTTTCTTCACCTTTAGACCTTCTGATTAATTTATATCCTTGGCTCTTCAATAACTAACGGGAGCCATTCCTTTGTACCCAAGAGTCCTTAAGGGGTATGAAAATGAGAACAAAACCTCAGCGACTTTTCCTATATATCATCAATACATACACCTATGCACGAGCACACATGCACACGCACACACATACATGCCCCTCAAGCTCTTACTCTCAATCCATCGATGAATAGACATACATGCACAGATTATAGGTGGCTTGTAGAACCATTTGAATAGTGACAGGTGCAGAAGCTGAGACACAGAAAAGGAAAGGCCTTGTCCAAAGTCAGTGAGGTAACGAGTGGTGGGGACCAAGTTTAGAACTTAAATCCCACAAACCCCTCCCCTCCACCAGTTCAATGACCCGCCACTTAAGCCTGCCTTGCAAAGAGCCGACACAGGGCCCGCGTGAGTGCAGGTGCTTTTATTCAGCAGAAGTCATTGGTGGTGAGTCTGTTGTGCAGCTCCGAAGACCCTCCGGGCCGCAGCTAGATTCTACAGCAGTGTTTGTTCCGGCTTTTGCATTCTGCAGGCAGGATGGAACATCCGTGGGTTTTCTGGTGCTTGCAGACACCACCCAGTTTTTTACATTCAAGGGATTTCCCCCTTTTTTCATGCCCTATAACGGAAGGAGAGGTGAGAAGAAACAAAACAGGAAAGCATGTTTAACCAAAGCTACAGGAAGCCATCTTGTATAGCAAGGATCTGCAGCCTACAGTCTGTAGGGACAAAACTGGCCTCTACCTGCTTTAGCGTGACCTATCAGCCTATCGTTGGTTTTGCGCTTTTTTTTTTTTTGAACTGTAGACAAAACTTCAGAAGAAGAAAACTACTTCACGATATATGAAGATTATATGAAACTCAAATTCTAGTGTCCATAAATAGGAAGACATTCACACCTGTTCATTTAGATATTGTCTATGGTTGCTTTTTGTGGCAGAGATGAGTTGTCATGACAGACCTCATGGCCCAGAAGCCTAAAAGATTTATTTATTACATGGTCCTTTACCAAATAACGCTTATTGACTTCTGCACTATAGTGTCTTTCTTTTTCAGATGAAGGAACTTCAGATCAGGGAGAGCAAGTGACTTGGCCGTGCTGTGAGATTAGGGATATACTCTACATGTTCTTCATGAAAGCTTCCTAAGGAGCTGTCCTCTTTTTCAAAAGGGCAAAATCTTACAAGCACATAGCACCAAATAGATAAAAAGCTTTGGACAGAAAGTGAGCATCCTCAGTGCTGAATATTCTGCCTCCCATCTCCCATGCAATGAGGGTCATTTCGTGCACTGTGACATTTTAAACGGCACCGCCATGGCACGCAGTGAGCACCTGCCTTCTCGGGCTCCTGTGAGTTAAGCTGCAAAAAAAATGATAGGCCATCAAGTTGGTTGACTATAGCAATTCAGGAAGCAACTTGAGAGTAGCGAGAACTCGAATGATGCCTAAAGTCAAGGGAACAAGAAAGAGAATGACAAGCAGGAAGCTATGAGTAAGAAGAATTTCCATCAGGGGTGATGGCTTTGAAAAGCGCCGTGCTGTGATGGAAGGCATACTGGGTCCAGAATTAGGAGACCTCGCTTCTGGTTCTTGTTCCCCCAGGTCCATAGTTTTCCTTTGGGAGGCATAGATTCTCCTAGTTTTTGATAAGAAGGCAAGGTAAAAAAAAAAAAAATACATATATATATATATATATATATACACACATACATATATATGTAATTTATAAATTGTACATATAACACCTACACTTATAAATAAATATGAATGAATGTATGTGAATATGTTGTGTTCATATATATTTATAATTAATATCACTTATATAAATACAAATGTATATTCATATCTACATCTGTATATATATCTACATCCAACTGTTTATCTCCATTAGGCTGTTCACCAAACAGGTCTGTCTCTCTATTTTCTTGACCCAAAGTAGGATTTATCTTTTGTGTGATGGGGTGGCACCAGAAGACTTGCTCAGTTAATAAATTTTAATCAGAAATGATGTGTCCTGTTAGGGCTGGAGCCTTTCATTGACAACGTCAGATTCCTCAGAGCTCTTTTCTTTGACCCAGCAACCAGCAATATCCATGGTGGTGGCTGCTCTCTCAGGTCTGAGCAGCGACAGTGAACAGAGCACCCCTGCGGCCAGGATGGGCTTGTATCATTTGAGTAAGAATTGAACCATGACTCTTCAGATGCCATGATTCAGACCACAGCATAATGCAGCACGTGCTGACATATGCACTGGGGTGCCAGGTAAGATGTAGGGCATCCAGTCAACTTTGAAATAACATACATAAGTATATTCCAAATATTGCATGGGACACACTCAAAGTAAAAAGTATTTGATGTTTATGTATAATGCAGTAAGTAAATGTATTCCCTGGGATTGTTGAATATTTAATGAAAACATTGTCTGGAACCAAACCCTCACGAGCTTGAGTCAAAGGCTCCACTACAAACAATCTGAATGACTTTGAGCAAGTTACTTCATTTCTTAATCTCATTTGCAAGACAGGGAATACCTACCCAGAAATAGTGTTAGGAGGTACACGTGGGACAGGACATGAAAAGTTTTTGTTGTGATGTTTGGTAAAGAGGAAGCGTCAATATTATCTGCTATTATTATTAGTGTTGTTGTTATTCACATGGAAATAATTTGTAAGCTGTAAAGTCCCTGTAAATATTATCTATCGTCAATTACTAGTTATGGGCTTGCTATCAACCAGTTAAGAGCAATCTTGGGAAACTCTTTTAAGTTTTCTTAAATTTCCCTTTTCGTTATTCGTAAAAGGGAGTGTGTGGTATATGTATGCTTCTTTCAGCTGTGAAATTACTCCGTTGTTACAGACTTCGATGCATCATTGGATTATGAATCAATTTGGTCCTATTCTTCAAGGCCATCTGTCATATCATCCTACCAACAGGAGCCACAGCTTACCTGATGTCGTCTGGATAAGACACACAAGGAGGAGAAAGAGAAGGAACAGTAGCCTCATGATGGGAAATTAACTCTTGGGATTCTAAGAGGAACTCGCAAAGTCTGACGGTGTCTCTTCGGTGCACATCAGTGGGGGCTGGTGACCTGGGGAAAGAGTAGAAAGCTCAGCTAGAGAGAAAAAGCTTCTATTCCTAGTAAACATGTCCCATTAAGGCCTGGGTGTGACTTGAGAATGTTTCATCCATGGACACATGGTTACGGATCCACTTCCTCCTGGTAAAAAGCAAGACCTTTACAAAAAGTCAACATTTTCTAGTTGATTTCCATTTCTGCTTAGGACTCTGAGGTTTGGTGCCTTTTTTTTTTTTCTTTAGAACAAAACCACTAAAACACGGATTTTTTTTTAGCAAATCATCTATCTACTCATTCACCTTTATTGCAGGTCTCTTACACCTGTCAGTTTTCCTTTAGGAATACAAAGAGAGGTTCCCTTTTTAGAAGTTAAAAAAGGAGAAGGAATTGTAAATGGAAATGATCATCTCTGCTTTCTTACTCCAAATAATTTCTTTTTCTGCTACCCATTTAAAAGATAGAGTTGATCCCTTCTAGCCAGGCAAGCTCTTACAATGCCAAGTTCTTGCATAGATCAAATGAGATGAGACTTTAGGGGCCAAAGTATTTCTTTTTAAATTTTTTTTAATGTTTATTTATTATTGAGAGAGAGACAGAGCAAAAGCATGGGAGGGGCAGAGAGAGGGGGAGACACAGAATCCAAAGGAGGTTCCAATAGTTGAGCTGTCAGCACAGAGCCCGACGTGGGGCTCGAACTCACAAACTGCGAGATCATGACCTGAGCCGAAGTCGGACGATTAACCGACTGAGCCACCCAGGTGCCCCCAAAGTATTTCTCTTTCTTTTTTTAAATTTAATTTTAATTTTACATCCAAATTAGTTAGCATATAGTGAAACAATGATTTCAGGAGTAGATTCCTTAATGCCCCTTACCCATTTAGCCCATCCCTGCTCCCACAACCCCTCCAGCAACCCTCAGTTTGTTCTCCATATTTATGAGTCTCTTCTGTTTTGTCCCCCTCCCTGTTTTTATATTATTTTTGCTTCCCTTCCCTTATGTTCATCTGTTTTGTCTCTTAAGGTCCTCATATGAGTGAAGTCGTATGATTTTTGTCTTTCTCTGACTAATTTCACTTAGCATAATACCCTCCAGTTCCATCCATGTAGTTGCAAATGGCAAGATTTCATTGTTTTTGATTGCCAAGTAATACTCCATTGTATATATATCTACCACATCTTCTTTATCCATTCATCCATCGATGGACATTTGGGCTCTTTCCATACTTTAGCTATTGTTGATAGTGCTGCTATAAACATGGGGGTGCATGTGTCCCTTCGAAACAGCACACCTGTATCTCGTGGGTAAATGCCTAGTGGTGCAATTGCTGGGTTGTAGCATAGTTCTAGTTTTAGTTTTCTGAGGAACTTCCATAGTGTTTTCCAGAGTGGCTGCACCAGCTTGCATTGCCACCAACAATGCAAAAGAGATCCTCTTTCTCCACATCCTCGCCAACATGTGTTGTTGCCTGAGTTGTTGATGTTAGCCATTCTGACAGGTGTGAGGTGATATCTCCCAGTGGTTTTGATTTGTATTTCCCTGATGATGAGTGATGTTGAGCATTTTTTCATGTGTCAGTTGGCCACTGGGATGTCTTCCTTGGAGAAGTGTCTCTTCATGTCTTTTGCCCATTTCTTCACTGGATTATTTGTCTTTTGGGTGTTGAGTTTGATAAGTTCTTTATAGATTTTGGATACTAACCCTTGATCTGATATGTCATTTGCAAATATCTTCTCCCATTCTGTCAGTTGCCTTTTAGTTTTGCTGATTGTTTCCTTCCTGCGCAGAAGTTTTTATTTTGATGAGGTCCCAGTAGTTCATTTTTGCTTTTGTTTCCCTTGCCTCCAGAGACGTGAATAAGAAGTTGCTGCGGCCAAGATCAAAGAGGTTTTTGCCTGCTTTCTCCTTGAGGATTTTGATGGCTTCCTGTCTTACATTGAGGTCTTTCATCCATTTTGAGTTTATTTTTGTGTATGGTGTCAGAAAGTGGTCCAGGTTCATTCTTTTGCCTGTCGCTGTCCAGTGTTCCCAGCACCGCTTGTTGAAGAGACTGTCTATTCCATTGGATATTCTTCCCTGCTTTGTCAAAGATTAGTTGGCCATATACTTGTGGGTCCATTTCTGGGTTCTCTATTCTGTTCCATTGATCTGAGTGTCTGTTCTTCTGTCAGGACCATACTGTCTGGATGATTACAGCTTTGTAGTATAGCTTGAAGTCTGGGATTGTGATGCCTCCTGCTTTGGTTTTCTTTTTCAAGATTGCTTTGGCTATTCAGGGTCTTTTCTGGTTCCATACCAATTTTAGGATTATTTGTTCTAGCTCTGTGAAGAATGCTGGTGTTACTTTGATAGGGATTGCATTGAATATGTAGATTGCTTTGGGTAGTATCAACGTTTTAACAATATTTGTTCTTCCTATCTGGAGCATGGAATCTTTTTCCATTTTTTTTGTGTCTTCTTCAATTTCTTTCATAAGCTTTCTACACTTTTCAGTGTACAGATTTTTCACCTCTTTAGTTAGATGTATTCCTAGGTATTCTATGTTTTTTTGTGCAACTGTAAATGGGATCGATTCCTTGATTTCTATTTCTGTCACTTCATTGTTGGTGTATAGGAATGCAACCAGTTTCTGTGCATTGATTTTATATCCTGAAACTTTGCTTAATTCATGAATCAATTCTAGCAGTTTGTTTGGTGGAATCTTTTGGGTTTTCTATATAGAGCGTCATGTCATGTGCAAAGAGTGAACATTTGACCTCCTCCTGGCTGATTTGGATGCCTTTTATTTCTTTGTGTTGTCTGATTGCAGAGGCTAAGCCTTCCAATACTATGTTGAATAAGAGTGGTGAGAGTGGACATCCCTGTCTTGTTCCTGACCTCAGAGGGAAATCTGTCAGTTTTTCCCCATTGAGGAGGATATTAGTGTTGAGTCGTTCCTATATGGCTTTTATGATCTCGAGGTATGCTCCTTCTATCCCTACTTTCTTGAGGGTTTTTATCAAGAAAAGATGTTGTATTTTGTCAAATGCTTTCCCTGCATCAATTGAGAGGATCCTGTGGTTCTTGTCCTTTCTTTTATTGATGTGATGAATCACGTTGATTTTTTGTGCATATTGAACCAGACCTGCATCCCAGGTATAAATCCCACTTGGTTGTGGTGAATAATTTTTTTAATGTATTGTTGGATCCGGTTGGCTAATATCTTGTTGAGGATTTTTACATCCATGTTCATCAGGGAAATTGGTCTATAGTTCTCATTTTTAGTGGGGTCTCTGTCTGGTTTTGGAATCAAGGTCATGCTGGCTTCATAGAAAGAGTTTGGAAATTTTCCTTCCATTTCTATTTTTTGGAACAGCTTCAAGAGAAGAGATGTTAATTCTTCCTTAAATGTTTGGTAGAATTCCCCTGGAAAGCCACCTGGCCCTGGACTCTTGTTTTTTGGCAGGTTTTTCATTACTAATTTGATTTCCTTACTGGTTATGGGTCTGTTCAAATTTTCTATTTCTTCCTGTTTCAGTTTTGGTAGTACATATGTTTCTAGGAATTTGTCCATTTCTTCCAGATTACCCATTTTATTGGCATATAATTGCTAACAATATTCTCTTATTATTGCTTTTATTTCTGCTGTGTAGGTTGTGATCTCTCCTCTTTCATTTTTGATTTTATTTATTTGGGTCCTTTCCTTTTACTTTTTGATCAAACTGGCTAGGGATTTATCAATTTTGTTAATTCTTTCAAAGAACCAGCTTCTGGTTTCATTGATCTGTTCTACTGTTTTGTTTTTTGGTTTTGACAGCATTAATTTCTGCTCTAATCTTTATTATTTCCTGTCTTCTGCTGGTTTTGGGTTTTATTTGCTATTCTTTTTTCAGCTCCTTAAGGCGTAAAGTTAGGTTGTATATCTGAGATCTTTCTTCCTTCTTTAGGAAGTCCTGGATTGCTATATACTTTCCTCTTATGACCGCCTTTGCTGCATCCCAGAGGTTTAGGGTTGTGGTGTTATCATGTTCATGGACTTCCATATACTTTTTTAATTTCCTCTTTAACTGCTTGGTTAGCCCTTTCATTCTTCAGTAGGATGTTCTTCAGTCACCAAGTATTTGTTACCTTTCCAAATTTTGTCTTGTGGTTGATTTTGAGTTTCATCGCAATGTGGTCTGAAATATGCATGGTATGATCTTGATCTTTTTGTACTTACTTAGGGCTGATTTATGTCCCAGTGTATGGTCTACTCTGGAGAATGTTCCATGTGCATTGGAGCAGAATGCATATTCAGCTGCTTTAGGATGAAATGTTCTGAATATATCTATTAAGTCCATCTGGTCCAGTGTGTCATTCAAAGCCATCGTTTTCTTATTGGTTTTTGGATTAGATGATCTGTCCATTGCTGTGAGTGGGGTGTCGAAGTCTCCTACTATTATGATATTACTATCAATGAGTTTCTTTCTTTCTTTTTTAATGTTTATTTATTTTTGAGACAGAGAGAGACAGAGCATGAATGGGGGAGGGTCAGAGAGAGAGGGAGACACAGAATCTGAAGCAGGCTCCAGGCTCTGAGCTGTCAGCACAGAGCCTGAAGCGGGGCTTGAACTCACGAACCATGAGACCATGACCTGAGCTGAAGTCGGAGGCTCAACCGACTGAGCCACCCAGGTGCCCCTCGATGAGTTTCTTTATGTTTGTGATTAATTGATTTATATGTTTGGGTTCTTCCACATTTGGCACATAAATGTTTATAATTGTTAGGTCTTCTTGGTGGATAGACCCCTTGATTATGATATAATGCCCTTCTGCATCTCTTGATACAGTCTTTATTTTAAAGTCTAGATTGTCTGATATAAGTATGGTTACTCCAGCTTTCTTTTCTTGACCATTAGCATGATAGATGGTTCTCCATCCCCTTATTTTCAATCTGAAGGTGTCTTTAGGTCTCAAGTGGGTCTCTTGTAACCAGCATATAGATGGATCTTGTTTTCTTATCCATTCTGTTACCCTATGTGTTTTGATTGGAGCATTGCATCCATTGATGTTTAGAGTGAATACTGAAAGATATGAATTTATTGCCATTATGATGCTTGTAGAGTTGGAGTATCTGGCGGTGTTCTCTGGTACTTTCTAATCTTTTGTTGCTTTTGATATATATTTCCATCTTTTCTCCCCTCAGAAAGTCCCCCTTAAAATTTCTTGCAGGGCTGGTTTAGTGGTCACAAACTCCTTTAATTTTTGTTTGTCTGGGAAACTTTTTATCTCTTCTTCTATTTTGAATGACAGCCTTGCTGGATAAAGAATTCTTGGCTGCATATTTCTCTGATTCAGCACACTGAATATATCCCACCACTCCTTTGTGGCCTGCTGGGTTTCTGTGGATGGTCTGATGCAAACCTGATCTGTCTTCCCTTGTATGTTAGTGACTTTTTTTCCCTTGCTGGTTTCATGATTCTTTCCTTGCCTGAGTATTTTGTGAATTTGACTATGATATGCCTTGTTGATGGCCGGTTTTTGTTGAATCTAGTGGGGATCCTTTGTGCTTCCTGGATTTTGATGTCTGTGTCTTTCCCCAGGTTAGGAAAGTTTTCTGCTATGATTTGCTCACATAGCCCTTCTACCCCTATTTCTCTCTCTTCCTCTTCTGGGACCCCTATGATTCTGATGTTCTTCCTTTTTAATGAGTCACTGATTTCCCTAATTCTTAAATCGTGCTCTTTTGCCTTAATCTCCATCTTTTTTTCCTGCTTCTTTATTCTCTATAGGTTTGTCCTCTGTATCGCTGATTCTCTGTTCTGCCTCGTCCATCCTTGCCGCCACTGCATCCTTCTGTGATTGCAGCTCAGTTATAGCATTTTTTATTTCATTCTGGCTAGTTTTTACTTCTTTTATCTCTGCAGAAAGGGATTCTAATCTATTTTCAACTCCAGCTAGTATTCTTATTATCGTGATTCTAAATTCTGGTTCAGACATCTTGCTTGTATCTGTGTTGGTTAAATCCCTAGCTGTCATTTCTTCACTCTTTCTTTTGGGGTGAATTCCTTTGTTTTGTCATTTTGAAGGGAGAATAGGAATTAATCAGGTAGAAAAATTGAAATAAAAAAATAAAATTAAAAAATATTAAAATTAAAAATCAAACACACACACACACAAACAAAAATCAAATAGATGATGCTAGATCCTAGGTATGTTTTGGTCTGGGTGTTGAAAATGGTCTGACAGATTAGAGAAAAAAAAAGGGGAGGAGAGAAGAAAAACAGAAGTCGTTTGAGAATTTGACAAAATGAATACACTGAAGTAGACTAAAATGAGATAATGGGGGTAAAATAGAATTTGAAAAAATATACACAAACGTTAAGAATATAGTATAAAAAAATTAAAGAAAAATATTTTTAATAAAAATTAAAAATAAATATGAACTTTTTCTTTTTCTGTATTTAAGAAATAAGAAAAGAAATGAAAAAGAGAAAAAATATTTAAAAAAGAAAAAAGAAATCATTTGAAAATTTGAAAAAGGGAATACATTGTAGTAGACAAAAATAAAATGATGGAAGCAAAATAGCATTTGAAAAAATTTACATAAAAGCAAAAAATATAGTAATAAAAATTAAATAAAAATATTTTAATAGAAATTGAAAGTAAAAATGAAGTTTTTCTCTTTCTGCATTCAAGAAAAAGAAATGAAAAGAGAAAAAAATAAAAAGAAAGAAAAAAGGAAATTGTTTGAAAAATTTGAAAAGGTGAATACCCTGAAGTAGACTAAAATAAAATGATGGAAGTAAAGTAGAATTTCAAAAAACTTACACAAAAGTAAAAAATATAGAAATAAAAATTAAAGAAAGATATTTTTAATAAAAATTGAAAATAAAAATGAATTCTCTTTCTGTATTTAAGGAAAAAGAATTGTAAAAGAGAAAAAGGAAAAAGAAAAAGAAAAAAAAAGAAAATTGAATAGATGAAGTAGGACTGTTAACAGATTGAATTAGGACTGAAATTGCTTCATTTTCCCCTAGAAGTCAGTCTATGTAGCTCTTTATAGTCCATAAATTAAGCCGGCGGTGAGACTTGTGTTCTTGAAGAGGGAGGTTGGCCCAGTTGGGCGGGGCTCAGTGTAATGGCTCTGCTCTCCACTAGATGGCGCTGCTAGCCTACTGGGGTGGAGTGTTGCAGGGCCCGTAGGTGCGTATGCGCATGCGCAGGAGTGGTAAAAATGGCGCCACCCAGCCACCCAGTCTGTTCTCCCAGATCAGCAATCGTGCACCCATCCTCTGCCTTCAGCTTTTGTCCACTTCCCACTTTTTCACTCTTCGTGACTAGGCCACAGGCAGTTCCTCTCTCCCGAGTTTTGTCTCAGATGCGGCTGTTTTCCCCGGCCCCTTACTTCCGAAGGACTGCGGCTTTGCCCCGTTCTGCCCCTCTGCCGGAGGCTCTCACCGGGCAATGGCCGAAAGAGCAATGGCCAAATATTGGCAGCCCCCAGGAACCCCGGCTGGACCCTGCTGCTGTTGGTGCCCTGAGACTGCGGCCAGGTGCCAGCCCATCCCAGAAAAAGTTCGCGAGACAGTGTAGCAGCAGCGTCTCAGGGATTATGGAAAATCCCAACACACATCTGACACCTGGCTTCACCCTTAACGACCTTGACCCAGCACCAGCGAATGTGGCTGACTTCCGGGGTCTGCTGGGACCAGGTGGCTTCAACAGTCTCTCCCAAATGCCCTTCCAGCAGTGGAACAGCTTTTCCCCGTGTGGCCCGAGAACCTCGCAGACCCCCCTCTGTTCCTGGGGATTCGCCCTTCCCACCAGAGCACTGCCAGGTATGGAGCTGTGGAGCTGCAGCCTTCGCGCTCCCCTCGTTTACAGTCTTAATGGAATTTAAACCCTCTCCTTTCTCCTTTCTCCCTTTTTAGTTTAGTCCCTGTGGCTGTTTCCAATTTTCCACTTTCTCTCCAGCTGCTTTTGGGGAGGGGTGCTTTTCCATATTCTCCCCCCTGCCACAGTCTCCATCCTCTCTCCACCTGCAAAGGCGGCTCCCTGCCTGCTACCGGCTTCTCTCTCCCCAAGTTCACCTGTCCACTCCGAGTACCTACTGAATTCTGTGGTTCACGTCGTGCAGACTGTTGTGTTAATCCTCCAATCGGTTTTCTAGGTGTGTAGGATGGTTTAGTGTTGGTCTGGCTGTATTTCACAGACGTGAGACACACAAAAAGCTTCCATGCTGTTCCCCCAAAGTATTTCTTAATACAGATACTGCACCACTGTGTCCTTGTGGCAAAGGAGTAGTACTGACTTGAGTAGCCAAGGTAAAACATTGAAATTCCTCCCCATTTCTTCCCTTTCCCCTTCCTCGTTTTGCTTCGTATTGTTTATACATCTCTCTTTTTCACTGAACGTGAACTTCTAAAGTAACAAGTCCTTGAACAGTATGCTGGTATAGAAAGGGCAGTCGAGTATGTGTGTCAATGAATGTGTGCTTGTATGGAAGAACCAATACATAGATGAATGAATAACAGGATGGAGGGAGAAAATAAGGGAGAGAGAAAGAGAGAGGAAGAAAGGACAGACGGACACAGAAGGGGACACAGGGAACCAGACTGCTCTGCGTATCTACCACTGGTCACTATTGTAGGGGAATCAAAAGATAGTTGGCTACTGGGAGCAGACCTCAGAGAGATCATTCAAACTCTGAAGCAAGCAGTAATCTTTGGGGGAATAGAAACAAAAAGGAATTTTGTGTAATATTTAAAGAGCTTTGGGGTCGGACAGTGGTGGGTCCCGTCTTTGCTCTGCCACTTATTAGCTGAGTGATCTTGAAATAACCTTTTCAGGCTCCAGCTTCTCCTTCTGTACACTTGATGCTGACAGAGTGCCACTCTCCTAGCACAAGACATTAGTTTCCTTCCTTCAACATCTGGAATGTCTCAGAAAAGGGCTGCAATTTAAAACTTGCATTTTGATTAAATTGCACTTTTGTTAAACCTGTGGCACTAGAAGCTTGTAGTGAAACTTTGGCCATTTTTGGCACGGAAGAAAGACGGTCTTGAGAAAGAACCTGGAATTTTAGGTACATGCACACAGTTCCTCTTTGGATTTCACTTGTTAAATTAATTTTTTTTTTAATTTTTTTTTCAACGTTTATTTATTTTTGGGACAGAGAGAGACAGAGCATGAACGGGGGAGGGGCAGAGAGAGAGGGAGACACAGAATCGGAAACAGGCTCCAGGCTCTGAGCCATCAGCCCAGAGCCCGACGCGGGGCTCGAACTCACGGACCGCGAGATCGTGACCTGGCTGAAGTCGGACGCTTAACCGACTGCGCCACCCAGGCGCCCCAAATTAAATTTTTTAATGTTTATTTTCTGAGGCGGGGATGGGGGGGATACAGAGCACGCGACGAGGAGGGGCAGAGAGGGAGACAGAATCTGAAGCAGGCTCCAGGCTCTGAGCTGTCAGCACAGACCCCGACACAGGGTTCGAACCAACAGACCGCGAGATCATGACCTGAGCTGAAGTTGGATGCTTAACTGACTGAGCCACCCAGGAGCCCCTGGATTTCACTTACTAAACACATCTATTGCTTAATAAGTTTGCATAATTAAATAAGATAACATTAAGCCTCCTTTGACCTTTACTCCTGTAAAAGAATGGGACAAATTTTTCTTGAATAACTATTATGTGCTAGGAATCTTAAAAATGATATCTTAGTTCGCACAACTGCCATATGAGATAGACATTTTCTTTAAGGAAAGAAATGCAGGTTGGTTGTACAGCTCGTGATAGAGCCTGGATTTGAGCTCTTTGAACTCATTTTACAGTCTTTCCTGCTGAAGAAAGCATGACAGCATTTGCCAGATGAAGGAATGTAGCTATAGGGAGATAAACAAGTGTGAGTGTGTGTGTGTGTGTGTGTGTGTGTGTGCGAGGGGAGACAAAGAGGGAGAGGGAGACAATGACTGAGGAGTTCTGCTTAAAGGTTTTCTAAATTACCATCATCTATCAACAAGGAAATTGAGGCACACATCAGGCTGGTGCTCCCTGAGCAAGTTGGTCAAATAATTCATCATCCAAACTGGGACACTCGTTAGAATGCAAGGCATTTATTCCTAAATTATGCTAGGACAACAGGCATAAACTGGGACAGCCCCAGGCAATCAGGGATATTGCTACTTTCCCTCTAAGAAAACCTCTTTGTTAACAAGCACACTTTTCTTGGCTGAAAGTTAGGAAAAGCCTCAAAGCTGATGGTCCTCTGTACAATGCTGTCTCTTCAGTGCTCTGGAAATGGCCAGGGGCACATTGCCAACCACAAGGGGCTCCTGGGTCACGGAGACTGTTCAGACCTCAGCTTATCTTTTCCTCTCATCCTTCGCCCATCACTACAAGATAACACCCCTCTGTACGTTTGGAAGTAATGCCATCAACTTAATTAGTATGCTCTTCTGGTTTTATACTAAGGGGAAACACACTTTCCCTTCTAGCCATACACCATTCACAATCCTATGCTAATGTTGATATCATTATTACAGATAATTATTAATCTGGGAGGAGACCCAAGAGGGCTCTCTTGCTTCCCTTCTTGGTGGTACAAATTGATCCACCATCACCAACCCCATCACACTAAGATCACATCAAATCCTTTTTTAGAAAAAGGTTGGGGTACCAATGAGTGTCTTCTTTAATATTTTGGCCCAGGCATAACCTGAGGGTCTGATGAGGACCCATGAACTCACCTTATCGTAGAGCATCTCTTCTGAGCACATCCGTCAACTCCTGTCCCCATTCACTGGGTGCCACGAAAGTGGCCTTCACTGACCCACCTCTCTACCATCTGAAAGAACTAAATCTGCTTCTGACATTTTGTGTGTGTCCAGAAAACAACTTAGCAATAAAACGGTTCTGCTTTTGAATCCTTTGATCCGCATTTGAACCTTTCACCAAGTAGAGATCTATGTTAGTTCAGTGATATGGACCTAAAAATAGGATGAGTGTTTGTAGCAGTCTGTTTAAATAAGTCACACTAGGGGTGCCTGGGTGGCCCGTTCGGTTAAGTGTCCAACTTCAGCTCAGGTCATGATCTCACGGCTCATGGTTTCCAGCCCCACGTTGGGCTCTGTGTTGACAGCTCCGAGCTTGGAGCCTGCTTCAGATTCTCTCTCTCTCTCTCTCTCTCTCTGCCCCTTCCTTGCCCTCTCTCTCTCTCTCTCTTTTAAAAATAAATAAACATTAAAAATAAATAAATAGGGGCGCCTGGGTGGCTCTGTCGGTTGAGCGACTTTGGCTCAGGTCATGATCTCGCAGTCCGTGAGTTCCAGCCCAGTGTCGGGCTCTGTGCTGACAACTCAGAGCCTGGAGCCTGCTTTGGATTCCGTGTCTCCCTCTCTTTCTGCCCCTCCCCTGCTCATGTTCTCTCTCTCTCTCTCTGTCACAAATAAATAAACATTAAAAACAAATAAATAAGTCACACTTAAATCTACATAGTAGCTCTGAGGCTTTTTACTTTTACTGGCCCCAGTGACAGTACTTTTATAATGATACTAATAATAGCAATAATAATAGAAGAAAAAGAAAAGGATAGGCTGAAAGCTTTTGTCCTGTCTCCTACCCCTGTACACTGAAAGCCATCCTTTTTATTAATTCTCTAAATATTATGCGTAATTCCCACCCCTTCTTTGGCCGCTGATGGCTCTCTCCTGAACACCACCTACCTTCCAGTTGTCTCCTCCACACTTCCCAAGCTGTCTGCTGCCTGTCCTTCCAGGCAGGGATGCCTAAGAGCAACTGCCCTTTGCCGCATAACTAGGGGTCAGATCAACAACGCGCCAAGGGAGGGCTGAGAGAGATCCGTGGGACGCATTGTGATCCCTTATTGACCGGAGCCATTTGGTGAGAGGAGGGGCACCAGCCAGACCTGAGTGGTGTCAGGCCCCCAGAGGAGGAGGGAAGGAGGTGGAGACAGACTAGACACTCCTTCCAAAGGGCTTTGCTGAGAAACTAAGCAAAGACAAGAAGTAGCAGCTGATCAGTGATGTAATGTCAAAGAAACGGTGTGTTTGTTTTTAGTTTTTATGGATTCAATAGAGGGGACAAGAGGGACAGCAGGGGACAGTGTCATCCATGAGAAAGGAAGAGAAAGAAATGGACCAAAATAGAAAGGTTTGCTTTAGACCAGAGCGTGAGCCCATTAGTTCATGATTCACATAGAAACGCCACCCTCTTCTTGCTACTGAAACCAGAAAGGTATTCCTCCCATGTGAGAGTCCTAAGAAGACATGTAGGAATGTTATGACTTAAATAAAACATTAATAGATTTTATAGGGTAAAACTTCAAAATTTAGAAAAAATGAAAATGCCCACAAAGAAGATGATAAAAGTCTGGTAAACAGTAGAGCCAAATCACATTTAAAATCAGACCAATGGGACACCTGGGTGGCTCAGTCGGTTAAGCATCCGACTTCAGCTCAGGTCATGATCTCACACTCTGTGAGTTCGAGCCCCGCGTCAGGCTCAGTGCTGGCAGCTCAGAGCCTGGAGCCTGCTTTGGGTTCTGTGTCTCCCTCTCTCTCTGCCCCTCCCCTGCTCATGCTCTGTCTCTCTCTCTGTCAAAAATAAATAAACATTAAAAAAAAAATCAGACCAAGGCCAATCGATACTAAAACGGGCTGAAAATAAAGAATAAAAGGGATGTGAGGCATCTGAGGTTTAAAAAAAATTTTTTTTAACGTTTATTTATTATTGAGAGACAGAGACAGAGCATGAGCATGGGAGGGGCAGAGAGAGGGGGAGACACAGAATCCAAAGCAGGCTCCAGGCTCTGAGCTGTCAACACAGAGCCCAATGCTGGACTCGGGCCCACAAGCTGTAAGATTGTGATCTGAGCTGAAGTCGGACATTTAACCAACTGAGCCACCCAGGCACCCAAAGCATCTGAGGTTTTAGATCAAGATGACAACTGTGGCCCAGGAGATGAAAAGGAGGACAGGCTTGTGGCTGTTCATGAACAGTGATTCAGAACTGGGAGCAAAAAATGAAAAATTTAAACTAGAAGTAGAATGAGGATTTTGGAAGTCAAGGGAAATCTTGAATGCCAGGGAACATAGGGAAAAAAATGCAGGTTTTGATTTCATGCCTGGGGTAAGGAAAGCTGAAGGGTTTTAAGATTAATGTTTGAAAGTATGATCTGTAAGATCCCTTTCAAGTTGTCGCAGAGTAATTTTTGTGGGGATGAGGAAGAGATTGATAAAGCTTAATGTGGCCTCATCAGGTGATGAAGCTCTGGGGGACGGGGGGGATGATTCTGAGGGTGTGATTTCACTCCCTTTCATATGTGTCGGGAAAGCACCAAGTAGCACAGGGACCCTCAGAAGGAGGGGACATTAGCAGAGGCATCATGGGCTTTTGTGTGAATAAATATAAAAGTGTGTACAATCTACAACAAGGTGGCACCCCCCCCCCCATTATTTTGTCTGTAGCTCACTAAATAAACCCAGGTGTTGGATCTTTGGTCTACACCTTGTATGCTCACAACATATAATTTTTAAGTGCTAAACTAAGACTTCATAGTTTAAGACATAAGTTACCTTCACAAAAACAGCAACAAAAACCATAGGAAATGGAGTAGTGGGTTTGCACTGAGAATCCAAACCACTCATTCAAGGAAGCTTTTCTCCAAGTCGGGAAAGCGGGATGCCAACTTATAAATGCTGTGTAAATATAAGCATTCAAGGGCACGATGCAGGCCTTTCTGCAAAAGAACATGGAGTTTCCATATTCTTTATGTTCTGTAACTCTGCCCCCCTGTTGTGTCTCACTGGGAGAGGATTGGGATGAGACCAGTGGGACCAGTGCTGTCCCACAGGACATTCTGCCATGATGGGAGTATTCTACATCTGTGGGGTCCAACATGGCAGCCATTGGCCACACTGAGCATTTGAGCAGGTATGACTGAGGATCTGAATTTTAAATTCTGTTAACTTTTAACTAAAGCTTATATTTAAGTGGCTGCCTGCAGCTAGTGTCTACTGTAATAGACAGTGCAGGCTTAGACGCAACGCAATATGCTGCTGATCATAAGATTAGACCTTTCTTGGCTGGCGGCCATCTGTCTCCATTCCTGCCGCCTATCAGAGTTTCTGGCCCATTGTTGCTGCTTAGTATTCGTGAAGGCATGAGTTTATGACAGATGTTCTCTATTAGCGTTTATTAACACTGTGAGGATCTATTTTCCTGTAGTTTGTGAATTTCTCACTTTGCTTGGAAGGTGACAGTCTAATTAATAAGAAAGTCATAGCTGGAAGATAAGTGAAAGGCCTTCCACTCCGGGAAAATCAAAGAGCTTGGTTGTTTGGCCACAATGACCAAATCTTTCAGGAGGGCTGTGTTGAGAAAGATTCTGAGGCCACATGGAGGCATCTCAGCAAACAATGGAAAAATGTCACCATTGATGCATTATATGGTTGGGATGTGGGTGTAAAGAGGGGAAAGAGAGGTGTCCTGTTATCTATTGCTGCAAAACAAATCAGCCCCAAACCTAGCTCTTTTAAAAGTTGTTATTTTGGGGCACCTGGGTGGTTCTGTTGTCTGAGTGTTCGATTCTTGTTTTGGCCCAGGTTGTGATCTCGTGGTTTGTGGGTTCAAGCCCCACGTTTGTCTCTGTGCTGACAGCACGGAGCCTGCTCAGTATTCTCTCTTCCCCCCCCCACCCCCCCCTGTTTGCGCTCTCTCTTTCAAAATACATAAATAAACTTCAGAAATTATTATTTCATCATTCTCTCTCATGGTCCTAGAGATAAAGCAGGATCAGCTGGGTGTCTGGAGCTAAGAAATGCTCACGAGTTGGCAGGCAGATGAGGTCGGAACCATCTCGTGGCTCGTGCACACACCTGGCACCGGGGCTGGGAGGCTCCTTGTGGGGACTGGTGGAGCTGGAGCCTGCTGGGCATCTGTTTCTCCACGTGGTCTCTCAGGCCACACTTTGCAGCCAGCCTTGTCACACAGGGCCTTGGGACTCCCATGGCATGTGTCCTGGGAAAGGGAAAGCCAGGTGTGGCTTTGTGACCTCAGGGCCCCCTCAGTGGCCCCTCACTGCTTTGACAGCTCCCTCAGCTGACACAGTCACAAAGGCCTGAGGGGTCCCAGGGCAGGGGGACTCGGACTGCACCTCTTGGTGGGAGCTGGCATGGGCCTGGCAGAGCGTGTCTGGAATACACAGTTTGCCATGTGCAGAAGCAGAGTGGAGGCAACGTTGCCAGATAACAATTCATTGTTTCAAATGGTTTTCCCACATCATTTGAGACCAGCTCTGCTGCACTGGTTACAGGCTGGAGTTGAGTTTGACCTCCTGGAATAAAGATGACGGGGCCACTCAAGAACGAGCCCCGCCTGTCTTCTGGAACACCTGAGCCACACCCCTCCTCGCTGCTTCCTGGAGCCCTGGCAGTGGCCTCTGGTGGGAACAGTAGAGCGCTCCTTCCTATTTCTGTTCGCTCATTTACACAACCATCCACTCTACACACGCAAGACACATAATGCCTCCATCGTCCTTCCGTGTCCATCCCAAGGAGGATTTTCTTTTTTTAGGGCCAATTCTGTAAGAGGTGGCTGAGCAGACTCAGTAAAAAAGAATTGACTGCAGTCTTTAAAATTAATATATGTTTCCTCTGGTCTCTATAGTTGTAACAACACTATAGGATATCTATCCTAAAAGATGAGAAAAGAGGGGTGCCTGGGTGGCTCAGTCGGTTAAGCGTCTGACTTTGGCTTAGGTCATGACCTCACGGCTCGCGGGTTCGAGCCCCGTGTCAGGTTTTGTGCTGACAGCACAGAGCCTGGTGCCTGCTTCAGATTCTCTGTCTCCCTCTCTCTGCTCCTCCCCTGCTCGTGCTCTGTCTCTTTCTCTCAAAATAAATGAAGAAATTAAATAAAGAAAGAAATATTAAAAGAATTTTTTAAAAACATGAGAAAAGAGAGCTTTAAAGCTTTTAAATAACTCATGCATTTTTTGCTTCTTTATCTGGTAACCATCGTGATAATCATCGTGATAATGATAATGAGAGTAATACAATAGCTACAATCCACCAACCCCCTTTTCTGTGTCCAGAACCGTGCTTAGCACTCCGCAAGTAACATCCCAGTAAGTCATGTAACTGGCACAAAGCCAAATCCCCCCAACCTCCTGGCATCAGCCTTTCCTTTTGCATCTGAATCACACACCGAAATCTCCAGCCCTCAGAAATGCGGGTCGGTAAATCCCTTTCCAGTATTTCTTAGGTTCCCAGGGTGCTTGTGCTCAACTGATACTGTACCTGATCTCAGGCTGCAAGCATCCCTCACCACGTCTGGATCCGCGTTCCTGCACCAGCTCCTTCCGACTCAGTGTGGTACTTGCCTTGTTTATCTGCTCAGATCCCAAACCCCAAAGGCCATTGTATGTGACAAAGTCTTGTGAATGCTGGAAACAATGGATGGGGCAGATGTGTGAGTCACTGCCAGAAACAGAAAATTAGCAAGGGACATGACCCCCATTTTCCGTCACCTCCTCCTCCAGACTGTCCCTCTGGCATCCCTTTCCTGCCCTTGTCTGTCCCCGTAGGACGTCAGAATATGCCACCCCAAATATGCCACTTAGATATAAAGATTATTTTAAGCTGAAGGCAATTGAGAAATAGCAGATGTCAAAACAAAAACCCACAACTCTCTGCTCTCCCCTACCATTTGCCCGAAAGCAAGCCTAGACTTGTACTGAGGACTCTAGACGTTTACCCGCCCAGAGACAGCTGAGAGGCACCCACATAACAAACCTGGTTAACATAACATAGTTACTTACCTTCCCACGTTGCACCCTAAAATCCTAAAATCCTTTTCCTTTGTCTTGTCACTTCTCTGCATTATTGTTCTCTGCTATGATGCTCTATAAGCCCCAGGTTCTAATCTCCCCTCAGAGTTACTCATCACTGAGTTTCTCCCACATGTATGCACATGCCACATGTTAATAAATTATATTTTTCTCACATCAGTCTATCTTTTTTTTAAGTTATATTTATTTTGAGAGAGAGAGAAAGCAGAGGAGGGGCAAAGAGAGAGGGAGAGAGAGAGTCCCAAGCAGGCTCCCAGTGCAGGGCTTGATCCCATGAACCGTGAGATCATGACTCAAGCTGAAACGAAATCAGGCACTCAACCGACTGAGCCACCCGGGTGTCCCCTTAGGTCAATCTATTTTTTGTCAGACAAATTTACTTTCCTAGGTCCCAGCTAAGAACCTCAGAAGGTAGAGAAAAGGACCTTTCTTTCTCTCAACCTCTCATGGGTCTGAGTCCCTGATGGTGTCTATACAGCTTCCTAATGAAAAACTAAACTTTTATTTTCAAAACATAGATCCATTTGGTGTTTATTTTCCTTTTCCTCCATATTACATATGTCTCCAAAAGCTTTGCTGGAGCCAACCAAATTCCTCATTAATACTTACCTGAGGGGCGCCTAGGTGGCTTAGTTGGTTAAGCCTCCAACTTCGGCTCAGGTCGTGATCTCATGGTTCATGGGTTTGAGCCCTGCACTGAGCTCTGTGCTGACAGGTCAGAGCCTGGAGCCTGCTTCGGATTCTTTGTCTCCCTCTCTCTCTGCCCCTACCTGCGCATGCTCTGTCTCTCAAAAATAAATAAATGTTAAATATTTTAAAAAATACTCACTTGAGGGGTGCCTGGGTGGCGCAGTCGGTTAAGCGTCCGACTTCAGCCAGGTCACGATCTCGCGGTCCATGAGTTCGAGCCCCGCTTCAGGCTCTGGGCGGATGGCTCAGAGCCTGGAGCCTGTTTCCGATTCTGTGTCTCCCTCTCTCTCTGCCCCTCCCCCGTTCATGCTCTGTCTCTCTCTGTCCCAAAAATAAATAAACGTTGAAAAAAAAAAGATTTAAAAAATACTCACTTGATAAAGTTGGAAATAAGACCGAATTATTCATCGGATCATAAAAACACACCTGACTGCTGCAGACCATATTTTTCAGTGAGCTGGGAAATCTGTATTTACTAACACCATTTCATACTCCTCAGTCTATTCTTCCATTAATTTTTAAAATAAAAATTGTATATATTTAAGGTATAGAAAATAATTTGCTATATGCATGTAGAGAAATGATGGCTACAGTCAAGCTAATTAACATATCTCCTCACATAGTTACCATCTCCCGTGTATGCTGAGAGCACCTGAAATCTACTCTCTTAGCAAATTTCCAGGGTTCGATATAAAATTATGAACTAGACTCCTATGCCGCACACAAGATCGCTAGACCAATTTGTCTTACATAACTCTCTGCCCCTGTAACCACCATCCTACCCTCTGCTTCTACGTATTCAACTCTTTTAGATTCTATGTATCAGTGACAACATGCAGGCCTTTTTCCTTTCTGTGTCTGCCTTATTTCACTTAGCATTTTGCCTTCATTGTTGTCCCTGTTGTCTCAAACGACAGGATTTCCTTCTTTCTAATGGCTGGTTAATATTCCATTGTGTGTATATCACAATTCTTTATCCATTTATCCATTGATGGACACTTAGGTTGTTTCCATATCTTGGTTATTGTAAATAATGCTGCAGTGAGTATGAGGGTGCATATATCTCTTCAAGGTCCTGGTTTTGTTTCCCTTAGTATATACTCAGAAGTGGGATTGCTAGATCATATAGTCTGCCTGCCTGCCTTCCTTCCTTTCTTCTGTCCTTCCTTCCTTCCTTCCTTCCTTCCTTCCTTCCTTCCTTCCTTTTTCTTCCTTCCTTTTTCTTTTTCTTTCTTTTCTTTCTTTCTTTCTTTCTTTCTTTCTTTCTTTCTTTCTTTCTTTCTTTCTTTCTTTCTTCTTTCCTTCCTTCCTTCCTTCCTTCCTTCCTTCCTTCCTTCCTTCCTTCCTCCTTTCCTTTCCTTTCCTTTCCTTTCCTTTCCTTTCCTTTCCTTTCCTTTCCTTTCCTTTCCTTTCCTTTCCTTTCCTTTCCTTTCCTTTCCTTCCTTGGAACCCACGTACTGTTTTCCATAGTGGCCATATCAATTTACATTCCCACCAATAGTTAACCAGAGTTCCCTTTTCTCTACATCCTTGCCAACATCTGTTTTTATTTTTTTATGCTAGCCATTTTAGCATGTGTGAGGAGATATCTCATTGTGTTTTTGCATTTTCCTGATGATTAGTGACGTTGAGCATCGTTTCATGTGTCTAATGACCACACAGAACAAAGGAAACAACAAAAGGAAAAGGCAACCTACAGGTTGGGAAAGAATGTTTGCAAACCACGTATGTGATAAGGAGTTAACATCCAAAATTTGTAAGGAAAACATACAACTTGATAGTAAAATTACACATAACCTGATTTAAAAATGGGCAAAGGACCCAAATAGACATTTTCCAAAGAAAAAGTACAAATGACCATTGGAATTTACATAGTGATTGCATTGAATATACAGCTGCTTTTGGCAGCATATCTTATTTCCTTTTTTAATTTTTCAATATTTATTTAGTTTTGAGAGAGAGAGATACAGAGTCAAGCAGGGGAGGGGCAGAGAGAGGAAGACACAGAATCTGAAGCAGGCTCCAGGCTCCCAGCTATCAGCACAGAACCCCGCACAGGATCAAACTCATGAACTGTGAGATCATGACCTGAGTTGAAGCCTGACGTTTAACCAACTGAGCCACCCAGGCACCCCAGCATATCTTAAATTTAAGAGAAATCAAGGAGGCTGTGGCCTGACCTTGCAGGAGGTAATGATGAAGGTGTGAATTACCGTCATCTGGTGGAGACTCTGTCCATGTCACCCGGAGATGCCCAAATGTTCTTTCACATTTTCCTGTCTGCCTTAAGGGAGTGTGTATATCGGAGGCATCTTGTGATTTACTTTTATTTCTTTCCCCCTTTAATGAACCTACTTTGGGTGCTAATGATGTTACGATCTTCTCAAAGAGAAGATTAAAAAAAATTTTTTTTTACTATGTGTCCATTTTATTCACCTTTATCCTTTTTACTTTGGTTTTACCTCCCTTTGTTCTAGTTCCTTAGGGTAGAAATTCATTCACATTGTTAATTTGTGGGCTTTAGTCATGTCTATATTAAAAGCATTCGATGCTAGGGGCGCCTGGGTGGCGCAGTCGGTTAAGCGTCCGACTTCAGCCAGGTCACGATCTCGCGGTCCGGGAGTTCGAGCCCCGCGTCAGGCTCTGGGCTGATGGCTCAGAGCCTGGAGCCTGTTTCCGATTCTGTGTCTCCCTCTCTCTCTGCCCCTCCCCCGTTCATGCTCTGTCTCTCTCTGTCGCAAAAATAAATAAACGTTGAAAAAAAAAATTAAAAAAAAAAAAAAGCATTCGATGCTATAAATTTCTCTCTGAGCACTGTTTAAGCTACATTCCCACAAATTTTGGTACGTTGTTTTCATTCTTGATGGGTTTAAAATATTTTCTAACTTCCCATGTGATTTCTTCTTTTTACCCACTAGAAGCATGTTGATTAATTTCCACATTTTTTGAGGATTTTTCCAGATATCTTTCAGTTACTGATATCTTTGTAAATTCTACTGTGGACAGACACAGTGTGTGTCTCTCTATGGTATACATTGAATAATTTTAAATTGTTTTGATTTTTAAGACTTGTGTTATAGCCCAGTATGGGCTGTATTATATAACATTTTAGAGGATTCTGTGATTATTGCATAGTGTCCTATAAATTTCAGTTAGGTCACACTGCATGATACTGTTCATGTCTTCTATATATTATTACTGATACTTTTTTCTGCTTTTTCTTTTCACTATAAATGAAATGTCACAGTATCTACTAGTAATTGCTAATGTGTCAATTTCTCCTCCCCTTTGTATCAGTTTTCCTTTAAGACTTTTGGGATTTTTTTATGAAGAGCATTCTAATTTAGTATTATATTATGCAATATATGTTATTGGTGAATTAACCACTTTATGACTGGGAAAAATATCCCCTTTTATTCCTGGTAATACTTCTTCTAAAATCTACTTTGATTTATAGGCAATTAGCCAACATAGTTAATTCTGTTTTCTTTAGATCACTGTTTCCTTAGCCTGTTTCCATTCTTTTATTTTCAATCTATCTTTGTCTTTCCATTTGATATCTCACATAAGTTTCTTATAGACAGCATGTATCTTATCATATTAAAAAAATTTTTTTAACATTTATTTATTTTTGAGAGACAGAGCATGCGCAGGGGAGGGGCAGAGAGAGAGGGAGACACAGAATCCAAAGCAGGCTCCAGGCTCTGAGCTGTCAGCACAGAGCCCGATGCGGGGCTCGAACCCACGGACCGCAAGACCGTGACCTGAGCCGAAGTTGGCCGCTTAACTGACTGAGCCACCCAGGTGCCCTTCTTATTATCTTATTTTTTAAGGAGCCGACAGGCTCTTCATTTGACGTAGAATCTTAGCTGATCATGTAGAGCCAAATTTCCATCTGGCATTATTCTTCTGCCTAAAGAAAAAAAAAATTAATAGTGCAGGTTTTCTGGTGAGAAATTTTGTTAGCTTTTTGTTGCTTAAAAATTTTTACCTTATTTTTAAAATAGACTTTATTTTTTAGAGCAGTTTTAGGCTCATAGAAAAATGAGCAGAAGGTACAGAGATTTCACACATCTCCCCTGTCTTCACACTCGCACAGCCTCCCTATCCACATCTGGCCAAATTGGTGCACCTGCATTGACATATCATTACCACCCAGAGTAATTCCAGAACAGTTCACACTAGGGCTCCAGAGGAGGGCTACAAATGCCATCCCTTTGTGAGGACTCTCTCCACCCTGCTGGTCGGAATGCACGTGTTCCAGACAGGTGTGTGTTCCTGGAATTGTCCATGCAATCCCTGTTGGGTGTTTTTGTTTTCCTCTGAGCTTGCCAAATTTAACCCCAAGGTGCTGAGCCCGGCACTCCGGCCAAGATTCAAGACAGTCCTGGAGCTCTGTCCTCATCCAGATGCCCCTTTCTGGTTCTCCATGCCAGGAATGCAGGGGTCTTGGGCTGCCTGAACTTTGATCCATCTCTGGTCTGCTTGGCTTCTTCTTCCCTGTGCTCTGGCCTGGAACCTGCTTCCCGCAGGAGACTGGAGACTCTCACCGGCCTCCACAGCCACGGTCTCACACTGCTGACTGTCCAGCGTCTGGAACGGCAGTCTGGCATCTCTGTCTGCTTCCCCAGCTGCATCCTGTAGGAGGGCAGTTCCCACAGCTGTTCATCCTTTTCTGGATGGGAAGTGGGATCCAGGCTCTTCTCTGCAGGAGTCTGCTCCCCTCTTCCTAACAGCCGGGTTCTCTTGCCTTTGTATAGGGCTGGTGATGGGGAAGATGGGCCTGCTTCTCCATCTCCTGGAACCATCCGTTCCAACCATCCGTCGGGAGAACACTGTTCAAACCATAGCACCTTCAAGCCACTGGAATGTACTTCACTAAACCGTCTGAGCAGCTGTTGTGCTCCAGGCACTTTATGAGGTTCCAGACAGGAGTAAGACAAGGTCCTTGCCCTTAAAAAGTGATGCAACCAAATACAGAGATTGGAAATATGCAAATGTATAGGACGCAGAGATCAAGCAAGATTCACTGAAGGAGCACTGGGTCAGAACCCTGCAGTGAATCAGAGGAAATCTCCTATTCTTTCTGGAAAGAGGCACTCTTTTTAAGAAGGAGGCAGGATCTGCAATGGCCTAGGGTAGGGGGCGGGGGGGATGGGTTGAAGTTTGCAGAAGGGTGATTGCACGCCAGCGACGTGGTCAGCCAGAGCAGAGGCACCGGTGACAGGAAGGCAAAGGAAATATTTCAGGGAAAACAGGCAGTCCGGTTTCACTGGGATACATCATTTGCAAAAAAGGGAATCAAATCTGATAACCCTTGGAAGCTAAGCTCAGGTCCCCTGGGGGATTCCTCCAGATTTTCCTGTGTTTGAATTAAAGGTGAGTCCAGTAACACTTTCTAAGCTATCAGTTTGGTAACAATGACCACAATAACCAGAAATAAAAAAAATAATCAAGCTCCTAATTGTTTTGAGAAAAATATTTAATTTGATTTTGCTTCTACAAACTTCCAGGAGGCATCTCACAACACTTTACAACACTCCCATCGCGTTTCTGGATTTTTTATTTCTTTCTTCGGCAGCACTTTCGGCCGCTGAGAGAGCATCGGCCGATTTGCTCCTCCTTTGGAAGGCAGGTTAGCAGAGCGCACCTGCCGCTTCTCAAACTGCAAAACTGCTTCTGCAGGAGGCTTATAATTCCTCCATTTCCTGTAGCGAAAAAACAGGACACATGGAAGGCTTGGTCCAAGCACAAGGCTTTTGGAATTCCCCAAGTAACTGGTCTGCTACCTTTCTTGTATTCCCCACCCCCCCCAAGCCCCAACCCCCCCACCCCCCCAGCCTCTCCTGCCCTCAATATACACTTCTATTTAGGGTCAGGTAGTTGGAAAGTGAATTCAGTTATAATCCTAGTTGTATACCTCATGGGGTGAACATACACATTTCTTCCGATTAAGAAATGAGAAAACACATGGTATAAAGATACTGGTTAGGATTTGGTAGATGCCAATTTGTAATTTCCTTTTTAAATAAAATATTATTCCAATCACTATTAATCACTCAAGGGAATTGTTTGTTTTTCTTTTATTTTAGGGTATCTTTTTTTTTTTATTACCCTTTTTGTTTTTTTTTCTATAAAATGAGAAGTAAAGTAGGGGAAGGACTAAGCAACCAGTCAACTGGGCTTCTATGGGCCACAGCTCAGCCAAGGACCACCGAGGTGGCCGTGGGGAAGGGGCGTGGCCACTGGGAGCACCCAAGGGCTGGGGTGGTCGTGGTCCCCTGGGTCTCAAGAGGCCCAAAGACTCTACTTGGAACCAGCAAGCTAGTAACTGGGAGTCTGTGCTTCTGAGTTCAGATTAAATCAGTCTTTCCTGTTGGTGTTAAAGGTTTTTGTATCATTCTCTTTATGTCTCATGAACAAGTAAAACCATCTTTCCATGAAGGAGTGGTCTTTGTGAGCAATGTAGTCTCTGAGGAGTGGATCAGAAAAGACTGAGAAAACTGCTTCAAGGTCCCGGATGATTCTCAACAGAAAAAAAAATGGTGACGTCTGTTCCCATACAACAAGTCTCCTTGGTCTAAAGTTCCCTGGAGGATGGGGAGGGACTGACCTCTTTGCAACTGTTTCAACCCGCTCACCTCCCGACCCATCTTACCTGGAACAGGCATCAAGAACAGGAAGGGCAACACGAAGAGGAGATAATAGATTCTCATGGCCGGCAGGCTTCGCAGCACGCTGAGACTGGGTGGGAAGGTGTGTTCGTCCACTTTATAAGGATTGCAGGACACAGCCATAGGTACAAGTAAGCAACGGCTGCAATTCCTGTAATAGTACAGTGATGACAATATGACGTGTTTCCTGATGCTTCATGCCAGTGTGTCTTACCCCACAGACCACGCCCACTCACCCCAAGTTAATTGCAAACCTAAAGGGTGAAGCAAATTTGATGTGAGCACACAGCTATCCCGATGCCCTCTAGGCATCAGGTCCAGGTCTGGCTCAGAGCTGGTTATAGATATGGGTGGGTAAGTCCCCCTCCTCTTGGGAGCCGTCCTAGGGCATGTAGTCTGGAGCTGCCTTGTCCCCACTGTGGTATTTATGAGCTTTCTTCTTAAAGCCCTGGGTGAATCTGAAGCTCACCCGGGACCAAAGCAGTCCAGCTTTGGACATCTTCAGAATCTAGGTGTAAACTCAGGTTGGGTCACATCCTAAGCCTGCACAGGTATGCCTGAAATTGAGATAGAATGGGATCAGCTTCCAGATAGGAGAGGGAGGAGAAATGGGGCACTTTCCAGAGTCCCTGACCCTATGCTCCTTGGCGTGTGATGCAGGACAATAACTTGGGTGAAACACGGCTTACACGTCATCATTATCTGAAAACTGTCAAATTCATGAGTCAAGGTGTCTCATTTTCCCTCCTCAGAGAAGGAAAATGCTGGGATGATGTATTCGGTGGACTGGCACCTCTTCCTTGTTGATGACACTCCCTATACAAATGAGGGCCATGGGAAGGCACATTTAAGACTTCTAGTTATTCATGGCTCAAGAGCATTCAAGGAAGTCCAGAGATCAGGTGATTTCTACTGGATATTAATTTGATGTCTAAAGGGCCAACTTTTTTTTTTTTTAATGATTAGACTTAAATATTAAGGAATCCATCAGTGGGTTATATTT